>NC_139020.1:146667592-148061356 GCF_964662115.1 Mustela nivalis
AGAGAAGAATGTGTATTCTGTTGCTTTGGGATGGAATGTTCTGATGTCCATCTGGTCCAGTGTGTCATTTAAGGCCTTTATTTCCTTGTTGATTTATGCTGAGGTAATCTGTCCATCAGTGACAGGGTGGTAAATTCCCCTACTATTATTGCATTATTGTCAATATGTTTCTTTGATTTTGTTATTAATTGGATTATATAATTGACTGCTCCCATGTTAGGGGCATAGATATTTAAAATTGTTAGATCTTCTGGTTGGACAGACCCTTTAACTGTGATATAGTGTCCTTCCTCATCTCTTATTATAGTATTTGGCTTAAAATCTAATGTATCTGATAAAAGGATTGCCACCCCAGCTTTCTTTTGATGTCCATTAGCATGCTAACTTTTATCCACTGCCTCACTTTAAATATGGAGTTGTCTTTGGGTCTAAAATGAGTTTCTTGTAGAAAGCATATTGATGGGTTTTGTTTTTTTATCCATTCTGATACCCTGTGTCTCTTGATTGGGGAATTTTACCCATTTACATTCGGGGTAACTATTGGAAGATATGAATTTAGTGCCATTGTATTGCCTGTAAGGTGACTGTTACTGTATATTGCCTCTGTTCCTTTCTGATCTACTACTTTTAGACTCTCTCTTTGCTTATAGGACTCTTTTCAATATTTCCTGGAGGGCTGGTTTGGTGTTTGAAAATTCTTTTAGTTTTTGGTTGTCCTGGGAGCTTTTTATCTCTCCTTTTATTTTCAGTGACAGCCTAGCTGGGTATAGTATTTGTGGCTGCATATTTTTCTCATTTAGTGCTCTGAATATATCATGCCAGTTCTTTCTGGCCTGCCAGGTCTCTGTGGATAGGTCTGCTGCCAATCTAATATTTCTACCATTGTATGTTACAGACTTCTTTTCCCGGGCTGCTTTCAGGATTTTCTCTTTGTCAGTAAGACTTGTAAATTTTACTATTAGATGACAGGCTGTGGACCTATTTTAATTGATTTTGAGGGGGGGGGTCTCTATGCCTGCTGGATTTTGATGCTTGTTCCCTTTCCATATTAGGGAAATGCTCTACTATAATTGGCTCCAAAATATCTTCTGCCCATCTCTCTCTTTCGTCTTCTTCTGGAGTCAGAATTATTCTAATATTGTTTTGTCTTATGGTATCACTCATCTTTTGAATTCACCCTTTGTGGTCTAGTAGTTGTTTCTCTCTCTTTTGGTCAGCTTCTTTATTCTCCATCATTTGGTCTTCTATATCACTAGTTCTCTCTTCTACCTGTTTTATCCTAGCAGTAATAACCTCCATTTTTTATTGCACTTCATTAATTATTTTTTATTTCAACTTGGTTAGATTTCAGTTCTTTTATTTCTCCAGAATGGGATTTTATTTCTCCAGACAGGGTTTCTCTAACTTCTTTCATGCCTTTTTTGAGCCCAACTGGCACCTTGAGAATTGTCATTCTGAACTCCGGTTCTTACATATTATCCATGTCCGTATTGATTAGGTCCCTATGCTTTGGTACTGCCTCTTGTTCTTTTTTTTTTGTGGTGAGTTTTTCTGCCTTGTTATTTTATCTAGATTAGAATATATGAACGAGAGAATATAGTACTAAAAGGATAGTAAAGACCCCCCAAAAATGTACTCTAACCTAATCAGAAGAGAACCAAAACCAGGGATAGAAGAAGAGGGGGAAACGGGGGAATATATATATATATAGTAGACTGGTGAATGGAACAGAGCCCCCCACTTGATTTTGGGTGTATATTTTGGTCTCTTAAAAAAACTACCTCCCCAAATTTTAAAGATAGAAAAGCATATATATATATATATATATATACATATATATATATATATAATATTTATATTTTATATAATATAATATATATATTATATTATATATATATAAAATAAGGGTAAACATGATGAAGGAATGGAATATGAATGTAAAGATGAAAATTTAAAAAAAATTCTAAAAAAGGAATTGATAAAGTAAGTTCTTTGGAAAGAGGGAAAAAAGAAAGGAGAATGTGCTCTGGCTGGAGACTAGAACAAAGTTATGTGCTAGATTTAGGGTACATTTTGATCAATTAGAAGAAATTGTATCCCAAAAATTTTTAGAAAAAAAAAAACCCTGTATGTATACAAAAAATAAGGTTATATACAATGAAGGGATAAAACAGTGAAGTTTTAAAAAGGTTTTTTTTTTTCAGAATAATATTGTTAAGATACACTAGTTAAAAAATGTTAAAAGAGTAAAGAGGAAAAGTTAAAATTAGAATAAGAAAAAAATAAGATTAAAAAATTTAACTTTGCAAGACGGAAAGATCATGGGGAAAAAGCCATGAATTCTATGCATTGCTTTTCCCTAGCTCTGGAGTTCCACTGTTCTCATTGATTGATGAAATTGGTCTTGGCTGGATGTTCTTGATGATCTGGGGGAGGGGCCTATTGCAGTGATTCTCAAATGTCTTTGCCCAAGGCAGAATTATACTGCCCTTGCCAGGGACTGGGCTAAGTAATGTGCTCAGGTTTGCTTTCCAGAGCTTTTGTTTCCTGAGCACTTTCTGTACAGCTTTGGAGGACGGAAGTAAAAATGGCAGCCTCCCAATCTCTAGCCCGAAGGATCCAAGAGCTCAGGGCCCCACTCCTCAGTGTGCCCTTAGAGTAAAACAGTCAGTCACTCCAGTCTCCCTGGTCTCCGGCCTCACTCTGACCTCACCCAGCCTGTGTCCAAGTGTTTTTGTATTTGGTGCTCTGCCTTTTGGAGTCTGCAAACCCAGCAGATTCCTGCCTCACTGCTCCTCCCGGAGGAGGAAGGTGAGTTTCCCCGGACCTGCCACTTGTGGGGTCCCTGCTCGAAGAGCAGTGGTCTGACTGTACCTTGGGTCATGGCTTAAGGTAACCCTGAGCAGAGAGCCCCTCCTCAGCTCTGTCCCTGCAGCCAGCTTCCCCACTCTGATACTGGGAGCTCTGTCACACGCAGACACCCCCTTCTTTCTGTGACCCTGTGCGACCTGAGACCACGTGTCCCCACGTGGGCTCCTTCCCCACACCCCCAGCATCTGGAGCCATTTGTTCCAAAACTCTCGAGCAGAGTTCTAAAAGTTCTGATTTTGTACTCTGCTACTCCACCATTTGCTGGGACCTGGCCTCTCCTTCCACAGTCTATCTTCCTGTAGTTTCGGATTCACTTCTCTGCACATCCTACCATTCAGAAAGTGGTTGATTTTCTGTTCCTAAAATTGCTGCTCTTCTCTTCAATCTCCTGTTGAGTTTGTAGGTGTTCGGAATGGTTTGATAACTATCTAGTTGAACTCCTGCAACCTGATGTCATTTCAGTCTGCTACTCCTCCTCCATCTTGCCATTCCTGTGTTTAGAAATATTGCAGGGGTGTGTGGCTGGATCAGTCAGAAGAACGTGTGACTCTTGATCTCAGGGTTGTGAGTTCGAGCCCCACACTGGGTGTAGAGATTATTTAAAAAAATAATAAAACCTGCCAGGGACATGCCGATGGGTGGATCCAAGGGGAGGAAGTTGGCCCATAATTTCTTATAAGAGTTCTTAGTGATCACAAGCCATACACACTGGCTTGAATGATCTTTGACTGTAATGAACTCACCTCTGAGAGGGATAGAAACATCCGTTATATTATATCATACACTAGTCATTGAAAATCAGGATGGACAGGGGGATAGAAAGAATATCTTTGGGTAATATTTTGTTCTTTTGAAATTGACATTTTGTTTTCAATATTTTCACTTATTCCTGGTTTTCTACAGTTTTATTATAATACACTTCTGTATTTTGTTTATTTTTAACCTGTTTTGGATTAGGTGAGCTTCTCGAATCTGTGGGTTAAGTTTTTCTGTTAATTGAAAATATTTTTTAATCATTTGCAGAAAGTACTTAGATGCTACCTCTTTAAATATTTCTTCTGCTCATTCCTTCATTCTTGCTCATTCCCTCTTCATTCTGGGCTTAAATTATACCTGTTGGATCTTTTGAGTGTTTCATATCTTTCTTACCATCTTAACTTTTTCCCTTTGTTTCTTTCCCTTTTTGCTTAGTTTTCACTTTCTTAACCTGTGTTCTAGAAAACAAAGCAAGTATTTAGTTGTATGTAAATTACTTTTCTAGTGCATCTATTGTATTGGTAATATAGATATTTCATTGTTCAATTCTAGAATATCCATTTGATTTTTTTAATAGAGTGCACTATTCTGGTGAGTTTCTCCATTATTTCATTTATTTTCTGTTTTCTTCATTATTCATAATTATTTTAAGATACTTTTAAAATAACTAGCATTTTTTTCCTCTCCACGTTGGTCACAGTTTCTTACCTCTTTGCATGCCTAACAATTTTTCATTGTATATTATCTTATGTAAAAACTATAGAGAATATTGATGCTATTGTATTTTCCATCAGAGAGAGGCCCCATCTCTCTCTCATTTTTTTCTTATTGAGGGGGAGAGGGAGAGGTAGGGGTGTGTAGGGGGAGGGAGGCACAGAGGGAGAGGGAGAGAGAGAATCTTAAGCAGGCTCCATGCCCAACTAGAAGCCTGACAGGGGCTCAGTCTCATAACTGTGAGATCATGACCTGAGTTGAAATCAAGAGTTGGATTTTTAACTGACTGAGCCTCCCCAGTGCCACCCCCTCTACCCCTTTTTTTTTCTTGGTCATTTAGGGATAGAGCTTGATCAACTTAATCCAATTGGAAAGTAAGCTGAGTCAGGGCTGCTTTATTAAGATTTGGTTTTAATTCTGGCATAGTCCTGTTCTTTTGTTTGGCTTTCCTGGACTTTGATTAACACCTGATCGTTCTGTGTCCCCTCAGTCCTACAAGACCAGGGGATTCAACTCTACTTTTCAAAATGTTTGAGCCTCGTTCTTGAACTTAATGCCTCATATACTTTCAGAATCTGACTTATACCTTAAGGGAGAGACCATTTGAATTCTTGGGATGGAGTCCTTTTTCTGGCTAGTCATATCTTCTTTCTTTCTTTTTTAAATATACTTTTTAAATTGAAGTGTAATTAACATATAAAGTTATATTAGTTTTACTTGTACAATAGAATAATTTAACGATTTTGTATATTACCCAGTGCTTACCAAGATTAGTGTTTTATTTAAGCTTTTTTTTAAGTTCCGCTTAGTTAAGAGATGATATTATAATTACAGGTGTACAATATATTGATTTAGTACTTCCATACAACACCCAGTCCTCATCATAGCAAATGTACTCCTGCATCCCCATCACCTGTTTCACCCATTTCCTTCTGTCTCCCCTCTGGTTACCATCAGTTTGTTCACTATAGTTAAGAGTCTGTTTCTTGGTTTGCTTCTTTCTCTCTCTTTTTTGATCTTTGCTCCTTTGTTTTGTTTTTTAAATTCCACATATGAGTGAAATTATATTGAATTTGTATTTCTCTGACTGACTTATTTCCGTAATACTCTGGCTCCATCTATGTCTTTGCAAATGGCAAGATTTCATTTTTTTCACTGGTGAGTAATATTCCTGTGTGTGCATATGTGTGTTTGTGTGTATGATATCTTTTTCCTTTGTCTCAGATCTAGGGTTAGGATACGGGCTAGGGCTAAGGTGAGGGTTAGTGTTAAGATTTATGCTTGGCATCCTGTAGTTAGAGACCTCTCCAAAGAATAAAACCCCAGACTTCTGCTGGGATGAGAATAGATGTGGTAACCCTCTACTGAGCTGAGGCAAGGAGGGGCTTGGTGCTCTAAATACTCTTCAAATAGATATTAAGTTATTCCATCTGTTTATCTCTTCCTTCAGACCCATTTTCAGAAATATTACCAATTTTTAAATGTTTGGGTCTTCTCCAGAATAACAAAGTTAGCTGCTTCTTTGCTCTTATTGTGTGTTTAGGAACCCACTTTCTCAGATCTAGGTTTAGGGTTAGGATGAAAGTTTGTGCCTGGCATCTTGCAGACCTCTACAGAGAATAAAACCTAGTCTTCTGCTTGGGTGATGAGTATGGACATGGCAGCCATCCACTGAGCTGAGTCAAGGAGGGGATTTGTGGCTCTAAATACTAATTTAAGATAAGTGTATTCTTAATCCCTTTAGTTCACCCATCCCCCTATCTACTTCCCCTCTCAACCACTAGTTCTTTTTATTTAAGAGTCTGGTTTTTGTTTGTTTCTTTTTTTTCTTTGTTCATGTGCCTTCTTAATTTCCACATTCGAGTGAGATCATAAAGTGTTTGTCTTTCTCCGACTTATTTCACTCAGCATAATATACTCTAACCCCATTCATGTTGTTGCAGGTGGGAAGATTTCAGTCTTTTTATGGCTGAGTGATACTCTATTCTATAGATACACTATATTTTCTCTATCTGTTCATATATGGATGGATACTTGGTCTGCTTTCATTTTTTGGCTATTGTAAACAGTGCTGCAGTAAACATAGGGATTATATGTATTTTCATATAAGTTTTCAATATTGATCTTTATTTCCCTCAAGAATTTTAAAATTGCATTTAATGGAAACTTATCTATTTTCTTTGGGTAAATACCCAGTAGTTGAATTCTGGATCATATGGTGGTTCTATTTTTAACTTTGAGGAACCTCTATACTGCTTTCTACAGTGGCTTTACCAATTTGCATTCCCACCACCAGTGCACAAAGATTCCTTTTTCTCTACATCTTTTTCAGCACTTGATATTCCTTGTCTTTTTTTATTTAACCATTTTGACAGGTGTGAGGTGATTTCTCACTGTGGTTTTGATTTGCATTTCCCTGATGATGAGTGATGTTGAGCATCTTTTCATGTGTCTGTTGGCTATCTGTATGTTGTCTTTGGAAAAATGTTTGTTTATGTCTTCTGCCCATTTTTTGAATGAATTTTTTGGTGGTGTATAAATTTTTTATATGTTTTGGGTATTAACTCCTTATTGGTTTTATCATTTGCAAATATTTTCTCTCATTTGATAGGTTGCCTTCTTGTTTTGTTGATGATTTCCTTTGCTGTGCAAGCTTTTTTTTGGTGCAGTCTGAATAGTTTATTTTCACTTTTATTTCTCTTTCCTCAGGAGACATATCTAGAGGACATAACTAGACATAACTAAGGCAACATTGTCAAAGCAATTACTGTCTATGTTTTCTTCTAGGAGTTTTTTTTTTTTTTAAAGATTTTTTTATTTATATATTTGACAGAGAGAGATCACAAGTAGGCAGAGAGGCAGGCAGAGAGAGAGGAGGAAGCAGGCTCCCCGCTGAGCAGAGAGCCCGATGCGGGACTCGATCTCAGGACCCTGAGATCATGACCTGAGCCAAAGGCAGCGGCTTAACCCACTGAGCCACCCAGGCGCCCCCTTCTAGGAGTTTTATAGTCATGTCTCACATTTAAGTCTAATTCATTTTGAGTTTATTTTTGTGTATGGTGTAAGAAAGTGGTCCAGTTTGATTCTTTTGCATATAGCTGTCCAGTTTTTCCAACACCATTGGTCAAAGAGACTGTCTTTTCCCCATTGTTCATTCTTGCTTCCTTTGTCATAGATTAATTAACCCATGAAAGCCTCTTGGGTTAGTGCAGACACAACACGCTACAGTGTTGTGTAACTGCAGCCCCAGCAGATGGCCTGGGGGCTGGCATCCGGTCTGAGTGCTTACACCACCCAACCACAATTCAGAGGCAGCCCCAGACAGACCCCTTAATAGCACAGGGACCAAACCCTTCCTAGTATACCCACAGCAGGCAAAGTCGGTCATTGCAGCCAACTAGACTGAAGGCAATCATGGCTCAGCCACAGCAGTAGGGTGCACACAGTCCACATAAGGAAAGACCTCAGGAGTGTCTGGCTCTGGTGAGCAGAGGGCATTCTGCTATAGGGCACTGCAGGACCTCTTCTTCCTAAGGCTACTACTTTCAAGATGAGGAGACATAGTTGACCTTCCTACTATATAGTAACAAAGACAGAGAGTTAGATAAAAGGAGGAGACAAAGAGTTGTGTTCCAAATGAAAGAAGAGGACAAAACCCCAGGAAAAGACTGAAATGAAATAAGCAATATGCCTCATAGAGAATTCAAAGTTATGGTCATAAAGATATTCACTGGACTTGAGAAAAGAGTGGAGGATCTCAGCGAGACCTTTGACAAAGAGATAGAACATATAAAAAAGAACCAGTCAGAGAGAAGGAACTCAGTGACAAAACAGAACAAAACAAAATCACTAGAGAAAATCAGTAGTGGAATAGAGGTTACAGAAGAACAGATCTATGAGCTGGAAGACAATAATGGAAAGTAACCAAATTGAACAGCAAAAAGAAAAAAATGATAAAAAAGGAGAATAGGTTAAGAGAAGTCCATGATATCATCAAGTGTAATAACATTTGTGTTACAAGGATCTCAGAAAGAGAAAAGACAGTTGGGGAAAGAAAATTCATTTGGAGAAGTAATAGCTGAAAACTTCCCTATCTGGGGAAGGAAACAGACATCTAGATCCACAAGATACAGAGCTCCCCCAACAAAATCAACTCAAGGAGGTCCACAACAAGTCACATAATAATTAAAATGGCAAAATGTAGTGATAAAGACGTTTTAAAAGCTGGAAGAGGAAAGAAAACTGTTACGTACAAGGGAAACCCCATAAGTTTATCAGCTGATTTTTCAGTGGAACCTTTGCTGGACAGAAGGGAGTGGCATGCTATATACAGATTACTGAAAGGAAAAATCCTGTAACCAAGAATACCCTATCTGGCAAGGTACAAAATAGAAGGAGAGGTAGATTTTCCTAGACAAACTAAAATTAAAGGAGTTCATCACCACTAAGCCAACCTTACAAGAAATGTTAAAAGAAATTCTTTTTTTTTTTTTAAAGATTTTATTTATTTAACAGACAGAGATCACAAGTAGGCAGAGAGGCAGGCAGAGAGAGGAGGAAGCAGGCTCCCCGCCGAGCAGAGAGCCTGATGCGGGGCTCGAACCCAGGACCCTGGGATCATGACCTGAGCCGAAAAGGCAGAGGCTTTAACCCACTGAGCCACCCAGGCACCCCAAAAGAAATTCTTTGAGTGGAAAGAAAGACCATTATTAGGAGTAAAAAACAAATTATGAAAAGGAAGAATTTCACAGATAAATACAAACATAACCAAAGTTGTAGATTGATTACTTATAAAACCACTATCGAGGTCAAAGCACAGAAGCAGTAATATCAATTGTATCTACAAAAATCAGCTGAGGGATTCACAAAATAAAAGGATGTAAAGTATCACACTGTATATATAAAATGGGGAGTGGGAGTAAAAATTTAGTGCTTTTAGAGTAGATTTAAACTTAAGCATCCATTAACTTAATATAGAGTGCTATATGCATAAGATCTTATATATGAAACTATTTATTGGTAACCACACAAAAAAGAGAAAAGAATCTAAGCATAATACTCAAGAAAGCTATCAAACAACAAGGGAAGATAGCAAGAAGAAGAGAGGAACAGAATTATGAAGACAACCATGAAAAAAGTAATAAAATAGAAGTAAGTACATGCCTATTAATAATTACTTTAAATATAAATGGGCTAAAAGCTTCAACAAAAGGACATAGAGTGACTGAATGGTCATTGTTTCTTAGGTACTACCAACTGTGGAAGATTTTACTCCACAGTGTATGGATTTTTCTGTTCATTTTATCAGCCTTCTGTAGCAACTATCAAATGTTTTGGGGGATGCTGTTTTTGTTTGAGGCCCCTTAAGTTTCCTATTTGTCATTCCAGCCCCATTCAAACTTTCAAGCCATTGCCACTTTTTCATGCCCTCAGTGGAGCCTCCTATAAGTACTAAGCTCAGTTTTCAGCCATCATCCAAAAGAAGCAAATGCCCCTGCAGGAAGAAATGGAAGTATCAGTTGATATTTGAAAATTTCTCTCCTTTCTGGTACTTCTGTAGCCATCTGATGTCTCTACAAATTCAATTTTATAATTTATGTGAAGCTTTCTGGTTGTTATAAGGTAGTATTGGCCTTTGTGACCTAATACATCCTCATAGAGGCAGAAGTCTCCTAATTGGTTAAATTCTGCTTTTACTTTTTAAATGTCATCTTCTTGCTTGCTTTCAGTAACTTCATTTTTTCCTATATTTTAAAAACTGAATACTTCCTTTATTGTAGTATTTTTATCATTGTATCTAATGCTGTTTTCATCTTATAAACTGCTTTAGCATTATTGCCTGCGTTCTAATGTATAATGTTTTTATTATATGTATTTTCATAAAGGTTTTCAATTTTGATCTTTATTTCCCTCAAGAATTTTAAAAATTGATTTAATAAAAACTTGTTTGGTTTTTAAATTTCTAGTATTAGTATAATGATTAAATTTCTATTTGGGGGGAAATTTGTTGATGTTTCTTCGCATATGCTATGGTTCATTTCATGAATTCTCTGTGCCTTTGAAAATGGTTATTCTCTGTAGGGTTCAGAATTTGGCATATGCCCATAAGATATTTATCTCTAAGATATATCATGTATGTATAAGATATATCCTACTAATTTTTTTCTTTAATCTATCTTAGATTGAGGGAAGTGAATATAGTGTTCCATTATTACTGTGTTTCTGTGTATTTCTCCTGCTTCTCCTGGTTTGAGAGTTGTTATATTACTGGGTGCAGAAATGTCAATAATTATTATATTATTGTTTAATTTTATTGTCTGTAGTTGAGATTTGTTTCAGAAGTTTATTCTTTATGGTGTTTTGTGTTCTTCAGTCCTTAATACAGAATTAGAATAGAAAATAGGTGTGGGTTCTTGTCTGGTTCATGCAGGGCATTCTCCCAGCCACTTCTCCCATAGTTGTCATTCCTACTGGATGTGAATTTTCCCTCATAAATTCTCTAATTCTTGCTAGAAGTGATCAAGATTTGCAAATTGTGATTCTGCTTACACTTCACGGCTTTTTCATCATTATGTCTTTTGGAAGTAAATGTGCTTTGGGAAGAATATTTAAAACACCCCCTGCATATTCTGACAGGTGGTTCTGTTCTTTGCCAGAGCCCAGAACTGGGGAGCCACCCTGTTGTTCTTTGCTATGTTCCCTGTTTGCATGCTCCTGGACTGAGTGCAGGATTGCTTACAATTTGTCACTCTGTGCTCGATAATTCTCATCTAGGTGACTATGCTGTAGCATCCTCCTGGAAGCAAACACTCCAGCAGTTCTTGCCAATTGTATCAAAGCACTCCAAACATGATAAAAGTCCATCAAAGAGCAGGGGGAGGAGGACGTGTTTGAAGATTAAGGTCTGAGGAGGTGAGGTGACCCATCAGCACAGGAAGTGGGAACAACTGTGGCTCCCTTTTAAAGCTGGTATGGAAGCAAAGGCTGGTTAAAGATGGTCCCTCTAGCAGGTGATATGTTGTTTTTGAATGAGACCCTAATTATAGTATAATGCTTTCCTTACAGATCTAAATATAAAATATTAGACAAAGTATCATACCATCTCTCTGAGTGGTTACTTCCTGATTGCAGAATGGGTAAGATTTTAGATGATCCATCTCTTCTTATTAATCCTGCAGGGTTTCATAGTGGAAAATAAATGAGACTTATTTATGCTTGCAAATCAAATTACCATAAAAGGTTATTTCAATAGACAGAGGCAAAAATCATACTAAAATAATTTAGTAAAAATGGGAGCTAAGAGCATGCTTAATGGAACATGATTAGATTTAATTTTCTTACTATTTCCACCATTAAAGCTCCATTATCTTTTCCGAGACTTCATTTAGGTTTCCAGCCACACAGCAACTCTGAGGCAATTGTGGGGAGCACATGGAGGCCTGTGAGTTCCATTAAAAAACAAAAACAGCTAATAATATGCTGTTCTTTCATTTTTGCTATCAATGTCTCTCATCCAGAGCCTCTTGTATTCTCTTCTTAACCTGATCTCTTAAAACTTATAAGTATCATTATCTAAGAGCTTTCATGCAAAAGAAGTTTGAATCTAGAGTTGAAACAACTTAGATTTATTACGAATGTTTCTGAAGTTCAGAAGCTCTGAGAATTTTTAAGAATTCCTCTGTTAGACTTTGGCTTCAGGTATATCCACATTCCTCTCTATATACCCAGTCTAGTTTTTGGCCATCACCCAGAACTCGCTAAAACCTTTTCTGGTCTTCTCAGCTCACCAGGGTCTCACTCCCTAGTGTGTGTCAGCATGATCAGCATACTGTACTCCCCTCAGCCCATTCTGTCTCCCTGCCCTCCCACAGGATGGGAAACTCCTCCAGGTCTGGTGCAGGTTTGGGGTGTGTTATCAGGATCTACAGTGAGCCTGATGTGTGCTGGTCTTTAGTATGGATTGTTGAAGGAATGATGGTCAGTTGTGTGCAGAGGAGATCATGCATTTTTTACCTTCAAAATAGTGTACACTATTTTCTGTAATATTAAAGGGTTTCAACTGGGCAGACTTCTCAAAATAATGAATAATTAAATTGGTTGCATATTTGTAAAGGTTTTCAGGTCTGTTTGTGTGTATATATGTTTGTGTGCATTTAAAAATGTATGCAAATTCACATTAAAAACCACTTTGTTTTAATATGGGAGCTTACATTCATGCTGAGTCAGTTCTGTTTTCTATATTATGAAATCCTGTGACTCAGGATAGTAACTCATAAACTTATCCTTTTCTACCCCCCCCCCCATATTTATGTGATGAAATTGGACTTTATGGTAACTCAGGTGGCATGTGGTATTTAGGATTCTTTTAGTGGCTGAAGAAAGGCAGGATTCTGAGGACATTGTTTCACTCATCAACCTTTTGTTCTTGGATTGATTAGGTGGACATTGGAAAGACAGGGATAGTGTTACTTGTCTTATGCTCAAACTTATATTTGAGTGATCTTTGCTACAGTCCACAAGCAAATATTTGAGTGTGTAGAACTGTTCTGTTTGACTATAGGAGAGCATAGGAATTTGATATTATTTGGTATTATTTACCACCTCTTTCAAATATTCCTTCAGAAGAGTCAAAGACAAAACTGCAAGTGGCAGAATAAAATATGTGCTTTTATTGGGAGTCTTTAAGGATTACGATCCAGAAGATACAGGTTTAATTGAAATAAAAAACATGCTCTGGAGAGACAGAGTAGGTTAGCGTTTTTAAAGTGCAAAGAAAGGGGGTGCCTGGGTTGCTCAGTCGGTTAAGTGGCCATCTCTTGATTTTTGGCTCAGGTCATGATCTCAGGGTCCTGGGATTGAGCCCCAAGTTGGACTCCCTGCTTGTGGGGAATCTGCTGTGCCTCTGTCCCGCCTCCACCCCTGCTTGTGCTCTCTCTTTCCCTCAAATCAATAAAATCTTTAAAAAAAAAAATTGGAAAGAGAATTTACGTAAGTCGTAGTAAAGAAACGGTGATTGATGCTGGTTTATCTACAGTTACATTAATCTACATTTGATTGGTTGCGGGGCTAATATGGTGCAGAAAATCCATTAATGTCCGTTATAATATAAGTAGATGACTTTACTTTTAGCTGAGTTCAGTTAAAAACCATCTGAGAATTTGAGACAGAATATGAGTATGAGCCCTACCTCCTTTGTGTCCTCCTGATTTCATTTTAAATAACTGTTAGAAGTGTTCATTCTGCCATATGCTCTCCATTGCTGGAAGACACAGCATGTTTAGCATGGAAGGCTGTTAAAGCAGAAGAGGACCTTGGAGGTTAGCCTGAAACTCCAGTGGGTCACTTCTCATTGGTTGCCCATACCTGCATATGTCAGGGGTAGGGCTTTCCCTTCTGCCTGTTTCCAGTGGAGCTCCCAGCCCTGCCCCCTTGCAGCTGGTGCAAAATGATGAGTTGGGTGTTCTGTCCCCCTGCATTGCTGGGGGGAAGGGCTCCCTGTCCTCTGTATGGCTCCATACAATGGTTCCAGCTGCCTGAGGTTTTGCCTCTTGCCCTGACCTTGATGGATCTGATGACAATGACTTGGATGCTGTGGCTTAAATTCATTGCTGTTGGAGTCATTCTGGAGCATGCTGTTGGAGCACCAGAGCCTACATTATTCAGAGCATGGTGATGTGAAATGTTTCAGACTGAAGCTATTTTGTTTCTCCTCCTGCTTTTGGTTCCCAACCCTCTAAGGAGCTTCCTAGGTGAAATCTGAAGCCAACCCTAGTACTGGCAGGGCAGGGAGAGATGGAAGAAACAGACTGGCCACTTCAGGTTGGTAGGTGGCTATTTCATAAGCAAAGAGAACGTATATACAAGACTTGTCTTGGGCAGCAGCAAAACAGTGGATCTCTGCATTGCCTGCCAAATGATAAAAGTTTGTAGATAGAGGTCTTAACTGGGTTCAGTCATATATACAATGCAGGTGTTTTCAACACCATGTCACTATCTCAAGGTTGTGTCCTTGGAGCAGCCTTTGGGGGCTGGAAAGGCAAGCAGAACCCACATTCCAAGGGCGGGGAGGGGTGGGGAGCCACCGAGTACGCTGGTCAACTGGCAGTCTTGTTTTTTTGATGACTTTCCCTAATAGCTTCAAGACAGGGCTTTGTGTGTGTGTGTGTGTGTGTGTGTGTGTGTGTGTGTACACATGTGTGTTTGGTTTGGTTGTTTAATGGGCTACTTGTGCCCTCAGAGAGGAGATTCTAAGATTAGCCAATAAGACTGGTGACGAATAGGCTCCAGTCCTCTGTGAATGGTGTATGCATGTCCCAGAAGCTCAGGGACAGCTCAGGAAAACTCTCCTAAAGATCAACGCCCCTTCTCTGTGCACCCCACACAAACAGACTGGACAGCATTCACCTGTGCTCATCCATTGTCAAGCAAGCCATCAGAAGGGAGGATCCCATGTCAGCCCTTCTGCCCAAGGGGACCACATATCTTTTCATTTGCAGCTCATCAAAATTCACACACAGAAAGGGCACTATTATTCCGTATATTCATGGGGCTGTGGGGGGGATGGCCGGGTGAGAGTGTGGTAGCAAGAAAAAATCCCAACACATGTGTTCCATGAATTGAGAAAGAGCTTGAAGTGGTTGGCTTTAAACAGAATCATTTGCTTCTCTGCTCCCTGTCTGTTGGGGATGGCCCGGGTCACTTGGGGCCTGACGCTAGGCATTGCTAACAGGCAGAGACCCGAGCTGTTGTCTCTGTACATGTCCCATTGGAATGTTGGTCAGCATTTAATTTGGAGATACCCCATGGCTTAACACATAATATGTCATTTGACTGACTTCTAGTACCTAATTGAGGTGACCAGCTGCCCTCTCATACAGAGTTTTTGTTTTAGCACCTGTAGACCTGGGGGTTGTACCCTGAGCTTATCTTTTCTGGGCTCATTTTTCTTTCTTGAGGAAATCCAGTAGTCCCCTTTTTTCCCTTCCCATCCTTTCCAGTCTTGCTCCCTTCTGTTCTTTGTCCCTCCCTTCTCAGCACTCATTCTGATTTCTGGTTTTCTTTCTGACCTGCTTGAAGAAAACTTAATGAAACCATCCTGATATATAATTTCTTAAAGCAGAACTGTATTTATTGGGGTACAGGAATTAAAAATATGAAAATCCTATACCCTTCCATTTCCCTTCCTCCCTATTCCCTCATTCCTAAGCTTAAGGGACTTCCCAGGTACTGGTGAGACAGTTGCTTTGATCCAGAAGCAATTGATGTGAGCAAATAGGCACTCCATAGATGAGTCTTGGTTGTCCAGCATACAGCCAAGACCCCCGTAGGGATTTGTCCCAGAATAGATGTTGAAGAGGGGGTCAGGTTTCAGCTGATATCACAAGGTCCTTAGGAGATGCTTAGCCTGGCTTTGTCTAAGAAATGATTTTAAGCTCTCAATATACCCCTTCTAGGTTTTAGAAATGAAACTGGCCAATATATGGTCACATTTTTCCTTTGTCAAGTTTGTCAATCTCTTGACTCCTCTGGAATCTCCTCCTTTTTCTTGTGTTCCCAGGACATGCCCAGCTCTCTGCTCAGGGTTTGTGAGTTTCTTGATCCCTTCTCCCAAAACTTTTTCCAACACAAGACCTTTTTACCCTGCCCATGATTGTCCAGCATTGATACACATCAATGCTTTTATGCTTGTACCCAGTTTATGCTTACATTAGAATATCTTCAAGTGCCAGTTAATATTTTGGGTCCTTGCTGGCATTTTTTTTTTTATTACCTAGTAGATGAAAAATTCTTCAGATGATTTTATCCTTTTACAACCCATTCATTCTCCAAGATGGTTTAGTTTCTATCATTGTGTGGCCAAAAATGAGCATATTGAATGTTCCAAAGTGATTATACAGATATAACTGTTACTGTCTAAGTAGAGTCTCAAAAAAGGAAAGCTTGTTGCCCTCAGTTATGGAGGTTGAGAACAGAAGTGTTGCCATGCACAAAATACCAAGTGCACCAAATTCCAGGGTGAGTGACAAAGTTCCAGGCTGCCTCATGCTGCTGGTTGGTAAATATCCAGTATATTTATTTGCACTTCCCCTGATGTCTGACTTGTTACCTGCTCAGAATAATTTATTGGAGAAATGTGCTCCTTCTTTGAAATTTCAACTCAGATGGTGAAATGGATAGGCTGTGTTGCCTCTTTAGAGATAGCTCTGTGCAACAAAAACTGGTTGAAAGATCCAATGAGATCCAGACAGTATGTGCTTTGGGGATATGGGGGTCAGTAGGTATTATGTCATGGTATTCCCATGTCTTTAGGAGTAGCTGACCTAGCAAAGAGATGTTAAGGGCAATGAATCTGTAGCTCCAGGGAGCAGTGACTATAGTGTTTGCAAAAGAAAAAAAAAAAAAAGAGAGAGAGACAGAAAGAAAGAAAGATAGATAGATCAGTTTTTAAAGTGGCTAACTTGACTCTGCATGTCCAAATGTAAATTGTGAGGACAAAGTGAGGTGGTGGGGAAGGAAGAAGAAATTCTGAGTTGAAGTCCTGGCCTGCTCCTTCTATTCTCTTCTAGAACCTCAGTTTCTTTATCTTTAAAACCCAAAAATTGAACTAGCAAGTTCTCTAAGATTCTTCCAAAGTCTGGTAGTATGATTCTTGCTTAGCTCTTGCATAGGTTTGGGGCAGGCCAAGGAGCTCTTTCCTCAGCCTGGTTTCCTTTCTGCTTACCACTCTATCTCTTTGTGCTCTCTGAAAACCTGGGTTCAAAGAAACTTGCCAGTCAGCACAGTCTTTCCCCTGCAGACTTTGCTAGTACTCCTTTGAGACAGGAACTCTGAGTACCAACACTTGGTAAACTCCCAGCATGGGCACTTTCCCCTTACTGTAGAAGACAGCTGTGATTAGAAACAGTCTTGTGATAATGGAATGTATTGATCTTATCATTCACCATATGTAACATTTTCTTTCTTTAAAATGGGACACTTATTTATTTTTGTGAGCAATCACTTTTTTAAAATTAATTTATTTTTTTCACCGTAACAGTATTCATTGTTTTTGCACCACACCCAGTGATCCATGCAATCCGTGCCCTCTCTAATACCCACCACCTGGTTCCCCCAACCTCCCACCCCCTACCCCTTCAAAACCCTCAGATTGTTTTTCAGAGTCCATAGTCTCTCATGGTTCACCTCCCCTTCCAATTTCTCTCAAAAATACTTGTTTATTTTTCAGAGAGAGAGAGAGAGAGAGAGAGAGAGACAAAGAACAAGCAGGGAGAGTGGCAGGCAGAGGGAGAAGCAGGCTCCCAGCTGAGCAAGGAACCCAATGTGGGCCTTGATCTCAAGACCCTGGGATCATGACCTGAGCTGAAGGCAGATGCTTAATCGACTGGGTCACCCATGTGTCCAAGATGAGCAAACACTTTTAACAGAGAGTGCCATTAAAATTGGGGTGCCTGGGTGGCTCAGTTGGTTAGGCATCTGCCTTTGGCTCAGGTCATGATCTCAGGGTCCTGGGATCGAGCCACATCAGGCCCCATGCTCAGCAGAGTGTGTTTCTCTCCCTCTCTTGGCTATGTGTGCGCTCTCTCTCAATAAATAGAAAATCTTTTAAAAAATTGTGTGAGCATCTTTCAGGATTTGGGGAGTATGTATTTTCCATGCCGATGCAAGTGCTTCATGAGTCCTTGACAACTATTTCACATGGGAGGAATTTTATGTATTTAAAGTAAAAAGGTCTGAATTTATCGTTTATTACAAATACTCAAAAGAAAGTATGTATCTATTTAAACTTTTTGAGAAAGATTGTGCTCATTGCTCAATAAGTATTTATCAGTTATTTAATTAAAGACAATATCTAGTCTGTGACAAGGTAATTCTTTGAAGGAGAATCCCATGAGCTTCCCCAGCTGTATTCACCCAAGCAGCTTTGAGCCGTTTTGCTTCTTAGTTAATCTACGGGAGGCCTCTGCATACCAGGCACTGCACCTCGCACTGGGGACAGGATTAAAAGTCCCACTTTTGCCCTCCAGGAGCTTGTCATCAGGTGAGGACTGGATGAACCACGGGTTACTGTATACAGTAGGTGCTCTGATGAAGTCAGACACAGGAAGGTGCCAGCAGTGCTGCCCACCAAGAAGGATAGCCTTCCCCCCTACCCCCATCCCTGCCAGCTTCAGCAAACAGCATCTGGCCTGAATTTTTAAGAGTGAACATTACAAGGCTGTACTTTTGTAACATTTTATTATTGTCTATTATCTTGGACAGTGGCAGAGATGTGATAGGATGGCAAAAGGAGTTGTGTACCTGGATGCGCACCTGTACTTTCTCATTTGTCCCCCCTACCTGGGGCCTGTGTTTGGCTCAGATAGGGTGTTGTAGGGCAGTTTGGCCTGTCAGCTCCCTAGGCAGACACATGGAAGGGGTGCTGTCTATTCCTGGGACACTGGTCCTGGCTGCTTCCCTCCATCTCTCTCCATTGCCAGGGCTCTCCTTCCTGAGTAGCACTGGCTCCAACCCAGCATGCCTGCCTTGAGGGCTCTACTGGGAGCCAGAAGGATGGAAATTTCCTGCTAGAAGCTTAAATAATGTGAAAGGGCAGGAGGGCTGAGCAAGCCAAGTGACACAGTTAATCTACCAGAAGGACATCCATAGCAGTCCGCCGTTGGTGTTGAGCAAGGACTGGATTTCTCAGGCTGAGCTCGGCATATGATTGGCAAATGGTGCTATTTGGTCCATAGCCTCCCTTCTGTGCCAGCTGGAATGTGTTGCTAATAAGAACTTTTATTTGCTGCTGCTAGAAGGCCCCTACACTATTGGTCAGTCAAATTAAAAAATTTGAATTCTTTTTTCTCATGTCTTTGAATCAGAAAGATAATGACCCAAACCAAGGAAGAGACTTAATTCTACACCTCCAGGCTTTTAGGGTGAGAGCATCCTACACCTTTGGCTACAGATGGGGAAGAACATGCCTGAGGGTCTCCCTTTGCCTCCTCAGAGAATGCTAAGCCCCGAGCAGCCCTGACCATAGGGGCAGAGGACCTGTTTGACTGTTTCATAACTGGCAGAGCAAATGCCCGGTGGTTGTTGCCCCAGCCCCAACATGATCACACCTGAAACATTCTTGCTTCAGATGCCCATATCTGGACCTTGCTCCCCAGGAAATCCCATATATCTATTTATAAGGTAAACGAGTGGAGATTGATTTTATTTTATTTCTTTTAAAGATTTATTTATTTATTTGACAGGCAGAGATCACAAGTAGTCAGAGAGGCAGGCAGAGAGAGGGAGAGGAGGAAGCAGGTTCCCCGCTGAGCAGAGAGCCCGATGCAGGGCTCGATCCAGGACCCTGGGATCATGACCTGAGCTGAAGGCAGAGGCCTAACCCACCGAGCCACCCAAGCGCCCCTGGAGATTGATTTTAAATTTGTGCTTCTTCAGCTTGTTCCCTTACCTTTTCCTTACCCACAGGAGTCAGAATTTGGTCCAATAAATCATGAGAATATTTCCCAAATCATAATATGGTACTTCCCTGGGATTGAGAGCAGTGGAGCTACAATGCCCTTGCTTCTGCCATCCCCTGGTTCTTGTGTCCTCTCTCCCCTCAGGCCTTAGAATCCCCTTGGGGCTCTGGACAAATGGGATGGTGGGAGCAATGGCCCTCTACCTTGGGACTACAGTAGACTCTAATATACTCCCTGGGCCTTCAGGCCCCAGGTTTAAGCCCTAGGAATGGGGATGAGTCTTGCCACTCAAGAAAAAGGAGCCTGGTTAGTAGTGGAGGACAGGAGTTGAGAAGGAGAGACTCCACTAGGAGCTTATGGCAGCCCCGGCCAAATACGACAACCACCTTATCTTTAGCAGAGGAGAGCTTCAAGAGGAGGCCCATGGAGAATCAAGGGGAATTCATTGCAGATGGGATGTGGAGGCGGGAGAGAGGCGGCTGTCCCAGGTGATTCCAGGATTCATGGTTGCATGATAGACAGATGGTAGAGCTCTTCATTGAGACCAGAGGATGATGGTGAGGGGAAAGGACAGGATGGATTCAGTTTGGATCCCATTTGGTTGGAGCTGTGTGCGGTACAGTCTTGTGAAAAATCAGTAATATGAAAGAGTGTCCTCTTCTACTCTGATACATTGATTTCATCTGAATGCTCTGAAGAGTCTTCTGTGGGCTCCAGATGTCTAGGAATCTAATTTTATGGGAGAAGGTATAAAAAGGAAAGTGAGCGGACACCCACTCTGTTTCTGTTACCTTTGTACTCCGTCCCAGCACATGCGCAGTAGACTAGCATCCTGTCGTGCAACGTGCAAAACGTTTCCCCCTGAAATGTGATCTCACTGTGTGTTGAAATAGGACGTGCCCTGTGTTTATTTCCCAGAGATGATACATTTCACATTCACAATCCTTGCGTGTGCTTCTTTTTCTGCCTCCTCTCAGTTTCCAACCTCCCCAGGACGTTCTTGTCTTTTATTTTGCCCTCTTTGGAATTTTGACCCCACACCAAGGGCAAAATGACCATTGCTCATTGTTACTTTTGATTGCTAAAGGTGTTTCCTCCCTTGACGATCAAGAGCCCTGCCAAACTTTAGAGTCTGGCCATCTGACATCTTTGAATGCCATTTCTGTCCTCAGATATTAGAAGAAAGTATAATGCTTTGTTTACAGTGAAGCCTCTCTGGGAAGGCTGATCATTTTTCAGGAGTGTTTCCTTGCCGTGCCCTTGGTAGTTCAGAGCTGTCCTCTTTAAGCACTGAAGCAATTAGTTTTGAGAAGGCTGATTCTTCAGGGTCCAGTGCTCCCCTGCCTTTCATTTGCTGAAGCTGTACATTTTAATGAAGTTGTTTCATCTGTGTTGCCAAACATGAGGATTTTGCTGCTTCAATTCCAATTATCTCTACTGGCAAATGCTATGTTTTATTAGTACTCTCAAGTGCTCTGTTTATTAAATGTCCATATACTATGGCATTAGGCACACAGATTAGGTCAGCTGTGCTTATTGATGGGCTATGGATAAAGGAGTTACATATTTCATCATAATCTTAAAATGCAGTGGGATGTCCTTCCATGGCTTTGCACGTGGTCAGTGATGCCTTCTCTGATGAGCTCTTCTGCCTTTCTTACCCAGTGGTTGAGGTTCATGCTGAGTGAGCAATGGGGCTATAAGCACAATGCTTGTGCTTATTCTTTTCTTTCCTCTAGTTGCCTGGCACCTCCACTAGCTTCTTAGTTTCTGTGTCTTACAGCATGGTGATATCTACGGAGGGCACTTATGAAGCCAGGAGAGGCCAGCAGTGGTGGCACAGGCAGGACAGCACTACCATAGCACCCCCAATTCAGTATTTCTCTGCTTCTTTCTCCCCCCGCACCCCAATCTGGGCCCTTTAGATTCCTCCCACCTTACCCTGTGGGTCCTCAGGTTATACGGGTTACCCTAGGATGTGCTGACGGGCTGGAAGCTCTCACCCCCTCCCCCATCTCTCGTCTTTTGTGCCCATCACTGTGGGTCACCAGGCAATGCTGCATGGCGATGAGGTACATGGCTTCCACCATCCCACAGACCCAGTCCTAGCTTCAGCTTTGAAGAGCTGCATGACCCTTGGCAAGTTACACTTCACCTCGCTAACCTCATTGTCTGTATCTGTAGGAAGGGGAGAATGTAGCCACTTCAGTGTTTCCGTGAGGATCAGATGAGACAGTGATATAGGTTACATGCCTGGGGTATGGGCTATGGCACACAGTGTCCTATCAGCAACTGTTAGCACTGCCTCGTCTCCCCCCTTCCCCTCATAGGCCTGCGTGGCTGCTCTGCCACCACTGGGCTAAGATCAGCACAGAGGCCACTGGTGTCTGAGCCCCTGATCATGCCAAAGGCTCTGTTGCAGGTCATCGGCTGCTGCTTTTTCTCCTTACACTGCTTTACTTGTATGTGTTCCTTGCTTTTATTCATAAGTCGTGGGGATTTAAAAAGGAAAGGAAAAGGAAAAGGAAAGAAAAAAGACATAAGGTCTTTACCTAGCCTTCTTTTACAATCTTTTTTTTTTTTTTAAAGATTTTATTTATTTATTTGCCAGAGAGAGTGAGCATAGGCAGACAGAGTGGCAGGCAGAGGCAGAGGGAGAAGGAGGCTCCCTGCTCAGCAGAGAGCCCGATATGGGACTCGATCCCAAAACGCTGCGATCATGACCTGAGCCGGAGGCAGCCGCTTAACCAACTGAGCCACCCAGGCGTCCCTTTTACAATCTTTTTAACTTGGAACTCAGTCATAGCTTTCTGGGAGGAGGGGCTGCCCTAGAGAGCATCTAATGGGGACCTAGTCTTTCATCAGGATCATCCCTCCCCTCTGGCTTGGACTGGGGTCTTTGAACCAAACTTGAGCTTCCCACTTGTCTTTACACCAGGCTTGCAGAGTCCCCGAGAACAACTCTGGTCCCACATATTTACCCCTTGTTTTCTCCCTTCCTATAATCCTCTGCTCTCACTTTAAGTAACCGTGGTGTTTTTCAATGCATCGTTTATCCCCTGTAGGCTAATACGGTTGTGAACAGCAGGAACAAATCTTATTAAAGTTGCTAAGAGAAAGGAAATAACTCAATTTGATACAAGTTAATGGAAGTGTGTTTAACTCCTTTTTATACCTTCTCAACTGTGATGTATTTCATTCTTTCTGGGGGAAATGATGACCTGGGCCATAGCAGTAGCTGTCAGTCTACCTGGAGAACCGCAGCATCATCTTGAGCAGGAGCAAGGACTCTGTTCCATGCTCTTCCTCCCCAACACTATGTAGGAGATATATGTATGTATGTATGTATATATATACATATACATATATTTAAATGTATAGGTAAATTTAATTTTTGTGTGTAAATACATATTTATAATATATATGTGTTATATACAAAAATTTATTTTGTAATATATATTTGTAAATATATACATTTACAAGACAGATAAAGATTGTAGATATATCTGTAGATAAATATAGCTATAAGAGAGAAGAGTACGTAAAGAGAATTCTCTGCTATAGTTTTTACAAACTCCTCACTTTATATTATACAGAGTTCATAGTTTATGAATGGCTTGAAATCCAACAACAAAGAAACTAAAAAACAACAATTGTTTTTTATAATGGCTAGAAAAGAAAAGGAATCATTTCTTCCAGTCCAGTTATAGGATTATTGGTCTCTTTTATTTCCTGCATCAAATATTTTATCCTGCAGACCCCTAGTAGCATGGTGGGCCGGGGCTTTAAATGATCAAGAGTGCACCTTGGCTTTCTGCCCCTCTGTAGACTGAGTTGTGGGGTTGGGAGAGGCCTTCATTTTGCAGGGACTCTGGAACCTCCAGGGCAGGAGTCCGAGAACCTGGTTGGTCAGGGGACAGTCCTGGTTTTGTAGTGTTCGGGGTAATGGGGATTTGGATAGTTGGCTTTTATATGAAAGGAAATGCCGATATCAGCAAGTGGTGCTCACCCCATGAGTACAAGGGAAAACGAAAGTATTGGCTTCACAGGGAGGCAAAAATATTACCAAGAGCATCATAGAAAAGGTACATTTAATCATAAGAAATGTATATAGTGAAGGAACAATAGATTTATCTCCAGCAAAACTGCCCTGTATTTGCTGACAGGCTGGTCTTTGAACAAGGAGCAGAATGTGTTATTTTATTGAATGGGACCAAAAAAAGAAAAAGAAAAAGAAAATGAAAAAGATGTATTAGCTTCTCTTTTCCTATGTATCGTTAGTTACTTTATCATGAATAACATGTTGTGTCATCTTGTGCTTATTAATCACCCCTTCCTTCCAACCAGCTGTAGGAATAATTAGTTGAAATTGGTGGCAGACCATCGCTTCCATATTCATCTTCTTAAACTGGTGTCAGTGGAACATTCAAACATGAACATCTACTCTTAAGTGTGTGTGTTTCTAAAGAAGGGTAGAAATTGTTAGGCACGGGGTTTGCAATGCAAACCCTTTGTCTCAGATCAAGTGAAGAACTAGATGGTGAGACTTGGAACATCAGGTGGCTGGCATGGCTGCAAGGCACACATCTGGGGACAGAGCAGCTTCAGAAGCAGATGCAGGGCTGGTGTTTCTGTAAGCTTTGAAAACCATGTGTCCATCCAGGGTTTCCTGGTCACCCTGCAGCATCTGTCACTCTGAGACGTGGTAGCTTTATTTTGTGACCTTAGTCACTTTCAGGTGTGTGGTCTTCTTAGCTCCATGTGGTTGATTTCTAGTCACTCTGACACCCTTGCCCCCAGCTAAAGCCCAGAGGCTATGTGGTTGTCACTCAGCTCATGGGTAAGGGAGTGCATGTTGCGGTGCTGGTACCCTGACGGGTTCATGCTGCCTCCCCTCTGACTTAACGCCCTGATGAGGAGTGCCGTAACGCAGAAGGGTCTGCTTCATTAAAGCACAGAAAGATAATTGTTTAACTTTATGCAAAGACTGAAGGGATGGAGGTCATTTGACCACTTGTCTCTATCATGATGTATGTGGAATTCTATATAGTTATGATGGAAATTGTGATCTATTGCAGGAACATCAGGAGAACATTCTGGGTAACACTATGCAAAGTGTGATTGCATTGCTCAACAATCTGGTTGCCTGCAAAGATTCAAATATGAAGCTACTTTATGAACAAGGTAAATGCTTCTTAGAATCTGTTTTGAGTCTTGATTTCTGCCTCTTTGTTATTTTCCTCATCATGTATAGCAGGGAGTCAAGAAGTGCTATTCAAAGGTGATGAATCAAAATAGATATTTAAGAATCTATGAATAATAATGTTATCAGTGAAAATAGGAAATGTGGTTGGGTTGTGTTAGTTTCTCTAAGTTCATTTATTTTCCTTTAGGGCTCAAAATTTCCTTCCTCCTATAGGCAGTGTTACAGATGATAAACCAAGAAATATGAGTGTGAGCATGGTAATTAGACTTACTGCTGTCAGTCAGAATAAAAACATTTAGTTCAAGACATATTAGAAAATAAGATCAGATGGGTTGAGGGTGGCTTTGTTACTTCTTGTGCATATCTATAACATTAAGATTAAAAATGTTTTTTTAAAACTTTATTTTTTTAGGCTAGTTTTAGGTTTAAAATTACATTGCAAGGTAGGTACCGAAATTTCTCATATAACCCCTGCCCCATTTATATCTTCCCCTTCCAATTGTCTTTTTATTGTCTCTCTAGTATAATTTTCCAGAATGGCACTGTTGGAATCCTAGAGTATGTAGATTTTTAGGATTGGTGACTTTTACCTAGTGATATGCATTTCTGGTTCCTCATGTCTTTCCATGACTTGTTAACTCATTTCTTTTCAGCACTGAGTAATACTCCATTTGTCTGGATATACCACAGGTTTTTTTTTTTTAATTTTTTTTTTTCTAAATCCATTCCCCAGATGAAGGATATCTTGGTTTTTTCAAGGCTTCATAACTAGGGTGTAGTCATCTAAATTAAGTCTAGATATCATGAGACCCTTTGGATACATTTTTGGTAGGTGTAGCTCCTTGAATTTTGGTCCTTTCAAACTTGAAGACTTGTGAACTAAGGACACAAGTTATCTGCTCTGCCACATCTCTAGACTCCGATGAGGATATATAAAAAGAAATGCCCTCATAGAAACTCTCGTTTAAAAGGAAAAACTAGGGACACCTGGGTGGCTTAGTGGGTTAAAGCCTCTGCCTTCAGCTCAGGTCATGATCCTAGGATCCTGGGATTGAGCCCCACATTGGGCTCTCTGCTTAGCAGGGAGTCTGCTTCCTCCTCTCTCTCTCTCTCTCTCTCTCTCTGCCTACTTGTGATCTATGTCAAATAAATAAATAAAAATCTTAAAAAAATAAATAAAAGGAAAAACTAAAAGGACATAGCAATCACTGATGCATGACAATGTTGAAATCTTGGCAAACGTTATTTCCTGATTTCCCTTTGTTCCACAGGGGAAGAAAAATATCTCTTGCTTTGAGAGTAGTTCTCCCTGCAACTGCTACTCCATGGCTCTTACCTCTAACTTCTGGATCATTGTTATTGTTCCATAAAGATGGCTCATAATTGTAGCTGAATAAGGTTCTAAGCCTGATTCCTGTCCATAGATGTTTGGGGCTCTACAAGCTCTTTTCATTCTCAAAGGAATTATCCCCACTCTTTTTAATCCAAATCTGTGGTGCTTCTTACAGTATAAATCTATTGAAATCTTTGTTAGTTTCCTATAATTTTTTCCAGTTTTATTGAGAAATAACTGACATAACAACACTGTGTAAGTTTAAGGCATGCTGGTTTGATTTGCATATACTGTGAAATGATTACCACTATAAGTTCAGCTAACATCCATCTTCTCCTATAGGTAGAATGAAAAGAAAAAAAAGATGGGCAAATTTTTTCCTGACAGTGAGAACTCTTAGCATTTACTCAACAGTTTTCCTCTATGTTGTACAGCAGTGTTAGCTGTAGTCATCATGTTGTATGTTATATTCCTAGTACTTACTTGTTTTTCTACAGCTGGGGTCTTGTGCCTTTTTGCACCTTATTCCTATTCCTCCTCTCCCAACCCTCCACCTATATATGTATGTATGTATGATGTATGTAACCACATACATGCATACACAGACATACATGCACACTCCATAACTTCTTTATCCATTTATTGGTCAATAGATACTGAGGTTTTTTTCATGTCTGGCTATTATAAATAATGCTACTATTAACATGCAGTTTCAGACATCTTTTTGAGTGTTTTAGTCCTATGGATATATTCTCAGAATTGCTGGATCATAGGATAGGTCTATTTTTTTTTTCCCCTTTTTGAGGAGCCTCCATCTTGTTTTCCATAGTGGGTGCACCAATTTACTTTCTTGCCAGCAGTGCTCAAGGGTCCTTTTTCTCATCCATGCCAGCATTTGTTAGCCCTTGTCTTTTTGATGGTGTCCATCCTAATAGCCATAAGATGGTATCTCACTGTGGTTTTAATTTGCATTTTTCTAGTAACCAGTGATGTTGAGCATCTTTTCACTTACCTGTTCACCTTTTGGAGAAATGCATATTTAGGTTCTTTACCCGTTTTTTAATTGGGTTACTTTTTTTTTTTTTTTTTTTTGCTATTGAGTTGTAGGATTTCTTTATATATTCTGGATATTAGCCTCTTATCAGATATATGATTTGCAAATATTTTTTCTCATTTAATAGTTTGTCTTTTCACTTTCCTGATGGTTTTTTATGCTGCACAAAAGTTTTTTCGGAGTGTTTCTTCTACTTCTGTAAAATTGTCATTGGTATCTTAATAGGGATTGCATTAAATATATTGATGGCTTTTGGTATTTTTCATATTTTAGCACTATTAATTCTTCCAATCCATGAACATTAGATACCTTTCCATTTCTTCCTTTCTTCTTCAGTTTCTTTCATTAACATCTTGTATTTTTTGGAGTAGAGATCTTTCATTTCTTTACTGAAATTTATTCCTAAGCATTTTGTTGCTTTTGATGCTATTGGAATTGGGATTGATTTCTTTCTTTTTCAGAAAATTCATTGTTATCATATAGAAATGCTACTGAATTTTTGTTAATCTTTTATCCTGCAATTTTATTGATTTACTGATGACACCTAACAGTTTTTTGGTTGGGTCTTTAGAGATTCTTTATATAAAATAGTGTCATCTACGAATAGAGGCAGTTTTACTTCTTTGTTTGCCATTCCTTTCACATGCCTTTCTTCCCTGATTGTTCTAGTGAGGCCTTTTAGTACTATGTTGGTGGGAATGGGCAACCTTATCTTTTTCACTATTGAGGATGATGTTAAACTGTAAGCTTGTCATATATGCCTTTTTCTTTTGATGCCTAATTTGTTAGATTTTATCATGAATGGATGTTGAATTTTGTCAAATGCTTTTTCTGTGTCTATTAAGGTGATCATATGTTCTTTTTTCCATTCTGTTAATGTGATATATCACATTGATTTTCTATATGTTGAACCATCCTTGAATCCCACTTGATCATGGTGAATGATCCTTTTTAATGTGCTGCTGACTTTGGTTTGTTAGTATTTTGTTGATAATTTTTGCATCTGTATTCATCAAGGATATTGGCCTTTAGTTTTCTTTCTTAGTAGTGTCCTGTTGTGGTTTTGATAACAGGATAAATTCTGGCTTTATAAAATGAATTCAGCAATGTTTCCTGCTACTTTGATTTTTTGGAAGCGCTTGAGAAGAGTTGGTATTCTTTCAATGTTTGATAAAATTCACGAGTGAAGCCATCTGGTCGTGGGCTTCACTTCATTGGGAGGTTTTTGCTTACTGATTCATTATCCTTACTAGTAATCAGTCTTCAGATTTTCTATTTCTTCCTGATTTAATCTCGGTAAATTGTAGACTTCTAAGAATTTTTCCATTGCTTTTAAGTTTTCTAGTTCATTGGTGTATTGTTGGTTCATAGTAGCCTCTTAATGATACATTGAATTTCTGTAGAATCCATTGCAATACTTCCTTTTTCATTTACAATTTTGTTGATTCAAATCCTTTCTCTGTCTCTCTCTTCTTCCCTCCCACCCTCCCTCTTTCTTTTAGTTAATCTAACTAAGCGTTTGTCAATTTTGTTTATCTTTTCAAAATAACCAACTATTAGTTTGGTTAACCTTTTCTACTGTTTTTCTGTTTTCTATTTCATTTATGTATACTCTAATCTTTCTTATTTTCTTTGGGATCAGTTCTTTTTTTTTTTATTGAGGTATAGTTAGTTTCTAGTGTGTAACATAGTGATTTGACAAGTCTGTACATTATGCTGTGCTCATTACAAGTGTAGCTCCCATCTGTCACTGTACGATGCCAATTACATTATTAGTTGGTTTATCTTTTTCTGTCTTCTTAAGGTGTAGATTTAGGTTGTTTTTTTGGGGTCTTTCTCACCTTTTTTTTTTTTTTTAAAGATTTTATGTATTAATTTGACAGAGAGAGACAAGTAGGCAGAGGGGCAGACAGAGAGAGAGAGAGAAGGAAGCAGACTCCCTGCTGAGCAGTGAGCCCAATGTGGGGCTTGATCCCAGCACCCTGGGATCATGACCTGAGCCGAAGGCAGAGGCTTTAACCCACTGAGCCACCCAGGCGCCCTCTTTCTTGCTTCTTAATGTAAGTGTTAGTACTGCGAACTTCCCTCTTAGAACTACTTTTGCTGTATCCCATAAATTCTGATATATTTCTATTTCCATCTGTCTCAAACTTTGTTTTAAATTTCACCTGTAATTCTTCTTAGAGCCATTGGTTGTTCAGGAGAGTGTTGAATTTCCATGTATTTGTGAATTTTCATTTTCCCATTGTTACTGATTTTTAGTTTCATGCCACTGTGACCAGAGAAGGTACTTGATATTATTTCAGTCCTTTTAAGTTTTCTAAGACTGATTTTGTGGCCTAATGCATGGTCTGTCTTAGAATGTGGTCAGTGTGCATTCAAGGAGACTGTGTATCCTGCTGTTGTCGGTTAGAATGTTCTGTGTATGTCTCTTAGCTCTATTTGGTCTCTAGTATTGTTCAAATCTGTTTCCTTATGGATTGTCTGTCTGGATGGTTTATCCATTGTTGACAGTAGGGTATTAAAGTAACTATTATTATATTGCTGTTATTTATCCTTTTACATCTGTTTTTGCTTTATATATTTAGAAGCTCCTATATTTGCCAAATAAATTTTTTAAATTTTTTATTTAAATTCAATTTAATTAGCATATACTCTACTATTAATTTCAGGGGTTGAATTTAGTGATTGATCAGTTGCAGAGAACGCACAGTGCTCATAACATCAAATGCCCTCCTTAATGCCCATTACCCAATTACCCCCTCCCCCTATCCTCCACCCCTCCAGCCCTCAGTTTGTTTTCTAGTGTTAAGCATATCTTATTTATAATTGTCATATCTTCTTGTATTGACCTCTTCCTCGTTATATAATGATCTTCTTTGTCTCTTTTGATAATTTTTCATTGAAATTCATTTTGTCTGATATAAGTACAGCTGATCCTGCCTTTTTTTAGTTGCCACTTAATGAAAATGTCCTTTTTTATCCCTCACTCTCAGTGAAGTCTCTTGTAGCCAACATATTGTTGGGTTTTTTAAAATCCACTCTGTGTCCTTTAATTAGATAATTTAATCTGTTTCAAGTAATTATTGATAGGTAGGGACTAACCTTTGCCACTCTCTTGATTGTTTCTGGTTATCTTACAGATTCATTATTCTTTGTTTCTTATCCTGCTTTTTTTTAGTTTTCATATCTTTTGCCATCTCTTTGCTTTGAATTCTTTATTATGTTATTTGTGTAATTATTATGGGTTCTTTCCTTGTGATTACCATAAAGCTTACATAAGATATTTCAAACTTGTAACACCCTATTTTAAGCTGATAACAACTTCAGTAGAATTTTTAAACTTGGCACTTTTACTTCTCTAAGGTTATTGCTGTTACAATTTATGTGTTTTTTATGTTGTATAATTAATAACAGACTATTGTAGTTATTATTTTTAATACATTATTTTTTAAACTTGCGAACTAGAGTTGTAAGTGAATTATTCACCACTATTACCATATTGCAGAATCTAACTATGATTATATACTTAAACCATTACCAGTGAGATTTACACTGTCTTTTTATATTTTTATGATGATATTTTACTTTTAGTATTTACTTTTTACTTCCACTCAAAGAATTTCCTTTAGCATTTATTGGAAGGCATTTCTGATGGTAGTTAACTCTTTTTGCTCGTTTAGGAAAATCCTTATTCATTCTTCATTTCTGGAAGACAGCTTCATGAGGTATAGAATTCTTGGTTGACAGTTATTCTCTTTCAGTATTTTATATATGCCATCCCATTCACTCCTTGCCTGAAAGTTTCTGTTTAGAAATTTGTCAGTAGTCTTGTAGGAGTTTCCCTTGTATTTAACTTCCTTCTTTTATCTTGCTGTTTTTAAAATTCTTCCTTTGTTTTTAACTTTTGTTACAGAGTGCACCTCTGTAACTCTATTCAGGTTCACCCTATTTGGGGTCCTTTGGGCCTCAGACATAGAGATGTCCATTTCTCTCCCCAGCTTCTGGAAGTTTTCAGCCGTTGTTGCTTTAAATATACTTTCTGTTCTCTCTCTTCTCATTCTGGAATCTCCATAGTGTGAATATTGTTTCCTTTCATAGTGCCCCCATAATTCATATAGGGTATTTCATTCTTTTGTTGCTTTTTCCTTTTGCTTTTATGACTGGGTATTACCATGTCCTATACTCCAGATCACTGGTTCTTTCTTCTGTATTACTAGAAACTCTATTGAGTTCATCAGTTTAGTTATTGTATTTTTCAATCTAGGATTTCTGTTTGTTCGGTTTTTTGATGGTTTCTATTTCCTTGTTGAACTTCTTGTTTTGTTCATGCATTGTTTTCCTAATTCATTTACATTACATCAAATGCCCTCCTTAATGCCCATTACCCAATTATAGGGTAATGTGTTTTCTTATAGTTCACTAAGCTTCCTTAAAAGGCTTATTATGAATTCTTTGTCTGACAGTTCAGAGATCTCCATTTTGGGGGGCCAGTTATTGGAGCTTTATTAGTTTCCTTTGGTGTTGTCATCTTTACTTGACTTTTCATGATCCTGATTCTTTAGGCTGATATCCATACATTTGAGTAATCAATATCCTCAAGTTTACAACTTTGCTTTGGCAGAGATTAATCTTCACCAGTTAGCCCAGTTTGGGTTTCTGGGTGTGTCTGCTGGTAATGACCTTGAGCAGGTGGGATGGGCTATTTTGGTCTATTTTGTGATAAGGCAGCTAATTGTCTTTTGAGGACAGCGATGGATGTGCCACAGGCACAGAACAGTTGGATAGGACTGTTGGCTCCATTCCCTACTTGAGTGAGGCTGTGGGATGGGCTCCATGGTTGGTTGGATTCTCTGACTAGGCTCTGACTAGGTCAAGACTGGGGACTAGACTGGGGCTATAAATTAGCCCTGCCTCTGGCCAGGGCAGCAGGATGACACTCAGCACCTGTATAGCTCATTTGGGAATGTGAATTAGGTCAAGCTGTGTCCTGAATTCCCCAGTCATGTGAGGGCACCAGTTTTGCTCTACAGATGGGGGAAACCATTGACTGTGCTCTCTGCTAGTGGACCACTCTACGTGTATTATTGAATGGGCTCTAAAATTTCCTGCATGCTCTTGTTAGGTTCCCTGGTTATAGAAGGCTATATTCAGGAATCAGCAGGGCTTTGAATTAGATTTCCTATCTGGAGACAGTAGGAGAAGCAGCTCTAAAGCTGGTAAAGCTCATTGTTGTCTTAAGTCAAGCCAACTTACATCCCAAGTTCTCTGACTGAACAAGGCCATTGGCTTTCCTCTGCAAACTTTTCTCCCTGCTTGCCCATCTCTTGGCTCAAGTGCTATCAGGTTTCACAGCTTCTAGGATTTGTCACAGCCCATCTGGTCAGATGGGGCCAAATGACACTCCCATAGTGAGTGAGGCTATGTTGCTGCTTGCATGAATATGACATGGAGGGTCTGTGCAAGGCTACTCTCAATTCCAAACTCCAGTTGGGAAGGGTCAGGAATGACCCTCAGTCTTGGCTGTGAACGAATCCCCCTGCTCGTTTCTAGTACAGGATGCTCCATACCCAGTTCTGGCTTTTCTCTGTGGGTGATCAGCTCCGTCTGCTCACCTGCCTGTGGTGCCACTGGTCCACACTGCTTCCAGCTGTCACTAGCCCTACTGGTCAGATTGCGCTCAAAATCACTTTTCATGGCAGGTGAGGCTGTGACTCAGCAGAACCATTCATTGAGATTACTACTTGGTCACCTCAGGAACAAGCTCAGTCTGCCAAGATACCCATGTTGGATGTCGCCAGCCCCTCCCCGCTAGTCAAGCTTCCATTGGCGGAGCTCTACAGATTCCCTTGGCAATCCCTGTGGTACAAGATCAGACCAAGGGCTCCTGCATAGCAACCCACAATGTTGGGGGGCTGCTGGTTTTCCCTGCAGGTTCTTTTTTTCCCAATGTTGAATTAAAGGCTCAGAGAGACCTTTCCCTGGGGTGCTACACTGGCCTGGGGGAGGGGCAATGTGGCCAATATGGAGCTGCTTCTCTTACTCTTCAGATATGGTCTGTCTCAGTCTCTTTGAAACAGGATGTGCTTCAGTCTCATCTCCGTGTTCTAGGATTCTCTCAGTGGTGTCTTGTTCTTGAACAGTTATCACTTGTTGTGAGGGGAGCAGAGTCAGGAATAATCTGTATCACCATCTTAGTGACATCACTCAGTTTCCTGTAAGTCTTACTGGTATTTGTTACATTAAACCAATAGCCCACCCATGAATCCCTTCAAAGCATTCTAACTTGGTCTGAGGATTAGGATACTGCGAAACAGTGCCCATAGGGCTCTTAGTTGCCCCATTGGCTGGTAGGGAGAGGGGGTGAGGAGTCAGATGGCTGAAATTGAGATTAGAGAGGTTGCAGCTACTGGCTTGTGAAAGCATGGAATTCCAGGGCTGAGGCAGGATGAAGGATAAACTGCTAAAGGGCAGGAACTTAGGGAAGTATGAAATCAGGCATGGAAGGATTGTTTATGAGGTGATCTCAATGGCTACAGAGATTTTGTGCTCAATGAACTGTTTGAGCTGGAGCAGCTGAAGAAGCTCAGGCAGATTTACCACCAAGCTAATGAAGCTTAAGTGTCAAGGGCCTTCTTCTACAGAGGGGCAATTTTACGCTCGTTTTTTTTTTCTTCTTCTTAAAGTCTGTCTCTACCCCCAACCAGAGAAGCTTCAGTTCTCATGGCCCCATTCCAGGTTTTGTGGGGTGAACTGGAAATCACAAAAGTAATTATGGCTAGAACAGTGTTAGTTAATGGTAATAATGTTAGTAACATTAGTTACTAACATTTGTGCTTTAATATTGTGCTCAGGGTGTAAGCAGGAGTGATTTAGTGGTCTGAGTGATGGCAATTGGGAGAGACGAAGCAGGTGGTAGAGACTGTTGATCTGATATGTTGTGAGCCGTAGACTGCTGGCTGGGTGCTTGCTCTTGCAAATATAGTTTTGTTGGAACATAGACATGTCTATTCATTTACATGCGTTTTTGGTAGTTTGGTTGTATAATGGTACTGTCCACAGTTGAGATTCAACATGCATGGCCCATAAGCCTGAAATATTTGTCCTATGGCCCTTAAAGAAAAACGTTTGCCAGGTCTAGAAAGGTCTAGAAGCAGCAGTATGGAATAGATGACTTCGCTCAGATACATTTAGAGAGAGGTGGACAGATTGGGAGTTTTGCTGATGGTCTGTTGCAGATGTCACAGTGGAAGGGGTTCAGGGGTTGAGAATGGGTAGGGTGTTTCCTTGAAAGATGATTTGCAAAACTGTCTGTGTTTGGAGTGCTGGAGATGGTGGATGAATGACTGGGGATCATAAACTGCTTGTGGCACCAGAAGTAGAGATAGTGGGCATGATGACTCTACATGGTCTTTGGCTGAAGGGGTTAGTCAGCAAGGATGGCAGGATGAGGAAGGGTAGTGAATTCCAGGAGTTCAGACTTTGGGAACTGTTGCTGGCACCTGCTAGCAGAGGATAGAAAGGAGGGGAAGGGAAGAGGCTTCTGTGGCCTTCAGAATGGTCTGCTTCCCATCTCTGGAGATGAGCACCAGGTCTGATTTTCCAACATGCTCTGCTGCTTTCCAAACTCTTTGGCTACTAAATGTGTGTGTTGATTTTTCTGGGGTTGGGTTAAGACCCAATGCATGTTTGCAAACCTAGAGCATATTAAGAGTCATTGGAGTGTGGCGATGTGAAGAGTCATTGACAACCTGCCACTGCATGGCTTTGAATGTGTGTGGTTGGTTGGAATGAAATCTTCTTGTTAATCTTTATTTCGGATCGGTTCTGACTTGATTACTGGTTTATATATTTATTACAATTCCTACAGAGTTAAATTCCCTCTTCTGAACATAGAGCTGTTTCCAACATCGATACTTTAAAAATCACCTCCACCTAAGTGAATGATAAGGTAGATGAGGAAATGATTATTCTTGCTTTCCGGGTGCCTCATAAAGGCATTGTGTTGGGCCAGTGGCTAAGCTGAGTTTCATCTGCAGACTGTGCACCAGCAACAGGGAGAGACCTCGGGAGGGTCTGCTCCAGCCACACTCTCTTGTACCAGTGCTCTGATGGTACACAGTGTGCACAACAACACAGACAGCAATGATTCTGAATTAAAAAATGAGAAGAGTCCTCCTCCAAATGGGAAGAACTTTTTAGAAAAAAATGAGACCAACTAATTTTATTTCCATATTCCTTTTTATGTCCATATAAAGGTAATAGGTGAGAAACTCATCAGAAGTCTCAGGGAGCACTTGCATGGAGTGTAGGATGGGGTTCTGAGTGATAAAGCATGTGACATAATGCGGTTGGCAGCATTTTTTTCCTTCTTAGTGGTATATAAAATAGCGCTGTTTCTGCCAATTAGTGACATCTTAGACTCCATGAAGTGCATCGCAGTACGGTGTCCGCCACCCGGTAGGCCTGCCACAAAGCATGCTAACTCTGTTAAGTACAGTCACTGCCATATCACCAGCATGCAATGACATTATGTCATTCAGATTTTTTGTTTCAACATTTTCATTTTTAAATGAACCATTTAGGGAGAGAATTATAAAACAAAGGAAGACTTTTTATTTACATTTGAAAAATATCAGAGTTATTAACATTTTAGAACTGGCTGCTGGCTTGTCCCTGTGCAGTGACCTTTCAATAATGGATACTAATTCCAGCTCCGTTTTACCAGCAGAGCTGTCAGAAAGATGTATTTACTTGACACACTACAGCAGCCAAAAAACTGTAGCACCTTGAAAGAGGCATCTAAAGAAATTATGTTTGTCTCCTTTGGTTTATGGTGTGTCAGAAATCAAAATACTCATTTCTTACTAGGTTTATGAAACCCCTGGAATTGGTGTTTACTTAAGAAACCAGAAAATCACTGAGAGTTGTTTGCGCTTTGAAAGTGTACTTGATAGCTGTCTTAGATTCTTTCACTTTTGTGAATAAGATTCAAAGTAATGCTGTACAGTAGAGGTTGGCAAACATTTCCTGCAAAGGACCAAATAGCAAATACTGTAGGCTTGTAGGCTCTATGGTCTTTGTCATTACTACTCAGTACTGTTAATAGAGCAGCCATTGAGAATCCATAAATGTCCATGACCTGTTTCAATAAAATTTTATTTCCAAAAGTAGGTGGCCAGTCTACTGGCCATGGTTTGCCAGCCTCTATTATACAGAAACTAAACCAGACTTTCTCAAAACTACTCTTAAATCTTTACAAATCAACATATTTATTACATTTATTTGTTAAGTTATCAAGAAATAACAGCAAAAAAAGAAATAACAGAAAATTGCATATAATTTAATAAGTTAAGTAGGAGCCTGCTGCCATTGTAATAGTATGAAGGTATATGAAGAGAAGCAGAAATTCGCCCTGAGAGGCTAATCTAAGAATGATAATTAATAAATTTGATTGTATCAGTTAGCCTTTACTAGATAATAAACCACACCAAAGCTAAGTTACTTAAAATAAGTCATTTATTTTCTCCCCATTCTGTGGGTTGGAAACATGAGCTTGGGTTCCCCCCCTTGTATGCCTGGATCCTCAGTGGGGGCCACTCACCTTCAAGGGGGACTCCCTCGGGCTTCCCGACATGGCAGCCACATTCAGGAAGAGCCTGCATGGAAGCTGCCAACCCCTTCAGAAGTCTCATGCCCCTTCTATCCCATGCTCTTGGTTGAGGGGGATCACTAAGCCAGGGTGGTTCATGAGGTGAGAAAAGAGGTTCCAACTCTTGATAGCTGGAGCTTCAGAGAATACATGGCCATCGTTAATCTACTTCAGTTACCTAGACATTTAGAACCAGAACTTGACACGCTCCACAACTGGGCATTAGGGGTCGGCAGACCATTCTATGAAAGAGCCAGGTAATACGTATTTTAGGCATTGTGGCCACAGCCTCTGTGGCGGCTGCTCGTTTCCAGGCTCAGAGCCCTGAAAAAATGTAGACAGTACATAACGCAATGAGCATAACTGTTTCAATAAAAATTTATTTACAAAAACAGGGAATTTGACCCTCCCCCCCACCACCCCAATCTAGTGCATTCAGTCTTCTAACAGATCTGTGTGTGCCAGGCATTGTTCTAGTACAAGGAATACAGCAATGTACAAAACTGATAAATTTCTCTGCCTTCTTGTAACTTATGTTCTGGTACAGAAAATAAGAATTAATGAAGAAGAGGTTTATGTTAGAAAACGTTAGATGTTACGTGGTGATAAGTACTTTGGGTAGGCAAGGAAGGTTTCACTTTGAAGGTGATTGTTAAGTAAAAACTTGAAAGAAGTGAAGAAGCGAATCCCGCAGGTAACTGGGGTCAGTGGGCAGTTGAACAAGCAAGTGCAGAACGAAGCAGGTGTGTGCTGCCAGGTGGGAGGAATAGTGGGGAGGTGAAGAACAGTAGGAAAAGTCAGCAGAACTGGTTGGTATGTTCAGGGTGCATGGGGCCATTATTTTTGTCAAAAGCTATTGAAAGCTTTAAAATCATCTAGAAACTTGTGGCTAGACTGATGTTAAGGGTGTTTTTTAAAGATCATTTACTTATTTATTTGAGAGAGAGTGAGTGAGCAGAAAGGGCAGAAGGAGAGGGAGAAGCAGGCTCCCGCTGAGCAGGGAGCCTAATGTGGGGCTCGATCTCAGGGCCTGGGATCCTGAGCCAAAGGCAGTTGCTTAACCGACTGAGCCACCCAGGTGCCCCTTCAGTTCAGTTTTAATGGAGGACTAGGTGATTGGTTGGTTGCCTGCCTACCTACCTACCTCCCTTGGCTAACGTGTAAAGATCAGACCAGTAGTTTTAGGTGAAGTGAATGATAATGCAGGTTGGAAAAATGGACTCAGCTCCCACCTGGGGCTGGCATCTTTTATTGGCTGTCACCTTGAGAGATTACTATGTGTATGGCTCTGGCATTGGAAAGCCCTTTTTTGCACAAAACAGCACACTTCACCTTTGACAAATTCTAATTGTTAGGAAGGGTTTCTTTTTATTGAGCTGAAACTGACTTCTCTACCCTACTTGATCCTGATTCCCCCCTTTGGAGCTACTTAGACAACATTTTTTTATTTAAGTTCCCTGCAGGGGGAAGAAAGTACCTTGCAGTATTATGTGTCCAAGTAGAGTTTAGATTACAGTGATATCACAATTTGCGTTTTATAATATCTTACTGTTTAAGATGCCAGAAATACGTTATTGATTTTTTTTTTAGCTGTTAAGAGACCTATTTCGTTCTTTCCTACCCTGTGTAGCTATTTATAGTACCCCTTGCTAACGTATCTCTCAAAATGCCTGGTGTTCCTTGATTTTGACATTCATTTTACTTCATCCATTATTGAGAATTTATTCAGTTATACCAATTTATTTTAGATGGTGTTTTTGTTTTTCAAGTTGTACTGGCTGTTGTGGATTACATACCACCCCATAAATCAGTAAATTAAAACAAAAATCCCATTATTTTGACTCTCGTGTCTGGAGGTTGGCTGGGGCTCACTCTAGGCTAACTGTGAAAACTTAACATGAACAGATTGCCTAAGTAGGATGAACTCTAATGGACCCTGATGAAGTTGGGTCTCCTACAGTTCTGTTTATTTCTGGATGCAGTCCAGCTGCAAGATCCCTCAATGCTTTCGTGGCCATGGTCAATGCTGCAAAAATAAGCACGTTAGTCTTTCAGGACACAAAAATCTCAGTGTGACTCCCTGACTGCTGAGGACCTAATTTGCTCAGTGGCCCAAGCATTTCACCTCAGTTTTCTGAACTCCATCTTTCTAAATGCCCTGTTGTACCTGACAGCAGTTTCTGAGCGATAGATGATTTGAGAGGAAAGACTGATTTTAAGGATTGATGTGTTCAAGTTTCTTAAGACAGTTCTAGAAAATATTTTACTCTTCTTCATTTGGTGAAATTTTAGTTGTTTAAAGTGTAGTTTTAAAATTTGAGATCAAATTCATATACCACAAAATTCAACATTTTAAAGTTACTAATTTGGTGATTTTACCATAGTCACAATGTGTACAACCATATCCACTATCTAATTCCAGAACATTGTCATGACTTCCAGAAATCCCCAAAATCAAAAACCAAAACAAATCCTGTGTTCTACTCCCAGTCATTCAGTCATTTCCATTTACTTCCCTGGTGTTTTCCAGGTGTCTGGAGGGCCTCCTGGGTGGCTCAGTCAGTTGACTGTCTGCCTCTTGATTTCAGGACAGGTCACGATCTCAGGGTCCTAGGATTGAGACCCATGTCAGTTTGCACTCAGTGCAGACTGATTGTCCCTCTCCTCTTCTCCCCGCTCACTCCCTCTCTCTCGCTCTCTCAAATAAATAAACTCTTAAAAAGAACTAAGTATCTGGAAAATCCTTAATCGGGCTTTATCTATATAAGATAGTATTTTCTTTTAGTGGAATTCTGAGGTATGTCACAAGGTTCTCTTTCAGCCTGTGTTGAGACAAAGTATATCTTTTCTTGTCTTCCTACTCATACTAACCAACACTTGACTACACTTAATCAATGGAAAAATCAATATTCTCTCCTTCCCCCCATTTCCTTGGTTTTCTACTTATACAGTGGCTGTAATAATATTTATCTAGGTACTCTGCAGGTGAATGAATTGTTAGAGACTTTTGAAACCCCTCAGGATATATGCTGTAGTTAACAAAACACTCCCTAACAAGAAAGCTATAAAATGAATTCTTTATATGTAAATATCCATATCTATAAATTTTTAGTGATAAATTTGAGCATATAATTAGACCTAGGTTCTAACAGAAAACTATAAAAAATACCTGTGAAGGCAGGATTTGGGGGAGTAGCTTCAGGATACAGGAGTTATTAAGCGAACTCAAGCTTGGCCTGTCAGTCTTTGCTTCTTGAGGGTATGTCTGCCTATGAGGTGTGGCCAGTCTCCTGTCTTACCATGTTATTTATATGTTCCACTCTCAAAGGGAGTGCATTATTTGAGTTTTTCTTCCATAAAATGAAAAATTTAGAGATCTGAAATTCCATCATCCTATCGTGTCCTCACTGTGGGACCATGAAATCATAATTGATTTTGATCAATTTGATGAAGTAGAGCTTTAGTCTTCTTTGAAGGATTGGGAAAATTTAAATGAAATCATGTGTGTGAAGCAATTGACAAATAATGGAGTCCCAACAAATAGTAGCTATTATTACTACTACTATTTTGGTGTCATGCTTGGTAAATAACTACTTGCTAGATGAATTGCAGATTTGATTTTTTTCAGACCTTCTGAAAGTTTCTGGATAAAGTAACAGGGAAAGAAAAACTCACTTAATTTCACTCCCACTTCCCCCAGTCCACATAAAACATAATTCCAGGTTCATCTTCAAAGAAAAAAAAAAACCTGCTAAACTTCAAGCTGAAACCTTTGAGGTGCACCTGCCAAATTCTGTACAAATATGAGCAATATTCACTACCTGTAGACTTTGAACAAGATGTATATTTCCCCCAAATAAGTGCCACAATCCTGAAAGACATATCTGATAAGTCCTTGATTGGAGTGACAAGATACAGGTCAGTCAAGTGGTGATGTCCCTAAAAAGATAACTGTTCAGAACCACAGGGGCATTAGGGAACCCATAGGAAGTAGAAGGCTACAGGGGAGACCATGCTTATGTACCAGTTCTGTCATCTCTGACCTTGCCTTCTAGCTGAAGGCAGCAACCTTAGGAAATGTGTTAAGGAGGGCCTTTGGCAGGAACTTTTGTCTGAATTGACTTAGCGATGGCCACTCCGGTCTCTGGAATGTTAATGAGATACACATGGAGGTAGCAGACTGATTCCACTCATGCTGACCCTGGCCCTTTTCACATTTCTTGAGCAGGTAACCTGTTCTTTTTCAAAGCTGAGTAACCGTCAGGAAGGAACCATTCATAAAAACTGGAGGAAGGAAACTTATGTGAAAGGTAGAGAAAAGACCAGCATTTCAAGAGAAACAGAAGAATCCACATTTTCTAAGTCTGAGAGATGTAAACAGGCTTACTCTAGATGAAGGAGTTCAAGGAGAGATGCAGAAAGAGCTCGGAGTAGACATGAAACAGAGAAGGAAATGAACAGCTGACTGGGAGAGCTTGGGAAGAAATGGACGATGGAAACTTTTTTTGGTGACATTGGAAATTACCTGTTACAGACCTGAAAGCCATACCGGAAGGTGCAAAAAACTGAGTCAGTACAGCTGAAGGTATCATCAGAGAGCAAATAGACTTCAGGAAGTCACACAATGACATAAAAGAAAATAATGATTTAAAAATACAAATAGAGGCAATGATCAATATCCTTGGAAAAGAAGATAGAACATAGTAAGGTTGATTGGTGCTCTTAAAAAAGAAGCCTGAGCAAATTGAACAGATAAATACTTTAAAACAGTAGAAAATGCTCCATAAATAAATAAGTGTGCAGATTAAAAAGGCCTGTCATATCCTAGAAAAAATGATGCAAGGTGACCTATTCTGGTGGCAGTATTAACCATCAAGAACAGAGAAAAGGGGGGCGTCTGGGTGGCTCAGTTGGTTAAGCGACTGCCTTCGGCTCAGGTCATGATCCTGGAGTCCTGGGATCGAGTCCCACATCATACTCCCTGTTCGGCAGGGAGTCTGCTTTTTCTGCTGATCTCTCTCCTCTCTCTCAAATAAATAAATAAAATCATTAAAAAAAAAGAACAGAGAAAAGGTTATTTGTACCTTTTTTATATGACTGTCCTAGTAGAGTGAAGTGATAGCTCAGATGGTTTTGACATGCAGTTCCATAATGGCTAATGATGTTGAGCATCCTTTCATTGGCTTATTGACTATTCTTCAGTGAAATGTCTATTCGGATTGTCCATTTTATTATTGAATTGTAGGAATTCTTTTCCTTTAAATTTTAAAATTTCAAAGGCACCTGGGTGGCTTAGTTGGTTAAGTGCCTGCCTTTGGCTCAGGTCATAATCCCAGGGTCTGGGGGGTGATTCCCGTGTTGGGCTCTCTGCTCAGTGTGGAGTCTGCTTGTCCCTTTCCCTCTGTCCCTCTCTCCCCTGCTTATGTGTACTCTCTCTCTCTCAAATAAATAAATAAAATCTTAGAAAAATAAAATTTAAAATCTCAAATGTTTTAATGGCATTGCTGCCTACTAGGGATTTCAGAGGTGGTTTGTCAGGGACTTACCTTGGGAACAGGAGAACATTGGAGTAGCAGATAAGAGAATTCTCTGACTTATTTTTTGTAGAGCAATAGCCAGAATGGTCATTTCAGGGGGCAAATCTTATACTGCTCCCTATACTAACTTTTATGCTGTTTTTAAGAGCAAGGATGGAATCATTAATGTATCATAGCACTCTCATTCTATCTACTTTATCCTAAGCCACTTTTCCCTCTGCTGTCTGTGCTTTGGCCTCATTCACCATATCTTAGTATTTGTCCTGTGCCATGCTTCTTTCTACCCCACACCTTCTACCTTCCCATATACCATTTCCTATCCTTCTGTCCTCCTTACTGCCTTCAGAGCAGTTCAAACACCATTTCCTCAAGGAACCCTCCTGGATACTCCATATTCTCCTCTGTTGTGCTTTTCACAGCTTTAATTAAAATATGAATTACGCATTAATTGCTTAATGTCCCAGTCCTCTGTGAGAAGGAAATCCCCACAGCGCCTGGCACCTGCCTGTTCCATTCACAATGGACTCTGCTGCCTAATTTATAGGGCATGGAAATTGCTCAGTAAATATGCTCTGACTGAATGAATGGTAGTGGACTACCCAGTATAGTGCTCATATTCCATTTCTAGAATAAGTGCTTCAAGTCTCTGCACTCCGCTCACGAGCTCAGCCACGGAATGCACCAACCATATGTGTTGTCCGACTGCTGACCTCATTCATCTATTGTGATGTGCTTTGTGTCTTTCTTCCCTCCACACATATTTAAGTAAGACATGTGTGCTGGATTGTCTTAAGGCCACCAAACTGAGTAAAATTTGAGCTGCTGGTTTTTCTTTAGTTCTCACCTAGTTCCTCACCTTTGGGATCCAGCTCACTGATCTCCCAAGGGCAGATCCTATCACTTTGGAGTACACTGAAAGTCACTGCCAGAGGCTGAGACCATAATCTTGGACTTAAATAAATAAGTGTGCAGCTGACTGGGAGCAATTCTGGGGAGCTAACAACTTAGAAGCAGTGATCTCATTTTTGTATCTTTTTTTTGTATTTGATTTTAAAATAAGGACAACTAGATGTTAGATAGGTAGAACTGTCCACTTACCTTTCTTTCAGGTTTCTTTGAGCTAGAAGGACCTGTGCACCATTATTCCCCTTCCCAAGAATGTCCTCACCAGCCCTCAGTTAGGCTTTTTAATGTCAGAAATACTCAGAAATATCAAAGCCACATTATCATGTATCAAAAAAGTTTTTTTTAGTAAAAGGAAAAAAGTCATTTAACAGGCTTTTTTATTAAATCAGATTAAAAACATGTTAAATAGGAGGAAAGCACATATAATGGAAGGTGTGAATCTATAGGCCTCCTCTAAATATTTCAAAGAACTACTGAAAGGTTTTTGAAACACTCTTCAAAGAAAAAAAAAGATATAAACCCATTATTTAGGGAAGAATTTGAGAAGTTAGCATGCAAGTAAAAGAAGGTTACATGGTTTGGCAATTGAAATAGCTGGGTTTGAATCCTGAGTCTACAACTTATCTGTGAGATACTTTGGGTCCTAATCTCTTTAGGATAGTGTACCTATTTCATATGTTTGATTTGAGGATTAAATGATAATATATGTAAAATTTCCATGTATAATTAATAAAATTTGCATAGGTGTTTAAGAATACTAAAAATAGCTGAGTGGTCCTCATGTGGGACAATATAAACCGATCCTTGGAATGAGAGAAGTGAAGCCCAAGATAAATTATTTGATTCTAAGATAGTATCAGCCATTTTAAATGAGTTAAACTTGAACACTTCTAATAGTTTATAATGCAGTATACTGAAAGATCCCCAAATATGATCTCTGAGCCATTGTTCTTTTTTCATAATTAGACATTTATAAGATTCTTTCTCTTTCCTTCTTTCTGAGATTTAATTGACATACAAGAGAGTGACTGTTTAAGGTGTATAAATGTGTTGATTTATTATACAAATAGTGCAGAGTTATATCACATAAGTACCTTTTTTTTGTGGTGAGAACATTCTAGCAACTTTCAAATATACAATACAGGATAATTAACCATAATCACCATGCTGTACATTAGATGCCCAGAACTTATTCATCTTATAACTGAAAGTTTATACTCAGTCATCATTCTTAAGAAGTTACAGAGAAATGGGGATGCTAAGATTGTGGGATGGAAAGGATCTCATTTCCAAAAAGAGGAATGGAGGGAGTCCATCTTAACAAAATTATGATGCTGTTAGTTTGTGATAATTGAAAAAAGGAGGGTTAATCAGAGAATGCCCAAGACCATATTTAAGGGGCACTAATGGCAATGCAATCTAGGGAATGGAAATTGTGAAATTTTAGGTCTTACAATCAGAATGACTGAACATTTGGAAAGAGGACTCTGTTAGATTAGGTAATGGTAGCTTATGGAGAAAAGGAACAAAATTTCTGTAGAATACAAAAGAAGTTTATTGGTTATGTAAATAGTAGAATATGTGGCCTTCTTGGTCAGTGGAAGCTTTCTTCCTTGTGGTGCCCATCTCCTTCCATTTCATGGCTCCATTATTCCTCTGGTTATTAGTGTCCTCCACATTCAGTAGGCAGGAGAGTAAAATAGTGAAGAGGGCACACCTGCTTCTTAACAACCCCAGCTAGATGTGAAAATAGTTGCAAATCATTTATCTGATAAGGGATTAATTTCTAGAATATATGAAGAACACCTATAACTCAACAACAAAAACCCAAACAACATAATTCAAAAATGGGCAAAGGACTTGAATAGACATTTCTCGAAAGAAGACCTACAGGTTGCCAGTAAGCATCTGAAAAGATACACAATATTATTTGTTATTAGGGAAATGCAAATCAAAACCATAAAGAGATACTATTTCACACCTATGAAGTTGACAGTTAGGTTTTTTTTAAGGGAAATGTTGATAAGGATATGGAGAAATGAGAACCCTCATGCATCGCTGATGGCAGTGTAAAATGGTACAACTGCTATAGTGATTCCTCAAAAAGTTAAACACAGAATTACCTCCTGATCTACAAGTCCCTCTCTGAGGTGTATGCCTGAGAGAATTGACAACAAGGACTCAAACAGATACGTAAACACAAACGTTTGTTGTAGCATTATTCACAACAGCCGGAGGGTAGAAACTACCCATGTGCTCCCTGGTGGATGAGTGGAAGACAGATATGGTATACGGAACAAAATATATGTACATTGGAATATTACTCAGTCATAAAAAGGAATAGAATTCTGATACATACTACAACATTGATGAACTTTGTTAACATTACCCTAAACGAAAGAAGCCAGACACAAAAGGAAGAATAGCAATATGATTTCACTTCTGTGAGGTACCTGGAATAGACAGATTCATAGAGTCAGTAGAATAGCAGTTGCCAGGGCTTGGGAGGAGGGGTGTGGGGTACTGTTTAATGGGTCCAAAATCTGTCTGGGGTGATGAAAATGGTCTGGATACAGTGACAATAATTACACAACATTGTGAATGTATTTAATGCCACTGAATTGAATACTTAGGGGTTAAAATGGTAAGTGCTATGTTACGTACATTTTATCACAACTGAGAAAGAAACCCAGCTGGAAAGGACACATCTCCTTTGGTCACATTCCCTGGGCGAGAACCAGAGCCACAGACAGGTTAGGTGGCGGAGAGTTTGGGCAGTGGTGTACCAGCCCGAGCAGCCACTTCTCAAGGATGATTGCACAGTTTAGAAAGAAGACTGAGAACATTTTGTGGCCAGCCAGCTACTTTGGACACAAGAGATCAAGTTTTAAACTGTTTTCTAGTATGTATTTTGCAAGATAGTAAATCCAGTTTAGAAGCAACTTCTTGAAACTGTAGGATCAGAAGATCCTGAAAATTTCCTATCAAACATGAATGAAGTAACAGAAATATTAAAGTTCCCAGTTTACTAATTTTAAGTGTAGGAAATATTTAAGTGTAGGAATACAATGTTTCTTATGTTAGCGTGTGTTCTGTGTCCTATTAAGGCATTCTTGAATTTACTTTGCTTTGTCTCTATTTTCTGCACATGTTCTTATGTACTTTAAGCTCAAATTCTCTACGACACTCCATTTTAGGAGGGTTGCGCTTGATGACATCCCAGGCTTGGGCTTCAGATATCTCTTTGGTGTGAGTAAGAATGTTGAGTTTACTTCTGGGTGAAACATTAAGGAAACATTGCAGATAAAGTGAGAGTCTGCTTAGCATAAGGTATCCATGATGGAGAGGCAGTTCTTTCTGGAATGGGATGGATGGAAGCCATCTGTCATCCTAAGGAGTGACAGAAGATGCTGGGCTGTTGGCTTATAGGCTGGATGAGCTCCCAGCACTGTCTTCAGATCGGTATCCACCTCTGCTGTGAAATATAAGAAGGTTCATGCCATGAGTCGCTCCAAAAGGCAGGACCTGGAGCCCTAGTGAAGGTTCCAGGGCAGCCACATCCTGTTCAACAAAAGAAAGATCTTCCCAGCAATTTGAAGACTGAAGTGTGGAGAGGTCAGCTTCTGGGCAAAGTGAGTGCCACAAGTCTGGAAGGGAGACCAGACAGAGAAGCGATTTGCGGGGCTAGTTGGGGAGCTGGCTATGGCAGCTAGAACTTCTTAAATGCTCCCAAGAGTCTGTGATTCTCTCCTATACTTGCCACTGTTGGCAAACATTCCTGCAGTCTCCAAGATGAAAAGCAGAGGAGGAGTTAATGTAATGAAAGGAAGCAATTAAGATGTAAATTGTTTTCTCCCTAAGTGCTTTCACAATGTACTGAAATGTACATTCACTTTTATTCCCTTCTGTCTAGGCTGCAAACACTGGGGAACTAGGGATGGAAATGTGGAATCAAGCAGGTTATCCCCATACAAAGAGAGACCGCTAACATCTGGCTCTTTCCTTTTTTCCTTTAAAGGATATAATCAGTGTTTCATGGTGTCTCTAACGCCTGCTCTTTTATATCCTTAGTTTTAGAGGGAGAAAAATCTAATGTCGGGCAGCAATTACAGCAGCAGCATATTCAGCAAACAGTAGGCCATTTAAACTGAGGACAGTTATTAATGGGATTAGAACAGTAATAAAACTTTATAGAGGAGTTTAATAACTCATTTACAGACCATGAAACAAAGCTAATAGTCAACCTTCATGGGTGAAGTGTTCTATTTGTCCTGTGGTCTACTGCTTTGACTTTTAGTCAAATGTCAAGAGATTACTTAAATTTCAAACACCAGTCTGCATCTTATTGTTAAAGCAGGTAGAATTTTGCACACTTAAAAAATGAGTCCCCAGAGAGCAATGATATAGCATTAACATTTTTAATAAAATGTAAGGTATCTGCTCTTTCCATCTATAGATATATAAATGAGTGATTGGAAAACAATAAAATGATCTTCTATATAAGCACCAAACTTTGGATTTAATCCAGTCATTTTCTCTAGGTGTCTCTTGGTTGTTAGCTATAAATGGCTGAACAAATCAGTACATTTATCTCTCATTATGTTAACAACCTATACCACAGTGGAGTCTGTCTGGGCATCATAGCTGGTTCTCTCCTCCTTCCTAACAGCTGTCTTTCACTGCCCCATGCCCAGAGAATCTCCTTTCCTTTGGAGATGGTTGCCTGATTTGGATTTTGTTTCTTTACATTTCACTCCATAATCTTTTTTTTTGAACCCCAGTTTTTAGAGTTGGGATATTCCTAAAAGTCACTTACTCAAACCCCTCGTTGTGCATATGATGAAAGCAAGGCCAACGGGTGCAGAATCTTGCCTGGGGGATGGGAGCTACAGTAGGAAAGTAGCTAAGATGACCCCTAGATGCAGAGGTTCTAAACTTGAGCCCCCTTCGCTACCTAGCCTTCAGCAAGGGCTGGCTCACCTCTGTCTCCAGAACACCAAGTATTTGACACAAGGTACTTGGTACCAGCCATTAGGTATTATTTTCTGCTCTCCTTTGGAACCCAGATTTCGCTATAGTTCTGTTTGCTCTCAGTGAAATGGACTGGAACAATGCCCTCTGTCTTTGAGGCTAATCTTGCTGATGACTTGAGGTCCCTCCCTTATAGACACAATTCAGCATCCTCTCCCTTGATGTCCCTGGTGACCAGTGGCATACATTTTCTTTCTTTTTGAGACATGGCCAGTGTTTAGAAAAGGCATCACTGCTTAGAGAATAGTGGTATGCATTTTTTAATCCTGGGTTTCCAACAACTGCGCTCTGTAGCTAGAAAAGACATTCGCCCTAGCACTCTGACAATAAAGACAAAAGAAAGGATGATTGTTTGGGCACTGGTCTATTTTATGAAATTGAAGCAATAAACAGATTGGTGGCATGGCTTTTCATTCGGTACTCAGTCCTCCTAATCATATCTTGACAGAATGGCCAGTCCAAAGGGTTTTACTAAGATAGCCTAATCGGGTATTTGATGGATAAAGGGTTGCTCATCTAGATTTTTCGGTATAAGATCAGGCATATCATTTTTGCTCAATAAATACTTTTTGAATGAATGAATGAACAAATGAACTAACAAAATTGGGTAATTAAAGATAATTACACATGGTATGTACTTGTGAGTCCATCAGATGAGAACAGTTCCAATAATAATAATAATAATAATAATAATAGCAACAACAGTTATAAGAAGCGGGATCCCAAAAGGTCTTTTTCAAAGACCCAGCCATCTAGCACTGAACACTGTTAATTGGGTTTGCCTCTGTCTGATTCTCTACCAGGCAAGAGGGATGTCTCTTGAGGAAAACCAGCCACCCAAATCCAGAGAGCCCACAGAGGGGCTATCAGAATGGCAGCATGAAAATAGAAACCTGACTTTGACTTTGTGGGTTATTTTACTTTATATATGATATATCTGATACATGTTGTTAGATCATATATCTATGGGCCAAAAATGTATGTATGTATGTATAAATGAAAACCTTTCATAAGCCTCATCTCTACTGCATAGCAAAACCCAAATTAAACAAACAAACAAAAAACCTTGAACTTTTCTCCCAAATGTGAACTTTCCAGTTAAATGTGTCTAATTCTCGTCCAATTCTTTCTGGTTGAAGATAGCCTGATTGCAAGTCTATTTTTAGTCTGTTCAACATCCATCTCTCTTTCCTCCCTAAAGCAGAGGCTGGATCTATAGCAGTGTTTTGTTTGTCCTTGTGGGGGCAGGGGGAAGGTAGGGGCTCTGTGGCTCCCCTTATGATGAGACACAAATGAAATAAGTGTTTTTTTTTAAACTAATTTTATTTTAATGGTATGAAATACATTTTAGTTTTTAATCAGATATGTTTCATTATTTTTGAAAATAAGATTTAGCATTTTATGAGAGAGCAGTTTGCAGATTTGGTTTGGTTTATTTTTTCTTAATGAGTAGATTTTTTTTTTTTTTGTCCTTCATGTGGCTCTGATAGATTTTTAAAAAATTTTTTATAAACATATAATGTATTATTAGCTCCAGAGGTACAGGTCTGTGAACCGCCAGGTTTACACAGTTTACAGCACTCACCATATCACACACCCTCCCCAATGTCCATAGCCCCACCACCCTCTCCCAAGATTTTTTTTTTAAGGAGCTGTTTTAGGGGTCATCCATGTGGCATAGTTGGTTAAACATTGGATTCTTGGTTTTGGCTCAGATTGTGATCTGAGTCTGAGATCAAGGCCTGCACTGAGCTCCGAACCCTGTGCAAAGTCAGCTTGAGATTCTTTCTTCCTCTCCCTCAGCCCCTCCCACTAAAGCTTTCTCTCTCTCTCTTTCTTAAATAAATCTTTTTTAAAAATAAGCAGTTTTAGGTTTACAGAGAAGTTGAACAGGAAGTTCCAAGATGCCCCGTCTCTCCCCTTTCCTCTAACCCCCTGCACAGATTCCCCTCTTGTAACATACTGATGTTAATATTTGTTATAATTGGTGAACCAATATCGATACATAATTATTATATAGAATTCATAGTTTACTTTATGGGTCACTCTTTGTATTGCATGGTTCAATGGGTTTTGCCAAGTGCAGTGTCCTATAGAATGGTTCCACTGTCCCCCAAATCTCCTGTGCTACATGTATCCATCCTTCTCTGTCCCACTCCAACCCCCTGATCTTTTTAATGTCTCTATAGTTTTACCTTTGTCATGTATTTGGAATCATATAGTTTGCACTCTTTTCATACTGGCTTCTTTTATCTACAGTATACATTTAAGACTTTCTCTGTGTCTTTTTGTGGCTTGATGGCTCATTTCTTTTATTGCTGAATAATATTCCATTGTATATACCATATTTATTCTATCAGACTGTCACAGTTTGTTTATCTACTTGAAAGACATCTTGGTTGCTTCCAAGTTTTAGCAGTTATGAATAAAGCTGCTGTAAACCTGTCTGTGCAATTTTTTGTGTGGACTGAAGTTTTTCAGCTCATATGAGTTAATACCAAAGGGCACAGTCGCTACACTGTATGGCAAGCCTACATTTAGTTTTGTTAGAAAGTGACAAACTGTCTTCCAAAGTGGCTGTGCCATTTTGCATTCCTCCCCGCCGTGAATGAGAGTTCTTGTTGCCCCACATCCTCACCAGCATTTGGTGTCCATGTTTTGAGTTCTTACCATTCTAGTAAGTTTATGATGGTATCTCATGTGATTTGCAGTTCCCTAACCCCATGTGATGTGGGGCATCTTTTCATATGTTTATTTGCCATCTGTGTATCTTCTTTGATGAAGTATGTGTTCAGATCTTTTGCCTGTTTTTTAATTGGATTGTTTGTTTTCTTACTGTTGAGCTTTAAGTATTCTTTGCATATTTTGGCTCTAGGTCCTTTTTCAGATATGTGTTTTGTAAATATTTGTTCCCACTCTGGCCTGTCTTTTTATTTCCTTCTGGTTTACTTAATTTTGATACTTGGTTTTAATGATTGCTATCGCTGAAAAATGAGTCTCATAACGGTGCATAGATGTGCGTGGAGAATGTGCACCATTGACTCTGCTTCCTAAATTATACTTATTTTCAAGACCATAAACCAGTTATGCAAAGATTTGTTAATAATTTATTTAGCAAAATATCATTTTCCCAGAACATTGCCTATTCTTACAAGCTAATTGAAACATTTTGCATTCTTATATAGATTCAAGACCTACTGAGATTTCCTTGGAAAACATTTAAATAGGTGTGAAATAGCTTTAAATTTTTTTGGTCATATTTTATTTACTTTTTATTGAGCTTTAACAGGCAGTAATAAAATAGACTAATTTTAAGCATACAACTTAATGAATTTTTACATATGTATGAACATATGTAAAGCATATGTAAAACCAACATCTAAATCCAGAGTAAGAACATTTTTACTACAACAGAAAGTTCCTTCAAATTCATTTCCAGTCCATGCTTTACCCAGAGCTAATCAGTTTTCTGATTTCTAGAACTATTGATTAGTTTGTCTGTTCTTGAACTTCATATAAAAGAAATACAAAATAGTTCCACTTTTGTGTCTGGCTACTTTCATACCATAATTTCTCAGAAAGTCATCTGCATTGTTCCTTTTTATAAGTTTTTTTAATTTAAAAAATTGCCATATAGTATCCCATTATATGACTATATTGCAGTTTCTCTTTTCCTACTGATGAGCATTTGGCTTGTTTTCACTTAATGGCTAGTTTTTTTTTTTTTTTTTTTAAGATTTTATTTATTTGTCAGGAAGAGAGAGAGCATGAGCGAGCACAAGCAGGGGAGAATGACAGGCAGAGGGAGAAGCAGACTCTCCACTGAACAGAGAGCCCGATGCCGGGATCTGTCCCAGGACCCTGGGATCATGACCAGAGCCGAAGGCAGACACCTGACTGACTAAGCCACCCAGGCATCCCATACTTTATGGCTATTATGAATAGTGTTGCTGTTAATATTCTTGTACACATGTTTTTGTGGCCATATCCCCTCACTTGTTTTGGATACAGACAGAACCACACACACATGCATGTGCGCACACACACACACACACACACACACACTTACAAGTAAGATTGCTGAGTCTTAGGGAAGATGTATATATTAGTCTTCAGAGTTTTTTTTTTTTTTAAAGATTTTATTTATTTGACAGAGACACAGTGAGAGAGGGGACACAAGCAAGGGCAGTGGGAGAGGGAGAGGCAGGCTTCCTGCTGAGCAAGGAGCCCCATGTGGGTCAATCCCAGGACCCTGGGATTGTGACCTGAGCTGAAGGCAGGCGATTAACAACTGAGTGCCCCAGGCTCCCCAGTCTTCAGAGATTTTACTAAACAGTTTTCTAAAGTGTTCTGCTGATTTGCCTACCAACTGCCTCTATAAGGGAATTACAGTTGCTCTGCATATTTGGTATTCATCTTTTTAATTTTAGTCTTTCTATTGGTGTGTAAGTAGTATCTTACTATGTTCTTAATATGTAACATTTTCATAAGTTGGTTGGCCATTTGAATATCTTTTTTTTGTCCCTGTGCATATATTTCACTCATTTCTAAAATTGGCTTTTTGGGTATCTAATTACTTTATAGGATTCTTTATGTATTCTAGGTAAGATTTCTTTGTTGGATATGTATTGTTTTCAGTTCTGTAGTGTGCTTTATATACTCCTCAACTGCAAACTTCATGAGCAGCTGTTCCTAATTTAATGAAATCTTATATTTTTATAGTTAATGTTTTATTGTACCTTATTTAAGAAATTTTGCCAAAGTCTCAAAGATCTTCTACTATGCTTTTTTCTAGAAGCTTTATCATTTACCTTTCATATGTAGATCCATGAAACATTTCAAATTAATTTTTGTGTATAGTATGATATAATGGCCATGGCTTCTTTTTTTTCTTTTTAATCTCCTATACTGTGTACTTAAAGGCCTTTTCTTTTTGTCTTATTTTCCTTATGGTATAGATTTGAGAATTTTAAGGAACAGTCTTACTATAGTACTTTTAGTCACCCAGTCAGATGATGCTGGAAACATTCTCAAAAATCTTTTGTAAAAATGCTCTCCATAGTGGTTCACATTTTCACTTAATGTTTTAACTTCCTCACCATGCAGGAATGGTGAAATGTGTGTTAAGGAGTGGAGGGTGAGTGTGTGTGTTAGCACCTGCTGGGTAAATTCCTGACAGCTTGTTTGTTATCACAGAATCTCAGCAACTACCTTTTTGTAAAGAAAAAAAAAAAACTGCATAAATCATCTTCAAGCTTAGCAGCTCTTCTAACATTTTAACCATAAGATAAGAAGTGAATCCATGTGTTTTTCTGATCATTCTGCTTCTCATTACAATATTTGTAAAGATTTGTCTTTGTCAAGATCTTGCTTTTCCAAAACTCACATCAGTGGCCTAGTCTTTGGGAGTGGGCATTCTTAACATGGGTTGCCTGGGTTTGAGTCCTGGCTGTGCAGCTGAAAGCCACTATGACCTTGGGCAGGTCTTCCCTTTTGCCTCAGTGACCGCACCTGTGACAGTAGGTTTAATTACAATATCAAGCATAGGGGATTGTTGCAAATGTTACACAAGAATGAATGTAAAGAATTCAGAATATTGTCTTGCCCGAAGTTCATATTTTGTAAATATTTGTTATGCATATAGTCATGTATGGATGGGTGTTTATTTAATTTTGTTATTTTTCCTCTAACATATTGTGTATTTCTGCCATTCAGTACCTCTACTGCAGCAGTTTGCCAGTGAATGATGCTAGAACAAATTTTACTTATGGAGTTATGTTTCTAACCTTACCCTGAGAATAATTTTATAAAATATTAATATTGAAATAGATATTCTATAAGTGATTTCACTTACGCAGGTTTTAATAAAAACCTCTCTAGTAAATAAATTATTGACTGTCAGGAATATATCATTTCCAGTACATCTTTTCTTTAGTGACTCATAGAAAAAGTAATTATGTGACTATTTTTTGGTAGGAACAGAATTTCTTAATAGTATGACTGGAATCAATTTGAGATAGCTATATTGTAATCCAACCTCTCATAATATATAATTTGTTCTAATACTTGCTGCTTCTAGTTTTCAGCAAGATTTAAAAAATATTGCCAACAATATATATTGATAAAGATTAAATTTCAGGTTCTGTTTTTTTGTTTTTTGTTCTTTTTTGGTTGGATGTTATTTCAACCATTTTTACAGTGAGAAGAAAAGTGTTGTAAAATGTGAAACCACATAGGGGTTCTGCATATTTATCATTAAGTTCCATAAAATATTGAGAGGTACTAGAATCAAATGAAATATAGAGATTTATTTTTCTTCTTGGGTGCTTAGTCTTACATTTTCTTGCTAATTATGACAGATCGCTATTTCTAGCTAAAGTGTCAGGACAAAATATATAGCAAATTCATTGTAACAGTGGTAGTTGTCATAATTTAAATTTTTAAAGCTGCTTTTCAGATCTGATTAGCTTGTCTTTTTTTTTTTTTTTACTTTTTTTGGTTAGTTTTAATTTAATTTAATTTAATTTAATTTAATTTAATTTAATTTAATTTTTTCAGTGTTCCAAGATTCATTGTTTATGCACCACACCCAGTGCTTCATGCAATCCATGCCCTCCTTAATACCCACCACCAGGCTCACCCAACCCCCCACCCTTTCCCCTCTAAAACCCTCAGTTTGTTTCTCAGAGTCCTCAGTCTCTCATGCTTTGTCTCCTCCTCCGATTTACCCCAATTCACTTTTCCTTTCCTTCTCCTATAATGTCCCCCATGATATTCCTTATGTTCCACAAGTAAGTGAAACCACATGGTAGTTGACTTTCTCTGCTTGACTTATTTCACTCAGCAGAATCTCTTCCAGTCCTGTCCATGTTGCTACAAAAGTTGGGTATTCATCCTTTCTGACGGAGGCATAATACTCCATAGTGTATATGGACCACATCTTCCTTATCCATTCGTCCATTGAAGGGCATCTTGGTTCTTTCCAGTTTGGTGACCGTGGCCATTGCTGCTATAAACACTGGGGTACAAATGGCCCTTCTTTTCACTACATCTGTATCTTTGGGGTAAATACTCAGTAGTGCAATTTCAAGGTCACAGGGTAGCTCTATTTTTAATTTTTTGAGGAATTTCCACACTGTTTTCTAAAGTGGCTGCACCAACTTGCATTTCTACCAACAGTGTAAGAGGGTTCTCCTTTCTCCACATCCTCTCCAACACTTGTTCTTTCCTGTCCTGTTAATTTTGGCCATTCCAACTGGTGTAAGGTGGTATCTCAATGTGGTTTTGATTTGAATCTCCCTGATGGCTAGTGATGAAGAACATTTTTTCATGTGTCTGTTAGCCACTTGTATGTCTTCTTTAGGGAAGTGTCTGTTCATGTCTTATGGCCATTTTTTGACATGATTATCTGTTTTTTGGGTGTTGAATTTGAGGAGTTCTTTATAGATCTTGGATATCAGCCCTTTGTGTGTAGTGTCATTTGCGAATATCTTCTCTCATTCCGTGGGTTACCTGTTTGTTTTGTAGACTGTTTCCTTTGCTGTGCAGAAGCTTTTGATCTTGATGAAGTCCCATAAGTTCACTTTTGCTTTTGTTTCCTTTGCCTTTGGAGACATATCTTGAAAGAAGTTGCTGTGGCCGATGTTGGAGATGTTATTGCCTATGTTCTCCTCCTAGATTTTGATAGCTTCCTGCCTCATGTTGAGGTCTTTCAACCATTTCGAGTTTATCTTTGTGTATGGTGTAAAAGAATGGTCAAGTTTCATTCTTCAACACATAGCTGTCTAATTTTCCCAACACCATTTATTGGTGAGACTTTTTTCCACTGGTCATTGTTTTTAACATCATGATGTGGGGAAGGAATACTGTAGGGATCAGAATCGCTCTGAATCTTTGTTTGCTTGTGTTATTAGTATTACCTTCAATTCCACTTTTTTTGTTGTTATTACAGCAATCATTATAAGGTACTCATCTACTTTTTGATTTGTTAGTTCTTATTATTAATTTGGTTAAAACGAGATAGAGCAATTGGTACATCCATTTAACCAAAGGTACATGATCTGCTATGATGTCCCAGTGGGGTGAAATTTTACAAAACCCATGGCCCACTCTGCCTCCCTGAATCTTGCTGCCCCAAGCCTTTTGTCTAGATACCAAGTACCCCTGACTGTGTGCTGAAGAATGATACATCCAGTGAAAAGACCAGCTGTTGGTGGATTTTCTTAGTTGCTTGGTAAAAATAATTACAGTAAGTATTAATATTTTTTAAAACACACTCCAGTAGGTCACTTTGGAGACATCTGTTCAAAAATAAGAAAACACCTGCTTCAGTGCCAGAGAACAGGGAAAGGATTCATTAATGAAGGACTAAGGGTTAGAAAGCAAGAAAGGAGATTTGAGAGAAAAAATTAAGAGAGAGGGTAATATAAAATTGGTGGGAAGGTAAAGAAAAATCATAAAAGATGCCAAAAAGGAAGAAGAAAAGGGTAGAAGAAAAAGCAGCAGCAAGAAAAAGAGAATGATTATAATCCAGGATTTTTGCAGTCCTCTTGCTTCTTGCCTCAAGACTCGGACAAGCAAGGTGCATGAGTCATGGTCAGCTCCCACTCTCTTCCCTATAGTATATACCATACCCACACTTAGGAAACCCATCTAACCACGCTCTCAGCTTGTTTGGGTTGTGGAATAATTGTCTCCAGGGCCATAAGATGAGTGGGAAGATGCATACAGCAGCCCAAGTACCTTCTCTTTGGCTTCTGCTGCTGTTTCTTTGTCCTGGAGACCTGAGGTTCTCTTCTGGATTCCTCCCTCCACAGAAATGAATGTCAGTGCCAGCAGGGTTGGAAAAAGGAACTATAATGTAGATAAAAAATGTTAATATTCCCCATAATCTAATTTTTTAAAAAGATTTTATTTATTTATTTGACAGAGAGAGAGATCACAAGTAGGCAGAGAGGCAGACAGAGAGAGGAGGAGCAAACTCCCTGCTGAGCAGAGAGCCCCATGCGGGACTCAATCCCAGGACCCTGAGATCATGACCTGTGCCGAAGGCAGAGGTTCAACCCACTGAGCCACCCAGGCGCCCCGTCCCGTAATCTAATTTTTAAAGATAATTGCATTCATGTTTGTATAGGTTATGTGAGACAGGCATTTCTAGTTTGGTTTTTCTTACTATATTGTCAATTAAAAGAATAACATTACAGAAAATACATTTGACAAAAGGTAACACCTATTTATAATTTTGAAACTATTGGCTTACTAAAATTAGAAGGGAATTATCTTCAGTTGGTAAAGAATATTAAAAAAAAAGCCTAAAGCAAAAGTCATATTCAACATTAAAACATCAGAATATTGACAATTTCACCCTGCAATTGGAACAAATAAAAAATGTTCACCATCACTATGTTTAAAATTGATAAGTCCTGCCCAATGCAATAGGTATATGAAAAAAAAGATGCATAAGAATTAGAAAGAAATAATATACTATCATTATTTTCAGATGACATGAATGTGAACCTAGAGAATACAAAAGAATCAGTGCAGTACTGAAATTAACATGCAAATTTATCAAGGTCACCAGTTATAAGGTCACTATAAAATGTCAGTTGACATAAGATCAATATTAAGAAAACCACAGATTTCCCCTAACAATACATAAAAATTGAAGGATGGTTCCATTTATAATAGTATCCAAAAAATCAAATACTTAGGGATAAATCTAATGGGCAAAACTTACTGTATTTAAATCTACAAAACATTGAGAGATATATACAAGGGTGTTGATAGCAAAGTATTTGTAGTACCAAAACACTGGAGACTCTTCCAATGCCCATCAACATGAGAATATTTAAATACGCTGTGATGTACTCACAAATATAGGGCCATATAGCACTACTCTACAGTTAGTGTCTTATGCATGGATCTCATGAACATAATGTGGGATTCTAATTACACAAAATACAAAGTCAGCAGCTCATTCTTGATGTTAGGAGTCAGGGTCCATAATGACTTTTGGGGAGGGAGATAATGTCTAGAGGGGGCACAAGAGGAATCTGGGTGCCGATGATGTTCTTTCTTTAGCTGTGGGCTCTTTACATGTGTTCAGTTTGGAAAATTTCATCTGTGTACTTGGGATATTTATATTTTTTATATCTACTGCACATCAGTAAAAGTGTTTTCTAAAAGAGTCTAGTATTTCTTAGAGATGCAGGCAGTGGCTTACCATTGGGTATATGGGTACCTAGATTCAAGTTCATCAGATTGGATTGTCATTTGGCACCGCTTTTCGTGATAGCTGTGTGACCTTGCATCCCACAAGCACACGTGTGAGCTGCTTCATCATCTGTAAGATGGGGTAATGTCATTGTTATTTAGTTATATTGAGAATTTAATATGGCACATAGATGTCATTGAGAAGAATGCTCATTTTCTTCCCTTTAAGGGACACTGTATATTATATACACATAATATATCTATGATAAAAAGCAACAATTCAGTGAATTTTAAATTGCAACTCATGATAAGATTCAGAATGATATATCTACCAACAAACTGAAAATATGCTTACAGTTTACATTTATAAATCAAGTATAACTATACGTTTATGTGGCTATATTCAAAGACAGAGCAAAGTTCATGGAAACGTTTTTACAGTGACAGTATGGCCATTTATTTTTTCCCCTCTAAGAGCTATTATGTATAATAAAATGTATCATTAGTTACATTTAGGTTGTTATAGACGATAGGTTGGGATCTAATAATGATTTTTCTCCCTTTGCAGGTTGTCAGATTTAATCATTAGGTAATCAGGCATTGATGGAAATGAAATTCAAAGTTATGCTCTACATTTCCATATTTGCATACATCAGTCTGAAGACCTGAGCCGTTTTATAGTCCCAAATAACAGAAGTGGCTTTTATTTCCACCCACTTAGTCATGCACATATTCATTTATTTAAATGCTTGATGAGAACTGATTTCAGCCACTATTCCAGGCACTGGTTAGTGGATAAAACAAAGGCTTTTGTCTTAACAGTGATTCTTTATTGTCTCTCTCCCCCAGAATACAATCTGTGTCAAATATTTGTTAGATCATGACATGACAATGAGGGGGGGTAGAACACGTGACATGAGGTTATGCACAGGATGACTGAGGAAGTCCTGTCTTTTAAGTTGGCATTTGAGCAGAGATGTGAAGGAAGAGTCATACCGGTGTGTTTGGGGGAGGAGGGACACGCATTTTCTACCTGACCAACTTGAATATACCCTACTCTTAAATCAAAATCAAACACCCAATCTGTTGGGTTTTTTTTTGTTTGTTTTTGTTTTTGTTTAGTGTGAAATTCAAGAAACAAAACAAAGGAAAAGAGAGAAAAACACAGATTTACATAGAGAGAATAAGCTGGTGGTTTCCGAAGTGGTGGTGGATAGGAGGATGAGTGAAATAGATGAGGGTAAAGAGTACACTCACAGTGAGGAGCGCTGAGTGATGGATAGTATTGTTGAATTTCTGTATTTTATACCTGAAACTAATATAACACTGTATGTTAATTACACTTCCAATTTAAAAAAAACACCCAAAATAAAAGTTCTACAAGTCTTTCTATGGAACATTTTTGTTGTTTTCCGTTTTCTTTGCTTTAGTTTTACATTTTTTGGACACAACCAAAATGGCCTATACTATTGATTCAAATGACTAGTTCCGAATGTTGAAGTTCCAGAATTCCAGTGTTTCTAGTTCTAGCTTCTTTTTTCAGGGCCTTGCTTTTTTGTTGTTGTTGGTGGTGATAATGTTTTTTTTAAATTTATTTTTAATTGAAGGGTAGTGGCATATAATATTAGCTTCAGGTGTACAATTTAGAGATTCAACATTTCTATACATTTTGAAGTGCCCGACAAGATAAGTGTCCTGACCTTCTGTCAGCATATACAAATTTGTTACAGTGTTGTTGGCTGTAATCCCTATGCTGTATTTTTATCCCCCTGACTTAATTATTTTATAAATGGAAGTTTATACCCCTTAATACCCTTCATCTGTTTCACTCATCCCTCCACCCCTAACCCTTTTGGCAACTACCAGATCCCTGTAATTGAGTCTATTTCTGAGTTTTGTTTGTTTTGTTTTTTAGAGTCCATGTAGAAATGAAATCATATGGTACTTGTCTTTCTCTGTGACATACTTTACTTAGCATTATACTCTCTAGGCCCATCCATCTTTTCACAAATGGCAAGATTTCCTTTCTCTTTTTATGGGTGAATAATATTTCATTATGTGTGTATGTGTGTATACATATGTATGTGTGTGTGTATACATATGTATGTGTGTATATACATATGCCATCCTCTTTGTGTATTCATGTTATCCAGGGACAATCAAGTTGCTTCCATATCTTGGCTATTGTAAATAATGTTGCAGTAAACATAGGGGCACGTATATCTTTTGGAATTAGTGAGTTTATTTCTTTAAATAATTACCTAGTAATGGAATTACTGGATTATATGGTATTTCTATTTTTAATATTTTTGGGGAAACTCCATACTGTTTTCCACAGTAGCTGCATCAATTTACATTTCCACCAGCAGTGCATGGGGTTACTTTTTCTCCACGTCTTCACTAACACTTGTTTTATCTTGTGTGTTTGTTTTTGTTTTGTTTTGTTTTTGTTTTAATGTTAGCCTTTCTGACTGATGTGAAGTGATATATCCTTGTGGTTTTGACTTGCATTTTCCTGATGGCTAGTGATATTGAGCATCTTTTCACATGCTGTTGGCCAACTGTATGTCTTCTTTGGAAAAATGTCTATATAGTTCCTCTACCTATTTTTTAATTGTTTGGGGGCTTTTTGGTGTAGGAGTTCTTTACTTATTTTGGATATTAACCCTTTATCAGATATGTCATTTGCAGATATTTCTCCATTCAGTAGGTTGCATTTCCTTTTTATTGATGGTTTGTTTCCCTATGCAAAAGCATTTTCTGTTGTTGGTCCTTGATTAATGTAAAAATCTATTGACATCCTGAATAAGGTTCAGATTTTTTTTTTCAGAAGGACAGAGTATGGGTTTTCTTTTTTTTATGTTTTAGAACATTAAAATATCAGCTATTAATCATCAGCTTTCTTCTTTTTTTTAAAAGACCCCCTCCAAAAAAACTCCCAAATGATGTATAAAGCATGCATACAAAATACATATATGTTATAATTTTAAGTTAAATTTCAAGTTAAAAATATACATAGTTATTTAGGATAATTTTTCAACCAGCTCAGAACTCAGTGTTTTTAATATTTTTCAACAATCTAAACTACATAGCTGATTTATTAAAAAAAAAAAAAAAAAGTACTCCATGGCATTAGCAGGAACTTTTTTGAGAATTTTAGAATGGACAGGACCTTGAGAGCTCTTCTGATATGATGCCTTACTGACACTGAATAGGTCTGGAAGAAAGTGGGGTACTGGACTAGAGCTGACAACTGTGACCTGAAGTCTCTGAAACAAAGCCCTTCTCTCTGTTTCCTACATCAGCCACAGATCACAGCATACTCATAAAGAGGAGCTCATGTCACAATTATTTGTATAGGTGATCACTGGCACTGGAATGTTTTACGCATATCTAGTTTAACAACCAAATTTTAATCTCTTGTTGGCTTTGCTATTTGCCTCTCTGCTCCCTGTACCAGAGCCAGCACATCCACTGATGGCCCTTGGGGACACTAATTAGACCTTAAGAAATGTCCATCTCTGTAAGATAGTTTTGTTGCAGTTATGGCACTCCTTGTGAGAGTTACTATATGGTCAAATAAACCAAAGGAACAGAAAGATTACTCACAAATAGGGCCCTCCCTTTCTTTCATGCAAGGGACATTTCAGGTCTCCGGAGAAGTGCTGGAGTATTCAGTAAATGGTCCCAGAATGATTATTTGTCATTATGAGGATGAAAGAGAAAGCGGACCTCTACTTGACACCATTCATGAAAACCAAGTCCAGGAGTTTTATGTATCTAAATGTAAAAGACTATCCTTTAAAAACTTTTGGAAGAAAATATAAGAGAATGCCTTTATGATCTCAAGATATGTAAAGATTCCTTAAACACTAATCACAAAAAAGGACTGATTTAGTACCTCAAATTTTTAAAAATTTGCTTATCATAATACACCATCTAAAAAGTAAAAAGACAAGGCATAAATCGAGAGAAGTTATTCTTGACATACATAATTGACCTAGCATTAACTTCCTGTGTCTATGAAGAGCTCCCTGAATTCAGGAAGAACTGACAAAGACAAGCCAATAGAAAATTAAGCAAAAGTAGTAAATAGGCATTTACTGAAGAGATAAATGACAAATAAATATGAAATCATAAACAAATAAAAAAAAACAGCCTTTTTATTAATAGGGAGATATAAATTAAGTTCTTGATAAGATACCATTTTATACTATTAGATTTGTTCTGGATCCGTGGTGAAGAAGCCATGTGAACGCTGTATATTCATAACCCCGCTGTGGCTGATAGACACGCTACCTTGTAAAATTGAACATCTGTATATCCTTTGAGAATTCCTCTTCTACAAATCCTAGAGAAATTTTTGCATATGTCAGTCAAGGGAAATATACAAAAATATTCATATCAGCATGGAAACAACACCAGTAAACATCAGTAGAAAAATGGATAAATAAATGTGGCAAAATCCTATAGAAGAATATTTTTCAGCCATGAAATGAATGAATCAAAGCCAAATACACAAACTATTAAGAGAAAATACAAGCTGCACAATTCCATGCATAGTGTAAAAACCAATTTTATAAAACTCAAGATTAAACAATACGTTTAGGGATACATATATGTAATAAGACTGGAAGCAAAAGCAAGGGAATAAAACACTCAAAATGTAGAACAGTAGATGTATCTAGGGAGGATTATCTAGGCATATTATAGGGAATTGGTGATATTCTAACTTTCAAGTTGAGTATAACATTTATGGATGTTCATTTTATTATGCTTCATAATCTATTGATTATATCAAAATATCATAAAATCTAATGAAAAATCAGAACTACAGTTACAGCTTATTTAGAAAATAAAGGCTCACGGAATCTATATATTATATTTTCTTTATTTTTAGTTAAGCTCTTCCAGATTAAATAGATTTGAATTCTTTTTATTTTAAATAAGAAAAGTGAAGATAAGTGGATCAAATATCCAACTTGGAGTTCAAACGAAAGCAGCAATTGATTGGAGGAATTGGTAGATGTTTCAGCAAAATAGTTGAAAGCTAAAAGTAAAATTAGAACAAATTTAAGAATTTAACACTTACTGTAGAGGCAAATAAGGACTTTTCAGCAAGCGCATACAAGTACAGAATGTCCCCTGGACCTTTGGCTGAGGTGCTCTGGGGGATCGTCTGGGCAGAGAGAAGGCAGAAACCTTGAAGGAGACTCTGGGACATGGCATGTGGGACATTGTACATGGGTATGGGGACTAGATGCATCACAGGGGCAGGTGGGTAGGATGGATGCGGTGGGCTTTTCTAGGCAGGGAGTCTCTGGCCACAAGCAACCTTGTCATTTGCAGCACTGTGCTAAGCAGATGTTATTTTATTGTTACCTCTGAATGTCTCATTTTCATAATGCTGGCAAGCTTCTGCAGAATTAATATAATAATTAAAATTTCAATAAGTTACAAATTTTTTGCCACATAGCAGAAGTCAGAAGTGAAATTGAACACTTGAAAAAAAATCCTCAACTTTACTTAATGTAGAAGTTAAACTTTAACTCCCATCCTTTGCATTTTATGGTAGATTGTACCCAGGCTGGGAGCCTACCACACATTTTATGGCAATCAAAAACATTTACTCAGGATGTCCTGCCTTCAGCACCCTACGCATAAGAAAAAAGTTGCCAAAGGAAACAGTCAACAAAACAAAGAGGCAACCCACGGAAAGGGAGAATATATTTGCAAATGACAGTACAGACAAAAGGTTGATATCCAGGATCTATAAAGAACTCCTCAAACTCAACACACACAAAACAGACAATCATATCAAAAAATGGGCAGAAGATTTGAACAGACACTCTCCAATGAAAACATACTATCAGGCACATGAAAAAATGTTCATCATCACTAGCCATCAGGGAGATGCAAATTAAAACCACATTGAGATACCACCTTACACCAGTTAGAATGGCCAAAATCAGCAAGACAGGAAACATCATGTGTTGGAGGGGATGTGGAGAAAGGGGAACACTCCTACACTGTTGGTGGGAATGCAAGTTGGCGCAGCCACTTTGGAGAACAGTGTGGAGATTCCTCAAGAAATTAAAAATAGAGCTTCCCTATGACCCTGCAATTGCACTCTTGGGTATTTACCCCAAAGATACAGATGTAGTGAAAAGAAGGGCCATTTGTACCCCAGTGTTTATAGCAGCAATGGCCACGGTCACCAAACTGGAAAGAACCAAGATGCCCTTCAATGGACGAATGGATAAGGAAGATGTGGTCCATATACACTATGGAGTATTATGCCTTCGTCAGAAAGGATGAATACCCAACTTTTGTAGAAACATGGACGGGACTGGAAGAGATTAGGCTGAGTGAAATAAGCAAGCAGAGAGAGTCAATTATCATATGGTTTCACTTATTTGTGGAGCATTAACAAATAGCACGGAGGACAAGGGGAGATGGAGAGAAGGGAATTCAGGGAAATTGGAAGGGAGGTGAATGATGAGAGACTATAGACTCTGAAAAACAATCTGAGGGTTTTGAAGGGGGGTGGGGGGTGGGAGGTTGGGGGAACCAGGTGGTGGGTATTGGAGAAGGCACGGATTACATGGAGCACTGGGTGTGGTGCAAAAACAATGAATACTGTAATGCTGAAAATAAATAAATAAATAAATAATTTTAAAAAAAAGAAAAGAAAAAAGTTGCCACTTTGTCAAGGAAATGCTAGGATCCCGTTGTGGTGCTTCCGAAGTTTTGCAAAGATTTAATTTGGATTTTTCTGTTGAATGTAGTCAACTCTTGATTGCCCATACTGCCATAAGAATAAAGTGGATGGTTGGAAGAAGGTGTTCAAAGGTAGATCACAAGCAAGATAGCCTGTCTTTTTTTCAACAGAGTACCCCTACTCACATCTGTCTTGCATATTGTGGTTTTTCATGATACATCTCAGCAGAAGAATTTTCATCTGTAAAAATAACTTGGAAAAACAGTGTTCTGTATTGCATTTTACCCATAAGAATTGAATTCCTAGCTTGATGAAAGTATTGGTAAAAGAATGACGGAATGAATAGATGAATGAAGTGGCTTCAGGGAAGGACACAAAACAGTCCATTTTAATTGAGAGTCCATTTAATTGAGTCCATTTAATTTTAATTAATTGTCAGCAAACTTGATAAGACAGAAAATAATACAGTGTGTGAAATTTAGGGCAGATTTCTGCTGGGCCAGATTTCCCATTTTCAGCTTTTGTTTTCTATAGATTTGTCTTCTCTGGGCATTTCACATAAATGGGATCATTTAATATATTGTCTTTTGCATCCAGCTTTTTTTTTTTTAAGATTTTATTTATTTAAGAATGAGAGAACGCATAGTTGGGAGAGGGGTAGAGGGGCAAACAGACTCCCTGATGAGCAGGGAGCCTGATGTCAGATCCCAGGACTCTGAGATCATGACCTGAGCCAAAGTCAGACTTTTAACCGACTCAGCCACCCAGGCGCCCCTTGCATTCAGCTTTTTTAACTTAGATAGCATTTTTTGAGCTTTATCCATGTTGTAGCATGTGTCAATATTTCATTTCCTTTTATTACAAAATAGTATTTTTACTTGGTGCTTTTCTTTTTCTTCACTTTTGCTAGGGTTTTTATCAATGTATTAGTTTTTAAAAGAAGAAGCTGTGATATTTGTCTGTTTTGCTGATTTCTGCTTTTATCTTTATTAGTTCTTTCTGTTTATTTTGGGCTTATTTAGGGGGAGGAGGGTTTCCCCCCTAGATTCCTAGGGTGAGGATTTAGAGAACCGATTTTAAAGCTTTCTTCATTTCCAGCATTTAGAACTACAGATTTTTGGCTAAGCACCTAAGCACTGTTGTATTTTCATTATCAACCATTTTGACATATTTTCTAAATTTCCTTGTGATATCTTCTTTAACCTGATTGTGTTTTAGAAGTATCTTTAATTTTTATACACTTAGATACTTTACTGTTACTGATTTCTAGTTTGTTTCTAAGAACACACTCTGTAAGATTTCAGTGTTTTGGAATTTTTGAGGCTTATTATTTTGACCTGGTATGTATGTGGTCTGTCTTTGCAGGTTTCATATGTACTGGTAAAGAATGTATATTCTGAAGTAGTTGTTGGATATAGATACAGTAGTCTGTAAAAATTGTTGACCTCAACGTGATTGTGAGAGCTATTCAGATTTTTGGGGTTAATTTTCTATATACTGATTTTTTTTTTCAATGGTTCAATGACTAAGAGAGAAGTATTTAAAATCTCCCGTTATTGGGGTACCTGGCTGGCTCAGATGGTTAAGTGTCTGCCTTGTGCTAAGTCCTGGGATCAAGCCCTGTGTTGGGCTCCTGGCTCAGGAGAGAGTGTGTGTCGCCCTCTCCCTCTGCCCCTACCCCTGCTCATTCTCTCTCTCTGTATCTCTCTGTCTCAAATGAATAAATAAAATCTTATAAATGTGGCACATAAACAATGAGTTTTGGAATGCTGAAAAAAATAAAATTTGAAAAAAATAGTAAATATGAATTCTAAAAAAATTATAAAATAAAAAATAAAATCTTCAATTATGATGGGATCTATTTTTGTTTAGTTGTATCAGTTTTTGTTTTATGTAGTTCAAAACTCTGTAACATTTAAGATTGTCATCCTCATATCATATGAATTGTCCCTTTTTACTTCTGGTACAATATATTTGATTTTTCTTGAGTTTGACTAATGACGAACCTTGGTATAGTTTTATTTATAATTTTCTCCTTGCAGTTTTCTGAGCTCCTTGAATTTGCAAGTATATATTGATGTATATTTTAATCAAATTTGGCTAACTGTGAGCTATTATTTTTCCAAATAGTTCTTCTCCCCCATTATTTCTCTTTTTCCTCTCGAATGCTGGTTATTATGTATATCCTGCATATGTGTTAGTCTATTTGGATTTGTTACATTCTTTATTATTTAAACTTGTCTTTTCCTCTTTTCTTCAAATTGGGTAAGTATAGATCTTTTAGTTTACAGACCTTTTTCTCTGCCATCTCTAGTTTCCTCTTGATCCCAACGAGTGACAACTTCATTTCAGATAGTATACTTTTTAGTTTTAGAATTTCCATTTGGTTTATTCTTTTCATTTCTTAAGGAGTTCTGATCTGTTAATTCATTATGACCATATTTTCTTCTGTATCTTTCAAATATTTTCATTACCTGCTTTAAAAACCTGGGTCAGGGCACCTGGGTGGCTCAGTGGTTAGGCCGCTGCCTTCGGCTCGGGTCATGATCTCAGGGTCCTGGGATCGAGTCCCGCATCGGGCTCTCTGCTCAGCAGGGAGCCTGCTTCCTCCTCTCTCTCTCTCTGCCTGCCTCTCTGCCTACTTGTGATTTCTCTCTGTCAAATGGATAGATAAAATCTTTAAAAAAAAAAAATCAGGTCATTCCTTTAAAAAAAAAAATAAAAACCTGGGTCATCTTGAAACCATATATATATATATATATATATATATATATATATATATATATTGTTTTTTCCTTTTTTTTTAAATTTATTTTCAGCATAACTGTATTCATTGTTTTTGCACCACACCCAGTGCTCCACCTGGTTCCCCCAACCTCCCACCCCCTGCCCCTTCAAAACCCTCAGATTGTTTTTCAGAGCCCATAGTCTCTCATCATTCACCTCCCCTTCCAATTTCCCCCAACTCCCTTCTCCTCTCTAAGTCCCCTTGTGCTCCATGCTATTTGTTAATGCTCCACAAATAAGTGAAACCATATGATAATTGACTCTCTCTGCTTGCTTATTTCACTCAGCCTAATCTCTTCCAGTTCCGTCCATATTTCTACAAAAGTTGGGTATTCATCCTTTCTGATGGAGGCATAATACTCCATAGTGTATATGGACCACATCTTCCTTATCCATTCTTCCGTTGAAGGGCATCTTGGTTCTTTCCACAGTTTGGCGACTGTGGCCATTGCTACTATAAACATTGGGGTACAGATGGCCCTTCTTTTCACTACATCTGTATCTTTGGGGTAAATACCCAAGAGTGCAATTGCAGGGTCATAGGGAAGCTCTATTTTTAATTTCTTGAGGAATCTCCACACTGTTCTCCAAAGTGGCTGCGCCAACTTGCATTCCCACCAACAGTGTAGGAGTGTTCCCCTTTCTCCACATCCCCTCCAACACATGATGTTTCCTGTCTTGCTGATTTTGGCCATTGTAACTGGTGTAAGGTGACCGATATCTAGTAACGAGATTGAAACTGTGATCAAAAACCTCCCAAAAAACAAGAGCCCCGGACCTGATGGATTCCCTGGGGAATTCTACCAAACTTTCAAAGAAGAAGTAACACTTACTCTCCTGAAGCTGTTTCAAAAAATTGAAGCAGAAGGAAAACTTCCAGACTCTTTCTATGAAGCCAGCATTACCCTGATCCCCAAACCAGGCAAAGACCCTACCAAAAAGGAGAATTTCAGACCAATATCACTGATGAATATGGGTGCTAAGATTCCCAACAAGATCCTAGCAAACAGGATCCAACAGCACATTAAAAAGATTATCCACCATGACCAGGTGGGATTCATCCCTCGCTACAAGCATGGTTTAACATTCGCAAATCAATCAATGTGATAGAACAAATGAATATGAGAAGAGAGAAGAACCACATGGTCCTCTCAATTGACGCAGAAAAAGCATTTGACAAAATCCATCATCCATTCCTGAATAAAACACTTCAAAGTATAGGGATAGAGGGAACATTTCTCAACCTCATCAAATCTATCTATGAAAGACCCACAGCAAATATCATCCTCAATGGGAAAAAGCTCATAGCCTTCCCGTTGAGATCAGGAACACGACAAGGATGCCCACTCTCACCACTCTTGTTCAACATAGTATTAGAAGTCCTAATAACAGCAATCAGACAACAAAGGGAAATAAAATGTATCCAAATTGGCAATGAAGAAGTCAAACTCTCTCTCTTCGCAGATGACATGATTCTTTATATGGAAAACACAAAAGACACTACCCCCAAACTACTTGAACACATACAGCAATTCAGTAACATGGCAGGATACAAAGTTAATGTGCAGAAATCAGTGGCTTTCTTATACACTAACAATGAAAATACGGAAAGGGAAATTAGAGAATTGATTCCATTTACTATAGCACCAAGAACCATAAGATACCTGGGAATAAACCTAACCAAAGAGGTAAAGGATCTGTGCTCAAGGAACTACAGAACACTCATGAAAGAAATTGAAGAAGACACAAAAAGATGGAAGACCATTCCATGCTCTTGGATCGGAAGAATAAACATTGTTAAATGTCTATACTGCCTAGAGCAATCTATACTTTTAATGCCATTCCAATCAAAATTCCACAGGTATTTTTCAAAGAACTGGAGCAAATAATCCAAAAATTTGTATGGAACCAGAAGAGACCCCAAATCACTAAGGAAATGCTGAAAAACAAATATAAAACTGGGGGCATCAAGTTACCTGATTTCAAGCTTTACTACAAAGCTATGATCACCAAGACAGCATGGTACTGGCATAAAAACAGACACATAGACCAGTGGAACAGAGTAGAGAGCCCAGATATGGACCCTCAACTCTATGGTCAAATAATCTTCAACAAAACAGGAAAAAATATACAGTGGAAAAAAGACAGTCTCTTCAAGAAATGGTGCTGGGAAAACTGGGCAGCTATATGTAGAAGAATGAAACTCGACCATTCTCTTACACCATATACAAAGATAAACTCAAAATGGATAAAGACGACAATGTGAGACAGGAATCCATCAGAATCCTAGAGGAGAACATAGGCAGTAATCTCTTTGATATCAGCCACAGCAACTTCTTTCAAGATATGTCTCCAAAAGCAAAGGAAACAACAGCGAAAATAAACTTTTGGGACTTCGTCAAAATCAAAAGCTTCTGCACAGCAAAGGAAATGGTCAAGAAAACAAAGAGGCAACCCACGGAATGGGAGATGATATTTGCAAATGACAGTACAGACAAAAGGTTGATATCCAGGATCTATAAAGAACTCCTCAAACTCGACACACACAAAACAGACAATCATATCAAAAAGTGGGCAGAAGATATGAACAGACACTTCTCCAATGAAGACATACAAATGGCTCTCAGACACATTTAATATATATTTTTTTTCTTGCTTATGGGTTACATTTCTCAGTCCCTGATTTGTTGCAATGTATAATGATTTTTACACGGTAGCAGTTCTGCAGGCACAATAGGGAGTCTGAATGTTGGTGCCTTTAGAGAATATTGAGTTCTTTCTGGCTGTCATTTAATTTACTGGTAGTTCAGCTTGACTCTTTCAAGCTTTGTTTTTAATTTTTGTTCCATGGGTCTGTTAATAAGTGTGGCTTTTCTGAGATCTCAGTCCATTACTCAGAGTATTTAGTAAGCTTTGTTCTCTCTGGATTGCCAGAACTCTTGTCTCCCAGCTCTGTGCAAATTCAGGCTCTCTCCTCATTCCACAGCTTCCAGGGTACTTCATTAGTCTACCTGGGAAACCCCTGCTTCCTCAGCAAACTCTATCTCCAGTCTCCAGCTGCGCAGCAAAGTGAGGCTGCTGTGCTCTGAGTCCCACAACCCCATGTCTTCATCTGGAAAGTAGCTCAAAGGAAGAAATGCCAGGAAAGACAGAGTGATCATAGGGCTTATTTCCTTCATCTCCTCTCTCTTAAGAATCAGAGTCACGTACTCTTTGTTATCTAACATCTGAGAAAGGGTTGTATCATATATTTTGTCTAGGTTCAATCTTGCTTATGTAGAAGGATGAACTTGGTATCAGTTACACCATCACAACTGGATATCACAGTCCTCTCTCTTTCTCTCTATTTTGAAGTTTACTTACTATGAGCATCTCTTCTTTTATGTAAGAGCCATTTGTATTTCTTTCTCTTAGAAGTATTTCTCTGTTCATTTTCTTTGACCACTTTTGTCCTGTGTTTCTAAAAGTGTTTTCTTATCAGTTTCTTAGCATTCTTTATGAGTAAGTGAAAATTAACTCCTGTGATGTATTATGCAAATACTTACCACTTGGTTTTTGTATATTTATTTTTATTAAAGTTGTATTTTGCTACAGAAATTAGACTTCTAGTAAGTATTATTTAATAAATCTTTTATAGCTTCTGGGTTTTGTGTTCTATTAGGAATGATTTCTCAACCCTAAATTCTCCTTAATTTTTTTCTGTTACTTTTATAGATTCAGTTTTGATTATTAAATCATTGATCTACCTGGAATTTAATTGGTTTTAAGTCTTGATGTTAGGATTTATTGTTTTATGACTCCTTAGTAGTACCATTAATTGTACATTCTGTCTTTTCTCTATCAATCTGAAATGTCATCCTATTAGTCTTTGTATTTTTGTGCATTTTTTCAGCCTCTTCATTTTTCCTTTTGATTGACACTCACATGTCAGTGCCAAACTCTTTTAATTTTCATGGTATTGTTATGTAGTTAGACATTTGAATGGGATAGTTCTCGCTTCTTGTTACGTTACCTATTTTAAGAGTTTCCTTGCTGTTTTACCTTTTGATTTTTTTCTCCCACAAGAACTTTGTAAGTAGCTTGTCTAGTTTCAAAATATATGTTGACTCCTAATGTTTTTGCAGTTACTTTTAATTCATAAATTAATTTAGGAAGAATCAACATGTTGATGATTTTGAGCTTCTCTGGCCAAAAGTATGCATGACTCTCCATTTGTCTGATTCTTTATCTCCCAGTAATCTTTGTTTCTTCCTGTGGAACTTGCAAGGTCCTTGATAACATTTATTCTTAAGTATCTCTTCTACTTTTGTTGCTGTTGTAAATGGGATCTTCTGTCTTTTAAGTGACTATTACTCTTCCACTGCATATTTTTCTTTTTTACAATAAATTCTAAACTGTGATATTCATAACCTTCACCTAAACACTGTCCCCTTCCTCTGTCTGCTTTTCTCACTGTCATTCACCCATAGATTTATTGAGTCCATTGAGATGGGCTCTGGGTAGAATGATGCACAAGATATATTCATACCCTCAAGTGCCAATAGTCTAAATTAGTCATTTATTTTTTCACTCAAAAGGTATTTACTGAATATCTTCAATATTTGAAAACCATGATAGACAGCATAGAACTCACAAAAAGCACCTTGTGCAATTCTAGTATGTATATTCAATATTTCTAAAATATGTTTTCATTCCATTATTAGTTCTTTTTTTGGGAAACTTGTGGTCTCGTTGGGGAGAAACATTTTCTATGAAAGGATAAGTACCAATACAAGATGATATTGCACAAATGGATGGTATAAACAGAATCTTACAAAGGAGAAAGTGGTGAGTGCAAGTGCATCAGTGAAGTGCAAGCTGGAGGCAAGATGAGGAAGAGAGGCCATCTTAGCCAGAAAGAGCAGTGGGAGCTGAGCACAGAAGCAGGAGTGAGGGACTAGAGAACGGGGGCATGGGGCCTGTATATCTGGGCTGAAAGAGCGGGTCTATGTTGGCAGGCTGGGTTGGAGCCAGAGTGTGGAGGGCCTTGAATGCTCAGCCAGGTAAGAAATTGCAAGGTCCGATGCTCGGGCTCTCTTGGCAGTGTGGGAACATTTCCTCAGTGATGCTGAGCAAGATTTGGCTGCCCTGATGGTGGGACAGAGATTGGAAGCAGAATTGCAGGAGGTGAAAAGAGTAGCTATAGGTATGTGGTGATACCTACCAGTACAACCTGGAACGGAAAAGGAGCTGATGCAGCATGTGGGCGTGTGGTGAAAGGGGCACTGCTGGGACTGAGTGTCAGGCTTTTGGGTTGAGAGGGAAGAGATGTCATTGCCAATGAGGTTTCAGACTCAGGGAGTGGAAAAACTCATCATGCCTTTGGCCTCTTCCTGAAGATGTCGTGAAGATGTCCTGAAGATGAAGATGTCATCCTCTGATTTGGGTTATTGAGCTGGGAAAGTGAAAGAATTGATATGTAAGGATAATCCTAGTCACAGCCTGTGTGTTAATACCTTATGTTTTAGGCTTTATAATTAGAATCTAACAACCAGAATGTTGCTAGCCAAGATTGGTGGGAGGTGACATCTGAGAGACTATCTTTCTGGAGTGGGATCAGTTGAGTAACTAATCCACAGTAGAGTTATGTTTACTGGCTCTCAGGGTGCCTTAGTGCTGATGAGCTTGAAAACAGCAGGCACAGTAGGTGTATTTCTTATGCTGGAGAAAACTTTGCAGATAGTCACAGGGGAGATGAAGGTTAGGGGAAAAGCATCTACTTTTACCCAGGTTGGGTGGGAGAAGAAAAGATCACACCAGGAAGGTAGATGGTGTTGCTCTTTGTCTTACCAAGTTGATAGTAGAATTTGGCTTCATTATCAGAGGAGATTAGCATATTGGTTGTGAAGCACGGGGCCAAGCTAGGGAATGAAAGCATGACACACCCTGCCCTCTAGATGCTCTGGTCTTCAGAAAGGTCCCGTTACTATCCCATTGTGCCTAATGAAGTATTCTTTTTTTTTTTTTTTAAAGATTTTATTTATTTATTTGACAGAGAGAGATCACAAGTAGGCAGAGAGGCAGGCAGAGAGAGAGAGAGGGAAGCAGGCTCCCTGCCGAGCAGAGAGCCCGATGCGGGACTCGATCCCAGGACCCTGAGATCATGACCTGAGCCGAAGGCAGCGGCTTAACCCACTGAGCCACCCAGGCGCCCCCCTAATGAAGTATTCTTTTACCAACCAGCTATGATGAGCAACAGAGAACCCAGAAGGGCAGTGAGAAACCAGCCAAGGTTGAGAAGATGTGAAGTGCTGTGGTGAAGTACCTTTTGAAAAATCTAGTGGTGACTTTACTAGAAGAAAAAATGGAAAAGAAACCAATTTGTCTACATTGTCTGTAAAATAAAGGGATAGGATGGTATTTTCAGAAAGGGGGCAACAAGGCCAGTTTAACATTTCATTTGGAACTGAGAAATTGGCTTAGTTGAAAGAGACAGGTGAAGGGAGAGATGAAGGATACTTACATGAGGTGAGCGACTTGAACAGGGAGGCAAGGGATGGAAGATTTGGAGAAGGCAGAGGAACTGGGGTAGAGCTTGTGGACAAGGGATCTGTAAACTGATCCCTGAAAAGGGATCAGACTGCTTTTTGCTTTTCCTCAGAGACATGCAGGAAGGATGATGATAGGGTATCATTATTCCAGCTCCATTTTCTCTATCCTTGGTTTTCACATTATGCCCCTTGGTCAAAGCCATCACATCTAGACAGGCAAAGCCAGCACTCTGATGTCCCCTGAAACATCAGGTAGTATTTATTTCCTTGGTATCAAGCTTCTCATGTCTGAGACTCGAGACTTCCTTGGTGAAACAAGGTGAGATAAGCCACACAAATGTGTCAGAATGTAATGAGTCTCTCATGGTGTCACAGAGGTTCAGTCTGAACCCAGAACCCTGAATAGTAGCCTTTATGCGCAGGTCCAAAAGTGTCTCAAGTACTGTATCATTCCTTTTTTATTTTTTAAAGATGTAAAATATCTGTAAATTTTCTGACCATAAAAGTAACATGTATTCAATAGAAACATATTCATGGGAAAGGAGTCAAGATGGCGGAGAAGTAGCAAGCTGAGACTGCTTCAGCTAGCCGGAGATCAGCTAGATAGCTTATCTAAAGATTGCAAACACCTGAAAATCCATCGGCAGATCGAGGAGAAGAACAGCAGCAATTCTGGAAACAGAAAATCAACCACTTTCTGAAAGGTAGGACCGGCGGAGAAGTGAATCCAAAGCGACGGGAAGATAGACCCCGGGGGGAGGGGCCGGCTCCCGGCAAGCAGCGGAGCAACCGCGCACAAAATCAGGACTTTTAAAAGTCTGTTCCGCTGAGGGACATTGCTCCAGAGGCTAAACCCGGGCGAAGCCCACGCGGGGTCAGCGTGGCCTCAGGTCCCGCAGGGTCACAGAAGGATCGGGGGTGTCTGAGTGTCGCAGAGCTTGCGGGTATTGGAACGGGAAAGCCGGCTACAGAGACAGAGCCGACAGTAAGCTCACAGCTCGGTGTTACCTTGAACCGGTCGCAGGCTCGGTGAGCTCGGAGCACGGCCGGAGGTCAGGCAGACAGGAGTAACTGGGCGCTGTTCTCTGAGGGCGCACTGAGGAGTGGGGCCCTGGGCTCTCGGCTCCTCCGGCCCAAGACCAGGAGGCCGCCATTTGTATTCCCGTCCTCCGGAACTCTACGGAAAGCGCTCAGGGAACGAAAGCTCCTGAAAGCAAACCCGATTGGATTACTCACCCCGGCCCCGGGTAAGGGCGGTGTAATTCCGCCTGGGGCAAAGACACTTGAGAATCACTACAACAGGCCCCTCCCCCAGAAGATCAACAAGAAATCCAGCCAAGACCAAGTTCACCTACCAAGAGTGCGGTTTCAATACCAAGGAGAGCAGCAGAATTCCAGAGGAGGAGAAAGCCAAGCACGGAACTCATGGCTTTTTTCCTGTGATTTTTTTTAGTCTTGCAGTTAATTTAATTTTTTCTTTTTCATTTTTTTTTTTCTTTTTTCTTCTCGCCTTCGGGTAAATTTTTTTTTTTTTTTTAACTGTTACCTTTTTCTTTTTTAACGATTTTTTACTAGTTTATCTAATATATATATTTTTTCTTTTTTACATTTTTCTTAGGTGTTTTCTTTTTTAAAAAATTCTTTTCTTTTCTTTTTTTCCTTTTTTCTTTTTTCTTTTATTTTCTTTCTTCCTTTTTGAACCTCTTTTTATCCCCTTTCTCCCCACTCACGATTTTGGATCTCTTCTAATTTGGTTAAAGCATATTTTCCTGGGGTTGTTGCCACCCTTTTAGTATTTTACTTGCCCCTTCATTTACTCTTATCTGGACAAAATGACAAGACGTAAAAATTCAATGCAAAAAAAAGAACAGGAGGCAGTACAGAAGGCTAGGGACCTAATCAATACAGACATCGGTAATATGTCAGATCTAGAGTTCAGAATGACAATTCTCAAGGTTCTAGCCGGGCTCGAAAAAGGCATGGAAGATATTAGAGAAACCCTCTCGAGAGATATAAAAGCCCTTTCTGGAGAAATAAAAGAACTAAAATCTAACCAAGTTGAAATCAAAAAAGCTATTAATGAGGTGCAATCAAAAATGGAGGCTCTCACTGCTAGGCTAAATGAGGCAGAAGAAAGAATTAGTGATATAGAAGACCAAATGACAGAGAATAAAGAAGCTGAGCAAAAGAGAGACAAACAGCTACTGGACCACGAGGGGAGAATTCGAGAGATAAGTGACACCATAAGACGAAACAACATTAGAATAATTGGGATTCCAGAAGAAGAAGAAAGAGAGAGGGGAGCAGAAGGTATACTGGAGAGAATTATTGGGGAGAATTTCCCCAATATGGCAAAGGGAATGAGCATCAAAATTCAGGAGGTGCAGAGAACGCCCCTCAAAATCAATAAGAATAGGCCCACACCCCGTCACCTAATAGTAAAATTTACAAGTCTCAGTGACAAAGAGAAAATCCTGAAAGCAGCCCGGGAAAAGAAGTCTGTAACATACAATGGTAAAAATATTAGATTGGCAGCTGACTTATCCACAGAGACCTGGCAGGCCAGAAAGAGCTGGCATGATATTTTCAGAGCACTAAACGAGAAAAACATGCAGCCAAGAATACTATATCCAGCTAGGCTATCATTGAAAATAGAAGGAGAGATTAAAAGCTTCCAGGACAAACAACAACTGAAAGAATTTGCAAATACCAAACCAGCTCTACAGGAAATATTGAAAGGGGTCCTCTAAGCAAAGAGAGAGCCTACAAGTGGTAGATCAGTAAGGAACAGAGACCATATACAGTAACAGTCACATTACAGGCAATACAATGGCACTAAATTCATATATCTCAATAGTTACCCTGAATATTAATGGGCTAAATGCCCCTGTCAAAAGATGCAGGGTATCAGAATGGATAAAAAAAAAAAACCCATCTATATGTTGCCTCCAAGAAACTCATTTTAAGCCAAAAGATACCTCCAGATTTAAAGTGAGGGGGTGGAAAAGAATTTACCATGCTAATGGACATCAGAAGAAAGCAGGAGTGGCAATCCTTATATCAGATCAATTAGATTTTAAGCCAAAGACTATAATAAGAGATGAGGAAGGACACTGTATCATACTCAAAGGGTCTGTTCAATAAGAAGATTTAACAATTTTAAATATCTATGCCCCCAACGTGGGAGCAGCCAACTATATAAACCAATTAATAACAAAATCAAAGAAACACATCAACAATAATACAATAATAGTAGGGGACTTTAACACTCCCCTCACTGAAATGGACAGGTCATCCAAGCAAAAGATCAGCAAGGAAATAAAGGCCTTAAACGACACACTGGACGAGATGGACATCACAGATATATTCAGAATATTTCATCCCAAAGCAACAGAATACACATTCTTCTCTAGTGAACATGGAACATTCTCCAGAATAGATCACATCCTCGGTCCTAAATCAGGACTCAACTGGTATCAAAAGATTGGGATCATTCCCTGCATATTTTCAGACCACAATGCTCTAAAGCTACAACTCAACCACAAAAGGAAGTTTGGAAAGAACCCAAATACATGGAGACTAAACAGTATCCTTCTAAAGAATGAATGGGTCAACCGGGAAATTAAAGAAGAATTGAAAAAAATCATGGAAACAAATGATAATGAAAATACAACGGTTCAAAATCTGTGGGACACAACAAAGGCAGTCCTGAGAGGAAAATATATAGCAGTACAAGCCTTTCTCAAGAAGAAAGGTCTCAGGTACACAACCTAACCCTACACCTAAAGGAGCTGGAGAAAGAACAAGAAAGAAACCCTAAGCCCAGCAGGAGAAGAGAAATCATAAAGATCAGAGCAGAATTCTATGAAATAGAAACCAAAAAAACAATAGAACAAATCAACGAAACTAGGAGCTGGTTCTTTGAAAGAATTAATAAAATTCACAAACCCCTGGCCCTACTTATCAAAAAGAAAAGAGAAAGGACCCAAATAAATAAAATCATGAATGAAAGAGGAGAGATCACAACTAACACCAAAGAAATACAAACTATTATAAGAACATACTATGAGCAACTCTATGGCAATAAATTTGACAATCTGGAAGAAATGGATGCATTCCTAGAAACATATAAACTACCACAACTGAACCAGGAAGAAATAGAAAGCCTGAACAGACCCATAACCAGTAAGGAGATTGAAACAGTCATTAAAAATCTCCAAACAAGCAAAAGCCCAGGGCCAGATGGCTTCCCGGGGGAATTCTACTAAACATTGAAAGAAGAACTAATTCCTATTCTCCTGAAACTGTTCAAAAAATTGAAATGGAAGGAAAACTTCCAAACTCATTTTATGAGGCCAGCATCACCTTGATCCCAAAACCAGACAAGGATCCCACCAAAAAAGAGAGCTATAGACCGATATCCTTGATGAACACAGATGCGAAAATACTCACCAAAATACTAGCCAATAGGATTCAACAGTACATTAAAAGGATTATTCACCACGACCAAGTGGGATTTATTCCAGGGCTGCAAGGTTGGTTCAACATCCGCAAATCAGTCAATGTGATAGAACACATCAATAAAAGAAAGAACAAGAACCATATGATACTCTCAATAGATGCTGAAAAAGCATTTGACAAAGTACAGCATCCCTTCCTGATCAAAACTCTTCAAAGTGTAGGGATAGAGGGCACATACCTCAATATCATCAAAGCCATCTATGAAAAACCCACTGCAACTATCATTCTCAATGGAGAAAAACTGAAAGCTTTTCTGCTAAGGTCAGGAACACGGCAGGGATGTCCATTATCACCACTGCTATTCAACATTGTACTAGAGGTCCTAGCCTCAGCAATCAGACAACAAAAGGAAATTAAAGGCATCTAAATCGGCAAAGAAGAAGTCAAATTATCACTCTTCGCAGATGATATGATACTCTATGTGGAAAACCCAAAAGACTCCATTCCAAAACTGCTAGAACTTATACAGGAATTCAGTAAAGTGTCAGGATATAAAATCAATGCACAGAAATCAGTTGCATTTCTCTACACCAACAACAAGACAGAAGAAATGGAAATTAAGGAGTCAATCCCATTTACAATTGCATCCAAAACCATAAGATACCTAGGAATAAACCTATACTCAGAAAACTATAAAGTACTCATGAAAGAAATTGAGGAAGACACAAAGAAATGGAAAAATGTTCCATGCTCCTGGATTGGAAGAATAAATATTGTGAAAATGTCTATGCTACCTAAAGCAATCTACACATTTAATGCAATTCCTATCAAAGTACCATCCATCTTTTTCAAAGAAATGGAACAAATAATTCTAAAATTTATATGGAACCAGAAAAGACCTCGAATAGCCAAAGGGATATTGAAAAAGAAAGCCAACGTTGGTGGCATCACAATTCCGGACTTCAAGCTCTATTACAAAGCTGTCATCATCAAGACAGCATGGTACTGGCACAAAAACAGACACATAGATCAATGGAACAGAATAGAGAGCCCAGAAATAGACCCTCAACTCTACGGTCAACTAATCTTCGACAAAGCAGGAAAGAATGTCCAATGGAAAAAGGACAGCCTCTTCAATAAATGGTGCTGGGAAAACTGGACATCCACATGCAGAAAAATGAAATTGGACCATTTCCTTATACCACGCACAAAAATAGACTCAAAATGGATGAAGGACCTCAATGTGCGAAAAGAATCCATCAAAATCCTTGAGGAGAACACAGGCAGCAACCTCTTCGACCTCAGCCGCAGCAACATCTTCCTAGAAACAACGCAAAAGGCAAGGGAAGCAAGGGCAAAAATGAACTATTGGGATTTCATCAAGATCAAAAGCTGTTGCACAGCAAAGGAAACAGTTAGCAAAATCAAAAGACAACTGACAGAATGGGAGAAGATATTTGCAAACGACATATCAGATAAAGGACGAGTGTCCAGAATCTATAAAGAACTTAGCAAACTCAACACCCAAAGAACAAATAATCCAATCAAGAAATGGGCAGAGGACATGAACAGACATTTCTGCAAAGAAGACATCCAGATGGCCAACAGACACATGAAAAAGTGCTCCATATCACTCGGCATCAGGGAAATACAAATCAAAACCACAATGTGATATCACCTCACACCAGTCCGAATGGCTAAAATCAACAAGTCAGGAAATGACAGATGCTGGCGAGGATGCGGAGAAAGGGGAACCCTCCTACACTGTTGGTGGGAATGCAAGCTGCTGCAGCCACTCTGGAAAACAGCATGGAGGTTCCTCAAAATGTTGAAAATAGAACTGCCCTATGACCCAGCAATTGCACTATTGGGTATTTACCCTAAAGATACAAATGTAGTGATCCAAAGGGGCACCCGAATGTTTATAGCAGCAATGTCTACAATAGCCAAAGTATGGAAAGAACCTAGATGTCCATCAACAGATGAATGGATCAAGAAGATGTGGTATATATACACAATGGAATACTATGCAGCCATCAAAAGAAATGAAATCTTGCCATTTGCGACAACATGGATGGAACTAGAGCGTATCATGATTAGCGAAATAAGTCAAGCAGAGAAAGACAACTATCATATGATCTCCCTGATATGAGGAAGTGGTGATGCAACATGGAGGCTTAAGTTGGTAGGAGAAGAATAAATGAAACAAGATGGGATTGGGAGGGTGACAAACCATAAGTGACTCTTAATCTCACAAAACAAACTGAGGGTTGCTGGGGGGAGGGGGTTTGGGAGAAGGGGGTGGGATTATGGACATTGGGGAGGGTATGTGCTTTGGTGAGTGCTGTGAAGTGTGTAAACCTGGTGATTCACATACCTGTACCCCTGGGGATAAAAATATATGTTTATAAAAAATAAAAAATTTAAAAAAAAAAGAAACATATTCATGAATGCAGAAGGGTATGAAGTTAAAAAGTGAGCTCGCCTGGGTTGATAAACTGGGTTATTCTCTGAATAAAGACTTACCAAGAAATACTAGGTAATGAGGAAGAATCCAGGTCTGGGGCTGTACGTCACTTCCAGTTCTCTTTAACGTCCCTACCTTCTCATCTGCAGGGTAGTGGGGATAATTGGGCGGCCATGGCAGATTGGATGAGATAATGTGTGTAAAGATAACTGTGTATAAAGGAGCACAGTGCTTGAAAGATAGGATATGTTCAATTAATGACTCTTAAATGCCTTCTCTACATAGTGTTATTCTATGTGTATAATATTTATTTATTTATTTATTTGACATGCAGGGATCACAAGTAGGCAGAGAAGCAGGCAGAATGGGGTGGGGGCGGGAAGCTGGCGTCTCGCCGAGCAGATAGCCTGTTGGGGGACTTGATCCCAGGATCCTGGGATCACGATTCAAGCTGAAGGCAGAGGCCCAACCCACCGAGCCACCGAGGTGCCCCATGTGTATAATCTTTTAACTTGGTTTTCCGTATTTGATGTGATAGGCATATGTCTATGTCAATACATGTAGTTCTGCTTCATTTTTTTAATGATTGCAAATCTCATTGATCCCCTCCCTAAGTAGACTTTTTGAGAAGCCTATTAACTATCAGAGTCATTACATATTATTGTCATTGCCTTGGCTAAATTAGCCAACAGAATTTTGAATGAAAATTGGGAGTGGGCATCCTTTTCCAGTTCCTGACCTTAACGGGTATGCCTCCACTATTGAGAGGCTCTACGTAAATGGCCAATGGTCAGTTCATATTTGAAAATAGAACTGACTCCCAACCTCTGCAGCACCTAGCCTAGGAAGCCAAACTACAGCCTCTGCAGCAACCGCTCCGGGATGCCACACCACTACCTCTGTAGGAATTGGCACAAATAGGTCAGGACTTGGTCAATAACTGTCGTCTTAAGTTTCACCCCTGCTTCTGACTCAGGATCAACCACAGAAAACCAAACCTGCTCCCTAAACCAATAACAGGACATGCCTTACTTCTAGTTAACTTAATTCCAGCTTCCCCATACCAACCACCTCTGATCAGTGCATACCTCAAGGCTTTCTCAAGTCTTCTTACTATAAAACTTTCCCACTCCTCTGCCTGCCTTTGAGTCTCTGCCAACTGCAAGGGGCAGTGGCTGACCCCCCTTGCTATAGGAAGCTCTGAATAGCCTCTGCTAGTTCTCCTTTGGATGATCTTTATTTCTATACACTGTTCAGTAAAATATCCAGTAGTGGGTTTTCTAATGATTAATCAGCTGTATTTCTAGAATGAGCTCTTCTGAGGTCACATAATGTTTGTTACTCAACACATGTTTCTTGAGAACATGCTATGAACCAGGGTCTGTGCTAGGCTCACATAAGATAGGAATAACTCAAACAGATGTGTTTTCTGCTGTTGTAGGGTTTATGGTCTAGTAGGCAACACAGGCATTCATCAGATAAGTACATTTGATTGTGGGGTTTTGGAGAAAAGTACTCCAGGAAACTGAGAAGGAATGGGCAGGGAGGAAACTCAGAAGAGTGGGGTGTCCTCTAAGCCAAGAGAAGGTGGCCACATTTCCAAAAGATCAGATGCGACAAGAGCAATCAAGAAGTCAAGTGCAAGGAGGGAAAGAATGAGTATTATGCTCTTCTGTTTTTTTTTCCTGCTCTTCAGCTTTTTTTTTTTACCATGTTTCTTCATTTATTTTCCTCCGTGGTTATTTCTGAAGGCTTCCTTTTTACATTCATATTTAAGTGAGCATTTACAAGTTCCTTTATAGCTTGAATTGATTTCCAATGTGACTTCAATTTTTTTTTTCAGAAATTTGATATGTAGAAAGTGCATATCAAATTCTTCCTAAGTAATATTTATTTTCTCCACCGGAAAACTGAAAATGAAATGCATTCCCTGCTGATTGTTGTCATTTACTTGGCAGCACTGGTGTTGACTATCTGATATTGCTCCGTGTCTCCTGCAGCAGTGGCTCGATGGGCTCGCTCTGTGAGTGGCACCTGTTAATTAACTAATGTAGAAAGATGTCACTGAAGTAGAAGACTGTCATGGGATACCAGACCTGCTGTGTACAAGTGTGAAAATAACTTCTGCAAAATAAGATTTTAATGAAGCGGATTTATTTTCACAGCATAGTGTGGTAATTTCCTGTCCCTTCTTTCTGTTTACTTATTTTTCAGCCCTTTATATTTCTCTAGTGGTGAGAGAGATTCAACTTGATATGTGTTGCCCTCTCCCTCACCTTTCTTAGCCTTATCTGTTCCTAATTACATCTTTTTAAAACCTGTTGTTTTTGTATTTTTTTAAGGATTATTTATTTATTGAGAGAGTGCGTACATCTTGTGTGGGGTGCAGAGGGAAAAGGAGAGAGAGTCTGTTTTTTATTAATTATTTTTATTAATATATAATACATTATTTGCCCCAGGGGTACAGGTCTGTGAATCCTTAGGCTTACACATTTCACAACACTCACCATAGCACATACCTTCCCCAGTGTCCATCACCCACCCACCCTATTCCTACCCTGCCCTCCCCCTGGCAACCCTCAGTTTGTTTCTGGAGATTAAGAGTCTCTTATAGTTGTCTCCCTCCTGATACCATCTTGTTTCATTTCTTTCCTTTCCTACCCACCAAACCCTCTCAAATTCCTCATATCAGAGAGATCTTATGATAATTGTCTTGAGAGAGAGTCTTAAGCAGACTCCCTGCAGAGCTTGGAGAAGATGATGTGGGCCTCGATCTCTAGACCTTAGATCACAACCTGAGCAGAAACCAAGAGTCAGAGGTTCAACAGATTGTGCCTCCTGGGCACCCCTGTATTTTGTTTTATAGTCACATGATAAGCTTCACAGATAGTCCTTCTTTTCCATTTTCAGTCATTTCAGTTACAGAAAAACAGTCTTGCTGAGAGAGTAATAGCATAAACTAGAGCCAGATGGCCGTGACAAAGTTACTCAACCTTTTCCAAACTTCAGTTTCATCATCTGTAAAATAGAGTTAAGGGGATTTTTGGTAAGATTATTCGTTAAAGCACTTAGAATAGTACTTTGCACATGGTAAGAGCCCTATAGGTATTTCCTATCATTGTTCTTTCTCTTCACAGCTTATTCTAATATCTGATTTTTAGCTTTGGAGTATTGATTTATAAATAATAATACCAGTTTGTTATCCTGTCTCTTGATTGATAGTGTAGGGACATAATTTTCCCTGTGGAGTTTTAATAGGTTTAGGGTAAATGAGTGCTATTTAATATTCATTTGCCACATTCTGACTTATAAAATATTAAAGCTAAGAGAAACCTCCAGTGTCACAGAGTGCTCCTTCTTTATTTTCTAACAAGGAAATTAGGGCTCAGGAAAATGGAATAAGTTGACCACAGTCACTTTGTTAGGTTCTGATAGTGCTGACACCAGGACCTGTCACTCCCAGTCCGAAGAGTTTCCAGTGCTATAATTTGAATTATATAGCACCCCCCATTTTTGGATGACCAAAAACAAGCCAGTTAATCAATTTTTCCCACAGAAAAATGTAGTTAATATAGTGTCTCTGGTCCATCAGCTGACTCAGACTCAGTAGTACATCTCATCAGCAGGAAGTGGGTGAGGACTTCTGGGTCAAGATGGTAGATCAACAAAGGGAATTCCTTCTGCTTCCTCATTGTAGTGTCTTCTTCTTGCTGTTGTAACAAAGTCGCAATTTTAGTGGCTTAAAACTACATAAAAATCTATTCTCTTACAGTTCTGGAAGTTAAGAGTCTAAAGTCAAGATGTTGGTGGCTTCATTTCTTCAGGAAGCTTCTGTTTCCTTGCCTTGAAAACCCAAGCTGAAAAGCTAGCTGCTGCCTGTGTTCCTTGTTCCTCGACCTTTGTGCCACTGCAACCTCGTACTTCTGTCTTTACATCACCTTCACTCTGACCTCCTGCTTCTCTCCTGTAGGAGTCATTGTGGTTACATTGGACTTGTTTGGATCATCCAGGATAGTCTATCTCAAGGTCCTTAATCAATGGGAATCCTGGGTGGCTCAGTTGGTTAGGTGTCTGCCTTTGGCTCAGGTCATGATCCTGGGGTCCTGGAATAGAGTCCCCCATTGGGCTCCTTGCTCAGTGGAGAACCTGCTTCTCCCTCTGCCTGCTGCTCTCCCAGCTTGTGCGCTCTCTCTCTCTCTGACAAGTAAATAAAATCTTAAAAAAAAAAAAAGAGGATCTTTAAGCGAATCACATTTGCAAAGTTCCCTTTTCCATGGAAGGAAGGTGACACTCACAGTTTCCAGGAATTAGGATATGGATATCTTTGTTGAGGAGGGGGTAGACATTATTCATCCTACCACACTCCCAAAGCACCATTAAAATGAGAATCAAGTCTTCAAAGTTATTAACTCTAGAGAAAACATGAAGTTGCCAAGTAAAGGAAAAATAATCATAGTTTTCCATGTGACTTAATTGGGAATAGTGTTTATACAGTCATTAACAATGTAATCACTGTCAATCTGATTGAAAGTAAGAGATACCTGTAGTAGGGGGATGAGGAGTGGGAGCTGTGTAGGTGTGAGGTAGAACATAGAGAAAGAGCTTCTATCTTCCTTCCCACTTAGGGGAAAGTCAACAGGTAATGCCGGCAACTCATAAAAGGCAAGTGTGTATTATTTAGAGAAATGGGGGGGGGGGGCAATGATAATTAGGTAAAAGAAGTGAAACTAGTTGCCTCTGGGGAGAAGAAGGTTACCTGGACCACAGGAAGACTTTGAATCTGAAAGGAATAAAAAATTAAAAAATTAATATACATTGAAAGGGAAGATGAGGAGGGTGGCTAATACATGGAGTCAAGAAAGCATGATGCTTTTGAAGATAACTAACTTGAAGTTTGACACCTGGGAGACTGATACCCTGTCCCATTAAGGAAGAGTTATTTATTTATTTATTTATTTATTTATTTATTATTTCAGCATAACAGTATTCATTGTTTTTGCACCACACCCAGTGCTCCATGCAATCCGTGCCCTCTCCAATACCCACCACCTGGTTCCCCCAACCTCCCACTCCCCGCCCCTTCAAAACTCTCAGATTGTTTTTCAGAGCCCATAGTCTCTCATGGTTCACCTCCCCTTCCAATTTCCCTCAACTCCCTTCTCTCCATCTCCCCTTGTCCTCCAAGCTATTTGTTAGGCTCCACAAATAAGTGAAACCATATATAATTGACTCTCTCTGCTTGACTTATTTCACTCAGCCTAATCTCTTCCAGTCCTATCCATGTTTCTACAAAAGTTGGGTATTCATCCTTTCTGATGGAGGCATAATACTCCATAGTGTATATGGACCACATCTTCCTTATCCATTCGTCCGTTGAAGGGCATCTTGGTTCTTTCCACAGTTTGGCGACTGTGGCCATTGCTGCTATAAACACTGGGGTACAGATGGCCCTTCTTTTCACTGTATTTGTATCTTTGGAGTAAATACCCAAGAGTGCAATTGCAGGGTCATAGGGAAGTTCTATTTTTAATTTCTTGAGGAATCTCCACACTGTTCTCCAAAGTGGCTGCGCCAACTTGCATTCCCGCCAACAGTTTAAGAGGGTTCCCCTTTCTCCACATCCTCTCCAACACATATTGTTTCCTGTCTTGCTGATTTTGGCCATTCTAACTGGTGTAAGGTGGTATCTCAATGTGGCTTTAATTTGCATCTCCCTGATGGCTAGTGATGATGAACATTTTTTCATGTGTCTGATAGCCATTTGTATGTCTTGATTGGAGAAGTACCTGTTCATATCTTTTGCCCATTTTTTGATATGATTATCTGTTTTGTGTGTGTTGAGTTTGAGGAGTTCTTTATAGATCCTGGATATCAACCTTTTGTCTGAACTGCAAATATCATCTCCCATTCCGTGGGTTGCCTCTTTATTTTCTTGACTGTTTCCTTTGCTGTGCAGAAACTTTTGATCTTGATGAAGTCCCAAAAGTTCATCTTCGCTTTTGTTTCCTTTGCCTTTGGAGACATATCTTGAAAGAAGTTGTTATGGCTGATAACAAAGAGGTTACTGCCTATGTTCTCCTCTAGGATTCTGATGGATTCCTGTCTCACGTTGTGGTCTTTATCCATTTTGAGTTTATCTTTGTATATGGTGTAAGAGAATGGTCGAGTTTCATTCTTCTACATATAGCTGCCCAGTTTCCCAGCACCATTTCTTGAAGAGACTGTCTTTTTTCCACTGTATATTTTTTCCTGTTTTGTTGAAGATTATTTGACCATAGAGTTGAGGGTCCATATCTGGGCTCTCTACTCTGTTCCACTGGTCTATGTGTCTGTTTTTATGCCAGTACCATGCTGTCTTGGTGATCATAGCTTTGTAGTAAAGCTTGAAATCAGGTAACTTGATGCCCCCAGTTTTATATTTGTTTTTCAGCATTTCCTTAGTGATTCGGGGTCTCTTCTGGTTCCATACAAATTTTTGGATTATTTGCTCCAGTTCTTTGAAAAATACTGGTGGAATTTTGATCGGAATGGCATTAAAAGTATAGATTGCTCTAGGCAGTATAGACATTTAACAATGTTTATTCTTCCGATCCAAGAGCATGGAATGGTCTTCCATCTTTTTGTGTCTTCTTCAATTTCTTTCATGAGTGTTCTGTAGTTCCTCTAGTACAGATGCTTTTACCTCTTTGGTTAAGTTTATTCCTATTAAGGAAGATTTAAAAAAACAATTAGAACTCCCAGTCCCTTGACCTGGTTAGAACTCTCAACATACACATATCAGAAATTCAGATTAGCCACATGGAAAAAAAAAATACGTCTTACCAGTGAGAGCATTTCTGATGGGACTCAAACTAAGAATCATTCTTGGGGGGAGCACCTGGGTAGCTCAGTGGGTTAAGACTCTGCCTTTGGCTCAGGTCATGATCTCAGGGTCCTGGGTTTGAGCCCTGTATCAGGTTTTCTGCTCAGCAGGGAACCTGCTTCTCCCCCTCTCTGTCAAATAAAGAAATCAAATATTAAAATAAAAAAAAAGAATCATTTTTGGGCCAGAAACGGCTAGAACCATGGCCCTAAATATGATACTCGTAGCCCCTGACCCCTGAGTTCTCTTCCTCCCCCATCATTTTCCTTTCCCCCCTCACGACAGCCTAGTGTTCTTGCTCCTTGGTCCTTGAGATGATGCATTGGCACTGTTGTTCCCTATTTCACATGTTGAAATGTATTCATTTCTTGCCTCTGCTGCCCCATTTCTGGAACTCCAGGGGGGGGGGGGAGAAACAGCTGGCTATGGCTAGGGACAGTCACTTTGTGTCAAGTGAACACTACACAGTGCCTGAACTTGCCCCTTCCTTCTTGGGATTGCTAGCTGTGTCATGGAATTTCATCTTAAAAAGGGACACTGTACAGTTACTTAATAGAACAAGTTAGCATTTTATCTATGGAATGAGCTAAGATATAGAAGTCTCTGATACATCCTTCAGTGAAAAATAGCAAGTTATGGGCTATATTGCACACATCTGTATATGCATGTGTTTGCTTGTGTTTCATATGCCCTCTACAGCACCCCATGCATGGTAAGTTTCGAGGAAATGGGATGTCAGGGATCTTTGTATTTTCTGTGTCATACTTTTTACATACAAATACATTGAATTTTTATATTTTACATTACAAAATTGAATTTTTACAGAGTATAAGAAAAAATGACAAGTGTGGCTTGGATCTTCACTCCCTCTGGCTGAGTGGAGCAAGCTGGCATTTTACTCCATGATCTGTGTGACCCATAGATATCTGTTTATGGACCCTGAAGGGAAGGGACCATTTCTCGAATTGTTTTCTAGTTCCTTCCTTGTGGAGTACTATAAAATTTACATTACAGATGTTCAGCATATTACAGATGAACCGGGGATTGAATGAATGATTCATGTTCTCTCCTAAATAACTCACAGATAGATCACAGGGAAGGAGAAAGGGTAGGAGGGAAGATGTGGTAGGTGTAACTTGAGAGGATATGCTCAAACTCAGGGCCCAGCTCATAAAAGTCCCTTCATACTTCAGCAAGTGCTTTATTGAAGTCAGAATTCAACTGGACAAAGCTTTCACACTTTAAGGACAGACCCTGAGGTGTGTGCTGCTAAGAGGGGTCACCCTCCCTCCTCAGAAGGTTTCCTTCTCTATTTTTCCACTCCACTCTGTTCCAGCACTTTTCCTGGGCTTCGCACATATATAATCAGTCATTCCATTACTCCTCCATTTCCTGGTAGAAATTGGAACTTGATGCACCTTTGAGTTAATAAAATGTACTTTTTTGAATTAGTCATAAACAACATTGTATCTTAAGTTTTGGGTATGAAATTAGTACCTACTTCTACTTTTTGTGTTCACCCTTTCAAAAATGGCTCTGGATATATTTGTGTAAATCAATTCTAAGCCCCTCTAGCTATCTGAGTAATCAAATGGAGTGTATGTTTCAGTGCATAAATCTGTCAAATGTTAAAGTTCTTTTTTCAGCTATTTTGTAATTGAGCTTATTCTATCCAAAATTTTTACCTCTCAGGTATGCATGGAGGGGGCGGGCATAGAAGTAGGTGTCCATGTTGCTAAAATGCAGGGTATCTGCTTCAAAAAGAAAAGGGCATTTCAGTCTCCTGGGGCAGGTGACCAGAATAAATCATATACTTGGAATAATTCAATACAGTGTTCTCCTCTGTCCTTTGAGTTAAGTGCTAGACTGATACTGTACTAATCGTGGGGGTCCGTGGACCACTGTGGCTTCAGGGGAGCTGGGGCAAGGTTGTTTTTAAGATACTCTCATATAGAGAATCCCTTCAAGTTGTGGGGGGGGGGGAGTTGTTAATTAAAACATTAGCCTCTGTCATATTTGAGAAGTCCTTAGGCTTTTTCCATGAAGTACTTCCAGTTTTCAGGTTTGATGGGTTCCTTGATTTTAGCAGAATACAGCGTTGGGAATTGGTCGGTCCTACACACCAAATGAAGCTTATCCAGTGTCCTTCTCCTAACTGGAGCGAGCCAGACTCCCATGGGCGCTGGTGTTGGGCAGGGTGTGAGAGGGAGGGCTTAAGATGTAGTGTGGAAACCAAAGCTCCAAGGCAGATGACATGCAGAATTGGGGCCACAATTGCATGGGGAGAAGGAAAGCTAGAGAGCCCGGTGTAGACACCCAGGGTCTCCTAAGAAATGGCTGAAATAACAGGCAAAACCTGCCCTAAGATGGTTCCTAAATTTTTAGACTGAGAGATGAGACATATTTTCTTTCGGGGTCGTGGCTGCGTGGGCTGCATGGGCTGCGTGGCTGCTCATTAACGTTCAGCCAGATCAGGTTTTGTGTTCTTGGATGCTCTGGCTCAGGACCTCGGATTTACAAATGCCTGCATTTACCTCGCCAGATGTTTCTGGGATGGGCATGACCACTTTCAACCTTCATGGTTTTCTGTTTAAAAGCAGACTTTTAACTCCGCAGATTTGTTGTGATCTTGCATTTGGTAGTATAGCACCGATCATTTTGGAAAAGAACGTTTTCCCACATCACATCTCTCAGATGCCTTTATATTGCTTATCTAGTTTGTCTGTTCAGGGTGACTTTCATGAAATGTAGGAGAAATGGCCACATGTTTGTATGATGCAGATATAAACTTATTCACAAGGAAGCCTCAATTTGGGGAGGTTACATTTGGATTTAGAATGTTGTATTCAAGTCATTAATGATAGAAATATAAATTGCTTTCAAATCTTGGCATTTCAAAGTGTACTCTCATATTATCTCTCTACTCCAACAGATTTCTAAAAATTAATAATATAATCAGGACACAGTGACCAGAGCTGGAAATAGCTCATGTACATTAATATTCCCAGAACGTTAAACACTTGAAAATAACTCATGGGGATGACTCCTTTAGAGGTTTGCTTATAATTAATACAAAATAATTCTTGGATTTTTTTTTTTTTTGATGAGCTGGTTGTAATTAATGCAAAGTAATTCTTGGTTTCTGTAGCTTAATGAATTTTGATTTCTCTTTTAGGTGTTAGGATAGAGTATTAAGAAGTTCTTACAGTGACATTTGACCAGAGAACTGGGAAAAGATGGAGCCCCATTTCAGATTCTTTGTAAAGCATCTGTGAGGGAGCTGATGGGCAAACAAGGCACAGAAACTTTTTTTATTATGCTGGTCTACATAGAAGACTGCTTTTAGCCTTACTTCCTATATTAGATCCACCTGCCAGACTGGAAACAAAGTTGGCTGTGACTTTCCTGTGTATTTGCCTCAGTGTTGAAACATCAGTCTTACCACTCAAGGCAGGAGAGCCTCCCTTTTCCCTTTATACAGATGCATACTGGGTTGGACCGGTGGAGAGAGATTGGAAACACAGGTGCATTTGCGCAGGGATTAGGAGCAGAGCTGAAACTAAGTCACAGGTAGCTACTAAATCTCAGACGGGGTCTGGATGATAGAGGGGAAAGAGGGAAAATCCCCCCAAAACCATGAAAGGAATGGCCAGGCCTTCCCCAGGGGTGCAGGCCTCTGGCTGTGCTGTATACCACCAGCCTTTTTAGTGGAAGAGGAGAGTTGAAAGAGTTGCATACCCATGCCCACTGACAGTTGAATCCCTTGGAGAATTTTCAATCTGGAGATCACAGCCCTGATAATGTCCCTGAACTTGATTCTCTCCGTTTTTGGAGGTAAGAATATCTTTCTCTTGATTAGTACCTATATTTGGAAAAGAATAAAAAAACAGAACTAGGGGAATGTTAACATGCTTTCCTTCCCTCTGCCTCCTTAGATTTATTGCTCCATTTTGGTAAAATGCATCCTGTTTTAGCTTATTCACAGAGCTTTGCCAATATTAGCAATCTAATCCTTGAGTCCCATGGGGTAGGATGAAGGGACAAACAGTGGTCCCTCGCTTTCCTCCAAAGTGGATATGGTCAGCCTTATGCAAATGCAGGTTCAAGCCTTTCCTTCCAAGAAACAGTATTTCCTAACTCCCTCTATGGGGAAATTCTGGACACAGTGTGGAAGCAAACATGTCAAAACCTACAGGGTTTTTGGAGAAAGTATACCAAGAAAGATCTAGTAACTTGAAGTTTGACTTCAAGCCACAGGATTACCAACAACTGACATCAATTGCCTAGAAATGACCCAGTCAGGGAACTTTCCTCAGGTTTATGAAGCATGGCAACAAAGCACCCTTCCTTGACACCCTTTTCTTTTTAGATTTGAATCATTCCTTTTTATCTATGACATGGTTATGTTATTATGATTATTTTTATAGTAGCATCTTTTTCTTCCTTTCCTCTATAAAGCCTCCCCCTGTCTGGGATTTGCTTAGTGCTGGTTGTCTTGTTTGTCTGTCTTGACTGCCCTTTGGGAACCCTTCTGTTCTTTCTGGTCATCTCCAATTTCTGTTTTTCTGGTCTTGACTGCCACCCAGTTTCTAGATTTTAATCTCCAACTGCCTTTGGTCATTGGCCAAAGAAGAACTGGGGAGTTCTTCCAAAGCCGATATAGTTCTCCTATTCCTTATTTACCCTTTTAGTTCCCATGCCACTATTGCCACCAAAGTTAAAAATCACACTTCTTTAGTGATGTGTCTGCCTTCCTCCTTGCGTCCCACCACCACTTGGTTATGGCATGACTTCAGTGGCCTACTCATTTGTCTTCTGGTCTCAGTTCCCCACTGGTTGGTCCAAGAATCTCCACAATATTGGCAAAAGTACATGGACTTTGGAGGTAACACATGTGTTCAATTCACTTCTTGACTTGCACTTAATTCTGTGACCTTGAACTTGTTACTTGAGCACTTGTTATTTAAGTCTTTGTTTTTGCTTATATAAAATGGAAATATCAGCATCTGCCTCACAGAGCTATTAGGTATTAAATGTAAATTCAGGTGAGGTATTAAATGTAGAAAACCAAGTAAAAGCCCATTGCCAGACAGAGCAGTGCACAGTAAATGGTGCTATCATCCCAGCACAGGCTGCACTGTCAAAGTATGGAAGAGTTCCATCACCCTAGAAAATTCTATCCTGTCCCTTCCCTAGAGGCAACTATATTCTGATCTCAATAGACATAGACATTTTTTTCCCCCAGAATCTTACAGATGTAGTCATACTACTGTGTTTATACACCTGTTTCTGGTGTCTATCTCTCAGCATCCTTTTTGAGATTCATCCATATCATTGTGTGATTTGGTGGCTCATTTCTTTTCATTGTTGACTAGAGTCCCATTGTATGAATATGTCTTATTGTGTCTGCCCATTCTCCTCTTGATGGACACTTGGGCTATCTCTAGCTTGGGGCTATTTTGAATAAAGGTCTAATGACCTTTCTGTAGATAAATGTTTTCACTTGGGTAAATATGTAAGAGTGGAAATGCTAGGTAATATACTAACTGTGTATTTAAATTTATAAAAACTGCAAATATTTCCCATCAGCAGTGTATATGGTGTATATGAGTACTGGTCACACCACATCCTTACCAACATTTGGTGTTGTCAGTTTTTTTTCCTTATAGTTATTTCTGTTTGTGTGTAGTAGTATCTCATTGTGATTTTAATTTGCATTTTGTTAGTGACTAATGATGTTGAACATTTTTCATGTGCTTATTGACATAGATCTTTGGTGCATGGACTGTTTAAGTTTCCTACCCATCTTTAAAATTGATTGTCTTTTTTATTATTGAGTTGTAGGAACTGTTTTTGTATTCTGCATGTAAGTTCTTTATTAGATATCTAGGTTGTAAATATTTAATTTTGTGATGATGTTTAATTTACTGATTTTTAAGTGATCCATACTTTTTGAGACCTTAGAAATCTTTCCTGCCTTGTGGTTACAAAGTTATTCTCTTATATCTTATTTTAGAACTTTTATCTTATTCTCTTATATCTTATTTTAGAACTCTTACAGTTTTAGTTTTTATGTGCAGATCTGTGATTCATGTGAAGCTAATTTTGCATAGCATACAATGCCATGGTCAAGGATCCTTTTCTCCATATGGATACTCAGTTTTTCTACCCCCTTTTGTTGAAAAGAATTTTTATTTTGTAAAGCATTCATTTTTTTGCAGTTTATGTGACCATATATATGTGGGTCCATTTCTGGACTCTGAAACTGGAAGTATTGGCATTAAGTCATTTTTCTCTGTTGATGTGTACCTGTTATCTCTATTCACAGAATGACCCAGTAGCAATGAGCATCCTTAGTTCTCAAATCATGGTTTCCAAACACAGTTTCTTCTTAAAAGACACCAGGGCTTCTTGAAGAAGTAGCTAATGCTTAGTCTGAGACAGGAATTTTTTATTTTTTTAAACCCTTCATAAAGCTTTTAAATTCATTTTATTTAATATGTTTGAGGCAGGAATTCTTAAGATGAACTTGGAACATATTATACCAGTGTCTAGGACACATTCAAGGGGCTTTCAGCAGCCAAAGATGGAAACAAGTTGGACATTAAAAAAAAAAAGATTGAATCCACTGAAATCCATAAAATGTATCCTTTAAATATCCAGTGTATTCACAATGATGCCACAAAATGAACTCATTAGTAACTTTTGGTAGTTCCTAGCTTCTCCACCCTGTCCCCCATTAGTCACATTTGGTAATTGCTAATACTCCAAAATCACTGTTCTGAAAACTGGTAAGTGACAACAAAGAAGCATTTATTAAACACATATCCTGCCTTTCCTTTACAAACCATAATTTTTGATAACTAGATAGTTGATAAAAGAATTTCCTTCCTTCTTTCCTTCCTTACCCCCTCTCTTTCTGTTTCTTCCTTCTTACTTCTTTCTCCCTTCCTACTTCTTTCTTCCTTTCTTTCTTTCTCTCGCTCTTTCTTCCTTCCTTCCTCCCTCCCTCCCCCTTCCTTCCATCCTACCTACCTTCCTTCCTTTCTCTCTTTCTCTCTTTCGTTCTTTCTAGGAGAGACAGTGAGCGAGAGTGAAAGAGAGAGCACGAGCTGGGGGCAAGGCAGAGGGAGAGGGAAAAGCAGGCTCTGCACTAAGCAGGGAGCACTATATGGGGCTTATCCTAGGACCCTGGGATCATGACCAGGGCCAAAGGCAGATGCTTAACTGACTGAGCCACTGAGGTGCCCCCAAGAAGATTCTTTTTTTTTTTTTTTAAGATTTTATTTATTTATTTGATAGAGAGAGAGAGATCACAAGTAAGCAGAGCAGCAAGCAGAGGGGGGGGGAAGCAGGCTCCCTGCTGAGCAGAGAGCCCCATGCAGGGCTCGATCCCAGGACCCTGAGATCATGACCTGAGCTGAAGGCAGAGACTTAATCTGCCTGAGCCACCCAGGTCCCCAAGAAGATTCTTTATAGAAGAAAACCAACTGAAAAAATGCAGAAGGAGTGATAGAATATGAAACTTACTGTATTGCCCTTATCTAATGAAATGTGGGAATAGATGGTGGTCCTTAGTAGGTAACATTTGATGTTGAACTTTATAATGAATGGCTTAGACTAACAATCCCTGAACCTGATGAATTTTAATATTGTTAAGTGTAGAACAGCTAGACAGTGTATCCGTCCAGATATGAAGCAACAGGACATATAGAGACCCAGCCTCCAAGTATCATTGCCCCCAAAACTGAATCTGAATTAAATGGAGTCTCTAAGTCACTACAGTTATCATTTTACAGGAAATGCAGGGATACAGGATCAACACCACAAGAAAATCTACAGGAAAACAACATTCTAACTTCTCCAAAAATAAATGGCATGAAAATTGCAGGCAGGGGAAAGACTGTTAGACATTAAAGGAGAAGTAAGGTCTGCAACCAAATGGAATGTGTGGACCTGGTTTGTATCCTGATTTCAACAAACTAACCCTTAAAAAGACAATTTTGAGATATTTGGGTTTTAAAAATAGGCTGCATATTGCCTATATTAAATAAGTCTCATTAAGTGGTAATAATTTTTTTAAAGAAATAACCATTTTCTGTTAGACTATACTGAAGTATTTACAGGAGAAATAAGATGATGTCTGTTATTTGCTTTAAAATCCTAAAAAAAAAAAATGGGGGTAGATTAAGCAAAGATGGGCAAAAGTGTTGAGGATTATTGAAGAAAGTGATCGGGGGCTCTTTTTACAGTCTTGTGACTTTCTTTGTTTCCATAATAAAAAGTTTAAATGAGAAAAACGTGTGTTTTGACCCTGAAGCGTAAGTTCTAGCCATGAAGAGCACTGAATATATAGCTGAGAATAGGCCACTTGACTTCCTTCTAATGAGTTTGCTGGCATTATCACCGGTGTGGAGAAATATTTTGTGTCATGCTTCATTTCCAGTCTCCTATGAACACCTTCCCTGACAGCTGGTGACTTCAGTGTGTCAAGCCAGAGCTCGTCATTTGTCGCCCGCTTTTCCACAGAGCAGGCTGGAAAGACTTTCTGTCCCAGTGGGGATCCGATTATGTTCATTGTTTGCACTCTTTCCTTGAAGACAGAATGAGGATCAGGAATATCGCTCGCTGTTGCTCACCAGCTGTTTAGTCTGAGTCAAGCCTCACTTAGAGGGACATCCGGGATCTGCCTCCCCCTCTGAAGAGCCACGTCCTCCTCTGCTGTTCCCATCGTTCTCACCCTTCTGCACCTTTGACCCTCTCCGCGATGTGTTACAAAGTAATCCTAACCCCCCAGAGGAAAATCTCTTGCAGCATGGATTTACCAAACACTTTGTTTTAAAGTCCTTCTGCCCTGTCTGCAGCTCATGAATGCCCAAGTGATGATTCATGGCATGGGAATGAGTGATGCTGCCTGACTCAGAGGAGAATGCCTTCTGGTGTCATGTACGTGTCATAATAATTGCTTTTCTGGGCTCTGTGTCATTGATGATATGCGCCATCAAACCTCATCACCAGTTTTGCCAATAGTTAATTCTACCTTTTCTTCAAGTATATTTATCTTCAGCCCTGTGACTTGTACCACTCTTTGCCACAGGAGTACAACTTTGAGACTTATATAATTTTGGTTTCTGTCTGCCTTTAGTGACAAAATTAATTACTTTTGAAGTCTAAGTCTAGGAGAACTCAGTTGCTTTACTGAAAATGACAATGGCATTGTTTGGAAGAGATACCAAAGCTTGGATAGCTGTGCTTGGCAGAGTTTCCATCCAGTTGATCATCTGAAAACTAAGGACAAGTGGATTGTAAGACCAATAAAGTCCAGCTTACTGTATAGCTCTTTACCATGCTTTCCCCCACCATCTGCTATGTAAAATATTTTATTTTAGAAGATTCCATTTTCTAGAGCATTCAGATGATCTATCGAGGCCAAAGGTCCTGTTTACCATGTTAGGTGTCTAACACTGAGTGTTGTATTTTCACCACATTCAATCTATATGAATTCAGAGAGTAATGCTACACAATAGTATCAATAAAAATGCCAATTTAAGTGTAAACAATAATGCTCCTACTTGTGAAAATGTATTTTTTGTGACCGACAACATCAAACTTAAAGTTGAAGACAACCACAATGTTAATCTAATACCAGGTTTGCAGCAGCAAAATGATAGAACCTGGAAATTTCTGAATATCAGATTTCTTAAAATCATAGTTGATCTTACATTTTGCTTTTTTTTTAATGGAAAAAAATTGCCTCATTGCTTTTATCCTTTGGGAATGACCCATTACTTGTAGATACTTGTTGATCCTTGTGTCCCCTGTGTCTGCCCGTAGAGCCTGATCCGGATTGTGAATAACTGAACTTCAGAGAACCTGGGGACAGTATGTTCATATGTAACGTGTTTTCTTCCAGTGTGAGGGAAACCCTCTGCCCTTGTGAAGCCTCTTCATGTAGGGTCATGTTTCTCAAAGTGTAATTTAGGGAACCCTTGCATCAAGTCACTCGGGGCGCTTACTTAACACATTCCAGGCTCTTGAGCAGATTCTGGGAGTGAGGAATTTTAAAATTAAATTAAATTAAATGAGAAATTCTGGAAACCTGCAATTTTAAAAATGTACCTGAGGGTATCTGGTATGAGTACCTTTGAAGGACTGCTTTGGCTTTAGGCAACATAGAACACACATGCCTGCTCTATTGGGTTTATGTGACACGTTATTTTGTAATTCACGAGACATGTTGTACCCTTCTTTTTTACCCTCAGGACTGGTCCGCCATGTCTGTGACCTGTTCACTGAAACCGCCACACTATGCTTGGATGTGGACAATAAGAACAACAATGAGACGGCAGCCGCACTGCTCTTCTCCCTGCTCGATATTCTGCATGGCATGCTGACCTACATGTCCAGCGTTGTTCGGCTGGCTCTGCAGGTACAGGGCCTCCCCTCCCATGTCTTGAACAACCCTATACCACATCACCCTTCCCTTTTGTTCTCTCCTTTCTGATCTTCCTCTACTGAGTCTTTAGTTTTGAAAAATAACATATGATTCTATAGGGAGAGGCTAGGAGAGAAGTCATCTTGGGGTGAGCAATGTCAAGGACACAATTTGAAAGGAAAACAGGAGACGCCTAAGGAAACACTTGCCAAGAGGTAGTTGGGGAAGTCTGGTGGAGGAGATCATTTGCCTTATAGGCTCCCTAGGGCTGGCCCAGCGGTGTGCCATCTTTCCTATCTAGGGATGGCACTCCAGCCCACCCTCAACAGGATGAATTAGCTTGCACAGACAGTGGATGCAAACACACACACACATGTTGGTACTCACATATACATACATGTATAACACATAAAGTTTATCACTTTCTCTTATGACCAATAACATGGAATTGGAAGACAGTTTTTGAGAACTAGGAGTATGTTCAGTGGCTATGAAAAGCCAGTTTACCCCAAAGTATAATGAATTTACTTCACACCATACTGTAAAGAAGGAAGGGGATGTGGCTTTATTGAATACTTTCTGTGTTGGGTGTTAGGTGCCCACATGTGGCTATTTCATTTAACCAACTGTGTCTGCTGATGCTGAGATTATGTGAAAGCATACAGCTGATATGACTTCATTGCTATATTTGAAATCCTGGTAAAATTGCAACAGGTATATGCATCAAATGTTAGCTTCCTGGCTTGGAGAGATGCAGAAGCTCAAGTTGAAACCAAGCTGTTTGATAATTTGCCAGGAGTCCTAGTAACAGAGCCAAGAATGATTCCCTAGACTCTGGTTTAGTTTCTGTTATTCATCATTTTGATAAATGGTATCTCGTATCCCCAGTTCAGCTGGTCAAGTGTTTAGCTTGTCTAGTGTGGTTTAATAAATAATTCCAGATGCCTTAGTAAACATGATAGTTAGTGTTTAACACAAACTTGTAAAGCCAGTAGAGGGAAGTGGCCTTCAAACTACCTGGTTGTTTTTATTTGCTCATCTATAAGAATTGCAAGCTAATAAGGCACTGTTAAGTACTCATGCAATCCTGTGTTACAGATTTCTTGCTTTTCCTCTCTTTTCTAGTGCTTTTTCCAAAGAGTGTTGTTTCTTATTTCAGTTTTGACAGTGGTTTTAGGTAATTTTTTAAGATGCCAGCAATAGGTACTCTGCAAGATGCTTTGATGGTATCAATCTATAAAAGATTATGTTTTGTAGTCTGTAGATAAAAAGGATCAGAAGTTTAAAAATTCCAGAACAATAGAAATCCTTTTATTACAAGCGATTTTGAGAGAGATTCAAGTGTGTAAAAGAAAACTCCTTAATACAAAATATTTTCTAATTCTGTTTTTTTAATTTTCTGGTGTACCAATAGATCACTGTGTCTTATTTTTTCATTTCTTCCACACCACTGTATATTTTACTCTTAACATCTTTCTAAATCTCCCCCTATAATACCTGCTGCATATCGCTTTTGGCCTTGACTGCCAACTTTGATCTTTATATACCATGTCAATCTGACAGAGGTAGAGTCTTTGAGACAGAATTAGGGGAAAGGGCTGGGAAAAGAAATGTCATGTGTATCAAAGACATATCCTTCTAGAACAGGAAGCTAGAAGTACTTTCCAAACCTAAGGTCACTTCTTCCATTTATAAACATCCTCCAGGGGCATCTGGGTGGTTCAGTTGGTTAAGCGTCTGCCTTCAGCTCAGGTCATGATCCCAGAGTCCCAGGGTTGAGCCCCACATAGGGCTTTCTGCTCATCGAAGAGTCTGCTTCTCCCACTGCCCCTCACCCCGCTCGTGCTCTCTCTTGCTTTCTCAGATAAATAAATAAAATCTTGGGGCACCTGGGTGACTCAGTTGGTTAAGCATCTGTTTTTGGCTGGGGTCATGATCTTGGGGTCCTGGGATTGAGCCCTGCATCGGGCTCTCTGCTCAACGGGGAGTCAGCTTCTCCATCCCCCTCTTCTTCTGTGTGCTTGCTCTCTCTCTTTCTCTCTCAAATAAATAAATGAAAAAATCTTTTAAAAAATAAAAAACTAAAACAACAAAAAAATCTTAAAAAAATAAAGTAAAAAGAATATAAATAAACGTTCTACCCTGGAGATTCTTCGGCATTCAAAACCTCGTCTGCCTCTTGCAGGAATGACCACCAAGCAGCAGAATTGAGGGTTGCCAGTGTTTGAAGTGAGAAGTGCTTCGCTTTTCTTTTTCAGGGAGGAGAGTGCTATGATATACAAATGTGTACTAGGGAGGTGGGGACCATGGGAAGGCAGGTGTTAGAATCTCCATTAGGAGTTCAGTCCCTGCCGCCAACATGCCTTATGATTCAAAATCGGTCCTGGTTTAACCTGAGGGTTGTGTGGCAGAGATGTGGAAGCAGAGACAAGTACATGCTCTAGGCCCGCTGGTGTGGGATGGGCTTTGGATGCAAGTCCCAGCCACGTCCCTTTCCACCTGTATGACCCTAGGCAAGTTTCTTCACCCACCTAGTATTGGTTTCCTCATGTGCAGAGTACAAATGATAAAAACTGCTCTGCTGGGTTGTGGTGTGACTTCCATGAGAGAAGAAGATAAATGTGAGTAGATGTAAATAGACGCACTTTTATTTACCTGGCCAAGGGAAGCTAAGCACTAAATGGTCGCTGTATCATTGACAGTGAGAAGAGAAGTGCTCCCCTCATAGTCCTATTTACACAAGGCTTCCTGTGGACGGTGACTTCCTCAGGTCTATGTCCTGGCACGTGGGAGGCTGCTCAGGCCATGGTTCCTGACTAAAGCGACTCCTGGCAGGCTAACGAAATATTAATTCATGGTTTGCTTCTGCACCTATTAGCCTGGAATAGGGCTAGGTGAGATTTCAGCAAGGATTTAGGGAGGAAGAGTGTTAGCGCTCAGGGAGCTTGTGGTGTCAGAGGGAAGACCGTCACTACACAATGGTGAGGAAATCGCCATCTCTTTATGTCTTTGAGCCCGCAGCTGCTTTGAGGTATAGGGCACTGCAGGATGAACGTGGAAGAGGAGAAACTAACCGGGTTTGGGGGGTCGGGAAGCCCAATTCAAATTCCAGGTCACCTGACTCTCCTGCCTGGGCCTTGACTATCATTTGTGAAGTGATGGGGGACTTTCACCCACTGCTCTTGTGATCATGGGGCCATTAGACTGCTGTTTCTAGGCAGACGTACTGGTGTTGCTGACACTGGAAAGTGGACAAGAGTCTCTTGAAATGATCCAGTTTGACTCCTCTGTGGTGTCCCCCTTGTTCATGCCCGTTGGCTACCCTCTGCCTGGTTGCTGAACACAAGCCAGATTTTTCTGCCATCACCCATAATCCTCCCCATGACTCTCCCTTCCATGGCAGACCTCAGGGACATCTTGTTATCCGTGCCTTCTAACTCGTTGGTGAGACATTCAGGGCTTGGAATGATCCAGCCTCAGTGTGCATTCCAGCCTGGTCTGCCAGGCCTCCGTGCTGCCCACTCCTATGCCAGACAGTCCTCTCTCGATATTTCACCTCTGTGCATTTTCCTCATATGGTTCCTGGCCCCTGAAACACCACTCTCCAAACTGTTTTCTGTAGACCTCCTTCTCACCACGGAAATGATGAAGTTACATGTCATCTTCCCTTGTTAGTCCCCACTACCCAAACTGTGTCTGCCTCTACTTTCACACTCTGCCTTCAGCAGTTATTTGGAAGCATGCTGTCTTTTGGAGCAGATGGTGAGACCCTACAGAGGGGGGCCAGATTGTGCCATGTGATGATAACTGGGGAGCACAGTGAGTGCTGAACTGGTCCAGGTGCCACCATTGTGAGTTGTGCTCCATAATGGGGCATCAGACAACAGCTACCTGAGGAATTGACTGTCTCTTGTTTTCTACAGCTGCCTTCCCTCCCTAATGTTTTTTTTTTTTTTTCAATTTTTAAAGAAGATTTTATTTATTTGAGAGAGCATGAGTAGGAGGGGGTGGAGGAGTAGAGGGAGGAGCTGACTCCCCACTGAGTGAGGAGCCTGACCTGGGCCTTGATCCCAGGACTCTGAGATTGTGACCTGAGCTGAAGGCAGGCGCTTACCTGACTGAGCCACCCAGATGCCCCACCTCCGTGTTTAACAAACCTCTCTTGAGTACCTACCTGCATGCACTAGATTCATGTAGCATTGCTAGATAAAATAGAATTGTGTTTGCCTAGCCTTTTCTTTCTTTTTTTTTTTTTTTTAACACTGTACTCCTTTAGCTCATTTTGAGCAATGCTGTGTTGCCATTTAATATTAAAGGTGGCTCGTAAGTTGACATTCCCAGGTTTTATGTGTTTAAGTCTACTAAGTTTATATTTCTACCCAGAGTCCTCCTGGGAAATCCATCCTTAGAAATCCAGCAAATTTCTCTACATAATCACTAGAACCTGCCATCGTCCCCTCAAACATATCCAAAGCGAAACTCAGGATTTGCCTCCCCAAAACATTCTGCTGCCAGCAAGGCCAGCCACTTTCCTTCTGCTACACATACTAGAAACCTGGCAAAATCCTTAAAACTTTTCTCTTTTTCATATTCCATATCTTTTTTTTTCTTTTTAAAGATTTTTATTTATTTATTTGACAGACAGAGATCACAAGTAGGCAGAGAGACAGACAGAGAGAGAGGAGGAAGCAGGCTCCCTGCTGAGCAGAGAGCCTGATGCGGTGCCAGGACCTTGGGATCATGACCCGAGCTGAAGGCTGAGGCTTTAACCCACTGAGCCACCCAGGCGCCCCCATACTCCATATCTAATCTGTCCTCAGATAATGAAGATTTTACCTTAAATATCTAGTAAGTCCAACCACTTCTCTCAAACCCTGCTGCTAACTCCCCAGTGCTGTCTACCATCCTCTTGCTTAGACCATAACTGGGTGGGTCCAGAACACTGGATGACTGGGGGTGGGGTCAGTTCCTGTATGGCTGTGATGGGGGCAAGTGAATTGCGGACCAGAGGCAAGAGCAGAGGGCCTGAATGGGGAGGACAATAGCAGTGTCATAGCAGAAAGAGAATCTTTGCTGTGGAAAAGGCCCTTTATGAAATGCATACAGTGAGCCACAGATGTGGGTATCAAGAAGTTGCCTTTAGGGAGTATGACATTAGGGACTTGGAGACAGACTGAGAGGAGAGGTGAACTTGGGTCTCTGAAATTGTTGCTCAGCTTCTGTTTTTTCTCCTGCGGGAATCCCTGCTGGGATCCCTCTGTGCACAGAGCTTCCATTGCAGTCCCATATTTTTGTAAGGAGAGGAGTTTCTACTGCATTACGGTTGTGAACTTCTCTTTCCAGAACCCCTGGCAGCTTTGCAAGGAGGAGGTACCTGAATACTGGTGGGGAGGGTCCTGATGCTTGTTGGTAACAATTAGGAAGGACTGCGTGGATTTAGAAGCTATGGAGGATGCTGGATGTCCTGGTGGGAGAGTCCCACAGCAGGCACTTGCTCTCGTCACTCCATCTGCTTGCTTCCTTGTGTGTGGAAAGGAAGCAGTGGCCTCAAGCCCCCTCTCAGCCCAGGAGCTAGTTTGCAGGACTGCCTTATCTTTCCCAGGAGAGAATCCATTTGCTCTAAAGGATAATGTGTTCATGTGGAAAGGCCAGTGTTCTGTCTTGCTCCGTACTTCCGAAGGCAGGATCAACAGCCAAGAGTCAGGAAGGTTCAGACCTGCACAGTTGTTTTCTGGAAGGAAATTCTACCTTTCTGGTAAAATCAGTTGGGAAGGCTGAGGTGGGGGCAGGGTGGGGAGGGGAGAGGAGAGGGAAGTTCTGGGCTATGATTGTGGGGATTCCCCTTAGCCATAGAGAGGTATAAGTTGTTAAAAGGCAGGCGTCTACTTTTTCAGTCAAGCCCCTCTGAGCCAGATAAAGCAGGCCACTTAAATTCTGTCCAGAAGGAACTGGGCCTTCCTGAGAAGGGTCCTGGAGTCCAGGCTAATAACTCGAGGCAGGCATTCTGCAGCCTACTGTGAAGGCAGAGGTTATGACGTGCAAGTAGTTTGGTTTCTTCTAAGTGAAATTAAAACAGAGAGGAGGTATATGAATGGAATGTGTATATATTGTAGCAAGCATGATAGTCAGTGCCTTTTTTCAGTATAAAATTATTCACCCCTTATAAGAGAGATTAGACAGTCCCATAAAACTCCTGAGGAGCAGACACACTGAAGAGTAGAGCCACACAATTCTTATTTCCTTTTTCCAGGGCAATTTCAGCGCATTCTTCCTAAGCAATGTAGGTCTGTGTCTGAGGCCTCTCTGTGCCCTGGTATGTTGGACAGCTATTCTAAATGTTGTTCAAGCATGCAGATGCAAACAGAGAATGAGAGCATAGCAGAATTACACGATGATGGTATGCATCAGGTAATCTGCATCAAAATGCCCATGAGAAGTGAGCATATGTAATTTTGAGTCCGGCTTTGCCACTCATTATCTGTGGGGCTTTTGACAAACTATTTAACTTCTCTCAACTTCAGTTTTCTCACCCAAAAGATAGGGGTAGCAGCCCCTCATCTCAGCATGGTTGGAAAGATAGAGTCCCCTCCACAGTACATGAACATCAACATTCGTTCAAGGACAGCCTCGGTCTTGCTTTATCTGTGGGCTGTCCAACCTGGCCTCTGTGGCCTGAGCTGGTGGCAGTGGCCCTCTGTGAGCTCTTTGTCCTGTTATAACAAGGCCTCACCTCTCCTCAGGGGGCTGCGGGGGATTACTTCCTAGGCTCCTTTCCTCTCCTGATCTGTCTCCTCTGGCCAAACTGACAAATCTCCAACACACCGCTTCCCTTCTTTTCTCTCCCCTCAAGGCGCAGAAGTCTGGCTCAGGAGGGGACACTCAGGCTGCTGAGGACCTGCTGCTGCTCAGCAAACCTCTGACAGACCTCATTAGCCTGCTCATTCCGCTGGTAAGGGCCCAACTGTTTGTGCATCTTTCAGAACAGTGCTGAAGTGAAAGTCATTTTCTTTGAATTTCGTGATGCCTTCAATTTCTATGCCACTTTAATTATTTTCAAAGCTGGAACCAAAAGGAATTTCAGAAGATTATTTGGCCTAGAAATACTAAATTTCTACTTTATTTTAAAGCTAGATGGCTTAGCATTCATTTCAATAGGTATTTAAGTCAGAATCTCAAAGCCATCTTAATGGGAGGTAGAAAATTTGAGAAATGAATTCGAAGAAGGAAGGAGAAATCATTATGGAGACCAGTTCTCTCTCCAAAAGATGTTTTAGAGTTGTGCTTGGCATGCAGGACTCCTGAGGAATGCAGAAGCAGGCACGTAGACCTAGATCGTATTCCTCTAAATCTCCACAAAGACAGAAGGAAATAAGTAAAGCTAAATGAAGGCAGGTAAAACCACACAAGGCCACCGAATATATGGAAAGAGCCCAGCAGAAACTTCGAGTTTGGACCAACTCAATTTTACCCAAACTTGAAGAGACCCAGTGCTTAGACACGTGATTCCTATAGAGCAGCCAGTCAGAGGGTGCGTTGATAAAATTCCATGAAGGGTCCTGAATACCTCTCTAGATTTGAGGATCCAAGGATTGGGAGTCCCTGTAACCCTCGCGACCTTAGATCTGGTTCTTCACAGAGACAGACCTTTGGTTCTCAAACTGCTAGGATTTGTCTTTTTCTGCTCTGTGGCTTTGAAAGGAAGGCAAATGCAGTTTGCATGAATAATTCCTTAGACTTAATTATGTTTAGCAAATAAAGGTTTGGTTCAGTGGAGTGAGAAAGAAAGAGGGGAAAATCCATCAATGCTGGGTTATATTAAATAATGGCACATGTGGAGTTGAGCAGTCACAAAAAAAAAAGTGTCTGTGGGCTCACAGTGAGGTAAGGGAACACTCCCCAGCCCCAGAGTGGAACGATAGCTGGTGTAGAATATCTTTTGCATGAAGCTACATGGAAAATAGAACGCTAACTGTTCTAGCTCAGAATAGGGGCTGAACCAGATAACCAGCTCTCATCTTGGGCTAAGGCCAGGAAACAGATGAGGCTCCAGTGAACAGAGGAAAGCCAAACACAAACTAGACTCTCTTCTGTAAGAGACTCAAATGACATCAAATTAAAAAATGTATATACATATGTATATACACACACACAGACATATATATAAATTGATGCAACATATGACACACTGGATAATAATTACATTTATAGAGAAAAAGATTTAAAAAGATAGATGAAGAGGATCTTTCTTAAGAAGGACAGATGCAGAGATGCCTGGGTGGCTCAGTCAGTTGAGTGTCTAACTCTTGGTGTCAGCTCAGGTCATGATCTCAGGGTCCTGGGATCAAGTCCCACTGTTGGGTTCTGTGCTCAGCACAAAGTCTGCTTGTTCCTCTCCCTCCTGCTCTGCTCCTCCCCATGCTCTCTCTTTCTCTCTCATGAATAAATAAAATCTAAAGAAAAAAAAAAAAGGAAAGGCAGATGGAGAATCCCTAGATAAAACTTCCAGGACACTCTTTTGCACATCCATCTTATAGACCAGGCTTTCGTGTTTGCCACATGCTCAGATTGGCTTTCTTTTAATGGGTAAATTTATTCCAGTTGGATTTGTTGTTAAACTTCTCTTTGATCTTAATTTTATTGTTATTTTATATTTTCTTTCTAAATATTTTTAATATTCATATAAGTTTTAATGTACAAAAAACTTTTCAGAACAAAGAGAGGATTCTACAGTGATGAGGAATAAAATTCACATGAGGACCTAATAGCTATGAACCTTTTTGTGTTGAATATTAGATCATAGAACTCTATAAACAAAGAACCAAAAACACCTAGGAGGAAATCCAAAAAACACAGTAGTGTTAAGAGATATAACTCCTCTTTCTCATTGCTTTACAGACCAAGTAGATAAAAATAATGATGTAGGACAGGGGTTGATAAACTGTGGCCTATGGGCTAACTTTGGCCCACTGCTTTTTGGTGAAGTGTTTTTATTTTTTAATTTCATTATTTTTTAAGAGATTATTTATTTAAGGAGGAGAGAGTACATGCTCTGAGGGGCAGAGGGAGAGGAGAGAGAAAATCTCTAGCAGACTCGCCACTGAGCATGGAGACTATTGCAGGGATGATCCCAGGACCCTGAGATTATGACCTGAGCTGAAATCAGGTATCAGACGCTCAACCAACAGAGCCACCCAGCTGCCCTCTCCCCATCCCCACATTGCCTATTTTTGTAAATAAAGTTTTATTGAATACAGCCACACAGACCACTTGTTTACATATCGTCTATGGCTGTTTTGCTCTTTGGTAGGAGTTGAGGAGTTACAACACAGACCTTATAGCTCACAAGTCTATATTCTATTACTGTCTGGCTCTTCATGGAAAAATTTTGCTGACTCCTATATAATGGGTATAAATTTTTAAAAATATTTCATTTATTTGACAGAGAGAGATCACAAGTAGGGTGAGCAACAGGCAGAGGGAGAGGGAGAAACAGTCTCCCCACCAAGCAGGGAGCCCGATGTGGTGTTCAAGCGCAGGTCCCTGGGATTATGACCTGAGCTGAAGGCAGATGTTTAGCACCTGAGCCACCCAGGTGCCCCCAGGGCATAAATATTTTAATAAGATTGAGCTAAGAGAAATAAGTCCATCTCTGTACCCTGAAAACAGAAACTCTAACTTCAGTTTTCCAGAAACATCTTTAAAAAGTTGGCCATGCATTATGTTAAAAGGATATCAATAAACTCCAGGAAGTTGGAATTACATATACTACATCCTTTAACCACATTACAGTTAAACTGGAAGGAAAAATAAGAGTAGGAGATGCACTTTTAGCAAATACTATCCATGAGTATAATCAAAGAATAAGTTTTCTTTGTGGTTATTTCAGTCTGGGTCCGATCAGAAGGGAGAAACCACATGGTGATTTAAATAGGGGAATTTTAATATAAAACATCATTTGCTATGAAAAAAGAGTAAGCATAAGATTTAAAAAGAACTTTTTAAGGTACCCTACAGCTGCTTGAGAGTACTCAAGGAAGGACAGACTTGATCCGGGCCACCCCTACACTGAGACTGTGGGTCACACCTTATTGGGGAAGGCAGCCCATGGGACAGTAGACAAATTTGCTGGGTTGCCTAGGCTGGAGTGGGTCCACTGTCCCCTGGAAAGCAGGATGTAACCCTTTGGGGTACAGATGACTCCTAGTCAGTGGGCAGGCAACAGAGGAACAGGGTGCCATGGTGGTAGGAAGCCTGAGGTGCCCAGTGTCATGTAGAGAGGACTACCTACAGGAAACAAAGATATGCAAGAGACAGATGAACGGGGGCGGCAGCGTCAGATAGCCAGTGTACATGGGAGGGCTGGAGTGTACAGTGTGCCTTGGGGAGGGCAACAGGAACATAAGCACAGGTCAGTATAGGGCTGTAGGTTGCCGAGGCGGCCACACATTCTGGGCTCCTGGTTAAGTTGGATCTCTGCCTCACATTCACACCTCTGAGCAACAGAAACAGCAGGAGAATCTCTTCTTCCTGCACTGTGTCATCTGAGAGACTTTCCCCAGCTCTCTGAGACTCTGAATTCTTGTTGCTAGTAACTTGATCACACTTATGTTCTAGTATATGGCCAGACATCAGCCTAGCGTGCATGAGCTGTGTTGTGTATATACACACCGATCACCAAAGTCACTGGTTTTAAAAATGGCCTGTGACAAGAACATTGCAGTATATCTTCTCTGGAAAAGATTAACACATATTTATAGCCATGTATAAAGTGAAGAAAAATAGTAATAAGGCAATTTAGGACTTAAACCAGAGCACATACAGACCAAAGATAAATTTTATAGTGGTCGTTAAAAAATGTAATAGGTTACAGAATGAGGTGTTGGAATTGCTTTCCCATAGGGAGAAATAAACAGACTTTCAGTTTTCATCTGACTTGGATAATTTTGGAGCTATTTCACCCAAAGGCAGGTGGATGAACTTTTAGCTCTTGAGGTTCTTTACAGATTATGGTCCTCCGAAAGAAAATATATTCTTAAGAGAAGAGAAAACCTATCAACCCCTAATTTATGCCCTATATTTTTACTATAGCTGTAGTAGAACCATAGTGGAAGATAGATGTAAGATAGTGATTCTTAGTCTGTTTTGAATGTAAACTGCTTTAAGAATGTGAGGGTTCTAGTCCCTCTTCCCAGAAAAATGTGTAGACTCATTTATATGCTGGGTTCTTGGCACAATTCACAATTTCAGGGGGATCTTTGTTTTTTTAATTTCAATTAGCCAACATATAGTACATCGTTTTTGATGTAGTGTTCAATGATTCATTGTATAATACCCAGTGCTCATCACATCACCTGCCCTTCTAAACGCCCATCATCCAGTTACCCCATTTCCCAACCCACCTCCCCTTCCACAACCCTCAGTTTTTTTTCCCCAGAGTCAAGTGTCTGTCATGGTTTGTCACCCCTCTGATTTCTTCCCATTTAGTTTCGGGGGATCTTTGAACCCTCAATTGGAACGTAGTATAAGATCTGGTTAATAAAAGGTATAACCAATTGACCATGTCTCCTAAAAAAAAAAAAAATACAGCAAGGTAATTGTTTGAATTAAATATTTTGTTTAGGAAGAAGAAATGAGCAGCTAGGCTTTACATCCTACATGAGTTTTATAACTAGATAAAGTTGCTATAAGAAATTAGTCTTCAGCCTCCTTCTCCCTCAATTAAAATAAACATTTTCAAACTTGGAAGAGATCATTGTTTTTAAAAATTTTTCTTCATTTGGTCTGAGCTGCTGTATGTAGCCTGTTTTATATGTTTCTTGTTAGCCATGCCTTCCTTGGCCATTGAGAAGATGGCCCTGTGCAGACTCTGTGCTGTCAGGTCGGGATGGTAGTCCTTACTGAGCCCCAGAAAGTGAGCTCCCTCCTGTGCTAGAGGAGTGGGAACCCGAGCCTTCTCCCAAACAACTAATGATTCTGCCAGGAGCAACATTTAGGCCTGTATCAACATGATCCATACCAGTTCATGTTTCTGATGCCACCATGCAGTGTAAAAAATTGTGCCCCACTAAGTATAGGGGGGAAAGTTCCTTTTTTTTTTCTTTCTACTTTCTAATTTCTTAGTAAATTTTTCTCTTTACATAGTAATGAACTTGGACATGTCTGTTCTTTCTCTTTGTAGTCAGCAGCCTGAAATCTGGTGATGGTTTATGGTGATTATGGTCAATGGTGATGGAGGCCAGAGGTACTGAGCAGTCTGTTTGCAGGTCAAACCCAAGAGGTTGGGCATCTTGCTAGTTCTTACTAAGAAGCTGCTCTAAGAAGTTACTGCCCGATTTAATAGGTATATCCTTCTTTCTAGCTAACCACTGTCCGTCTGGCTGCTCGCCATTTCCACCGGATACACCATAAACACCTCAAACACAACAGGATTAAAACAAACCCATAATCACCTTTTTAAAATTGTTTCTCTTCTTGTGTCCTGTGTCAGAGAAGGAAATTCACCCGCTCAGTTGCCCAGCCAAGAATGCAGGCATCCTGCCCTATTCCGTCAAGTCACTGAAATGCAACAGACTGTCTTCCTCTTCACTCCCATGGACAGTATCATAAAGCCCACCACCATCTTGTGCTTGAAGGGTCCCAGTGGCCTTCTCCATGAGATTTCTGAGGCTCTTGCCCTGAAAGCAGCACGCTTTAGAGAAAGCAGCATGCTTTCTCTAAAATGCAAGACTCATCTTGTCACTCATTGACTTAAAACACATCAATGATCCCCCACTATTCATGGGTAAATTCTAACTTCTTAACAGACTTACAGAACCATGTGTTTGTTGTCTGCATCTCTTGGCTCTCTCTGCCCTACTCTTGTGTTCTGTACCCCAGTTTTTTTCAGTTCTTTAAATGTACCTTGATTTCCCTTGCCTCTGTCTAGAACGTGCTCTTCCTCCTTCTGCTTGAGTGTTCCTCAGCTTTTAGCTCTTGGCTTAGATGTCCCTTCTTTTCAGCTTTACTTTTGGGTCTGGTGCAGCAGAGGGATTTGATTAATATTTGTGTAGGAAAGCAAGCTAATTGCTAACAAATGCAGTATATTTTCTGCCTTTCCTTAGAATAACCAAGAATAGACTACATCTGGTAGGACATAGATTCAAGTACAAATTTATCCAAGGAGTTTCTCTGTACCCTTGCTCTCCTGCCCTGCTTAAGCCAGCACATTCTAGCAGGTGGTAATGACATGGCTCACTCGCTTGCTTTAAAATTACGTCATTTGAATTTCTTTCTAGAAGTTGACCTCTTCTTGGCAGGAGGTCTCCTGACCTTCATTGGGCAGCCTATATTCCTGAAATAACCCATACTCTGCCTTAGATTGTCAGGAAAGGACACAAAAGGGCAGGTAACATTGCCCAAGGACTTCTGTTTTGGGAAAATTGCTGTACTTGTAGTAACTGCAAAATATAAAAACTCAGCCCTAGAATCCCCACAGCAGTGGTGAGCATAAAAGCCTCTGAGCCACCAAAATAGAAACTACAGCATCATCACCTTTTCTAACAGTAGACCCCCCTCCACCCTAGAATTCTGACGTTCAGTGTTTGAACTCAGGTAGCCTTGGGAAAGACTCCCCAAACTGCAGGTGTGTTTTCTGCCATTACTTCTTACATCTTTATCTTAAGGTGGTTGCAATATAGTGGCATGTGTTTTTAAAAATATTTATTTATTTATTTTAGAGAGAGACTGGGGGAGGATTAGAGGGAAAGCGAGACAGAGAGAGAGAAAGAATCCTCAAGCAGACTCCCTCTGAGCCTAGAGCCCAGCTCGAGGCTCGATCCTAGGACCCGAGATCATGATCTGAGCCAATATCAAGAGTTGGTTACTTAACCTAGTGAGCCACCCATGCACTCCATGATAAATTTTTTAATAGTATTTGGTTGTTGTTCAGAGCTGCTAGTTCTAATCTGAATAGGAACAAATTCCCTTACACGGTAGAGTGTGACTGGTGTCAGAAAGCAACCCCTCTAGAAAATTGTTCTTACCCATCAATGACCAGAATGCCCATACTTTATTGCCCTCTTTACAAGCCTTCTTTAAATAGTAATGCTTTAACATGAAAGTGTGTCACTCATTTTACAAAACAACACCAGGGCAGCAGGAGAGATCATGAGGAGGTGGGAGTTTGAGGGATAAAGAACTGAATATGGAAATGTGAAACATAGGTCATGCCAAAATCAAAGTCTAGTTAGTAAAGATTTTTGGGGTGGATTTTATTCTCTGTTCCCAGTACATTTACCTTGACTTAAAAAAAAAAGGTTAATAATTAATGGTTGAATCTTTTATGTGCATCATTGAAGAAAATGAATGTTTGTAATTGGACTCTTATAAACAGTTCTAAAAGTTATTAGAACCAGCTAAAAACACATCAGAATTATGACGTTGATTTTTTTTTAAGTTTTTATTTTTTATATAAACATATATTTTTATCCACAGGGGTACAGGTCTGTGAATCGCCAGGTTTACACACTTCACAGCACTCACCAAAGCACATATCCTCCCCAATGTCCATAACCCCACCCCCCTTCTCCCAACCAACCTCCCCCCAGCAACCATCAGTTTGTTTTGTGAGATTAAGAGTCACTTATGGGGGACGCCTGGGTGGCTCAGTTGTTTAAGCAGCTGACTTCGGCTCAGGTCATGATCCCAGCGTCCAGGGATCGAGTCCCACATCCGGCTCCTTGCTCTGCGGGGAGCCTGCTTCTCCCTCTGACTCTGCCTGCCACTCTGTCTGCCTATGCTCGCTCTCACTCGCTCTCTCTCTGACAAATAAATAAATAAAATCTTTAAAAAAAAAAAAAAGAGTCACTTATGGTTTGTCTCCCTCCCAATCCCATCTTGTTTCATTTATTCTTCTCCTACCCACTTAAACCCCTATTTTGCATCACCACTTCCTCATATCAGGGAGATCATATGATAGTTGACTTTCTCTGCTTGACTTACTTCGCTAATCATGATACGCTCTAGTTCCATCCATGTTGTCGCAAATGGCAAGATTTTGTTTCTTTTGATGGCTGCATAGTATTCCATTGTGTATATATACCACATCTTCTTGATCCATTCATCTGTTGATGGACATCTAGGTTCTTTCCATACTTTGGCTATTGTGGACATTGCTGCTATAAACATTCGGGTGCACGTGCCCCTTTGGATCACTACGTTAGTATCTTTAGGGTAAATACCCAGTAGTGCAATTGCTGGGTCATAGGGCAGTTCTATTTTCAACATTTTGAGGAACCTCCATGCTGTTTTCCAGAGTGGTTGCACCAGCTTGCATTCCCACCAACAGTGTAGGAGGGTTCCCCTTTCTCCGCATCCTCGCCAGCATCTGTCATTTCCTGACTTGTTGATTTTAGCCATTCTGACTGGTGTGAGGTGATATCTCATTGTGGTTTTGATTTGTATTTCCCTGATGCCGAGTGATATGGAGCACTTTTTCATGTGTCTGTTGGCCATCTATGTCTTCTTTGCAGAAATGTCTGTTCATGTCCTCTGCCCATTTCTTGATTGGATTATTTGTTCTTTGGGTGTTGAGTTTGCTAAGTTCTTTATAGATTCTGGACACTAGTCCTTTATCTGATATGTCGTTTGAAAATATCTTCTCCCATTCTGTCAGTTGTCTTTTGATTTTGTTAACTGTTTCCTTTGCTGTGCAGAAGCTTTTGATCTTGATGAAATCCCAATATTCATTTTTGCCCTTGCTTCCCTTGCCTTTGGCGATGTTCCTAGGAAGATGTTGCTGCAGCTGAGGTCGAAGACGTTGCTATCTGTGTTCTCCTCAAGGATTCTGATGGATTCCTTTCTCACATTGTGGTCTTTCATCCATTTTGAGTCTATTTTTCTGTGTGTTGTAAGGAAATGGTCCAATTTCATTTTTCTGCATGTGGCTGTCCAATTTTCCCAACACCATTTTTAACATTGGACATTCTTTCCTGCTTTGTTGAAGATTAGTTGACCATAGAGTTGAGGGTACATTTCTGGGCTCTCTATTCTGTTCCATTGATCTGTGTGTCTGTTTTTGTACCAGTACCATGCTGTTTTGATGATGACAACTTTGTAATAGAGCTTGAAGTCTGGAATTGGCTTTCTTTTTCAATATCCCTTTGACTATTCGAGGTCTTTTCTGGTTCCATATAAATTTTAGAATTATTTGTTCCATTTCTTTGAAAAAGATGGATGGTACTTTGATAGGAATCGCATTAAATGTTTAGATTGCTTTACGTAGCATAGACATTTTCACAATATTTATTCTTCCCATCCAGGAGCAAGGAACATTTTTTTATTTCTTTGTGTCTTCCTCAATTTCTTTCATGAGTACTTTATAGTTTTCTGAGTATAGATTCTGTGCCTCTTTGGTTAGGTTTATTCCTAGGTATCTTATGGTTTTGGGTGCAATTGTAAATGGGATGGACTCCTTAATTTCTCGTTCTTCTGTCTTGTTGTTGGTGTAGAGAAATGCAACTGATTTCTGTGCATCGATTTTATATCCTGACACTTTACTGAATTCCTGTACAAGTTCTAGCAGTTTTGGAGTGGAGTCTTTTGGGTTTTCCACATACAGTATCATATCATCTGCAAAGAGTGATAATTTGACTTCTTCTCTGCCGATTTGGATGCCTTTAATTTCCTTTTGTTGTCTGATTGCTGAGGCTAGGACCTCTAGTACTATGTTGAATAGCAGTGGTGATAATGGACATCCCTGCCGTGTTCCTGACCTTAGTGGAAAAGCTTTCAGTTTTTCTCCATTGATAATGATAATTGTGGTGGGTTTTTCATAGATGGCTTTGATGATATTGAGGTATGTGCCCTCTATCCCTACACTTTGAAGAGTTTTGATCAGGAAGGGATGCTGTACTTTGTCAAATGCTTTTTCAGCATCTTTTGAGAGTATCATATGGTTCTTGTTCTTTCTTTTATTGATGTGTTGTATCACATTGACTGATTTGTGGATGTTGAACCAACCTTGCAGCCCTGGAATAAATCCCACTTGGTCGTGGTGAATAATCCTTTTAATGGACTGTTGAATCCTATTGGCTAGTATTTTGTTGAGTATTTTCGCATCTGTGTTCATCAAGGATATTGGTTTATAGCTCTCTTTTTTGATGCGATCTTTGTCTGGTTTTGGGATCAAGGTGATGCTGGCCTCATAAAATGAGTTTGGAAGTTTTCCTTCCATTTCTATTTTTTGGAACAGTTTCAGGAGAATAGGAATTAGTTCTTCTTTCAATGTTTGGTAGAATTCCCCCGGGAAGCCATCTGGACCTGGGCTTTTGTTTGTTTGGAGATTTTTAATGACTCTTTCAATCTCCTTACTGGTTATGGGTCTGTTTAGGCTTTCTATTTCTTCCTGGTTCAGTTGTGGTAGTTTATATGTTTCTAGGAATGCATCCATTTCTTCCAGATTGTCAAATTTGTTGGCGTAGATTTGCTCATAGTATGTTCTTATAATAGTTTGTATTTCTTTGGTGTTAGTTGTGATCTCTCCTCTTTCATTCATGATTTTATTTATTTGGGTCCTTTCTCTTTTCTTTTTATTAAGTCTGGTCAGCGGTTTGTCAATTTTATTAATTCTCTCAAAGAATCAGCTCCTAGTTTTGTTGATTTGTTCTATTGTTTTTTTGGTTTCTATTTTATTGATTTCTGCTCTGATCTTTATGATTTCTCTTCTCCTGCTGGGCTCAGGGTTTCTTTCTTGTTCTTTCTCCAGCTCCTTTAGGTGTAGGGTTAGGTTGTGTACCTGAGACCTTTCTTGTTTCTTGAGAAAGGCTTGTACCACTATATATTTTCCTCTAAGGACTGCTTTTGTTGTATCCCACAGATTTTGAACCGTTGTGTTTTCATTATCATTTGTTTCCATGATTTTTTTCAATTCTTCTTTAATTTCCCGGTTGACCCATTCATTCTTTAGAAGGATGCTGTTTAGTCTCCATGTATTTTGGTTCTTTCCAAACTTCCTCTTGTGGTTGAGTTCTAGCTTTAGAGCATTGTGGTCTGAAAATATGCAGGGAATGATCCCAATCTTTTGATACCGGTTGAGTCCTGATTTTGGACCGAGGATGTGATCTATTCTGGAGAATGTTCCATGTTCACTAGAGAAGAATGTGTATTTTGTTGCTTTGGGATGAAATGTTCTGAATATATCTGTGATGTCCATCTGGTCCAGTGTGTCGTTTAAGGCCTTTATTTCCTTGCTGATCTTTTGCTTGGATGATCTGTCCATTTCAGTGAGGGGAGTGTTGACCTCCCTTACTATTATTGTATTATTGTTGATGTGTTTCCTTGATTTTGTTATTAATTGGTTTATATAGTTGGCTGCTCCCATGTTGGGGGCATAGATATTTAAAATCGTTAGATCTTCTGGTTGGACAGACCCTTTGAGTATGATATAGTGTCCTTCCTCATCTCTTATTATAATTTTTGGCTTAAAATCTAATTGATCTGATATAAGAATTGACATTCCTGCTTTCTTCTGATGTCCATTAGCATGGTAAATTCTTTTCCACCCCCTCACTTTAAATCTGGAGGTGTCTTCGGGCTTAAAATGATTTTCTTGTAAGCAACATATAGATGGTTCTTTTTTTTTATCCATTCTGATACCCTGTGTATTTTGATTGGGGCATTTAGCCCATTAACATTCAGGGTAACTATTGAGAGATATGAATTTAGTGCCATTGTATTGCCTGTAAGGTGACTGTTACTGTATATTGTCTCTGTTCCTTTCTGATCTACCTCTTGTAGCCTCTCTCTTTGCTTAGAGGACCCCTTTCAATATTTTCTGTAGAGCTGGTTTGGTGTTTTCAAATTCTTTCAGTTTTTGTTTGTCCTGGAAGCTTTTAATCTCTCCTTCTATTTTCAATGATAGCCCAGCTGGATATAGTATTCTTGGCTGCATGTTTTTCTCGTTTAGTGCTCTGAAAATATCATGCCAGCTCTTTCTGGCCTGCTATGTCTCTGTGGATAAGTCAGCTGGCAATCTAACATTCTTACCATTGTATGTTACAGACTTCTTTTCCCGGGCTGCTTTCAGGATTTTCTCTTTGTCACTGAGGCTTGTAAATTTTACTATTAGGTGACGGGGTGTGGGCCTATTCTTATATTTTGAGGGGCGTTCTCTGAACCTCCTGAATTTGATGCTCATTCCCTTTGCCATATTGGGGAAATTCTCCCCAATAATTCTCTCCAATATACCTTCTGCTCCCCTCTCTCTTTCTTCTTCTTCTGGAATCCCAATTATTCTAATGTTGTTTCGTTTTATGGTTTCATTTATCTCTCGAATTCTCCCCTCGTGGTCCAGTAGCTGTTTGTCCCTCTTTTGCTCAGCTTCTTTATTCTCTGTCATTTGGTCTTCTATATTGCTAATTCTTTCTTCTGCCTCATTTATCCTAGCAGTGAGAGCCTCCATTTTTGATTGCACCTCATTAATGGCTTTTTTTATTTCAACTTGGTGAGATTTTAGTTATTTTATTTCTCCAGAAAGGGCTTTTATATCTCCTGAGAGGGTTTCTCTAATATCTTCCATGCCTTTTTCAAGCCCGGTTGGAACCTTGAGAATTGTCATTCTGAACTCTAGATCTGACATATAACCAATGTCTGTATTGATTAGGTCCCTAGCCTTCTGTACGGCCTCCTGTTCTTTTTTTTGTGGTGAATTTTTCCACCTTGTCATTTTGTCCAGATAAGAGTATATGAAGGAGCAAGTAAAATACTAAAAGAGTGGCAACAACCCCTGGAAAATATGCTTTAACCAAATCAGAAGAGATCCCACATCGTGAGGGGAAAGAAGTGGATAAAAAGAGGTTCAGAGAGAAAGAAAGAAAGAAAAAGATAGAAAAAAAAGAAAGAAAAGAATTAACATAGAACGAATAAAGAAAAGTATAAAAAAGAAAAAATATATATATTAGATAAACTAGTTAAAAAACGTTAAAAAAGAAAAGAGTAAAAGTTAAAAAAATTTTAAGAGAAGAAGAGAAAAAAATGAAAAAGAAAAAAATTAAATTAACTGTAAGACTAAAAAGTCACAGGGAGAAAGCCATGAGTTCCGTGCTTTGCTTTCTCCTCCTCCGGAATTCTGCTGCTCTCCTTGGTATTGAAACTGCACTCCTTGGTAGGTGAACTTGGTCTTGGCTGGATTTCTTGTTGATCTTCTGGGGGAGGGGCCTGGTGTAGTGATTCTCAAGTGTTTTTGCCCCAGGCGGAATTGCACTGCCCTTACCAGGGGCTGGGCTGATTAATCTGCTTGGGTTTGCTTTCAGGAGCTTTTGTTCCCTGAGCGCTTTCCGTAGAGTTCAGGAGGAAAGGAATACAAATGGCAGCCTCCTCGTCTCTGGCCTAGAGGAGCTGAGAGCTTGGGGCCCCCCTCCTCAGTGCGCCCTCAGAGAACAGCGCCCAGTAACTCCCGTCAGCCTGACCTCAGGCCCCGCTCCGAGCTCACTGAGCCTGCGACCGGTTCAAGGTAACCCCCAGCTGTGAGCTTACTGTAGGCTCTGTCTCTGTAGCCGTCTTTCCGGTTCCAGTACCCGCAAGCTCTGGGACACTCAGATACCCCTGATCCTTATGTGGCCCTGCGGACCTGAGGCCACGCTCACCCCGCGTGGGCTTCGCCCCAGTTTAGCCTCTGGAGCGATGTCCCTCAGCGGAACAGACTTTTAAAAGTCCTGATTTTGTGCTCCGCAGCTTGCTGGGAGCCAGCCCCTCCCCCCTGGGTCTATCTTCCCATCACTTTGGATTCACTTCTCAGCCAGCCCTACCTTTCAAAAAGTGTTTTTTTTTTCTGTTTCTAGAATTGCTATTCTTCTTCTCTTTGATCTGCGGATGGATTTTTAGGTGCTTGCAATCTTTAGATAAGCTAATCTAGCTGAACTCCTGCTAGCTGAAGTAGTCTCAGCCTGCTACTTCTCCGCCACCTTGCTGGGGAGTCTTGACGTTGATTTTTTTAAAGATTTTATTTATTTATTTGACAGAGAGAGAGGATCACAAGTAGGCAGAGGCAAGCAGAGAGGGTGGGGGCGGCAGCATTCCTGCTGAGCAGAGAGCCCAATGCAGGGCTTGATCCCAGGACCCTGAGATCAGGACCTGAGCCGAAGACAGAGGCTTAACCCACTGAGCCACCCAGGTGCCCCTATGGTGTTCATTTTATATTTACATCTTTCTTATGTAACAAATGCACAAGAAAGCAATAACAGCCTGGGGTTTTTGGAGTTCCACACTTGTTCATTTTTGAGGCAGTATCTGTAAAGAGGTACTCTATAGAAAGAAGTCATATAAATTGCCTAGAAATAGACAAGTATCCCAAGAAAAGTGAGAAAATGATTTGAGTGGGCAACTACTCACAGCAACTAAAATGCAAATTTCCAATGTTAATTTCACTGGGCACATTTAAACATGCTATGAATAATGGAAAATTATTTTTTAAAAATGCAATATGTTCCTCAAAGTTGGAAGCTGACTTTGGGACAAAGAAAGATAAATAAAATATACATAAGTCTGTATCAAAAGCCTTCCAATTATTTATATCCTTGATGTAGTCATTCTATTTCTAGAAAATTTGTGCATAGGAAATAGAGAAGTACTGAATGATTTGTGTAAACATATGTTCTCACAACATTATCTCTAGTATCAAACACTTTGGTAATAACCTATATGTTGCTCATTTGGAAATTAATTTCCATTCTTAGGGTAGAAGTCCTTGTGCTATTAAATATCATATTTTCCAAGCACATATGATAGGATGGGAAAATATAAGGGTAAAGAAAATCAGAATATATATTAATTGTAGAATGATGCTAATTTAAAATGTAATAAAAATTTTAAATATATATAATAAAAAATGTACATGTATCCAAAATGCATATACATTTTAAATTAGCATCATTTTTATAATTATTATATATAGTGATGCTCACACAGAGACGATCCTTACTTTCACAGGGCTTTAATATGCACAAATTTCAGCCATATAATACCAGTGCCCCATAACATGTTTCATATTTCTGTTGTATTCACTGAGATTAATTACATGAAGTATAGACTTTGCTGCTGGCTCTTCAGTGAAAAAATCAATATGTGCATCATCCCCAGTAATCAATCATGCACTTACATGAAAATCTGTCAGCACTTGGTCGCTTTGCATTTATTATTTAGTTCACACGCAGACAGCAAAGCATGTAATTATGTTTCCTCCTTGACATCTAGTGATAAATCCACATAACATTTTACAAAACCTGATTACTTAAAGAGGGAATTGTGCACCAAAGACAAAAGAGCAACAAAGAAGCTGAAAGTGATAATGTTGGAAGTAAAATTTGAATCTAATGTAAACAAAATTGCAGAAGAAACAGCAGACTTTGAGAATGCTGACAGTGGTGCCATTTAAGAGGTTCTAGATAAGCAGCCAGAGGAACTTAGTGGAAGTGATGTTATCTGTGTAGATAAGGAAAGGGTTTTTTAAAATGCATGCATGAATGAATTTTTTATTATAATATGTTAGTCATCATACAATACGTCATTAGTTTTTGATGTAGTGTTCCAAGATTAATTGTTTACATATAACATATAACATATAGCTCCATGCAATACATGCCTGAGGAAAGTTTTTTTGAAGAAAAGAATGAAATCTCAGAAGGCAATGCAAGCAAAAAACAAACAAAAAACCACAAACCAAAACAAACAAAAAAGCATAAACAAAAACAAAAACCCTTTACACTAAAGGAATTGCAGGAGATATTTTCCAACAGTGAAAGCACAAAGGATAAATTGTTGGGAGTTGAGTCAGGGTTAGAAAGGAGTAGGACAGACACTTCTCCAATGAAGACATACAAATGATACAAATGGCTATCAGACACATGAAAAAATGTTCATCATCACTAGCCATCAGGGAGATTCAAATTTAAACTACATTGAGATATCACCTTACACCAGTTAGAATGGCCAAAATCAGCAAGACAGGAAACAACATGTGTTGGAGGGGATGTGGAGAAAGGGGAACCCTCTTACTTTGTTGGTGGGAATGCAGGTTGGTGCAGCCTCTTTGGAGAACAGTGTGGAGATTCCTCAAGAAATTAAAAATAGAGCTTCCCTATGACCCTGCCATTGCACTACTGGGTATTTATCCCAAAGATACAGTTGTAGTGAAAAGAAGGGCCATCTGTACCCCAATGTTTATAGCAGCAATGGCCACAGTCGCCAAACTGTGGAAAGAACCAAGATGCCCTTCAACGGACGAATGGATAAGGAAGATGTGGTCCATATACACTATGGAGTATTATGCCTCCATCAGAAAGGACGAATACCCAACTTTTGTAGCAACATGGATGGGACTGGAAGAGATTATGCTGAGTGAAATAAGTCAAGCAGAGAGAGTCAATTATCATATGGTTTCATTTATTTGTGGAGCATAACAAATAGCATGGAGGACATGGGGAGATAGAGAGGAGAAGGGAGTTGGGGGAAATTGGAAGGGGAGGTATCCATGAAAGACTATGGACTCTAAAAAATAATCTGAGGGCTTTGAAGGGGTGGGGGGTGGGAGGTCGGGTTATCAGGTGGTGGGTATTATAGAGGGCACGGATTGCATGGAGCACTGGGTGTGGTGCAAAAATAATGAATACTGTTATGCTGAAAATAAAAAAAAAAAAGAAAGGTGTAGGACAGGTTGCCTATGGCATAGAAAAGATGCTCTCTCTGTATGGTGAGTTGAAGGTGGTAGTGGTAGAGGGGCAGAGGGCAAAGGAGAGAGAGAATCCCAGGGAGGCTTCATGCCCTTTGTGGAGCCTGTCCCAGAGCTTGATCTCATGACCCTAGCTGAGACCAAGCATTGGATGCTCAATTGACTGAGCCACCCAGGTACGCCAAACTACTCTTGATAACTGTTTTTCAGAACAACAAAAACAAAAAGACTTTAATTCTCAATGTTTCTAATGTTTTGGACTACAGCAATAAATATTAGGTTTACTGTTTATTCTCCTGCACATTTATCAGTATATATTTCTAATTGATAATGAGAGTTTTTAATGTTTTGATAACATTTTAAAGGTCATGGAATAGTTATAATTTCCCCATTCATTAAGATCATTCTGTGTGGTTAAAGTTGGCATGGGCATTTTCATGGTTGCCTGCTGAGTAGGTAGATAGGTAAAGTAGGTAAATAGGACAGATGACTGCAGTGTTTAACTCTGTGTGGTAGAAATACATGTGATTTGCATTTTTGTAACACCCATCTGTATATTTCAAATTTTATAAATTGAGCATTTATTACTTTCATAATCATAAGAGATTTAAGTCCTTATTTCTATCTTTTGTAATCCCATTTTATTCAGCAAAAACAATTTATAATACTGAATTTCTACCTTTTCTCTCCTTTCCCAGCTTCCTCCTACCTTCTAGTGAATGACTGACATTCCTTTTCCATCAGCCAACAGGTGGTCAACTTTAGACTTCTTAAAAATCCCACTGCCGGGCGCCTGGGTGGCTCAGTGGGTTAAGCCGCTGCCTTCGGCTCAGGTCATGATCTCAGTGTCCTGGGATCGAGTCCCGCATCGGGCTCTCTGCTCAGCAGGGAGCCTGCTTCCTTCTCTCTCTCTCTCTGCCTGCCTCTCAGTGTACTTGTAATTTCTCTCTGTCAAATAAATAAATAAAATCTTTAAAAAAAAAAAAATCCCACTGCCAAGTTTTCCTCCACTCTTCATCTCCCATAATGTCCTCTGGACAACTTTTCTTTCATTGAAATGTCTAACAGCAATTTCAGCCATAAACCTGCAGCCTCTTGACAATACATTCTTGAATTACAGAGATCCAGAGTATATTCCTCAGAAAACATTAAGGTTTTCCAATATATCTTCATAAACATCATGTATCAGATCAAGGAATAGCTATAAACTAGCAAATCCATCACACAGTAAAATATAGTGAATCCTGTGATAGGCTTATAGGTACCATTGGGTCCTGTGGAGGGAACAGCTAACTACATGAATTGGACCAAGGAGGAAGGGATGGATGAATTTTTTTTCCAATTATTTTTTATTATAGTGAAATAAATGTAAAATTTACCATGTAAACCATTTTTTAGCATACAGTTCACATTTAAATATATTCATAATGTTGTACAACCATCACCACTGTTCATTTCTATAACACTTTTCATCTTGTGAAACTGCAACTCTATACCTATTAAACATTAACTCCCTATTCCCTTTTACCCCAATGCCTGGCAACTGCCATTCTACTTCCTGTATCTATGATTTTGACTAATATTAAGTACCTCATATAAATGGAGTCATACCTTATTTTTTGTTTTGTGACTTATTTCACTTAGCATGATGTCTTCTAGTTTCATCCATGTTGTAGTTTGTGTCAGAATTTCTGTGCTTTTTAAGGCTATATAATATTCTATTGTATGTATGTACCACATTTTGCTTATTCATTCATTTGTCAATGGTGAGTTGGATTCTTTCCAACTTTTAGTTGTGGATTGTGCTGCTATGAACACAGATGTATCTTTTCTGAGATCCTGCTTTCAGATGTTTTGAATATATACCCAGAAATGGTTTTGTCAGGAGCTTTTCAATTACTGATTCAAACTCTTTACTAGTTATAATTATATTCACATTTTCTACTTCTTTGTGATTTAGTCATTGTAGATTTTACATTTCTAGGAATTTGTCCATTTCATCTAGGGTATCCAATTTGTTGGCTTACAGTTGTTCTCAGTACTCTTGTATACTCCTTTTTAATTCTATAGAATTGACAGTATTCCCATTTTCATTTTTAGTTTTAGTAATACGAATCATTATTTTTTTCTGTTTAGCCCAAGGTTTGTCCCTTCTGTTGATCTTTTCAAAGAACCAACTTTTGGCTTCATTGATTTTTCTTTGTTTTTCTGTTCTTTATTTCATTTATCTCTGTTGTAATGTTTTCTGTTTCCTTCTTCTAGCTTTGGGTTTGTTTTTTTTCTTTTTTTTTCCTTCCAGTTTCTTGAGTTGTGAAATTAAATTGTTGATTTGAGATCTTTCTTATCTTCATTATAAGCATTTATAGCTATAAATTTCCCCTTTAGCATTGCTGTCTCATAAGTGTTTTATAAATTTAGGTATACTGTGTTTTCATTTTCCTTCATCTCTATTTTCTACCTTCTCTATGATTTCTTCTTTGATCCATTGGTTTTTTAAGAATGTGTTATGGGATTTCCATAAATTTAGGGAAGTCTTAGTTTTTGTATTGCCACTGATTTCTAACTTCATCCTGTTGTTGGAAAAATATTTTGCATGATATCTGTCATTTAAAATCTACTGAGATTTAGGACATTTATCTCTTACTCTTTGTTTTTGGCCTTTGAAACTTTGAGCATTGTGTTTCCCTCTAGGTTTTTCTTCAGTTCGTTTTTCTTAGAGTTGTTTCAGCTTCTTGGATGTTTATATTCCAGTATTTCATCAAATTTGGTAAGTTTTCAACCAGTCTTTCTTCAGATATTCTGTCTGCCCTTTCTCTTTCCTCCTTATGAAACTTTCACAATGTATATGGTGGTCCATTAGATAGTGTCTTACAGGTCTCTTAAGCTCTGTTCTCTTTTCTTTAATCTACATCTTTGTTTTCCCCAGACTCAGTAATTTTCATTTTCCTATCTTAATGTTTGCTGATTCCTTCCGCATGCTCAAATATGCCTTTGAATCTCTCTAGTGTATTTTCCATTATATTTATTATACTTTTCATCTCTATAATTTCTTTTTAGTTTTTTAAAATTTATGTTTCCATGTTGTTCATACATTTTCTTTTTTTTAATTTTTAATTTTTTATTAACATATAATGTATTATTAGCCCCAGGGGTACAGGTCTGTGAATCGCCAGGTTTACACACTTCATAGCACTCACCATAGCACATACCTTCCCCAGTGTCCACAACCCCACCACCCTCTCCCTACCCCCCTACCCCCAGCAACCCTCACTTTGTTTTATGAGATTATGACTCTCTTATGGTTTGTTTCCCTCCTGAACCAATCTTGTTTCATTTATTCTTTCCCTACTCAGCAAACCCCCTACTTTGCCTCTGAACTTCCTCATATCAAGGAGATCATATGATAATTGTTTTTCTCTGATTGACTTATTTTGCTCAGCATAATAGCTCTAGTTCCATCCATGCCATTGCAAGTGGTAGCATTACATTTATTTTGTTGATTGCATAGTATTCCATTGTATATAGATACCACATCTTCTTTATCCACTCATCTGTTGATGGACATCTAGGTTCTTTCCATAGTTTGGCTATTGTGGACATTGCTGCTATAAACAGTTGGGTGGACGTGCCCCTTCAGATCCCTACATTTGTATATTTATGGTAAATACCCAGTAGTGCAATTGCTGGGAGGTAGGGTAGCTCTATTTTCAACTTTTTGAGGAAACTTCATGCTGTTTTCCAAAGTGGCTGCACTAGCTTGCATTCCCAACAACAGTGTAAGAGGGTTCCCCTTTCTCCATATCCTCACCAGCATCTGTCATTTCCTGACTTGTTAATTTTAACCATTCCGACTGGCGTGAGGTGGTATCTCCTTGTGGTTTTGATTTGTATTTTGCTGATGGCGACTTTTTCATGTGTCTTTTGGCCATCTGGATGTCTTCTCTGAGAAATGTCTGTTCATGTCCTCTGTCCATTTCTTTTTGTTTTTAATTTATTTATTTTTTAATTAAACATATAACGTATTTTTATCCCCAGGGGTACAGGTCTGTGAATCGCCAGGTTTCCACATTTTACAGCACTCATCATTGCATATACCCTTCCCAATATTCGTATCCCCACCATCCTCTCCCGTCCACCCTCCCCCCAGCAACCCTCAGTCTGTTTTTTGAGATTGAGTCTTTTATGGTTTGTCTCCCTCTCAATCCCATCTTCTTTTGTTTTTGCTTTTCCTACCCCCCCAAACCCCCACATTGCATCTCCACGTCCTCGTATCAGGGAGATCATATGATAGTTGTCTTTCTCCGATTGACTTATTTCACTAAGCATAATACCATCTAGTTCCATCCACATCATCACAAATGGCAAGATTTCATTTCTTTTGATGGCTGCATAGTATTCCATTGTGTATATATACCACATATTCTTTATCCATTCATCTGTTGATGGACATCTAGGTTCTTTCCATAGTTTGGCTATTATGGACATTGCTGCTATAAACATTCAGGTGCACATGCCCCTTGGGAGCACCACGTTTGTATCTTTAGGATATATACCCAGTAGTGCAGTCATTGGGTCATAGGGTAGCTCTATTTTCAGTTTTTTGAGGAACCTCCACACTATTTTCCAGAGTGGTTGCACCACCTTGCATTCCTACCAACAGTGTAGGAGGGTTCCCCTCTCTCTGCATCCTCGCCAGCATCTGTCATTTCTTGACTTGTTAATTTTAGCAATTCTGACTAATGTGAAGTGGTATCTCATTGTGGTTTTGATTTGTATTTCTCTGATGCCAAGTGATGTAGAACATTTTTTCATGTGTCTGTTGGCCATCTGGATGTCTTCTTTGCAGAAATGTCTGTTCGTGTCCTCTGCCCATTTCTTGATTGGATTATTTGTTCTTTGGGTGTTGAGTCTGATAAGCTCTTGATAGACTTCGGATACTAGCCCTTTATCTGATATGTCATTTGCAAATATCTTCTCCCATTCTGTCAGTTATCTTTTGGTATTGTTAACTGTTTCCTTTGCTGTGCAAAAGCTTTTGATCCTGATGAAATCCCAATAGTTCATTTTTGCCCTTGCTTCCCTTCCCTTTAGCAGTGTTCCTAGGAAGAAGTTGCTGAGGCTGAGATCAAAGAGTTTACTGCCTGTGTTCTCCTCAAGGATTTTGATGGATTCCTTTTGCACATTGAGGTCTTTCATCCATTTTGAGTCTATTTTTGTGTGTGGTGTAAGGAAATGGTCCAATTTCATTTTTCTGCATGTGGCTGTCCAATTTTCCCAGCACCATTTGTTGAAGAGGCTGTCTTTTTTTCCATTGGATATTCCTTCCTGTTTTGTCGAAGATTAGTTGACCATAGAGTTGAGGGTCTATTTCTGGGCTCTCTATTCTGTTCCATTGATCTGTGTGTCTGTTTTTGTGCCAGTACTATATGGTCTTGATGATAACAGCTTTGTAATAGAGCTTCAAGTCTGGAATTGTGATGCCACCAACATTGGCTTTTTTTTCAATATTCCTTTGGCTATTCGAAGTCTTTTCTGGTTCCATATAAGTTTTAGGATCGTTTGTTCTATTTCTTTGAAAAAAATGGATGGGATTTTGATAGGGATTGCACTAACTGTGTAGATTGCTTTAGGTAGAATAGACATTTTCACAATATTTGTTCTTCCAATCCAGGAGCATGGAACATTTTTCCATTTCTTCATGTCTTCCTCAATTTCTTTCATGAGTGCTTTATAGTTTTCCGAGTATAGATTCTTTGCCTCTTTGGTTAGGTTTATTCCTAGGTATCTTATGGTTTTGGGTGCAATTGTAAATGGGATTGACTCCATAATTTCTCTTTCTTCTGTCTTATTGCTTGTGTAACGAAATGCAACTGATTTCTGTGCATTGGTTTTATATCCTGACACTTTACTGAATTCCTGTACAAGTTCTAGCAGATTTGGAGTGGAGTCTTTTGGGTTTTCCACATATAGTATCATATCATCTTCAAAGAGTGATAGTTTGCCTTCTTCTTTGCCGATTTGGATGCCTTTAATTTCTTTTTGTTGTCTGATTGCTGAGGCTAGGAATTCTTGTACTATGTTGAACAGCAGTGGTGATAATGGACATCCTTGCCGTGTTCCTGACCTTAGCGGAAAAGCTTTCAGTTTTTCTCCATTGAGAATGATATTTGCAGTAGGTTCTTCATAGATGGCTTTGATAATATTGAAGTATGTGCCCTCTATCCCTACATGTTGAAGAGTTTTAATCAGGAGGGGATGCTGCACTTCGTCAAATACTTCTTCAGCATCTATTGAGAGTATCATATGGTTCTTGTTCTTTCTTTTATTAATGTATTGTATCACATTGATTGATTTGCGGATGTTGAACCAACCTTGCAGCCCTGGAATAAATCCCACTTGGTCGTGGTGAATAATTCTTTTAATGTACTGTTGGATCCTATGGGCTAGTATTTTGGTGAGAATTTTCGCCTCTGTGTTCATCAGGGGTATTGGTGTGTAATTCTCTTTTTTGATGGGATCCTTGTCTGGTTTTGGGATCAAGGTAATGCTGGCCTCATAAAATGAGTTTGGAAGTTTTCCTTCCATTTCTATTTTTGGGGACAGTTTCAGGAGAATAGGAATTAGTTCTTTAAATGTTTGGTAGAATTCCCCTGGGAAGCTGTCTGGCCCTGGACTTTTGTTTGTTTGGAGATTTTTTTTTAAAGATTTTATTTATTTATCAGAGAGAGAGTGGGGGAGAGAGCGAGCACAGGCAGACAGAATGGCAGGCAGAGGCAGAGGGAGAATCAGGCTCCCTGCTGAGCAAGGAGCCCGACGTGGGACTTGCTCCCAGGACGCCAGGATCATGACCTGAGCTAAAGGCAGCTGCTTAACCAACTGAGCCACCCAGGTGTCCCTGTTTGGAGATTTTTGATGACTCTTTCAATCTCCTTACTTGTTATGGATCTGTTCAGGTTTTCTCTTTCATCCTGGTTCAGTTGTGGTAGTTTATATGTCTCTAGGAATGCATCTATTTCTTCCAGATTGTTGAATTTTTGGCATAGAGTTCCTCATAGTATGTTCTTATAATTGTATTTCTTTGGTGTTGGTTGTGATCTCTCCTCTTTCATTCATGATTTTATTTATCTGGGTCCTTTCTCTTTTCTTTTTGATAAGTCTGGCCAGGGGTTTGTCAATCTTATTAATTCTTTCAAAGAACCAGCTCCTAGTTTCATTGATTTGTTCTGTTTTTATTTTTATTTTTTTTTTAGTTTCTATTTCATTGATTTCTGCTCTTATCTTTATGATTTCTCTTCTTCTGCTTGATTTATCTTTCTTTGTTGTTCTTTCTCCAGCTCCTTTACTGTCATTAGGGAAATTCTTTCCAATTAGGGAAATGACCATACTGTCATTAGGGAAATTCTTTCCAATAATTCTCTCCAATATACCTTCTGCCCCCCTCTCTCTTTCTTCTTCTTCTGGAATCCCAATTATTCTAATGTTGTGTCCTCTTATGGTGTCACTTACCTCTCAAATTCTCTCTTCGTGGTCCAGTATTTGTTTGTCTCTCTTTTGCTCAGCTTCTTTATTCTCTGTCATTTGGTCTTCTACATCACTAATTCTTCTGCCTCATTTATCCTAGCAGTAAGAGCTTTCATTTTTTATTGCACCTCATTAATAGCTTTTTGATTTCAACTTGGTTAGAGGTTAGTTCTTTTATTTCTCCAGAAAGGGCTTTTATCTCTCTGGATAGCGTTTCTCTAATATCTTCTATGCCTTTTCAAGTCTGGCTAGAACCTTGAGAATCGTCATTCTGAACTCTAGATCTGTCATATTAGCAATGTCTGTATTCATTAGGTCCCCAGCCTTCGGTACTGCCTCTTGCTCTCTTTTTTTGTGGTGAGTTTTTCTCCCTTGTCATTTTGTCCAGATAAGATTTGCTTTCGCCTCCTCTGGAATTCTGCTGTTTTCCTTGGTGAGTGAAGTTGGTCTTGGCTGGGTTTCTTGTTGCTCTTCTGTGGGAGGGGCCTGTTTTAGTGATTCTCAAGTGTCTTTGCCCCAGGCGGAATTGCACTGCCCTTACCAGGGTCCTGGTAATCTGCTCAGGTTCACTTTCGGGAGCTTTTGTTCCCTGAGTGCTTTCCGTAGAGTTCTGGAGGACTGGAATGAAGATGGTGGCCTCCCAATCTCCTGCCCGGAGGATCTGAGAGCTCAGGTCCCACTCCTCAGTGCGCCCTCAGAGAAAAGTGCCCAACCATCCCTGTCTCCCTGGCCTCTGGCTGCACTTGGAGGAAAGTGCTCAATCACTCGCACTTGGAGAAAAGCGCCCAGTCACTTCGATCTCCGTGGCCTCCGGCCGTGCTCTGAGCTCACCCAGCCTGCGACTGGTTCACGGTAAGTCCAAGTTGAGAGCTCACTTCTGGCTTTGTCACTGTTGCCGGCTTCCCCACTCTATTACCTGTGAGCTCTGTGACACTCAGACACCCTCGGTCCTTCTGTGACCCTGGGGGTCCTGGGGTAGGCTGACCCCACGTGGGCTTCCCCCTGGTTTAGATTCTGGAGCGATGTCCCTCTGTGGAGCCGACTTTTTTAAAAGTCCTGATTTTGTGCTCCATTGCTCTGCTGCTTGCTGGGAGCTGGCCCCTCCCCCCGCAGTCTATCTTCCCGTCACTTTGGATTCACTTCTCCGCAGGTCCTACCTTTCAGAAAGTGATCTATTTTCTGTTTCTAGAGTTGTTGCTCTTATTCTCTTTGATTTTCTGTTGGATTTGTAGGTGTTCGCAATGGTTGGATAAGCTATCTAGCTGATCTCCTGCTAAGTGATGTTGTCTCAGCCTGCTACTTCTCTGCCATCTTGACTTCCCCACCATTTCTTGATTGGATTATTTGTTCTTTGGGTGTTGAGTTTGTTAAGTTCTTTAAAGATTTTGAATATTAGCCCTTTATCTGATACGTTGTTTGCAAATATCTTCTCCCATTCTGTCAGCTCTCTTTTGGTTTTGTTGACTGTTTCCTTTGCTGTGCAAAAGCGTTTTATCTTGATGAAATCCCAATAGTTCATTTTTGCTCTTGCTTCCCTTGCCTTTGGCGATATTTCTAGGAAGAAGTTGCTGCAGCTGAAGTGGAAAAAGTTGCTGCCTGTGTTCTCCTCAAGAATTTTGGTGGATTCCTTTCTCACATTGAGGTCTTTCATCCATTTGGAGTCTTTGTGTATGTGGTGTAAGGAAATGATCCAGTTTCATTCTGCATGTGGCTGTCTAATTTTCCCAGAACCACTTGTTGAAGAGGCTGTCTTTTTTTCCATTGGGCATTCTTTGATGCTTTATTAAAGATTAGTTGACCATAGAGTTGAGGGTCTATTTCTGGGCTCTCTATCCTGTTCCACTGATCTATATGTCTGTTTTTGTGCCAATACCATACTGTCTTGATGATGACAGCTTTATAATAGAGCTTGAAGTCTAGAATAGTGATGCCACCAACTTTGGATTTCTTTTTCAACATTCCTCTGGCTACTCGAGGTATTTTCTGGTTCCATATAAATTTAAGGATTATTTGTCCCATTTCTTTGGAAAAAAAAAAGGGGGGGGGGATGGTATTTTGGTAGGGATTGCTTTAAATGTGTAGATTGCTTTAGGTAGGATAGACATTTTCACAGTATTTGTTCTTATAATTTATGAGCATGGAACATTTTTCCATTTCTTTTTGTCTTCCTCAATTTCTTTCTTATGAAAGTTACAGTTTTCTGAGTACAGATTCTTTGCCTCTTTGGTTAGGTTTATTCCTAGGTATCTTATTGTTTTGGGTGCCGTTGTAAATGGGATTGACTCCTTAATTTCTCTTTCTCTGTCTTGCTGTTGGTGTAAAGAAATGCAACTGATTGCTGTGCATTGATTTTATATCCTGACACATTACTGAATCCCTGTACAAGTTCTAGCAGATTTGGAGTGGAGTCTTTTGGGTTTTCCACATAATAGTATCATATCATCTGCAAAGAGTGAGATTTAACTTCTTCTTTTCTGATTCAGATGCCTTTAATTTCTTTTTGTTGTCTGATTGCCAAGGCTAGGACTTCTTGTACTATGTTGAATAGCAGTGGTGATAATGGACATCCCTGCCTTAGCAGAAAATGGACATGTTTTTGACCTTAGCAGCAAACCTCTCAGGTTTTCTCCATTGAGAATGATATTCATGTTAGGTTTTTTCATAGATGGCTTTGATGATATTGAGGTATGTATCCTCTATCCCTACACGTTGAAGAGTTTTGATTGAGAAAGGATGCTGTACTTCATCAAATGCTTTTTCAGCATCTATTGAGAATATCATATGGTTCTTGTTCTTTCTTTTATTAATGTATTGTATCACATTGATTGATTTGCTGATGTTGAACCAACCTTGCAGCCCTGGAATAAATCCCACTTGGTTGTGGTGAATAATCCTTTTAATGTACTGTTGGATCCTATGGGCTAGTATTTTGGTGAGAATTTTCGCCTCTGTGTTCATCAGGGATATTGGTCTGTAATTCTCTTTTTTGATGGGATCCTTATCTGGTTTTGGGTCAAGATGATGCTGGCCTCATAAAATGAGCTTGGAAGTTTTCCTTCCATTTCTATTTTTTAGAACTGTTTCAGGAGAATAGGAATTAGTTCTTCTTTAAATGTTTGGTAGAATTCCCCTGGGAAGCCGTCTGGCCCTGGGCTCTTGGTTTTTTGGGAGATTTTTGATGACTACTTCAATCTCCTTACTTTTTATGGATCTGTTCAGGTTTTCTCTTTCATCCTGGTTCAGTCGTGGTAGTTTATATGTCTCTAAGAATGCATCCATTTCTTCCAGATTGTCAAGTTTATTGGCATAGAGTTCCTCATACTATGTTCTTATAATTGTTTGTATTTCTTTGGTGTTGGTTGCGATCTCTCCTCTTTCATTCATGATTTTATTTATCTGGGTCCTTTCTCTTTTCTTTTTGATAAATTTGCCCAGGGGGTTATCAATCTTACTAATTCTTTCAAAGAAATCCTTTTCAAAGAATTCGTTCAAAGAACTGAAAATTCTTTCAATCTTATTAATTCTTTCAAATATTTGTTCTGTTGTTTTTTGGTTTCTATTTCATTGATTTCTGCTCTGATCTTTATGATTTCTCTTCTCCTGCTGAGTTTAGTCTTTCTTTGTAGTTCTTTCTTCAGCTCCTTTAGGTGTAGGGTTACATTGTGTATTTGAGACCTTTCTTGTTTCTTGAGAAAGGTTTGTATTGCGATATATTTTCCTCTCAGGACTGCCTTTGTTGTGTCCCACAGATTTTGAACTGCTGTGTTTTTATTATCATTTGTTTTCACAAATTTTTTCAATTCTTCTTTAATTTCCTGATTGACCCATTCATTCTTTAGTAGGATGCTCTTTAGCCTCCTAAAGAACTTGAGTTCTTTCAACTTTCCTCCTGTGATTGAATTTTAGCTTCAGAGCTTTATGCTTTGAAAATATTCAGGGAATGATCCCAATCTTTTTGTACCAGTTGAGACCTGATTTGTGACCCAGGATGTGATCTATTCTGGAGAATGTTCCATGTGCACTAGAGAAGAATGTGTATTCTGTTGCTTTGGGACGCAATATTCTGAATACATCTGTGATGTCCATCTGGTCCAATGTGTCATTTAAAGCCTTTATTTCCTTCTTGATCTTTTGCTTGGATCTATCCATTTCAGTGAGGGGAGTGTTAAAGTCCCCTACTATTATTGTATTATTGTCGATGTGCTTCTTTTATTTTGTTATTAATTGGTTTATGTAGATGGCTGCTCCCATGTTAAGGTATAGATATTTTAAATTGTTAGATCTTCTTGTTGGAAAGACCCTTTAGGTCTGATATAGTGTCCTTCATCATCTCTTACTATAGTCTTTGGCTTAACATTTGATGTATCTGATATAAAGATTGTCACCCCAGCTTTCTTTTGATGTCCATTAGCATGGTAAACTGTTTTCCACTCCCTCACTTTAAATTTGGAAGTGTCTTCGGGTCTAAAATTAGTTTCTTGTAGGCAGTATATTGATGGGTTTTGTTTTTTTATCCATTCTGATACCCTGTGTCATTTGATTGGGGCATTTACCTCATTTACATTCAGGATAACTATTGAGAGATATGAATTTAGTGCCACTGTGTTGCCTGCAAGGTGACTGTTACTGTATATTGTTTCTGTTCCTTTCTGGTCACTACTTTTAGCCTCTCTCTTTGATTAGTGCACCCCTTTTGATATTTCCTATAGATCTGGTTTGGTGTTGATAAACTTTTTAACTTTTTTTTGTCTTGGAAGCTTTTTATTTCTCCTCCCATTTTCACTGATAACCTAACTGGATATAGTAGTATTCTTGGCTTCCTTTTTTTTTCATTTAGTGCTCTGACTACATCATGGCTGTTCTTTCTGGCCTACCAGGTTTCTGTGGATAAGTCTGCTGCCAATCTAACATTTTTACCATTGTATGTTACAGACTTCTTGTCCTGGGCTGATTTCAGGAGTTTCTCTTTGTCACTAAGACTTGTAAATTTTACAATTAGATGATGGGGTATGGACCTATTTTTATTGATTTTGAGGGTTGTTCTCTGTACCTCCTGGATTTTGATTCTTGTTCCCTTTTCCAGATTCTGCCACTGAAACTGTTGTCTAGTTGGTGAGACAGATTCCTGTTGCTTCTGATTTTTTCCCAAATCCTCCAGGGCTTTTTAAATTTTGTTTTAAGAGTGGATGACAGTGTTCTAAGCAGATAGGGCATGGGATAATGAAGGACTGAAGGGTTTGTACACCATACATAGAGGACATACTCATAGGCATAGAAGATCTTTTGAAGTTTGGGACTCTGAAGGTAATGGTGGGATGGGAACTCAATGTATTCTAATGTAGTGACAAAAACATACTTTGAAAAACTGTCAGGGACAGATAGTGAAGAAAATATGTAAGCCTTTTCACTGTGTGTAAATCTTAATTAAATCACCAGTGTCACTTTATTTTTCTAAATCAAATGAAATCTGGCATTATCAATGGATGCTAAAATTATAATGTATATGTATAATATGAAATAATTAATTATTTATATAATATGAAATAAATAAAACCTAAAATTACCTCTCCACAAGATGTTAAGTAATTACAAAAGAAATTACGATATTTTTACAGTACAGAAAACTGATAGTTAACATCCTAACCAAGCAATCAAAGTTAATATCACAAGGGATAAGCTGATTTATACCCTGCACCTATGGGCATAATGCACCAAAGGTGTACAACAGCGACATTACCAAGATTTAATCATGAGGAAATATCAGTCAATCCAAAGAGTGTCCTACATACTAACTGGCCAGTACTCTTCACAAGTGTCTATGTCATTAAAGTCCAAGAAAGACTAGATGGACTATCACAAATTGTAGGAGATTGAGGAGGCATGATAACTAAATCCTATCTGAATCCCAGATCGGATCCTGGCCCAGAAAAGGACATTAGTGGAAAAACTGGCAAAACTTGAATAAGGTTTGTAAATTAATTAATAGAAATATCTCAATTTTAAATTCTTAATTGTTATAACTATACTATCACTACATAAGATGTTACTATATAGAGCAGTAAAGTGAACTAATTTTTACTGCTTGCTATAGCTCATTTAAGTCCAAAATTATATCAAAATGAAAAATTAAGGACTTGAAGAAAGGAAGAAATCTGGCTCCCACATGCCATCCGCTCCTTTTAGTATAAAAGTCTTAGTCCTTCTCCCTGGATTAATTTTTTTAAAGATTTTATTTATTTATTTGACAGAGAGAAATCACAAGTAGACCGAGAGGCAGGCAGAGAGAGAGAGAGGGAAGCAGGCTCCCTGCTGAGCAGAGAGCCCGATGTGGGACTCGATCCCAGGACCCTGAGATCATGACCTGAGCCGAAGGCAGCGGCCTAACCCACTGAGCCACCCAGGCGCCCCAACTCTGGATTAATTTTTGAAGGCACTTGAGGTTCAACATCCATAGCATTTAGGCACTACCTCCTGATGGGCACTTCTAAACCTGTCTTATATGGCTTGCCCATTGTTTTCCAGTTGTAAACTCCTTCTGTAAGTTGGCCACTGCCCTGACTCTCAAATCTTCAAGCTTTCTCTGTCTCAGAGAACCAACTCTTGGCTAATATTTAAAAATCTATGGGAAACTAAGGCATCATTTCTTCTAATGTGGGTCATCCAGCATAACTGTATTTAGTCTCATTCTATGATAGTAATAGTACATTTTGGAAGAATTTTAAACAAGAGTATGCTATCAGATTTTTGTTTTAGACTAAAGACTGAGTTGAGATAAATCTGAGAGGATTGACACAACAAAGTAACCAGAGTGCCCAGGACAGAAATTTGCACAGGGAGAGAATCCCAGACATCTACAGAGGGTTTCTCTCAGTATGCAGCAGAGTATATGTATATGAGGACACAACCCAAGGCCAGCAACAAAACAGGCCATAAGCATTAGAGAATAGAGTTAGCTATTCACACAAGGCCTAAAATAGTTCTTTTTCCCACCAGACAGACCAGAAACAATTCTTAATTCATGGAACATTGGAAAGGATACTCAAGAAGATCTAGGGAATAATTAGTCCTAGACTGAGCACTGCTCCAGACCCACCTAACTCATCATAAAAACAAGATCTGAAAGGACCAAACTGTTTCCAGTTAACTGCCTCCCAGGAGAAGAAAACCTCATGACTATATTTAGGAATATACGTATATGAAGCACTCAATGAGGTTAAATTTGCAGTTCCTAGCATCTCTCTAAAGGATAATTGACCATTTAAACTATAATAATAGTTATGTGTATTGTGACGTTTATAAAAGCATATGTGTATGTATAATGCAAAATTTAGAAGGGAAAAAGTGGAATTATACTATTATAAGATTCTTGTACTATTGTGAAGTGCTGTAATTTCACTTGGGGGTAGACTGTGTTATGTTAAAGATGATACTGTTAAACCCTAATGCAGACACTGCACAAAACAAATAGTCATAAGTAGCAATCAAGGAGATGAATAAAATAATAAATAAGTTCACTGGAAAGAAGACAAAAAAAGAGAAAAGAGAACAAAAGCTTCCAGAACAAATAGCAAACAAAGTAAAAAAGATAGAGTTAAGCCTAACAGAACCAACAATCACATAAAACATAAACAGTCTAAACACCTCAATTAAAAGGCAGAAATTATCATATTGGGCCAAAAACCAAGACCCAACTTTATACTGCCTACAAGAAACTTAATGTACATATAAAGACAGAAGTAGGTTAAAGGAAAAAGAATGGAAGAAGATGTGCCAAACCAATACTAGTCAAGAGAAGGCTGGAATGACTATTTTAGTATTAGACAAAGTAGAATTCAGATCAAAGAATTACTAGGGATGAAGAAGGTCATTTTCTAATTATGAAGTAATCAGTTAATCAAGTAGACATAGTAGTCCTAAATAAACCAAATGACACAAAAGAGTGTCAGAAGTGCAAGGATGAGACGATAAATCCAGTTTTCATCAGAGATTTCAATACCCTCTCTTAATAATTGATAGAAGAAACTGAAAGAAAATTATCAAGAAAATGGTATAGTTGAGTGACACTATCATTCAGGGTGAGCTGGTTGACATTCATAGAATTCCCAATCCAAGAAGAAAACAGAGCCTTTCAGGTGCAAGCTGAACATTTTAGCAAGATTATATTCTGAGCCATAAAGCAAGTCTCAATAAATTAAAAATTATTCAAGTCATATAAAATATATCCTCCTATCATAATAGAATTAAATTAAAAATCAATAAAAGATACTTGGAATATTCAAAAATATTTGGAACTCAGTAACCTATTTCTAAACAATCATGGATTAAATTAAAAATAAAAAATGAAATTAAAAAGTATTTTGAATGAAATGAAAATGAAAACACTGAATATCAGAATTATTTGGATGCTTTAAAATGGTATTGAGGGGGAGGGAAGTTTATAGCCATAACATCTATGTTGGAAAATAAGAAGGGTTTCAAATCAATGAGCTCAGCTTCTACCTTAAGAGACTAGAAAAAGAAAAGCAAATGAAACCCCAAGTAAGCAGAATAAAGGAAATATCTCCAGGAAAATGGAGATATGAAACAGAGAAAATAAATGAAACCAAAATCCACTTCTTTGAGAAGATCTACAAAATTGCTAAACCCTTTGCCAGACTTATCAGGGAGAAATGAAACAAGACACTAATTGCCCAGATCAGGAATGAGAGAGATGTGGAAAAATATCACCACAGATTTTATAAATAATAAAAGGAAAATAAAGGAATATCATGAACAGCTTTATGCTAATTTAAGCATATCAGCAACTTAGATGAAATGGACAAGTTCCTTGAGAGATCCAAACTATCAAACCTCACTCAAAAAGAAAGAAAGATATCCTGAATAGCTCTGTATCTATTAAGGAAATTGCACTTTTAGTAAAAAATATTTCTATAAGGAGGACTCCAGACTCAAATGACCTTAGTAGTAAATTCAAGTAAACCTTTAATATGAAATTTCAAATTTAAATGAACTTTCCCTGAAAATTGAAGAAGAAATATGATTTCCCATTCTAAGAGGCTAGCATTACCCTGATACCAAAATTCATACAAAAGCATTACAAGAAAATCAACCAATCAGTATACCTCATTAACATGTAAAAATTCCAAGTAAAATTTTAACAGGTTGAATCCAACAAATATATTAAAAGGATAGTGCATCATGATCAACCGGGATTTGTCCTAGTAACACAAGGATTGGTTAAAAAATATGCTTCATTTGCAAGCTCAGAAGAAAAACCTTGTAATCATGTTAATAGATGCAGAAACATCTATGAAAAACCAACATTTAGTATCATACTTGATGGTGAAGTTTAATGCTTTTTCCCTAAGATCAGGAATACAGAGATAACTGCTTTTGCTGCTTCCACTTGCCATTGTATTGTAGGTTCTGGCCAGTGCAATCAGGCAAGAAAAAGGAATAATCATTTAGATTGGAAAAGAAAAAGTAAAACTGTCTCTATTCCCAGATGACTTGATTATCTTTGTCAAAAAAATCCAATGAAATCTAAAAAATGGCTACTAGATATAATAAAATTTAGCAGTGTTACAGGAAACAAGATCAGTATACAAAAATCTATTTTATTTCTGAGGATGATTGGAAAATAAAAATAATACTATTTACAATAGCAGAAAAATATGGAATTCCTAGGAATAAATCTGACAAAGGCATGAAAGCCCAAAAAACATTGCTTAAGAGAAATTATTTATAAATTGAGATATACCTGGCTCATGAGTAGCAGACTCAATATGTTAAAATACCAGTTCTCCCCAAATAGATTTGTAAACTCAATGCAATTTCAAACTCCCATCAGCCTTTTTTTGTAGAAATGGGTCAACTGGCTCTAAAAGTTACATGAAATACAAAGGACATTGGTATTTGGAAAAGAACAAAGTTGGAGGGTTAACACTAACTAATTTCATAGTAAGTCTTTACTGTGAGGCTACTATAATCATAATTGGATCAGATATTGGTGAAAAGATACTTTGAAGGTTGTGGATGTATATGTTCATTATCTTAATTGCTGTACACTTTAAGTATGTGTGGTTTAAATCGTTAAATAGGAAGTCATTCCTCTATTATTTTCATTGCACTCTAAGTCGATTCACTGGTAGTTACTGTGTTTGGTGGTTCTCTTTTTCTATTTCAGGCTTCCTTCCTACTCAGTCTTATCAAGAGTGGTAGTTATTTATGTTCTGTAGTGCTATTGTTTCTTCTCTGCACCAGGTCCTCCCTATCTAGTGGTACTGCAGTTACCCTGACTCTTCCCTGGGTCCCTCAATCCAGAAACAGATATGAAACCCAAATTTCCATCTCATGGTGAAACTGGGTAGGTGGGGGACTTTATCACAGAGCCATGCCCTGGCTCAGCTTCTGTTGTTACTGTTTTCAACAACAGAGGAACTTTCCATACTAGCTAGAGCCACCAAACTAGGGCAGCTTTTTCAGCATCCTTTTGTGGAGTGGAACCCCAACCCCCATTTCATACTCTGGATCTGGCTTTTGTCCTTGGTCTGTATGGGGTGGTGGCCCCACTTATACTGGAGAGCCCATCTCCTGGTTGTTTCCTCTCACTGGTTTTGAGTCTCAGGCTTCTGTGTATTTGTTCTGTTTCTAGTCTATAGAGATACTAATTTGTATCTTTAAAAATTTTTTTTTCTTATTTTCATTATGATGGAGGTATTGGTGCAAATTTTGAAGTCACACGCTATCTTGCCTGTAAGTCACAGGTCTGTTTATTTCCCAGCTTTTTCCGTGGCACTTTTCAAAGTGCTAAGCCATTGCAGGCTCTTAATAAATAATTGCAGGATGCATGAATAAGATACACAGACTGCTCAAATAATATTACATTATGAGCTCACTCATGTCATACTCAATATATGTTTATATAAAGTGCATAAAAAGAAATGATCGTGGAATGATTTATACTAAGAATTTAACAGGGTATTAGTCAACCATTTTTTGCTTTTTAAAAAATGCCTCTCTGTGCTCTCTCCCTCCCACTGTTTATTGTTGTTGTTACAATAAACATGACCTCTGAATACACAGTACTTATTTTGACCTTGGAAAAACTTAAATAGTGATCCTGACTCTTAAGTCCACCGAAGTTGAGGCACTGCCACCCCTCACCCTCCCATTCCTTATTCCCAAACCTCAAGTTATGTCTGTACATGATTTTATGTCACCTTTCTCCCTGGCCTTTCTTCCTCTGGGACCTAACTCTTAGGTACTCTAAAAGGACCAAGAGGTTTTAAAAAAGTAAACAGAATCTTGCCTTCATATCCCTTCAAGAAGTCATTTCATCTGCTTGATACTACTTGAAAGTCTTTTAGTCTTTTGGTCTTTTAGTTAGGGTAAGAAATCGAATGTTAGGCTTGGATTGCCTCCTTGGGAAAGCCAACAAACTAATATGTATGCATTTCTGACAAATCAGTGATGACATTCACATTTTTTTTCCATTTTTGTTTGGGGTGTGGGTGATAAAACAGGAAAGCTAAATGTTAATGAGGTAGGGTAGGGATGCTTTTAAGAGGACACAGGACAATTGACATTCAACCTCAGCCTCAGAAACCTTTCTCCACTCCAAGAGTGGCCAGAATATAGCCTCTGAGGCATCTCTTACTGCCTAAGTGTGGACCAAGTGGGCTTTTTGCTTTGCCCAGAGTGTTGTGCATAAGACATGGAAAACAAGCAAGGCAACAGCTTCCTGCTAGCTCTTTCCCCTCTAAAGATACGTGATATCTTTAGATCTAGAGTGCATACTAGCTTCAGAATTTTTTACATATTTCCTAATATACCTTATAATTTTTGTAAACAGTGAATTTTTTCCTAAATATAGGATTTGAAATCCTAGACTCAAATCTGATAGGTAACTCCAAGCTTCTTGGATGATTCAGAAGCGCACATCCTTCTCAGCCTCTTGCCAGTGCCAGCACAGTAGGAAAACTTCATAAATATTTACTAGTTCTGCAATTCTCACAGTAGCTGCTCTCAAAAGAGTTCACTCTGGTTCTGCCAGTAAAGGTCAACATACTGTTCTGTTGAGTGAAAACTAAGAACAGACCAAAAGTGGCAATAAATAAGCTCTGTAGTGCTATAATATATATTTTATGTATATTTTTGGTCTCCAAAATAAGTACTAGATATGACTTAGCATAAAACTTTAGGTTGTACTTAAAAATGTTGTTCCTCTACTTTCAGATTCAGTAAGTTCCTTGTCTTGTCATGTGTGCCATATCCATGAAATGAGAAGATTAGTAAAAGCAGATGAGATTTTGGATCTATACTACTTGTGATGATTTCTAATTGTAATTAATGTTTGATGACTTCCCTAAGGGAGCCGGATTGTGTCCCTTTGCTGCAGAAGACCTACCAACAGCAGCCCCTGGATTTGCCCTCCAAGTACTGTCAAAAGAGCAAGGCTGTTTGATCTCTCTTCTCAAGCAGACTATTTGGGGCTGATAGCCCTTACCATGCATGTCCTTATCCAGTGAGCTAGTGCAACCAATTGACTCAGTATGTAAAGGTAGCATTTTCATCCAGTTCATTTGGAAGATTGGGAATTAAAAATGACCGTCTCCTTCTCCCAAGCTTGTGGTTAGATGAGAAATATTCTGTGGGCCTCTTAAAGTTCTATCATTTTAAAATTCACTTGGGATAATGATAAATATCTAGTACCAGATTGAAATGGTATAGTATTTTTAAAGAAGTATCAACCAGAAATATTCTTCTTTTTGAAAAGGTAGACTTTTAATAACTGCCCTATTAAGAATGTCAATATTTACTGCCATTATGACTTAGGAGTCATAATGGAGTGCAGTAACCTCCCTATCATGTCAACCAGAAATATTCTTTAAAAATATTGGTTAGGGACACCTGGGTGGCTTAGTTGGTTAAGCTTCTGCCTTCAGCTCAAGTCATGATCCCAAGGTCTTGAGATTGAGTCCCACTTCAGACTCGTCACTCAGTTCGGAGCATGCTTCTTCCTCTACCTGCTACTCTCCCTGCTGTGTACTATGTCTCTTTCTCTCTGTCTCTCTCTGGTTGTTTGATTGATTGATTGATAGATAAATGTTATATGTAGTTCTATTTTCCTACTTTTGAAGTATCCCTTGGGAAGTCCTAGCCACAGTATTCAGACAAGAAAAAGAAGAGGCATACTTACGGGCAAGGAAGAATTTAAGCTGTCACTATTTACAGATAACACAATACTACACATTAAAAAAACCTATATATTCCACCAAAAAACTACTAGAAGTAATAATCAAATTCAGTAAAGTTGCAGGTTACAAAATTAATAGCCAGAAATAGGTAGCATTTTTGTACCCTAATAATGAAGCAGCAGAAAGATTGAGAAAACCATTCCATTTACAATTATACCAAAGAGAAGAAAATACCTAGGAGTAAACTTAACCTGGGAGATGAAAGACCTACACTCTGAAAACTCTGAAACATTAATGAAAGAATTTGATGATGACACAAACAAATGGATAGATATTTCATGCTTATGGACTGGAAGAATTTATATTGTTAAAATGTCCATACTACCCAAAGCAATCTGCAGACTCAGTGCAGTTCCTCTCAAATCACCAATAGGATTTTTCATAAACCTAGAACAAATAATACTGAAATTTGTATGGAACAAGAAAAGCCAAATACAATAGCCAACACAATCTTGAGAAAGCAGAACAAAGCTGGAAGTATCACAATTCCAGATTTCAAGATACACTACAAAGCTGTAATAATCAAAGCAGTATGGTACTGGCACCAAAAGAGACATGCGGATCTATCAAACAGAACAGAGAGCCCAGAAATAAACCCAGGCTTATATGATTAAGTCTATGGAAAAATAGACAAGAATATACAACAAGGTAAAGACATAAGTGGTGTTGGGAAGATTAGACAGTTATATGCAAAAGAATGAAACTGGACCACTTTCTAACACCATACAAAAAAATAAACTCAAAATGGTAAAAGATCTAAATATAAGACAGGAAACCATAAAAATCATAGACGAGAACAAAGCCAGCAATTTCTCTGATATTGGCCATAGCAATATTTTTCTGAATATCTCCTAAGACAGGGTAAACAAAAACAAAAATAAACTACTGGGCATACTTCAAAATAAAAAGCTTTTGCATAGCAAAGGAATCCATCAACAACACAAAAAGGCAACCTACTGAATGGGAGAAGGTATTTGAAATGATTTCTCTAATAAGGGATTAATATCCAAAATATATGAAGATCTTATACAACTCAGTGCCAAAAAATTTTTTTGATTAAAAAATGGGGAGAGGACCTGAATAGGATTTTTTTCCAAAGAAGACATAAAAATGGCTAACAGACACATGAGAAGATGCTTAACATCACTCACCGTCAGGGAAATCAAAATCAAAACCACAATGAGGTATCAACTCACACCTTTTAGAATGACTGAAGTAAAAAAGACCAGAAACAAGTACTGACATACACAGAGGAAAAAACCCCTCATGTACTGTTGGTGGGAATGTAAATTGGTGTAGCCACTGTGGAAAAAAGTATGGAGGTTCCTCAAAAAGTTAAAAACAGAAATACTATGTGATCCAGTAATTCCACTGCTGAGTATTTACCCAAAGAAAATGAAAACACTAACTCATAAAGATACATTCACCCCTACATTTATTGCAACATTATTTACAGTAGCCAAAATATGGAAGCAACCTAAATGTCCCATCAATAAATAGGATAATAGAAAACACACACACACACACACACACACACACACACACACACACACGGATATTCAGCCATAAAGGAAGAGACATATTACCATTTGTGACAACATGGATGGGTATTATTCTAAATGAATTAAGTCAGACTGAGAAAGGCAAATATTATATGATTTCACTCAAATGTGAAATCTAAGAAACAAAAAAAATGAATAAATAAAAAGCAGAATCAGACCTATAAATACAGAGAACAAACTGATGGTTGCCAGAAGGAAGAGGGTCAGGGGATTAGGCAAAATGGGTGAAAAGGAGGGAGATACAGGCTCCCAGTTATGCAATGAATAAGTCCTGGGAATAAAAGATCCAGCATAGAGAATCTAGACATATATTATATGTGATACTGTAATGTGACAGTTGGTAGCTACACTTGTGGTGAGCATAGTATAATACGTAGAGAAGTTGAATATTGTACACCTGAAAGTAATACAACATTTGTGTCAATTGTACTCAATTAATAAAAATAAAAGTGAAGTATTCCTTGGGCCAGAAAGTAATTGTACTCATATTTAAATCAAAGTTACAAAAGTAATTTTACTCATATTTAGATCAAAGTTATAATTTATTCTCGTATAGAATTTTATTTAACAATATTTTACTTATTTTGGGCCATGCCTACATGATCCGGTGAAATAATTGGGAAACATCAACCTTGAGCCATTTGACCTCATTAGCATACTTCTTAAAAATCAGTCTATTGGGACGCCTGGGTGGCTCAGTTGGTTAAGCAGCTGCCTTTGGCTCAGGTCATGATCCCAGGGTCCTGGGATCGAGTCCCACATAGGGCTCCTTGCTCGGCAGGGAGCCTGCTTCTTTCTCTGCCTCTGCCTGCCTCTTTGTCTGCCTGTGCTCGCTCCCTATCTCTCCCTCTGTCTCTGACAAATAAATAAATAAAATCTTTAAAAAAAAAATCAGTCTATTATTCTTTTGGATTATAAACTTGTGTATATATCTTCTAATAGGTATTTATATTTTCACTTTGACTGGACTCCCTATGGTCTTTAGTAGTTCGGTTTCTGTAGTTGTTTGTCCTTGGATTAAGTCATCTCATGTATCTATATACACATAAAATGCAAATTACCCATTATCCTTCAATAGAGTTTTTTAAAATTAATTTAATTAATTTAGAGAGAGAGTGTGTGATTTGGGGGGAGGGAGAAAGGCAGAGAGAGAATCTCAAGCAGACTCCATGCTGAGCATGGAGCCTGACACAAGATCGATCCCACAATCCCGAGATCATTACCTGAGCTGAAATCATGAGTCAGACATAACCATGACTATACCACCCAGGCGCCCCAATCAATAGAGTTTTAAACAGTTTTCTTCATCAATTCCCAAAGAAATGGCATAACATGTCTTGAAACTGACTGTTTCTTTCTGATGAACCAGTGAAGAAAAGATGTTTTTCCATGGGAGAAACCAATCCTGAAAATGCTACCTTCTCTAGAGGATAACATAATGTAAAAGAAAGGCTCTTCTATGTAAACCTTGGGGAATACATGCCAGAATGTTGGAAGTCACTACTCATCTCCATCTCTGTGATATAAAAGAATCACTGTAGTTTCATCCCCTTTTATTTTGTTTTATCAGGAACATACCCTATTAGTTCAAAGAGATGATGTTTTCATGGGTATGTTTTGCTACTGTCTCCTAGGACATAAACTACTCCTAATTATTTAATGATATGGTGCAAAGAATAAACATAACCACTTATATTTGAAGAAATGGTATTTTTTAAAGATATGCAGGTACTACTCCCACTTAGCTAATAATTCTATGGCAAAAGATAAATAGAACCAATGGGAAAAAAATCTTAATAGTATTTGATGTTTGACATCTTTTAGAAATCTGATGCCACAGAGATGTCCACCTTACTCTTTATAACACAATAATCCTGAATAAATCACTATCTAAATGCCAAAAAAATATGAAAGCACTAGAAGAAAATATGGGTGAATATATTTATAACCTTGGAATAGGAAGACCTGTAAAACATGACATAAAACTCAAAAGCATGAAGGAAAACATTAAAAAATTTCACTACTAAAGGGAAACTACTTTATAGCTATAAATACCAATAAAAACTAAAAATACTAAGAGGAAGTAAAAACACATTTGTTCTAATAAAATACACATACAAAAAACTTTCAAAAATCAATAAAAAACATTAAGTAGAAATAAATGGACAAAGATTACACAAAAGGGATTTCTAGAAAAAGACACACAAATGGTTAAGTAAAACCTCATTGACAATGAAGTAAATACAAAACATCAAAGACCTACAAAGTTTCATGTGTCAGAAAGACAAAATGTTACAAAAAGGTATCAGCAAGGCTACAGGGAAAGGGCAGTTTCTATTTTACTAAAAATGAAAATTGGTACTCTACACTATGAGGACAATTTGGCACTATAAAATATAACAAAATTAAAAACTTATAACCCTTTCACTTAACATATTAGACAGGATTCTCCAGAGACACAAAGCCAATAGGAGATACATAGGTGTGCAGAAAGAGATTTATTATGAAGGACTGGCTCACATGATTAGGGAGGCTGAGAAGTTCCACAACCTGCCACCTACAAACTGCAGTCCAAGGGAAGATGGTGTTATAATTCCCATCGAAACCCAAAGGCCAGAAAGGAGGGGTGTGGTGGGGTAGAATGGTGTAAAACTTACTCTGAGTCTGAAAACCCAAGAACCAGGAGCTCTAATCAGGAGGGCAGAAGCATTTGGACATCCCAGCTCAAGCACAGAGCAAATCCAGCCTTCCTTTGCGTTTCTGTCCTATTTAGGCCCTCAAGGGATTAGAATAGGCCCACTCAAGCTGGTGAGGACAATCTGCCTTACGGAGCCTACTGTGAAATCCCAACTGCTTCCAGAAACACCTTCAGAAACACACCCAGAGAAAATGTATCATGCATATTCACTAAAAACTCAAAAGAGAGCTATTCTGCCCATACATCAGGATGACTAATTTTTCATTTTTCATTTGCACTTTTTGGTATCATGTATGTGAGGCCCCAGCATAAAAATATCTCACTTTATTATTTTATATTTTAGTACTTTATATTTGCTCAGTATTAATGCTCAAAGTGTTTCCAACTAATTATTAAACAATAACTATTACACAAAAAAGGAGTTTAGTTCTTCAGTATTCAATTCATTTTTCTCTCAGTGATAAATTAAGAGAAACTGATCACTGGGTTAAACATTGAATTTTCTGTATTTGCAGTGTTTCTGCATGATGGATTTTGTAATTATCTTGGTATCCACATTCCAAACAGCTTTGAGGTCTCATTTACATGAAATGTGAGTTTCCTATTTTTTGCCTCAAGTCTATCTTTAATTATGTACTAAACCATAATTACAAAATAAGTTATGAGTTGAAAATTTTACCCTTCAATTCACACTGACAAAAAGAAAGATAGGAATAGCTTAACCACACAATGTATACTTAAATTTACTTCTCTGTAAAATGAGTGATTGTCTGCTACATCTGAAAATGTGCAGACCAGGAGGCCTGCCCGGATGGTGGAATGAATGATCGCGGCAACTGAACTCATGCCACGTTTTCAGATATATCACACTGCCATTCTTGAAGATGACTTAATCCAAGGACAAACAACTACAGAAACCGAACTACTACAGACCATAGGGAGTCCAGTCAAAGTGAAAATATAAATACCTATTAGAAGATATATACACAAGTTTATAATCCAAAAGAATAATAGACTGATTTTTTTTTAAAGATTTTATTTATTTATTTGTCAGAGACAGAGGGAGAGAGAGGGAGCGAGCACAGGCAGACAGAGAGGCAGGCAGAGGCAGAGGAAGAAGCAGGCTCCCTGCCGAGCAAGGAGCCCGATATGGGACTCGATCCCAGGACCCTGGGATCATGACCTGAGCCGATGATATGTATCTATACATATTTTATGTGTATATAGATACATGATACAGATATATTATCTAGTATCTATATATTATGTATCTCTCTATACATAAACCTGATCTACTTCAAGGTCATACTGATGGCATTTTACTTTGTCAGTCTGGTCTTTAAATATCTTGGCCACCTAAAATGTGGGCTAGATTTTTAAACCTTGGAAACTGCAGTTGCTCTATTGTTAGTAGGGTTAATAGGGTTATAATAGCCTGATAGCCTGCAATGAGCTGTTTACAGGAACAGCAACAAAACAAGCAACAAAAAGAGAAATGATTGCATCTTCACAAGGGAAAAGCCAATCAATGTTATCTAATTGATTGGACTTTCCACAGGAGACTATTTGGCTGGACACAGTGGCATTTCCATGATTCATTTGGGTCCTCTCTGAATATCCAGGTATTTACCTGTGGTGAAGTTGGTTTCTTTGGTTACAAGATGGATTACCATGGGAAAATTAGTAAGCCTCCATTTCTACATCCAAAAAAAAAAAAAGTCGGAAGTGTTAATACCTCACAGGGTTGTTGGGAGGACAAAAAAACCAATGCTTGAGGAACTTCTGGCATAGTACTTGGCACATAATAAATTCTCACCCCCCCAAATTTGTTTTTTTTTTTTAAATAAATTAATTTATTTATTTTCAGAAAAACAGTATTCATTATTTTTTCACCACACCCAATGCTTCATGCAATCCGTGCCCTCCATAATACCCACCACCCGGCACCCCAACCTCCCACCCCACCCCCCGCCACTTCAAACCCCTCAGATTGTTTTTCGGAGTCCATAGCCTTTCATGGTTCACCTCCCTTTCCAATTTTTCCCAACTCCATTTTCCTCTCTAACACCCCTTGTCCTCCATGCTATTTGTTATGCTCCACAACTAAGTGAGACCATATGATAATCGACTCTCTCTGCTTGACTTATTTCACTCAGCATAATCTCTTCCAGTCCCGTCCATGTTGCTATAAAAGTTGGGTATTCGTCCTTTCTTTTTTTTTTTTTTTTTTTTTTTTTTTAGTCCTCCTTATTTTTTTATTTTTTTTTTTATAAATTTTTATTTTTTATAAACATATATTTTTATCCCCAGGGGTACAGGTCTGTGAATCACCAGGTTTACACACTTCACAGCACTCACCAAAGCACATACCCTCCCCAATGTCCATAATCCCACCCCCTTCTCCCAAACCCCCTCCCCCCAGCAACCCTCGGTTTGTTTTGTGAGATTAAGAGTCACTTATGGTTTGTCTCCCTCCCAATCCCATCTTGTTTCATTTATTCTTCTCCTACCCACTTAAGCCTCCATGTTGCATCACCACTTCCTCATATCAGGGAGATCATATGATAGTTGTCATTCTCTGCTTGACTTATTTCGCTAAGCATGATTCGCTCTAGTTCCATCCATGTTGTCGCAAATGGCAAGATTTAATTTCTTTTGATGGCTGCATAGTATTCCATTGTGTATATATACCACATCTTCTTGATCCATTCATCTGTTGATGGACATCTAGGTTCTTTCCATAGTTTGGCTATTGTGGACATTGCTGCTATAAACATTCGGGTGCATGTGCCCCTTTGGATCACTACATTTGTATCTTTAGGGTAAATACCCAATAGTGCAATTGCTGGGTCATAGGGCAGTTCTATTTTCAACATTCTGAGGAACCTCCATGCTGTTTTCCAGAGTGGCTGCACCAGCTTGCATTCCCACCAACAGTGTAGGAGGGTTCCCCTTTCTCCACATCCTCGCCAGCATCTGTCATTTCCTGACTTGTTGATTTTAGCCATTCTGACTGGTGTGAGGTGATATCTCATTGTGGTTTTGATTTGTATTTCCCTGATGCCGAGTGATATGGAGCACTTTTTCATGTGTCTGTTGGCCATCTGGATGTCTTCTTTACAGAAATGTCTGTTCATGTCCTCTGCCCATTTCTTGATTGGATTATTTGTTCTTTGGGTGTTGAGTTTGCTAAGTTCTTTATAGATTGTGGACACTAGTCCTTTATCTGATATGTCGTTTGCAAATATCTTCTCCCATTCTGTCAGTTGTCTTTTGATTTTGTTAACTGTTTCCTTTGCTGTGCAAAAGCTTTTGATCTTGATGGAATCCCAATAGTTCATTTTTTCCCTTGCTTCCCTTGCCTTTTGCGTTGTTCCTAGGAAGATGTTGCTGCGGGAGAGGTCGAAGAGGTTGCTGCCTGTGTTCTCCTCAAGGATTTTGATGGATTCCTTTCGCACATTGAGGTCCTTCATCCATTTTGAGTCTATTTTTGTGTGTGGTGTAAGGAAATGGTCCAATTTCATTTTTCTACATGTGGCTGTCCAGTTTTCCCAGCACCATTTATTGAAGAGGCTGTCTTTTTTCCATTGGACATTCTTTCCTGCTTTGTCGAAGATGAGTTGACCATAGAGTTGAGGGTCTATTTCTGGGCTCTCTATTCTGTTCCATTGATCTATGTGTCTGTTTTTGTGCCAGTACCATGCTGTCTTGATGATGACAGCTTTGTAATAGAGCTTGAAGTCCGGAATTCTGATGCCACCAACGTTGGCTTTCTTTTTCAATATCCCTTTGGCTATTCGAGGTCTTTTCTGGTTCCATATAAATTTTAGCATTATTTGTTCCATTTCTTTGAAAAAGATGGATGGTACTTTGATAGGAATTGCATTAAATGTGTAGATTGCTTTAGGTAGCATAGACATTTTCACAATATTTATTCTTCCAATCCAGGAGCATGGAACATTTTTCCATTTCTGTGTGTCTTCCACAATTTCTTTCATGAGTACTTTATAGTTTTCTGAGTATAGATTCTGTGTCTCTTTGGTTAGGTTTATTCCTAGGTATCTTATGGTTTTGGATGCAATTGTAAATGGGATTGACTCCTTAATATCTCTTTCTTCTGTCTTGCTGTTGGTGTAGAGAAATGCAACTGATTTCTGTGCATTGATTTTATATCCTGACACTTTACTGAATTCCTGTATAAGTTCTAGCAGTTTTGGAGTGGAGTCTTTTGGGTTTTCCACATATAGTATCATATCATCTGCGAAGAGTGATAATTTGACTTCTTCTTTGCCGATTTGGATGCCTTTAATTTCCTTTTGTTGTCTGATTGCTGAGGCTAGGACCTCTAGTACTATGTTGAATAGCAGTGGTGATAATGGACATCCCTGCCGTGTTCCTGACCTTAGTGGAAAAGCTTTCAGTTTTTCTCCATTGAGAATGATATTTGCGGTGGGTTTTTCATAGATGGCTTTGATGATATTGAGGTATGTGCCCTCTATCCCTACACTTTGAAGAGTTTTGATCAGGAAGGGATGCTGTACTTTGTCAAATGCTTTTTCAGCATCTATTGAGAGTATCATATGGTTCTTGTTCTTTCTTTTATTGATGTGTTCTATCACATTGACTGATTTGCGGATGTTGAACCAACCTTGCAGCCCTGGAATAAATCCCACTTGGTTGTGGTGAATAATCTTTTTAATGTACTGTTGAATCCTATTGGCTAGTATTTTGTTGAGTATTTTCGCATCTGTGTTCATCAAGGATATCGGTCTATAGCTCTCTTTTTTGGTGGGATCCTTGTCTTGTTTTGGGATCAAGGTGATGCTGGCCTCATAAAATGAGTTTGGAAGTTTTTTTTCCATTTCTATTTTTTGGAACAGTTTCAGGAGAATAGGAATTAGTTCTTCTTTAAATGTTTGGTAGAATTCCCCCGGGAAGCCGTCTGGCTCTGGGCTTTTGTTTGTTTGGAGATTTTTAATGACTGTTTCAATCTCCTTACTGGTTATGGGTCTGTTCAGGCTTTCTATTTCTTCCTGGTTCAGTTGTGGTAGTTTATATGTTTCTAGGAATGCATCCATTTCTTCCAGATTGTCAAATTTATTGGCGTAGAGTTGCTCATAGTATGTTCTTATAATAGTTTGTATTTCTTTGGTGTTAGTTGTGATCTCTCCTCTTTCATTCATGATTTTATTTATTTGGGTCCTTTCTCTTTGCTTTTTGATAAGTCTGGCGAGGGGTTTATCAATTTTATTAATTCTCTCAAAGAACCGGCTCCTAGTTTCGTTGATTTGTTTTATTGTGTTTTGGTTTCTATTTCACTGATTTCGGCTGTGATCTTTATGATTTCTCTTCTCCTGCTGGGCTTAGGGTTTCTTTCTTGTTCTTTCTCCAGCTCCTTTAGGTGTAGGGTTAGGTTGTGTACCTGAGACCTTTCTTGTTTCTTGAGAAAGGCTTGTACCGCTATATATTTTCCTCTCAGGACTGCCTTTGTTGTGTCCCACAGATTTTGAACCGTTGTATTTTCATTATCATTTGTTTCCATGATTTTTTTCAATTCTTCTTTAATTTCCCGGTTGACCCATTCATTCTTTAGAAGGATACTGTTTAGTCTCCATGTATTTGGGTTCTTTCCAAACTTCCTTTTGTGGTTGAGTTCTAGCTTTAGAGCATTGTGGTCTGAAAATATGCAGGGAATGATCCCAATCTTTTGATACCGGTTGAGTCCTGATTTAGGACCGAGGATGTGATCTATTCTGGAGAATGTTCCATGTGCACTAGAGAAGAATGTGTATTCTGTTGCTTTGGGATGAAATATTCTGAATATATCTGTGATGTCCATCTGGTCCAGTGTGTCGTTTAAGGCCTTTATTTCCTTGCTGATCTTTTGCTTGGATGATCTGTCCATTTCAGTGAGGGGAGTGTTAAAGTCCCCTACTATTATTGTATTATTGTTGCAAACACCTGAAAATCCATCGGCAGATCGAAGAGAAGAACAACAGCAATTCTGGAAACAGAAAAACAACCACTTTCTGAAAGGTAGGACCGGCGGAGAAGTGAATCCAAAGCGACGGGAAGATAGACCCCGGGGGGAGGGGCCGGCTCCCGGCAAGCGGCGGAGCAACCGCGCACAAAATCAGGACTTTTAAAAGTCTGTTCCGCTGAGGGACATCACTCCAGAGGCTAAACCGGGGCGAAGCCCACGCGGGGTCAGCGTGGCCTCAGGTCCCGCAGGGTCACAGAAGGATCGGGGGTGTCTGAGTGTCGCAGAGCTTGCGGGTATTGGAACGGGAAAGCCGGCTGCAGAGACAGAGCCGACAGTAAGCTCACAGCTCGGGGTGACCTTGAACCGGTCGCAGGCTCGGTGAGCTCGGAGCGCGGCCAGAGGTCAGGCAGACGGGAGTGACTGGGCGCTGTTCTCTGAGGGCGCCCTGAGGAGTGCGGCCCTGGGCTCTCGGCTCCTCCGGGCCGGAGACCAGGAGGCCGCCATTTGTATTCCCGTCCTCCGGAACTCTACGGAAAGCGCTCAGGGAACAAAAGCTACTGAAAGCAAACCCCAGCGGATTACTCACCCCGGCCCCGGGTAAGGGCGGTGTAATTCCGCCTGGGGCACAGACACTTGAGAATCACTACAACAGGCCCCTCCCCCAGAAGATCAACAAGAAATCCAGCCGAGACCAAGTTCACCTACCAAGGAGTGCGGTTTCAATACCAAGGAGAGCAGCAGAATTCCAGAGGAGGAGAAAGCCAAGCACGGAACTCATGGCTTTTTTCCTGTGATTTTTTTTAGTCTTGCAGTTAATTTAATTTTTTCTTTTTCATTTTTTTTTTTTTTTTCTTCTCGCCTTCGGGTAAATTTTTTTTTTTTTTTAACTGTTACCTTTTTCTTTTTTAACGATTTTTTACTAGTTTATCTAATATATATATTTTTTCTTTTTTTACATTTTTCTCAGGTCTTTTCTTTTTTAAAAATTTTTTTCTTTTTTTTTTTTTCTTTTCTTTGTTCTTTTTTTTTCTTTCTTCCTTTTTGAACCTTTTTTTATCCCCTTTCTCCCCACTCACGATTTTCGATCTCTTCTAATTTGGTTAAAGCATATTTTCCTGGGGTTGTTGCCACCCTTTTAGTATTTTACTTGCCCCTTCATTTACTCTTATCTGGCCAAAATGACAAGACGTAAAAATTCAACACAAAAAAAAGAACAAGAGGCAGTACCGAAGGCTAGGGACCTAATCAATACAGACATCGGTAATATGTCAGATCTAGAGTTCAGAATGACAATTCTCAAGGTTCTAGCCGGGCTCGAAAAAGGCATTGAAGATATTAGAGAAACCCTCTCAAGAGATATAAAAGCCCTTTCTGGAGAAATAAAAGAACTAAAATCTAACCAAGTTGAAATCAAAAAAGCTATTAATGAGGTGCAATCAAAAATGGAGGCTCTAACTGCTAGGATAAATGAGGCAGAAGAAAGAATTAGTGATATAGAAGACCAAATGACAGAGAATAAAGAAGCTGAGCAAAAGAGGGACAAACAGCTACTGGACCACGAGGGGAGAATTCGAGAGATAAGTGACACCATAAGACGAAACAACATTAGAATAATTGGGATTCCAGAAGAAGAAGAAAGAGAGAGGGGAGCAGAAGGTATACTGGAGAGAATTATTGGGGAGAATTTCCCCAATATGGCAAAGGGAATGAGCATCAAAATTCAGGAGGTTCAGAGAACGCCCCTCAAAATCAATAAGAATAGGCCCACACCCCGTCACCTAATAGTAAAATTTACAAGTCTCAGTGACAAAGAGAAAATCCTGAAAGCAGCCTGGGAAAAGAAGTCTGTAACATACAATGGTAAAAATATTAGATTGGCAGCTGACTTATCCACAGAGACCTGGCAGGCCAGAAAGAGCTGGCATGATATTTTTAGAGCACTAAACGAGAAAAACATGCAGCCCAGAATACTATATCCAGCTAGGCTATCATTGAAAATAGAAGGAGAGATTAAAAGCTTCCAGGACAAACAACAACTGAAAGAATTTGCAAATACCAAACCAGCTCTACAGGAAATATTGAAAGGGGTCCTCTAAGCAAAGAGAGAGCCTACAAGTGGTAGATCAGAAAGGAACAGAGACCATATACAGTAACAGTCACCTTACAGGCAATACAATGGCACTAAATTCATATCTCTCAATAGTTACCCTGAATGTGAATGGGCTAAATGCCCCTGTCAAAAGACACAGGGTATCAGAATGGATAAAAAAACAAAACCCATCTATATGTTGCCTCCAAGAAACTCATTTTAAGCCCGAAGACACCTCCAGATTTAAAGTGAGGGGGTGGAAAAGAATTTACCATGCTAATGGACATCGGAAGAAGGCAGGAGTGGCAATCCTTATATCAGATCAATTAGATTTTAAGCCAAATTTGTTTTTATCTTTGTTTTATCATTATTGATGCTAGTATTATCTTTATTATTCAGTAGTACAATAACATGCAGTGAAAAACCCATTATGGCTATAGCCTTGAAATACAATTCCTGGGTGTCTTTAGAAGTGGGCCATATTTAAAATGAGTAGTAAACACCCTGAGTATGCTTTATTTTATTTTTGCTATCCCCCAAAAGTCTTCGATTTCGTGTGAACTCAGAAAGTATGCCTATGCATCATTCTTGAAGCAAGAAAATAATGTGGATATTTAATAGTGTGGATATTTACCCATAACTGTGATACAGTGAAGTTAGCAGTTTTGATAATGATGTTGGCTTTTCTGTTTTGTTTAATGCCTGCAAAATTATCCTGCCTACGGCTCCCAGAGGCCCTTCCCATACAGCATGTTCTGTAATCATATTACTGATCTAATAAACATCTATCTCATTGTAATAAACTCTCTTTGTGAACAGCCTCATTAATGTGCTGAAATAATGTACCCAGGGGTATTTCCAGCAATTTCATTGTAGCTCTAAAATTAGCTGCCCTAACAGCTCTATTGGTGGGAAAACTGCCACTTCAGCTCCAATGATCAAATCTTCTGCAGTGCCTTACTGATCATGAAGGTACATGGGGCAGAGCTCCTGGTAAAGGTACTTTGGGGGCAACAAAGTCCTACAGTGTAAAACTTTAAACAAACAATCTCATTTTAATTTTAATTCTGGATCAGTCTCTTTGAATAAATGAACCATTAGTTTATAAAGCTGAGACTTTACCTTATGGAATTCATGCTAAGTATCTAGATAATAAAGCCATAACTATGTTTAACTGATTTTATACACAGAATTTTCTTCTTCCAGTTGTAAAAACTGCCTGGCTTGATAAGTTTTTTTTACTGTTAAGAAGTGGTTTTTTAAATGTTATTAGCCTTACAATTTTATTCTAAAATATCCATTCTTTTTAATAGATATAAAAACCCTTTTTTAGGGATAAATGTATTATCTTTTATTCTTTTTTTCCTTTGGGTTATATTTTCTAACTCAAAACTATATTATTTAGAGATGAGCTTTTTAGAAAGGAATTATTTTAGTATGAAGAGGACTTTAGGTATTTTTTAATATCCTTCAGTACATAGTAATTTTTTAAAAGTTTTATTTGTTTTAGAGAGAGGGAGAGGGAGAAAAGGAGAGCACTTGAGGCAGGGGATGGGCAGAGGGAGAGAATCTCCAGTAGACTCCCCACGGAGCAGGGCTCCATCTCCTGACCCATGAAATCATGACCTGAGCTAAAATCAGAAGTTAGGCACTTAACTAAATGAGCGCTCCCAGTACACAGTAATTTTAGATTTCTAAACTACATAGATCTGTAACACATTTTTGAATCTTATGACCAAAAAGGAAATTTCCAAGTTTCTTTGTTCATTAATTGACAGTCATGAGAAGTGCTAGTCTCTTACTGGAGCTGTTAAGGCAGATTTAGCCTTTCACATTTTCTCAGGCCATTATTGTTGTTGGTAATAATGTCAGTACTGCCTCATGTCAGCATCTGAGGGTCATTACAGAGGGAGCCCAGGACATTTACTGTCTTTTAAATTTTAGGGGAAGAGAAGGCAGATTATAACATTTTTATTTATGTATCTATGTGTATAATTGACACTTTCAGGTATTGGAATTATAAAAGCACCATAAGCACGTTATAACAATTCAAACAATATAGAAATGGTTAAAGTAAAACTAAAGTCTCCCTCTAAAGTAGAACTAAACTGTCCCCTAGGGTAACCACTGTATACATTTAATATGTATTCTTGCATTATTTTCACTTTGCTTACAATCACATGCACTTACATCATTGATTTTGTTTTTTGTTTTGTTTTAGCCCTCATTCATAGAAGTAGGACCATAGTATATATATAGATATTTTATAACTTTTTACTCCTCTCCATATTATGGACATCTTTTCAGGTTAATACTTACACATCAATCTCATTCTTTTTAAGAGCCACGTGGCATTTCATAGTATAAGTGTACTATTATTTATTCAATTCAAACATCTACTGATGGATGGTCATTCAAGTTGTTTCCACTTATTTGCTATTATAACTATGACACAATACACATCTTTGTATAGTTTTCCATACTTCTGCATTTTCTTTAATTAGATAAGCACCCAGAAGTGAGATTGCTAGGTTAAAAGTGCTTTTAAACTTTTTTTTTTAAGATTTTATTTATTTATTTGACAGAGAGAGAGATCACAAATAGGTAGAGAGACAGACAGAGAGAGATGAGGAGAAGCAGGCTCCCTCCTGAGCAGAGAGCCCAATGCGGGACTCGATCCCAGGCCCCTGGGATCATGACCCAAGCTGAAGGCAGAGGCTCAACCCACTGAGCCACCCAGGCAACCCTTAAAAGTGCTTTTAAATTTCAATAAATATTCATTACCATATAACTTCTTAAAACATGTTAGTACTTTATATTCTAATTAAAGGTGTAGAAATGTACCGTTTTTCTACATTGTCAGCAGCACCACATCTTCTGAGTCTTTCTAAAATTGTCTGTTTAACAAGTAAAAATAAGGTTTAATATTTCATGGCTGTAGCATTTAGAAAAAGGACATGCAGCCACACACGTGAAATATGTATCGCATGAAGGTGTTAACTTTGGAAATACAAAGAAGTAGATAATTACATAGCAAATTATAAATTACCAAAATTGGCATGGGAATAATTAAAAATATCAAGCTTCAAAAGTGGTTAAAATTTAATCACTGATGATATAATTCCCTCAACCTCTTTGTTTATTTATTTTTATTAATTATTTTTATGAACATATAATGTATTATTTGCCTCAGGAGTACAGGTCTGTGAATCATCAGGCTTCAACCTCCTTGTTTAGATAGGAATCACAAGGTTTAATTTGTTTATACCACAAGCAAGAGGGCTATGTCAATTCAACAAAGAAACCTTACAAGTATATATACACCATGTAGAAACTCAAAGTTGTCAATGCAAGTATTATCTCAAAGCAAACATTATTAGGCAGGATAACCAATCAGTTATTTATGTTTTAAAAATTAGGAATTGGGGCACCTGGGTGGCTCAGTGGGTTAAGCCGCTGCCTTCGGCTCAGGTCATGATCTCAGGGTCCTGGGATCGAGTCCCATGTCGGGCTCTCTGCTCAGCAGGGAGCCTGCTTCCCTCTCTCCCTCTCTCTGCCTGCCTCTCTGTCTACTGTGATCTCTCTCTGTCAAATAAATAAACAAAAATCTTTATAAAAAAATAAAAAAATAAATAAAAAATTAGGAATTGATTTCACAGGACATGAACACCCTTTCTGTCTTCTAGGTGCCTTACAAGACTTCTTTATTAGAGATGATCTTTTCAAGGACTACTTTATGATGCAGAATATAATCTGCTCTTCTGTAGCTTCAGGGGAAAAAAGAAACATTTTTTTCTTTATTATCCTGTTAAGATTTCTTTCAAAAGCGGTTAGAGGGGTAAATACTAGAATTCCATTACTTGCTTACCAAAAGAAAAAATGTACAATATGGAGGGGGAAAAAAAAAAAAAAACCAGACAGCTGGATTGTAGTAACATGATATTTTGCATCTGCAAGACTATCATTAAAATATTGCAAGTCTAGGTAGTTTTACATGTGGGCTCAGGTCATGGTCTCTGGGATCAAGTCCGGCATCGGGCTCTTTGCTCGGCAGGGAGCCTGCTTCCTCCTCTCTCTCTATCTGCCTGCCTCTCTGCCTACTTGTGATCTCTGTCTGTCATAGATGAATAAAATCTTAAAAAAAAAATAAAATAAAAAGCAAAGTTCAGTAAGTCCGTGGATTATAATGTAACACACAAAACCCAACAGCTCCTGCTGACGTTAGTCTGACAGAAATAGAAGTGGAGAGGGTCCCTTTACAGACGTGACTAAAACAACCCCATGAAAAGGCCCAAAATAAATATAACAAGAAAATTCAGATCATGTGATAACTGTAGAACATTTTGAAAGACATAATGTATGACCTAAATAAATGGAGAGACATGCTGGGAGCCTGGTAGTAAGACTTAAAAATATAGATTCTTCTCAAATTCATATACAAATTTAATTTTTTGTCATAATTCCACCCACACTTTTTTAGTTCACTGAAATGATCCTATGGAATAAATGTGAAGTTTGACATGAAAATCTTCCACAGGATGGCCTCTTCCCACTGTTCTTTTTCACACAATCCATTCCTGTCTCTCATAAGATGCCCTTCAAGGAAAAGTGCAGGAACTCAAAAAGCAGTAACTTATAGCAATGAAGAAAAAGAGAAAATGGGAGTTAGTAGCAGTTTAAGATCAACATATTTCTGGAGAATGGAAGGAAGCCTATAGAAGGATTACATTAGGGCAGAAGAAGCCTGGCCCCAAAAGTGTGGTGGGCAGGTGTTGGCCTTCCCACTGAAACTCCGCAGCACATCAGGCCTTAGGGAAAGAGATGGAAATCAAGAGATTTTCGAAAAGACTGTAAAAACAGCTCCACATTCGATCCTCTGTTTGCTCTTCTCCAACTTTGACATGCAGAAAACCAAGTAGTGTAGTATATACCTTCCAAGATGTTGCCAGGACCTTACCCTAGAGATGCTGAAGCTGAGAAGAAATCCAACGGTACCACCGAGTAAAGCATTCCTGAATTTTCTGATTAGGAGTAATGGTAGAACTGATGATGAGGATTTTCTAAAGCAAAGCTTCCCCAACTCCACACCTGCAGTGGAAGGATGGGCTACCACCCACATGTGTATCTTTAATCATGACCTATCCCTGAACTCCATGTCCTGTGCTACTCTCTATAGTAGCTCCATAAGAATATCTCTGCCAGTGGTGGTTTTGGCAGGGAGTGAGGACCGAACTGATGTTTTGTAGGCTCGAGTCCTCTCGCTGTCCTGTCTGCATTGCCTGGCTTCTGGCACATTCACTGCAGTCATACTGTTTCATTGCTCAGGATTTCATGGATTCTGAGCTCATCAGGCATTGGGACTGTATTCTAAATGCAGGGAGAAGCTGGAGGTTCTAAGAAGAAGAGTGATATGATCTCATTCACGTTAAAACAACCCCTCTGGCTTTTGTGGGGAAACAGATTGAAATGAACACAAGTAGAAGCATGAGGGAACATTTGGTTACTTTTTGAGTGGCTATCTCCACCATCTTTCTCATCCAGTGTCAGTGAAATCCCCTTTAATCCCTCTGTGGTTTCTGTAGCTTTGCTGCATCAGTAGAATTGTTTGAATCTCCTTTTGTATTGATGGGCTGTGAGTTCTTAAATGAGCTCTATTTCCCCATTTTGTAGTTATTGACAAGGAAAGTGTAAAGTTCTGTTACAAGAGGTAGAACAGTCCAGGAGCTCTGGGAGTCAAGGCCAATTTGACCTACCTATGACTTTAAAATTGTTTTCAGATTTTTTTTTTTTTTTTGACCCTAGCACTCTGGTCTGTGATATATAGACTTACAACTGAATCAATAATGGTAGTGGCAGGTTTTCTTCCTTTTAAATGTTCACTTTTAGGAATATAATTTGCCTAGGGGGTTAATGAGACTAGAGAGTAGCCTTATTTCTCAAGGGTGAGGGGGCAATCTCAAGACTGTGGGCAATAGTGAGTCCTTGAACGATGTCATCTGGAATTACAACCATTTATCAGCTGAATGGTATTTTCTGCTGCCTCTTTAGCTGAATTTGGGCAGGAGTAATATATTAAAATGAAGAAGAACAGGGAATTGATGGCCTAATGTGAAATCTTGTTAAAATAATACAGATGGAGTCGGCTCTCAAGGTGCTTTTAAACAGCATAAAAATAGAAAACATTGCATTATAAGAAGTTATTTTTTTTCCTTTCTTGGTTAATTTGTTCTCTGAAAATAAATATTTCTATACATTTTTGACGACCACCAGGCACCATTTTTAGTATGCAATATAAAACGAGAATGATTTTCCTCAAGTGCATTATTGTACTGGATAGATTGAATAAAGGGACACACAACTGTGATTTTTTTAATTGATTTAAAATAGCTTTAAGAATTCAAATGTAAGTATGGCATCTGGGTGGCTCAGTCAGTTAAGCATCTGCCTTCAGCTCGGGTTGTGATCCCAGGGTCCTGGGATTGAGCCCCACATTGGGCTCTCTGCTTTATGGGTAGTCTGCTTCTCCCTCTCCCATTCCATTCCATTCCTGCTTGTGTTCCCTCTCTTGCTGTCTCTCTCTCTCTGTCTGTCAAATAACTAAATAAATAAAAGAATTCAAGTTTAAGTTTACTTTGAGATAGTTCTAAATTGTGTGTGTGTGTGTGTGTGTGTGTGTGTGTGTGTGTGTATTTATATTCTCTTCCATAAAGCATCTGAGTTGGCCAATAAGAATATCTGCAGTAAATTTAGTGTTGACAGGTAAAATACAATGCCAAGTGGACATACTTACACTAAAAAAAGATATGTTGATTATCTGAAATTCAAACTTAATTGGGTATTTGTGGTTTTTTTTTTAAGTCTGGCAATTCTAAGTAAATTAGATAATGTAAATAAAATAATGAAGATGAGATAAGGTGAAGTTTCTATACAGGTATGAAGTCTAACAATTGCTAAAGTTGGGTCATGGTTTTGGCCTTGAGAATTCAGGTTGCCACACAGAAATGGAAATATAACCATTTATGAGATATATGTTGCCCAGAAAGTGGGAGAGGTTGGTGGGGAGACAGTTCCTTGGAGTCAGGAAACATTTTCTACTCTTTGAGTCTGAAAAAACACTTCTTTATAGGTTCCCTTTAAAGGGAGGGATACTTTGTGACGGGGTTGGTGGTGGTGATATATCTAACTTTTATTGAGCATTTTATGAATTAGTGTCTTTCAAAGAGAATTTTTAAATTTATTTTTTTAAAGATTTTATTTATTTATTTGACAGAGAGAGAGAGATCACAAGTAGGCAGAGAGACAGGCAGAGAGAGTGGAAGGGAAACAGGCTCCCTGCTGGGCAGAGAGCCTGATGTGGGGCTCGATCCCAGGACCCTGAGACCATGACCTGAGCTGAAGGTAGAGACTTTAACCCACTGAACCACCCAGGTGCCCCAAGAATTTTTAAATTTAGATGAAGTTCATTTTACTGTTCTTTTTTCCTTTTTGTAAATTATGCTTTTGCAGTCATTTCTAAGGATAAGACCGTTTCTCCCAGTTTTCTCTTAGAAATTTTATAGCTTTAAGTCTTATATTTAGATCTATCAACCACTTTTTTTTTAAAGAATGAAATGAGTTTCAGAGATTCCCAAGGACTTGGGTTTCTTTTATTGAGTATGGATGTTCCCTAGTGTTTCTGGGCCATCTTAGTGCTAGAATTGACCTTTGTTGTCAACCATTTTGAGTTAACTTTTGTATAGGGTAAAAGGTACAGATTGAAGTTTATGTTTTGGTATATTGTTCAAGCACATTTATGAGAAGCCTGGAAACTCAGTAATGTTAGTTTCTCAACTTTTGTTCTTTTTCAAATTTGTTTTGGCTATCCTATGTCCTTTCTATTTCCATATGAAACTTACAATCAACTTGTCAGTTTCTAACAAAACAAACAAAAAACAAACAAACAAAATTACTGGGATTGCAAATGGGATTGCATTGAATCTGTAGACTAATTTGGAGAGAATGTTATTTTAATAAAATTGAACCATCTGACTTATGAACAAGGTAGATCCCTCCCTTTATCTTGGTCCTTTTTAATTCCTCTCAGCAATATTTTGTATTTTTCAGTGTAGAGGTTTTTCGCCCTCTGTCACATCTGAGTTTTTCAGTTTTTTTGGTTATTGTACATGGTATTGTTTTGTTTTTATTAAATTTTATTTTTTTCAGTGTTACAAAACTCATTGTTTATGCACCAAACCCACTGCTTCATGTAATCCATGCCCTCCATAATACCTACCACCAGGCTCACCCCACCCTCCTTCCAAAACCCTCTGTTTCTCAGAGTCCACAGTTTCTCATGGTTTGTCTCCCCCTTCGATTTCCCCCAACTCACTTCTCATCTCCATCTCCCAATGTCCTCCGTGTTATTCCTTATGCTCCACAAGTAAGTGGAACCATATGATAATTGACTCTCTCTGCTTGACTTATTTCACTCAGCATAATCTTTTCCAGTCCCACCCATGTTGATACAAAAGTTGGGTATTCATCCTTTCTGATGGAGGCATACTACTCCATTGTATATATGGACCATATCTTTTTTATCCATTTGTCCATTGAGGGGCATCTTGGTTCTTTCCACAGTATGGTGACTGTGGCCATTGCTGCTATAAACATTGGGGTACAGATGGCCCTTCTTTCCATGACATCTGTATCTTTAGGGTAAATACCCAGTAATGCAATTGCAGGGTCATAGGGTAGTTCTATTTTTAATTTCTTTTTTTTTTTTAACTTTTTTTTTAATTTTTTATTTTTTATAAACATATATTTTTATCCCCAGCGGTACAGGTCTGTGAATCACCAGGTTTACACACTTCACAGCACTCACCAAAGCACATACCCTCCCCAATGTCCATAATCGAATCTCCACACTGTTTTCCAAAGTGGCTGCACCAACTTGCATTCCCACAACAGTCTAAGAGGGTTCTCCCTTTCTCTACATGCTCTCCAACACTTGTTTACCATCTTGTTAATTTTGGCCATCCTTACTGGTGTAAGGTGGTGGTATCTCAATGTGGTTTTGATTTGAATCTCCCTGATGGCTAATGATAATGAACATTTTTTCATGTTAGCTGCTTGTATATCTTCTTCGGTGAAGTGTCTGTTCATGTCTTCAACCCATTTTTTGACATGATTATCTGTTTTGTGTGTGTTGAGTTTGAGCAGTTCTTTATGAGCTTGGAATCAACCCTTTGTAGTGTTGTTTGCAAATACCTTCTCCCACTTTGTGGGTTGCCTATTTGTTTTGTTGTCTGTTCCTTTTTGTTGTTTTGTTGTTGTTTGTTCATTTCATGTTTTTTTATTTTTGAAATTGTATGATATTTATCTTTCTCTGACTTCTTTCACTTAGCATAATACCCTCTAGGTCCATCTATGTTGTAACAAATGGCAATAATTAATTCATTTTTATGGCTGAATAATATTCCATTGTGTATACATACCATATCTTCTATTCATCCATTGATGGACACTTAGGTTGTTTCCATATGTTGGCTATTGTAAATAATGCTGCAGTGACCATGGAGGGTGCATATATCCTTTCAAATTAGTGTTTTCATTTTTTTCTGGGGATAAAATTACTGGATTGTATGATATTTCTATTTTTAATTTTTGAGGAACTACAATGAAGTTTTCCATAGTGGCTGTACTAATTTATGTTTCCACCAGTAGTGCACAAGATTTCCCTTTTCTCCATATCCTCACCAAAGTGTCTTTCTTATTTTTTTGATACTAGGCATTCTGACTGGTATGAAGGGATATCTCATTGTGGTCTTGATTTTCATTTCCCTGATGATGAGTGATGTTGAGTATCTTTTCCCGTGTCTGTTGGCCATCTATGGGTCTTCTTTGGAAAATATGTCTATTCAGGTCCTCTGCCCATTTTTAAATTGAATTGTTTGGTTTTTTAAATGTTGAGTTGTATTTGTTCTTCATATATTTTAGATATTAACCCTTTATCAGACACATCATTTCCACATAGCTTCTCCCATTCAGTAGGTTGCCTTTTTGTTTTGATGATGGTTTCATTTGCTGTATAGAGCTTTTTAGTTTGATGTAGTCCTAATAGTTTGGTTTTGGTTTTGTTTTTTAAAGATTTTTTATTGTTTTATTTGACAGAGATCACAGTGAGCCTGATGCCGGGCAGGATCCTAGGACTCTGAGATCATGACCTGAGCCAAAGGCAGAGGCTTAACCCACTGAGCCACCCAGGCACCCCTGGTTTTGTTTTGTTTCCCTTGCCTGGGGAAACACATTCAGGAAGATACTGCTAAGGCTGATGTCCAAGAGTTTTCTTTTAGTTAAGAGTTTTATGGTTTCAGGTCCACAGTTAGGTCTTTAATCCATTTTAAGTTTATTTTTGTGCATGGTGTAAGAAAGTGGTCCACTATTATCCTTTTGCATATGACTGTCCAGGTTTCCCACACCATTTATTAGACTCTTTTTCCCATTGTGTACTCTTGCCTCCTTTGTCATGGATTAATTGACCATATAAGCATGGGTTTATTTCTGGGCTCTCTGTTCTGTTCCATTGGTTTATGTGTCTGTTCCTGTACTATTACCATACTGTTTTGATTAACGTAGTTTTGAAATCAGAGAGCATGATGCCTAACTCTTTGTTCTTCTTTCTCAAGACTCCTTTGGCTGTTAGGGGTCTTTTATGATTCCATACAAATGTTAAAGTCATTCTAGTTCTGTGAAAAGTACTATTGGTATTTTGACAGAGACTGCATTGAAACTATAGACCATTTTATATGGTATGGAGATTTAAACAATATTCATTCTTCTAATTCATGAGCATAAAATATCTTTCCATTTATGTCATCTTCACTTTATTTCATCAGTGTTTTATAGTTTTTAGTGTACAGGTTTTCACCATCTTGGTTTTCTGTGTTTATAATTATAGCCATCCTAGTGTGTGTGAAGTGATATTTCATGGTGGTTTGAATATTTATTTTCCTGATGATAGGTAATGCAGAGCATCTTTTCTTGTGATTATTGATTTCTATATATTTTTTGGATAAATGTCTATTTTCTTTGCCCTTTTAGCAATTAGATTTTTTGGGTTTTTTTTGTTGTTGTTGTTACTGAATTGTCAGTTATCCTATTTTGTGTATATATATATATACAGTTTTACTGAAATATAATTGACATGCCCAAATCCTTTTTTTTTTTTTTTTAAGTAAACTCCACACCCAATGTGGGTCTTGAACTCAGGACTCCAAGATCAATAGTCACATGTTCTACCAACTGAGCCAGCCAGGCATCCCTATAATCCTTTTATAATGTTGCTGGATATGGTTTACTAACATTTTGTTGATGATGTTTTCACTCATATACATAAGGGCTATTGGTTTGTAGTTTTTTTTCTTGGAATGTCTTTGTCTGGTTTTGATATCAGAGTAACACCAACTGCATAGAATGAGTATGGAATTGCTGCTTTTTCTTTAGCTTTCTGGAAGAGTTTGTGTAGACTTGGTTTTACTTCTTCCTTGACTATATAGTAGGATTAGCCAACAAAAGCAGTTTAGACCTGAAATTTTCTTTATAGGAAAGCCCTTAACCATACATTTATTTCATCTACTGGATAAATCACTATCCAGGTGATCTTTCTTTTTGAGTGGGCCCATTGCCCTGCTATGTTCTAATGCCTTGTCCTGTGAGCTCTAGCTGCTTTGGATTTCTGAGACTTTTAACTCATAATGTCTCCTTAATTTAAGGAATCTGCTACAAGAGTAGAGCTCACCTCACTTGCTTTCCAGCCTTTGGCTATCATTGTCCTGCTTTGCCTAATGCCTAACGTCTTAAAAACCATTATGGCATGTATTTCTCTGCTGATTTATTATTGTAGGCAGTTGGATATATCTTTTCCCTGTTATTCCAGAGAAGATGGGAGTGGGGGATTTTTATACTTTCACAGTCTTTTTTTGGTGAGGGGCACTAGAAAACCCATACAAACACTATGAGATTTGCAACTATCCAAAAATAAGCCACCTTGAAAATCTTGCTTGTGATAAACAGCCTCCCATTATTTGAACAAATGAAACAAAATTATCTCAAAAATAAAGAAATGTTAAAATAGAAGCCTGAAGACCTGTGCTACCTCACCAACTACCCACAATGTATAATAATAAAGAAAGGATTAAATGTATCTTAAAATTTGGGAAGAACAGAGAAGCTGTTAATGCAAAAGAAATTATGTGCAAGTATTAGATGATAGAAAGCAGATGGGACTGAATTGAAATAGTTAAGAAACCTATTACTCAGAATATACATAGGAGAAAACTAACCAGAAGATAGGAACAGATGCAGAAGATCTATATACTCAGAGTGAGGTGAAAAACTGATAAAGGCCCTAAGGCATTTCCCAGGCTAATTGAAGATTAACATTTAGAACAGGCTACCAATAGACCCCTCCCCTTATCCATTTTGTTCCACTTTTTTCCCCGTATAATAAGTCAAGAACTGTACTCTGAAAAGGATGACCTATTTGATGTGATTTCTACTATGGGGTCAGGGCCTAGGAATAAGCCTTGTGGAATTTGAGAAACTGAAGAACACAGACAAGGGAAACCAGCTGAAGAGACAGATATATGCAAATGCAGAAGAAATCCATACCAGCTGCCTATAATAATCTGCCCAATCTTTCACTCATAAAACAGAAAACCAAAGACGGCTAGACATTTGGGAGAGCATAACTGCAAGAAGCAAAAAAACTAAATTAGGGGGCGTTAGAGAGGAGAAGGGAGTTGGGATAAATTGGAAGGGGAGGTGAATCATGAGAGACTATGGACTCTGAAAAACAACCTGAGGGGTTTGAAGTGGTGGGGGGTGGGAGGTTGGGGTACCAGGTGGTGGGTAGTAATAGAGGGCATGGATTGCATGGAGCACTGGGTGTGGTGAAAAAATAATGAATACTGTTATGCTGAAAATAAATTAATTAATTAAAAGAAAAACTAAACCAAAACAAAACAAAAAAATGAAAAAACAATGTAAATAAACAACTGAGTACAGATGGAACAAAATTGATAAGAAGTATTACGGGTTGAATTGTGTCCCCCATAAGTCCTAACTCCCAGTACCTCAGAATTCTACCTTATTTGTAAATAGTAGTGTTCCAGATGTAATTAGTTAAGATGAGGTCATTGTCAAGTACAATGGGCCCCTATCCAATTTGACTGGTGTCCTTATAAGAAGACAACCATATCAAGACAGACACAGAGGGGAAATGTCATATGATGACAGAGGCAAAGATTGGAATTATGCAGCTACAAGTGAAGGAATGCCAATGATTACCAGAAGGTGGCAAAAAGCAAGGGTGGAATCTGCTATGGGTTTCAGAGGAAACATGGCCTTTCCCTTTGGTTTCAGGCTTCTAACTTCCAGAACTGTCAGACTACAAATTTCTACTTTTTGTGCCACCTGTTTGTGCCATTTTGTTATGGTCTCCTAGGAAACTACTACTGGGAATTAAAGTTCTCTCTCACTTCCATAAAATGAATCTTCAAGTAACCCACAGAAAGGTTTAAAAAATGGGAGGGAAATCAGAATAACAAGAAACAGAGGGAAAATATAGAAGATAAATAATAAAACTGCATATTACACTTAAACCCTAGCATCTTAATATTTACCTTAAAGGTAAATGGTTTAAAAGCACCAATTAAAAGACAAAGATAGCTAGAATGGATAATAAAACATGATTCAACAATATGTTGTCTATAAAAAACTCATTTAATAGGTTGAAAATAAAGGTCAAAAAGTATGTACTGTGCAAATACTAATTTTAGAAAAACAGGACTGGCTTCCTTAATATCAGATAAAGTAGACCTCTGAGCAGGAAAAATTACTAGAGATGGGGATATTGCATGATAATGATAAAGGACAATCCCATTGAGGAGACAACCATTTTAAGTATATGGATAACAAACAACAAGACTACAAAGTACATGAAGTAAAAAAATGGTAGTGCTAAAAGGATAAATAGATTCATGACTATAGTGGATTTCAAAACTCCACTCTCCAGCAATTAATAGAACAACTACAAGAAAATCATCAAGAATAAAAAAAAAATTGAGCAACATAATCAACAGAATATAATTGACATTTATAGGACACCCTACCCAACCACTATAGAATACATATTTTTCCGTTACCCATGGAATAGTCACACATCCTGGGCCATAAAATAAACCTCAACAAATGTAAAATAAAATAATACAAAATGGATTTTCTAAGCATAATGAAATCAAACTGGGAGTCAGTAATTAAAAGACCACAGGAACATATCCAACACGTAAAAAGAAAACACCCATTAAATAATTCATGGGTCAAAAAGGGTGTCACAAGAGACATTTTTTATATGCATAAAAGTGAATGAAAAAGAAAACACATCAAAATATGTAGAATGCAGGGGCACCTGGGCATCTCAGTTGGTTAAGCATCCAACTCTTGATTTCTTTTTTTTTTTTATTTTTTATTGCTTTCCAGCGTAACAGTATTCATAGTTTTTGCACTACACCCAGTGCTCCATGCAATCCGTGCCCTCCCTAATGCCCACCACCTGGTTCCCCCACCCTCCCACCCCCTGCCCCTTCAAAACCCTCAGGTTGTTTTTCTGAGTCCATAGTCTCTCATAGTTCACCTCCCCTTCCAATTTCCCTCAACTCCCTTCTCCTCTCCATCTCCCCTTGTCCTCCATGTTGTTTGTTATGCTCCACAAATAAGTGAAACAATATAATAATTAACTCTCTCTGCTTGACTTATTTCACTCAGCATAATCTCTTCCAGTCCTGGGATTGAGCCCCATGTCAGGATCCATGCTCAGGGTGGAGTCTGCTTAAGGGTTCTCTCCTTCTTCTTCTGCCCATCCTCATCTGCTTTCTCTCTAAAATAGATAAATCTTTTAAAAAATAAATGTAAAATGCATATAAAATACTACTGAGGAAAATTTATAGTAAGAAAAGCTTTCATTAGAAAATCTTAAATCAGGGGCGCCTGGGTGGCTCAGTGGGTTAAGCCGCTGCCTTCGGCTCAGGTCATGATCTCAGGGTCCTGGGATCGAGTCCCACATTGGGCTCTCTGCTCAGCAGGGAGCCTGCTTCCTCCTCTCTCTCTCTGCCTGCCGCTCTGCCTACTTGTAATCTCTCTCTGTCAAATAAATAAATAAAATCTAAAAAAAAAAAAAAGAAAATCTTAAATCAGTAATCTAAGTTTCCACCTCCAGAAACTAGAAAAGAAACAACACAATGAACCCAGAGCAAACTAAAGGTAGGAAATAATAAAGATAAAACCAGAAATCAGTGAAATTGAAAAAAGAAAAACAATACAGAAAAAATCAATGAAACAAAAACCTGACACAACAAAACTGAAAAATCTCTAGCAAGCTAACAAAGATAAAAGAAGACAAAATTACCAATATAAGGAATGAAACAGAAATTGTCAGTATAGATCCACAATCATTAAAAAGATAATAGTGTAATATTCTGAATAATTTTATGCTTATAAATTCTGTAACTAAAAGAAATGAACATATTGTTCAAAAAGTGCCAAAACTCAGATAAGATAAGCACCTCAATAGTCCTATAATCATTAAAGACATTGAATTTGTAATTTAAAAGTTCATGAAAAGCCATCTCCTGGCCTAGATGATTTCACTGGAGAATTCTATCAAACATTTCAATAGGGTTTAATAACAATTTGAAGGGGAGGGTTTTTTTTTTAAGGGTTTTTTTTTTTATTTATTTGACAGACAAAGATCACAGGTGGCAAAGAGGCCGATGTGGGGCTCGATCCCAGGACATTGGGATCATGACCCGAGCCGAAGGCAGAGGCTTTAACCCACTGAGCCACCCAGGCTCCCCTTACGGGGAATTTTATAAAGATACTATTACCCTGACATTAAACTAAACAAACAAACAAACGAAAAAAACCTACAACAACAAAACATAACCTAAACCTACAATCTCTCTTATAAACTTAGATACAAACATTTTCAATAAAATATTAGCAAATTGGATGCACCAGTGTATAAAAAGACTTAATACTATGACCAAGCAGGATTTATTGCATTTGCAAAACTTGTTCAGTGTCCAAAAATCCATCGATGTATTCTACCATATAAACAAGTGAAAGAAGAAATATCACATGATTCTATCAATTATTACAGAAAAAGGTATTTGACAAATCCAGCACTCATGATAAAAGTTCACATCAGACTAGAATTAGGGGGGGAAATTCTTCAGTTGATAAAGAGCATCTATGTAAAACCTACAGCTAACATCATAATGGTAAAAGACTGAATTTTTTTTCCTTATGATTGAGAACAAAGCAAGTGTGTCTGTCTGCTCCCCCCTCCATTTTTATTCATTGTAGTACTAGAAGTTCTAGCCATTGCAGTAAGGCAAGAAAAGAAATAAAAGACATACTCTATGAAAGAAAGAGCTAAAGCTATCCCTGTTTGCCTGTGACATAATTGTCTTTGTAAAAAATTCAAAGAGATATACAAAAACACTCTCAGCATTAATATGTGAGGTTAGCAAGTTTGCAGGATCCAAGATCACCAAACGAAAATCAGTTGTATTGCTCTCCTGACAGTGAACATGTGGAAACAAATATTAAAATCACCATTTATAAATTTGCAAAGAAAATTAGATATAAGAAGAACTAAGATATAAAGATATAAATATAACAAAATGAACTAAGAACTAAGATATAAATATAACAAAATGTTTACAGGATCTATATCCTTGATATTGAAGAATTGTGATGAAAGAAACCAAAGAAGAGATACCTAAATCGAGAGACGTTGCTATCCCTGCATTAGAAGACTCAACAGACTAAAAATGTCAGTTTTTGACAGTTTCATAAACAATTTTAAGGCAATTCCTATTAAAATTCCAATAAAATTTTTAATAAGTAGACAAACATTCTAAAATTTATGTAGAAAAATAATGGGCATTAGTATAGCTAAAATAATTTGAAAAAGAAGAAGGAAGTTGGAGAAAACACTGTACCTGGTGTTAACACTTACGATATAGCTCCAATAACAAGATAGTGTATTATTGGTGGAGAATAGATATTGAGATCAATGCAACAGAATAGAGAATTCAGACTCACACAAACATGCCCAACTCATTTTTTTAATGAAGGTGTGAAAATAATTCAGTGGAGAAATCAATTTTTAAGAATGAAGCTGGAGCAATTGTACATTTGGTGGCAAAAATAAATAAATAGAAGAACCTCTACCTAAACCTCACACTTTATACAAAAATTAATTCATTTAAATGTAGATCTTAAAACTTTTAGGGAAAAAATAGATAATCTTCAGAACTGAGGACTAGACAAAGAATTTTTTTACTTGATATCAAAAGCACAATCCCAGTAAAATGAAACCACAAATCAGACCTAATAAAAATTAAAATTTTCTTTCTGCAAAGAATGAAATGGATGAAAAGATAAGCTACGAACCAGGAGAAAATGTTTGCAAGCCACATATCTGAAGAAGAAGTCATATCTAGAATATTTGAAGAACTTTGAAATACCAAAAATAAAGCAAACAAACAATCCAGTTAGCAAAGGTTAGCAAAGGTCAAAAGACACGAACAGATAAAAAGATATTCACTACCAGTTGCTATTAGGAAAATGCAGATTGAAACCACAATGACACCAAATGCTGAGAAAGAGGATGAGAAACTAGATCTCTTAAACATTGCTTCTAGGAATATAAAATCATAAAATGGTACAGCCATTCTTAAAAACAGTTCACTAGTTTCTTAAAAAAACTAAACACAAGCCTCCCATTCAACCCAGTAATGTACTCTTGAACATTTATGTCAATGAGAAATGAAACTTAATGTTCACATAAAAACTTACACAAATATTCTCTTAGTAGTTTTATTTGGGATAGCTCCAAATTGGGAACAATTCAAATTTCCTTTAAGGAGCAAGTAGTTAAATTGTGGTACATCCATACCATGGGATACAACTTAGTAATAAAAAGAAATGAACTGTTGATACTCAAAAAAAACTTGGATGACTCACAAAGAAATTATGCTGAGTGAAGAAAACCATATGTACCACGCACTTTGATTTATGTAACTTACTTGAAATGACAAAATGGCGAACAGGCAAGTGGTTGCTAGGGATTAGAAATGGAGGAGGGAAGAGAGTTGGCTTTTGCTATGAAAAAAATCTTTATGATAGAATTGTTCTTTATCTTAAGGTGTCACCAAATCTACTTGTGATAAAATGGCATAGGACTAAATACATATGTACACACACACACAACATACATGTAAAAGCAGTAGCATCTGAATAAGGTCAATGGATTATATCAATGTTAATTTCCTGGTTGTGCTATTGTACTTTAGTTATGGAAGATAGTTCCATTGGGGAAAATGGGTAAAATATATATGAGATCTCTCTGTACTGTTTCTTACAAGTGCATATGAACCTACATATATCAGAATAAAAGATTAATTTACATGCAAAAGAATGAAGTTGGAACCCTGCTAATACCATATTCAAAATTAACTCAAAGTGGATCAAAGACCTAATGTAAAAGTTAAAATTGTAACATTCTTAGAAGAAAAATAAACATAAGAGCTAAAAGTGTAAAAATTTTTAGAAACAAATCTCAAAAAAAAAAAAAAGAAACAAATCTCAGAACATTGGAGTAGGTGATGCTTTCTTCGGTATGATACCAAAATCACAAAAAATTTTAAAAAATGTATTAGGATTCATCAAAATAAAATATTTTGTGCTTCAAAGATGACTTTTTAAAAAATACTATTTATTTTTAATTAATATATAATGTATTAATTTTTTCAAGGGTACAGGTCTGTGAATCATCTGTCTTACACAATTCATAGTACTCACCATAGCACATATCCTCCTCAATGTCCATCACCCAGCCACCCTATCCCTCCCCACATCCCAGCAACCCTCAGTTTGCTTCCTGAAATGAAGTGTCTCTTATGGCTTGTCTCCCTTCCAGGTCCCATCTTTTTTCATTTTTCCTTCCCTTCCCCTCATGACCCCCCACTGGCCTCTCAAATTCCTCATATGAGAGAGATCATATGATAATTGTCTTTTTCTGATTGACTTATTTTGCCTAGCATAATACCTTCTAGTTCCATCCACATTGTTGCAAATAGCAAGTTTCTGAGTTTTTTTTTTGCATAATCTTCCATTGTGTGTGTATGTATATTTATGTATGTGTGTGTATATATTAGTTATGTGTATACATACACATATATATATATATCACATCTTCCATATCCTTTCATCTGTTAATAGATATCTAGGCTATTTCCATAGTTCAGCTATTATGGACATCGCAGCTATAAATATTCAGGTGCATGTGCCCCTTTGGATCACTACATCTATATCTTTAGGGTAAATACCCAGTAGTGCGATTGCTGGGTCATAGGGTAGCTCTATTTTCAGCATTTTGAGGAATCTCCTTACTGTTTTCCAGAGTGGTTGTACCAGCTTGCATTCCTACCAACATGTAGGAGGGCTCCCCTTTCTCCGCATCCTCGCCAGCATCTGTTGTTTCCTGACTTGTTAATTTTAGCCATTCTGACTGGTGTGAGGTGATATCTTCTTGTGGTTTTGACTTGTATTTCCCTGATGCCAAGTGATGTGGAGCACTTTTTCATGTGTCTGTTGGCCATCTGGATATCTTCTCTGCAGAATGTCCTCTGCCCATTTCTTGATTGGATTATTTGTTCTTTGGGTGTTGAGTTTGATAAGCTCTTTATAGATTTTGGACACTAGCCCTTTATTTGATATGTTATTTAGAAATATCTTCTCCCATTCTGTCAGTTGTCTTTTGGTTTTGTTAACTGTTTCCTTTGCTGTGCAAAAGCTTTTGATCTTGATAAAAACCCAGTAGTTCATTTTTGCCCTTGCTTCCCTTGCCTTTGGTGATGTTCCTAGGAAGATGCTGCTGCTTGAGGTGGAAGAGGTTGCTGCCTGTGTTCACCTCAGGGAGTCTGATGGATTCCTGTCTCACATTGATGTCTTTCATCCACTTTCAGTCTAATTTTGTGTGTGGTGTAAGGAAATGTTTCTGGGCACTCTCTTCTGTTCCATTGATCTATGTGTCTGTTTTTGTGCCAATACTATACTGTCTTGATGATTACAGCTTTGTAATAGAGCTTCAATTCTGGAATTACGATGCCACCAACTTTGGTTTTCTTTTTCAACATTCCTCTAGCTATTTGGGGTCTTTTCTGGTTCCATATAAATTTTAGGATTATTTGTTCCATTCCTTTGAAAAAATTGATGGTATTTTGACAGGGATTGCAATAAACATGTATATTGCTCTAGGTAGCATATATATTTTCAGAATATTTGTTCTTCCAATCCATGTGCATGGAACATTTTTCCATTTCTTTATGTCTTCCTCAATTTCTTTCTTGAGTACTTTATAGTTTTCTGAGTATAGATTCTTTGCCTCTTTGGTTAGGTTTATTCCTAGGTATCTTATTGTTTTGTGTGCAATTGTAAATGGGATTGACTCCTTTATTTCTCTTTCTTCTGTCTTGCTGTTGGTGTATAGAAATGCAACTGATTTCTGTGCATTGATTTTATATCCTGACACTTTATGAATTCCTGTATGAGTTCTAGCAGATTTGGAATGGAGTCTTTTGGGTTTTCTACATAAAGTATCATATCATCTGGTAAAGAGTGAGATTTGACTTCTTTGTCAATTTGGATGCCTTTTATTTCTTTATATTGTCTAAGTGCCAAGGCTAGGACTTCTAGTACTGTGTTGATTAGCAGTGGTGATAGTGGACGTCCCTGCTGTGCTCCTGACATTAGCAGAAAAGCTCTCAGTTTTTCTGCATTGAGAATGATATTCACTGTGGTTTTTCATAGATGGCTTTGATGATATTGAGGTATGTACCTTCTATCCCCACAATTTGAAGAGTTTTGATCAAGAAAGGATGCTGTACTTCATCAAATGCTCTTTCAGCATCTATTGAGAATATCACATGGTTCTTGTTCTTTTTTTTTTTTTTTATTAATGTATTGTACCACGTTGATTGATTTGCAGATGTTGAACCAACCTTGCAGCCTGGAATAAATTCCATTTGGTTGTGGTGAATAATCCTTTTAATGTACTGTTGTATCCTGTTGGCTAGCATTTTGCATTTTGGTGAGAATTTTTGCATCCAAGTTCATCAGAGATATTGGTCTGTAATTCTCTTTTTTGATGGGTTATTTGTGTGGTTTTGGGATCAAGGTAATGCTGGCCTCATAAAATGAGTTTGGAAGTTTCCCTTCCATTTCTATTTTTTTGGAACAGTTTCAGGAGAATAGGAATTAATTCTTCTTTAAATGCTTGGTAGAATTCCCCTGAGAAGCTATCTGGCCCTGGGCTCTTCTTTTTTGGGAGATTTTTGATGACTGCTTTAATCTCCTTACTGGTTTTGGGTCTGTTTATATTTCTTCCTGGTTCAGTTTTGGTAGTTTATATGTCTCTAAGAATGCATCCATTTCTTCCAAATTGTCAAATTTGCTGACGTATAGTTGCTCATAGTATGTTCTTATAATTGTTTGTATTTCTTTGGTGTTGGCCATGATCTCTCCTCTTTCATTTATGCTTTTCTTTGTTTGGGTCTGTTGTCTTTTGTTTTTGGTAAGTCTTGCCAGGGGTTTATCAATCTTATTAATTCTTTCAAAGAACCAGCTCCTACTTTTGTTGATTGGTTCTGCTGTTCTTTTGGTTTTTATTTCATTGGTTTCTGCTCTGATCTTTATGATTTCTCTTCTCCTGCTAGGTTAGACTTTCTTTGCTGTTCTTTCACTAGCTCCGTTAGGGTTAGATTGTATATTTGAGACCTTTCTTGTTTCTTGAGGAAGGCTTGTATTGCTATATAGTTTCCTCTCAGGACCACCTTTGCTGTATCCCAAAGAATTTGAACAGATATATTTTCATTTTCATTTGTTTCCATGGATTTTTTCAATTCTTCTTTAATTTCCTGGCTGATCCTTTCATTCTTTAGTAGGATGCTATTTAGCCTCCATGTATTTGAGTACTTTCCAACTTTCCTCTTGCAGTTGAGTTCTAGTTCCAAAGGATTGTGGTCTGAAAATATTCAGGGAATGATCCCAAACTTTTGGTACTGGTTGAGACCTGATATGTGACCTGGGATGTGACCTATTCTGGAGAATGTTCTTGTGTGCTGGAGAAGAATGTGTATTCTGTTGCTTTGGGATGGAATGTTCTGAATATATCTGTGATGTCCATCTGGTCTAGTGTGTCATTTAAAGCCTTTATTTCCTTGTTGATCTTTTGCTTAGATGATCTGTCCATTTCAGTGAAGGGGGGGTGTTAAGGTCCCCTACTATTATTATCTTATTGTCAATGTGTTTCTTTTATTTTGTTATTAAATGGCTTATAAAATTGGCTGCTCCCATGTTACAGGCATAGGTACTTAAAATTGTTAGATCTTCTTATTGGACAGACTCTTTAAGTGTGATACAGTGTCCCTTCTCATCTCTTATTATAGGTCCTTCAAAGGATACTATCAAGAAAGTTGAAAGACAAACCACAGAATAGGAAAACCTTTTTAAAAATCTGCTAAGGGGGGCACCTGGGTGGCTCAGTGGGTTAAAGCCTCTGCCTTCGGCTCAGTCATGATCCCAGGGTCCTGGGAATGAGCTCCGCCTCAGGCTCTCTGCTCAGTAGGGGCCCTGCTTCCTCCTCTCTCTCTGCCTGCTTGTGATCTCTGTCTGTCAAATAAATAAATAAAGTCTTTAAAAAAAAATAAAAGAAAAAAAAATCTGCTAAGGGACTTGTTTTTAAAATATATAAAGAATACTAAGTCTTGATCATAAAGTGGCAGATGACCCATTTTAAAAATGGGCAAGGAATCTGAATGGACATTCCTCCAAAGAAGATGTACAAATGGCCAATAAGCAGATGAAAAGCTGCTCCCCATTCTTAGTAATTCTGGAAGTACCAGTGAAAACCATACTGAGTTACCACTCTATACCCACTAGGATGACTATAATTAAACATACAGATAACAGCAAGTGTTGGTGAGGATGTAGAAAAACTGGAACCTTCCTACATTTCTGATGCTAATAGCAACTTTGAAAAACAGACTGGCAGTTCTTCAAAAGGTTAAATGTAGAATTACCATATGACCCAGCAATCACTTTTAAGTGTACACCCAAGAGATATGAAAATCTACGTCTGCACAAAAACTTACCCACAAATGTTCACAGCAGTATTATTCATAATAACAAGGAAGTGAAAACAACCCAAATGTTCATCATCTGATAAATAGATAAATAAGATGTGGTCTATTCATGCAACAGAATGTTAACAGTAAAAAGAAATGAAATACTGTTATATGCTAGCAGGGATGAATCTTGAAAACATTATACTAAGTAAAAGAAGCCAGTCACAAAGGGTCATATTTTGTGTGATTTCATGTTTTGGGTAATGAAAAATATTCTAAAATTGATTGTGGTGATGGTTGCACAACTCTGCATATACTAAAAAATCCCTGCATTGTGCGTGTAAAATGACTAAATGGCACAGGAATTACATCTCAAGCTCTTACAAATCTTTTTATTTTTAAATTTTAAGATGCTCTATAGCATGACTATTATTTCATACTATACCTTTTAATACATAACAGAAACATTGCTCTCTGTCCCACAGGTTTAGTCAATAATTCAGAATGTTCCTTTATATCTCCTAGGAAGTAGATTTTTCCTTAACAGTCAGTAGTAAGCAAGAACAGATGAGCCATGCTCCTGAAAACTCAGACTATTTGCATTCCTACAAACGGACACACATGCCTGTATAAATATATTCACATACTAGGAATGCATATAAAATATATGCTGGTCCTTTGCTTGTTACAGGCTGTTCTTTACTGTGAATTAAAGAAAGGACCAAAGGACTTCGTTCTGATTTTGTGCTATTAGCCTTGATTTACTGTATGCATTTTGAAAGAGATTGAAAAAAATCCCAAGTTAGTCAATCTCTGTACTCACTCTGACTGACATTCTCCCCAAATTTTCTCATGTTTCTAGACGAATACCAGCATTGTCCTCAATTTACTTAAGTAGTCCTATTTGTTAATTTGCAGCTTCCAAATGAGGATCCTGAAATTTTTGAAGTGTCATCCAAGTGTCTTTCCATACTGGTTCAGCTGTACGGAGGGGAAAACCCAGACAGCCTGTCTCCTGAAAATGCAGAGAATTTTGCCAATTTACTGACATCCAAGGAGGACCCAAAAGAGCAGAAGCTTCTGTTGAAGATTCTCAGAAGAATGGTGAGTCCACATGGAAACTGAGTCCAGGATGGGTGGCTTCTCTGACAGTTGATTGAAGAGAGTTGTGATTTTCTTCCACCTGATTTCAGTAAAAGAATACCTGGGTATTTTACTCAGTAGTCACCTCTTGATGGTGTTTATCATGTTCTGCCTTCTCTTTACATATCCACATTTTTTTTTCTGAAGAATTATTATTCTTGAAGAATAAGTTAGAGACATTGTGCCCTCTCACTCCTTAAAGCATTAAATGTATATTTTCTAACAAAATGGATGTTTTTTTCACCATAGTAATCAAAATCAAGAAATTTACCATTGATACACTTCTTTTACTGATGGGCTATTCATATTGCAATTCTATCAATTGTCCCAATAATGACTTTTAATGTCTTTTATGGCTTTTTTTTTTTTTCTGGTAGAGGATCCAGTTCAGGATCATATATGTTGCTAGACACTTGTCTTTAATCTGGAATAGTTCTGCCACCTTTCTTCATCTTGCATGACATTTTTGAAGAACATAGGCTAGATGGTCTGTAGGCTCTCATTCAGTTTGGGTTTGTGTGATGTTTTCTGATGATTAGATTCAGGAAAACCCCTGAAGGGAAATCATGTCTTTCTCACTCCTTCACACCCAGAGGCACATGATGTCTATTTGCCCCTTCACTGGTGATGTTAATGTTGATCCCTGGGATTAGTCAATGACAGCCATTATTTTTAATGTTGCAATTGTTGCAAGATGGAGATCTTCTGACTTCCATCAGTTCTAACTCCCAATATTCTACCTTAAGGAAAAAATTTCTTTTTGCCCCATCGGTTTTGTTTTATATTTAAAAATGTCTCTAGCTGATGTTTACTTGAAAGTACTTTTGAAAACTGACTTATTTTCTTTTTACTGTAAATATTATTCTGCTGGTTTGGAAAGCCATTGTATATAGTAGCTATTGTTGAAATTAATGAAGGAGTGGAGGTCCCATTTGTCTGTGTCATATTCTGACTTGCCAATCTGTGTTTACCTCTAGCTACAGATATCTTGAGGGGTCCGTTGCCCTGGAGGCTACAGATGCTCCAGAGACTTATATTCAAGACAACTTTTGTGCCAGTTTGATAGACAGCTCTAGTGCATGACCCAGCTAAATCTATAGAGCAGGTTATGGGTGATAGATTAGAAGGGACATAGAGATTTACCCTGAAATGATTTCTCTACAGTTTCTGACATAACACCTATAGGGCCAGTTAGATTCCATTTGGGGAAGAAAAGTTAAATCCAGGGGACTTTGACCTGTATATATGAAAACAGAAGTCATTTCTGATGCTGTTCATCCTTTTTCATTTTTTAATTGAGTTAATATATATTATATGTGTATATGTGTATATACAAAACATAATATGTATAGTATATAAATATTATTTATATATATAACATAAAATTTACCATCTTAACCCATTTTAATTATATAGTTCAATGGTACCGTGTGCATTCTAATATCTTTCTCTATAAATTTGTCTACTCTCAGTCCCTTGTATAGGTGGAAGCATACAATATTTGCCCTTTTATGTCTGGCTTATTTCACTCCATGTAATGTGTGGGTTCATCCATGGTGTAGCCTGTGCCAGAATTTCCTTCCTATTTGGGGTTCATCCATGGTGTAGCCTGTGCCAGAATTTGCTTCCTATTTAAGGCTGAATAATACTCCAGTTGTGTGTATGGACTACATTTTGCTTATCTTTCCATCTGTCGATGGACATTTGGGTTGTTTCCACTTTTTCTTCTCCATTTAATTTTTTTTTGTCTTTTTATTATTATCATGGCATTTTCTTTTTTTCAGTGTGTTGTAATCCATTGCTTTCTAGTATGTGGCCAGTAGGAACCTCTTCTGGGTGGCTGTGTCTTTTGCCATGCCCCCACCATTTTTTTTTGAGCAATTCCATCATTTTTCCCATTGTAATCCCATGTGTATTCATTCTCTTTTTGTAATTGAGGTGTTGACAGGCAATGTTATTATTGGTTTCAGGTATACAGCATAGTGATTCAACAGTTCTTTCTATATATTACAGTGTTTGCCACAATAAATGTGGCTCTCTGTCACCATACAAAATTCTAAAATTATTGCCAGTATTCCCTGTGCTGTACTTTTCATTGCTGTGATGTATTTATTTTATAAATCAAAGTTGGTACTTCTTAATCCCCTTCAGCTATTTTGCCCACCCCCATACCTTTCCCCCTCCCCTCTAACAACTACCAATTTGTTCTCTATATTTGAGTGTGTTTCTGGTTTTGTTTATTGTGTGTTGTAGAGTCCATATATAAGTAAAATCATGTGACATCTTTCTTTCTCTGTCTGACTTATTACTTACATAGTACTCTCTAGGTCTACCCATGTTGTTGCAAAGAACACACACACACATACATACATATGTGTGTAGATATATTTCATTGTGTATACATAGCATATATACATATATATACACAGACACAAACACACGTGCACACACCATTCATCCATTCATCTATCGATTCATTCATCTATCAATGGACAGGTTGCTTATGTATCTTGGCTATTATAAATAATGCTGTAGTTGGTATTAAAAACTCTTCAAATGTTTGGTAGAATTCTCCAGTGAAATCATCTAGGCCAGGAGATGGCTTTTCAAGAACTTTTAAATAATGAATTCAATTTCTTTAGTGATTATAGGACTATTAAGTTGTTTATCTTAGCTGAGTTTTGGTGCTTTTTAAAGAATTTGTCTATTATAGTTACAGAATTTATGAGCATAAAATTATTCAGAATACTCTGCTATTACCCTTTTCAAATTAGTGTTTTCCTTTTCTTTGGTTAAATACCTAGCAGCAGAATTACTGATCATATAGTATTTCTCATTTTTTTAGGGACTTCCATATTGTTTTCCACAGTGGCTACCATCAGTTGACATCCCATACCAACAGAGTACAGGGGTTCTCTTATCTCTACCTCCTCACCAAAACTTGTTATTTTTTGTCTTTTTGATTCTAGACCTTGTGACAGATGTGAGGTAGTATCTCATTGTGGTTTTCACTTGCATTTCCCTGATAATGAGTGATGTTGAGCATTTTATCATTTGTCTGTTGGCCATCTGTATGTCTTCTTTGGAAAAACATCTGTTCAGGTCCTTTGCTCATTTTTTCCCCCATCAAATTGTGTGTGTGTGTGTGTGTGTGTGTGTGTGTGTGTTGTGTAAGTTCTTTATATATTTTGGATATTAACCTCTTACCAAATGTATCATTTGCAAGTATCTTCTCTCATTTAATAGATTGCATTTTTGTTTTGTTGATGGCTTCCTTTGCCATGCCAAAGTTTTTTAGCTTGGTGCCATCCTAATAGTTTGTGTTGCTTTTGTTTCCCTTGCCTCAGGAAACATATCTAGAAAAATATTGCTATAGCTGATGTCAGAGACATTATGGCCTGTGCTTTCTTCTAGAATTTTTATGGTTCAGGTCTCACATGTAGGTCTTGAATCCATTTGAGTTTACTTTTGTGTATGGTGTAAGAAAGTAGTCCAATTTTATTCTTACGCATGTAGCTGTCCAGTTTTCCCCACACCATTTGTTGAAGAGACTGTCTTTCCCTTGTTGTGTGTTCTTGCCTCCTTTGTTGTAGATTAACTGACCATGTAAGTATGGGTATGTTTCTGGACTCTCTATTAAGCATTTATTCTCATAACATGATATTCTAGTTCATCTTCTACCTTTTTTTGCAGCAGCCCTGGAGTCAGCCATTCCCCCAAGGAACCGTGGAGCATTTTCCTGGAGTTTTCTTGCTTTTCACTTAGAAAGCAAGATACAAAAATGTTCTAGGGTGAAGTTATGAGGACTGTTTGCTTAACAAGAAAAACAGGTGGTACAGTCCCAAGAGCCCCATCCCAAGTTGTACTATCTCATAGAGGAAAGCTCTGCAGAGACATCACCCTGATGTGTCTGACTTAGCTATATGGGAATGTCTGTCATGTTTACAGGTCAGCCATCTGTGAGGCATGTTTTAAAATCTCCCAAAGCTTTCTAAATTACCCTGGGTCAGTCAGTGGTGGGTTCAAGTTGTGTAAAACACAGTCAGGGATTCTGGGGCCCATTCAGCACAGCTGAGGCCTAGAATTTGCCTATCCTGAAACTCCATTCTAGTCACACTTAACACTGAGTCCAGTATGTTCAGATACAAATGGCAGTAGATTACTCAGAATTGTATAATGCCTGATGTAGTCTTTCCTCCTGCCTGGCCCATCGCTCCCCATCCTTACCTCCGTGGCAACCGTTTTCCTAACCATTGGCTTACTTTCTGTTCTCATCTGCATATTACCAGGGTAGTGACGCGGTCTTGTTCACCACTCACCATGTTATAGCATCTGATCCATAAAAGGTGGTCAGTAGATGTCCATACCTGTGCTGGTCCCAGCATTGAGGACTTTCAGTGCATTGTCTCATTTAACAGCAACCCTAGAGGTCAGCCCCACGGATCAGTCCCATTTTACAGGTTCAAAACTAAGACTCAGAGAACTCAAGTAATATCCCCACAGCCACCAAGTAGGAGACAGAAGAGCTGATACCAAGTTGAATAGCCCCTCACCCATGCTCTTTCCAAGCAGCTGGCCACCTTGCCACTGCTGCCCATTACTGAAATGGACTCTGTGGCGTTCATCAAGCTGACTTTAACCAAATTTTGATCTGGAAAGCACTTGAGAGATTTGTTTTTTCATTTACGGAAAAACAAGTCATAGAATTCTTCCTATGCACAAGTGTGGCTTTGAGGATACTAGGACAGTAACGCATCATCTTCCTGCTCCCTGTTCTCAAGGGTCTCTCCCTGGAGAGATAGAAAAACACCCAGCTTCCTTATAAAGCAGAATGCAATCCGTTCTACACTGGAGAGGCCAGTAAAGTTCCACAGGAACAATCCCATTAGGGATGAAGTTGGCAGTGTCGTCCACACATGGAAAGGAGGAAACATCCTGAGCAAGGGATGTGAGATTTATGGAGCTAGAATGGGAAACATAAGAAAAGGGCCAACAAAGACCAGACCATTCCAGTAGCAATTTTAGTAGCATTTGGAGTTGGGACACCATTTTTTGGAATTAGGAAATTCTGGGCTCTGAAACAAAAGGGCAGTGACAGCATCTAATTGAATTTCAGTTATCTGTACTGGAAAAGAAAGCTTCATCATAGTAGCTGGCATGTAATAGGTATTTAATCGGTCTCCAATGATTTGAGTAAGAAATGTCTATAAAATCTCTTTTTTGTTAGTGACAGTTGTTCATTATTTTTGCCGTCCACTGTGTGTATTGTGAGCACACTTGAGTCCTTCATGGATGCATAGATCAGACTGAGAAGGGCATTGTAAGACATGTAGTTTGCCCACAGTCTTCTGTCCCAGTCTCCTCCGTGGTATCCCTGCCAAGTTTTTGTGGAGTGGGTGAGATCGGAGGGGCAGGTCTAAAGACGACAGGAACTCAAAAGATCCAGAAATGTAAATACAGTCCTATGGCCTTCTGGAGGCAGCCTCTCAGGTACACCTCACCTCACCTCACAGAACTACGGGAACCAGATATGATAGAGAAGAAGGGACCCTTCTAGATTTCTTACCTGCTGTCAGTAATTGGATTGGGGCCTGATAGGTGCAGCCTCCTGGTTGTAAGGAGTTAAGAAGGGAAAGACAAGTCATTGAGGATCTTCTTCAAAGGATTGTTCATTCATGGAGTGCATACTCCCCCCATGAGCACTTCCAAAAAGAAGGCCCTGTGCTGTGGGGTTATCTCTTTTTAAGCCCTAATAGGAGAGTAACCTCCTTTCCCTAAAGCCAGGTGAACTTGTTGGTTTCATCCAGAGAGGATGTCTCAAATACATGAGACACCATAGTTTACAAGGCCAAGTAATAAGCATGTCAGAGATTGGTAAACCACTATCAACAGAGAACTTTCTTGGGGCATAAGACTCACTGCAGTGAGTCTCACAAAAGGCCTGGATTCTTGAAATACCTGTTTATAGTCCCAAGCTTGTGATAACTTTCTAAAATCACAATTTTCAATAACCAATTCAAGATACAGAATATTTAATTCGTGCCAATGGATGTGGAATATGTTCTGCCCCTGGGGTGCTCTTGCTTATTTAGTCTGTATTTAGAACATCCAGAAAATGTTGAAGAGACCTAAGAATGTAATTATCTATTGTAATTTACCTAGCTTATTTTTCTCATGATAAGATCTTCTGCTCTTGCTTTTCTTCTTAAAGGAGAAAAAAAGAGGAAGATTGGTGTGAAGCCAGTGTTTTAAGAGAAACACTATGCACCCAAACAACTAAAAAGTAAAAGTAATCAATTTTGTGGAAATCTGGTCACTTAGAGGTTTTTTTTTGAAACTCTGAGAGGTGCTCTTATGTGTTTGCAAGGGGGATCATTCCCCAAATCCATACACACCCATTTGTAGTTCACTGGACAAGCATTCTCCACCAGTGATTTCCATAGAGTCACAAGGTAATTGGGGATTCTGTGAACGACTGAGTCGTATCTTTCTAACAAAGAAAAACATTGTCGTGCCTAGAATTTTTACTAAATTCCCTGAGCAAACATGTCCAAGCTTTTGAGCAAGACAGGCTCCAGAAGCAAATGGCCAGTGAAATACAGTCCTTGATAGCCTGTCCCTCTCAGGATATAGACTTCAGTCTTGCAGTGAGACAACCATCCCTCTCAAGAGCCTGAGGGAGCATAGGGCTCCTTGCCATAGATTTCTTCAGGAGGTGCCTGTAACAGAGAAAGCTTCCTTAAAATTCACTTTGAACATGTCTTAAATTCCCCCACATTTCCTTCATCTTCCCATTTGTGCACCTGCTCCCTCTTTCACTTCTCAATGGAAGCTCCTTGGGATGAGGCTTGGTCATGGTCCTGGCTGCTTTCACAATCTGTCCTGTTTTAACTTCTCCTCAAGATGTTCACCCTCCCCCTCCCTCAAATTCTTCTGGGGAAAAAATTTGTTCCCTTTCTCTAAAGAGATTGCCATTGATGGCACTTTTACCCTCCTTTTTATCACAAAAGTTTCAAAACCACAAAAAGTTAAAAGGACAGTGGACAGTGTAGTGAACACCAGTATAATCAAGAGTTGTTATCATAATTGTTACCATTTTATCATACTCTCTATTTCTATGAATCTTATTTTCCAAATTATGTGAATGTAAAAGCAGCATGACACTCAGCCCCTAACCTCATCAACATTATCACACCCAAGAAAAGAATAGTTTCATAATATTGATAATCTCCACTTCTTATTTATTTTTCTGGTTGTAAAAAAAATGGCTTTTGTAGCTTTTTTTTTTCTTTTAAGAACCATATAATTGTTGGGGCACCTGGGTGACTCAGTCAGTTAAGCATCAAGCTCTTGATTTCAGCTCAGGTCATGATCTCTCAGGGTGGTGATATTGTCAGGCTCCAAGCTCACTGGGGAGTCTGCTTAAGGATTTTCTCTCCCTTTCCCCTCTCTCACTCTCAAATAAATAAGTGTGCCCCTCCCCCCACTCTCTCTCAAATAAATCTTAAAAAAAAAAAAAAAAAGAACCACATTCTAGTTAAGGTTCAGATATGTATTTAATTTTTTTTTTAAGTTTCTTTCTCTCTTGCACACACACTCTATAATTAATCTCTCCCCACAACGTGGGCTCAGACAACACAACCCCAAGGTCAAGAATCGCATGCTCTTCCAATGAGCCAGCCAGACTCCCTTTGTCTCTTTTATTAGAAAAGTCTTTTGCTTCTTCCCCCGAAGGAAATTGACTATTTAAAGAGCTCAAGTATTTGACTGTAGAATGTTCAATATTCTGGAACATATGATTGTTTCTTCATAACATTTTTGGTGAGAATACCTCACTGGCAATAACCCCTCATGTTGTATCCCACGGGAAGCATATGATGTCAGGCTGCCCCATTTGTGGGAGAAGTTTGTTTGCTTGTTTAAGGGGCTGTGTGTCACACCTCTCTGTCTTGCAGATTTGTTTCCCATTGCAATTACAAAGTAACTCTCAGAGAGATGCTTTGGCACTGTGTGAACAACTGTATTCCCCATAACGTTTTTATACCAAAGAGTAAAAACTATATAAATGGGATGATGTTCTTGGAGCAAAAGAAACAGGTGATTTGTAAGCATGAGAGAGGGAACATTTGAAGCATGGGAAGGGCCAACCTGCTGTCCTTGGCAACAGGTAGACTTTCCCTCAGAAAGATGGAAGACCTGCCAGCAATGCTGCTTCCTTCCACAATATTAATTTCCTGAGAATGCACCCAGTGTAAAATGTGAGTAAAGCTGAATCTTTGGAATTCTTTTATGTTCTGTAGCCTCCTAACAACCAGGGAAGAAAAAAAAAATAAGGAACAAGAACCAAAAAAAGAAGCTGCTTACTCTGAAGGATCGTTTATTTATGCAAACCTTGAATATTCCCACTTATAGGGACTTATTATCTGGTTCAAATTAGAGTGATTATTACTCACTCTGGAGTTCCCCTGATTTTTTTAAAAAGATTTTATTTATTTATTTGACAGATAGATCACAAGTAGGCAGAGAGAGAGGAGGAAGCAGGCTCCCCACTGAGCAGAGAGCCCGATGCGGGGCTCAATCCCAGGACCCCGAGATCATGACCCGAGCCGAAGGCAGAGGGCTTAACTCACTGAGCCACCCAGGCGCCCCTCCCCTGATTTTTACTGATCATTCTGACCATCGTCAACCCCACTGTGTAGCTGTTGTGTGCAGAATGCTGCAGACTCTCTTGGTTATGTGGGATTTCCTTAATGACATGCTTTTAACGAAACCATCTCAAAATAATGAGCATTCAAAGCATGCTAAGTGTTAGGATGAACGTTTGAAAAATACCTCCTTGTGGATATGGACAGCAAAGAAAATCGTTCTTAGGGTCCTTCCCTTATAAACAGCTACATTAAATATTTCTAATTTTTTAATTTTTGAAATTATTTCACATATAATTTTCCTTTATATAAATTATATTAATTTTAAGAAATGAATTCCACTGGTTGAAGGAAGTATCAGTTAATATCTACATTCTGTTCATAGGAATATGCTTCTTTCCTTAAAAAGATTGTTTTTAAGTAGATTCACTGTGTATAACAAAGAATGAGAATTTGATTTCAGGTTTTCAGTTTTTAAATAATCCTAGAAAAAGCTAAAAATTTAAAAATGTTTTCCAGTTGATATTTTAAATATCTGAGAAAGTATTTTATTTATTTTAATGCTTATTTATTTATTTATTTTAGAGAGAGGAGAGAGCAGGGAGGGGTTAGAGAGAGGGGAAGAATCTTAAGCAGGTTCCATGCAAAGCACAGAGCCTGGTGCGGGGCATGATCTCAGAGCTGTGAGATCATGACCTTAGCCGAAATCAAGAGTCAGATAACTGACTGAGTCACCCAGGAGCCTCTGAGTGAGTACTTTAAATTGTAGCTTTTAGATAACTTGAATTAAAAAGTATTTTGTGACCTCTTCTTTGGGGAGGGTAAGTAATTGATCAACAGAAGTACTTAACCAAGTTTAGGCATATCATTTTGTAATATAGGAATTCCTTTTTGTTCCAGAACAAGTGATACTGGAAAAATAACCACTTAGTGTAAATTCATGTGCTAGCCACATAACAATTGTAATAAATAATGATAGTTATATGGTGGGACTTGATCTCAAAAAATAAAACCAAGATTTATTAAAGTGAATTGATTTTATCTTTTAACAGATTATAAAAGCATGTTTATAGTGAGTTGCTACTTAGTATTTTGTGACACTATGCAGAAAAGATCTTCACTCTTAGTGAAGACTAAGCACTCAGCAAGTAGTTATTAAAAGTGCCTACCCTGTGCCAGACAGAGTTCCAAAGTCTAGGTATGCAGCAGTGAACAACACAGATAAAAGTCTCGGCTCTACTGGAGCTTCCTGGGAGAGTGAGATGATAGCCATGTAGATATAAATATAGCTCTGTTATATTTTAAGCAGTAAAATCACTAAGAAGAAAAGTATATCAGGAAAGAAATAGAGCAGGACATTTGCAACTTGAGATAACATGGCCAGTGAAGGTCTTACTGAGATGGTATCTGAGTGAAGAGTAGACATATGGGATGTGAGGGAGATAATGGGGAAGGGGTGAAGCGGAGGAAGGAAGTCCTTGCTACCCCATAAGCCCTTGAAAAGACTGGCCTTTATCCTGAGGGTTTTGAGCAGGGGGCTGAGATTGACCTCGCTGTGTTGAGAATAGTCATTGAAGATCAGAGCTAAGAGATGTCAGAAGGTTACTGCAGTCCGGGAGAGTCCTGATCATGGCTTGATATTGGATAGATCTTGAAAGCATAACCAGTGGTGTGTGCCAACAGATTGTATATAGGTCAAGACAAAAGGAATAGTCAAAAAGTTGATTCCAATTTTGGTCTAAGCTAAGCCCTAGATGGCTAGAACTCAGAGAGAACTGGTTTTAGGGGACGGTGGGGAAATCAGGAACTCAGTTTGGAATAGGTTCTGTGTGAGCTGTCAGTCAGACAACCAACTGGGAGTATCTGGTTGGCTCTTGGAGCTACAGATCTGGAATTCTAAGTAGAAGAAGTCTGGACTGGAAGGGATGGTGGGAGGTGTTGACCAGAGTGTGGGGTGCTTGCATGTGATTTCTGGAGGGCTACAGTTAATGGTAATGACCAGGTCTAGGGTAAAACCATAGGAGTGAGTGTCTAAAATGTGAAGGTGTCCAAGGTCATTGGATGGAAAGCCAAAATACTGTCTGTTGCTAGAAAGATCCTCTCTATGGATATTGATATTGCTAAGCACTGTGATGGGAAAAGTGTCAAGGACAAGGATAGTGAGCCGAGGACCAACTGATCCTGTAATTGCAACAGGGAACAGTAGCAGGTCTGAGAGACACCTGCAGGGGAGGCAGCATTCTGAGGGAAAAGCCCAGTTTCAGTTAGAGCAACAAAGGGAAGGGAACATCCTGGGAAAAGATATACAAGAGATTTTGCTGGTGACTAACCAAAGGGCACAGTGCATGAAGTTCAAGAGAAGGGATGAACAGGGTCAAGAAGGGTCTGTACAGAGCCTTTTGGGAATGACAATCCAGGGGAAGAGGGGACCTGAGCTTCACATAACGACCAATGTAAACTAGGATAGAGCATGTGAGGAGATTGGTCCTGACTGTTCTAGGCAGACAGGATGGGGGAGGCTGTGAGAGATCAGAGTCAGCAGATGGCTGGTCTTGCTCTGCATGTGCATGTCCCACCTGAGCCCTCCCAAGGCGACCTCCAGACAGGTCCTTCCACCCCATCACCTGGGGCTCTCCCAGTGATTTGGGACTTGTTGTGTCACCTTTCACATTCTCACAATTGAATGATGGCACATTGTAATAGCCTGCCTGTTGAACCTTCTTAGCAACAACTTAGAATGGTTTTTGCCATGCTGCTTAAGGTCTCACAAATTTTCCATTGCAATTCATATTAGTGTTGCCTTTTGAAGTGCCTCTCCTCTCTCCACACTTGAAGGTATTTGTCCCTTCTTCAGCTGGTGATCATCCAGTTTCTCTGCCAGACCTTCACTCTTCAAAGGCTTTGAGTGATGGAGTGTTACACCATCACTGGCAATGATTTAATGAAATTGTTAATGAAATTTAATGAAACCCCATATGTTTTGTAAGATTGGAATTTTCATGTTGCAATTGATCTGTGTATCACAAATAGGCTGACTTATAAAAAAACATTTCACCTCACCCAGCTGAGCACTTTCATGTGTGAGTGCCTGACAGCAAATCACCCACCAGTTTATCGGTGAACTTATTCGTACACCAGACGTGTGCTTCCCAACTCAATCAGAGCTCGTGGGGACTTGGGTTTGGAAAATAAATATTTGCATAATAATAACCCTCTGCCACCCTGTAATGGCTCTTTTAACTTTGTAAATTGATTATCCCCCATGCAGACATAGTTTGCATTTAAGGACTTACTTTTAAACTCAACCATCATAATAAATGACCCTCCTGATCTATGTCTGTGGACATTTGCTTTGATATCTTAATATTTTGATTTGTAGGGTTGATTAGTAAGGCTGAGCAAACTGTACGATCTCCTTCTACTCTTTTTCCCTAGAACCTCAGGAGAGGGCTAAAGAGGTTAGGTGGCCCATACAGGCAGTATAGAAAGACCAAGTATCATTAACATCTTAGGGTGTTGAGCCATCATCCTACACCAGCATCCCAGGAGTACACATGGATCATTACTGAGACCTGCCATAACTTTTTGTTTCAGGGATTAGCTTTTCCAACACCATTGCTACAGGAAATGTTTTGAAAATGTTCCTGAGAATTATTTTCTGTGGCATCTTGCTTTCCTGTTGCCACTCTCATGACCCTCTTTGAAGCAGGTAATGATTGGAACTCTCGTTTCAAATTATCCTTGCTTCCCTTCTGGGTTTATACACAGGACATATTTATCCTTTCTTCAAAGAAAGTCTCAAAGTTCTACACAGTGTATTTTTTCAAGTTGTTAAATACTTCTATTTACTACAAACAGATCGTACTTGCTTTCTGTGAAATACCCCCAGAAACATGATCGATTTCATTAATTGGGGCTCCAAAATATTTAGTTTTAAGTACCAAAAAGTTTTGATGCCACTCGCTTTTTTTTAAAATTCCTTCATTATTGTGTCAAGAAGCGAAGCCTGTTTATGAACTCACATGGACCTTTTGTGTAATGGTTATGAGCAGGTTTTAATGAAATTTGAGAGTGTCTCTAGAGATCACAGATACTGGGGCCTTTAACATTGCAGTGTTGCTTAGCAACCTGGAAGTCATTACATTTCCAGGCTCTGTAATAGCATGATATACTTTTCTTTGCCAGTCCCTGATGAGAATGTAAGGGAAATAATCCCTTTCTAAAGGTTGCACTCTAGGAGTGTGCAGCAGAATAGATTTTTTTTTTTTTCTCTTCTCATGGTCTGGGCAGGTTTTAATTCAGTTCACAAGCATTGTTTTTTGAATGTTGCATGTGGCAGAATGAAATAGATTCTAAGATGATATTCTTAAAAGGAAGGTCTACCGTTCTGAAATTTATTGTAAATACCATAGGAGTTGTTAACATATGCATGTACCTTTCACTGTGTTGAAAAGATTTGGCTTATTCATTGACTACCAGTTAATCCAAGAATGTCTGCCTATTCGGTCCAGGTATTTGCAGGTACCAGACAGATTTTAAGAGTATAGGAAAACCATATGTTTTAGGTGGGAAAGCTTGACTTATTGACCATCTTTGGAAATATATTTTTATAATTTTTCTAAAGCAGTATCTTTTTAGGTTATAAAAGAATAGATAATTTTACATGAAGTTCATAGCAGCATTGTTGATAGGCAAAAAGTAGAAACAACCCAAACGTCCATCACCTGATGAATGAACAAGTAAAATGTGGTATATCCATACAATGGAATATTATCTGGCCATGAAAGGGAGTGAAGTACTGATGCGTGCTACAACAAGGATGAACCTTAAGAGTATGGTGCTAAGTGAAAGGAATCCCACACAAAATACCACATATTGCACAATTCCATTTATGTGAACCCTAGAATAGAAAAACCTATAGAGACAGAAGGATTAGTGGTTGCCAGGGCTCGAAAGGGAGGGGAGGAAAGAGACTGCTAATGCTTATAGGGTTTGGGGAGGTGATGAACATGATCTAGAACCAACTGTGATGGTGGATACAAACCTTTGTGAATATACTGAAAACCAGTGAATTGAACACTTTTAAAATGATGAGGTTTGTGTGATGTGAACTTGTTATAAACAAGTTACAGTATCCAAGAAAAATAATAAAAGGAATATATAACCATGGTAGAAAACTTGGGAAATATCTGAGTAAAAAAAAGAAAATCATCCTTAAGCTTATAATCCGTACAATTACCATGGTTAATGTTTTGTTTCATTCTGGATACACATGACCTATATGTGTGTATTTGTGTGTGTGTGTGTGTACATATGCACAAACACACATGTATGTTGACATATTTCTAAATGATTAGAGATTTTAAGTCATGGTGGTAAAAAATTAATGTGTTTACCTTGATTGCCTCCACAAATTCCATCAAAATGATCAATATAAATAAAAAATAAATTTAAAAAATAAAGTAAAAAATTTAAAAATTAAAAAACTAAGCAGAAGTGCATAGTCTCACTGAAAACAAGGAAAAGGATCAGTAATAGATGTTTAATTTGGGGAATTTATAGAAGACAGCAATTAGTTTAAGAGAGAGGGTATTCTGAATTTAGGAGACCTCAGATCACCACAGGTGAAGAAGCATGTTTATGGAGAAGCTTTAGAAGAATCCCAGGCTCAGGGTCAGCCGGGGCTCAGAGGCAGTGCAGAGCCTAGGCCCTGGCCACAGCCTTGGACCTGCTCAGCACAGGAACTGCTCCAAGGTGCTCTGTGGTAGCTGCAAGGGTGACTGAATTCGGGCTGGGCTGTCCTGGCCTACCAGAGCCACTGCCCTCCACCAAAGCGAATTGAATACTCAACCTTCTGACCCTGTTCCTCCTCTGAATTTAAGTCAACTCATTTCTCCTTCATTTCGTCCAGGGCAAAGCTGCCCATTGCTCTCAGCAGCCTCTGCTTAGCAGATTCCCTAAGGAATCCTAAGTGAGATCTTACAAATTCCTGAGGTGGCTATTAAAAACTCACTCATATAGATCTTTATTTGTGAATATGAATAGACAAAGAAGAAATCAGTTGCTGGACATTTGAGGAAAGTCTGTAGCCAAAGAATGGCCACAGGTAAGTCTGTAGCCAAAGAATGGCCACAGGTGAGCCAAAAAAGCCAGTGGTTACAGGAAAAAAAAATAAACAAGACTTTAAAAAAAAAATCCAATTAGTATCCTCATAAAGACTTTAAAGATTATTGCATTCATAAAATAAAACATGGCTTTTGAATTTTAAAACCCAGTAGAAAGGTTGAGTAACAGAATAAACTCTGACAAAAGCCAAGTGAATTATTTATAAAACAAATCTGAAGAGTTTTTTCTGAACACAGAGTGAGAGAAATGTTAAGAACTGTGACAGATGGATCCAAAAAATCCAATAGCCTTTCAGGGGAATAGTCTATTAGCACCACAGGTCTGGTGATCCACCCAAATTAATTACACTCGGGCACAGGGAAGAGGGATCGAACACCTGACTGTGGTATGTGGATGTTTCTTCCACATCCTCTCCAGGAGTGCAATCTGCTTATAGGCTATATGCATAAATGTATAGGTATACTCACTGTGTATCTGTTTGCAAATTGCTCTCCCGTGGAGCTGTATATACACACAATAAGTGTGTGTGTGCGTGTGTGTGTGTGTGTTTGTCTGTATGTATGTCAGGTGTGTTTTCTAAAGATAGGTATTTGGGGCATTTCATTTGTAGAATCTATTGAACTGGATCCTGATTGTTTTGTAATGTTTAAAACTTAAGTTGTATAATATTACTCTTGGAAGAACATATTTTCTAAGGATTTACATATATTTCCAAAACTATAATATACAAATAAAAGATGATCTCATCCCTTTTCCCTTGTATTTCGTCAAAACAGTCACCCTCTTTGATGCTGAGCTAATGGGAAACACCAGCAATGTTATTAGCCCCATGAGTTCCTTGAGTTTCCATTGAAGTAAATTTTTTTCATCTTTTTTATTTTCTTATTTTTAATGGGGATATAACTGATATACAACATTAATTTCAGGTGTACAGTGTAATGATTGGATATGTGTATATATTGTGAAATGATCATCACAATAAGTCTGGTTAACATCCATCACCACATCTCTTGTCTTTAAGGATAGCCATTTTAAAAGGTATAAGGTGATGTCTCACTGTATTTTTAATGTGCATTTCCTTTTTTTATTTTAAATTAAACTTAGTTAACATATAATGTGTATTATTAGGTTCAGGTAGAGTTTAGGGATTCATCAAGTCTTAAGATGATTTCAAGAGTGGAATTGAACTCGGGGAATCCATGAAGCCATCTGACCAGGATTCCTTGTCTGATCCCCAAGGGCTGTCTATATGGGGTGCCCTTAATACCTAAATGCTGCTTGCTGTTTGCTTTGAGAGCATCTCTGGCCTTTGCGATGGTGCCACTGTGAGACTGTCCATCTTTTCTGGATTAGCAGATCTAACCCAGGCAGCCTTTCAGATAGGTGATTGACAGATCACCCTTTCTTGAGATACACAGTGAATCTATCCAGATGCTTCCTGAATGATTCACTTTGCAATATGGAGTATTTGATTTAAACCAATTTAATCTATGTCTTTAACCAAAATATGAGTTGTCCTAATTTGATTTTTAAAAAGCCTTTGGTTTATTTGATACAACTTTAGGATGTGATGTTCTTTCTATTGAGGTGGGTGAAGTCTGAACTTCGACGAGATGCTTGTTTCACATTCCCAGTGAAAGAGCTCAGTCAAATGGTGAAGAGGCTTGGAGGGTTACTGTTTACAGCGACATGAAGAAGCATTCACCCAGGGTAGACCCCAGTAAAAACACCTGGATTTCCAGACCAGATATTGAGACTACCCAGCAAAAATCCGAATCCGGTGTGTAATGAACTTGCTGAAATAGTACCATCTCAGGGCTAGTTTGATGGTGTGATGGAGTCCACAACCTCCAGCCCCTTGCTACTCAAAATATGGTCCCAGACCTGTAGCAGCTTTATTACTGGGAAGCACATTTGAAATGCAGAGTTTTGGGTCCCACCCTGTGCCTGCTGAATCAGAATCTGCATGTCAGCTTGTCCCTCAGGAGGTTCTTGGGCACACTCTTTGAACAACAGTACTCCAAAGAAAGGTGGGGGAGGGGGCGGCAAAGGAAAAGGAAAAGGAAAGGAAAAAACACTACTCTAGGGTCTGCTCCTGCAAATCCAGAGTGGGTGGTTACTGAAGCCATAAAAAAGATCTGGGTCTGAGAGATTCCCTTCTCAGAATCCAGTCTCTCTTGAACCAATTGCATGTACTTTTAGCTGTGTTTTCGAGAAGAGACTCTTCTTGGTCTCAATAAGAGACTCTTATCGGTGTCTGTCCATTTATTTTTAGAAGACCTGTTAACATCTACTTTTGGTAATCTTTTTATTTCTTATTTTAATTTTTCTTACATTGGAACATGATCATGACATTTAAAGTTGACATAACTGTTTGTGGTTTCTGTTTCTAAAAGCTTGTTTAACTAGTAGAGAATTCACAAGGGCAGGAACTTCGAACAGCACAAGAAGAGAAATACCAGGAAAAGAATATTGATTAAATAAGCCCGTGAAACAGACTAGCAGAAAGTATGAGAGTTTTCCCATCTGCTAAAATGATAATATCCACGTACAAATGCATTAATAATGCAGTCATGTGGACAAAGGGCCCAGCTTGGGGTCTGGCAGAGGGCAGGGAGCCAACGTTGTTTCTGATCGATCATTTCAGGGGCAGAGGCCAGGAAGTGAGGATGGGGGGGCAGCATTAAGTGAGCCCTTTTAGTCATCACCAGTGACTGGATTGAGAGAGGACACTCAGGCATAGCTAGGTAGGTTCAGACCTCTCCGTCAGTTACCTGGACAAGTCACTTGACATCTCAGATAGGAGTACATCTACCTGCTGGAGCCCTCATGTAAGGATTACAGGAGATAATAGTCCAGCACATCACTGATCACAGCACAGACAAAGCCATCAGTAAAGGCATCCATGACTGCGCATGCGCACAGGGATAGGCTTTAGAAATGGCAAGTATATTTCCAGATCCTTAGGACCCAGGTATCTGTTCCTACCAGACTGTAGACTTTCCTAGAACTTACTTTCTCAGTGAATGCGACTGCTGTTTGAGAACATACATCCTTCCTATCTGCAATACACACCTTCCACGCAGGGCTTCGGTGACAGGGGACTGGCCGGCATACTGCATAATGCATAAAGTTTTATTGCTTGCCTCTGTGAAGCTGGGGCTCTGAAGTCAGTTTTAGAGCAGTCCCCGTTGGACATGGTGAAGCAGCCCTGGGTCAGCAGCAGTCTCCCGGCACAGATGAGGCCTCTGTTGTCTGCTTCCCCAAATGAGGGATCAACCTTGCTGTGTCTCTGGAGAGCTCAGAGCTGTCAACAGAGCTGCTCATGACTTATGCATGAAGCCAGGTGATCCCACTGGCCTCCCTCAAGGTCTCGACCCTTCCTTGGCCCTTCCCTGCGGCCAACATGGAATCCTTAGCCTCTGGGGAACCCGAGGCCTGTTGCCAATTACTGTGGGTATCTCTCTGTGCTCCCCTAAAGAGCTCCTTGTGCCTTGTTAGGCTTAATTACATGGCCCCTGAGAGCTGGAGCCTGTGGTTTGAGGCTCACCAGAGGCCCTGGGGCATTCTGAGGAGGGGCAGCAGGGCTCCTGGGGTTCACAGTGCAGCGGTGCACATGCTTGCCGCCTCCTTGACCACTCCAAAGGCTGGAGAGTGGCCAGGCTGCTGCTGCAGTTCACACTGGAGACTGTGTTACCCCATAAAAACCTTCTAGGAACAGTGCATCCAGGATAGGGTGCCTGGATCTCCTGAGCTTCTGAGCTATTGCGAACCTGGAATGTCCTCTGCTGCTAAGTGCAGGGAATTCCAGTTCTTGTTGCCAACTGTTAATCAAATGATTCTAAAGACTGGGGATAGGTGGATATTAATAGCCCCATTTTTCCTTTGAGGACACTGAGGCACAGGAACCCAGATGAGTAGGTTGTAGATCCAGGATTGGAACCCACGTATTTTACCTTAACATCTTTAACCATCGTCATCGTGAATCATGGATGTCGTGTCATATTTACCCCAAATAGGAGAAAATTATGCACCTAAAGTGGATAAGAGGATAAAATTTATCACAATTTTTTTAATTGAAATAAAAAAAAAAGAGAAGAATTGACAAAATCCTCCAGGGTCTACTTTTATAAATGTGTGGCTAATTTGAATGTTCCTAACTGATCTCTGTTTTCAGTAGCCTGAATGTGTCAATCTCTAACTCAATTATAAATTCTAGCTTTTCCCTTAAAGTTGTCTTCTCTTAAAAAAAATCCCCCAATAATTTGGTGCCCTCATTCTTAGGAACTTTCTGTAAATGTGTTGGCAACTATTCTTAAGGGCTGCATTTCTCATATTTTTTAATCCACATGTCTATGCCAGTTTTTAGGTCATACCTGAAATGAATTTGCTAGTCCTGGCCATCTATTTTAAAGTTAACCCTCTGCTGTCTGCTGTGGCTGGGAAGTGGGTTATTCTAGCTAATTGAGGCATCTAATTAATGTTGTCCCAAGAAACTAAACTGCAGTTAAGTTATGCTTATTGGCAAAACTCTTCTAAACCTATGTTAGTCTTAGCTTGACTGTTTTGAACTCTTTTCTTTTTTTATAAATATTTTATTAGAGAGAGAGAGAATGTGTACGCATGAATGGGAAAGGGCAGAAGGAGAGGGAGAAAAAATCTGAAGAACACGCTGCACTGAGTACAGAGCCCGACATGGGGCTCGATCCCATGACCATGAGATCAGTGTCCTCAAGAACCAAGAGTCAGACATGTAACCGGCTGAGCCACCTGGGCACCCGTGTGATATGAACATAGGAACACCAAGTATAGGCTTATTTGATTATTTTGTTGTTATTGTTTTATGAGCATGGCTGAAGTTCTTATTTCATAATGATGTAAAATCAAAACAAAACAAAACAAAACCAGACACCTTCCTTTGAAACAACACCAAAGCATTACAATCTATTTTTAAAATTTCTATGGCAGAAACTTGCATTTAACACACACCCATTATATCAGAATTTGAGTAAGGTGCTGCATTTTATTATCATGATTAATATTACACAATCACAGAAAGGTACAGAGAACAAAATAACAGAACAGTCTAGTCACCACCACCCACTGAGGTGCTGCTTTGAAAAAATATCTTAGTGAGTCATGCTAGGGTATGAAAATGTATAGTAATGTGGCGATGGAAAAGAACCCCCAAATAATGATGTATTTTCAGCAGTTGAGTTTTTGAGCTTATAGGCACTTTTATGGACAATGCATACCATATTCTGGGGGATTCTGTCTTCTGCCTCTGCAGGGAATGGCCCAGGGAGAGATGAGTTTATGTTCAAGAGTACTTGGCAAACAGCAGGATAAGAAATGAGCACTTTTGATAATTCTGCATATTTTTTCCTGAACTTTATGATATCAAATCCATTTCCTCTTTGTCAAATCTAAGTCTACTGTGTTCTATTTTAAATCTTTTAAAAGATCTCCAAACCCATTATTTCCCCCCATCTTTCTTGTCAGCTGAGGAGTTTTCTTCATATTTCACTGGGAAAACAGAGGCCTTCAGAGGAGAACTGCCTTCAACTCCTTTCCCAACATGGCAGCCTCCCTGCATCTGAGCTACTCCCCTCCTGTCCTCCATTCCTGCCCTGACCCTTCTCTTCCTTCTTGCTCAGGGATGTTTCTCTGACCTCTTTCCTGCATTGTCATTGTCCCCTTAGCTGGGTCCTTCCCTCAGAGCACAGTTTGCTGTTATAGCACCCACTTTTAGAAAGGCTTAAACTTCTGTTGACCCACATCCCTGCCTAGCTGCCCCATTTCTATGCCCCCATCCCAGCAAACCCCCTTGGGATGCAGCTAGTGAGCTTTCACTCCCAGCCCTCTATCAGACAGCTCTCACTGTGACAGCTGGTGACCTGTCCTTCCCCAGATTGACTTTCACTTGCCCTGTGGCACAGTGGTGGCTCTCACCTTTGGGAAACTCTCTCCTCCCTGAGTTTCTGGGATGGAATGTTGTCCTGCTCCATCTCCGTTCAGTCCTCAGCAAACTCAGCCAGTTCCTTGCCTCTCTGGTCACCTTCACATTTGCTCCTTCAAGCCCCCGAACTTAAGCCTGATGGCATCCAGCCTGTTCTATACTGTCACTCTGCTGACTGTCATACCTCGGACTTCCTGTTCCCCACCCAGCCTCACAGTCTGTTTTCAACATGGCAGCCAGGATAATCCCTTTCAACTTGAAGTGACATCGTGGCACTCTTTCTCAGAGCGAAACCTATGAGGCTCTTCTTGCAAGTTGGCCTCCACTCCAACCCATCTCATCAGCTGTCCTACTGCTTTTCTTCTTGCTTACGTCAGTCCAGACCCACGGGCGCCTCCTCAGACATCCCAGGCATGCTTGTACCTCAAGGCCTGTATAAGGGCTGCACCTTCTTTCTGGATGATTCCTCCCCACACCCTGGCTTCACCCCTTCTTTCAGATCTTGACTCAAGTGTGACTGGGACAGAGACCTTCCTAGGCAGCCTTCCTTTTCTGTGCCTTTCACCTATTAACCAGCTTCCTTTTTCTTCATTACACTCATTGTTATGCTGTGTTGTCTGTCAGTTTGTTCATTTTCTATTGTTTTTCCTCCTCACTAGGTTATAAACACTGCGAGGACAAGGAGTTCATCTGTTTTTAGCATTGCTTCTGCATCCCTGCCACCTAGAGTTGTACTAGGAATATTTGATTTCTTTAAATAAATGAATGGTTTTGGAGCCTGCTCCTGCCCTGGGTAGACTGAAGCCACAAGCTGTGCAGTAGAGCCCACTCTTTCATGCTATGTTTGCCCACAAATGCCCTGTGGCTTGAGAATGTGCAGAAGGATGCATAATGGTGTACGTCATGGACTCTGAGAGTAAAACCTGGCTCCACTGTGACCTTAGGTTACTTAATCTGCCAGTGCCCCAGTGTCCTCATCTGCAAAATGGAATTATAATAGTCCTCTCCTAGCGTAGGTTTCTTGTGAAACTCAGAAGAATTACTTTTGCAAAAGCAGAACAGTGCCCAGCACATGCTAGGTACTATCTATGTGTTTGCTCTATTATTTTAACTCCCCTTTGGATCTGCCATGACACCTGCCACAGTAGCCTGAATTCAGTGGCAGTCATTAAATCCATGTCTCCTGTTGGGGAGACAACCCAAGGGAGAGTAGGTGATGTGTTAGATCAGCAGATAGCAGACCTCATCCCGAGCCACTCCCATTTCATGTCTGCATTCAGCAAAAGTGCTGAGCCCTACGCTGTGCCATGCTCAGTGTTGGGCATTGGGCAGAATGATAAGCAAACACAGCCCAGTCACTAGTTTCAGGGAGCTCTCCACCCTGCTTATGTAGCTATGGGAGCTTGGTGTCCCACCCACTCAGAGGAGCCGACAATGAGGGAGGTAGACCAAATGCAGTCTGTAATTTCATCTCACCAGCTCCCATGCATCCCAGAGTTGGTGTGACTTCCCCCACATCTTAGTGTACTGGCATTTGGGGTTTGGGGCGTTGTACCCCATATAGCACTGACACATCGACCTGGAGTGGAGTGGCTGCTTATTCCTTCCAAGATCACATTCACAAGGAGGAAGGTTTCAATTTCAGGTGTAAGTCTAAGTGTCTGCTCTATACTAGGGAACCTTGGCCAAGGTACTTCCTGAAACATTCTCTTAATTTCAATAAACTAGAGATTTCAACATCTGCCCTGCAGGTTATTGTAAGGATCAGAAACTTACCCAAATGTCCTCACATATTCCAGGATTTTAGGGTCACCATTTCCTTTAACCTCCACTTAAAATAATTGATGTGCCCTAGGGCCCAGCACTCCCCCATGGTTGCAGGAGACACCTGAGAAGTAGAAGGGGCTGAGAATCAGTTGGTCTCTTGTGCCCCAAATCCCTGCTTGCTCCTCATGATCATACCTTTTGGTATTCCTGTCCTTTCTCACCCTGTTTTGCTTAAAACTTGCACCTCAGGCTTCTTCTCTCATCCCTCAGCATTCTATTTCCCCAAGGTTGGGGAGGGGGCATTTTCCACTTGCTGCCTAAACTGTTAGGCCTCATTCTACCTTGCCTCCCACTTCCCAGCTGCCCCCCCTTCCTTCAGCTCCTGCTGCCTCAGCCTTGGGCCCTACCCAGGACTTGACCCTGCTGCTTGAACCTGCTCACCAGACTCCTAGCTCTCTGGACTTTGCCTGGTTTCACCTTACCTTCTACCCCAATCTTGTCTTCCTTATGGACCACCTGAACCAGAGAAATATTTTTTCCCACATAGCTAGAAAAATTAAATCTTTATTTTTATTTTCTGATTGCACAAGTAACTTGACTCTTTGTTATATAATTCAAGTGTTACAGAAATGACTGAGAAAATTAAAAATCCCAGAGAAAAGAATCCTATGAAATGCACTGTCTCACAACTGCCTTTTAGCACTGGCTTGTGTGGCATGGAGTTTTAAATCTGGTTAGTCTACATTTAATAAATAGTGGGGACATAAAGGATATCATTTCTAATGTTATGATTTATAATACTACCACATCCTCAGAGCTCTATGAGTGATCACATCAGAATAGAATGGTCAGAATAACTGAGCATTCAGAGAAAAGAGAGATGAGCAAGAGACAGAACACTAGATAATTCACATCTGATGATAACAAATCAAATGTATTCCTGCCAGGCAGCTTCGGGCTTCCTCTGTGTGTCTGACACGTCCTGATGACTGTCACGTCTCAATCTCCTATTCATAGGACCTGATGTTGAGTGATCCTCTTTCCTTTCTAGAAAAACATGGGGAGTCACAGTAGAACCAATGAGCAGTTGGTCACAGAGAACACAAGGGGACAGGGCCCCTCTTTGGAGGCTTGCAAATATGAACACAAACTTAATTATGAGGGTCATGACCTATTTTTCATCTCACCATGTTAAGAATGATAAACAAATTATATGTAAGGGAAAATGACTTGATAGTTAAATGAAATATCCAGGTGTTTATCTAAAAGAGGCTGTGGGATATCCTTGGGGCTAGCAGTCTGGTTTGCATCGAGTATCTGTTCATAAGTTTTCTGTCTTGAATTTGATGACATTTTTAAGCTAGCTGTTTCATTTTAGCATACCCAGTAATGAAATAAACAAAGTGTGAATATGAGACAGTGCTAGTTAAACATTTATACCAGCCCTACCCTGTCATTTCTTGAAACTATTAAAATGTAATGTTTTTATATGAAATCATTATAAATTTATAACAAGTCTAATCTGTGGTGATGCGCTATTCCATGGACTGTGAATTATTGTTCTAAATTTCGGGTGGCAGATGCTTTCTCTGAGAGATGGTGCCGGGATGATTAGTTCTATGATGCAGTGTAAGAATATGTCTTTAATTTGCATAAAACATGAGTGCTGATTATACAGTTTGATTTGAGACCTTCTACAATATTTTTCCCAAACAACAATCTTGACAATCAGCTCTCTTACAATAAGGAAGTGCTGATTGATTATGAATACTGCCCTGAAGACTTTCTACCCCCCAAATCTCCATTAAAAATGTATCCATAGAGACGATGACACTAAAAAAAAAAAAAAAAAAAAAAATCACTAAGTCCAGGATGGGTGCAGTAATGAGCTGTAAGCAGAAGTTAGGTTCTGCAAAGCTTTTGCTGAGCCCAAGGGCATGGGGTTTGGAGGTTGTGATTCAGCCTAGGATTGGATCCCTCTTCCCAGGGTGAGGCTTAGATGTGGGTAAACCAAAAGCTACCATTTCTTGAGGTGATAGAAGAGTACTAAGAATGCCTTTCCACCTCAAAGTGTCTCTGTCCTCCCTGAAAGTCAGTATCAGTTCCTAATATTCCACCATCAGGGTTCTCTTTTGGGGCAACAAGCTCTCATTAATAGGCAGGCACTCTTAGAAAGGTGATGTTTTAACCCTCAGCATAGTTAGTTCATGGGCAAATAAGAGTTTTTCCAACGTGGTAGAGAGCTGAGAGCAACTCCTTCAATAATGATGACTACAGGGGTGCCTGGGTGGCTCAGTGGGTTAAGCCGCTGGCTTCGGCTTGGGTCACGATCTCAGGGTCCTGATCGAGCCCCACGTCGGGCTCTCTGCTCAGTGGGGAGCCTGCTTCTCTCTCTGCCTCTGCCTGCCTCTCTGCCTGCTTGTCCTCTCTCTCTATGTCAAGTAAATAAATAAATAAAATCTTTTGAAAAATTAAAAAAAAAAAAAGAATGATGACTACAAGAGAAACAAATCAGGGCTTTGATACATGTATAAGGTGGGAGTGGGGGAGAAGACAGTGACCCAGATCACTGGGATCCACAAGCAAAAGTGGGGTCAGCAAGCCATTCTGGATTTCCATAATATAACAGAGGGCAAATGTTTTCCTGGAAAAGAGTGCACAGTAGTTCTTGTCTACAATTATATATGCCTATAGTGAAAACAGATTTGGAAATTAAGTTATACTCTAGTAAACAGTTTCTTTGGTGGGCTGGGAGATATGCCTCAGAGTAGGGCCATCATTTCTTGAGATTCCAGGACCCTGTATAATCTGGGCTCTGCCAAGCTTTTGCCTGCTTCCTAACTTAAAAGCAGAAAGTACAATAAAGAGTACTTCCTCTATTGTGTCTTGACCTCATGGAGCTCCCTGTCCTAAAGAGCAAGAAGCACATTACCCCCAGTGTTTGTTTAGAAGGTGAAATAAAAAACTTCAGCAAAATTGAGAATTACCTATAAATGTGCTCTATAAATGAGATAGCTGAAAATGAGACCATGGAAAACCATTCTCCATTGAAATCTCCGAAACAGCCAGAGAAGCTCGATTTGCAGTGGATGCAATTTATGAAAATGGCAGCTAGTAATGCTTGGGAAATGAGAATTCTCTGCCAAGCCACTCAAGCCTTTTAGTAAAAGAAAATTGGTCCTTGTGATCTCATAAGGCTTTCTCTATGAGATCATGATTCCAGCACAGCCTCTGCTCAGCCACAGTGGACTGATGGGAGAAGGAGGGGCCACAGAGTAGCCAGTGATACACAAAGCATGGTGCCCACAACTGAACTACATATCCCAGCATCCCTTACATTCGGTTCTAGCCAGTTGCTGGAACACATATATGTGAGCTTCTGGGTTGAGGTCCCTTAGGCGGCAAAGGTCCCTTTTCCTCTCCTTCTCTTTCTTTTCCCATTTTCCAGCTGGATACAAAGGGTTCTGAGACGCCCGTGGGATAGTGGAGCCAGAAGATGGAGGGAGCATGTGTCTCTGAGGTACCAGGTAGCAGGTGCCTTTTGAAACTTGCCTTGAACTTTCAGAGGAGACAAAAGTAAACTTATAGGCCCCTGAGAATTGGGTAGTAGGAGTGGTTAGGACTGTTAATGTCATTTAGTATCTTTTTTTTTTTCTGGTTTAAGTTTTTTTTATTTTGGAGCATCATTTTGACTAATGTAGTAGGTTAGCCTATGGAAGTAGGTTGGAAAGTTGTAATGGAGCCTTTCCTTGTTTTGCTTTAGTCAGTTTTGCTTCATGTCAGTCCAGTCTATACCAGATTGTTCATCAAATATATTAGTACAAACGTGTGCCTATTTCCCCAGCCCTTTGAGTGAACATTATCCGGTTTATACTCAGTGAGGTAGGTCATTGCTTAGTTTGGCCAAGCCCTGCTTATTCTAACCAGTGGGAACTTGATGGCCAGAGAGAGTTCTAAGATGGGAAGACCCAGGAGCAATGAACACCAAGCGTAGAATGTCACAGAGTAAGCAGGAGGCAGTATCCCTGGGAGAGGCCAAAGTCAAGTTGTTTCTTTGATTACCAAGCCCAAAGAGGAAGGTTACCATTTACTGCTGGCACTGAAAGCAAGTCCAGCAGAGTTTAAAGCATGAGAAAGCAGGGCAAGAGGCAGATTCCAAGTTCCATGGGTACCATTCTGATACCCAGTGGGTGGAAGATGCTGCTGATCTATTTTGCTTGAGATATGAAAGTGCTTTTGCCCTACTTTCTTCTGAGTTGCCCTTGTCTGACCTCAAAGACACACACTGTTCCATGGTAACCAGCATCTTAGGTTAGGTCCCTTAAGTCATGTGCCTTCCTCCATGCCAGCCAGCTTCCTGCTTGGGCTCTGGGCTCCACAGAGATGAGGCTGGGATCCTAGTCTAAAGGAGGAGGTTAAACAAAGAGGAGCTAAGGTACTCTGCTGGGTGAATCAAAAGTGTGCTGTGCTGGAAGGGGAAGTTACTGTGGTATTAACGATTTCTGACTTCTTGGTGGCCAGAGTGTCCTGAGCTTGGGACCAGAGCATGGGGAGAATGAGCTTACACCTAAAAAAGAGGGGCCCCAGAAATAAGAAGGGGGGCAGAGAAAGCAGTGTTTAAAAGGGGGACCCCAGCAGTGGGACTGACGAAGACCTCAAGGAGAACACCAAAACCTGATACAGAGTTTTAAGTCTTCTTTTTCAAATGGCAAATGCCTTCTGAAACTCTGAGTAAAGACTGTTATAAATACTAGTCAAATCAGGGGTGGTTTGAGGGATAAAAGAAGGAGGAACAGTGTGTGCTGTGACCCTCACCGTTCCTCGGTTGCTGCAATGATAGTTGGAGCATGGATGAGGGAGGGAGTCAGTGGTCCCCAAATCCAGGTGGTAATCAGGAGCCTTCCAAACATGCCTGCAGCTGAGCAAAAAGCACAGAGACATACCAGAGACATACCAACCACCTCCTTCAAATACACTGGAGTGGGGTTTGCCAATCTTTCATTATGATGATGATGATGCATCCAAGGGAACCTTTGCCTCTCCCTGTAAAATTTTAATACTGCAGACATTCTACCCTTCTATCTGTCTATCTGGTGGTCCTTGGAAGAGCTATAAGTCACTGTAATATCTAAGATTTAGTCTTGCCCCCAACAAGAGCCAGTTTTCACCTGTTTGGGATCAATATTGCCCTGTTGAGAATGCATATTCTAGAAGGTGGCTGGAAAGGAGGGAAGGTCAGATCTTCTGCCTTGTGGATGGGGGTGACCCTAGTAGTCACACTGGGTGCAACACACTGAAAGGAGCTCCTGTATGCCTGATGTGGAGATTTACCTGGTGGTAGAAAAGATGGCTGTATTTGAAAAGACAAGAACTTGGGTTTGTCTCAAAAGGAAACTTTTATGTCTAAGCAGCAATAAGGCTCTTGTAGCAATACTGGGGGTAGGGGTGGGGTAAAGGGGAGCCAGGGATGCCTCCACAGCTCATAGCTTGAATGAGAAGAGAAAGAATAAAGCACTGCCATGTCAAATACTACTCTAGAATGCCCAGAGTTTCTAATTTCTAATTATTTCAAAATATATCCTGGAGGAATTGGCAATTCTGCCACTTTTCATCAGCTGAAACTGGATGTAATTCTTGGTGTATTTCCAGAAACTAGGCCACAGCTTTTGTCCATCAGATGTGTGTTGTTTGAACCAAAGAGCTCCTGGTTTGACTCCTTTTATGAAGAAGGAAGGACATCAGTCTCTGCCTCCACATACCCTGGCACCGGGCCTTCCACCAGCAATCCCACGGAAGTATTTCCCACTGTGCTAAGTTTTGTTTGAGGAGAGCCAAGGCCTTGACTCACCAGCTTCTAAAGGATTTGGTCAAGCAGTGATGCAGGGTGTTAAGTTCCTACCCACTGCCTCGAGTTTGCTGGCTTTCCAGACAACTCAGGGGGCTTGACACGTCACCAGTCTGGAGCACTCCCATGTGGTCTGGAAAGGAATGCATCTGAGAGGAGCTGAAACAGAAAAGTTGATCATGGAACACTTAGTAGTTTTGTTTTGATCTTGGCCATTCCAATAAGGAAAATCGCTCATTAAAGTTTTTGTTACGCTTTAAACTAGACTTCCATTCTGGAAGAGGAGGGTGCAGGCAGGTGTTCTTACAAATGGCCCAGTGCTGGAGGAGGCGGCCTGGTGGCTGGATCACCAACAAAAGGATCAGGTCCTGTTAATTTCTCTGCAACAGGCAATCTGCACATCTGGCAACACTAGCTGACACCTTTGAGGGCTCTTTCTGCTCAGATTTGAAAATGGAAATTTGGATTTCTGCATCTTTTCTGTGATGACCCAGGTAGCCCCAGTGAGGTGGACCTTGCCAAATGCAAAGATACTTCTTGAAAGACATAATAAAGACTAAACGATGGATTCATCACAAAGACGATTCTGGAGTTACTTGATGTCAGCTTAGCTTGGGTTATACTATTAAAACACCCAAGCCCCACACGCCCCCCTGTCTCTCAAGCACCAAGGACTTAAATCCAGTTTCTAACTCAGGTTAAATAACAGCCAGCTTTCAAATTGAAGTTTGTTCTTAAGCAGCATCACTTTGTCAGTTTATATGCTCAATAAGCACATAAAAAAGGTAGTGAAAGCTACCTAATTCTTTGTAAAAATTATTTCTCCATTGTGTTTACGTTAAGGAAATAAAATTCCAATTAAATAGAACTAGTTCTATGAAAACTTGGTTTCTGATTATGCACATTTTCTGCAGAAGGGATCTATAATTTTCATTCTTAAAAAGAAAGACCCAGGACTCAGAACAAAAAACAAGAAAAATGGAATCAAAAACAAAAAATGGAGAATGTGTTCCCTTCCTGGAGGGAGACTGAGATAGCCAAGTTAGAATAATATAAAATGATTCCTTCAATTTACGCTTTTATTATCTTCTCGTGTTAAATACAGGAATGCTAAATATGGATAGTAGGTTTGCCTAAAATATAGAAAAAGATCTGTTTGTGAAGAAATGGCTTCCACAGATCACATTTATCATAATGTAGTCTTAAATTTTAAAATGTCTACCATGTGCCTGGAAATATACCCACAAAATATCAAAAGAATTTATGCCTATATTAATAATGGCAAGATGGACAAAATAATCTACATTTTTTAAAAAGATTTTCTTTATTTATTTGACAGAGAGAGAGAGATCACAAGTAGTCAGGGAGGCAGGCAGAGAGAGGAGGAAGCAGGATCTCAGCAGAGCGGAGAGTCCAATGCGGGGCTCCATCCCAGGACCCTGGGATCATGACCTGAGCCGAAGGCTGAGGCTTTAACCCACTGAGCCACCCAGGTGCCCCAATAACCTACATCTTATTTTCACAAAGATATGTGTGGCCTTGACAGTGGCACCATGGTGATATTTCCTTCAATTTACAGGAGGGAAAAAACACATAAAGAAAAATTATGCTATCGTATCAAAAGTGACAGAAAGGAACCTTGGGCTCCACATTCCATAGTGAGACACCTCTAGGGGGAAACCTCTCTGCCTTCTCTTTGTGCCCAGAGCTCCATGGGGACATCAGTTTTGTGTTCATATTTGATAAACAGACTGAGGGTAGAAAGGATTCTGGTTTTGTCCTCCTAGAGTCTGACTTAGACCCCTAGAGTGCAATTCTCCAAGAGGAGTGGGGCTTGAGAAGCTACTGCTGCTATTTATTATGACTACTAGTAATCGTATCAGTGCTGCTCCAATACCCACACATCCCTCTCATCCACATGCCCATGACCTGCTGAGTGTGAGTGGATGGGCCAGTTTTATGTTGGCCCCCAAGCAGTACTCAGATGCAGGGGCTGGAGGCAGAGGAGTTTGGCTCAGGTCATCCTGTGTGGAATGGACTTGGAGGCAAGCTCTCAGCAACCAAACTAGATTATCAGACTTCCTTAAGATGACCCTAGAGATCTACAGTTTCAGAGCATACATTGTTCAGCAGGTGCTTTTATTTTTTGCCCCTGGTCATATGGCAAGGGTCTGTGACTGCCTTCTAGGAGTAACATTAGATATGGAGGGAGGGAAGGATGGGCACTTCTGTTGTTGTGGAAAACTAAGCAGATGTAGATGATACAATGGGTGCAGGGGTATGTGAATTCAGTAGGAGCTCAGCCTTCCATCTCTTGTGACCATTAGTATGGCCTTAGCCCTGGAGACCGTCTGGTCTTCCAGGTAGGCTAGACTGCAACCCTTGACTGAAGACCTACACCATTGCATCTCTGGATCTGTGGCATGGAGGCTGATTTGGGGAAACATGAACTGCTTTGATCATAGCTTTATGAGGCTCTTCCCTTCCTTGGGTCTCTTGGTTCTGGGTAGGCTTCCAGAAGGTGTTCCCTTCTCTGGAGTCTTGCAGAAGCTGAGAACTAAGAGCTCTGGTGCTCTCTGGCAAGGCACAACCAAACCCTTGTCTGTTGACTGATTCAGATGATGTTGAATCTAACAGATAAGTCAATTCAAGGATGTGGACACTGTCTGAGGAGTGTGATGCATTGTGCAGAGGTGAGGGGCCTCTGTTGACCTCTTTTGATATTTCCTGCTATAAAACTACTGGTGCCCAGAAGAGTTTCACAGTTACATTTCTCCATGTGTTCCTGGGGCTTGGAGTATGTTTGCAGCTTTATTTCTTTCTCAGAGTATTGTGTTCTTGGGGCAGCATAGGGAGTGGGACATTGAGGCAGAAGGAATTTTAGCTATTTGAACCCCTCCGAGCTCACTTAGCCTCTCTGACCCTTGTTCCTCATCTGTAAAGCAGTTATCATAATATGTATATTCTAGAATTGTTTTGAGAAATAAATAAAACACCGTAAGTAAGCCACCTACACACCCCTTCACCCCGCCATATTTGGCCGACACACTAAAGTGGTCACTTTTGTCTTGTTCTCTAGGACACCTTGTATAGGAACCCAGAAATGCTGAATTGTGAACACTACCACTATGCTGAAACTTCATTTACATCTAAGATCTTACTCTTTTCCACCTTTTCTCTATGCATTTACTTATTTAAATGAAGTTTTAATTTTAATTCCAGTATAGTTAACATACAGTATAATATTAGTTTCCGGCGTGCAATATAGTGATTTAACACCTCCGTACATCACCCGGAGCTCATCATAGCAATTGCCCTCCTTCATCCCCATCACCTATTTCACCCATCCTCCCACCCACCTCCCCACTGGTAACCACCAAATTTTGTTCTATGTTGGTTTGTTTCTTTTTCTTTTTTTTTCCCCTTTGTTCATTTATTTTCTTTCTTAAATTCTACATATAGGTGAAATCAGATAGTATTTTTCTCTCTCTGACTCACTTATTTTGCTCGGCATTATACTGTTTGGATTCTTCCATGTTGTTGCAAATGGCAAGATCTTATTCCTTTTTATGACCAAATAATACTGCATTGTGTATATATATACCACCTCTTCTTTATTCATCTCTCTTTTTTTTATTACAGCTATCAATTTATTTATTTTCAGAAAAACAGTATTTTTTTTTCACCAAACCCAGTGCTCCATGCAATCCATGCCCTCTATAATACCCACCACCTGGTACCCCAACCTCCCACACCCCCGCCACTTCAAACCCCTCAGATTGTTTTTCAGAGTCCATAGTCTCTCGTGATTCACCTCCCCTTCCAATATACCCCAACTCCCTTCTCCTCTCTAACACCCCTTGTCCTCCATGATATTTGTTATGCTCCACAAATAAGTGAAACCATATGATAATTGACTCTCTTTGCTTGACTTATTTCACTCAGCATAATCTCTTCCAGTCCCGTCCATGTTGCTACAAAAGTTGGGTATTCGTCCTTTCTGATGGAGGCATAATACTCCATAGTGTATATGGACCACATCTTCCTTATCCATTCGTCCGTTGAAGGGCATCTTGGTTCTTTCCATAGTTTGGCGACCGTGGCCATTGCTGCTAGGGGTACAGATGGCCCTTCTTTTCACGGCATCTGTATCCTTGGGGTAAATACCCAGGAGTGCAATTGCAGGGTCATAGGGAAGCTCTATTTTTAATTTCTTGAGGAATCTCCACACTGTTCTCCGAAGAGGCTGCACCAACTTGCATTCCCACCAACAGTGTAAGAGGGTTCCCCTTTCTCCACATCCTCTCCAACACATGTTGTTTTCTGTCTTGCTGATTTTGGCCATTCTAACTGGTGTAAGGTGATGTCTCAATGTGGTTTTAATTTGAATCTCTGTGAGGGCTAATGATGATGAACATTTTTTCATATGTCTGATAGCCATTTGTATGTCTTGATTGGAGAAGTGTCTGTTCATATCTTCTGCCCATTTTTTGATATGTTTGCCTTTATTCATCTCTTAATGGAAATGGACACTTGGGTTGCCTCCATCATTTGGCTGTTGTAAATAATGCTGCAATAAACATAGGGGTGCATATATGTGGTCTAATGGTTAGGATTTGGTGCTCTCCGTTCATTTACTTTAATTTGTTATTAAATCAGCAAATATGCCTGTTCATAGCTTCCCAATACCTTACTGCTCACATAGAGAGCAGGTGCTGATGACTGTTGTAAATCAAGCCATGCACTAGGGGTCACCTTGGGTTTACCTTGCCCTCTATGAGCCTAGACTAGATAGCATAAGCCAGCAGTATGTGGTTCCGTGATTCCGTTAGGATGTGAGGCTTCTTTTTTCTGCAGATACTGGGGCAAGGTTCTTAGATCAGGTCACATCTGAGATGAGTATAATACATGTGTAGGATTTGGACATACAGATATGGAGGGAAGAACATTCCAAAGACAGGGAATGGTATGAGCAAGAGTATGGAGGCAAGAAAGGGAGAGCCATATATAGAAAAGGAAAGGATGGAGTGTTAAATTTGTGAATGAGAGGTGGAAGAAGAAATGGAGTTGACAAAATCAATCAGAGCCCTTTCTGGAAGTAGCTTGGCTATCTTGATTTTTCAGAGCTGGAGAAAGTACCCATCTTGCTTTTTCCCTACAGTGTTTTGAGCTGTCAGGCCTCACCTTTTTTCAGATGATGAACTCTATACAGGAAATATTCAAAATAAGAATTCTTTATTTTATAATTCACCCAAAACCAAAGAGACATCTTGCATACTAAAAACTTGAAAGCAGTGTACCCATGGCAAGTCTAGTTAGCACGTGTGTGACTTTGGACTGAGTCTCCTGTTGGGATGAACTTGAAAGCTGATGCACTGTGCCTTTGAACTCAGAGCTGCAGTGATGGCACTTGTATTTAGTGCCTGTTCGGTTCAGAAAAAAAAGTATAAATCTTTACTTGTGAACTCTATGATTTTTTTTTTCCCCTGAATACTTGTTCCTGTGTGTGAAAGGGTTGGGGGGGGGGGATTCTGGTGACTGAATTCTGTAATTGGAGTCCTTTGAAGATAAATCCTGAGTAATGACTCATGTATTATAGGTTATTTTTAAGCCATTAGAAAAGTTGGAAGCTCATCAGAAAAAGCAGTGAGTCTATATGTGACAGATCCCTCAAATCCAGATGACTGACTCACATTCTTTTGTCATGTTCAATGCTGTGTACTTAAACTACTTGGAAAATGATTCTATAAATGTATTATTTTAGAACAAGAGTACTTAAGGATGTAGAAGCTCTACTTGCTATCATCTTTTTCAATTGTTTTACTTCAGATTTCTTTTCCACAGCACACACACACAAAAGTACTTACTCATTTTGTAGTTATGGAGAGTCATCAACAATGAAAATTAACATCCAAAAGCTAGATTATATTAAACTAAGCCTACAAAAATGAAATAGCAGGAGTCTTCTCATTGCCCCATCCGGCTTCCTTTCTTCTTCCCTCATACCCGCTGTGGACTTGCCTCTTGCCCGCCCTGGGCTCCACATCCTGGGCACTGGTAGGAGCACTGAGCTCAGGTGTTCACTGCAAGCTCCTTCTGCAGAGGAAGAGTACGGAGGACCTCAGTATGCGAGAAATAGGACTTATGCTCTTTGGAGAGGAAGCCTAGTGTTCCTTGTGATGCACAAACAAGAAAAGGCTAGGAACTTTCGAGAGATGAGTAAAATGAAGTCCTGATGGTCCTGATGTGTCCACATGAGAATGGTGGGTCATGTAAGTGGCAGAAAGAAGCACCCCAGTGAAAACGTAGGCCATGTCCACATTAAACATTTATTGAGCACCTGGAAAAAGCATCATACTGCCTAGTTTAAACCCATTGGCTAGTCCCCACCATCTATCCATCCTCCTCCACTCCCCGTCTGCTCACTGTGGCCACTCTGGCCACCAATATTCTCCTCTTTAGCCATAGTTTAACTTGCCTTTGAGCTGTCTCCTCCATGTGGAGGCATGTTCCCTTCCAGCCTCACCTCCCATCCTCTCCTCTTGCCCCCAGCACATTCCTGCTCTCTCTGCAGATCTGTTCATTGTTCTGACTAGAGGAGGGTAACACCCTGTGCTTACCCCATTTTGACATTTCACAACATCATCATGTTTAGTTCCTGCAAGTAGACTGCACAATCTTTGGGGAACTGTCTTGGTCACACCCCACTAACATTTAGCAGAGTGCATGGAACAGACGTAGAGGACATTCAGACATCCAGAGGAAGGGAGGACAGAAGGATGAGAGGAAAGACAGGCACAGGAAGGAGGAAAAAGAACTAAATTCCTGCATGGGATTGAGCCAGGCACTGGACGTAAAATTTGAGTGAAGTTCCCTTGGCCACAGGAGCTTGAAGCCTCGTGGGGAAGAGAAACTTATACCAAATTATTAAAAATGCAGTGTGCAAAAGCCTATGCTAGTGGTACACACCAAGTGTTCTGGACCCCACAGGGTGGCTACTGAGTGTTAGTGAGACCTTGCTACAGATCTCAGGATACTGGGCCCAGGAGGTCAGGCAATGAGATTGCCTGGGTAGAAAGGTTGGCCATCTGGGTTGCCATGCGCAGCCCGAGGGGCCCACAGGATTCTCCTTTCCTCCATCTGAGGGGCCTGGATCAAGCACGTGTGTACTTTGTGTAGGGACACTAAGGCACTCTGGACTTATGTGCCCCAAATCATGGGAAAGCACAGGGGGCCACCGCCCCCTGATTCCTGTGGGCACGATCTCTTGCCTGAATATAGAGGGGCTTCCAGCTTGAGCATGGTTCTGATGAGCTGCTGGAGGCCAGGAGGTTTGCCTTCTTCCCAGAGCTGGCCAAGCTTCCACCGTTACCATGATGCTGCTAGAAGAAAGAATACTACAGGCAACTATATTGGAGGTTATCAAACTTGGCCATTAACGGGTTTGATCTTGTTTAAAGTTCTTAAAAATGAAAGGCTGATAGGAGGTCCCCCAAGTGCTGTCCAGATGAGTAGCCATTCTTCCTGTGAGCTGTGGAACAGCACAGTGAGAGGCCTGCACCAGCCCTGCTGCGGCTCCTCACGCCCACTCTGTCCTCGTTATCTCACTGGCTGTGGTGGGAAAGAAAAAGCTCATGAGCGTGAAGCTGTGGGAGAAGCTTCTACGGTGATGGAGGCTTATTCATTGTTCTGTACGATTGCAGTGCTATGGGAACTTGTGAGGATTCAGATTCAAACAAGACCACAGCCTGGGGGTGGTTTACTTTTTGTTCATTTGGTTCTTTATTAGGCAGTTGCTGTTGCATATTTCTTATATGACCTTAGCTCTAATGACAGTAGCAACATCCTAATTATTAGAGGCCCCTCCATCAGTTTTGATTGCAAAAGAGACTGGTAGAGATCTAGTAGAAACCTTGGGCTCCATAGAGACATGGAAGTATTAGATTGTGGTGTGAGTCCATCAGTTTTGCAGGCAGACGCCTTCCTGTCCATTCTGCCCTCCCTCCCATGGATGTGCAGTGGCCGTGGCTGTGCATTTCTGATATGGTGGGAGGCGGTAGCCTGTCCCCAGGCATAAGAACTCAGGTTGGGAAGTTTGACCCTAAGCCCTCCACTCATGAGGGCACGCTCCCCAGACACTGCTATACTCACCATGGACCCCACACTGAATGGAGGGAGAGCAACTCCTCGTGTTTTTTTTTATTTGTCTCACATCTTAACACAAACCATATAGAATTTTTCTTCTTCTCCAAACATCACCTAACTTAACACCTCAGCTAAAACTCTGTGCTTGCCTGGCTTTTAATATAGCAAAATTTGTTTGTTAATAGTTCAAGGAATGTTCTGATATTGGAGACAATTCTACAAATGTTTCAGGTTCCATTTTGTTTCCAAAACAAGAGCCAACTCTCAGCTACATGGTTGTGATTCTTCTGGTCGTTTGTGTTGATCCTCTGAGAGACAGACATCATCCTTTACAGGAAAGTAAAGTGTGGGGCTGCGTAGCTGTGCTTTCTCCCACAGAGCCTGCAGAACTGCCATAAAGTCCGTCATTCTGGTGTCTCAACGGCAGCACCCCCGCCCTTCACTGGTCCCATCCTTCTGTATTCCAGCTTCCCCTCAGGGACCAGCCGACAACCAATTCAGGGAAGAGTAGCCCTGAGGCCGAGGCACAGAAACGAGAGGTGGTTTGGGCTCCACTGTGAGCAGCCCACAAAGGGAGATGCTCTGGGGAGAGTAGCTCCCACCTGTCATTCATGTGTATCTCTGTGATACACTGCTCCAAGACACAGGTCCACGCTGGTGGTTTTATGCCCAGGGCTCTCTGATAATAACATAGGGGTGAGAGAAGAGCAAAAATGAAGGTTTTGAGCAAAAATGAAGTTGTTGCAACATCTTCCTAGGAACAACGCCAAAGGCAAGGGAAGCAAGGGCAAAAATGAACTATTGGGATTTCATCAGATCAAAAGCTTTTGCACAGCAAAGGAAACAGTTAACAAAATCAAAAGACAACTGACAGAATGGGAGAAGATATTTGCAAACGACATATCAGATAAAGGACTAGTGTCCAGAATCTATAAAGAACTTAGCAAACTCAACACCCAAAGAACAAATAATCCAATCAAGAAATGGGCAGAGGACATGAACAGACATTTCTGCAAAGAAGACATCCAGATGGCCAACAGACACATGAAAAAGTGCTCCATATCACTCAGCATCAGGGAAATACAAATCAAAACCACAATGAGATATCACCTCACACCAATCAGAATGGCTAAAATCAACAAGTCAGGAAATGACAGATGCTGGCGATGATGAGGAGAAAGGGGAACCCTCCTACACTGTTGGTGGGAATGCAAGCTGGTGCAGCCACTCTGGAAAACAGCATGGAGGTTCCTCAGAATGTTGAAAATAGAACTGCCCTATGACCCAGCAATTGCACTATTGGGTATTTACCCTAAAGATACAAACATAGTGATCCAAAGGGGCACGTGCACCCGAATGTTTATAGCAGCAATGTCCACAATAGCCAAACTGTGGAAAGAACCTAGATGTCCATCAACAGATGAATGGATCAAGAAGATGTGGTATATATACACAATGGAATACTATGCAGCCATCAAAAGAAATGAAATCTTGCCATTTGCGACAACATGGATGGAACTAGAGCGTATCATGCTTAGTGAAATAAGTCAAGCAGAGAAAGACAACTATCATATGATCTCCCTGATATGAGGAAGTGGTGATGCAACATGGGGGCTTAAGTGGGTAGGAGAAGAATCAATGAAACAAGATGGGATTGGGAGGGAGACAAACCATAAGTGACTCTTAATCTCACAAAGCAAACTGAGGGTTGCTGGGGGAGGGGGTTGGGGAGAAGGGGGTGGGATTATGGACATTGGGGAGGGTATGTGCTTTGGTGAGTGCTGTGAAGTGTGTAAACCTGGTGATTCACAGCCCTGTACCCCTGGGGATAAAAATATATGTTTATGAAAAATAAAAAATTTAAAAAAAATGAAGTTGTTTTCAAAATGTCCCCTTTTGTCACAGTTCTAGAGTCTAGAGGCAAATACTGCTTGGTGAGGCATGCTGGGGCACCTATATCTTCTATGGAATTGGTCATGATATAATGATGGAGTTGGTTCCAACGTTTGGGCTGCTCTGCTTTGAGCTGTCGTGCTGGTCTGGGGCAGGTTTCCATGGTCCAGGCAAACTCTCACGTGTGGGACTGTGGTGGTCAGAATCCACCTAGTCTGTCCTCACCATGCTTGATGTGGTGCTGCCAGGCCAGTTCCTCAAAAGAGATTAGTCTCTAAATAAAATCACAGCCTCAAATCGTATTCTTTTCCTGATGCCCATTTTCAGATACCCTAAGCTGGGTCTGGCCTTCCTTTCTTTCACCACAGTCAGCTATTGCCACAGTAACACATGGCCCAGTAACATAACAGAACACCCAGAGCCCCGAAGCATCCCACAGCTAGGCATTTCTTTCTCAATCATATGATTGTAGGTCACCTGGGTCCCGCCGATCTTGGCTAAGCTCAGCTAGGCTTAGCCCACTCCACATCTTGGATCCAGCTCTGCTCTATTCCTCATGGCCAGTGGACTGGTCAGAGCCAGGTTCTTTCAGGCAAGTGGCAGAAGTCCAAACCTATCATGCGAGGACATTCCAAGCTGCTGCCAGTGTCGCATCTACTGACACCCCCACTGGCCTAGTCAGGTCACGTGCTCAGGCCCAAAATCAAGGAGATGGGAACTATCTCCACCCCATGAAGCCAAATCAAATCACAGGGTCAAAGCCAAGTGGATATTTGTGGAAAAATAACATAAACTCTCCCACCATCACAGGGCCTGGCCACATGAGGTCAGTCCCATATCAGTCTTCCTGTTTCTCTCTTGCTGCTTATGCAGAAACATAACCCTCCCTATATTAATGATGGTATAACCACAGCACTGGTGGTAGAATTAACTCACACGTGAGAGAACATGATCTAGAAGGAAAAGCAGTTATGACACTGGCCTGGGGTAGTCCCAGCAGTGGGGCTGGCATAACTGATCAGCTTCCACTCAGAAATTTGATGAGACTGGTTCTGTACTCAGCTGAGGAACCTTTTTTAGTACCCCCGTCCCCCTGACACACACAATGTACTATTTCTACATGTGTCTTTCTCCTCCTGGAAGATTCTCATTTCCTCCCAGAGGAGAAACCTGCCCCTTTGTCCTCTGTCTTTGCGCTTCAGCCCCACCCAGTTCTGTGAAAGCTTCCCAGCGAACGCCTATAAAATGGCAGAAGCCTCAGCGTTGCACTGCAGGTGGTTCGCAGTAGGAAATTGGGCTTCTTGTTACATCATTTTAATTGTAGCACAATAGAGATGGAGATGCCCTTAGAGATCATCTAGTTCAACACTGTCCAGTCAAACTTTCTACAGCTGGAAATGCTGTAGGTCGATACTGTCCAGTACAGTAGCCATTGCCATCAGGGGCTGCTGAGCACTTATGTGTCTGATGAAACTGAAGAACAGAATTTTAACTTTATTTAATTTTAATTTAGATTTATATTTAAAGAGGCACCCATGGCTAGTCAGTACCATATTAGACAGTGTAGATCCATTTAATCCCTTATTGGCCCAGAGTAGACATCAATAGGTAGTTCTTGAATGAATGAGGAGAGTAATGTCTCCCAGCCAATATCACCCAGCAAACTGGGACATAGTTGGGGGGCCTGGGCATGTCCCCGTGCCATGGCGCCTCCTTGAGGCCTATATGTGTTTGCACTAGCTTGGCCTTACTTCTCTACCTATAACCTTCCAACAGTATCTGTACAGTTTGTGGTCAGATAGGCTGGGGTCGGGGCTGGAAACACCGAACTATTTTTGTGTCTTTAGTAATTTGAAGAGTGAGCTTCAAAAACTCAATCAAACATCAAATAATTTTTACACAGTAGAAATAATACACACTTTCCATCTGAATTAAAACACAGGCTCCCAGCAATTTAATTATGCAAATGTGATATAAGCAGCAGCAAAACAGTGTTAAAGGGGAAGAATGAAGATGGATAAGCTAAAATTTCCAGTGACATTTTCCTTTTCTAATTTCCTCTTTTGGTTAATATTATGCTGATTTTCATGCACTGCTTAGGTAGATACTTTATTTCTTTGTGATAAGTGGCTCTGCAAATTTATGCAAATACTGCTAATCACTGTTGAGAAAAACAGCAGCCATTACGAGCCTTACTGCCCGCATGTGTTAGGCAGTGGCACTAGATGAGTGAGTCCTTAGCCATGAATTTCATTAAATACTCTGGTCAGCAAAGCTGCTGGGTCAGAAAGGGCTGTTTTCCTCCAGCTGCGTGGAGAATTCTAGATACTAAAGTATCATTCCCACTCCCCTAAAACAAATTCCCCTCCAGCAGAACAAACTATGGGAAGCCCTAAGCGAAAATTGAAGATTAGATAGACTGTTGTGCCCCACTTTCTCAGAGGAGCCCAATTCTCTGGCCCAAGACCTGTTGTAAGTGGGTCTTTCAGAAGCCAACCTGGAGATAAGGATTTGGGTACACGTAGTTTATTGAGGAAGTGCTTGTGAGTAACTTGTGAGAAACTTGTGAAGAGGGTGGAGGCATGAGACATAGAAGGAGAGAAAGGCAAACAAGAGTGGGATTTCAGGCAGAGCCGCATGGAGGGTGGCTTCATCCTGATTCTATAGGGGCCACTGGATGTATTTGTTCCCACCTGAGACCAGGGGACTGGGCTTTCATAATGTGTACTCCAAGTCACTCATGGGCAAGAGTCATCCTGAGGCACTTGCTGCTTCCTGAGAGGACTGGTAGAATAGATGTAGGTCAAGGGAAGACCTCTAACGGGAGCCACTGGGGCAGGACTGTGGGTGGGCACACAGAGACAGGAGGGGACTGTGTCCCTCCTGTGGCCCTGTCCACCAGAACCTTATCCCATCTCCCTGGTCACAGCCAGCATTCCTACCTCATTGCTCTTTTTCCAAAGTACCTGGCATCTCTTGCCTGGGGTTCCCCTTGACAGCTTTCCGATACATGATGTCCAGGCAACTGGGATTTTTTTCATAACATTTTTTTGTTCTGTCTGATCACATGGGTATTTTGGCTGCAGCCTGCAGGGTTTTAAACAGAAGTGTGAGCAGTGGCGGGAACCTATAGCAAGCCCAGTACAGAAAGTGTTCAGATCAAGAGAGCCTCTCATGGGCAAGGCCAGCTCATAAGGACCTACATAAGCCAGAAATTAAGTTTTAGTGTTTCTTTCCCAGCACCTGTGAATTTCCTAGGAATACTGTAGAGAATGCCACCTTATCATGCTGAGACCTCTGGGGCTGAATCTCTGAGCAGCAGTGACAGTCTCCAGCAGACCTTCCTGCTGCCTTTGGAGCAGCCTCCCCGAACCTGTGTGTCGCTGTTGGGGTTGGGAGGGGGATCAAATCCCAGGTTCCAGACACCCTTATATCGAAGCACTCAGATCTTATTGGAGAAAAATTGGAGCCCTAGATACTTTCTTCTTATTTACCTTCTTTCAAGGAAGGTGTTCTCTTTTTGGCTCTGTGCAAAGCAGAAACGCTATTTTGAAGGAGAATATAAAAGCTCTCTTGGCAAAGAAATTGCTTTGTTCCATTTGAGAAAGCTCTCTGCCTTTGAGAGAAGAGAGGGCGTGAGGCTCTGAGAACTTGATTAGCTCTCATCATCTTTCCCTCTGGCTTCCAGGGACGAGGCTAGACAGAAAGGCTCACGTGTTCTTCCCATGGCTCTCTCTGTCCCCCCACCTCAGAGCTTCAAGGACCACACATCCAGAACTGCCTGAGACCCTGGGATCCCCAATATGAGGGCAGACCCAGAGGGCAGAGCCTAGGGCCCATGAGGGAAGGGAGGAACTGTGTACCTCCTGTCTTTGGTTGAGGCTAGTTGGGCTGCTACGTGGCTTTGAAAATCCCGTCTTAGGAAAAGAGGCTGGTAGCACATCAGCACAGAGTGGCAGAGCACATTGTAAACTGTAAAGTGTCGAGTGGTTCCCGTCGGTGGTGGTGGTGATGAACTCTGGGCCACAGGACCTCAGAGTACTATGTGAGTGTGGGGGGTGTGTGTGTGTGTGTGTGTGTGTGTGTGTGTGTGCACGCACACGCCCGCATATGCATGTGCTTTGTCCTCTTCTAACAGAGTGTTTGGTGGTGACGTGCCCCTCAGGAGCCGGCCCTTCCCTCACCCCACCTCGAAGAACAGGGAAAGTGGGAAGCCCCTTCCCTACACAGGCCCTTGACTGCAGCAGTGACAGAGGGCGATGACAGTGATTCCTATTCCTGAACTCCTCCCTACCCGCCCTTCTCCCTAGCCTATGCAAGGAGTCTGTCAGAACAATGCCAATTTTATTTTACTCAAATTGGCTACTCTTAAATAAACATAAAATATATACTGTATAGTAGCACTTTAGAGCCCAGAAATGTGAAATTGAAAATCAAAATGGAGTGTTCATTGGGATTTTGAGTAAGAAAACGTGGATTTGAGGTTGACTCATTATGTACACGCCGTCTTCCTGAGACTCAGTTTTCCCGTCTATCAGACAGCACTAAGGCCCAGCGTGTGAGGGTCCAGTAAGATGATGTTTGATCAGTGTGAGCTGTAGAACAGAGTACTCCTGACATGGAGTTAATACCATCAGTGGCCTTAGCAAGGTGATTTGGAGCCATTGTACGGCCCCTTCCCCTATTTCCTGGATGAGGAAGCAAAGTCCCAGGTTGGTTCAGACTATTCCATGGCCCCCCAGCAAGTGACTAACAGTGGGGCTGTAGTAACCCCACAGCTTCCTGGGCAGGACATCCCCCGCACTGCAGGTAGACAGCTTCGCGGGCCCCCCAGAGCCCAGTCTTGCCGGCTGCCAGCTGGTGCCAGGCTCTGGAAGGGCCAGTGCTGGATGTCTGCCTGAGGGGGCTAGTGGTGCAGTCAAAAGAGGGACAGACCATGGGTGCTTGTAAAGGGGAGTGGATGTGGACTGGGGTGAAATTGCTCCCGCACCTTTGAGTCGGCCCCATGCCTGCCTGTACCAGCAAGTTCTCTTTGTAAACCTCCTGTGCGTTGATTCGTTGTCCTTGAAACCTGCTGAGAAGTGGATGTCTGCCTTCATGTGGAAGCTACACAGACAGAAGTCCATGGCACCCTCCTCTCCCCACTCTCTTTCCTAAACTGGGTCCCAGTAACATTGGAGAATTTTTCAAGGGGCAGTGTTGAGGTTCTACCACCATCATTTCCTATTGCATTTTCTTATAGGCTTGAAGCTTTGTAGGGAGGAAACTTTAGTGCATGCTATTTTCCGAGAGCTCTTGCTGGCTGTTCTCTCATACAGGAGAGTGTTTTCCTCCAGAGGCAATTTCTTCAGTGTGGTGGTTTTCCTGGTAATAGTAGTGGGGTCCTGCCAGGAGTGCCTGAGGCTGGGGCTCCGCCTGTTGCAGGGGTGGTGAACCAGAGGAACCCCTGGTACTCGCATTCAGCCTCCCAAGAGCTGAGAGTCTGGGTCAAAGCTGTGGTCATGTTCTGTGTGCCTGAGACACATATGCCATCAGCTGACATAGCTGCTTCCTTGTGCCCACCCTCCCTCTGGGCATCTCTCCATCTCTTTCTCTCTCTCTGTCAGAAAGACTTGTTCTAGAAGAAGTTTGCAGTTTTCCCTGTTTTCAATTTAAGTATTTCTTTATAAGCCTGTGGAGTATTTTTTATTTGGGTGACCTCTTGATGATATGTTCCTTTCCGTTTTTTGCGTATTCCTTGAAAACCTTGGGATAGACACTTTTTAAATATTCAAAATTAGAAATAATTCAAGATGAGAAAGTCAGTGATGTCCAAAGACCACTACATCCTTTCTTTCTGTTCTTGTGCTTTTGACATCCAACTTCCTTAAATCTTATGCCTGTAGGACACATCTGTTTTGCCAGGATCAATTTCTGTGGAGTAGGCTTGCATTACGTACAGCACTCTTTAACAAAAGGGTTCTCTGCTTTGTACTCCTCACAAGCCGTAATTTTCTTACATCTTGTGTCATTAGCGGTTGTGACTTTTTTGAAAGAGGGAAAAAGTCTTCCATTTTGTCTTACTAGCTCTTGAATTTTTAGTGTGTTCCCAAGAAACACCCGCTACCACTGAGACATATTTTAATAATTTCCAATCTCATTAAACTTGATGATACAAAGATGAAGATATTCTTACCTAACTTGTTAGGGATTCATTGAATAAATGAAAATAGAGGTTGATAAATATTCAATGTTGCTGATTACTTTTGTTTCCAGTTTTTAAGTCCCAGGTCATGAAATATGATTCCTTACCCTCAGATCATCTTACTACGAAGTTTTAGCTAGCATTAAAGGCCTGTTGTGCTTTAGCTCCTAAGTCAAATTAAGCTAACTTACAACTCCACTCTTAATGAGTATGTGTAATAGCGTAATAGTGTTGTTTCATGATTTAATTATCCACTCTACTTGTCTTGCAAAGAACACTATTATGAAGGAATCGGGTATCATTGTTAAAAACACCTTTTAAAAATCGTTTCACAACTGTCCCAAGTTTTGTTTCTCACATTTGTAAAACCAGCACTTTCCTATCAATATCAATTTACCTGCATTGCCCTTTCTGTCACCTTCATTGTTAGAAATTTCCATCCTACCTTAAATTCTCCGTGTCCCTCAGGAAATGAGCCATCATTTTGACTGTCCTTTCCTCTTAGGTATGACATTCCAGAGCCCTGTTCAGTTTTTCTTTCCCCCTTTGTGTGAGTCTTCTTTATTTCTACTCCTTCAAAGGATGAATGAAAACAAAAGTTAAACATAAACTTTTTTTTTTTTTTACCATTTGTTGTTAATTCTTTCCCGTAAACTTTCAAATCCATTCTCATTATTAATACATACATAATAAAGATATCTCTTTAGGCTGTAAACTTCAAAGACCCAGAACCAGTTCTTTGTTTAAATGGTTTGTAGCCACACAAGGGGACTTCCTGCAGCCCTTCGAGGCATGTGTGGAAGTGGTGGGGCAGCAGCAGAGGGTGCCTGACTGAGAAGAGCAGAGAAGCCCCTGCAGAGCTGCATCCGTGTCACTCCCCATGACTCCCTGTTCCGTGTTTTTTATGGACAAGCATGAAACCCCTAAAGATGCGAAAGCAGTTGCATCAGTTTAAAATATACATGCCGCTCTGTATTTGTTTATATTTATGTATCTTCATGCCTTACATAGAAAAATAATCCATAAAAAATCCCCCAAAGTCACTGTAGAGGTCCAGAAATGTAGAGCTGGAAGGAACCCAGGATATCAGGTGAGACACCCTTTCTGTGTAGCTAAGGCTTGGGCTCTCCCCAGCATGATGGGGATGGTGGGGGCGGGGGTGGACAAAGAACCAAGTGGCCAATCAAACCTCAAGAGACACAACAGGACTCCACCTGAGTGTAGATGAAGCAGCCTCTCAACCCTATTCACAAAAATAATTTTAGCAAAGGTTTCTGTAGGTTAAGCCTTCTCCAATTTGCAACGCCTTTCACAGACCTCCATGTTCAGCCCTCTTCCTGTCACCATAGCAACGCACTTCTAATAAAGGAGGAGCGGGGAAGAAGCAATTTTGCAAATGTGACCTTCTTCTACCCTCAGTTTTGCCAGTGTGTACGGGGTTTTCCTTAGTTGTCCTGTCCTGTGAACTTGTATTCTCCTCTCAAGATCTTAACATCTTATAATAAATAGCCCCTGGCCACTAAAATAGGAAAGCTAGGCCTGAGATCTTTAATAACTTGGCACTAAGTATTCTACTTAGGGATTCCCAAGTGCCAGTCCATGGCTCAGCTGCCATGGAGTCCAGAAGACTCCAGTCCAGCCCAGTTGAGTCACAGTTTCTAGTTATGGTACCCAGGAACCTGAATCCTTACTGCAGCCCACTAAGGTGGCCCCTGGTTTGTCAGTCCTGGTGTATTTTATGCTAATGCTGTCCCAAGTAGCCAGCATCCCAACACTGCCTCCATGTCCTATCCAGCAAACAAATGGAAAGAGAAGTTCCAAACCCTGCATGGATGATGGATGATGAAAAGGAATAGCAAGAACTGTTTTAGACAAAAATGAAGGTTATCATAAGATGACACTATCCTTAGTTACCCTTTAGGTAAGGTAGAAAAGATGTCAAATTTAAAAAAAAATACTAGACACCAAGACAAAAAAGAATGCAGGCCATGGCGGTTGGAAACATCTACTGATTCCAGCTTTTTCTCCAAGCCCAGAGCCCCAATCCTGATTGGATATCTAACTTCTCTGCACTAGTTTTTCAGGGTTTTTGGTGCATCTCCATTGAAAAGGATGTGGAAAGTCTCAGTCATAGACAGAAATGAGCAGAAACTACACCAGTTCCCCTTTGTGAACGCATGTCTTTTGAGGCCATGTGCACTGTTAGATTTTGCTTTTATAGCACTAACTTCTGTAGATCCCACTGGCAATCAGGCTGCAGTCTGAAATTATCCAGGTTACACTTGTCTGCATGATTCAGTTCACTGAATTGATCTGAAACATCTCTGGATGATGTCCTCACAGTTTATTCTGACTGATATAGTCTAAAGTGGAAGCTTCCAGAAAGATTCTTTCTAATGTTGTCTGGATTGGTCATGGCCAAGCATTAAGTTAGATAAAGTGTATTATCAGCCTGTCCTCTGGATCTCAATGCACAATGCTTTGCTTAAGAAAAAAAGAAAAATTGTTTCCGAAATTCCAGATGAGATGACTAGAAAGCATGTTTAAAGGTTAATTGAAGTTGGTTTAAAGGTTGGTGCCAGCTTCATTAAAAAAGGATCTTAAACTATGTTGCCTACCACATCATGTGGCCAGCCAAGCAACATAGTACGTAGTCTTAAACCATTAAGCAACTTCCAACTAAGACTGTCACTGGGAAGGTGGGAAGCTCTAAATACTGTCCTTTTGTACCACTAGTGTGGTTAATCATGATGAAATCAAGTTGATTTCTTGCTGGGACTTGTTTTCCAGGATTTTCTTAAAATCATGTGAATGTTTGATTGGAATTCACAAATGTTGGTATGGCCCCCAGATTTGCTTTGTAATGGATTCTTTTGGGATAGATCAGCTTTGAAAGGGAAATCTAGGTCTGTTGGTTTATGTTTTATTTTTCTCCTCTTGGCTAGAGAATCTCTGCTTACTGGAGGAACAACCCTATCCTGAGGTCATACAGTGGTCATGCTCAGATTTCCCATGACTACTGAAGAAAGATCCAGGGGCTCTTAAGACCCAACATCCCAAGATCTCTCATTCTGTTTTATTTTTAAAAGCTATTTGTTTTAGCTTATAGAAAATTTGGAAAGACATTTAAGAGGCAAAAAATTTTACCACAGTCCCAGATAAATTGTTGGTTATCATTTTGGTGTATTTTCTTCTAATCATATGTCTACTTGTTCCATACTAATAAATATTTATCACTTGCTCTTTTAAGGCACTAAGGAATCATCTAAAGCTATGAACAGTCTATCAAACAGAGATCAATGGAGTTATTGGGAAACTCCCGTTAAGTCCAAATGGAGAAAACAAAGTGCTAAGAAATTTGTCTCAGACAACTTTCAAGAGTCTCCAAGTTTGGCACAGGTGTTGGGAGTGAGGAGAAAGGGAGATTGCAGAGAAAATGTTCATTTTTCCTTTGAATTTGTAAAATAGTGAAGAAAATGTATAGGTAAATGTAGGAAAAAAAGAAACTGAGGAATCCTAAATGACATGGTGACACTTTGTTATCCTGGGGTTGGGGATATGGAGAGAAAACAAAAAGCACAATAACCTTAGGTAGACATTTTTCTTCATCTTCTTACCTTTTTTTTTTTTTTTTTTAAGGATCATAGAGCAAAGAATTAATGTTAAGCAGTCAGGTTTTATTCTATAATTGCACATGTTATTAACCCAAGAACACTCCATTTTCTTAAGGTAATTGGAGTAGATTAACTGTCAAGAACCCAGGAGCACATGCCCAGTTTGAATTGATTTGCCCTACTGGTACTATTCTCTTGATGAGTCCCTTAACGTGCATCACTGCTGTGCCATTTCCTCAACTGTTGGCTCCAAGGCAACAGTCCTGTTGGATGCAGTCGGGACTAACAAGGTCTCTCACCCTAATGAATGGTTGCAGACCTGACCCACAGAGCTAACCTATACCTAAGTTGGTCTGAGGGCACCTCCCTTCTTTTACCCAAATTGTTGCTGTGTCTAAAGAGTTCACTAGAAAGTTTAATGAGAGCCCAAGAGCAGGGACCTGAGGCTACTTCAGTGTTTTTATAGAAAGTGTGAGAGAGAGAGGGAGAGAGAGAGAGAGTGTGTGTGTGTGTGTGTGTGTGTGTTGCATGGGCAAACCCTTTAGTATTTGGGAAACCACCATGCCAAGTGCTAAGCTCCAGATTTCAGGGACCACCTTCCCCCAGAGATGGACAGAGATGGGCCACTCCTCCTGGCTCCCTGTAGCCTCCTTGCCTCTTTTCTGTCTAAGCTCTGTAGCCACTGTAAGCATAGCATCAGGGCTTAGCAAAAGCATAGAACCTGAGACTCCTTCTGTGGTCATGGCTGGACTCTTTCCACAGTTCTGTTCTGTTGCCTGGAACTGTGAGGCCCAAGTGAAATTGTGGGCATAGAAGTCCTTTAAGCCACAGAATGCTGGAGGCAGAGGGCTCTTAAGAGCTTTTAGATGATTTAGGGGTGAACAGACCCCTTAGTGTGTGGCATGGCTCTGAGCCTCTCACTCCACACTCTTCACCTTGGTAATGCACCTGTTTCTTGCAGCATCATTGCCTGCCCATGCCCAGCTCTGGTTTCTGAAACTTCTTTCCTGGATGGGTTTACAGAAGAGTAGGGAATAATGAGACCTAACCTGACTGGTTTCGCTTATAAGAAGTGCCTAGGTAAGCATTGCCTGAAGAATTGGGATAGCATGTGAGCAGTGGCCAGCCTTGGGAATAGTCCAAATGTGCTCCTATTGTCAGATAATTTGTAAGACTCATAAAAAGTAATCAGTATGGGGTCCATTTCCTTGGGAAAGCAAAACCAAGACATTTGTTGGCAGAGACAAACTGGCAGAAGTTGATTGAATGGAACAAGGGAGAAATAGGCACATAGGGATTAGAGAAGCAGAGAGTCCTTGTGCTGGCAAGTTCTCATCTTTGACATGGACTCCAGTGCACCAAGTCCAGAAAGCTCAACGACAACAGGATTGTAAGATCTGTGGCAGGAAACAGCTCTTAGCTTCAGGGGAGAAACTCATTTGATTGTTCACAGAGGAAACACTAGTCCTATGGACTTAGAGTCAATTAATGTGATATTAATCTGGAACATCTGCATGCCCACACAAATTAGGGAACTTGAATTCTGGTGTTTATATTTTTATTCCCCAGTGCAAATCCTTTTGTCAAATCCAATGCATTTTCCTAAAAGATACCCTTTTTTATGTATCATTCAGTGGCTTTTATTTTTTCATTCAATGGCTTAAATCCCTATCATATATATAAAAAGGTACTTATTGCTATATTGTATTAACAAAAGCTTATAAATAATCTAAATGTTCAACCATAGGGACCGATTATATAAATGTTGCTTCATCTGTATAATAGAATACCATGAAGTTCTTAAAAACAATATGGTGGAGCTACCTGTGTTGATAGAAAAAGATGTTTATGGCATCAGTTGCACAACTGTATTTAAAGTAAGATCCCATTTTTATAAATACTGAATAGATATGAAGTTAATATCTATGAAAAATAGATATTTCTAAGGTTAGAAATGAGTCTATAAGGAATAGGCATCACACCATGAATAGTGTGTTCCTATAAATGGGAAATTTTCATTTTCATATATATATATATATATATATATATATATATATATATACACACACACACACACACATCCCTAGCATTTGGGTTTTTTACAGTGAACAGGGACTTTGTTGGTTTTTTTTTTCTTTTTTAGAATTCAGATTTCTTTTAAAATTAAACACCAGTGGAAAGAAAAAGATCACTAGAGCCACAGATACTATAATTTCTTAAACTGGATTCACTGCTTTCCAGTTAGAGGCAAGAAGTTTAGAACATGTGAAAAAACAGAATACGAAGTAGCAAATTGAGGTCCTTCATTACCCTCTGTTTAAGAATTGGGACTGATATACACAGGAATTTGAATGGTTCTCAAAGGCATTGTGCTGAATCAAAGAAGCCAGTGTCAAGAAGTTACATAGATTATGATTCCATTTACCTGACACCCCTAAAACACCATCATTCTAGGGAAAGAGAAGAGATCAGTGGTTACCAGGATCTGGGAACTAGGGCCATGGAGGGGGATTGTTTCTGGCGATGGAACTGTTCTGGATTGTGATTATGGTGGAGATGAACATGCAATTTTCATGCCAGAATACATAGAACTATACTCAAAAAAGTCCACTTTATTCCATGCTAATTAAAAAAGATTTTCTTAAGCAATAAAAGAAAGGAGAAGAGAACTGAGGGGGATCATGTGTCGGACCCCACGAAAGAACTTGGCCATGGTCTTGCAGTTGTCAGCATTGCATATTCTCTACTCTACATGACTTGCTCTCCTTGGCTGAGTCTCAGAGGCGGCCTCCCCTCACCTCTGTGCCCAGCGCACTTGTTCCTCCACCCAACAACTATGATGGATTGTCTAGTTTGTGTCTGAGCAAATCCCATATCGGGAAGCTCAAGACCTTTCAAGACTTTAAGATTTACCTGTATGCCTTCTATGGAACTTCTTCCCTGCAACTTGCCCCAATGGAATCTAATTTTGCTCTCTGATAATAAAATAAGGCCAACCCCTCTTACAATTCCAGAAACATCTGTTTACTGAAGTTGTACCTGCTCTGTCAGAGTCCCACAACTCTTGCTACATTCAGGGTTTTTTGGTTTTTTTTTTTTTTTAGATTGATTGATTGATTGATTGATTTGACAGAGATCACAATAGGAAGAGAGGCACACAGATTGGGGGAAGGAGCAGGTTCCCCACTGAGCAAGAGCCTAATGTGGGGCTCAATCCCAGGACCCTGAGATCATAACCTGAGCCTAAGGCAGAGGCTTAACCCACTGAGCCACCCAGGTGCCCCTACCTTCAGGTTTTAGAACCTTCAGGTTTTAAGAACCTCCAGCTTTCTGGTCTCTTTTGTCTGAAACCACATTGGTCAAAAGTGAGTGTGCTCCTCTTTGTTTGGTCTGGCAGTAGAGCACAGAGCTGACCAGCTCTCCTGCCAATCCTGACATGGGTTTTTGGTCATTGGTCACCGTCTCTGGAAGCTATATCTCTCTGTGGACTTGAAGTGTGCAGACACTACCTTTTCACACTGCTGCTAAGAAGCCTTATCTCCCCACCCATATTCCCAAGTAGGTTCTTCATCTTTCACTGTTGAATTGCACATTTATCCTGTTGGGTTACATCCTCCTAGAGTGACCAGCCCAGACTATCCAGAATCCTGTGGGGCGCTAACATCTAGCACACCCACCATTCTTCCCACCTCAGGCTCAGACATGCCAAATCTTCATCTCTGTCAGTGTTGTCCCTCTTTCTAGAAGACTTGAGGAGGGAAGATGCCTGAGCTTCATCTCTGCCCCATCACCAGTGACTCACTGGAAGAGCCTGTTCCATGGGAAGAGAAAGGGCATCGTGCCCTTAAGGTTTCCTCTGCCCGTATTCCCTTCCAGAAAGATCCTCTGCTTTCCCAATATTGTCACTCTTTATATATGACTGTTAATTTTATGCTTCGATGCTAGTTTAGGTTGGTGGGGCAGCATGGCGCCACATAAATACAAGTTATCATCCTAATTGGCATCACTGCATACTTAAGCAGGTTTGAAACCTTGAGGCCTTCTCTGGCACTTCATGGGAGTGTAGTTCTTACGAAATTACTACACATCTGGATGTCTTATTTCCATAATTGCTGCACTTGAAAGGTGACTACTGGCCTGTTCTAGAATGAAAAGGCATTAATTATGTTAATAATTAGGAATTCTGATGCAGCTTCTCTGAGTGCTGGAGGGGTGTGGGTTCCGCAGACCACAGAGAAAACAGGTAGCCAGTGACCTGGTGCCAGTGTCTAAGCAAATGGACATAGAAGGAAATAGAGACACTGTAAAGTAATGTGAGAAAAACATGTAAAGGAAAAGCAGATTTATATAAAAGGCAATTGAGGCAATTTTTTGGTGTGACTAAACAGTGCACTTGATAGAATGAGGTAAATTAAATAGACCAGGGATGTGGTACAGTTTGCTTCTGAACAAAGTGTTCTATGGACTTTGTCTTTGTCTATCTTTTGGAAAAAGATACCTTTTTCCAAAACATGGCTTAAGTTGTGAGGATAAATGGAGAGAGTATTAGATTGCCTCTTCCCCACCCCAGAAGCCAGGGATTCATTTCCAAACCTCTCTCTTCCCCCCCCCCCCCTCATTTCACCAAAAAATAAAATAACTCACACCAAAGCAGTGTGTTGGGCCACTTATCAAGAGCTTGGCATATACAAATGCGATGTTATCCAACACTTACCTGTTTTATAGAACTGTTCCTAAACTGCTTGGTCAAGAGACTGCGTTCAGTTCAGACCCTTACATAAAACATTTGCTACCATGTTCTAAAGACCCTGCTCTTGATGGGGTGAGAAGGGGACCTGGCTTCTGGGTCAGTGGTCCCCTAGGATTGCTAGACTGGCAAATGGTAAAACTGTCCTCTGTGTGTCTCCCAAAGCTCCAGACACTGTCAAAGATGACCATTTCTAAAGGAACCTGAAATAGCTAAACGGTCCATTCTCAGCAATCAGGGTCCTGTGGCTTAGGAAGAGAAAAAATACACTTCATTAAAAACAGCTCAGAACATCTGTAAAACAGATTTACACATGACCCCCAAAATATACATTGTGTGAGCTTTTTCTTTTATTCCCAAACCCCCAAACCTGCACCCTATCGACTGTAAGCTTCATTTGCCTGAAGTCTGCCATTGACGTAATGTTTTTCTTTTTACCCTTTTTAAACAGAGAAGGTAGTATGTAATACTGTTCTACTCTATGTGTCATCTTGTGTATATACAAACATGTAAATTTAACTTCCTTTAACTTGCAGTTAATGCATTTTCCAACCAATGTAGGATAATCTAGTTGGAGAGAAGTGGGGATTGCAGCAGGCAGGCGTTTCAGTCACAGATTCTAAATTGCTCTTCAGTTAATAATGAAATTCTTGCAGGAATTAGCTGCAAACTTGTACTCAAGAATTGAGTTTGAAGAGTTGTCCATATCGATTTGTGAAGTGTAATGGTACTTCTCGTGATCAGAATGCTGCAGATTTGCTGCCTGCAGAGAGAGTGGGAAAGCAGATCAGAGCAGTCTGTCCTTGGGGAGCCTGGGCTGTGCTGAAGCAAATAGCCCCCACTAATAACCAGTGGGGGGTCCAGGAGCCCAGTCACTGGGTCCTTACTGTGTATCTTACTGGAGTATGAAAAAGACCTGGCTTTATTTTATTACATATATAAATGAATTATTTTATGTCTATAGGGATATATTCATATACACACATGTGCCTACATTTACATAGTTATGTATATACGTATATGATACATAGTATCTATTTCTTATATACATATATATTACAAAATCCATTCTTTCATTAAAAACAGCTTTTTCATTGCTAGGAGCTACTCGCTTGCAGTTTCCATGCCTCTGAAAACTATTTTCAACCAAGACAATAAATAAATTATAGAATTTACTGAATGGATAAGTATTTGAATTGAATATATCTGTTTTTTTCATAATAACATAAAATCTGATTTCTTTTTATATTTAATTAGAGTTTAACTCTTATCTTTCTTCTAAGAAACCAGTGACTAGGGGTGCCTGGAGGGCTCAGTTGGTTTAAGTGTGGCTCTTGGTTACAGCTCAAGTCATGATCTCACGGGTCATGAGATGGAGCCCCATTTTGGGCTCCAGGCTCAGCAGGGAGTCTGCTGGGGTTTCTTCCTCCCTCCCTGCTCCCCGCCCGCCCCCCCCCCCATGCATGCATTCTCTTTAAGATAAATAAATCTTTTTTGTTTTTTAAAGAAACCAATGAGTAATTTATACTTAAATACAAATATTTTTTGAAAAGTTAACTCAGTCCCTACTAACTTGTACTTCATCTTAATTCTTCAAAGTCCCCAGGATGCCCCCACCTCCTGGGCTTCATTTTTCTGAGCAACCAAACTGAAACTGTCACTTTTTGAAAAGAGGGATTTACCTTAGGGATTCTTGGGAGAATATTGCCATTATACTCATCTAACAGTCAGCAGGGACCAAGTGAATAGCGTCAAGCTGGACTTAAATGAAAAGTGTTATCACCTAAACAATCAGAAAATTGTAGGTTGCACTGCAAAGAAATGCGGGGCCTTCTCCCACCATAACAAGCCCGACTGGTCCCTCCTAGTGCAGATGATCTCATTCGGCTGGGTAAATATCTCCTTTGGACAGGTGATCATTCGTTTTTACTCTTGTGTTGCTAATTTTTTTTTTCTGACCTAATATTTTAGTACAGTACTTCCTCCATGCAAGAGGGAAACATGCATAGCTTGTCACAAGATTCGAGTTGGAAAACAAGCAAAGGAAACCCCCCCAGATCACAGTGTATGAGGTGAAAGAGGAAATTGCCCTTAACATGGCATGGCCCTTAATGAAAGTAAGAGAAAAATGCTGGCAGGGAGAGTCCCAGAGAGAGAGGGTGCCCCTCACCGTTAGCCTTTGCTCTTTCCCCATTGTTCTTCCCTCGTGTCCAAACCCCATTTCCCTGCATCTGTGTCAGCCCCTCGCCCACTGCCTGCACATGGAGCCATCCCTCCCCTGACTGGCACTTCTTCCTCTATACCTGGTGGGTTCCGGAGTCTGTTTTCTGTGATTCTTGGGTTCCTATTAAACTTTTCCCATCGATTCCTCCTGCCACATTAAGGTAGGGTTGCCACCTCATGTGCCTTTGTATAGCTCTTGCACAGAGTAGACAAAAAATGGGTGGAATTTTGTAAAGGAACTCATAAATGAAACAGATGTTCAGCAGTCCCCTCACTCACTGTAGCTTTCTTACTCAGCAGAGAATTGGTTCATGACTGTGGACAGGAGCTTGATGTCTCCTCCCCAGGGGTCAGGACTGCATCTTCCTGGGTCTCCCTGCATCCCTAGCACAGGCCGGGCACACCCAGGATTCTCATAACCTGCTCGCTGAATGGAAAGGCAGAGAAAGGGCCACCTTCTGGATGCTTTGGCCCCGTCTGAAGTAGCGGGCAATTGCAGTCTCAGGACCCTGAGCCCTGGCTGGCCTGGCTTCCTGCTGGGCCAGACCTGCAGCAGCAGTCAGAATTCCCCAAAGCAACATAACTGAAATGTTGCTGGATCATGAAACAGCGGGAGATAACGAGGTGTGGCCTCCGCTGCCCTCCCCGTTTAGGAATGCTAGGAGGTAGCTAACCTCCGCCACCCACAAGAAAGAGGAAACGTTTCAAATCTACTTTTTTCCCCATTTTTCTTATTTTTAATCCTGAGGTCTGTCTGTTTCTGGGGCTCTTGAACTGTAGTTGTTTTGCTTGCTACTTTTTGTCCGCTCAGTAAAAATACCCCTAATGTAACCTTCCTCCCCTTCCCCCTGCTGAGCCTTCAAGGGATCTGCCTCTTTCACGATCTGCAAGTGGGATTGGACAGGGGAAGGGCGTTCTCAGCAATCCTGCAGGCATCCTTGCAGCCAGCCCTGCCCGCTGGGGAGTAGGCAGAGTCACCTGCTTGGGTGCAGGATTCCTGGATGTGGGATCCTGGCTCACTGATGAATTAACTTCCTGTAACAGAGCAGTGTGAGACTGCTACAGTATTAGTCAACACTAAATCCTAGTTAGGAAAAATGTTCATTTTTTTGTCTCATAGCTGAATTTAAAGTTTCCTTCTCTAGATGTACGGTGCCCACTGTTTTATGTTGTTGTAATTCAGCCGCAAGCTATTTTCTTTTTCTCCCTCTCCAGTGTCCACTCACACACAGAGAGCTCTTTTGTTTGTATGCGTGTATGTTTAATTTACACAAGTAATTCTGTTCTTGTTCATGTTCAAGGGATCATGGTGGGGTTTTTTGTTTGTTTTTGTTTTTTTTTTTTACATTTTTTCTTAACACTATACTCAAAACCCATTCATGTTACTTCGTGTACATGTAGTTCTTTGCATCTAGAATATAGAGCTGGGTATGGACTTGCTGGGCCATATATGGGCGTCCTTTCTCTCAGTGAATCCTAGCAGATTGTTTGACGGCATGGGGGCAGTAGCTTAATCCCCCACAGTGGTCCTTGAGGGTTCTCGGTTTCTGTGCATCCTTGGCAACATTCAATATTACCTATCTTTCTGTTTGCCAGGCACTTATATTCATTCTGGTGGGTGCGAGGTAATATTTCACTGTAAATTCATTTTGCATTTCTGGGCATATTTGTGCTTTTGTGAATTTCCTGCTTATAACCCTTGCCCATTTTTCTGTTCGTATTCCTGGCTGATTTGTAGATAGTGCTGATATATTCCAGATATTTATATGTGGATCTAAAGATGGCAAATATTATCTTTATCCCTGTCATGTTTGTTGACTTTGTTATGTCCTTCACCGAACATAAAATTATCAGCTGTTTGTCTTTGGTTTGTACTTCAAGAGATTTGCTTAAGAAGCCTTTCCTTAATCCCTGGTCATAAAGATACCTCCTACAATGTGTCCTTTTCACTTCATTTTCGAAATGTCATCCTATGTAAGTCTTCGGCACACATTTATTTCGGTTCCTTTCATCTTAATTTCACATCCAGCACAAATCTTGACTATAGATTTAACATGTTTGCAGTGGAGCCTAACAAGCAGTACATGCTGAAAGTTGGATAATTTGGCCAGAAGTAAGTCAGCATCCATCATTCCTTTTACTAGTGGTTCTCAAACTTGAGTATATGTGGGAATTACCTGGGAGCCTCATAGAATGGCAGAGTCTTGATCCCTACCAAAGATCCTAGCTCATTAGGTCTGGGGTAGGGATCTGGAATCTGCTTTTTATCCAATTTGAGAGGATTCTGATGCAGGTAGTCTGTAACTAGTACCTTGAGAGAAGCTACCTTGGAGTTCAGATGGGACAGGTGCATCACCTTAAGAAAAGTGAGCCACAACAATCCAAATAAGGGACTTTGAGCAAAGGACATGTAATGGAAAATATACCTGCAACCACAGTCCAGCCTTTGGGCACTGCAGTCATTGGAGTGGGGGTGGCCCGGGATATGAGGAAGTTAAGGCTTCTATCCCCAAGAGTTGTTGAATATTTTAAACCCCTAGCTCTTTTCACACTGACTCTGACTTTCTAAAGGGCACTGGAGACCGGGAATGGGTTTTTAGAGGCCATTACCACCCTAATTAACACCTCTCCTTTTCTTTTAAAGGTGCCCCCTGAAGTAGTAATGGAAATTTGAGATCTTGGGAGAAAGCTCCTTCCCAGGTTCCCACTTTGCTGCATTATAAAGGGAAAAAAGAAAGAACCAGAAAGACGTGGCAATTAAGAGCCATGGACAGTTTCCAGGCTTTAAAAAATGGCAGTAAGATATAATTGCCTTAAATTACTGAACTCAAAACTTGTTCCAGAGCACAGCTGATGTGGCTTCTTTCAAGGCTGCGTCTCTCGAGATCAGTTCAGGAGCATATTCCCCTTTGAGAAGGATCCTTGTCCAGGACAGGGACGGGCAGAATTTGTACTCAGTGTCCAGCCTGGGTTGGGTGACTGGGCTAGGTTTGCGCATGACCTCCTGAGTTCCAGAGACACTGGAGGAATTTATGCTACATGTATGAGGCTCCTGGGGACCCAGCCACTCTCCTGCTCTTGGAGAATGTGCTGTGATTCCAACAGCTGACTTGTATTAACACGTTTGTCATCGTTACCAGGGTGGTAATAGTGATACCCTGTGGATTCATATAGCACGGTTTACGCAGGACTTTCCCCTAGATTATCTCAGAATAATAATGACTGCTTTTTGTTGAGTGCTCAAAATGAGATGGATGCTTTACATACATTACCTTTAATACCGCCCCCCCCCTCAAGAAATCTGTACTTGTATGGTTGGGGAGACAGAGACTCAAAACCACTCAAATTTCCTTTAAGCCACACAACCAATAAGCAGCAGAGCTGGAATCAGAATTCAAGTAGCAGATTCTCTAGTTATGTGTTGTGTATTCAGTCATTTAAAGAAAATGCAAATTTTGTTTGTCTCAACCCATCAACATTTAAAATATGGCATATCTCTATCACTCCTGAGTTGTATTAAGTTATGAGAAACTTTTGTATCTATTTAGACAAAGAAACTCCTGCGGAATCAGTGCCTAAAAGCTTGGGCTCTGTGTCTATTATTCAATGACTCCAGATCTTCTAGTTCTTAATTCAGTGATTTTAAGAGAGTTATGTATCCTCTCTGACTTCAGTTTCCGGATCTATTAGCTGGAAAAAATAGCAAAGCCTATTTTGCATCATTCTTGGGAGGCTTGCCTGACATAATGCATACAGAGGGTTTAGGGAGTGTCAGGCACATGGAAAGCACCCAATAAATGTTAGATGTTTACAAAACAAATATGTGGTGATATGATGGCATTTGCCATGGCAGATTGGAGATGTACTTGCTTGGACCATGTACCAGGCTGTATTTAGTCTAATAAAACAATACATGCAAAGATTTCTTCTTATTTAGGAGACCTTAGATTTCGAGAGAGCCACAGCCCTGCAGGTTCTCCCTTTTGATCTGGCCTCTCCCAGAATTGACAACAGTTAAACACCTTGCTTGTTCTGAAAAGTTATGATAACCAATGCACATAAAACATGAAAAGGGCTGTTAGGTCTTTTGAGCCACTGAGATCTCAGTGGAAATGACTTAGCCTGCAGCTCTTATGATGGAATACCATCTGACTGGAGGGATAAATTGCAGTTATGGGCATGTGCATGCACCCACCCCTCCCTAGACATGTGAGAGAGAAACACAGCCTGCACGCCCATTTCCAAGGCTCCCTCAGTGTCCACACAGCCATTTTAAATTATCTCTGGGGTCATCTTGTACTAACTTAACCATTGAATTTAAGTGAAAGAAGGACTCCATTTCTAGAAAGGATGTAAGACATATTCTAAGCTCATTTTCATAGATCTCTTAGAGCTAATGATACCTTTTCAGACACAGTCCTTTATTCCCTAGACTCTACCATCCTATCATCAACGGTACAGACATCTCCATAGTTCCATTTAGAACAAAAATAACCTGTGCTGGGAGTAAATATTTTAAGTGGATCCATCCTACCAGTTATGGTAGAAGATTAATCACTGATTGAGACCACTTCTTTCCAAATGCCACCCGTTTTCTTTGTAAGCCATGATTAGATCTGTGGTGTCCAACCGTAGTTCTAGATTTTCTCTTGCCTCACAGAGTACACTGCTGATTGCCTGCTGCTGTCTCTCTGAGGTGACTCTGGTGGCTGGCTGACCCTGTGCAGCAGGATCTCCCTTAGGGCACATTCCCAGCCAGGACTTTTCTTCCCATCAGCACTCTGCATAGCAACTTTATTATATGGAAGATTCTGAATAAAATATTTTAAGATAGTGGTAGCTATAATCCAAAACCCAAGATTTGTTGGTAGCATTTTTTCCAGCTCTTGGTTTGGCCTTTCAGTACTACTACATTTATATTTAAGAAATTTAAGTTTTGAACTTAAAACTAGCTGTGATAACTATGCCTACTTACTGAATTTAAAACCAAACCCAAATATCCATTTTTATTAAAATATCCAAACAGCCATTTTTTTAAAAATCAACCTTATAACCCAGTTCAAACCCATGTGGACTTCTTAAATTAGAATATCAAACTTGTTCTACAAAGTGAAATTTTGTTTGAGACCCAAATTTATAAAAATATCTTCTCAATTTATGCCAGAGAAAATTCCGTTTATTATTATTTACCATTTACCAGTCATAAAATGGAAGAACTGAAACAAGGGGATTTTTTTCTGTCTTGTCTTCTTTACCTATATTTACCCCCATTAGGATTTTCTCCAGAGGTACGATAAAGAGTTGAGAGCAATTTTTTCCTTTAATCTTATTAATATTTCACATTAATCCCTGGGACAATAGGGTCAGATACACCCATTAGTTAAAGGGTCAATAAAACTGCATCAACAGAAGCGGGGAGTTTGGGTGATTAATTCCCTGCAGCATCTGTGACTTAACAATAAACAAATATCAAAGGGAAGGAGTTGGCAGCAACTTTTCCAACCTGGGGCCTAGAAAGTAAATCTTTTCTGTATGTGATCTCAGGAAGTTATTCTAGAGGGTGCCAGAACCCTGGTTTGTGGTTTAGGTAGCATTGTGGAATAAATCAGAACATTTTGGAGTATTCTGATAATTTTCTCCATCAGGATTGCAATTCTGTTCAGCATCAGCCATTTATGATGAGGTTCCCATCATAATAACATTTGATGGGCTATATATTTGACCAAGAAAAAAAATAGGTGTGATTTGGTAAATGTAGTGTGCAGGGAAGGGGCCTGCAGGCGGGAGCTGGACTGAGTTATCATCTCTTCTGTCATATAAGCATTCACAAATTCTTTTTTTTTTTTTAAGATTTTATTTATTTATTTGTCAGAGAGAGAGAGAGAGAACACAAGCGGGCAAAGTGGCAGGCAGAGGCAGAGAGAGAAGCAGGCTCCCCACTGAGCAAGGAGGTTGATGTGGGACTCGAGCCCAGAACCCTGGGATCATGACCTGAGCCGAAGGCAGAGGATTAACCAGCTGAGCCACCCAGGCGTCCCAAGCATCACACATTCTTATGTTGGATATTCGTCTTTATAAATAATCAGCTGTGCAGGGAATAGAAACTTAAAAAGTAAAATGGCAGTGTTTCCAAATCAGAAGTGAATTTGAATTGCTGAGAAAGTAGATGTGACTGTCTATTTTACATTAAAATATTCAATCATTCAAACATTAAAATGTTTAATGAGAGTATTAATGTTTTCAGAGAATGACTGATACAGTATTAACTTAGAAAATTGCATAGAGTCAGGGCACCTGGGCGGCTCAGTCAGTTAAGCATCCGACTCTTGATTTCTGCCTAGGTCATGATTTCATGGGTTATGAGATCAAGCCCTGAGTCAGTCTCCTAGCTCAGTGGGGAGTCTGCTTAAGAATCTCTCTCTTTCCCTCTGCTTTTCCTCACCCCCACCGTCCCCAAATGCTCACATGGTCTCAAAAGAAATAAAGAGAAAAGAAAATTACATAGAGGAAATATATGGGCTAAGTGCAAGAGATATTCCAAGATGTAGACTCATCACTTAACAAAGATTTTAGTGCCTATTACATGCAAGATGCTATTGTACATGCTGACATACGTGGAAATGGAATAAAAAAGTTCCCTGCCTTCATGGAGATCCATACCAGTTGTGGGGAGGGGGCACAGCATACTAGTTTTGAGGTTTCTTTATAACAGCTCTGTTGAGATATAATTCATATACCATACACATCACCCATCTAAAGTATACCATTCAATGTTGTTATTGTTTTGTTCATCCACGGTTGTGCAGCCATCACTGTGGTTTCACAACAGTTTTATCACCCCCCAAAGCAACCTCATACCCAGTCACTTCCTATTTGCCCCTCTCTCTCTAGCCCCTAGCCTCTCTCTCTAGCCACAAACTTTTCTCTCTCTAGATTCATCTCTTTTAGACCTTTCATATAAATGAAGTCACATAATGGGTGATGTGGCCTTTTGTGTCTGATCTTTTTCACCTAGTATAGTGCTTTCAGAATTTATCTGTGTTGTAGCTTATGTCAGTCCTTCATTCCTTTCTTCTACCAAATAATTATATGTTATGTTATGTTTTGTTATGTTGTATTATATCCATTGTATAGATATACCACGTTATATTTATCCAGTCATCAGTTGACAGTTATTTGGGTTTTCTCTATCTTTTGTTAATATGAGTAATACTGCTATGAACATTCATGTACAAGTTTTCACATAGGCCTATGTTTTTGTTTCTCTTGGGTAGGGAATCCTGGGTCATATGGTAAATCTATGTTTAATCATTTGAGGAATTCCTAGAGTTTGTCTTTTTGGTTAAAGCCATCCTAGTGGGTATGAAGTGGTGTCTCATTGGGGTTTTGATTTGTATTTCCCTGATGGCTAATGATATTGCTCATTTTTTCATGTGCTTATTGGCCATTTGTATATCTTCTTTGAGGGATGTTTATTTAGTACTTGGGCCCTATTAGCTAAGAGAAACTGGGAAAGGCATGGTCAGGGAGGGCTCTTTGGTAGCCATGACCTGAGTGCTGAGTGGGAGCCCGTCACGTAGAGGAGAATATTCTGGGCCTAAAGAGCACCAGGTGAACCTATGTTGAATGAATTTGACTTGTTGAAGGAGCAGATGGACGAGTGAAGCCAAAACACAGTGGGTGAGAGGGGACAGTGGTAGGAGAGATGACTGGACACTAGAATAAGTGTTAGTTTGGTGAAAGTGCTGTGGTAGGAATAAAAAAGATTGGGGTGGGCAGGAGTTAAAGTAGGGTACTAGTTAGGAGGTCACTGCATTAAATACAGATACAGGTGATGGTGATGGACTGCTGTAATGGGATTTGAGATGTACTTTCAAGGTAGTGGCAGCAGGACTAGCTCTTGTGTCAGATGTAGGGTGTGAAGGAATGAGGTAATACAGAGGACCACTAGATTTTTGCCAAGATAGTTGGTGAGAGGACAACCACCACCTGAGGTGATGCAATTTCAGCTTCAATTTTAGAGAATAATTCTACTTTGTCAGTGTTAAGTTGGAGAGCTTCTTGGATATATAAATTGTTTCTCATCAGATTTGGAAAGTTTTCAGCCATTATTTTTTTGAATATTTTTTCGCCACAGTCTCTCCTCTCCTGGTACTTCTATTACACATGTACTGGTACACTTAATGTGTCTCACATTTCTCTAAGGCTCTCTTCATTTTTCTTCATCATTTCTTTCTTTCTGTTCTTTGGATCACATAATCTCTATTGATATATCTTAAGTGTGCTGATTTTTTTTTTTCTGTCTATTCAAATCTACCATTGGGAGTTTCTAGTGAACTTACCATTTCATTTATTGTACTTTTCAACATCAGAATTGATGTCTTAAAATTTTTGTCCTTAAAAAATTTTTTTCACTTTATTCATACTCTGCATTTGATGAACATAGTCATCACACTTTACTTCTTTAAACATGATTTCCATTAGGTCTTTGAGCATATTTCTAATGCTGCTTTGAAGTTCATGTCTGTTAAATCCAACTTCTGGATCCTTTCACAACTATTGCCTGGTGTTTTTTTTTTTTTTCCTATATGGGTCATATTTTTGTGTTTCTTTTTATAGTTATAATTTCTTGTTGGAAACTAGACATTTAGATAACATTATAGCAATTCTGGTTACTGGTTTCCCTTCCTCCAGAACTTGTTATTATTATTTTATCATTTAATTCTTTATTTCTTTTTTTAAAAGATTTTATTTATTTATTTGACAGGAGGCAGCAGGCAGAGGGAGAGAGAGCAGGCTCCCTACTAAGCAGGGAGCTTGATGTGGGGCTTGACCTCAGGACTCTGGGATCATGACCTGAACCTAAGTAAGACAGGTGCTTAACTGACTGAGCCAATGAGGTATCCCTCTTCATTTATTTCTTCCATGAATGGTAATATTATTGTAGTGGAATCTATTTCTTTCTATCCTCTCCACAGTACAGAGCCTCTCATGAAGCCTTCTCAAGATTGCATCCTGGGGCATTTGCACAGTCACCCTGGGATGATGATGGTTTTACCAGTCCTTCTGTTTCTTTCCAGGATCTCTCCATTAAGCCATCTGCCTCTTTGGTATCACATCTAACCATGAGCTTATATTAATTACTAATTGTTGTGTATGTTTTCAAAAATGCTCTAGGGCAAAAATAAATTTGGGCCCCTTTGCAGGGGAATTTTTTTATTGTGTTTGTTCTGACCCCGGGAGGGCCCTCTTTTGGACTATCTGTTTTCATGGTTCTCTTTGATAAAGAAAGTGGCCTGCAGTTTAGCTTGCTACCACAATAAAACTTCTAGCCTTCCCTTACTTGCTTACCACCAAAAGCGTCTTTGTTTCTGGAGGATCCTTAGGCTTGAACTTCCTCATACTCTGTTCCAAATAAAGTCAGTTCCTTTGGGGACAGCTTTGGAAATCTTTGTTCGGACAGCTTTGGAAATCTTTGTTCTTATGGCCTGCCTCTTTCCTGTATAAAATATCTGAGACACAACTCTGGAGCTGGGGCAGGGGACAGTGGCCAGTTTCTCTCAGAGTGACACCCCTTCTTGATGAGCAGGGTAGCCTCTGGCCTTCTCAGCTTACCTCTTCTAGCATGGACTCTCTGGCCTATGAATAAACTGGGGCAAGGGCAATCAGGGCACCACTGTTCTCAGTATGCCACACCTGACAGGGAACATCTGCTGTCTGTATGGGAACTGGGTGAAGGAAGGGAGCCTCTAGTTTCTCAGCTGTGCTTGGCTAGAACTTAGCCTCTACAGCACATAGTTGGGCAGGATGAGAAATGTTAGTGTCTTGCCCCGCCTGGGGGAGTATCGTAGCCCCTACCTGGGAACTTGCAAGAATGGGAACCCTATATTCTTGGCTACACTAGTCTAGAGTGGAGTTTCCATCACACTGAGATGGAAAGGGATGGAAGAGATTGTGGTTGACATGCCACAGACTTTCACTGTTCGCATTGAATGTGTTAGTGGATTTTCTTGAATAAACATTTCATCATTTGCTGTATGCCCTTAAGACAATTTTAGACACCATTTAGACAAATAATTTCTACCAATTATGTTTGTTTTGCTGGGATGTGGGTCTGTGGACCTTGCATTACCATTCCAAAAGTCTGTAATACCATTTTTACTCAAAAGAACAACTATTAACAAATTATGATTGACTCCAACATTTAGCAAGCATTTTCTCAAAAAATGAAGTCTATCACTTCAGGGAGAACAACTGACAGCATTTGTTGCCATAAAATTTTCATGCAAAAATTAGAATTTTGAAGATGTGTAGTCACCATGGGGAGTTTAACGGTGTCCTAGTATGTAAAGGCTTTTCTGGTGAGATCAGTGGTGATATTAATAAATGTGAACTTTTAATATTATATAACAAAATGCATCAGCATTTTGTGCAGATCTTTACAATTCTAGTAGACTGGTATTTTTGAGATGACAAAACACATGAGATTACAAAATTCTGTATGGCAAAAGACCTATTCAAAGTGCAAGATAAACTAAGGGATTTTCGTGTAATAAGAGCATAGAACATTTACTGATGTGGTTTTCATTCCATTTCACAGTTATCCTTAAGAAACTTCCACTTGTTGAATTTTGGTGTAGCATCAAAGGAGGATATTCACAGTCATCTGAAAAGAATATTATACTTCTCCACTTCCCACTTACATATGTGTGTGAGGCTGAATCTTCTTTGTATATTTCAAAGAAAACAATGTATCCCAGCTGATACCATGCAGAAGCAAACTTGAGAATCCAGTTGTCTATTAATGCATCTGATATTAAAGAATTTGCAAAAACATAATATTATACTCTTGTTTCAAAATTTTTCACTTAGGAAAACAAAAAATATATATATTTTAAGATTTATTTATTGGGGCACCTGGGTGGCTCAGTGGGTTAAGCCGCTGCCTTCGGGTCAGGTCATGATCTCAGGGTCCTGGGATGGAGTCCCGCATCGGGCTCTCTGCTCAGCAGGGAGCCTGCTTCCTCCTCTCTCTCTCTGCCTGCCTCTCTGCCTACTTGTGATCTGTCTCTGTCAAATAAATAAATAAATAGATAGATAAATAAATTATTTATTTGACAGACAGAGATCACAAGTAGGCAGAGAGGCAGGCAGAGAGAGAAGGGAAGCAGGCTCCCTGCTGAGCAGAGAGCTCGATGCGGGGCTCCATCCCAGGACCCTGAGATCATGACCTGAGCCATAGGCAGAGGCTTAACCCACTGAGCCACCCAAGCACCCCAGGAAAAAAATATTTTTAAAGTAAAAACATTTGCTAATATGACTGGTTTTGTTATTATTTTAAAATGAATTTATATTTTTAAATGTCTCACTTTTGATTTCCAATCCAATAAATATTGATAAATAGCCCCCACATAAACAAAGGACATCAAAATCTTCATTTTTTTTAATGTAAAGGGTTCTGAGAATAAAAAGCTTGAAAACCACTCATATAAGGGAAACCCATATATACTGTCCATTAGATAAGTGTTTTCATATGTACGTTTGTGTATCTACATATGTGTATCTACATATCTACATGTATATATAAGCCCACACTGAACAAAGATGTATTCTTTACAGAGACACATGGAACAATTACACTTAGAGATGATCACAAAGTTTTTTAACCAATTTAAAATAAATTATATACTCAGACCACATCTCCAACCCCATCAAATTAAATTAGATATGAATAATAAGCCATCCCATCACCATTACCACCACTGCCATTATTTGTATGGAAACTGTGGCATGTACATACTCTTAAATAATTCATGGCTTTAAAAGAATTTGGGGGCAAGTGGGTGGCTCAGTGGATTAAACCTCTGCCTTCGGCTCAGGTCATGATCTTAGGGTCCTGGGATCGAGCACCGCATCGGGCTCTCTGCTTTACAGGGAGCCTGCTTCCCCCCCTCTCTATGCTGGCTTCTCTGCCTACTTGTGATCTTTCTCTCTTTTGTGTCAAATAAATAAATAAAATCTTTAAAAAATGTTTAAAAAAATTTGATGATGTTCATATTGAAAACATTTAGAACTGTTCTGGTTATCTATTGACATGAAACAAACCTCACTGAAACTTACTGGCTTAAAAAATTTATTGCTGACAGATCCGTAGTTTGCCTTAGACTCAGTAAAGCCAACTTGTCTTTGTTCCTCTGTACCATGGGACATCAGCTGGCACATCTCAAAGGCTGGGGGCTGGAGTCATCTGAAGGCTTATTCTCATGTCTGGCAATTGATGTTATCTCTTTACATGGCCTCTTCACAAAGCCTGGGCTTCCCCAGAACATGGTGGCTAGTATTAAGGATGACCATCTCTAGAGAGCTTTGCAGAAGCTGCATTGTCTTTTACGACCCAGCTTTGGAAGTCAGTCAATATCACTTCTCTCTGCTCCAGGTCAAGTCACTAGGCTGAGTGAAGCAGGAAATTAGACTCCATCTTTTCATAGGAGGATTGTCAGAGAACCCCTGGGCATGTTTTAAAACCACCATAGAATTGTAGTAGTAAAATTAAATAGTTTAACTTGGGCAGCACGTTACTACTTTAGCTAGAGGGAAATTTTTAGCATTAAAAACAAATTTTAAAAACAAGAAACGTTGAAAATAAATGTGTTGATTATTCAACTAAAGAAGCTTGTAAAAGAATAACAGATTAAACCCAAAGAAAGCAGAAGGAAGAAAATGCTAGATATAAGAATAGAAATTAATGAAATAGGAAATAATGCAATAAAGGAGAAGATCAGCAAAACCAAAAGACGATCTTATAAAAATACTAACAAAATAGTCCAACTGGCTAAGGAGAATCAGAGCAAGTAATTATACCAACAATAGCAGAAACAGCCAACATTTAGTGAGCACTAGATGTATTAGTTGTTGTCACTTTTATTGCCAAGGACTCATCTAGGTATATTACATCCATTAACCAGTTTAATTTTCCCAACAATTAGATGAGATTGGCACATTAGATAACCCTAATTTACAGATGATGAAACCAAAGCATTGTAGAGGTTAAATAATTTGCCCATGAGACATATAGCTGCTAAGTGCCCTATTACTTTTCATCTTTGCTGCATCTGTGTTGATGCCCGCCTTTTCATTCCTAATGGTGTTTTTTGTCCTCTCTCTTCTTGAGCAAACTTTCTAGAGGTTCAACTATTCTCTTGGACTTTAAGAACCATCCCTGGGCTTTGCTGATTTTTTGTGTGTGCATTTGTTTCTCTTTCACTCATCTTTGTTCCTGTAGTTAGTCCTACTTCCCTTAGAATTATTTTGCTTTTTTTTTTTCTAGTTTATTAATTTGCATGATAAGCCCATTGCTTTTTAGCCTTTCTTTTTTTCTGATCTAAGCATTTAGAGCTATAAATATCCCTCCTCGGGCCACTTGCACTGCATTCCACAAGTTTTGATATATAGTGTGGTTTTTTAAAATTATTATTATCACTCAGACCTAACTTTTAAAAACAATTATATCATCCCGTCTTTGAATCTTAAGTTATTTATAAGTGTGGTTTTAGATTTCCAAACCTATGGGTTGTTTTGTTGTGATTGACTTCCTTTTTTATTTAATCAACATTTTATTGTTGTGATTGACTTCTTTTTTTAAAATTTTTTAAATTTTTTAAATAAAATTTTTTAAGATTTATTTATTTTCAGCATAACAGTATCATTATTTTTTCATCACACCCACTGCTCCATGCACTCCATGCCCTCTATAATACTTCTAATTTAATGGTGTTTTGGTCCAGGAATATGATCTTTGTAGATTCTTGTTCTTAAATTTTTTTGAGACTTGCTTTATGGCCTAACATATTATCTCTTTTTATAAATGTTTTATGTGTGCATTAGAAGAATATGCACTCTTCAGTTGTGGGCATAAAGCTCTCTCTATCTGTTACATTGAGGTTGTTAATTATTTTGTTGAAGTAGTCTATGTCTATTTAAATTTTCTATCTGCCTGATTATCAGCAAGGTTGTAAATTTGTGCATTTCTCCCTATAGTTCTGTCAATTTTTGCTCCCGGTATTTTGACACTAATTTTCCTTAGGTGCATTGGATTCAGAATTGTATCATACTGGTGATTTGAAACTTTTAATATCATGCAGATAACTTTCTCCATCCCTAATTAGGGTTTTTATCTTAAGGTCTATTTTTTAGATTAAGATAGTTCTGTCCAATTTCTTTGAGTATTACTTTCATGGTTGGTTTTTTTTCCATATTTTTAATTTCCACCTTTCTATATATCCTTTTGCTTTAGAAGTGGCTCTTATAAGGACCCTGGAGCTGGATTTTGTTTTGTTTGCTATTCTCTGTGTAACATTCTCAGTTACACTTTTAACTCAGTTGTTTTCTCAATTGTTCTCTTTTATTTTAAAATATTTTCCATACAGAAGGGTATATAAACATATTTGCGTGATTTAAAGGATAATTATAATGCAGACAGATAGGTGACTATGATATAGTTTAGGATACAGCATGCCAGTCCCTTGGAGACTATTGTACGTCCCTCCCCGCTAACATTCTGCTTAGACTCCTCCTAAATGTAACCATTTCTCACAAGTATGATGATCATTCTCTTTCTTTGTAACTTTAAAATTTGTTATTTTCTTATAAAACCACTTAAGACTTTGTCCTCGCAGTAGCCCTTTAATTAAAAAGTAGAAATTTCAGGAGGGAGGCGTCAAGATGGCGGAGAAGTAGCAGGCTGAGACTACTTCAGATAGCAGGAGATCAGCTAGATAGCTTATCTAAAGCTTGCAAACACCTACAAATCCAATGGCAGACCAAAGAGAAGAACAGTAATTCCAGAAACAGAAAATCAACCACTTTCTGAAAGGTAGGACTGGCGGAGAAGTGAATCCAAGGCAATGGGAAGATAGACCATGGGGGGAGGGGCCGGCTCCCAGCAAGCCCCGGAGCAACAGAGCACTAAATCAGGACTTTTAAAAGTCTGTTCCTCTGAGGGACATCGCTCCAGAGGCTAAACCGCGGTGAAGCCCATGCAAGATCAGCGTGGCCTCAGGTCCCGCAGGGTCACAGAAGGATCGGGGGTATCTGAGTGTTGCAGATCTTACAGGTATTAGAACAGGGAAGCCAGCTACAGAGACAGAGCCAAGGAGTGAGCTCTCAGCTCTGGGTTACCTTGAACTGGTCGCAGGCTTGGTGAGCTTGGAGCACGGCTGGAGGCCACAGAGACGGGAGTTACTGGGCACTGTTCTCTGAGGACGCACTGAGGAGTGGGGCTCTCGGCTCCTCCAGGCCGGAGACCAGGAGGCCGCCATTTTCATTCCCGTCCTCTGGAACTCTACGGAAAGCACTCAGGGAACAAGAGGTCCTGAAAGCAAACCCGATCAGGTTACTCAGCCCAGCCCCTGTAAAGGGCAGTACAATTCCGCCTGGGGGAAAGACACTTGAGAATGACTACAACAGGCCCCTCTCCCAGAAGATCAACAAGAAATCCAAGTTCACCGACCAAGGAGTGCAGTTTCAATACCAAGGAGAGCAGCGGAATTCCAGAGGAGGAGAAAGCAAAGCACGGAACTCATGGCTTTCTCTCCATAATTCTTTAGTCTTGTAGTTAATTTAATTTTTTCTCTTTTTCAGTTTTTTTTCTCTTCTTATGCTAATTTTTTAACCTTTACCCTTTCCTTTTTTAACGTTTTTTAACTAGTTTATCTAATATATATTTTTTTTCTTTTTTATACTTTTTCTTTAGTCATTTTCTTTTTTTTAATTGCTTCTTTTATTTCTGTCTGTCTTTTTTTTTTTCTTTATGAACCTCTTTTTATCCCCTTTCTCCCCCCTCATGATTTGCGATCTCTTCTGATTTGGTTAAAGCATATTTTCCAGGGGTTGTTGCCACTCTTTGAGTATTTTACTTGCTCCTTCATATACTCTTATCTGGACAAAATGACAAGGCAGAAAAATTCACCACCAAAAAAAAAAAAAAAGAACAAGAGGCAGTACCAAAGGCTAGGGACCTAATCAATACAGACATTGGTAATATGTCAGATCTAGAGTTCAGAATGATGATTCTCAAGGTTCTAGCCGGGCTCAAAAAAGGTATGACAGATATGATAAGATATTAGAGGGCACCCTCTTGGGAGATATAAAACCCCTTTCTGGAGAAATAAAAGAACTAAAATCTAACCAAGTTGAAATAAAAAAAGCTATTAATGAGGTACAATAAAAAATGGAGGCTCTCATTGCTAGGATAAGTGAGGCAGAAGAAAGAATTAGCAATATAGAAGACCAAATGACAGAGAATAAAGAAGCTGAGCAAAAGAGGGACAAACAGCTACTGGACGACAAGGGCAGAATTTAAGAGATAAGTGACACCATAAGACGAAACAACATTAGAATAATTGGGATTCCATAAGAAGAAGAGAAAGGGGAGCAGAAGTTATATTGGAGAGAATTATTGGAGAGAATTTCCCCAATACGGCAAAGGGAACAAGCATCAAAATCCAGGAGGTGCAGAGAACCCCCCTCAAAATCAATAAGAATAGGTCCACACCCCATCACCTAATAGTAAAATTTACAAGTCTTAGTGACAAAGAATATCCTGAAAGCAGCCTGGGAAAAGAAGTCTGTAACATACAATGGTAAAAATATTAGATTGGCATCAGACTTATCCACAGAGGCCTGGCAGGCCAGAAAGAACTGGCATGATATATTCAGAGCACTAAACGAGAAAAACATGCAGCCAAGAATACTATATCCAGCTAGGCTATCATTGAAAATAGAAGGAGAGATTAAAAGCTTTCAGGACAAACAAAAACTGAAAGAATTTGCAAACACCAAACCAGCTCTACAAGAAATATTGAAAGGGGTCCTCTAAGCAAAGAGAGAGCCTAAAAGTAGTAGTAGATCAGAAAGGAACAGAGACAATATACAGTAACAGTCACCTTACAGGCAATACAATGGCACTAAATTCATATCTCTCAATAGTTACCCTGAATGTTAATGGGCTAAATGCCCCAATCAAAAGACACAGGGTATCAGAATGGATAAAAAAACAATACCCATTTATATGTTGCCTACAAGAAACTCATTTTAAACCCGAAGACACCTCCAGATTTAAAATGAGGGGGTGGTGGCTCCATAGCTCAGGGGTTAGAGCACTGGTCTTCTAAAATGAGGGGGTGGAAAAGAATTTACCATGCTAATGGACATCAGAAGAAAGCAGGAGTGGCCATCATTATATCAGATCAATTAGATTTTAAGCCAAAGACTATAATAAGCGATGAGGAAGGACACTATATCATACTCAAAGGATTCGTCCAACAAGAAGATCTAACGATTTAAAATATCTATGCCCCCAATGTGGGAGCAGCCAACTATATAAACCAATTAATAACAAAGTCAAAGAAAAACATCAACAATAATAGTAGGGGACTTTAACACTCCCCTCACTGAAATGGACAGATCATCCAAGCAAAAGATCAGCAAGGAAATAAATGACTTAAATGACACACTGGACCAGATGGACATGATAGATATATTCAGAACATTTCATCACAAAGCAACAGAATACACATTCTTCTCTAGTGCATATGGAACATTCTCCAGAATGGATCACATCCTCGGTCCTAAATCAGGTCTCAGCCACTATCAAAAGATTGGGATCATTCTTTGCATATTTTCAGACCACAATGTTCTGAAGCTAGAACTCAATCACAAGAGGAAATAAGGAAAGAACCCAAATACATGGAGAAAAGAACAGCATCCTTCTAAAGAATGAATGGGTCAACCAGGAAATTAAAGAAGAATTGAAAAAATTCATGGAAACAAAAGATAATGAAAACACAATGGTTCAAAATCTGTGGGACACAACAAAGGCAGTCCTGAGAGGAAAATATATAGTGGTACAAGCCTTTCTCAAGAAACAAGGAAGGTCTCAGGAACACAATGTAACCCTACACGTAAAGGAGCTGGAGAAAGAACAAGAAAGAAACCCTAAACCCAGCAGGAGAAGAGAAATCATAAAGATCAGAGCAGAAATCAGTGAAATAGAAACCAAAAAAAACAATAGAACAAATCTACGAAACTAGGAGCTGATTCTTTGAAAGAATTAATAAGATTGATAAACCCCTGGCCAGACTTATCAAAAAGCAAAGAGAAAGGACCCAAATAAATAAAATCATGAAGGAAAGAGGAGAGATCACAACTAACACCAAAGAAATACAAACAATTATAAGAACATACTATGAGCAACTCTATGCCCATAAATTTGACAATATGGAAGAAATGGATGCATTCCTAAAGACATATTAACTATCACAACTGAACCAGGAAGAAATAGAAAGCCTGAACAGACCCATAACCAGTAAGGAAATACAAACAGTCATCAAAAATCTCCAAACAAACAAAAGCCGCCAGACGGCTTCCCGGGGGAATTCTACCAAACATTTAAATAAGAACTAATTCCTATTCTGAAACAGTTCCAAGAAATAGAAATGGACGGAAAACTTCCCAACTCTTTTTATGAGGCCAGCATCACCTCGATCCCAAAACCAGACAAGGATTCCATCAAAAAAGAGAACTACAGAACAATATCCTTGATGAACACAGATGCAAAAATTCTCACCAAAATACTAGCCAGTAGGATTCAACAGTACATTAAAAGGATCATTGACCACAACCAAGTGGGATTTATTCCAGGGATGCAAGCTGGGTTCAACATACACAAATCAATCAATGTGATACAATACATTAATAAAAGAAAGAACAAGAACCATATGATACTCTAAATAGATGCTGAAAAAGCTTTTGACAAAGTACAGCATTGCTTCCTGATCAAAACTCTTCAAAGTGTAGGGATAGAGGGCACATACCTCAATATTATCAAAGCCATCTATGAAAACCCACCGCAAATATCATTCTCAATGGAGAAAAACTGAAAGCTTTTCCGCTAAGGTCAGGAACATGGCAGGGATGTCCATTATCACCACTGCTATTCAACATAGTACTAAAAGTCCTAGCCTCAGCAGTCAGACAACAAAAGGAAATTAAAGGCATCCAAATTGGCAAAGAAGAAGTCAAACTATCACTCTTTGCAGATAATATGATACTATATGCGGAGAACCCAAAAGGCTCCACTCCAAAACTGCTAGAACTTGTACAGGAATTCAGTAAAGTGTCAGGATATAAAGTCAATGCACAGAATTCAGTTGCATTTCTCTACACCAACAACAAGCCAGAAGAAAGAGAAATTAAGGAGTCAGTCCCATTTTCAATTGCACCCAAAACCATAAGATACCTAGGAATAAACCTAGCCAAAGAGGCAAAGAATCTATACTCAGAAAACTATAAAGTGCTCAAGAAAGAAATTGAGGAAGACACAAAGAAATGGAAAAATGTTCCATGCTCCTGGATTGGATTGTGAAAATGTCTATGCTACCTAAAACAATCTACACATTTAATGCAATTCCTATCAAAGTACCATCCATTTTTTTCAAAGAAATGGAACAAATAATTCTAAAATTTATATGGAACCAGAAAAGACCTCAGATAGCCAAGGGAATATTGAAAAAGAAAGCCAAAGTTAGTGGCATCACAATTCCAGACTTCAAGCTCTATTACAAAGCTGTCATCATCAAGACAGTATGGTACTGGCACAAAAAGAAACACATAGATCAGTGGAACAGAAGAGAGAGCCCAGAAACAGACTCTCAACTCTATGGTCAACTAATCTTCGACAAAGCAGGAAAGAATGTCCAATGGAAAAAAGACAGCATCTTCAATAAATGGTGTTGGGAAAATTGGACAGCCACATGCAGAAAAATGAAATTGCACCATTTCCTTACACCACACACGAAAATAGACTCAAAATGGATGAAGGACCTCAGTGTGAGAAAGGAATCTATTAAAATCCTTGAGGAAAACACAGGCAGCAACCTCTTCCACCTCAGCCACAGCAACATCTTCCTAGGAACATCGCCAAAGGCAAGGGAAACAAGAGCAAAAATGAACTATTTGGATTTTATCAAGATCAAAAGATTTTGCACAGCAAAGGAAACAGTTTAACAAACCAAAAGACAACTGACAGAATGGTAGAAGATATTTGCAAATGACATATCAGATAAAGGGCTAGTATCCAAAATCTATAAAGAACTTAGCAAACTCAACACCCAAAGAACAAATAATCAATCAAGAAATGGGCAGAAGACATGAACAGACATTTCTGTAAAGAAGACATCCAGATGGCCAACAGACACATGAAAAAGTGCTCTACATCACTCGGCATCAAGGAAATACAAATCAAAACCACAATGAGATATCACCCCACACCAGTCAGAATGGCTAAAATTAACAAGTCAGCAAATGAGTTGGAAAGAACTTAGATGTCCATTAATAGATGAATAGATAAAGAAGATGTGGTATATATACACAATCGAATACTATGCAGCCATAAAATGAAATCTTTGTGACAAGGTGGATGGAACTAGAGGGCATCATGCTTAGCGAAATAAGTCAAGTGGAGAAAGACAACTATCATATGATCTCCCTGATATGATGAAGGAGAAGTGGAGATGCAACATGGGGTGTTAAGGGGGTAGGAGAAGAATAAATGAAACAATATAGGATTGGGAGGGAGACAAACCATGAATGACTCTTAATCTCACAAAACAAACTGAGGGTTGCTGGGGGGAGGGTGGTTGGGAGAAGGGGGTGGGGTTATGGACATTGGGGAGGGTATGTGCTATGGTGAGTGCTGTGAAGTATGTAAACCTGGCCATTCACAGACCTGTACCCCTGGGGATAAAAATATATTATATGTTTACAAAAAAAATTAAAAATTTAAAAAAGTAGAAATTTCAATATGTAGCCCTTTTATTCATTTTAGTTCTAAATAGGTTGTATGTTCCTTTAAACATATTCTGTGTTCCATTTTTTCTCTCTAGTGTCATTAGAAGTCTGTTTTAAATATTCAGAATTTATGAGTTTTTTAAAAAAAATTTTTTTCTATTTTAATTGCATCTTAGGTCAGAAAATATCATCTTTATGATATCATTTCTTAGCTATTTATTGAAACTATTTATAGCTTAATATGGGGTCAATTTTTGTACTATTTCATGTTTGGAAAAAAACGTGTATTTTAGTTTTAGAGTACAGGCTTCTATGTATAGCTGTTATGTTAATCTTACTAGTTGTGTTACCTTCCTATCTTTATGGTCTTCCTGATGTTGTGGGCTATTTGGTAGACCAGTCAATGGTGATGTTAACACACCCATCACTATGATTATTGATTCCACGATTTCCTTATAATTTATTCATTATTTCAGGGTTGTGGTATTTATGAGTATACAGCATCAGAATTATTATTAGTATTCATGCCAACTTCCTAGAGAATTCTTCTTTTATCTTGTATTTGGGCCTTCATTTTCATTTCTAAATAATGCTTTTTGCCTTAAGATCTGTTAGATTTGTTTTACCTTTCTCTTGCTTGTTGTATTAGTCAAGGTTCTCCAGAGAAACAACCAATAGAGAGAGAGAGACAGAGAGAGAGAAAGAGAGAATTATGCCAGATTTTTGTATCTGTGTATATGGAGAAAGAGATTTTTTTAAGGAATTGGCTCATGGAATTGTGAAGGCTTAGTGGGTCCCCAGATCTGCTCAGTAGGCTTGGAGACCCAGGGCAGAATTGCAGTTCAAATCCAAATCCAAAGGCTGTCTGCTGGCATAATTCCCTTCTTCTTTGGCCGGGGGTGGGGGGGTTGGGGGCAGTGGAGGGATTGTCAGCCTTTCTCTATTGAGGCCTTCAACTGATTAGATGAGGCCTATACGCATTATGGAGGTAACCTACTTCATACTGATTTAAAGGTTAATCTCATCCAAAAAATGCTTTCAAAGAAATATCTGGAATAAATTGTGTTTGGCAAAATATTTGGGTGCTGTGGCCTAGCTAAGTTGAAACATAAAATTAACTGTCACTCTTGTTATTTCGTTTTCCATCTTTTTACTCTCAGCCATGCTCTACTTTTATGCATCAGGTTAGCTTTTGTTGTTGGTATTGTCTGATCTGACAGTCTCTGTCTTTTAACTGGTCCATTTATTCCATTTGCATTTATTGTGATCCTATATGGAGTTAGTTTTTTTTCTATCATTTTGTGTATTTCTGACTTGTCCCCCTTCTGTTTTCTCTTGGCTTCTAATAATAAATTGATTGCAATGTAAATAAATACATACCTTTTTTCTCTGTTCTATTGGTTTGAAAGGTATATGTTCTTTCTCTTCTATTTAGCAATTATCTTTGAGAAGTTAACAAGTATCACTGACTTAACAAAGTCTAAAATCAGTGCTGCTAAAAATTGTGAACCACAGATTGGTGCCAGTCCAAGAATTTTTTTTTTTTTTTTTTTTGCAATCTATAATAGATTAAGTTTCTGTAGCATGTAAGGACAGAAAGTGAGACCTTGAATAAATATGAGAAAGGAACTTGAAATTCAAGTTTTTGGTTACCAAAATAGCATGTTCTGTGGCAGCCACACTAGCAAACAGCCCCCAGGTTTTAATTTCTTCCTTGTGTTTTCTTGCCGGGGATTTCCCTTATTTCCTTGCTACTCAGCTAGAGAGTTAAGGAAATGTGTGTTCTATTTTATCAGCCCATCTAGGCTTTTATAGTGTGAGAGTTTCTAGTCTATCCAGGCCTTAATGTTATATTGTCTGAAATAGAAGTCTCTCACAATGCATCTTTTTTTTTTTTTTTACAATACATCTTTATCATCAGAAATAATATTGATGCATTTTCATTTAAAAGAGAAAAAAAAGCACTTGTCTTTACAAAGGGCTGGAGTTTCCTTTCCCAGGGTATAAATCTTCCCCCTCCAGGCCTGACCATCATTTTGGTAGTCCAGTGTGTGCACCTATCTCCATAAAAAGGGAAAGTTTCCTACCTTACAACTCTTGGCAGGAAACAAAGACTGTCTCTAATGATAATACTATGCACTTGCTATTCCAGGCTCCTTTGAAACTGAGCCACAGACAGTTGATTTCAGCTCTTGGTGTCGGATGCCCCTATTGCAAAGTCTAACGTTGGAGCTAATGACATAAGCAAGGGATGGTGAGTTTGCTCTCTGGAGAAGTAACAGGATCTCACTTTGCCAGATTGACTTCCTGGCAATTGGGAGCAGAAGTAGGATGGCTCCCAGTCATGACTATAGTATGATGGCCTTCCCAGTCAGAAGGGCCCTAGTGCAAGCTGGAGTACCTTGTACCAGAGGCAGTGATTGGTGTGGAGTTTGTCCCTGGAAGCTTAGCCTCAAATTTTTCAGCTCCCCCCAAAATTATGAGCCACCAATATCTTTCTCAGTTTGAATGATCCAGGGTTGATCTCTGCAGCTTGCTACTAAAAACTAAGAACCCAAGTGTTAAATTTATCTATGTTAAGTTTCTGATTCCACAGAGCCAACATTTCTATGTTCTCTCGAAGAAGGAATCACCTGGCAGATTTTTCACCATCTTACATGGGATGCTGAGTACCCTCCCTACTGCAATTTTCCAAACCTTCTATGTGTCCTTTCCTTCAGTATCCATGTATAAGTGGTAACAATCATTTGGCATGAATATAGGCTCTCTAGTCCTTTTGCAGGAGATCTTTGAACACCTCCTCATTGTCCTCTCTCACTGTACACTCTACCATGTGTCTCCCAGATTTAATTGTGGGCTCTTCTACTGGCTGCTGCCCTCTCCAATGTGCCTTACCTCAGATCACAGGGATATCCACAGGGCCTGCTACCTAAGATGACCCTGAGATACAGACTTGAGCAGAAGACAGACTTATGGCTGGGTTCTTAAAGATCACATTGCCTGGCCCAGAGAACCCTCCCTCATCTCAGAGAACACAGTGGCTAGATTGGGTGAAGACTCACTTCTATTAGTTGAATCATCAGAAGTCAGTTGTCTGTATTTCACTGTGTGGAGAAGTATATTCAGGAGAAGTCGATCAAACTGAGACCTCACTCACCTCACTGGCTCTACAGAGACAGCTGCATCATTACTCTGAATGTGCTTGGCTAGAAGAGTGCTAGCACATTCCTGTGGTCACAGGATCTCCATGTTAATGGAGATTCTCTCCTTTTCTTGGGGAAGCAGAATTAACATTCTAGCATGAACTACAAATGCTAAATTGTTAATAGCCTCCCTAGAGTTACTTCTTGCTATGACACCTTCAATGATTTAATCCTGATTAAGCAGAGGAAAATATCTGTGTTGGATCCTGAACTAGAAGCTCTTTAAATGCTCCTCAAGAAGAAAATCTTTGTTCTCGAACCCTGGGAAGAAGACAACTCCAAGTAATTATGATCAGAGGCAGTTCTTTAATTTTTTTAAAAAGCATAATATCTAAATAATAATTATGACGTTTGTTCATTTGTATTTGATGTTTTATGAATTTTGAATAAGATGATTTTTTCTGACATAAATGCACAATTCTGTCTTCCAGTCTTTTGCTGCAGTCTTTTGCTGTTGCAATCTACTTCCTTTTAAGAAATATTTCCCTTATTCTTTAGTATCCTGAAACGTTATTATGCTTACATCAAATCAGGGAATAAATTATTTTGATTTTTAAATATTTAATCAAACTTGTTTATCTGAATTTGACAGCTATGGGGCCAAAGATAACTGCTCTGCTAGCACAGATCACTTGAAATGTTTGTGGTTCGCCATATTCCCCCAACAGACATTCATCGTCAATTTTTTATTTGGAATCAGAGCTCTTTCCCATTTCTCTTCACTTTAAGATGATCTGTTCGCTCTAAATAAGGACTGTTTGCAACTTAAAATCTGAACTTCTTGGAGAGTAATTGGAAGTAAATAAACAGGGCTGCAACTGGGCAATATTCTAAATATTTCAAGAACTTTGAAAATAGTTAAAAGAAACAGATTCTTACAGCATGCTGAGTTTTCACAAAACTACCTCTTTTGATCACAGACTTGACTATCCAAAGAATAATCTTTCACAGCTTTGTTCTCATCAGCTTGCCATCCTTCCATCCTTTCGTATTCTTCCTTCAAAAGGCCACCAGATGTGTAAGAGCTGAGACAGTGGCATCCACGGTCATCCACGTCCTTTCTCCTTCTGGACCCCAGACATGCAAAAAGCTGTTTACTAACTTGCTTAAACAATTTCACTAAGTCTTGATGTGGATCTTTTTTTTTGCTTCTACTCAATAATAAATTGAAGAAAACACTTTATCTCTGAGAGAAAAGTTAAACACATTTAAAAGTGATAGCTGGACTCTTTGACTATGTCTGTGCAAGTCTCTAGTAGCCAGACATTCTTTACGGTGCTTATATGTGTAAGAGTAACTTCCTGTGAGGTATGACAGGCCCACTTTCTTCACCCGAGAGCTCCAAATGATTCTCATTTTCCCATGTTCTTGCTCTGACTCTGACATCCTCGGTATGACCATTCATCACCAATTAGCACTGGGCTTCAGTGACCATCTTAAAGAGAAACTGCTCAATTTATTAATATCATAAAAATATTTTATTCATCAAGAGGCCAAGATGGCTTTAAAACCTTAAACTGAGTTTTACTGTTAGAAGATCAACATTAAATAACTCTGAGAGTTCCTTTTCCCAAGAGGTGTTCCATTCACCAGGGATTTAGACTTAATTTTTCACAACACAAGTATTTTGATACTCTACGAGTATTTGCATTGGGAAATCTTTCAATGATGACATCTGGCAGTGTGCATTCAGTGCCAACCAAATTCCTACCTTTGTGTTTGTGTTCTTTCCTGTTTCTTCCTTTGTATTAATAGATCCTTAAAATAAAGATACTTTCATTCAGATGCATTCCTTTGCAATGCTGTAAACATAGCCTGTTACTGTAGAAAATCTTGAGCAACCAACCATCCCACTCAGGGCTGAAGCTTGTACTAATGGAAAGTTAAGTAAACGGAGATTGGTTGAAGTCTTCTTCAGCTGGCTATATATACCATTAAATAAGTTAGTGCTCATGCATTATATCCATTCCTGGAGTGTAACTTGGAGCCAATTAGAAGTTATCTTGTGGCCTGGGAAGACTCGGTCCATTGTATTCAACATTGTTATGTGGAAATGCACATTTCCCCTCATTTGAAAGATTGAATAGCATTTCATTTAAACATGAAATAAAATGCCAGCTGGTTAAAAGAGAAAAAAATGTAGTTAGTATAATATTCTTCACATCAGTGGTACCATCTCTGCAGGGTACTGATTTCTCCCCGTCTCACTCAGATCTCGGTCTTGACTAATAAAGGCAGCCAGAGGTGTGGATGACCCCCGGGCAATAAATGATACAGAAATCACACCTTTTCATCTTGGAGTGAAATGCAACAGCATCTTCTCACCCTTTGTGTTCCATCCATGTGGCTGCACAGTCTTGGACAAGTCCCTGAGCTTGAGAAATTCTGTCACACCAAACCTCCTTTCATGATCCTCCTTCTCAATCTGAATTCAGCTACCTCCCTATCATGACTTTGGGTCCTGGTTATTCGAGATCAGAAAGAAGCCCCAAAACCTGTGAAATGATTGAGATTTAATTATATTGGGTCCAGAAATTATTCAGTCTCCATTAATGGGATCTGAGCTCATGAACCTTCCTTTGGACTGATGTTCGTTCATTTAAAGTGTCCCGGCGGGGAGCCTGGGTGGCTCAATGGGTCATAAAGTGTCCCGGGACTTCTAGCTTAACTATAATGTAATGGAGGCAGGGACGCCAGCTCTGGTGAAACACTGGTTTGTGGCAATATTAATAACATCTTGTCTTATTTTTTATGGCTCCATATTAACATGACCTTTCTAGGAGTTGGGGGTTTCATAATTGTGCTCTTCCTTATCTCTGATCCCAGGATCTAAAGTTAAGAGAAGGAAAAAAGTCAATTCAACAAATGCTTACCTACCAGACTTTATTCCAGGATCTGGGGATGTGTCAGCGAAGCAAAACAGACATAAATCCCTCCTGTGGATTTTATATTCATTTATGGGGGGTGGGGGAGGTAGACAGGAAATAAGGGAATTATATGGTATTTCAGAAAGTAACAAATACTGGGGGAAATTAGCAAAAGAATGGGCAGATGAAGTATGATGGGTTCTGGCTACAATTGAGAGGTGACATTTGTGTAAAGCCTTGAAGGAGGTGGGGGAATGAGGTCTGTAGGTGTTTAGGACAAAAACTTTGCAGGCAGAGGAAGCAGCAAGTGCAAAGGCCCTGAGACAGGAATGTGCCTAACCTAGTCTAATGACAGCCAGACATGGCAGGTTCAAGGAATAGCATCATGGCCGTGTAGAGACAGGGGAGGAGAACAGTGGAAGGCTGAGGGCAGGTCACCTACTGCAGTACCAAGGACAAAGATAACCGTGGCTTGGCCCAGGGTAGTGGCAGTGTGGGTGGTGAGAAGGGATACTTTATATCTGCTGTGGAGACAAACCTGACAGATTTCCTGACAGACTGGATATAGGGCATGAGAGAGAAAAGGGAATCCAGAATGACTGCAGGAGGGGTTCCTGGGTATTTGTCTTAGGTTCAGGTCATGACCTCAGGGTCCTGGGATCGAGCCCTGTGTAGGGCTCCCTGCTCAGTGGGGAGTCTGCTTCTCCCTCTCCTCTGAACCTCCCCCTGTTCATGCTCTTATGCACGCTGTCTCTCTCTCACATGAATAAATAAGAAACCTTAAATTATTTATTAAAAGGAATGACTTCAAGAAGAGTCAATTTTGAAGACAAGATTGGTGTTCAGTTGTTCCGTTCAATTTAGAACATGTTTAATTTGAGATGCTGACTAGATATGCAAGTCAATGTCCCACTGGTATAATCTGACTTTTCCTTCCAGTCTTGGGATCAACCTGGTCTTGGCTAGGTTTGCACAAGGGCTAGGAAGCTTTTGGAATTTCCTTGCTGTTGCATTGATATGATATGCTGAACATTAGGCCCAGTTTCTAGAGAATTAGCTATAACCCCTCCCCTTCATTTGCTATGCAAACCTACCAGAATGCAAGAAAGGGGACATAACGTTTCCAGTTAGAACTTGTTTCCTAGGAGGAGAAAATCAGCTCTCTTTTATAAACGGCAGTGCTTTAACTGCTATTAAACCCTCATCACTTGTATTGTGCCTGGAAGGGTTCTCCTAGTTAGAACCCACTTGATCCTTCTCACAGCCACCTGGGTGGGCTGTGCAAGTATATGGGAGGCTCACCAGGCCAATGTGGTGTACACTGTTAGGGTTTGATTAAGATAAAGCTTCTCCCAGTCCTGCTTGTGTCCTTTGGGAAGTGTTCCACAACCACAGAATAATTTTAATACAGAAATCAGTGAAAACTAACTGTTGTCAGTTTATTGTTATCCCCTCAATATGGTTGTGTTGAATAATGCCCATTATAAATGCTCATTTAGAGGAAAGTTACACATAGCCAAATACCATATCTGTTGCAATGAAGTTTCCTCCCCTGAAAACTCAGTTTTAGAAAAGCAGATAAATACCCACCAGTTTTCACAATTTAGAGCTGCTGTAAATGTTCCAGAAATAAATATCTGAGTCACATTTACCTCTCCCTGAGTTCTCTACATCTTCAAAATTTTATGCCAACCTCATTTATCCAGTGGTGTATAAATCAGACAGCTCTGTAGTTGCCCCAGGCTTTCATCCAGTCAAAGAAATGTAACCAAAGCTCTCATTTTTCAATTTTTCATCTACTAAATTTGTACCTCCCCAAAATAAATCCAGTACTGGCAAGTGTGTGATGAAACTGGTTGCCATGCCCTGATGGTGTCAGTGAGCACTCAGCCCCTCTGCCAAGTATCTCCTGACATTTTTCCAGAGCCATATTATTTGTAATGACCTTGACTCAATAATCCTGTGCCTAAGCGCTTATCCTAAAGAAATCATTGGAAACATGGGAAATGTTATATGTATTAAATTATTTATAGTTCAGAAATTGCAGTCAATCTAAAAATCCACCAACATGGGCATGATCAGGGAAATTATATTTTATTCCTTCAGTGAAATATTTTATGGTCATTAAAATTATTCTGATACTAATTAGCAATGTGAAAAAATATATGGGCTATTATAGTTGGAAGTAAAGCAACACAAAAATAATATGCTCACTGGGGTTACGAATTACTCCTCTTATGCAAAGGATCACAGAACATAAGACTCTCCCCATCCAAATTTCTGAGAGATCTCCAGTTATATCAACTAAATATTGCTACATTAACCAATCACCCTAAAACTTACAGATTTAAAACAAGAGCCCCTTTAATGGCTCACGATTCTGCAGGTCAGCCATTTAGGCTGCTGGCCATTCTTTTACTGGTCTTGACTGGGCTATCTCATGTATCCTTGGTCAGCTGCAGATCAGGTAGGTAGCTATCTCAAATACCTGGGGTTTTTACTGGGCCAGTTCTGCCCCATATGGCCTCTCATTCTCCAGCAGGTGAGGCCAGGCTTCTTCTCATAGATAGAGGTCCAGAGGGAGAATGGAAGTGTACAGAGCCCCTTAGGTCCTAGGCTTGGAACTCATATATCACTTCCTGCAAGCCAAAGCAAGTCACAAGGCCAGCCCAGATTCAAAGGTGGGAAATAGGGTCCACCTTTTGATAGGAGGAGCTTTGAGACCACATAGTTGAAGGTGTGGATATAGAGAGGAAAATAATTGCAGCCATTTTTGAAAATATTCTGCCCTACCATCTCACTGTATTGTTGAGGTTCCTTATAGTTGTTAGTGATTTTTCCAGAGTTTGGGTATTCCAAACTGGTGCTTCACCCCAACCTGAGCTCCATCCTGAACACTCCAGTATGCACGTTTTGGGGTTGGCCATAGTGTCCAATCTGGCTGCTCAGTCCTGTGTCAAACTGATTCTTAAGTATTTTGAATGTCTCTTCCACTTGACCCTCTCTGATTGGAGGATCCCAAATATGCATGGGGGTTTACAACCTTTCCGGGGTTATGCCTCTTCTGATACATAGTTTAGAGAAAGAGAATGTAATTCTTCAGTTAATCTCCAACAACAGAGGGTGGAATGATGGTTGCTGGGACCCTTATTTCTTTTTCTTTTTCCTTTCCTTTCTCTTCTCTTTTGTTTTGCTTTTCTTTCCTTTTCTTTCTTTTTTTCTTCTTTATTTCTTTCTTTCAAGATTTATTTATTTATTTGAGAGTACATGAGGAGGAGGGATGGAGGGAAAGAAAAACCTTAAGCTGACTTCACGCTGAGCATGGAACCCAATGTTGGGCTTGATCTCATGGCCCTGAGATCATGACCTGAGCTGGAATCAAGAGTCAGACACTTTAAAAAAAACAACAACAAAAAAGATTTTATTTATTTATTTGACAGAGATCACAAGTAGGTAGAGAAGCAGACAGAGAGAGAGGGGGAAGCAGACTCCCCACTGAGCAGAGTTCCTGGTGTGGGACTCGATCCCAGGACCCTGAGATCATGACCTGAGCTGAAGGCAGAGACTTTAGCCCACTGAGCCACCCAAGCACCCCCAAGAGTCAGGCACTTAACCGACTGTGCCATTCAGACACCCCTGGGACACTATTTCTTATTTTTAGATGAAAATCTTGTTTCTTTTTTTTTTTAAGGAGAAAAATGAGGATTGCATGGGTGGCTCAGTCAGTTAAGCATCTGCCTCTGGCTCAGATCACAATCCCGGGGTCCTGGGATTGCATCCCATGTTGGGCTCCTTGCTCATCAAGGAGCCTGCTTCTCTCTCTTCTGCCACTCCTCCTGCTTCTCTGTGTCAAAAAAATAAATAAAATCCTAAAAACCAAAAAAAGGAGAAAAATGAGAATAGGAAAACTAAATATTCTTAAACAGCACGAATTCTGGTTAATTTGTTTATTTTAAAGACAGGAAAAAAACAGAACCATGAGCGGGGAGGAGTCAAGATGGTGGAGAAGTAGCAGGCTGAGACTACATCAGGCTGAGACTACATCAGGTAGTAGGAGATAAGCTAGATAGCTTATAAAACCATTTCAAACACCTACAAATCCAACAGGAGATAGAAGAGAAGAAGAGCAACAATTTTAGAAACAGAAAATTGACCACTTTCTGAAATATAGTACTGGTGGAGAAGTGAATCCAAAGCAACGGGAAGATAGACCGCAGGGGGAGGAGCCGGCTCCCGGCAATTGGCGGAGCACCAGAGCACAAAATCAGGACTTTTAAAATCCTGCTCCACTGAGGTACATAGCTCCAGAGACTAAACCGGGGTGAAGCCAACCCGGTCAGTGTGGCCCCCGATCCCGCAGGGTCACAGAAGGATCGGGGGAGATTGAGTGTTGCAGAGCTTACAGGTATTAGAGTGGGGAAGCCAGCTACAGAGACAGAGCCGAGGAGTGAGTTCTCAGGTTGGGGTTACCTTGAACCAGTTGCAGGCTGAGTGAGCTCGGAGCACGGCCCGATGCCAGGGAGATGGGAGTGATTGAGCACTTTTCTCTGAGGGCGCACTGAGGAGCGGGGCCCTGAGCTCTCAGCTCCTCTGGGCCAGAGGTTGGGAGACCGCCATTTTCATCCCTGTCCTCCTGAACTCTACGGAAAGCGCTCAGGGGACAATAGCTCCCCAAAGCAAACCCAAGCGGATTACTCAGCCCAGCCCCTGGTAAGGGCGGTGCAATTCCGCCTGGGGCAAAGACACTTGAGAATGACTACAACAGGCCCCTCCCCCAGAAGATCAACAAGAAATCCAGCCAGGACCAAGTTCACTTACCAAGAAAAACAGTGGAATTCCAGAGGAGGAGAAAGCAAAGCATGGAATTCATGGCTTTCTCCCACGATGCTTTAGTCTTGCAGTTAATTGTTTTTCTTCTGCTATTTTTTTTTTTTTTACCTTTTACCCTTTCCTCTTTTAACATTTTTTAAACTACTTTATCTTAACAATATGTTTCATAAAAAAAATAATAATCTTTTTTGAACCTTCATTTTTATAGTCATATTTTATCCTACATTGTATCTAACTTTATTTTTTGTATACACATAGGGTTTTTTCTTCTAAAAAATTTGGGGTACAACTTCTAACAGATCAAAAATATCTTAAATCTAACTCTGGGTTTGTTCTAGTCTCCAGCCTGAGCAAATTCTCTCCATTTTCTTTTTCTTTATTCTCCCAACCAACCTATTTATCAACTCCTTTTTTAGAAATTAAAAAAAAATTATTTTCATTTTTATAGGCATATTCCATCCCTTCATTGTGTTTACCCTATATATGTTGTTCATTCTTGGGGAGGTAGTTCTTCTAAGAGACCAAAATACTACCAAAATTAAGTGGGTTACCCTGTTGTAGTCACCAGTCTAATATATGTATATATATATATTTTTTTTCTTTTTTATATTTTTCTTTATTTGTTTTCTTCTTTTAATTTTTTTTTCTGAACTTCTTTTTATCCCCTTTCTCCTCTCCACCCCCTGATGTGGGGTCTCTTCTGATTTGGTTAAAGGGCATTTTCCTGGGGTCTTTGCCACCCTTTTAGTATTTTATTTGCTCCTTCAAATATTCTTATCTGGACAAAATGACAAGGCAGAAAAACTCACCCCAAAAAAAGAACAAGAGGCAGTACCGAAGGCTAGGTAATCAATACAGACATTGGTAATATGTCAGACCTAGTATTCAGAATGACGATTCTCAAGGTTCTAACTGGGCTTGAAAAAGGCATGGAAGTTATTAGAGAGACCCTCTCTGGAGAGATAAAAGCCCTTTCTGGAGAAATAAAAGAACTAAAATCTAACCAAGTTGAAATTTAAAAAGCTGTTAATGAGGTGCAATAACAAATGGAGGCTCCCACTGCTAGGATAAATGAGGCAGAAGAAAGAATTAGTGATATAGAAGACCAAATGACAGAAATAAAGAAGCTGAGCAAAAGAGAGACAAACAACTACTGGACCATGAGGGGAGAATTCAAGAGATAATTGACACCATAAGACGAAACAACATTAGAACAATTGGGATTCCAGAAAAAGAAGAAAGAGAGAGGGGAGCAGGAGGTATATTGGAGAGAATTATTGGAGAGAATTTCCCTAATATGGCAAAAGGAACAAGCATCAAAATCCAGGAGGTACAGAGAACCGCCCTCCAAATCAATAAGAATAGGTCCACACCCTGTCACCTCATAGTAAAATTTACAAGTCTTAGCGACAAAGAGAAAATCCTGAAAGCAGCCCAGGACAGGAAGTCTGTAACATACAATGGTAAAAATATTAGATTGGCAGTGGACTTATCCACAGAGACCTGGCAGGCCAGAAAGAACTGGCATGATATATTCAGAGCACTAAATGAGAAAAACATGCAGGCAAGAATACTATATCCAGCTAGGCTATCATTGAAAATAGAAGGAGAGAAAAAAAGTTTCCAGGACAAGCAAAAACTGAAAGAATTTACAAACACCAAACCGGCTCTACAGGAAATATTGAAAGGGGTCCTCTAAGCAAAGAGAGAGCCTAAGAGTAGTAGATCAGAAAGGAACAGAGAAAATATATCTTAACAGTCACCTTACAGGCAATACAATGGCACTAAATTCATATCTCTCAATAGTTACCCTGAATGTAAATGGGCTAAATGCCCCAATCAAAAGACACAAGGTATCAGAATGGATAAAAAAACAAAACCCATCAATATGCTGCCTATAAGAAACTCATTTTAGACCCAGAGACACCTTTAGATTTAAAGTGTGGGTGTGGAAAACAATTTACCATGCTATTGGACACAGAAGAAAGTTGGGGTGGCAATCCTTAAATCAGGTCAATTAGGTTTTAAGCCAAAGACTATAATAAGCGAGGAGGAAGGACACTATATCATACTCAAACGGTCTGTCCAACAAGAAGACCTAACAATTTTAAATATCTATGCCCCTAACATGGGAGCAGCCAACTATATAAACCAATTAATAACAAAATCAAAGAAACACATCGACAATAATACAATAATAGTAGGGGACTTTAACACTCCCCTCACTGAATGAACAGATCATCCAAGCAAAAGAACAACAAGGAAATAAAGGCCTTAAACGACACACTGGACCAGATGGACATCACAGATACATTCAGAACATTCCATCCCAAAGCAACAGAATACACATTCTTCTCTAGTGCACATGGTACATTCTCCAGAATAGATCACATTATGGGTCATAAATCAGGTCTCAACCAGTATAAAAAGGTTGGGATCACTCCCTGCATATTTTCAGACCACAATGCTCTGAAGCTACAACTCAGTCACAAGAGGAAATTTGGAAAGAACCCAAATACTTGGTGACTAAACAGCATCCTTCTAAAGAATGAATGGGTCAACCAGGAAATTAAAAAAGAATTGAAAAAAATTGTGGAAACGATAATAAAAACACAACAGTTCAAAATCTGTGAGAAACAGCAAAGGCAGTCCTGAGAGGAAAATATATAGTGGTACAAGCCTTTCTCAAGAAACAAGAAAGATCTCAGGTACACAACCTAACCCTACACCTAAAGGAGCTGGAGAAAGAACAAGAAAGAAACCCTAAACCCAGCAGGATAAGAGAAATCATAAAGATCAGAGCAGAAATCAATGAAATAGAAACAAACAAACAAACAAACAAACAAAAAAAAACAATAGAACAAATCAACGAAACTAGGAGCTGGTTCTTTGAAAGAATTAATAAGATTGATAACCCCCTGGCCAGATTTATCAAAAAGAAAAGAGAAAGGACCCAAATAAATAAAATCATGAAGGAAAGAGGAGAGATCACAACCAACACCAAGAAATACAATTATAAGAATACATACTATGAGCAACTCTATGCCAATAAATTTGACAATCTGGAAGAAATGGATGCATTCCTAGAGACATATAAACTACCAAAACTGAACCAGGAAGAAATAGAAAACCTGAACAGACCCATAACCAGTAAGGAGATTGAAACAGTCATCAAAAATCTCCAAACAAATAAAAGCCCAGGGCCAGATGGCTTCCCAGGGGAATTCTACCAAACATTTAAAGAATTCCTATTCTCCTGAAACAGTTCCAAAAAATAGAAATGGAAGGAAAACTTCCCAACTCTTTTTATGAGGCCAGCATCACCTTGATCCCAAAACCAGACAAGGATCCCATCAAAGAAAAGAATTACAGACCAATTTCCTTGATGAACACAGATGCAAAAATTCTCACCAAAATCTAGCTGATAGGATTCAACAGTACATTAAAAGGATTATTCACCACGACCAAGTGGGATTTATTCCAGGGCTGCACGTTTGGTTCAACATCCGCAAATCAATCAATGTGATACAATACATTAATAAAATAAAGAACAAGAACCATATGATCCTCTCAATAGATACTGAAAAAGTATTTGACAAAGTACAGCATCCCTTCCTGAACAAAACTCTTCAAAGTGTAGGGATAGAGGGCACATACCTCAATATTATCAAAGCTGTCTATGAAAAACCCACCACAATTATCATTCTCAATGGAGAAAAACTGAAAGCTTTTCCGCTAAGGTCAGGAACACGGCAGGGATGTCCATTATCACCACTGCTATTCAACATAGTACTAGAAGTCCTAGCCTCAGCAGTCAGACAACAAAAGGAAATTAAAGGCATCCAAATCGGCAAAGAAGAAGTCAAACTCTCACTCTTTGCAGATAATATGATACTATATGTGGAAAACCCAAAAGGCTCCACTCCAAAATTGCTAGAACTTGTACAGGAATTCAGTAATATAATAATAATTCAGGGGGCGCCTGGGTGGCTCAGAGGGTTAAGCCTCTGCCTTCGGCTCAGGTCATGATCTCAGGGTCCTGGGATCGAGTCCCACATCGGGCTCTCTCCTCAGCAGGGATCCTGCTTCCTCCTCTCTCTCTCTCTGCCTGCCACTCTACCTGCTTGTGATCTCTGTCAAATAAATAAATAAAATCTTTAAAAAAATAGTAACAATAATTCAGTATATAAAGTCAATGCACAGAAATCAGTTGCATTTCTTTACACTAACAACAAGACAGAAGAAAGAGAAATTAAGGAGTCAGTCCCATGTACAGTTGCACCCAAAACCATACGATACCTAGGAATAAACATAACCAAAGAGGCAAAGAATCTATACTCAGAAAACTATAAAGTGCTCAAGAAAGAAATTGAGGAAGACACAAAGAAATGGAAAAGTGCTCCATGCTCCTGGATTGGAAGAACAAATATTGTGAAAATGTCTATGCTACCTAAAACAATCTACACATTTAATGCAATCTGTATCAAAATCCCATCCATTTTTTTTTCAAAGAAATGGAACAATTAATCGTAAAATTTATATGGAACCAGAAAAGACCTCGAATAGGCAAAGGAATATTGAAAAAGAAAGCTAAAGTTGGTGGCATCACAATTCCGGACTTTAAACTCTATTACAAAGCTGTCATCATCAAGACAGTATGGTACTGGCACAAAAACAGACACATAGATCAATGGAACAGAATAGAGAGCCCAGAAATAGACCCTCAACTCCGTGGTCAACTAATCTTTGACAAAGCAGGAAAGAATATCCAATGCAGAAAAGACAGCCTCTTAAACAAATGGTGTTGGGATAATTGGACAGCCATGTGCAGAATAATGAAACTGGACTATTTCCATACACTACACACAAAAATAGACTCAAAATGGATGAAAGACCTCAGTGTGAGAAAGGAATCCATCAAAATCCTTGAGGAGAACACAGGCAGCAACCTCTTTCACCTCAGCCGCAGCAACTTCTTCCTAGGAACACTGCCAAAGGCAAGGAAAGCAAGGGCAAAAATGAACTATTGGGATTTCATCAAGATCAAAAGCTTTGCACAGCAAAGGAAACAGTTAACAATACCAAAAAACAACTGACAGAATGGGAGAAAATATTTGCAAATGACATATCAGATAAAGGGCTAGTATCCAAAATTTATAAAGAGCTTATCAGACTCAACACTCAAAGAACAAATAATCCAATCGAGAAGTGGGCAGAGGACACAAACAGACATTTCTGCAAAGAAGACATCCAGATGGCCTACAGACAGATGAAAAAATGCTCTACATCACTTGGCATCAGGGAAATACATATCAAAACCACAATGACATACCATCTCACACCAGTCAGAATGACTAAAATTAACAAGTCAGGAAATGGCAGATGCTGGTGAGGATGTGGAGAAAGGGGAACCCTCCTACACTGTTGGTGGGAATGCAAGCTGGTGCAACCACTCTCGAAAACAGCAGGGAGGATCCTCAAAAAGTTGAAAGTAGAGCTACTCTAGGACCCAGCATTTGCACTACTGGGTATTTACCCTAAAGATACAAACGTAGTGATCCGAAGGGGCATGTGCACCTGAATGTTTATAGCAGCAATGTCCACAATAGCCAAACTATGGAAAGAACCTAGATGTCCATAAATAGATAGACATCTGGATAAATGTGAATGGATAAAGAAGACGTGGTGTGTGTGTGTGTATATATATATATCAGTTGCATTTCTGATAAATATATTTGTGTGTATATATATATATATATATATACACATCCATACACACACACACATACCATGGAATACTATGCAGCCATCAAAAGAAATGAAATCTTGCCATTTGTGATGACGTGGATGGAATTAGAGGGTATTATGCTTAGAGAAATAAGTCAATCAGAGAATGATGACTATCATATGATCTCCCTGATATGAGGAAGTGTAGATGCAACGTGGGGGGTTTTGGGAGTAGGAAAAGAATAAATGAAACAAGATGGAGTGGGAGGGAGACAAACCATAAGTGACTCTTAATCTCACAAAACAAACTGAGGGTTGCTGGGGAGAGGGGGGGAGGAAGAGGGTGGTAGGGTTATGGACATTGGGGAGGGTATGTGCTATGGTGAGTTCTGTGTGTGTAAACCTGGCGATTCACAGACCTGTACCCCTGGGGATAAAAATACATTATATGTTTATAAAAAATTTTTTTAATTAAAAAAAAAGCATGGGCACACAGATAATAATGGCATAGTATTGAAGTTACATGTCATTTTGGGAACTGACTGATATGGATTGAATTGTGAGCCTTAAACTCTTAGGAGAAGCCAATGCCTTTGTCTGTTGAATCCTGGTGTTCTTTCTCCTTATTGACAGAAAACCCAAAATAATTTTAGATTTTGGGAAGCCCAAATGCCAATTTTTAAAAGGGTTTTGATAGCTTTCTGGTTGGAGATTGTGCATTAGCCTTGTAAGCTAAATATTATTTTCTTTCTAGTGCATTTTGAACTGAATGTCAGTTATTGTATGTGGTATATGATATGACTTGGGTGTGTGATTCTCCCACTCATTAGCAGAATCCAATGATAGAAGCAGTCTCTTCAGTGGAGATAGGCAGCTTTTCATCTACTGTAAACTCATAAGGCAAAGTGGCTGCCTAGTCAGCTGTTGACCACGGATGTGTTGATTTGTGTTAGACATTTGACCTACAGGTGCAAAAAGTAACATTACTGGGCAGGAGGCCGTCATTCATTTCCTTTGTCACTTGGGACACTGAGCTGATATGTATGCTCTTCTGCAATATGAGAGTGCATCAGCCCATCCAAGGACTGCTGACAGCCTCCTCATCCTCAGCCTCTTACTGAGAGAGAGGCCGGGGTGGGCAAGGCCATTTGCTTTGGAAAGCATCACTGTGTTCCATTGGAAAAAATAAATCAAATCCATTAATAGTGGGAGTTTTTCTTTGGCTTCAGTTGATTTCAATGGCTCTTAACCTTTGAAACTTTAAAAGAGTGTTGCCCCTAGTCCCTGAGGATTCTGACTTGCTGAGTCTAGAGGGGCCTGGAAATCTCTGTGTTTCATAGCTGTAGAGGTAATTCTGACATGTGCTAAGGGTTGAGACCCTTCAGATTAGGTCTATGTTTTGAGGAAGAAGAGTCTGCCAATTCTTTAAACAGAGTTCATCATCAGCATCTTTTTGTCTTCTTCTTTGCCATTGCAATATGCTGAAAACCTGCCTGTGGCCTTTGTGCATGTGATATCAGTCTCAAAATAAAAAAGCCAGACACTCCCTCCATTTCTGTTTTCCAAACGTTTGTAGCAGGAAGAACCCCCCGCCACCGCCTTGCCCCTTGCAGGTGCCTGGCAGCAGGGACTGTGGAGAGGCAGGAGTTGGGGTTCCAGAAAGAATCTAGGCTCACAAAGCTTCTGTACAGGAAAATTAAATAGCAGATAAGTACTGACCATAAGCACAGCAGGTACTCTGAGAGGCCATGGGAGCGAGAGAAACTTTAGGAGACATTGGGTCTCTGAGAGGTAGATGGGCTCAGATGGGGCTCTGTTTGCAGAGGTCTGAAAAGTCATAGGCAGCCTAGCCCCTACCCCTCCCTCCATCGACTTCCAGCCACAGGGACAGAGCCCTGAGCTCAGGCCCCTTGCTTTCCAGTTATTAGGCCTGGAGTTCCCTCTGCTCACCATGTTCTGCCCTTCCTCAGGATCCTTGTATGGCTGCTGCCTCTATAGTGTAGGCCTTGGCACAAATGTCACCCCTCACCAAAGGCCTTGGATGTCTCACTGATAATTCTTTTTCCATCAGCGGCTCTAAGAGATGGCAGCCTCCGCATGTGGTCCCCAGCTGCTGGACAGTTTCCCATGCCCATACCACAGGCAGGACTGGCCTTCCTGATTCCCAGCTTCAGTTGGGAAGCTCAGCTCTGGTTTGGCAAGTCTGGGGCCTGTGGCCTCCAGCATGCAGCAGGCTGGTGCTACAGCCTGTCCCCATGATGTCTACCCTGGTCAAGGTCCCCAGAGGCTGGGGTACGTGGGTGGCTCAGTTAAGTGTCTGTCTTCTGCTCAGGTTATGATCCTGGGGTCTTAGGATAGAGCCCCTCGCCTGCTTCTCCCTCTCCTCCCAGCTTGTGCTCTCTGGCTACCTCTGTCTCTCGCTCTCAAATAAATAAATAAAATCTTAAAAAAGAAAAAATATCCCCAGAGGTTTTGGCTTCTGGCTTCCTACCTTGCTGTCCACTACTCTCTGGGGGTCCCTTTCTTTCAGACCAATTCAAGTGGGTTTCCTTGTCATTTGGGTTGTGTGCTGCCTGACATTTCAATGTGTTTGGAAAGTGGCGGGGGGGGGGGACTTCTAACATTACTGTCCCTGTTCATATTTGTACTGAAGTCACATTATCCTTATAAAACAAATCTGATCACTTCCTTTCCTATAAAAAACTCTCATGATTTCTTCTACTGACAGAATAATGTACAAGCTCAGCATGACCCAGAAAGCCTGTTAACAGATGGCCCCGTACACTCTCTGCACCTGCCTTTCAGCATCCTCCAAGGCAAACCACAAAGGAGTCTGGGAATTGTAGTTCCCAAGGCTCCTGCCTAGAGGCAAGAGCTTAGAAGAGTAGTAGGGGTCCTGAGTATCAAGAAATGATGTTCAGCATTCATGTGCCATAGTCCTTGTCTACAGGGAACTCATGAACTAAAGGAGTCCAGATCATTCTGGGCAGGACCTGGAATATGCTTTGTAATGCTGCCCTTCAGTCACTCAACACCTAGGGTCCCTAAACCCCTCCCCAATGCAAGCCTACAGGCCACTGAGAGCACCACACAGCAAAAAAGGACTCACTGAAGAGTGGGAGCCAGCTGAAGATGACAGAAGCCTAGAAGGGAAGCACTATAACCTAAAGAGGAAGAGCAGAGCCTTTGAAGCCAGACTGGGAGGGTTCAAATCTCAGCTCCTCAACTCTCTGACTGGCTGAAAGGCACTTAAACCTCTGTCTCGATTTCTCCATCTGTTAAGTGGAGGTAGCAACAGTACCTTCCTTGTCCAGTTGTTGTAGGATTAAATGAGTGAATCCATGCAAAGCGATGGCACTTCATAAATCCTCAGTGAACTGAGCTGTCTTCATCATCCTTGGCATTGCCATCAACATCATCCCTGTGACATCGTACAGCCGAGATCTTATCAGATCTTACACCAAAATAAGGTTGCACTAAATGAAGAAGATGAGGGGCAGGTCCAGTTTCTGGTTAGACTGACTTGCTCCCTTCCTTGGACTTCCACCTCTAGCCCCAAGCTGTCGGTTCCTCTGTACAAGGAGGAGAGGTGGGATTCCTCCTGCTCTGTCAACCTGGGACCCTGCAGCCACCTTCAGACTGAGATTCTGTGGGATCTCAGAGGATACTGCTCAGGCTTTCATTCCATGAAAGTTCCCCTCAGCATAAAATGTCTGGGTCCAGGAGCCAAAATCATATTCGATTCACTTTATATTTTGTGGGTGTTTTCAGTAATGCTAAATTTCTGAGGGAGTTTTGTGACAGTATTTATGATTATCTTTAGTAGGCGTTGGGTCTAGGTGACTGTAAAATCTAATTAAGAATTCAGAGGATGGAGTCCCCTGCGGGGATTTAATCATTTCTTTCAGTCATGTTCGTGCACTTTGTCTTTTCCCTCTCCTACCTGGAACCATAAGCTTAGTAAGTAGTATCCATGATTTTAAAATATTCAGTGCACTCAGATGTTAGTGTGATATCCCAAAATTAGGAACATCTTAAGTATGTGGCATATCATTGCCATAACAACAGCCATAATAGAACAGTTTAAATAGGTTAACTAAAAAAATTTAAATGTATGGGAGATGCAGCTACAATAGAAAAAACTAGAAAGCCTCAGGAGTTGCCCAGCTGCTTTAGATGCTCCCCTAACAGCTCTTTCAACGGAGCTCCCTCCACATCCACACTGTGCTTGGTGCTGTGCATCCCTGACAGCCGGATGGGAATGCCTGCTCTGTTGTGAATAGGATCAAAGAGGGACTCATACGTTTGCCATCTTTGATCATCACACATCAAGACTAGGTTTTGACCATCACACATCAAGACTAGTTTGGAAACTGTGGCCATTCAAAAAATTACTTCCAGGAGGGTTTTTTCTCTGAGTAAGCATGGCCACTGGGCATGACCATGTTGGCTTTGGCAGGCCTCTGGCTGCTTATACACTGGGGTAGAATAAGGGTCTCTAAGCATGCTTAGGGTCAGGTATTAGTTATTACTTATGTCATCAGCAAATTACAGAGTCCACCTCGTTTAAGCGGAAAGTAATCATGCTACATCTCCTACAAGGGAATCCAGTGGTACAGGAGATCCCAAGTCTCTGCCTACTCCTCATTGTCAAATTGCCCTCTTCCTTATATGAGCTGCTTTCTCAGACTGTAGCAGGCCATGGAGGGCAGTCCCAGACATCACACCAAGGCAGACCCTCCAAAAGGCCTCCAGGTCCTGCCCAGGTCTTGGAGAAGGAAGCCTTCTCAAGAAACTCCCAGCAGACTTCCCATAAACCAGCTTCCCATTGACCAGCTTCAGGTCAATGCCTTGGCTGGGTTTCTGTTTACCAGGATTGGCTCAGACTAGTTGGAAATGACCTCCGGGACTTGGGTGAAGCAAGCCACATGGAGAAGTACTTACCGAAATAAAATTGGGGTTCAGTTAAGAAGCAAAAAAGTGGGAGATGGAATTTCCAGGGCCACAGAGATATCCACTACATGCTATATTTCATTTTTTGTTTATTTGTGAAATTACTTAAAGTTTAGTTTTTCCATAAAACTGTGTACAAAGGAAAGTAGAAGCAGACAATTTTAGGATAATTCTCCTCCTCATTGAAGAAATCACTATGATCCCTTTGGGTCTGCTCACACCCACCTTAGACTCAAAAAGATCTAGAAGCAACTCTGAAGGCACTTAACCCGGTCACCTTACATTTACACACAGGCTCTTGGGATCAAGATCCAAAAGCAGTTTTAGCTCTAGTTTAAAAAAAAAACAGCTATTTAGACCCTGTCTTCAAATGTGCAGCCCTGGGCAGTAGTAAGATTCACTGAACTAAATGTTATGAACACACATGATATTAACCTCAGTGTAGTACTTTCCAGAATGACTCTAGTTCCTATATTTGGACTCTGGCAAATGTTGTCATCCTAGGTGGGTTTGAGGCTCTTAATTGTGGGGAATTGGTTGAGAGAAGAATGCTGCTTCCACAGACCCACATCTCTAGCCAGACAACATTTGAAAAGGGCTCAAACCCCTGGAGAGTTTCAGTGTTTCCGGGGTGAAGGGAGAAGCTAGAATGTGTCTTCTGTCAGTCACAGCTCCATGTCCTGTCCTTTGCCGAGCTAAATTACACAACCAGATTTCACCCCACAGGGCCCCCATTTGATCTTATTTTGTTTCTGAGTTTTGGACCGAGAAAAAATAATATAAAGATAAGCATCATATTCCACTCACAGCCGAAACCCGTATCCCAGGGGCAGAAAGAGGAAGCTGCCTTGTTTTTCTCTTCACATCATCTCAGTTCTTGAGCCAGCAGGAAACTATATCCTACTCAGCTGCTCGGTCTTATTTTCCTTCCTTCCACCAAGTTAAACAGGAACAACCTTCTTTCCTCCTGCTTATTAGAAGAACCAAGTCCCTGTTCCTTTGCTTAGACTTCCTCAACCTCCAGCCACACCTGCTTGGTGGCCTTCCTCGTCTCTGCTCTTGGACACCCTCCTTTTTGCCCCTACATTCAGCCCCCACTGATCTTCCCAGTCACTATGGAGATTTTGACCAGGTTCTGTTGAGAGTGTTTGGAGTCACACCAGGCACTCTGGTGCCTGGATGCACCAGGATGCACAGGGAGCACCAGCAAGGAGCTCTGGGGCCTTCAGCAGGGCCTCTGTTGTCTTCAGTGAGTGGATTGCACAAAAAGTAGTGATCAGATGGATTTGCAGTGTCCTGGCACCGAGAAAGGCCTGGACTGGGCTTCTGGGCCCAGCAGTCATGCAGGCCTGGAGAAGCACAGCTCGGGGAGATGATACAGAGCAGATTGACCTCTTCCTTGGGGATAAATATCACTTGCAGGGGGAAGGTCTCTAAGCTGAAGGCAAGAAGCAGGAAGGGATGGAGTGGAGAGAGAAGGCCTTAGCGTGGAAGAGAAAGATGGTACTCTACAGATTTGGCAAGAGCTTTGGCCCCAAATCTGTACTCCTGTGCTACTTCTGAGCATACTCTCAGAGCCTTCTTGTTTTGCCTGGTCACAACCTCCCTTTCTCCTTATGCAGGGCTGTAGTGGTAGCCTGAGGTGTTGCCTGGGCCCTGGTGGAGATATTCTACCTGTCTTTACCATGAGCCCTGCCTCCTCCTTCTGAAGGTCTGTACAGGCCTCAGGACTGCACCCAGGTGGACCCCTTGTTAGTTATCACAGCCTCAGCCTTCCAGCTGCCCTCACTCCCTCGTCTGCTTTCCCCCATGGCTTCTGGCAGCTTCGTAGCCTCTGAACTTAGGGTTGGGCAGATCCAAAAATGCAACCTCAGGTGACCACCAGAACAACTTTGTGCCAAATCCGGGCTCTGGAACTTGGTTCTTTGGCTCCAGAAAGTGGCCTCTCTGAGCCTCGCTCACCCCCTCTGAAAAACAGAGATGAAAATACTACCTGCATCAGAGACTTATGCCATGGATTCAGGAGGATAATATATGAAAGAGCTTCATAAACTGCCATGCACCAGTCTGTTGTCTTTTTAAAGGAAATTGTTATAGATCAATGCCTGCAGGTGCAGAGCCTTTCCTTTGGTGTGGCACAGCGACACTCCCAACAGAACACTGTCCTGGGAAACGTCTTCTTTCCCTCGATATCAACGAAATGAGTGCAGCTGTCAGGCGCTCTCTGGTTCAAATTTCAATCAATAATGAGAATATAGGGGGAACGATCTCTTCTCTAGCCTCTAAATTCTACTCTCTGGAGGCAGGCGGTGCTATCGCTTTCCGGATATCCGTGCGCACGTGGTGTATGCATAGACAAGGAAGGGCTAGATTTCCATTCTCCTCCCCCTCTACACAAGCAGTGGCTTTCTCCACAGACAACTTTCCCACTTCTTCCTTGCTTGCTTCATCTTTCCCATTCAGTAGGTGGAAATGATATTTTACTCTGGTTATAATTTGTATTTTATAATACAAATTAAGTGGGATTAAGTGGGATTAAATGCAATTTGCTGTCCAAAAACCATGTGAGTTTCTTGTGAGATGTATTTTCATGTTTTGCCCTTTAGTTTTTTGGTTTGTTTGTTGTTTTTATTATTATTATTTGTTTTTGTTTTTGTTTTTTTGTTTTCCCAGCTGATCTTATACTTCTTGATTTGTAGCTCTTTACCAGGGAAACGAGCCCTCTGTGATCCATGTCCCAACTGTTTTCCCAGCTTATGGTTTACCTCTTAATTCCATTCATACTGGTTTCCATGCAGACTGTGATTTTATGTAGTCACATTTGTGGAAAGAAAGAACAAAGACAAGGAGCTCTTGAGCTCTGAGGGCTGCCTCTCAGTGGGTCTCTCTTGAACCCTTATTCTTTTTCTGTCACCTGTTGTTAAGCCTTGACCTCCACTTTCAGCCAAGAGATGGGTACAAGGACTGGAGCTTTGACTGGGATGGTTCCAAGCAGCAAGGGACCATCCAAAATGTTGAGTCTTAGGGCAAATGAAGAACACATCTGAGATCTGAAGGGACAGGCCTGCCCCAGAGAGTGGGCTTAAAGGTCCAGGTGACCAGAACACAAATCCTCAGAGCTCTGGGAAAGGAGTCTTTTGTTAAGTTGGGGTTAGATTGAGAGTGGCAAGCCTGTTTCATACTTCCTGTCATCTGACAACTACAGGAGAATGAGAGAATTAACCTAGTCAATGAGTTGGAACCCACACAGTTTGAGATCAGACCCTGAGCAGGTATCTGCCATTCATGGACACACCTTCTCTAATTCATTTTCTCCCGGAGACAATAAGCCAGGCCCTTGTGGATTAACCGTCATCTCTTCGGGTACATATTCTGTCATTGTGGAATCCTAGAACTGGAATGGGTAAGGGGCTGGTCCTTAGTCCTTTCTGCATTGATGTCCCTTCCTTAATACGGTATGGCAAAGCGCATGCGTGGTTGAGGACAGCTCACTACACTTTCCCTGCTGGGAGGATCGATGGCAGCAGCAGCTGGGTCAGTCTTGGTTAGAGTGGCCAGAAGAGCCACACACATTTCTTGGGCACATGGCATCACCCTAGATCCTTCTGATGACAGGAAAGTTTCTGAGCAAGTTCACCAGCAGCTGGGTTGTCCTCTCATGAGTTCATACATCTGATGGATGCACCAGCTTGTCTGGACTAGTAGCTCAGAGGTTTGGTCTGAGTGCCATTACTGAGTTTTCCCCACCCTTTATCATCTCTCCACCCTTTGGACATTCTCCTAAAGTCAGATTCTCATCTTTCTTTGAAAAGAATATTTCTCATAAGAAATGTTTTCTCCTTCTGCTAGACAGTCCTGGAACAAGAGAGGATGAACAAGAGGCTTTGATCTTGTAGGCATTCTTTTTAAGTTTGATCTTTTGATCCAATGTTTTGTTTTTATGTACTTAATGGTTTGCTTCAAAATCACCTAAATATGAGGTCAAGTAAGACAATACTTTCAAAAGCAAAACCCATACTGATGCTTTATTGTAACCCCTAACAAACTGCTGTTAAATTATCCTTTGCAACCAGCAAATTGTTTCTAACCAGGCAGGAGGTAAAGAGAACTTCCCAGGTCTCTTCTGTAACAGGGGATCACTAACTTCATGATTCCCAAAGCCCAGAGAGCAAATCACATATCAGTGCTCTGCTTTGTCTCATCACTGTTCTATGATTCTTTACAGGAAGTAATAGACAAGTTACATCTTCTGGGGCATTCCCTAAACACCACAGGCTGTATACCATCATGCATGTTATTTTCATGAGGGCTATGGGAAGACCTGGCACACACTACGTAGGCCCCATTGGACTGTGGGCCTCCGAGCTGGGCAGTGGAGGGTACAGATGCTTCAGGTGGTTTCACACACAATGTCAATGGACTAGGTACTGCATCTGGGTTGCCAGAGTTGGGGAGCTATGATGGCACCATCTTTTCCCTTCAGCTTTATCTCCCCTGCCACCATGTAGATAAAAGTCCTAGGCATTTGAGTCCATGAGATACAGGACACAGAGGACTCCAACAGATTGGAGCACAGACAGCTCTTTGGGACCTAATAGTCCTCACTGCCTGTTCAGGTTTCAGAAACCTATGTGAATGACTGCAAATCGAGCCTGGAGGAATTTGTATTCTGGCTCAGTACGGTTGTAATCGTGTATTCTAGGCCAAGGCCTATAATTAATTTGGCTATATCTGTGCCCAAATATTCTTACAAAGAAGAATTTGAGATTCTGTGGTTACTACCCATCTTTAAGGCCATGAGTCAGCCCTTTTATTTTTCTTAATGGTTTATGCCTTCTTAGGAAAATACTACTACTGTGAGTGAATATCAGTGTATTGTCAACTGTCCGTGTGGCTGTCCAATCTGAAAATAAACTGCAAACTAATGCATGTGCCCAAAAAAGGAAAAGTGAGGCACATCCCAGGTATGCAACAATAGAGAAATGGTTAGCTAAATTTTGAACATGAAAGCTTTACCAATTAGTACAAGAGGACTAATGCTTCAGGACAGGATTGAGTAAGAGAGCACAGCCTGAAAGAAAACAAAACAAAAAGGAAAAAACAAAACAAATAGGTAAAAATCATATATATATATATATATATATATATATATATATATATATATATACACACACACACACACACACACACACACACAAACACACACACAATGGCTTTTTTAAGGCACTGGCCATAAAAAAATAAAGATAGTGGTCCCTGAGAGTTCACAGGGAGATGAGTCCTATCATTTCCCCAGCTCAGGAGTCTGCAGGCCACAGTATGTGGAGGAGGGACTGAGCTGGAGCCAAGAGCTGAGAGTCCAGGGAGATCAGGGCAGCTAGAGTTCACAGGACACAGAAGTAGAGCAGAGAGGTCTGCATACAGAGGAACCTCAGAGACCTGTAGCTGGTCCCCCTTGAATATTCCACGGAGTACTGATCAATGCCTGTGTGTGAGGCCAGCGAAAGAGCTATGCAAAAGGATTAAAGGGAACAGAACCCAGTACTCATAGCCAGAAATAGTGTTCCCACCAGTTTAACTGGAAAACCTCAAGATTCATGAGGCATAAAGTAGAATATGCAGGAAATGTCTATCCCCAGTAGCAGGGGATTACTAGCCCCAAATTGAGCAGTGTTATTGACCCTCACCACAAATCAAAAAAGTAAGACCCCAAATAATCAAAATGATTCCATTAATTCAGCTGCATCCCAATGCAAAACCCAAGAATATTTATGAGAATACAAAAATATTAAGCACCAGGATAAATTGCATAATATCTGGTATCAAAGATTACAAGGTGTACCAAGAAGAAGAAAGACACAATCCATCAAAACAAACCCAGAACTGACAAAGATGTTAGAATTATCAGACAAATATATTAAAATCTGTTATTACTGTATTCTGCATACTTAAGATGTTAGCAGAGATGTAAATATATATATATATACATATATATGTGTGTGTATATATATGTATCTGAGAAGATATGAAATAGAACTTTTTAAAAATTTTTTAAATTTATTTTCAGTGTAACAGTATTCATTGTTTTTGCACCACACCCAGTGCTTGATGCAATCCGTGCCCTCTCTAATACCCACCACCTGGTTCCCCCAACCTCCCACCCCCCGCCCCTTCAAAACCCTCAGATTGTTTTTCAGAGTCCATAGTCTCTCATGGTTCACCTCCCCTTCCAATTTCCCTCAACTCCCTTCTCCTCTCCATCTCCCCTTGTCCTCCATGCTATTTGTTATGCTCCACAAATAAGTGAAACCATAGGATAATTGACTCTCTCTGCTTGACTTATGAAATAGAATTCTTAGATATGAAATATACATGGAAGGAAATCAACAGTAGATTAAATATTGAAGAAGAAGTGTTTACTAAGTTTGAACACATAGTTATGGACACTATCCAAAATGGGACACAGAAAAAAATAACAAAAAGAAAAAGATAAAGAACATCAGTGAAATTTTGGATAACTTCAAGTTGTCTAACATAAGTATCATTGGAGTCCCTGAAAAAAAGAGGGGGGAGCAGCAAAAATATTGGAAGAAAGTACTTGGAATTTTTCTAAATTTGGTGGAAGCAATAAACCCACAGATCCAACATGTTTAGCGAGCCCCAAGCACAAGAAACATGAAGAAAAAGTAAAGGCACATTACAAGAAGATTGCTCAAAACTAAAGATAAAGAAAAAAACCAGGTAGCCAGAGGAAAAACAAATATACAGAGAAACAGAGATGAGGATGACAGCCCATTTCTCTTTAGCAACAGTGCACGAGAGAAGACAATGAGGAAACACCTTTGAAGCAGTGAATGGAAAGCTGTCAACTTAGAATTCTATATCCAGCAAATAATATCTTTCAAAACTGAAGGGGGAAAAAAAGGACATTTTTCAGATATACAAAAGCTGAAGGAATTCATTACCAGCAGACAGACCCACACTGTAGGAAGCCTTGCAGTTGGAAGGAAGAGGATGTCAGATTGAAATCTGTATCTACACAAAGGAATGAAGGTCATTAGAAGTGGTAATGATGTTTCTAGGAGCAGAATATGCAAATTCACAGTAGCTCCATTTGTAATAGCCCAAAGCTGGAAACAACCCAAATGCCCATCAGTAAGTGATCAGTAAAATACACTAGTATATCCATCCATACAATGGAGTACCACTCAGCTATAAAAAGGAATGAATTATTGATATATGTTACAACATGGATGAGTCTCAACATAACTATACTGAAAGTAGCTAGATAACATATACTGTCTGATTCCATCTACATAAAATTTTATGATATGCAAAAATAGTATATTTTGAAGACAGATCAGTGCTTTCCTGGAGGTGGAGATGGGACCAGAAAGGAGAAGGTAGAGACTAGAAATAGGCATGAGGACACTTTGGGGATGGTGAATATTTTCACCATCTGGATTATGGTGTTGGTTTCATGTATGTATACAATTGTATGCATACGTACAATGTAGCAGATTGTATAATTTCTGTTTGTGTAGTTTATCATGTCAATTAAGCCTCAATAAAGCTGTGAAAAATGATTAATACATGAAGACAGAATGAAAAAAGTGAGAAGAAATTAGAAAAAGGACATAGAAAAACATTTTTAAAAGCACAATTTTAATTTCTTGAGGAATCTCCACACTGTTCTCCAAAGTGGCTGCACCAACTTGCATTCCCACCAACAGTGTAAGAGCATTCCCCTTTCTCCACATCCTCTCCAACACATGTTTCCTGTCTTGCTAATTTTGGCCATTCTAACAGGTGTAAGATGGTATCTCAATGTAGTTTTAATTTTAATCTCCCTGATGGCTAGTGATGATGAACATTTTTTCATGTGTCTGATAGCCATTTGTATGTCTTCACTGGAGAAGTGTCTGTTCATATCTTCTGCCCATTTTTTGATATGATTATCTGTTTTGTGTGTGTTGAGATTGAGGAGTTCTTTATAGATCCTGGATATCCACCTTTTGTCTGTACTGTCATTTGCAAATATCTTCTCCCATTCCGTGGATCGCCTCTTTGTTTTCTTGACTGTTTCCTTCGCTGTGCAGAAGCATTTGATCTTGATGAAGTCCCAAAAGTTCATTTTTGCTTTTGTTTCCTTTGCCTTTGGAGAGACATATATTGAAAGAAGTTGTTATGGCTGATATCAAAGAGGTTACTGCCGATGTTCTCTAGGATTCTGATGGATTCCTGTCTCATGTTGAGTCTTTTATCCATTTTGAGTTTATCTTTGTGTACTTATTTGTGGGGCATAACAAATAACATGGAGGACATGGGGAGATGGAGAGGAGAAGGGAGCTGAGGGAAATTGGAAGGGGAGGTGAACCATGAGAGACTATGGACTCTGAAAAACAACCTGTGGATTTTGAAGGGGCAGGGGGTGGGAGGTTGGGGGAACCAGGTCATGGGTATTGGGGAGGGCATGTATTGCATGGAGCACTGGGTGTGGTGCAAAAACAATGAATACTATTACGCTGAAAAGAAATTGTAAAAAAAATAATTAAAAAAAAAAAAAGCACAATTTTAGAAGCCCTGTATCAACTAAGTAAAAACTACAAGTGATATAGATGGTTAAAAAGAAGTAATTTAAAGATGTCATGTTTAGAAAAAGAGTTATTATAATAATTTTTGCTACTTGTTTTAATACACAAAATGAATAAATAGACAATGCACTTTATTCTCAGATTTTGTCATTTTATGGATTTGAGTTTCAGTATTGCTTGTTTAAGCTTTTTAATAGATTCCTTAGGAATGTAACCTTTCTGTGCCACAATCTCTTCATATACGAAATGAGAACATTAACAGGTTTTAATTCTTAGGAGCTCTGATAAGCTAATTCATCTCTAAGTACCTGGAACAGTACCTGGCCCATAGTAAGCATTTAGGGCACTAACGTTAGCAGGACCAGCTGCTAATATAACATGGTCTCACATCTGCCTTGGATCCAAGCATGAAAGGCAGAGGTTGAACTCTGGAGTGGTGCTGATCCCTCCCTATTTCAGAGAAAAACAACAAAAGCAAAAAAAGAGATCTAGAAGAAGGGAAAGATCTTTGTACTTCCTAACTCTGATACGGAGACCCAAGGACAGTGCAGAGTGATCCATTGAGTCTCCTGGGCAGAGGAGGGGGCAAGTATGGATGTGGAGTCAGTCGGGCTTGCTTTAAGGTCATGGACCCTCAACTGGGTAGAGTGAGTACCTAACCTGGATGTCTAGCCCTGGCCCTGGGACCCTCTCTTGGTTGGTCGTTTATATCCTCCCCAATCTGAATGTGTCCATCCTTCCTTCTTGTCTCTGAACTCTGGGCCCCCTATTTGAGCAGGTGGTTTTTATTATATATTACAGATCATTTTTTCTCTGAATGATGCTCTATCTCTTGGTTTCTGACTTGAGCTAACAACCTTGCCTGTCATTGCCCTAGGCTGCTTACATGATGTGTCTAGGTGTGTTGTTTTTTCTAATATATACATATATATTCCAACTAATCCAGAAAACAATCTGTAATTTTCACACATAACAGTTCATGCTAGTAAAAATAGTATTTTCATTGTATCCTCAAGCTGAAGGTTTAGTTATACAAAGTATCAAGAGTGGAAAAAAATGAGCTGCCAGAGAGTCAAGGACTATCCCCAGCACCCTTTCAACTACAGTTATGTTCAAGTACTTTATTGTACACTTCTCTTAAAAGAATAAATTCAGTAATTTAATTTTATAGGAAACTGTAAAACCAAATGTTTTATCATTCGAGTAACTTTAAGAGACATGGAGATTGTACTGTTTAAAGGAATCCTATGAAGGTTCATTAAGTAGATAATCTGCATAAGAATTTGTTTTTCATAAAGTTGCATTTCATTAAAATAGTCCCAGAATTCCTATGATTTTAACTCATGTTTCAATGTCATGAACCAAAGCATCTCATCAAGGTAGCAACTGAATCATGGTACCATTTTGTTGTGGGGTAAAATGGGTTATAGCCTCGTAATATCCCTAATTAAGGGAACTTTTGGACCATGCTACATTTTCCTGAAGCCACCTCATCCATGTGCTGGAAGACTGTGCATTTGCACAGGACCATCATTTCCTAGAACTCATTTATGTATGCTAGGCCCAGTGTCTGTTTCTAGGATTTTCTATAAAAGGGCATGTTGGGTAACATGTAATATTTCCAGTCTGTGACCTTTATTCTTTTCAGGGATTTGCATTGAAATTATTAGTGAAGCTAATGGAGGAGGATGAAATTTTCCATTTCTAATGGTTATCTTGGAATGATGCTTGAGTAATTATACTCTAAATACAAAATAAGGGTGTTGTGCTCATCACACTTTAATTCTTCCAGAGTCCCGATCTGTTCTAAAACTCTTACAGAACGAATTTCAGATGAGTGTGATAAAGCTTGCTTTAAACTTTCACTCCCGTGGGTCACGTGGGAAAAAAGAACTAGCTGGTGATAGTTGAGTGCCAGTTTGGCCTGGATAGAAACTATCTCCCCTAGGTTGGTTGAGTCCATGGAACTGGTGAGCACTTTGGTCCACAGAGCAGTGGGAGGGCTAGCCCAAGAGCCGTGTTACAGGTGATGCTCCTTCAGTGGCTCTAAAGCATCTCTCTGTGAACACTACTTTCTAGAGCCATGTGCAGGGATAGTGGAACATGGGGGCCTTCCAGGATGCTCTACCAGGACCTCTAAGCCTTGGGAAGCTCAGAAGGGCCCTGCAGCACAAGTTCATCCTGGGGTGGGATATATACTGTGATGGTCACAGCCCCACAGACCCCAGAAGGAAGATATCGTGCATTGGACAAAGGCTAGTCCACGACTTAACCTCATGCAGAAAACAACAGGGCAGGGGGAGCTAGCCTTCTGAATTGCCCCAGACATCTTAGTACAGCATGAGAAGGGGACAACATATCCTGCCCGAGCAAGGATCTGGTGGCTAACCCAGGGCTTGTCAACCTCAGTGCTATTGACATTGGAGTCAGATAATCCTCTGTTGCAGGGCTATTCTGTGCTTCTAAGATGTGGAGCAGTACCTCCCCTTTACCCAACGTTTGCCAGTAGCACATCCCCTTACCCCCAGCTGTGACAACGAGAAATGTCTCCCGACATGGCTAAATGTCCTCTGGGGGACAGAACTCCCCCCTTTTTTAATTTTTATTTTATTTTTTAAATTAACATATGATGTATTATTTGTTTCAGGGGTACAGATCTGTGATTCATTAGTCTTAGCGCTCACCATAGCACATACCTTCCCCAATGTCCATCACCCAACCACCCTCTCCCTCCCACCCTCCTTGCCTCCAGCAACCCTCAGTTTGTTTCTTGAGTTTGAAAGTCTCTTATGGTTTGTCTCCCTCTCTGCTTTTATCTTGTTTCATTTTTCCCTCCCTTCCCCTATGATCCTCTCTCTTGTTTCTCAAATTCCTCATATCAGAGAGATCATATGATACTTGTCTTTCTCTGACTGACTTATTTTGCTTTGCATAATACCCTCTAGTTTCATCCAGGTCATTTCAAATGGCAAGATTTCAAGTTCTTTGATGGCTGAGTAATATTCCATTTGTATACATATACTACATCTTTATCCATTTATCTGTTGATGGACATCTGGGCTCTTTCCATAGTTTGGCTATTGTAGACATCGGAGCACCCCCCCCTTTGAGAAACATGGATGTGGAGTAGTAGGCTGCATTGTGAAGCCAGTGGATCATCCACAGTCACAGCTCGACACCTACTTGGCAGGCCATTTGGATCTCATAGACCTCACAACTCACACTCCTGACTTGGCCTCTTCATTTTCTCTCAGTGCCACTTGATGACTGAGACCGAGGGTCCTGAGTGGAGGAGACCTCGTTACCCACTTTTCCTCTCAAGATGGTAGTTCCCTCCTCTGGGAAATGAGAATAGCAGTAGGGCCCCTGCTCACTCTGAGGTCAGTTGGGGTAATGCATGTGAAGGCCTTCTCACTATAGCTCTTGTCACATTATGACCTAAATGTCTCACAGAGGTTACTATGTTGAAGTGCATTGGATTTTTGCCTTTTGCCTTCTGCTGTGTTCCTCATTTCGAGATAAGTGAACCTATCTGAGGGAAGTGTTTAGAGCCTCAAAACACCCCCTCCCAGCACACTTACACACACACACACACACACACACACACACACACACACACACACACGCAGAGGATCAAATTCTCTACTTAAAAGCTGTCAGGCAGCCCCACCCTCCTGTAGGATCGCCCTTCCTCCATGTAGGTCAGTCCTGGGCAGAGTGCTTTTGAGGGACTAAGGGAGTAAGAGGGAGCTGTCAGGGGAAGACGTCACAGCACTGTAGTTAGAAGGAGGAATAGGAGAGCTCCCTGTCCTCTCTAGGGAAAGAAATCCTTTCCTCAGTCTATTCTTCTGCCTCTGTTTAGTGAAAACCTCCTAGGGATACTTTTGCCTTCGACCTGGGGCTCAAGAAACACATGGAAATCATGTATGTGCCACCTTGTCTGAAAGCCCTGGCAGGTTTCCCCTTGGATAATGCTCTTAGGCTTCCAAGAGGCTTGACCTTGTACTGTGAACCATTAAGGACAATGCGGAAAAACAATGGTCTTGCCTGATTGTGGCCAGACCACCTATTCCCAAAGTTCTCCCATGGTGCCTGATCTGGGTGGAGATGGAGTCCCTGCTGGTTTCAGAGCTCTGAGACCTCAATACTGCAAGGTTCTTTTGGTGTCCCATTCTGGTCTACAAAGACATTTGAGCTGAGTCTGCAGTCAACCCAAAACTTTTCTAGAGGCTCTGACTCACCCATCAGAGACTCCCTCGTACCAAAGCTCTGACATCCCTATTAAAGGGCTCCAGGTGGCCCAAAAGGGGGCCCTGAGTGATTGCCAAGTGGTAGCCACAACTTCCTTGATTCCAGGACCCTGAACCCAGTCCAGTCACCAGCAGCAGCCACGCTCCTCTTCGCCAGCTCCATGAGTTCCCCACAGAGATGAGGGATAGAGGCCTGCAGAGGTGGGTCACCTCAGCCTGCCAGAGCCTTTTAGAGAGAAATATTCGGGCTCTTTGATGTCACCCCGGAAGGCTCTGAGACTTTGCTTCAGTTAATTTTATCCCAAGGCCAGTTTGACCCTTGTCCAGGAAGTTGTTTCCTGTGGATACCAATTCTGCTCAGAGCTGTGTAGATCACCAGGTTGACCTAGGGCTTCTCCTTGGGGTTTCCCAAGCCCACCCACACCCACCACAAATGGCTCCTTATTATGACCTAGCTGTGCATAATGGATGCTTCAGAGTCAGTCGACAGCTGACTTGCCTCTGAGGTCAGGACTTCACGACTCTGCTCCCTTCTTCTGGAGCCAGGCCTTCTTGAGGCCTCACACAGTATGTCCTCATGCAGAGGTCTACCTGAGGGAAGGTAGGACGAGATGCTCACTGGGGCTACTCATGTTCTCAGAATGGTCATTATTAAAATGCTTCCAAATGGAGTCTCTTAGTATTAAATCTCTCAACAAAAATAACAGCCACCATGGGAATGTTCAGCTGTCCAGCAGTCAAAATTGGGCCTAAATTTTGACTAATTGGTGCCTGATGGCTTTAATCCTGTAAACCAGATATGTTCTAATTTTCCTTTCCATGTCATTTTATTCCCAGTTTTACCAATTTGAGGAAATTTTAACAGCCCCCAATCACTCGAGGGTCCCAGAAGTATAAGGGTGAAATTTGGAGGGCAGTGTTAAGGCACAAGAAATGAGTTGACCCTTGGCTCTGCCTGCCTATGCCTGGCCTTGTCCTAACACATGCTGAGGTGATACCGAGCCTCCTGGAAGCCACCTGCCTCGGAGGCCCAGGAAGGCTGGCTGGTCACCTCCAAAGCAGGCCACTCCCTGCATCCACACCATTGCTGGCTGTGGAACCTGTGGTTGCTGTCTGCCCACCAGCCCTGAAGTGTTCCCTCACTTGCCTTCCTGAGTGGAGGCCCAGGCCCACTCCAGAATGAGGATCCTGAGGTGTTGGCTCTGTCTCCAGACCCAGCTGTCTCAACCTCTCATGTCTCTCCATCCCTGAGGTCCTCTGTTATGACTTAACAGATCCCAACTTGATGTCTTTAGAATCCTTTATCTTGAATTCCCTGAGGGCCTGTGGGGGCAAGTTCCTAGGCCCTAACCCCGTATCATCTCCCTCTTGTACTTGCAAATGCAGTGACTTCATAGTAGCAAAGGTGTTCCGGCTTATGGAGCATGTGGTTACAAGCAGAATTCACAGTCGGCCATAACCAATTGACGTTTTCCTCCAGTCATGACATGTGTGTCAGGAGTAGGTTGAAGACTTCTCTCATTTAGCTAAGAGTTTACCATTTATTAATAAGTAGTCACCAAAAACCAAAAGCTCATCTAGTAAGTCTGTTTAAAAGATGATTAGTAATCATAGATGAGTTTATCTCCCTCCACTTTGAGAATGAGTCTGTGATCACATTACCTGTTTCAAATGGAAGGTCTCTACATCCACCTTTTCCTTGTCTCTGGAGAGTCCTGATAGAAATCTCAAGGGTTCTGTTTCCACGTCATGAAGTCTAGGATGTAGAATTTTATTGTATTCCCCCAAAAGGGACTGTGTAGACACTTGGTCTACAATAAGGGGTTGTCCCATTTGGCACACTCATCCCCACTCCAGTCTTCTGTTGCCTCACGCCTCCACCAGAAAAGGTACAGTCTCTGCCACTGAGAACAAAGGTCCAGGCAGCATCTTCTCTTTGCATAATTGAAGGCTCACTAGAAGGAAAGACAGGGGAGGTCAAGTCAGCGTGGTTGGGGACCTGGGGTGAGTTGACCCTTGGCTGTGAGGGTCTTGGAGGTGACCCAAGGTGAGCTCTTGGATGGGGTCCCCATGGCCGTCATTTCACCCTCCCAGCTGACTTCCTACTTCTACTGCTCCCCAGTCTGTTTGGCATTGTTCCTACCTTGGGTCCTGCATGGCTGCTGCTCCTGTTCCTCTGCAGAATACAGGCCCCCAGACTGTTCTTGTGGCTGGTGTTCCCATCATTCTGTCCTCAGGGAGATTGTCCTGGCCACCCAACCACACACACTTCTTCTCTCTGCTCTGGTTTCTTCATGACACCTACTGCTATCTCAAATTATTCTGTTTGCTTTTTCATTGATTCTCACAGCCACAGCTCTGACTCGACCCTCCTCCACGCGCTAGATCCGCAGACTTCAAATAGGGCCTGGCATACAGTAGGTGCTCAGTGCACCCTGATCTGGAGTACAGAATCATACTAACTAACATGTTAGTATGGACACATACAGTCACCAAAAAAGCTTTTCACGTGTCATCCCATTTACTGTTGTGGTTTCTTTTCTGCCCACTTCTCACTTAACTGAGGGCCTTGGGGTGGGGGGGGAGAATGAGGTATGTAATTCTCTTACAACACTAGAGGCATCAAACTTAGCATGTACCCATACTCATTTTAGATGATTGTAGTCATGTTCCACATATGTGTTTATTTTTTGCATTTTTTAATTTACATCATGAGCATTTTCCTGATTGTTCTTATTTATAATTGCTGAACCACAGCAGGGTGGTGTTGTAGCTAACAGTGTCCTCTCTTGGTGCAGGGAGGAACTGAGGAAAGAAGGAAACTCTGGGGGCTTATTTAGCCTTGTTGGCCTGATATCAACATCGCACTACTTTGTCTCTCCATCCACTAGAGGGTTCAGAGAAAGAGCTGGAAATGGGTACTATTAAGCCACTTCTATCTGCTTCTTTCCCACCTCAAAGCCGCGCCCTTACACACACAATAGCTCATACCACAAACCAGGGATCACACCTCTGTATGACCCTATAGTATTCCAAAGGATGAGCTGGAACTTTCTTGGGTCAAGTTCAAATTGTTTCTACTCACCCAGTTCCTTACTTCCTGTGACCCAAGTTATGCTTTACAAATCATGTGATGGTTGCTACCTTGAGTATTTTCTCTTGTGAGGAAGTGATTCCAGCCACATCCCATGGTTGACATCCTAGGACCACTGCCTTGGAAATCCGCTCTCTCATATTTGCCCAAGCACATGGATGAGATCCTCTGGGGAAAATGGCATGGAGCCTGTATTTCACCAGAAATCTCTCTGGGCCATCCTCTAGTTTATCCTTATATTCACATGCTGTCCACAATTGTAATTTTTTGCCAATTAAAGCTGCTTTTTCCTCACATATTTTGGACCTGGCTGTTGTAGCTAGTCAGTTGGATCTGGCTTAAAAGAGATCCCAAACCAGCTATATTATTTTCAACATTTTAAACTTACTAGATTTAATGGCCAGAAACTGATATAATTTTGGACAGTTTTAAGCAATAAGGGCTTTTTTTTTACTGCCCCACAGAGATATGAGAGAATTGGCTGGCCTAAAATGAAGTAGAAGTGGATAATTTTCTTCTAGAAAATAATCGTGTCTTATGGGATGAAAAGGGAAAACATTCAAGTCCTCAGCATATTATTTCCATGGCCCCTGGATTTAGCAGGTACCCATAGGTGCAGGCGGCAGTCTGGGCAGGAGAGGAGAACCGAGGTGTCAGGCTAGACTTGGGAGCATACAGACCCTTAGGAGAAGGAAAGAAAGGTGAACAGAAAGAAGAAAATCCTCCCACACTGGTCTGTTCTCACTAAAGCCATCTGATAATTCAAATGTTTGCCTACCACCCATCCTCCTTTGATGGCTGCTTTTCCAAATCTGGAAGTATCAGTTGAGAGGAGAGTGTTCCCCACTTTGACCCTAGCTCTAGAGGCTGTGGCCTTAAATACTTCAGGCCCAGCTATTCCTTCTAGAAGCTAGGGCTGGCTCCCATCATGCCGGAATGCCAGCCTCTCATTACTCATGGGAGGCTTCAGCTCCTACCTTCCTTGGTTGAATGCTGGCTCTGTCTCTGTTGAGTGTTCCTCCAGACAGACACTGATAAGGGGAGGCAGAGGGCAGCATGGTGATTAGGGCAGGGGGAGCAATGGAATCAGCCAGACCTGGTCTCCATCCCAGCTCTACTACAGACCAGCAACCTCACCCCACCTCAAATGTGGGATCATAGACCTTTCTCATAGGGCCATTGGGAGGAGAACAGGAAATAATAGTCTACAGTGGCAGCCCAGAAAACTTATAACTCACTTCCCATCACCAGCAAGGACAGACCTCCACCCATGGATGCAAGGAGGGATGCACAAAAGCCTTCTTCTGGTAGCCAGGCAGTGAAGGCAATCACCAAATGAGTGATGGTCTCCAAATCAGGAGCCATTTATCAGACAGGACACATGACCTAGAGTCCTCCAATCAATACCTAGAACCCCAGTTCTGTCTAGGAGAGATACTCTGTGGTCCCTGCTCCCACTGGAAATGATGGGAGTCCAGAACAGCAATGGTGGGAAGCAGGGTATCTTATGATTCACAAGGGGTGGGGTGCATGGCAGCACGGAACCGGCAAGCCTTTACGCGGGATCACCAGCATGTAGGCAGAGGAGCTTGAATTGCAACAACACTCCCTCAGTCAGTCACTTATTACTATTGCCCAGCCCAGCAGCCAACTCCAGCCGTGCAGGGTGTTCAGCACACATGTGAGGATGGAGTGGTCTCTTGGGAAGAACAGTCAGGGGTCTTGAAGTTGGGGAGACTGGGTCCTATCCCAGTGCCAGTGCTTGCTGGCCATGTGACCCTGGATAAGTCACAGAAGCCCTGCTAGCCTCCATTTCCCCTTCTGGGGGAAGTAAGCATACTAAGATTTATTTTTCAAGGTTGTCCAAGTCTCTCCTTTCTTGACCCAAATTCCAAGACCATTCTACTCCTAGGCCTTTTAGGTCTTACAGAGGTGAATTCCAGCAGTTCCTACCTGAAACCTAAGACTTGTTAGCCTTGCCTGTGCACACCTACCAATGTCCTGCAGTGCACTCCCCCAACCCCAGTTCTTGAGTACTCAACATGGAACCTCACTGGGTGCCCTTGAATGAGAGGTGGTCAACCATTTTCTTCCTCTTCTGCCCCAGCCTTCTTCAACCTGAGGAATCAATACATTCTGGCTGTCACCATTCTCTGGTCCTTGATGCCGCTAAACTGCGAATGAAAGCTAAATTGTGCTTCCTGTGGAGCGTAGACGAATCCCTTCATAGCGGTCAGTCTGGACACACAGATGGAACTGCGTAGGCTCCCGTACCATTCAGGCTTAGCGTAAGACCTCCAGCACCATCCAGAGAGCCTGAGTCCATGGGAATCTGGGGCAAATCTAGGTAAGCAAGGCTCTGCCAGGAGGTCTGCCTCATCTGCAAGCCCTCTCTTCCCTGGAGATGCCCTGGTGTAGGTTGTAGCTAGAACCCCCTACCCCTTAGTGATCAATCACCAGATCCACTTACAGGAATCACCTCTAGATTCCTTCCAGTCATCCCTTCCTGCTTACTAGTCTGAAGGGGCCTCACTTGCTTTTATTGAGGAGCATAAACTTTTTATGAAAGCTGAAAGCTGCATGAGATTTGTTCCATTTTACCCCAGATTTACTCCGCATCATGGAAGGTATGATGAGCGTACAGGCCTGGGTGCAGAGCAGCATGTGTTAATATAGCCTTGCTTGAATGTGCATGTGGGAGGCAGGAGCCTGGCAGCAGCTCAGTAAGTTTCTGGAGAGGTCCACAGCGAACACCGCCACACCAGGCCGAAGTAGGGGAGGAACTGCCAGATCCCTTCATACCTTCCAGAGGTTCTTCCCCAGATTCCATCCTGGTGTCTGATGGCAAGGGGAAAGCCCGCCTGCCTATGCATTTGGTAAAATGACTATGAAGTCACCTAAAAATCTCTGCTGAGAGAAGACCAAGTATCTGTTAAGAGAACAAAATAAAGGGGCTCGGCAGATGGATTTATTTTTGAAATTTAAACTCTCTGAAGTAGGATCGTCATAGTTACCTGCCTGTTTTTACTTGTATTTGTGAGATCTGAAGGGCACGGAATTAAAACAAACCTCCCCTGTGTGAAGTGTGTGTCTATAATAACAAGCACCAGGGAGCACCTGGGCTGGCTCCCCATCCCCTGTTTCATCTCCTGGATTTTTCTAGTCTCTGAGCATTGCCTGGGCCTGTTTGGAGGCCTCTCTGGTTAGAAAACCAAAGCTACCTCGGCTTCATTTTGCCACACACATTCAGGATCGCTGAAGACACAGGCAGATGTTATGACACACTCATAAACCCCACAGGCTGCCCAAGCCTGACTCGGTTGCAGCCACATAGCTCCCCATTTCCCCAGAAACCGTCTCTAAATAGAGAAGCTCACCCTGGAACATTTATGAGCTTCACAAGGATGATGCTGTGAGTCATGTTTATGAACATGAATTCATTATATACCACCATGATAGAAAATTAAAGTACATTCTCATTCACACCTTTTTTATGGCCTTAGATCAGGAGTGTAGGTACCAGGCCTGACTTTGTTCCTCTGTGGCCCCTGTGCCCTGGGCAATCAGTCCTCCCTGTTGTCACAGCCTCACCTGCCCAATGAAAGGACTGGGTGATTTCAGTGTCCTGCCATGGGTGGGGGGCGGAGAGGGAGGCACAGAAGAGGACTTTTCTGTGGGTTTGCCCTTGGGAAGGTGAAATCCAGAAAGCAGCCAAGCCCAAGTTTGTCCTATAGGTTGTGTAAAGCCACTACCTTACAGTTTGTGAGCCTGGTAGGGCATTTGAAGGTTGATTCTGCAGGACACTTGCCTCTCCTTTCAATATTGTAGTTATGCCCAGTGACGCACGAATGCTGATCAACACACCTCACATTCAAGTGATGGTAGCAGGTAGAATAAGTCATGTATTGGCCCAGAGTGTGTTACCTGTTTTTTTATATATATCCTCAATTAAACAGCAGTGGAGGAATATTCTTTCCAAGTTGCTCTTAATTCTAAGCTCCAATTCCCAACTTTTTTTCTGATCTTTTTCTTAAATATCCCATGTTTGGAGCAATCCTTCTACCAAGGGAATGGCATGTATTTAGTATAATTCATGTTTCCATTTTGACTGATTTTAGCCACACAGCTACGAGTCAGATGTCTCCGCGTGAGATAATGACTGGTACTCCATATTCAGCAGGTACATTTTTATCATAACAAGGAGGAATGTGAGGCAGGCGTGACTTTTCGCAGGAAGTGTACGGCATTTGGAAATAATGAAATCCACTTGTGGACTCTTGGAGGTCCAGGAACCTCAGCTATAGTACATTATTGGAAAATAAAATTGAGTTTGTTTGTCTTGGCTTATGGGAATTAGCTGAGTGCTAGTAATGAAAATAGTAATTGCAGGGAGAAATATTATGTTTACACTCTTTGCCAATCTCCTCTTACATTATTTATTTTCTTAAAACGAGTCCCTGCAATGCTCTTTCTTGACGACTCTAATCATGGTCACGAGAAGTTCTCCAACAGTGGCTGAGCCAGAAATTCAGGATCATGGTGGACAAGTATCACTTCTACCTCACTGACATTTTTCTGTGGGTCTCACTGTGCACAGAACATTCTCTGCTTCGTAAGACAAAAGAGAAAGGGTAGGACAGCTCTTGAACAGACCCACAATTTGGGTTTAAGTACTGAGAACATAGAAGGTTCAGGTCCGCACTATGTGGTAGGTACTGTGGAATGTTTCTAAAGTAGGGTTGGTTCCCATCTTAATTTATAACTCTCAGTGGCCTGAGAGGAGCCCAAACTCTGGGAGAAAGGAATCATTTACTCTTCTTAAGGATCATCTTGAAGCCACTGGAAATCCCAATATTGCCAGCTTGACTAATTACAGGAAATAGGTAATCACAGGACAAAATAACTTAGCAGGGTAAATTAAAACTCAAAAATCATCTGGACCTTACTTTGATGTCATTCTAAAGATCCAGTCAGACCTAGACACCAAGTAATGCACAAATGCTTTCCCTACTGTTTTTTTATTTCCCTGTCGCAGGACATCTTGGTTCCTTTCACTTTTTAGTGATCATGAATAAAGCTGCTAAAGACTTTTGGAATAAAAGTTCTTGTGCAAACGTAAGTTTTCAGTGTACTTGGGTGAATTACCTAAGAGTGTAATTGCTGGGCCATATGGTAAGACCACATTTATTATAAGAAAGTGCCAAACTGTCTTCCAAACTGCTATACCATTTTGCATTCCAGCCAGCAAGGAATGGGAGTTTCAGCTGCTCTGCTTCCTGGCCAGCATTTGTTGATATTAGTTTTCTGAATGTTAGCCATTCTGATAAGGATGTAGTGGTTTGCTTTGCGGTTTTAGTTTGTATTTCCCTAATAACACACGTGCTCCTTTGCCACCCATAAGAGTTTCTTTCGTGAAGTATCTATGCAGATTTTCTGCCCATTTTTAACAATCCAGCAAGTTGTTGTTCTGCTGAGTTTTAAAGTTCTTTTTACATTGTGGATAAAAGTCCTTTATCAGATATGTGTGTCAAATAAATAAATAAAATCTTAAAAACAAAAAACAAACACACAAAAAACAAAAGAAGTCTGCATTCCTTCTGATTTTTGTCTGCATGTTCCTGGGAGAGATTGAAAGTACCCCATATAATTATGGTATCTAATGCTCATATTGGTTTCATCATTTTTTAAAATTTATTTTTAGATGGTTTTTAAGTACATTTAGAATTTAGACTTGGTGTACATATTCCTGGTCATATATACGAAATATGATAAATACAAAATACCCGTCTTTATCTGTAGTTATGATCATTGGCTTAAAGTCTACCTTAACTGATATTAGCTACAGAAACTTTCTTTGGCTAGTATTTGTGTAGCATCTTTTTTTTTTTAAAGATTTTATTTATTTGACACAGAGAGATCACAAGTAGGCAGAGAGGCAGGCAGAGAGAGAGAAGGAAGCAGACCCTTCGCTGAGCAGAGACCAAGATGCAGGGCTCTATCCCAGGTCCCTGAGACCATGACCTGAGCTGAAGGCAGAGGTTTAACCTACTGAGCCACCAGGTGACCCTAGTTTTTCATTCTTTACCCTCCATTTGTTCTGTGCCCTTCTATCTAAAAAGGTACGTTTCTCATAAGCAGCATTAGTTATGTTGTGTTTTTTTTTTTATATCCAGACTGCAAATCTTAGTCTTTTACTTGTAGTATTTGTTAAATTTACACTTAGTGTACATGTTGATAATACTTGGACTTATGTGTACCACATTACTCTTGATTTCTGCTCCTTTTTCCTTTCGAGTTTCAGTTTGTCGTGCTCTTCTTTCTCTAGTATTTTAACATGAAAGTTTGAATTAATTTGAACCTTTTTTCATGTTTAATGTTAAGTATTTAGTTCTATAAATTTTTCCTTAACCACTGCTTTAGCAGCATCCCATAGATTTAGATATATTGTCATTTTTACCAAGTTAAAATATTTTATTTTTTATTAAGTTAGAATATTTTCTAATTTTTAAATTTTCCTGGGGAAAATGATCTTTGGGTTATAGGAATAAGTTTAATTTTCAAGGGATTTGAGATATTCCTATTATCTTTATTGATTTCTAGTTTATGATTGAAAATATAATTTATATGGTTTCAATTCTTTTATATGAGTTAAGATTTGTTTTATGATCTAGAGTATTATGTCGATTGGTGAATGTTCCTGAGTTCTTGGGAAAAAAAAAATATATTATGTTATTTGATGGGTTTAGTGCTCTACCAATGTCAATGGTAGCTGTCAATATCAGTTAGCTGATGGTGTGGTTCAACTCTTCTGTATCCTTGCTGATTTTTTTTTCTGCTCATTCTGTCTATTACTATGAAAGTAGGTTTGAAGCATCCAACTGCTGTTGTAGACTTACCTGTTTTTCCTTTCACTTGTATCAGTTTTGCTTTGTGTATTTTTAATTTCTATTGCTAAATGAGTAAAAAAAATTATATCTTCTTGATGATAAACCTTTTTATCAAAATGTTATGTCCCTTGGTAATTTATCCTTGATAATTTTTTTGTTCTGAAGTCTTCTTTGATATTAATGTAGTCATTCTGGTTTTCTTTTGATTCATGTTTGCATGGTATATCTGTTTTCATCCTTTTACTTTTTACCAACCTATCTCACTCTATTTAAGATTCTTGTAGACAATATAGAGTTGGGTCATTTTTTTTGTCATGTAGAAAAAAAAAATTTTTTTTTGCTGCATTTGGATCATTTACATTTATTTAATGTAATTCTTGATTTGTTTTTATTTGTTTATCCCCTCAGTTTTCATTTTCTTGCTTTTTTCTTTCCTGATTTCTTTTAAGCTATTTTTGTCTTTATGTTTTAACATGTCAAATGTTAAAATGTCAAAATGTTTTAACATTTTGTCTATTGTATTAAGATTTCTGTGCGTTTTCTTTTATGATTGTATTTTTTACTATCTCTGTATAAGTTTTGTTAGTGGTTGCCACTGGGATTATAAAAGACTTGACTTTTTACAATCTATTTATAATCAGTATTTTACAACTTCAAATATAATATAGAAACCTTACCATCTTATAGATTACTCTGTTCTCTCCCCTTTATGTTTCATTTCTCTCATATCTACACTGGACAATATTATATGTTTATCTTTTCTACTGTCAAATGTATTTTGAAGAAAGGGAATAGTCTCTTATGTTTAACCAGATAATTACCATTTCTGTTGCTCTTCTTTCATTCCTATGTTCCAAGTTTCCTTCTGGTGTTATTGCCTTTCTCTCTGAAGAGGTTTTTTTTTTTGTTGTTTTGTTTTTTTTTTAAGTTTATTTATTTATTTTCAAATAATCTCTATCCCCAAGACGGGGCTCAGACTCACAACTCCAAAATCAAGAGTCACATGCTCTTATGACTGAGCCAGCCAGGTGCCCCTGAAGGATTTCCGATTCTTTTAGAGAACTTCTGCTTTCATTAGTTTTCCTTCACCTGAGAATATCTTTATTTCACCTAATTCCTGAATGATATTTTTGTGAGATACAGAATTCTAGTTTGATACCTACTTTCTTTAAGCAATTTAAAAATATTATGTAACTCTTTTCTGAACTCAGTGTGATGAGAAATCCACAGTAATTCAAATCAGTGTTCCCCTATAGGTAATGTATCTTTTTTTTTTTTTTCCCCTGCCTGCTTTCACAATTCTTCCTTTGCCCTGAGCAAATTTGATTATGATGTGTTGGATATGGATCCTTTGGATTTATCTTTTTTGAGAGCCTCTCACTTTTTTTTTTTTTTGGACTATGTACATATATATCTTTCATCACACTTGAAATAGTTTTAGCTATGATTTCTTCAAATACTTTTCATCCATTCATGCTCTGCCCTCTCATTCTGTAACTCCAGTGGTACAAATTTTTTGTTATTGCTCCACAGATCCCTGAGGCTCTTTTTGTGTTTTTAAACTTTTTCCCCACTCTGGTTGCTCTGATTGGATCATTTCTATTTATCTGCCTCTTTCCATAATGCAAATTTCATTATACTAATGAATCCATTTGGCATGGTTTTTAAAAATGTTATATTTTTACCTCTAAATTTTTGTTTGGTTCTCCTTTATATCTTCTAATTTTTACATTCTATTCTAGTACTTTATTTTAATACTATTCTAATACTTGTTTTAAGGAGTGTTACATTCTATTTTAATACTTGTTTCAAGAGCATTAGTGATTGCTTGTTTTAGCATTTTTACAAGACTTTAAAGTTTTTGTCAGATAATTCCAACATCTGTGTCATCCTATTATTTATTTTGTATTGTCTTTTCTCATGTGAGTTGAGATTTTCATGGTTGGTTGGATGCTGAGCAATTCTGGATTTTATCTTGGCTATTTTAATATTATATTATGAGACAATGTGCCTACTTGGAACCCTGCAGAGAATATTGATACTTTTACTTGAGCAAGCAATTATGTTGGTTATGATCAGGCTGCAGATTAGAATAGTAATTTCAATGTTAAGTCAGTTTCTCAGCATTTGGGTCTATCTTGTGTGTCCTTCCTCTAGGGGTCAGTCTGGGGTCTGGACAGAGGTTAATTAGCTCAGTTCCCTAAGTTTTTGGTATGCCATTTGGATCAGTTCCATGCATGCATGAGCCTATGAGTTTATAAACAATTTTATGGTGTTTTGTTTTTGTTTTTCTCAAGCTCTTCTGGATTTGTTTTCTCCCCAATACTTTCCTGGTTTCTTGAATCTCCCATTTTCTGTCTGGCCATAAATTGCTTACTTACTGCTATGTCTAGGCTAAACATTGGTGAGAATAGAGCAGAGTGAGGGGGCAGTTTTGGCTGGGGCTCCTGTCACTGGCTGCTGTTGCTGTTGTCGCTGCCTCCACAGAATTGCCTGGGGCCTGGGATAAAAGAACTGAGGGAAAGGAGGGGGGAGAAACCTGAAGGATTTTATCTGTTCTCTGTGAGCTTTGGGGAGTTTCCTTTCCCATTCCTCAAGCCTGGTTTCCCCTGAGCTCTCTCTTCTGTCCCATAGTACTGACTTCAAGCCAGAATATACTGGAGGGAGAGAAGTGGTCAACTCTACACCAATTTAGTGGTACTTTGAATTCACTGCATTTCCCCAGTCTACCTGTTGCTGTTCACTTTTCAGTGTTCTCAAATAGCTGTGCTGCGCACTCTGTTCAGGTTTTATAATTGCATTTAGAGGGAGAAAAAGGGTGGCATGTGTTTTTTTTGTCTTACCCAGAACTAGAACCTCTGATTTATTTACAATATTTATCTTCTAATTAACTCATCTTTATATACAGGACAACTGATATTGTTAATAAGAATTCAGTTAAGGGGCACCTGGGTGGATCAGTTGGTTGAGCATCTGACTCTTGGTTTTGGCTCAGCTGGTGATCTCAGGATTGCTGAGACTGAGCCCCACTTTGGGCTCCTCACTCAGCAGGGAATCTGCTGGAGATTCTTTCCCTCTGTCCCTCTCCCTATTCCTGCACATTCTCTAAAATAAATAAATCTTTAAAAAAACATAAAGAGTTCATTTAAGTGGCCGAATCACAGAGTTTTTAAGGAACTCTTTTGGCATCATTTATGGCTACATTTATGTCAGCCGCACATGATGCTGTTTTGATCTCTTCCTTTCATCACTTCATTCTCATGTAGTTTTCTGTTTGCACCTTTTAACTCACCTTGGGTCTTGTTATTTCTTTGCAGCTTGTTGGGTAATTGCTTTGGAGCACAGCCTCTACACACAGTCCCACAGTAGGGCTGGTCAGGGCAGTGGTTGTGGACATAGCTCAATTGAGTTATGTGTGGCACAGTTTTTGGGAAAAATTAGGTGGGAAACCTCCCTGAAGACCCCTGTGCTTACTTTAGACCTAATTTAACTACAGCTGATGTTTTCAAATAGCAGCCTTTGAACTCATCAAGTTGGGTATAATTTCAGAACAAATTTACATGCAGGCCTTTTAAGATGTAAATCTTTGCAGAAATCACACCTGATGCAGTTGACCTTGGCAGCTGGTCGCTGGCACACTCAGAAGGTGGGATAGGATCTCAGTGGAGGTGCAAACTCACGCACATGAAATTCAGTCTGCGTTAAGGTCTAATTACCCCTATAGCCTTCGTATCACCATGAATGATTATGAAATTTTCAGCTCTTGAGAAATGATAATCCAGCCCTGGATGATCAAATGGAAAGACCACCTAAGCACTGGGGGGCAGCTGAGACCAGCCTGGCTCCAGCTTCATGGTGGGGTTAGGATTGGGCTCCAGGTGTACCTCTGTTTTGCCCCCCCTAATGATCTCATCTATAAAATACCCTACATGCTTACCTTGCAAGGTGAATAAATAAAAGTAGATGAGAAAATTGACAGGAGACTGGAGAGCCTTCTGAAAGGTAAAGTACCATGCAAATGTTTATTTAAAAATTTTTTTTAATAACAAAGACACAAATAGGACACAGAAGTTGAATTAAGAGGAGTAAGTCTAATACTAGGATCAAGGTTCATTCCTAAAGCCTTCTCTTCTTGCCTCACAGACAAGGACTTTTATGGAGGGCTTTATGAGGAGGTCTCTGGAAGCCCAGTTTGGGTCCACTCCCATCTAGGCCTTTCCAACCCTGCGAGTGTATGATTCAGTTCACAGGAGCCACAGAGTCAGATTCCCATGTGCTTTTGCTGTTCTCCCAGGACCATGGCAGTGAGCCAGGTCCCACTCCCCAGGATACTCATCAAGGGGTATGTGCCCTGATTTGGTTATTAGTGCTTCTCCCCTCAGCTCCTCCACCCCCTAGATCTCCAGGCACCTAGAACTGATTCTTTTGTCCATATGAAAGAGGTTGTGTTGGGTTCAAGGCCCCAAGGTGTCCTGTCTCTAACAACTGGAAGTTCATTCACCATCATTTGCTCTAACTCAGCAGTTTAGGCTTCCAGAACACAAACTCTCCTGAGGGACCCACAGGAGGCTCCCCACCCTGAAGCCCCAAAGGACTCCCTCCTGCTCACTACCCCCAGAGGCCAACACTATTGCCTGCCTCTAATGCTCCGGTCAGCAGTGCCCTGGACTTCGGACTGCTCCCTACCACCACTAGGAGCCTGAGACCCAGGGTGCTCATCCGATGGGGCTGAGTCAGGAATGGGATGGGCCAGCCAACCACTTTTTTCTCCCTCCTTTGCAGGTCACATCTAATGAGAAGCACCTGGAGAGCCTCAAGGATGCGGGCAGCCTTCTGCAGGCTCTGGAATGGCTGGCCCCAGCTGGGGGGTAAGTAGGCCCAGGAGGAGCAGTGCAGAGTTTACTGGGCTTCCCCACATCCCAGGACCCATACCTTCCAGCCTGCCATTGCCAGTGTGTGAGGGGCTGCTGTGCCCCTGCACTCCCCCCGGGAATCCCCACTGTGCTGGTGGTGGGGATTTGGGGGAGGTCAGCAGTGGGAGGGAGAAAAGTAGAATGTTCTAGTCCTATGGGGGAGGCATTTTCCCATCTATAGGGAAGAGAGCTGAGGAGGGATGCCTGGAGTGGGGGGATGTGATGAGATGAACCTCACAAGGAAGGTGTGGCCAGCCTGTGAACACATGGATCCACTGTCACCACCTCGCAGGGGTTTGGGCAGGGCTGGGGCAGGACTAACAGCACAGGCTTTTTTCCTTGGCCACATCTTCAGGGAAAACAGAAACTGTGCAGCAGACTGTTTGTCACCCAGAAGTTGACAGTGAGGTGAGCCTCCTAGTCCTCAGCTCTCTGCTCTGTATGTGCAGTATGTCCTAGAAGTGAGCTTCACAGCCTGGGGCTGCCCTGTCGCCCAGCAGCACATCACACACTGTGAAGGTGGGAACCGGGATCTCAGTGAAATAAGGGCTGCAGGAAGGGTTCATCTCACGGTGACACCACCCACGCACACCGCCTAAACTTGAGAGGTGGTAGCAGGTGGGGGTAGGGTGGGCAGAGCTTACAAGTTGTTACACTAGAACTGAATTGTTAATGCCAAGTGACCAAAGGAAAAATCATGGAAGCAGGAGCAAGCTGACCCAGGCATCCATCCTGCAGTCAGACCATGTTGATGGCTGCTCACTGTGCGTAACAGTGCCAGAGCTGGGCTTGCTTCAGGTCAGTGTCCCCAGAGCTGTGGGAAGTGGTAGGGGCTACAGTCCCCTGAACTTAAGCTGCTCTCTGGGTCCTAGGGGGAAGGAGCCACCTCCTAAGGGATACTGACTGGGACATCACTGGGCACACAAGACATGGAATGGGTGCTAGTGTTTCCTGGTGGTTGGTTTTCAGAACCACGGTGTTCTCTGTATTCTGGTTCCTGCTGTTTCGGGTTCAGTATTAATTGGAAGAAAAAGTACATGGCTGGGGCATTGCTGAGAAGCAGTCTGTGGGGATGCTATCTCCTAGACTACCCCAGTCCCTCTCAAGTTTAAGCCAAAGAGGTAGTTTATCTGTGGTTTCTCTGAGGTGAGGGGGTGAGGAACAGGCTGGCTTTGAGGGGGCTCCTCCTCGTTCTGCTGGGTCCCTGTGGGGTAAGGAATGGACAGTGACTCCCCAAATGGACAGTGGCCACAGGCCACCTGCTGGACCGCTGTGTGAGGACCATGTGGCATCTGTCCCCAGAGACCTGTTTTTGTGCCATGGTGAAGCCACTCTGAGCAGATGTGTGCCAAGGAGAGTCCAAAGGGTTGAGTGGAGAGCACCAAGTACCCTTCCTCTCCAGAGCCTGCCTCTGGGAGCCCTCGCCCAACAGGGGCTTCCATCTGCCTTGAGGCCAAAGCCAGCACCTCTCGGCACTGGACCCAGATTGGGACCAAATGTGTCAAAACATAGCTCAGTGCTCCACAAAGCTGGGGGCCCCTCCTGCACCCTGGCCCAACACTGCAGCAACTGAAATGTCCATACCAGGCAGATCTCGAGTTGGGTTGGGGAGGGTGCTGCTGCGAAGTTGTCTTGTTTGGGTTTCATTCTGCTGGCCCAACCAAAAGAGTTCTTCTGTAGATCAAGAATGAGTGGATGGCTGGGCTCTCAGTTCCATTGTGGTCTTCCAGAGGTCAGTGTACCCTCCTTGCCAGTTACTGGGGCCTCTGGGCTGCTCCAGTGGGCAGGATGGGTGGCAGGACTCCACCAGCCTAGCCTTGACGCAGCTGGGATCAGGCAGAACTCAAACACCACAGCCCCGTCCACTGTGACCCACCTCTTACGCAGCACCCCCACTCCTGGTTATTGGCCAAAGCTCGATCTCTGTGTAGTCAGGAATCTGCCATGAGCTAATTTTATACTTCAAGGTAGTGCTGTCTGTCCTCCTTTTCCTTGCTAACAGTTGTGAAGGCACAGGTTTAAATGTGTCTGTTTGTTCCAGTGGCTCGATTGCGCATCCACATTTATGAGTAAGAAACTCAGAGCCTCCTGGCTGACTGGCCTGGAAGCGGCAATAGGGAGCAGGGAGAGCCAGCGTCGGAAGCAGGTCTGGATCTTGGCCCTCGTGCCGAAGTCAGCTGTAGGCCGGCTCTCTGGGCAGGCCTGTCGCCGCAGGACCTGGGCTAGGCAGGGGCTGGCTGCTGACTTGCCTTTACAGCTCAGTGTCAGGTGGGGGGAGTGGGGGCTGAAGGGTTCTCACCTTGAGGCCCTGAAGCCCGAGTGTCCAGTTTCTGTGCCTCAAGGTGATACACAGGTCTGGCCCATCAGGTACTCCAGTATGAGAGGCTGGCCCCTTTGGAAGAAGGCACATTTTGCCCTGGAGGTGGCTAAGTGTTTTTGCTCTGGTTTTTCTCACAGTTCATCTGCTGACAGTGTGGTGGCTTCCTTGGCCCTGGAAATCCTGCAAGCTGTTGGACATTAGGCAAGAAGGCACTGGGCACAAGCCTGCTCTGCAGCACCCACCCTTGGCTGTGCACATTCACCACATCGCCACCCGTAACTCTGGACCTAATAAAGTAGGCTGAATCAGAACCTTCCGGTTGAGGTGTTCTCACTAACCCTGGGCCCCAGGAAACCCACTGAGAACAGAGTGGTTCCTTTATTCCTGAGGGATGCATCTAGAAGCCATGGGTTTGCTGGCTGTTCTGAGAAGGTGCTTTCCTGCTCTGTTGTGTGCTAGGTAGCCTCCACAAGTCTATGCTAATCAAGGAGATGAGAAGCCACAGTCCTTGGCCTGTGGTGTCTGTGGACATTTTTCTCCAGAGAAGATTTAAAAGACAGGACTAGGTGTGAATCCTCCCCCAGCCACAGCTCCAGAGCAAGCCTCTGAAAGCTAGTTTTAGTCTCGTCTTCCCACTTTTACCTCTGGCTTCTTTTTCATTTCAGGGACAAACTGAATCCAAGAATCCTGGGAAGGGCTGGGCAAAGCTCCACCAACCGGCAGGCAGTGCGAAGTTTGCCTAAAGGATGCAAAATGCTTTAGAAATCCCAGCATCCTTGAAGGTCTGCCCATTTAGGTGTTGTGATCAGGGCTATGGCGGGGGCGCGGGGGTTCTACTTTGATGCTAACTCCTGCCAATTACCCCCTTACCCTTAGAACCTTCTCAGCTTCTTCCTGTGTTCCCTCACACATATGCTCTTAAACCTTCTACGTATGTAAGAAGCCCGTGGAAATATTCGGTGGACATTGCAGAAAGGTGCTGGGACTGTGGTAGTGAGGCAGGCTTACTCTGGAGTCTGGCCTGGAAGGTGGGGGTGGTCTGGGCAGCTCAAACCATATCAGCAAGCTGAGGCCCTTCCTCAGCCTCTCTGGGGCCTGTATCTCCATCTGTAAAAGGAAACTCACTACCACTGTCCCAAGCCCAGATGGGATCCTGCCCCAGACAGCAGCCACCATGCACAGGGGGAATGGGTAGGATAAGCACAAGGGGGCACACAGGTGGCCCCATCTACCGCATCACGGGAAGCTGGTCATGTTGTCACCAACAGCCCCACTTTATCACGGTCCAGGAGACTACTACATGGAAGTCTGCCAGCTTCCATGTGGCTTTGTAATGAGAACAGCAGCTCCGTGCCCAACTCCACCAAGGGCGTGTATGTGTTACCTTATTTACTTGCCATCACAACCTACAAAGCAGGCCGCCTTAGCTTCATTTCCTGAAAGAAAACAGGCTCAGAGGAGCCAGTCCGACTGTCCAAGGCCCCAGAGTCTAATTGAACAAAGGACCTGACCACAGCCTTTGTGTGCCCCTTAGCAGGACAGCCAGAGCTTGAGCTGGACTAGTTACAGCACAAGAGTGGCCTACCCAGGAGCAGGCAGTCTATTTCCATCTCTCCTAGCCTACTCACCGCCTGTGATCCCGGGGTGAGGGAGCAGCCGAGGCCTGGCCCTTGTCTCCTTGCTTTCCCAGGAAACAAATCTGTTCTCTCCCTTCATTCAGTTCTTGGGGAAACTGCCCTGGAGTTCTGTGCCTGCAGTCTTCCCAGAAGGTATTTCAGAGCACTGGAAGATTCTGCTTTACCCTTTTTAGTTGAGCATGGAGGAATCTTTGCTGTTAGAGGTAAAACAAAAGTTTTAATCTTCTAGGATGATTTTGTTGAATGGACCCTTCTTGGCCTGGGGCCCCTCAGCATTGCCTTTGTCAGATAAAGCTATCTGAGAAGGTAAGGGACAAGGAGAGCTACTGCTTGGCCTAGGGTGCCGGGGCACGGAGGAGAGCCCATGACAAACTTCACACTGACGTCCTGGAGTTAGGGGATCCTTTTTATGATTCTCGTGAAGGTGCTAAGTGGAAAGCAGCAGCCCAGGTCCCACTGAGCTCAGTCATAGGGGTAAGAACAGGCTTGGCTGGGTGGGCACCACCCAGCCTAACCCTTCCTTGCCCTCCCCATGTGAGGCCCATGCCCTCACATTTGGCTTCCCAGGCTGTCTCCAGTTCTACTCCCCTGGCTCCTGACCCATCTGAACTCCCAGGATTTTGGCAGTGGCAAGGGGCCCAGACCCAGGCACCTACAGCCCTCATTCCCCCTACCTCCGTGCTTCAGCTATTTGCTCTTTAACTGGCTACAACCATCAGCTGAGCCTCTTCAGGGACAAATGGGAGTCACAAGTTGCAGAGTAAATTAGGGAGCAGGAGACGACCCACTGAATGGTTGCACAGAACTACCTCTCCCTCGCATCATGAGCAGGACCAAAGCTTCAAGACCTTAACTTACAGTCTGAGAGCAGGGGGCAATCATCGGGGCAACTAAGCCTGTGGTTCTAAAGGATGCAGGAACAGAATTTACTCTTACAGTACTCTGTATTCTCTAGCTCTTCACGGCTCCCCTATTTCCCTGGGACTTTTCAGATCTCTGAGGTTTCAGGTCAATTCTGTGACCACACGCAGGCTTTATCCCTGTGACACGGCTCTCAAAGTGGGAACTCTGTGGGCTAAAGCTCTTGGCCAAGATGAGAGAGGAACTGGGTCTCTCCTGTCTTGGCTTGAAGCAAGATCCCCTTTTTACTCTCTCCCCTGGTGACAGAAAAATATGGTGGCAGAATCTATGGATATATAGAAGAGCCGACATAGGAGCTTTAGGAAGTAACTGGTAGGGAAATGGGGCATGTGGGGGACAAGACAAGCCAAAGTTTAGGAGGCCCTGAAAGCCTCGAGCCTTCAAGCCTTCCCTTCCTGAGGAGGGAAGTATAGGGATGAGAAACAAGAAGTCACAGCCCTGAATGAGGACCACGAAGGTGTGGAGTTCTGATGTGACCTGGAGTCTTTTAAAGCCCATTTTAGGGCCCTTACTATTGAGGTGGTAGAGGCAAGCCTGTCCCCTGCCTCTAGCTCCCTTGTGGGGTGGGGAGGGGCAGGGGACTCCCCCCCAGCACGGAGTCCGAGGAAAAGGAAGCACCATCTTCTCAGCCTTGACCCTCACTCTGCAATTACACCTGGTGGGTGACTCACTCACGGTAACGTAAGGCTGTTTTAAATTCTCATCTATCAGAAAAAAACTGCAATCAACTGGGCACTCTCCACTTTATAAACCAAACAGCATGATTGAGACCTGTTTTTACTACAGAAATCAAAACAAAAATTGAAAAGCAGTAGGATCTTTCACTGTCAAGGACTCAATCAGAATGAAGCCTCATGTCTAGAACATGTTCCCACATGGAAGAGAGCTGCATTCTTCAGCTTAGTGTGGTCACTGCAATGGGATCAAATGTCTTAGGGGCTCTTTATCCCCAGGTAACCACTATTCTGATTTCTGTAGTAATCCAATCTCCTCCTTTTGTTTTTACCATCCAGGGGTGATGTCCCCCAAACAGTTTGCCCTTTTATTTGATCAGTGAAGTCCTACAACATGCATCTGTGACTTGCTTTTGGTCAGTACTGCTGGCAGTATCCATACACTGCCTGCCATGTGAAGCTGTAGTTCTCTACTGCAGGACAGCGGTTATCAGACACATGGGCTGTCGAAAGCTGTGTTCTCCCTAGGCATAGTAATGGAGTTCGAGGCAAAAGAAAAATCACTAATACTGACCCTACTTGTCTTTAAAATCTTGGTATTTTGTGGGTCATGGATTTTTTCCTTCTGCACTTTGTTTTTCCAAATGGCTACCACCTGTTCCATACCTTTACTAAAAAGTCCCTCTTTTCACACTGACCTCCAGCGCTTCCTCTCAAGTACTATGTCCACATCTTCCCTGTCTCTGTGCCCGTAACTGCCAGCTACTTCTTCCCTTCTAGTTAGACCTGGACCACTGGCAGAACAAGTCTTCCCCCTCATTCTTTCCAAGTGTCTTGGCTATTCTCCTGGCCCTTTGTATTACTTAATACTTGCAGAACCACCTTACTGAATCAGATTAACTTTACATTTTTAAGTAGAACTTCAAAAACTACATTAAGCAAAGCCCTGAAAATGTCTTCCAATTCTAAGAAGTTCTTTAAGTAAAACACCCTGCTGTGGTATATTGTGTGAGGCTGCTTACTGTACTGGCATGGTTCTGTCATGCACTGGAAGGAACCTGAAACCAACCACCTCAAGAGGTATAGGGTCTCCTCTCCCACCCGTTATACTTTAGATCACAGTGGCTTTCACAAAACTTCATCCAAAGGGAAGTGAACATGTTTATCTAAGTCACGATCTTAAATAAAAATACCTGGTAACTCAAATACCTCTCCCTAAGCACAAAACACTTTCACTTTTTCTAAAGACCAAAATACAAGTCTTAACAGGTCTACTGACTCTGCCCTGAGGGATGAACTAAGGCTTGAAGACCTACCGCCAGGATGACAGGATTACCTGGCAGACAGGTGGAAGGTGGCTCATTCTGATCTGATTATGTTCAAGATAAACATCATCACCTAAACCATCTTAATTTTCAGTTCAAAGTGGAGTTGAAGGAATTCCCCTCTCCAAATGAGTCACATTTATGTGAAGGTGCTTGAAATCCAAATCCAGGTAGTTAATTCATTAATACCTTAATAGAAAGGAACCATCTGATGGTGTCTGGAGTGGGGGTTAGCCTATCTGCTGTTCAGTTTGGTTCTATGGAGCCCAAAGACCACATGACAAGCCTCTGAACTGAGGTTTCTGGTGCAATTTAACCCAGGGTCCACTGTTAAAGAAAGTTGGCAACAACGCCATCTGGATGTAAGGCTCACTCTCTCATTACAACTTAAATTATTTCACTATGTGTGTTTTCCTCAGGATGAAGCTGAATAACTATCGTCACAAACTGTTTAATGACAAAGAGAAAAAGGTGACACAATTGAATGAATTAAAAGTTTAATTCTGAACCATTTTTATAACCGCATTTTTCTCTTGAAGCATCGTATCACAGCAGGTTACAACAACTTTGGGATAAAAGGCAAATGGTAAACTGTCCAAAACAAGGTTCCAAATAACACCTTTTACTGATTTACCCTACCCATACATATCCCAAATAAAGTTTTTGATCAAAAAACATGAAATAGATCCACCTGCTTATTTTAAGCATATTAAAAAGGAAACTAATTAGACCATTTCTATTTGTCTATTTTATACAAAAAGGCTACACAATGTTACACTTTATTCAGATTACAATTAGAGTGATTATGAATTAGTGTTCTACACCATTACTCAATTCTTAAAAATTAGAAATTGCTGTAGCAGTACTCACTATAACTTAACACTACGAGAGACTTAAAAAACTAACAGTTACTGCAAAAAAAAAAAAAAAAAAAAAAAAAAAAGCTACTTCAAAGCAAGCAAAGTCAGTACCATTACAGATATTTAAAAAAAAAAATTTAACAAGCAAGGCTAGAGTTTGATAAATTCCATATCTTGTGATCCATTCTTGTGCATTCTTCACTTCTTGAGTCACTCCCAAAATCCATTTGTATTGTTACTCCTCGACCAAAAAGGACCAGAACAAAAAGTTTACTTCAATTGTTCCCATAGGAAACTCAGCTTGGTTAGTGTGTCAGGCACTTTCTGAGATACCAGCCCACCCCTCGAGCCCTCTCAGCAACTCTACAGGTCAATCACAATGCAAGTTCAGACAATACAGCTGTATAAAGAGAGAAAGGCTGCTATTAATGTTTAAAACAGCAAATGTTACTCATTTGAGTATTAAGTTGCAAAAGCTGTGGCAAAAAACATTAAAGTTAATAACTTCCACACATGACCACTTAACCAGAAATCTGAGAACAGTCAAATGTTCTAAGACATCTCCTTTCAAAGTATGTATCTGTTTTCATGGCAGATTTACAAATAGGCCTAAACCACTCCCACCCTACCAACCAAGTCTCTCTGAAGTTCTGTAGGCAGAGTAAAAGTATTTTACCCAAACTGGCTTTTTTAAACTTCTTACCTAAAGGATGATTTACAGGTCAGTATCAAACCAGGCCAGCTGATTGCTGTCACCTGGAGGCAGCCCATCCATGAGGTCCTGGGCATGTCCCAGATCTGGCAGCCCATCAACTGGATAGTCAGCACCAGGGTGGTGGCCACCCATCTCATGCTCCATCATGGGGTCCATCCCCAAAGCATCCTGGCCATATCCACCAGAGTGAAAAGAACGATAGCTGGGATCTAGAGGAGTCAGGGTGGACAAAAGGGGCAAGGGACAGAGGGAAAGAGGAGAAAGACATTAAAATTAACGCTAAGGCTAGGCCTTCAATGGCATCAAACTTGTCTCAGAAAGCAGGCCTTTCTAGACTCTTCAACTTCTAGCTTTCTTCAACGAAGTAATTACTCAATGCCAGGCCACCCACAAGGCTATACAAAGTCTGTTTTCATGAGAGGCAGACCAGCCGGTTCTAACCACACCATCCCGCTTACCACTGAACATTTTGTGTTTGCTTCGGTAGAGATGTAAAATCTCTGAGGAGGGGCAGCAAGCAGTCTACTGTATGTATGACTGCCCAAGCATCAACAAGTCATGGGCAAGAGATAGAAGCAAGGTGGTCCGGCGCATATAACCTATTTATTGCAAAGTCCAGTGATACAAAGGTACTGAGAAAACGCAAGCTGCCGTTTCCAATGAAACCTTTACAGGTTGACGTTTATGTTTCTGTCATGTGAGACACCTATGAGCCTCGGTGGCCTGCCTAATACTTAGGTTTATAATCTCACAGTTCTACTTGTTCACAGTCTACCCCCATGCTCCATCTCCATTACCCAGATCTGAATGAGCTTTTCAGAAAACCCTGATAGCAGAACTACGCAGATCCACCCCAGATCTGAGCTTGGAGCCAGAGTTCCTCATACTCTCAATTCCTGGGTGGACTGCAGATACAGAGATGATAGGTTCTCTAACCAAAAACGGGACTACAAAAGCAACTTGTCATGCTCTTGCACTGCAGAGGCCCAGTAGTCATGACACACATTTGTTGGTGTGATCCTGCCGCCTGCTCAGCGTGTGGCTCCAAATTCCCTAGGCTCCATGAGAGCTACTGTTGCTGACTCTGGAATTTCAGAAGTGCCTTTAACTGCTGCTACTACTTTCCTGCCAACACTGGTTTCCCAGATGAGCAAACCAGCTCTTCTGATAAAGCTTTGGAACCTTAGCTTGACTTGGAATTAATAGAGAAACCGGAGACACATACCATCCTGGCGATATCCAAGGGGTTCTCCCTGGGCACCAATATCAAGTCCAAGATCAGCAGTCTAGATAAACAAGTACAATGCAAAGAAGCAAAATGAAAATGAAAATTCTCAAGTATACTAATATTCTGAAAACATAGAAATTACAGAAAACAAAGAATTTACAGAAATGCTTCAAACTCCACCCCTCAGAGATGAACTCCTGAGACTTAGAACAACCTGTCACTGTACACAGTATTAAAAATATTCATTAATTTGGGGCACCTGGGTGACTCAGTGGGTTAAAGCCTCTGCCTTCAGCTCAAGTCATGATCCCAGGGTCCTAGGATCCAGCCCCACATTAGGCTCTCTGCTCAGCAGAGAGCCTGCTTCCCTTCCTCTCTCTCTCTGCCTGCTTGTGATGTCAAATAAATAAATAAATCTTAAAAAAAAAAAATCACTAATTTATTCTTTCAGTAAATATAACAGTCAACAAAATGGGCAAAGTGTCTGCCTCAACAGGAGTTGCTAACAGGATATGTCCTATCAAAGAAGATTTTTAGCTCCAGCACCTGAAAGGGGAAGACGAGGAGAGGAACAGGTTTGGGGAAGTTCACAGCCCAAGCTGGAACATGTTAAGACTGCCCACTAAAAACCCAACTAACATATTACTCACTATTTGGCAATCTACTTTTCTTTTTCACCTAACAATCTACAGCATCTCTTTGCATTCATACAATCCACTGTATGACTATATAGCATAACTGAATAAATTCAGGGTGGTTCTAATGTTTCAAGAACAATTCTGTACTGAAGACAAATTCACAGAAATTCAAATAGAAAAGTAGATGAAAAATTGAGAATTCAAACAAAGTATCAATAAATTGACCTCCAACTAACAGAGTGCCTCTTTCCTTAAAAGGAAAAATATTCCTTTGTGGAAAAGATGCTTTAACCTGGTAACTTTTTCATCCATCTCCCTCACAAATTCTAATGTGAAGCAGCATTACTTGTTTGTTCTTAATAGGCTGTTTAAAGTTGTGGTTCTTCCTCATAGCAGCTGCTAAGGTAGCAGAAAGGATGAATATTCAAGCCAAGGATACGGTCAATGCAAATCAATGTGTACGAACATTTTGAGTGGAAACTGCACACTACCGCATACACATGTCCACATGGCCTACCTCATTCCAAGCCATTGGCTCTGTTCTGAAGAGAGAACTGGTCAGCTCAACCGAAAGTCGTTTCTTATAATCCTGTGGCTTGTCCTCAGACATACGGAACAAAACAGCAGCTGCGTATGTTGCTGGAAGAGGAAAGGAAAAAGGCCCCTCAGGAAAAGCTGAGGCTCTCCTATGTACACCAGCTAAAGGTTCTGGTTCCTCTCGCACTTACCTACACCTTCGTTCCTAGAGTGAAGTAACTCTGTCAGAGGAGCCGTGGCTCCCTCCGCTTCGATGGCTTCTGCAGCCTCCTTATCCTGAGCAAGTTCACAGAGGACCCCTGCAGCTACTCTTTGGATATTTTCAATGGGAGAATAAAGCAGCTAAAGAGAAAAACACAAACAAAACCTACTTAAATAAAGAAAAAACACGGCAAGTGCCGCACTGTGTGGCAAACACTCCCACTGCAGAGAAAGCAAGGTGTCTGCACTACTTGTATTAAATCCTATTCTCTAACTGCTCAGGTATGTGATACTCTGGAGCACTGGTTTTCTAGATCACTTTTGGCTACAAAACCTTTCCTCAGCAACAGTTTTAGTTGAGCTCAGATGTGGCAAACCAGGAGGTGGCTGGAGATCTGTGCTTTGGCAACCGAGACCACCTTTCCTACCTCCAAAGCTCAGCACCTCTAAAGTGGAGTATCACTCTTCTTCAGGCTCTAGCCCTAGTATTTCTCCTACCACCCAGGGAAAATGAAGGGACTTTTCATAAAGTTAAACGTACTGGATTAAAAGGACACTACACATTGAGATTCCATTTGTCATTTATTGGCAGGGGATGTGAGCAGAGTGTTGTCATTTTATAAATGGACAGAGATGAAAAATTGCCCCATTTGGTCCCTAATTTTCTGAAATCTTGCTTAATCATTAAAATCCCTGAAATTTTACTTATAGACTTATAAAATCTAGAACCCCTCACATGAAACCAACATACCTGCACGAACAATGGAATGGTATTTAGTCCTCTGATTACGATTCGGTTGTGAACATCCCGAGCTAGGATATGAAGGGCTCCAGTACAACCTTCAACAATTTCTTCCATACGGACCCCCTCCTACCAAAAGAAACATGGTAAACAAATTGGGCATTCTCCTCTCTAAACTTTATAAACAGAAAGGCTTTCTATAGCAGTTCTTTGACTAGTTATTCCCATTATACATCCAAAATTCTCCAGAATTTGCAACTGGTTTAGGAATGAAGGATTCCATGCAGATGAACGTTACTGAGGTGGGGGAAACCTCCTGACGGCACTAATTCCTAGCTGCACCACCCTCCCCCCTGCCCCACACACACTACGCACAGCAAATAGTGCTTTGACATACTCTGAATCCCAAAGATAACTTTCTTACAGTCTAGATACCAACCAATTTTTTTTTTTATTAAGATTTTTATTTATTTGAGAGAGAGAGAGAGAGAGAGAGCATGAGAAGGGGGTGGGTCAGAGGGAGAAGCAGACTTCCTGCCTAGCAGAGAGCCCAATGCGGGACTCAAGGATCATGACCTGAGCCGAAGGCAGTCGCTTAACCAACTGAGCCACCCAGGCACCCCAAGACACCAACCAATTTCGGTAAAAGGAATATATAAAGATACACAAATATGGCAAAGTTATACACAGACTGACAAGTGCTTTTCTTCCATATGCTCCATTTAGTTTTGTATATCTACGTGTATCAGGTGAAAATCAAGCAGAGTTTTATCACCAACTGCTAAATTTCTATTGAGCTGTCAAGTGGAAGATCCACTCTTTTCCACCTCCAAGACTGATTGCTGGTCTCTATGGGAGAAGGACGTTAGTTTTCGTTAATGTAGGTACTCACAGCTTTTTCCCTGTTCCTGAGTTTTAAAAAAGGTAATGATTCTGCTACTTTTAGTGACATTTATAAAAACAACTTGATTTTTTATAAAGACACAAATATCCCTTTTTTCCTAAAGAGTTAAAAGGTATCTTTTGCATTCTTTTAAGCCATTATCATGGAGACATGCCAATACCAAGAGTAACAAATGGATAAAGGCCCTATCATGAGTGTGTACACATAACAACTAGCCAAGAAGAGATGCCCAAAATCTGTTCTGATAGGCTCTTGTTTTCTAAAGTAACCTAATTCAGAAAGAGAAAACTCTCTGAAGATCTGAATCTTCAGAAATAAATTTGGAGGAGTAAATCCCGAATTGTCTTTAGATACTTATAATGAAGCTGGTTTGTAAAAGACTGCAAACCTGACATCAAAGCTCTAGGCTGAGATTATGGGTCAAGATATCAGAAATGCTACTACTTATTCTTGAAATTTGTTAGTATTCTTAGGTCTGTAAAAAAGGTTTCAATCATTCCTGGAAGAGACAGTAAACTTACATACTTACAGGCAAACTCATGTTCTAATGGGGAATAAGGGCTCTGAAATCAGATGGACTTGGATTCACATTACGGTTCTGCTGCTTTCTAAGGTGAACCTCCCCATGGATTAAATGAAAACATTATAAGAAGTGCCTAACCCCACAGCAGTACATCACAACTATACTCTCTTTGTAAGACTGATGATGCAATGGAAAAGTCAAAGGCTTCACTATGAGCCACATTATTCCTTATTCTTTTCTGCAGCCACAGAAACATGCCAGTTTTTTTTTAAACCATTAGCAAATAGCCCTGCAGCCAGGAAAATGGAGGGAACCAATGACCAAAGACGTTCAGGATCCTATGAATTTATGCATTCCTTTTAAATAGCCAAGTGTCACTATTCAGATCTACCTACCACAAACTGCTGCTGTGTTCCGCCCATAGATGTACGGCGCTGGGTATCCTGATGGGCACGAACCAGCAACTGAACTAGTCGCGGAATAGCACCCTGTTCACGCAGAGGTGCATGATTTGCCGGACAAAGGGCAAGATTTCGAATCAATCCAACAGTAGCCTGTAGATAAGAAATAAATAAATAACGGGCCTGTAACTCAACAAAATCATCATCTTAGCCTAAAAGTCCCACCACACTAAATCTACTGGTGTCACCTGAAAGTAGCACAGACTAAACAAATACTTCGGAACCCCATCCGGGCCATACCTCCCAAGTACTAAGGAACGGACTCGTACTTGACAATCTATTATGCTTAGATAGCTATCCAAGAGCTAGAGGTGGCTCATTTTCAATTCTGCAACCTTCTATTTTGCTTGGCAGTTTACCTTTATCAGAGGCCAATGGGATGGAGGGTGCAGGAGTTTAACCACAACTGGTAGTCCATAGTGAAGACGAACAGCATTCTGAGCCATCTCTGCTTCCTGGTGTCGGCTGGTCAGATGACGAAGAGCACAGATGGCAGGCTCAGTAATATCCTCCCTGTCACCAGCTCGAAGGACAGTACGGACAAGCGCCTCTATACCACCCACTTGGCAGACCATCATCTTGTTCTTATAATTATTGCAAGTGAGATTAGAAAGAATTCCAGCTGCACAGGTGACCACATTTATATCATCTGAGCCCAGAAGCTGAACAAGGGTCCCAAGAAGACCTTCCATCCCTTCCTATGGACATAAAAACAAATGCTCAGTACCTATTCATCTTACTTAGTTCTGTCACCAAGGCACTGGCATACTCAAAATTTACCTGTTTAGTTGCAGCATCTGATAGATTCCTAAGAGTCCAAAGACAATTCTGAACAAGACGTTGACTTGGATCTGTCAGGTGAAGCCCTAAAGCTTGCATTCCACCTAGAATGTGAAAAAAGATCTAAGGTGATGGCCATTAGCTGGTAATTCCAATCAGCACTGTCTTTTCTAGGCTTAGAGAGTATCCCTCTTCATTGCCAAAGCTTATCCCCTCCACCTAAGTCCTTTGTTTCATTTGCTAGGACATTGCTCAGTTCCCCCTTTCTTTTCCAATTCACCTCAATTAGTGACAACTTCTGTTGAGTATCTATTGTTCTTTCTCTATGTGGAGAAAGCCTTCATTATCTCCACTATCCTTCTTAGGTAATATTTATATTGTTTATTTCCTTTCAAACATTCAATTGTCTCAAAATATTCACCTATTTTGAGATGAAGCTGTACCAGTGAGCAAAATACTCCAAGGTCCCCACTCACATAGAGTTTATAGTCTAGCTGGAGGCAGACAATAAACAAGTACACAGTTAATAAACTGAAACTACATAGTATGTGAGATGGTATTAAGTGCTATGGAAAAAAAAAAAACACAAGATGGTGGGGGCTACAATTTCAAGTAGTGTAATTAGGTCACCTCAGAGTGAAACTGAAGCCTGAGCAAAGACCTGAAGCAGCTATGTGAGACCAATTCAAAAACACACTGGAATGCTTATTACGAGAGACTCTGTGGAACGTACTGACTCCAAAAGTATGTGCCTGAAAGGTTTGCAACCTTTCGCCACTTAGGAGCCTAAGGAAGGACACTTATAGTGGTGAAGTCTAAATAGAAGCTCACTTTCCCACACAATGGCCTAACTTCACCCATCTCTCTCCTACTGAAGTCCCTTCTGAATGTCCTGAGATACTTTCCCTTGAGTCCTTGTTCATCTGTTCAGGTCTGTTTTACTTTTCATTTTATTATTTTTAAAAAATCATACGTAGGCTCCATAACCAATATGGGGCTTGATTTCATAAACCTGGAGATCAAGAGTTGCATGCTTTACTAATTGAGCCAGCCACGTGCCCCTTTCGAGATTCTGTAATTTTAAAACACTACTTCCTCTACCTCCACTACAGGACAAGGATCATCCCCATCTGGTTCCTTCCTCATAACAGCTCCAGCTACTAACAAACAGAATGACCTGCAAAAGGCTGATGCCCAGTACTTGTTCAATGACTACCTTCTTTCCCACAAAGATTTCATTCCCTCCCTTGACTCTTCACTCTCACAGGGTGTATTCTTAACCCCAAATATCCCATTAGAACAGCCTATAGACTTTAAAAGCACACAACTGTATTCAGCAGGTCTAAGGGAAAAGTCCTATGCAGATGCCTCTGATGCACACATCCACTTTCCTCGTAAGCTGACAGGTCAACTTGAAAATCTCTAGCCCAGTCTTCCCCTGCATTTTAGGACCATACACTTCTACCCACCTACCGCCGTCTCTGTCAGCTTCTTAAATTATCTTGTTTCAAATCTTTACCAATCCATTCTGGTAGTTGCATTTATCTTAATGGTACCAATGTTCTCCCCACCACAAACCACATCGGGTTGCACCTTTAACCCCTAAGTTACTATATTCTATGGGTTCTTTTGGAAACCTCAAAACTGTCATCCTTTGCGGTGTATTTTTAATAACAAACTGTTTCGTTTGTAGAAGTCTGTAACACATCTCTGTGGCCTGGTCTGCTTGTCTTTGGTCATTCAAACTGTCACACACTGTTAGTTATTAATATTCCAAAACACCACACTGTGATGCTGTGCCACCGCTTAATAACCATCAGTAACTTCTCATTTTCTATTAAGACAAAGGCCAAATTCTTCAGCATAACCTTAAGGTACCCTTTAGAATTTGGATCCCACCTAGTACTGCAAAATGAACTAAATAGTCTACATCTGTGGTTCTAAAGCTGGGAAAAAAAGCACAAATGAACATCGTAAAGGTCTAGAAAGTCCTATAAGATATGGGCCCTTATCTAACCTCTCAATCTCATTCTGGGCTACTCACCCATTACTCATTAAATTCTAGTTACACACATTTCCTCTTTAGCACTTAGAGATTAACAATCTCTTTCTCACTTTCAGGACATAGCACATGTTTCCTCTCTCTGCCTGGAAGGCATCTAATCCCCACTTCTCATATAGCTAACAGGTGCTTTCTTATCCCGCATTCCCATTTTATGTCCCCTTCTCAGGCAAGTACCCCCATCCCCATTAATTCTGTATCAGTATTTGCTGTTTCTCACCCTACACAGAATTCATTCTAAGTTGTAATGCCCCCATCTTTTGCATATTTTTGTCACCCTCACCAGAATGGAATAAATACAGGGACTGTATCTGCTTGGTTATCTATCCCATGTATACCACATGCTTATTTTAGTGCTTGAGACACAGATGCTGAATGTTTTCAGAACACACAAATGAACATCAGAATAACCTGGCTAACTTCTTAAAATGGAAGATACCTAGGTCTTCAGTCCCATATACATTTCCAGCTACCCACCTGTCACTGCACTCCACAAATTCTGATTATGTCCAAAATTCTGCAATTTTTGCAAGCACTCCTCCTATTTCTGGAATAGCTGGCAGAATTTTATCTCCTTGCTGAGTATGAATGCAGCCACACCTGTCCATCCCAGTGTCAGCTGCCATCCTGTGTAATCATAATGCCCCTCTCTCCCACAAATTCTCAAGTAAAATTATTCTCAACAAGTGAGAAAAATAGGTGTTACCAACCCTATGCTTTACTCCCAGTATTTTCTTCTATTAAATGCTTTCATATTTTCCCTCTTCCAGTTGTGATATAAAGCTTGGTTTAAGAGTCCAGGTAGATCCTGTTAGGTGGGTTACAAAAAGGAGAACTGATGCTAGGTAGCTAAAGAATAACTGTAGCCTTGTGATAAAAAAACAAAAGGCCCTAGTTGGTCCAGCTATTCCTTTCCTCTGCTACTGACATGCACACAATATAAACTACCAAGTATCAGTCATCATTTTTGATGGACAGTAAGAACTCTGCCTAAACTAGGCCTAAACAGCACCAATGCAGGTGTCAAGCAGCACATATACTTTGAATGTAATCTTGGGTGCAAACTGGTTCTATTCAGTTTCAGCCCACTAAGGTCAAGGTGTATTACCCTTTTCCTAATACAAGTAATCTAATCAGAACTGCAAAATGCTGTACAAATGACACTCAGAATACTTACCTGCTTCTACAATAGCTGGTTTATTACTAGAGCAGACAGACAGCACCTTCAGTACCCTGCTTGTGGTCCATAGTAGTTTCTCATAAGTGTAGGTCCTCATTATATTTACTAAAGCTTGAGGTCCACCACTCGCCAGAATGATCAGCTAGAAAGATAAACATGTTGTTAGCTATGGAATCTTCACCATATGACGAAGAAAAGCCACATTACCAACCTATTTTATTAAAGAAGCATTTCAGCCAGCTTGCCACTGACCTAAATGTATTCCTGGACCCCATAACCCAGATCCCCAAACTGAAGCCATGTTTAACCCCTCCTTCTACAGCATTCCACTCAAATTCAAGTATTCCAGTACTCCCAAAAAATAGCAACTCTGCCCCAATTTTCTTCCTCCCACACTGGTCAAAGCAAAAGAAACAAAGAGAAACCATGTTGGTATGCAACAGTAATGCCCAGATAGTCATGCTATATCAAAGTGGATCTGTTGAAAATCTGAACCAGAATAGGCACTTAGAACTCCTAGATTCGGCTCTTGGCTTTTCCTAATTGTTATTCACCTACTTAAAATGAGGTATCATCAAATAATCATTCATTCTTGTCTTTTACTTCCCTGCATACTCCCACCTCCAAACTATCCTGATTTTTGAAAAACAAATCTCATCACTTCATGCCTCTGCTGATACTGAACTGCTCTCCATTACTCTTTGAACATTTTCCACAAGGCCCTGCAGAACCTGCACTGCTGATACCTAAGTCTCATCTCAAACCTTTCCTCTTCACACTTCATAAACTCGTCCCTCTCCTTCATCAGTAGGACTTTCCAAGGTGTCGTTTCCTCTCTCTGACCTTCACCTAATCAGTCTCTCCTCATCCTTGAGAGCTGAACTCAATTATCATTTCCTCCTACAGGTCTCCCTGAACCTTCAAAACAGGGTCTAGTTCACATACAAGCTCTTATAGCCCCTCTATTTCCTTGGAATACATTAATTAAATAGTAATTACGTTATTACCTCAGTGCCTATCACCCACCTAAGAATGAAAGCTCTAAGTCTGCCTACTTTATCCCTATCACCTAGCTTCATACAGAAAAATACTTAAAGAAAAAGAGATGTCCAATTTTTTTTTCTAATATGTATACAACAGGTGAAGCATACAAAGAATGTGCTAGAGTCTATAGAAGGACAGGACACTGGATTCCCTGATGCTCCATGAACCACATTCAGAAAAGTACTTTTACCTTGCTTTCTTGATTGCCGTAAGCTAAAATCTGAAGGCAGTCTGTTGTAATAGCCAAGAATTTAACATTTGTTTTGTTGAGCAAGGCAACCATTTTCTGCAGCCCACCAGCTAAACGCACTGCCATTTTAGCTCCTTCTTGATGCAATAAAAGGTTGTGGAGAGTTGTAATGGCATAAAACAACACAGAATCCACTGGTGAACTAGGAAGAGGAAAAAAGCCTCATCAGAAATGCTGTGATGGCACTCTTCTCCTTCTTAGCTTCAAGCACTGTGACCATGTTTTTCTTACCCAAGCATCTTCACCAGGGCAGGAATGCCCCCAGACTTAAAGATGGCCAGCAATCCCTCACGATGATGAGAAAGATTGTGCAAGGTCCCAGCAGTACAGCGAGCTGTTTCCACATCATTTGTATTCTGCATGGTGCGTACAATAGCAGACACCATCTGAGGAGAACGCATGATGGCGTGTCTGGAAGCTTCCTTTTTAGAAAGCTGATGGACCATAACTGCAGCCTTATTAACCACCACCTATAATGTATAGGAATCAAGAAACAGCATTAATTTTCAAAAACATGCCTTTCAAATACTAAAGACTGATATTGGTGGACATTCAGAGGCTCCTTCCTTGAGAGCTTCCTTCAGAGCAGATTAAAAGCTAGCCATATCGTTACTTACCTGGTCCTCATCGTTTAGCAGTTTTGTCAGTTCAGGGATTGCACGTGTGGCAAGTTCTGCATCATCTTGATAGTTAATCAAATTTACAACTGCGTGTTTCAGCATCTGTGATGGTTCAGCCAAACGCTGGACATTAGTAGGATGAGCAGCATCGAACTGTGTAGATGGGATCTGCATGCCTTCATCTAACGTCTCAGGGAACATTGCAGCTCGCACCCTCTGAGCTCGAGTCATCGCATACTGACCATCAATATCTGGGAAAGATAAATTCAGCACTCACAATCCATAATTCAGCATTCACCTGAATTTGTGCTACCCTAAGTGGTAAGGTAACAGTGCAATCACTCCCCTCTTTTACCACACCATTTTATTTAAGTGATTACATGCTAACTGTTTTAAAAGAATCATTCTCAAAACTGTCTTCTGACTTTTACTAAGGCAGTAACACGCTTACCAGCTACTTGTTCTTGAGTGAAGGACTGAGAAAAGCCCTGCTCCCACTCATACAGGACTTGGGTGGTATCCACATCCTCTTCCTCAGGATTGCCTTTACCACTCAGAGAAGGAGCTGTGGTAGTGGCACCAGAATGGATTCCAGAGTCCAGGTAAGATTGTTGCTGCCAGTGACTAACAGCTGCTTTTCTGTCTGGCTCCATGGCCATGTCCAGCTCCATCAAATCAGCTAAAAAAATCAAACAGCATTAGTATTATCACCACAGAAATGTTATCTTCATTTAAAAATCTGTTCATATGACCCACTGAAATATTGTTAGGAATAGTCAAATCTGAAATTCAGCCAGTAACAACAATGATAGCCAGGATTAGCTCAGTGATGAAATATCTACACTCTTAGGGGACCACCACCTAACAGTTACTCACTGAATTAGTGGAAGAATGGTACTGCATCCAAACGCCAGAAGCAGTCATCCAGACTAGATTCCTGCTGGTGGCTTGTTTGCTATTTCACCAAGCCATTAGGAGGAGTAAGCAGAAAATGGAGCAAAAGGTAGCCTGACAAGTAAGCAGGGAGAGAGTAAAGCAGGGGGATCTGAGCCAGACTGGGTTAATGGAAATGAAGCAGAGCCCTGATTCAGGAACTAAAGGCTTATGATACAAACCTTGGGTAGCCATTGCCCACACAGGATTTTCAAAACCGTTGTATGGTATGCTTCAGATACCCTAGAAGAGTTAATCAGGTCATTAGGATTTAATTTTAAATTAATTTAATTTATAATCTTATAAATTTTATTTATATTTTACTATCAATATAAATTTTAATAAAATATAAATTAAATAATAAAATAAAAATAAAAACATATATTAATATTAAATATTTGTATTTTATTATTTTAAAGTTTGTTTTTAGTACTTTTCAGTCACTAGGATGGCCTCCTAAACATCATGGACTACATCCATGAAAAGTCCCAAATCTCCTTTTATCATAAATGTGAGAATGAAACCCAGACTCTACAGTCTCTTCCATACCCTCAACCACAGCTCCACCACTGCTGAACCTTGAAGTAAAAATTCCTCTTTAATAAGAACCTCTTAAGTAGAAATACAAATTCGTTATTCAGTATGTCAGAAAGTATAATTATTTTTGCAGATACAGAAAATTTATAATGAAAGTCAAGGTGGGGAGGGGGAAACTACTCAAAATCAACTCCTCCTTGAGTTCCCAAAAGCCCTTTGTTCCTTTTTAACTTCATTCACTGAGAAATTCAGAGATCTTTCTAGCCAGTGGAATTGGACATGGGATTTAAAAAAAAAACACCAGATTTTCACTGAATGGTTTTTCTTTCCTGATATAATACAATGCCATCTAAAATACCTTCACACAGCAGGTTTTGGTGACTGGATCATACACTCAATTTCAGATCTTTTACTAAAAAGTAAAATTACTTTTCAAATGCAAGTTTGCAACACAAAAAGCACCTTTTTGGTTAAAATTTTTTCTAGCTCAAATTTATAGCAACAATCTTTTATAAATATTACTGACTAATGCTGTTTTGATCATTATAAAAAACTTAATCATATACATCTATATATCTATATAGATATATATCTTAGCATCTATGTTTGCCTTCTGGCTTTACTGTATAATAGTCAAAAAGAACACTGAATCACATGGGAAACTACCTGCAAATGAGAACTGTTTAAAGGCTCATGGCCACTAGATATTCCTAATAAAAAAATTCCTTTATCACAAAGGATTCCCTTAAACAAGTTTATCTTGCACTACAATTACATATTGGGTTTACCAATATGTAGAGATATGGACTAAAATACTTAAGTGTGAGGGGCACCTGGATGGCTCAGTAGGTTAAGCCTCTCCTCTGCCTTTGGCTCAGGTCATGATTTCAGGGTCCTGGAATCGAGCCCCGTGTCGGGATCTCTGTTCAGTAGGGAGCCTGCTTCTGCCTGCCTCTCTGACTACTTGTGATCTCTCTCTCTCTGTCAAATAAATAAATATTTTTAAAAATGAAAAATAGAGTTAAAAAACACTTGAGAAGTGTGTATTTTATCAATGTAAAAAGGAGTCTAAAAAGTTGGAAACTACATTCTAAAGTCCTATTTGATCTATCTAAAGGAAGTGTGTATTAATTATTCCTGAAATTGCTCTTCTAGTTCTAGATTTTCGTAACCACAAAGATCCCCTGACACATAAAGATGACAAGAGTTGTGGATACAATTGTTTTAGTGTCCATGGCAGAAACAATTGACAATCTTTGTACACAGCAAAATGAAGGACAGAAAATAATAAAGGTGGTTCCTGTCAATAAGTATCTTTTAAGATACCAAGTGGGATTATGTGTTTAAGGTTTTGATTCAGAGTAGGGCATAGAAACTTGCTTGAATTTTTATGAACATTCTAGCATACACAAGTGATCCACAGACCACACTTTGAGAAATACCAAGTTCTTCACTAATCGATGCTGCATTTTAGCTTTTATTCTTCTGCCTCTCTGGAAACTGAGTTCTCCAGTCCAGTTCCCAGTGTATTTCTGGGAAAGGCGACCTAACACGCGTTCTACATTGAGCGCCTCCTTTGGCTAATGAATGCTACAGGGCTCAGAAACAAACTAGTCACTATAATATACATAAATAGTATGTGTTAATCAACTGTTTATGCTATTGGTAAGGCTTCTGGTCAGCAGCAGGCTATTAGTAGTTAAGTTTTTGGCAAGTCAACAGTTATATGCTGTTCTTCAAGGATCTAGTACACATGGCTTCAAGGAAAAAAAAAACATTTATAGTTTAGTACTGTTTCCTTGTTGATGCAAAGACAAAACATTAAGTCATGTTACTGCATAAAATCTGTTTATAGGGGCTGATCTGTAATTTGACTGTAATCTATAATGATTTTATGGAAAAAAGCAAGCTGCTATTCCAAACTGACAATATCAATTTGTATGTTGGGGACCTGTAAATACTATTATTTTTATAGCACTTAAATTTTATGCAGCATATGAAAAAATTATTCTTGTTCTTCACTACAATCCTATGTGTGAAGGAGGCCAAGTGTCAATCCAGCAGGCTGAGAAATAGAAAGTAGGAAGGAAAATGGGGATTTACATAAGCAACAGTATAACCAAATCACTCCTACATTACTCTGCAGACAAATCCAAAATTTCCAAAAATATGAGAACTATTCATTTTAGAATTTTCTTTAGAAACTGAATATACTGTCTAAAGAGAACTAGTCCAGAATCTTGCCCAAAAGGAGAGCCTTCCTCAGTCTTCCTCTGGACAGACCTTTCAGCCCAAGGGCTGGCTTCCCCTCCACCACACCCTGCCAATCATTAGGGGCCCAACATATCAGAAAACCCTCCAATATCAAAGGAAGAAGTTCAAGAAAAATCAACAGAAAAACGGACTCCAGAGCAACACAGAATTTTTAAAAAGGGTTAAGGATGGGAAAGGAAACAGAACGTTTCAATTTATTATTTTTGGAAAAACCCTCTTAAAACATTAAGGAGAAAGATGCTCAATATACAAAAGAGAAGAAACAAGATGATCAACCTAGATGATCAAAGTTCCAACCACTGGGCATTTCAGAAAGAATTAGGAGAAACAGAAATAGGGAAAAGGCTATTAAGTTCCAACTCAAGATGAAGGGAGGATAGTGCTAATGAATTATGAAGTACTAAATGCTCCCAGATGCAAGTAATCACTAACTACAGACTACATTACAACGCCTTGTGTCCTGCCAGCTTTACCACCACCAAGTGGTACTTTAACAAAGAAAGAAGATTGCCAGGATCGCCAATTTTTCCAGTTTAGTAGGTAACGGATTCATGGATCCTTCCTTATTTTTTTTTTTTTGTTGTTATTTAAACAACTGTACTCTTTCCAGTTATCTCTAAATTTATCTATTTTTGATTTAAAAATCTATAAGGTTTTAATAAGATATGGAATTAAAAAGATATATCCTTTATATGTTAATAATTTCTACCTAGGTGAAAGTTCATCTTGATCCAGACCTTCAAAGTATTGGTCAAAGTATGGTCAAAGTATTACCATAAACATTTTCCTTCAGCTTTTCTAACAGGACTACTTAAGCATTCTAGGCTTTTCTTTTTTCTTATTAGGAAAAATTTCAACTATTCTGGAAAGTAGACACAACTCTACAATGAACACCAACATCACCTATACTTAATGACTGTTGGTATTATGCAATATTTGTGTCCTCTCACAGAATAATTTCAAAGTACGTCACATGCATTAGTTCATCATGTGGCTACAAAAAGGGTTATTTTTTTGCAAACCAGAAAATTTTTATAAAAGATTAGCCTTACTAGCTGCTACTCGATTCACAAAGAGTGAACTGGAGCCTCTACTTTAAAGTACCTTGTGTACTTTAAGTGGCCTTCTGTCAAAGTCTATGTGAGAATTCTTAGTATGACACAGGTTTCACACTGAAGTTTACTTCTCCAGTTCCCCTCAGGACAAAACATCTTAATTACCTGAGAGTTCACAAAATCTGAGTATTACTAACTAGGAGAAACTTTGCTATGTAAAAATAAAGCAGATGTATTATAAAGCCACATTTTTATACTGGCAGTTCATGCAAACAACTGACTTTCCAAAAACCCATACTGAAAGAACCAAGGCCAATCACTTAACTCTGTTTTCTTAAATAAGAAAACACAACTTGACTTCAGGAACATAAAAAACTTATGAAAAATCCTCAGAGATTAAGAATAGTTCTAAGTAAAATCTGCTTTGTAAATCTAAAAGCATACACATATGCATTTTTATTAACCATCCCTACTAATACTTTGCCAATTAAAAAATTTATAGTCTCCTCAAATCTTCCTGTTTGCACACTTCTTATTCATCAGGAACACTTCTAAATCACAGCTTGCTCCAGTTTCCTTCCTACTTTTACTCCTCAGCTATGTCTGAGTATTCTGAGGAGTCTTCCTATACCAGCTGATAAAAAACAAGTATCTAATGACACTTTTGCTCCTTCAAACTCCTTAATATTAATGGCCTTTGTGTTATCTTTAAATACATTGGCATAAAAATGACTACCAGAATATGAACTGTGATTAGGAAAAATTAGGACATTACCCAAATGATCTCTCTTCTTTTTATTGTCTTCCCTATTCTCTACCCTACCTATAAAGTAATACATATATATGCTTAGTATAAAATATTTTTGTCATTTGCATAATAATGATACACCATTAATGACACTTGGTATATTTAGTATTTTATAAATTTACTATTAGATATTCTTTTAATATAAACACGCAAAACCAAATTCCTCGTATTGTACACATTAACAAAATATTTTCATCTATACTGCATCATTTATATGTAGTATAATGTAACCAAATCTCCCATTCTTGAATATCTAGTCCTCCCCCATTTAGTTTGCTATTCAAACAATGCTGAATAAAAATCTCTGCATATGAATGATTCTCTTAGTTTCTTCCATGGGAACTGCTCCACTACTGGGTTAAAAGAGTAAGAATTTATAAGGTCTTTGATACACAGTTCCATAATACTGATGGAGCATAAGCAGACATTTTCACAGAAGGCCCTGTATAAGTGGCCAGCCTACGAAGCAAGGTACGCAGCCATCAACTGTTACCTCCAGACAACCTGTTATAGCCATGTCCATCCAATGTACACACCACCCAAGTCTGCAAGTTTTTCTAAATTCTGAGATTAAATGCTTAATTTGTTTGTTCGCCACATGTAGCTTTTTTGGCTTGCCAGATTCTTAATGCTGTCCTTTTATATTTTTATAAAGTACATGCAGATGTTATAAAAAGCTCCTTAAATAATCGCGGATACAGCATATTTATGCCTCCTGTGTATATCTGAAAACATGATTTATACTTAAAATAATTTGACTATGGTAATATCCTTTACACTTCTGATATATCCTTAGTCTCACTGATAGCTTTGCACAGAATTTTAGGTCAGTAACATTATCTGGATCCTTCATAAAGCATGTTTATTTTATTTATTTAAAGATTGTATTCATTTATTTGACAGGGAGAGAGAGAGAGAGACAGTGAGAGAGGGAACACAAGCAGGGTGACTGGGAGAGGAAGAAGCAGGCTCCCCGCAGAGCAGGGAGCTCCATGTTGGGGCTCAATCCCAGGACTGGCATCATGACATGAACCAAAGGCAGGTGCTCAATGACTAAGCCACCCAAACACCCCAAAGAGAATGTTTTAAAACACACTTTCACTTTATTCACTCTGAACAAATCACTACAAAAATCAGCCTATATTAAGCTATATTAAACTAAGGAAGCAAAAAGATATTTTAAAACACAGCTATTTCAAAGTACATAAGTACATAAGAAATAGCCACAGGCACGTTTTTATAATTTCCAAATATAATTTTATGCCAGCTAAGTTAAAAAATCAAAATGTTTACGACTGCTGATGCAGTAAAAGTATGATTACATGCTAGCTTCTTAATATGTGGGTGCAAAGGGAATCAGGAATGAAAGGTATTAAAGATGTCTTCAACCCTTCAGCATTTTTAAAAAATCAAATAAATACCTCAAAATTACATATATCTCTTAATCTGGGTCACCGGTGAATACATGACTATTTGTTACATTATTCTCTATATCTTGCAGAGCAAAAAATAACTGGTTAAAAATAAGGAAATAGCTCTACACTGGTATTTCAGGTAAACTCCAAATATGATTTCAAAATATAAGAAAATCTTTGTACTTCAGTATTTTCAATTAAAGTGGAACTATTCAGAAAAGACACAAGTATTTCATGTACACTTTTGTCAAACCAACTAAACCTAACAAATTCAAGTCTCAAAGATGAGGATAAAATAAATACTCCTGTCTCCTTAGAGGCAGCAGTCATAAAAGCTAATCAGCAGGCCACAAGTCTTTTTTATAAGGCTAAAAAGTATAAGCTATGTGGGAGGGTCTCTGTTTCCTGAAACTGAAAATCTTGTTTCTCTCAAGTTCACAAAATGATGATTAACTAAATACTTTTTAACTTGAGGATTTTCTTTGTTAACACTCTAGAGACATTTTTACACCCATTTTAAGGTACAGTGTGGTAACGCTGCACAGAGAATAGTTCACAGTTCAACTAGACTTTTAATAAAAGAGACCATTATGTACAAACTACTTTCCTATGTACAAAATAGGTTAGAAAAATATAATCACAAAAAGATCTCATTCATAAAAGCGACACTAAAAACAAAGTACATACAAGATTAAATGGAATTACATTTTTTGGACTGGAAAGCTTTTGCTATTGTTGATTTTCTCTGACTTTAGTTTGTAAGTTTAATGTATCCCCCCCAAAAGTCTCAGAGTTCTTTAGCACTGAAAATGGTTCTTAAGTTCATCTGGAATAGGAGTATAAAGATGATAATAATAATAAAAAAGACAAATAACTATGAGAAGGGACCGATTTGATCAGATACTAAAGTACATTATAAATCACCAGTCACAGCAATTAAAGAATTATATAATTGGGATATGAGTGGATAAGACTACTGTAATCAGACAATACCAAGATATAATCTGGCAATTTAATAAATGAAATAAGTGATACTTCAAGTAGTGGGAGGCAGGTGGATTATACAATTAACAGTATTAGGAAATGGGCTTGTCATCTAAAAATCATTTCTTTTATCCTTTTTCATCTACTTTCATTTCACTGTATTAAAATTAAGCCTACATTCATCAAATATTTACATGTAAGAAATAATACACAATGAGATAAAATAATGTATATATAAGTAGGGGTGATATACAATAAACAATGGTAAAAAAAAAACTAATAGAAGCATGACCTGAAACTCTGAAACTGGCAGGACCATTAGTGTATGTACATAAAATTTCTACATTCCAGGCCAAAAAAAACCATACAAAGTAACTTTAAAAATGACATGCTGGACACAAGACAGGTGAAACAGGATTAAAGGATAATATCCATATTACACAAAGAACTAAGGAGAAAATCAGTAAGAAAAAAACATTAGGTAAAGGGCAAGAACCATCATTTCAAAGGAAAAATAAAAAGCAACCAATAAATGTACACAAAATAGAAACTCATTTATTTTTTGCTATCAGACTAGTAAAGATAACCATCAGTTTGTTCTCTATGGTTAAGAGTCTGTTTCTTGGTTTGTCCTTTTTTTCCCCCCTTTGCTCATTTTTTTAAATTCCACATGAGTGAGATCATATGAGATTTGTCTTTCTTTGACTTACTTTGCTTAGAATTATGCTCTCTCCATATTGTTCCAAGTGGCAATAGTTCTTTCTTTTTTATGGCCGAGTAATATTCTATTACATATATCAACTACATCTTTATCCAGTTATGGGTCAGTGGACACTTGGGCTGTTTCCATAGTTTAGCTACTGTAAACAATGCTGCTATAAACATAGGGGTGCATATATCTTCTCAAATTAGTGTGATTGTATGTATTCTTTGGGTAAATACCCAGTACTGGAATTACTGGATCATATGGTAATCCTATTTTAATTTTTTGAGGAAACTCCATACTATTTTCCACAGTGGCTGCAGCACCACTCTGCATTCCCACCAACACTCCAAGAGGGTTCCTTTTTCTCCACATCCTTGCCAACACCTGTTTCTTGTAAACATGGATTTTTTTTTTAATAGTACAGTACTGTAATCAAAGTATTTTCTCTTATGGTTTTCTTCACATTTTCTTTTCTCTAGCTTACTTTACAGTAAGAATACAGTATATAATACACTCAACACATAAAAATGTTTTAATCCTCTGTTATTAGTAAGGTTTGTTTTTTTTCTATTAACAGTAGGCCATTAGCAAGTTAAGTTTTGGATGAGTCAAAGTTATGCACAGACTTTGGACTGTGTGGGGTCTGATGGCCCTAGTCCCATTATTCAAGAGTTAACTGCAGTTAAACTGGCAGAAATTTTCTGGAGGATAAGTTGGCACTACCCACTAAATATAAGTGTAAATACTCTCTTACTTTAAAATTTCATTTTTAAAACAGAAATGCATTATGCAGGAATATTCACAGAAGTATGCTAAAAGGTCTGCACAGTGAAGCATTCATACAAATTGCTGGAAATTACTCAAATGCTCGTCAACAAGGGAATGAGTAAAAAATAATTTATCTATTAAATGGGATGTATTTTCATTCACTGAACAAATATTTAACACCTTTCATGTTACTGGCATTGCAATAACAGTGAATAAGAGTCGGCAAGTCAAGGTCACACATCTAGTAAAGCTTGCAATCTACAATTAGAAAGTTAATAAAAACAAAACAATTTAAAAGAGCGAGAACTGCTGTAAAGGAAATAAACAAGGTGAGAACAGAATAACGGGTTGAGGACAAAGATTACTCTGGGTAAGAGTGAGAGATGATGGAATAACATTTGAGCAGAGGAGGAGGAACCAGTCAACTAAAGATGGGACAGAACATTTCATGCAGAGAAAAAGAAGAAAGGAAGATAAGCTATTTGGTAAAGGTACTAAAAGGTCACCAGTGTAACAAGAAGTCAGGGAACTATGAAAAGAGGAACGGCCAGGTCAAAAGGGATACAGAATAAAATCCAAAGTGCACTAAGAAGCCACTGGAGGTGCATGTACTTTGATTTATACTTTTTTTCTTAGTTTTAAAAAGATTTTATTTATTTGACAGAGAGAGAGAGAGAGAGATGACAAGCAGGCAGAGAAGCAGGCAGAGAGGCAGACGGGGGCGAAGTGGGGGGAGCAGGCTCCGTGCTGAGCAGAGAGCCTGATGTGGGGCTCAATCCCAGGACCCTGAGATCATGACCTGAGCCTAAGGCAGAGGCTTAACCCACTGAGCCACCCAGGTGCCCCAGATTTAGACCTTTTAAAGTTCACTCTAGTATCTCCATGGATAAAAAAGATGGTGAGAGGCCAAAAGAAAAGCAGGGACATCAATCAGGAAGCTACTATAAACAAAATCAAGTGAGAAGGGATAGTATGTAGCCATTAAAAATAATGAATTTTTTAGGGAAAAAAAATTCAACACATATTTGTTATGCAAAGCATTTGTATATTTTCAGATTTTTTGGCATACATTCCCAGAATTAAATTTATGTATGTAATACAATGTATTAGGAATGATACATGTCCAAGAAAATATATCATTTAGCCCCATATGTGTTAGCCAGTGATACTAACATTAAGGAAATATTTTTATGTATGAAAGGTAAGTGGCCTATAAAACAAACTTTCTGCAAAAGAATGTGGAACCTCCTCAGCCAACCATTAGTACCGCAAGAGGGGGAAAAAAAACTAAAAAAACCCCAAATTCTTTGGAAAAATAATGTTTTCTAAAAGCAAGAAAATCAAACATTGCACTTTTTAATAACTAGACAAATAACATTTTATTTAACTATACAAATTTTCCAATTTTTAGTAGTTTAATAGAGATTTTCATTCAGTTCTTGTTCTATTAAAATGGCACTACTGTAAGAATCAACTACACCACAAAGTAATGCCAGATCTGATTAATTTATTTTGAATATTGTTTTACAGCATTATTTTAAGATGCTGCCTTGTAAAATCAGGTAAACATCTAATTTTGCCTTTGACATACTTAGCAACACTTAGCAACTTGAGTTCTGAGTCTAATGTTACCCCACTAAAATCTTCCCAGAAACCTCGTAAAGTAGGCAACATTCCCCCAAATAATCAGATTAAAAGCCTGATGAGCAGCAGTTAATAGAAGAGTACAGCTAATAAACTGCTCAGTTAAAATTCAAATCCAGGTCTAATGTTTAAGCTCAGAGTCATGTGCCCCCCTCCTTTTTAAGATTTTGTTTATTTATCTGACAGAGATCACAAGTAGGCAGAGAGGGAGGAAGAGACAGAGAGGAGGAAGCAGGCTCCCCACTGAGCAGAGAACCCAGGAGAGCGCAGGACCATGACCCAAGTGGAAGGCAGAGGCCTCAACCCACTGAGCCACCCAGGTGCTCCAGCCCTTTTAATCATATCATATATCCCACTCTCACCCCAAAGCTAAAGGCAATTTGAATTTAACAATGTTGCAGATCACTGCAAGAGAAAGGACAGCAAAAAGAACTACACTCTTTGAACAGTGACTACAGGAAGAAAAATAAATAAATAAATAAAACTAAGATGCAAATCACTACTACTTCATATTGATTCTGTGCCTAGCTAGATGGCACTGCTGCTGACAAGAAAATGCAAAATTTTCAAACACAAGCTTATTATGCCAAGGAGACAAAATAGTTTATTTCAAGAAAGTTTCCAGATGTTAACCTCTAAGATCCCGCTACAGGAAGAATTAGCAATGGACTCAATGACTTCTACAAGTAATTAATGTGTTACTTTATACCCCTTAGCAATAACCTTCCTCTTAAAAAAAGTTCAATGTGTGAACTCAATGAGAGCTGGGGCTGTATCTTTCTTTTCTCATTGTATCGAAAGTGCTTAGCACATACCAAGCTTTTAAATAGGTTGATGGACTAAAGGTGTCAATAAGAAAGATGTTCAAAAACTAGACAGTAAGACAAATGAGATATAATAAAAAGGCTTAGATAACCAACGAACAAACCTATGAGACTTCTTAAATGCCTTTAAGGAACATGAAGGGTTCATTTATGAAGAACGTATCTCATTTGAAACAGAGGTCAGCAAACTTTTTCATAAAGGGCCAGATAATAATTTGAGCCTCGGTAGGCCGTAAAACGGACTGTACCAAAATAAAAAGCTTTGCACAGCAAAGGAAACCACCAATAAAACGAAAAGACAATATACCAAATGGGAGAAAATATGTGCAAATGATATATCCAATAAAGATTAGTATCCAAAATATATAAAGAACTTACACAACTTTAAACCAAAACAACCCAAACATCTAATTAAAAACTGGACAGATGACCTGAATAAACATTTTTCCGAAGACCTACAAACAGCCAACAGACACATGAAAAGATGCTCAACATCATTAATCATCAGGAAAATGCAAACCAAAACCACAACGTGATAGACAAGAAATAATAAGTGTTGGCAAAAATGTGGTGAGAAGGGAACCCCTGTGCACTGTTGGTGGCAGCAGAAACTGGTGCACCACTATGGAATGGAGGTTCTTCTTGAAAAATTAACAGCAGAAATACCATATAATCCAGCAATTCCAAAACTAGGTATGTATCCAAAGAAAACAAAAACACTAATTGGAAAAGACATATGCACCCCATGTTTACTGCAGCATTATTTACAATAGCCCAGATATGGAAGCAACCTAAATGTCCATCCGTAGATGAACGGATAAAGATGTGGTATATATATACACACAAGGGGACATACTCAGCGATTACAAAAAAAACAAAAAACAAAGGAATCAGTGCCATTCATAGCAACATGGAAGGGACCGCTTACAGAGAATTAAGCAGAGCAAATTCAGACAAAGAAAGGAAAACACCATACGATTTCACTTGTACGTGGAATCTAAAAACAAATGAGAAAAAAAAAAAAAAAGCAGAAAGATTTATAAATACAGAGAACATGTGGTTGCCAGAGGGAACAAGAGAAGAATGGGTGAAATAGATGAAGGAGATTAAGAGGTACAAATTCCCAGTTTTATATATATATATATATATATATATATATATGTATTTTTTCCCAGTCATAAAATAAATACATCACAGACATGAAAAGTACAGCATTGGAAACATAGACAATAATAAAATAATACTGTAAAACCATTGTATGGTGACAAATGGTGACTATGCTTATCATGATGAGCAGTGAGTAATGTACAGGATGTGCAATCTCTATGTTGTACACAGGCAACTAATACATTATATGTTAGCTATACTTCCAGCAATAAAAATGTTTCTTAAAAAAAGATCTTGGTTGCAACTACTCAACTCTATTATAACATGAAAGCAGCCAGACAATGTGCACACAAGCACGGCTGTATTCCAATAAAACTTTACTCATGAAAATCGCAAATTTGCAATTTCATGTAATTTCACATGTCATAAGATCTTATCCTTCTTTTGACTTTTTAATCAGCCATTAAAAAAATGTAAAAACTATTCTTAGTCCTCAGGCGATACAAAAACAGGTAGAGGACAGTAGTTGCCCTTTCCCTCACTGATTACATACTTTCACTGAGGACAAACCAAATGCAACCGAGTTTACATTTATTTTTTAAACATCTTACTTATTTGACAGAGAGAGACAGAGTAAGAGTGAGTGTGAGTGTGCATGGGGAGCGGCAATGAGAGGGAGAAGCAGGCTCCCAGAGCAGGGAGCATGATGTGGGGGCTCGATCCCAGGATCGTGGGATCATGGCCTGAGCCGAAGGCAGATGGGTAACAACTGAGCCACCCAGGTGCCCCCTGAATTTACATTTTTAATTAAGTACATTAATCCTAAATGTGAAGACCAGTAACAGAAAGGGTTAAATTAAGTAAGCTAACAGGTTGCTGAGAGGTCACATACTGGTTTTTGCCTGCACCTCCAAAAAACAGGTTATGTGAAAAACAAAACTGGAACAAATGACATATGAAAGCCACAAGACCATTTATTTGGGAAAAATATTTCAGGCCATTAATTCCAGGTATGGATAAAACCAGAATTAGGCCTCAATATATGTATGCCTTTTAAAATCTTTTTTACTATAAAGATCGCCAGGTTTGCTTGAAGAACCCTTTAAACTGGTTATCAGATCCTTGCTATGATTCTAACCTGGAAATTTGAAAAAAAAGGGGGGGGGGGCGGACTCCACTCCATCCCCACAGTTCCGTAACCCAGTAGGGCTGGGATACGACACTGGCCTAGCATTTTTAAATGTTTAATGTGTCATACATGTTGCCGACAATGCTACTGCCAGCAAGGGGCTACAGCCGTAGATGAAACATATGATCCAACTGATGTATATATAACCATCAGCAACTCAAGTTAAATAATAAAACAAATGGGACTCCACAGAATAACCACAGGGTCAGCTCTGTTAAGAAACAAATTTCATAAGGACAACACGAATACTTACTGTAACTTAAAAAAAAAAAAAAAAAAAAGATTTTATTTATTTATTCAAAGAGTGAGCACAAACAGGGAGGGGCAGAGAACAAGGGAGAGAGACTCTCAAGTGGACTAAGCTCCAGAGCCCCACGAAGGCCTTGATCTCAGGACACTGAGATCATGATGAGAGCTGAAATCAAGAGTCAATGTTTAACCCACTGTTAAACCCAATGTTTAAGCCCCCATTCTTATTAATCTTATTAATCTTTAGCAACCTTCTATACTACTCTCCCAAACAGAAGGATTTTTTGCTGCTTTTGGCAGCCTTACCACAGTAACAGGTTTCATAATCATAAGGCTCTCATATTTAGAAAGAATAGCAGAGTATTATAGAAAGTACAGTGAGCTAGGAAGCTTTTATTTTCAAGATGTGACTACTTTCATTATCTCAATACAAAAAAAAACTTAAGGAATAGCTCTAAATCTCTGTTCTACCTTAAGTCCAAAAATACACCAACAAATGAGTCATAACCTGGAGGTATATATGAATGCCTCACTGGCATATTATGTTCTGTTTTCTCAATTTGCCAATTTTGATGTTAATCAAGATTTTCTGTTCCACAAGAAAGTTCCCCCACAATCCCTTCATTTACTGAAAAGTTCAAGGATATAGCAATATCAATGGCATAAATAAAACATATGTTAGATTTCATTAACAGACTCTGGTTAGACAGTAGTGATTAAAGCAGACATGGTCCTTGCATCCTTGATAGGGAGAGACAGATTACTGAATAAACAATTACAAAAAGAGCTTTGTGTATAAGCAACAAATGGGAGAAGGGAGGACAAGTGGAAGGTCCTACCTATAGTGGCCAAAGGCTTCTGGAAGATAACCTTCAAAAACTGAGACCTGAAGAATGATGCAAAAGAGACAGCAATATGAGGAGCAAAGCAGGGTCATTCCAGAAACAGAAGTAACATGTGCAGAAGCCCAGTCATGAAGACCTGATCACCTTTTTTAAGAATGAAATCTTGAGACCAGTGTTTAATTACAATGGGAAAGTGAGTGCAATGAGATGAGGCTGAAAATAGCCAGATCCTGTAGCATTCTTTAGCCTTTGGTAAGAAATGCATTTTTTCCCTAAGTGCTACTGAAAGTTCACGAAAGGATATAAAGTGGTGAATAACAAAATCCCACTTTTTAAAAGATTTTATTTATCTATTTATTTGATAGAGTGTGTGCACATGCGTGCAACTGCAAGTGTGCAAGGGCAGGGGGTGAGAGGTAAGGAGCATAGAGGAAGGATGGGGAAATACTCTCAAGCAGACTCCCTGTTGAGCACGAAGCTCATGGCAGGGCTCAATCTCAGGACTCTGAGATCATGACCTGAGCTGAAACAAGAGTCTGGATGCTTAAGTGACTGAGTTCCCACTCAGGTGCCCCAATATCCCACTGAGTTTTTAAAAGCTGGTTTTGGTTATAATGGGAAAAAACTGAAAAGGGGACAAGAAATAATGAAAGGAAACCTGTAAAGAAATTATAACAAATAGTCCAGGTGATGGTGGTAGTTTAAGCTAGGGCAGTAGCACTAAGCACAAAAAAAGATCTACACTGGAAAAATACTCTGGAAATAGACAACAGACTGGCTGTAATAAATGAGAGAAATTGAAGTTGGGTAAGAGAAATTCATTAAGAATCTTAAGTACCTGGGTTGAGCAATTAAGTTGTAATACTGCGTTTAGCGCAATGAAGGGAAAAAAAGCCGCAGAGGGTGTATTTCTAGAACTGCACTGTCCAATTCAATAGCTACTTTACATTTACATTTAATTTTATTAAAAATGTAGTTCTTCAGATTGCCATATTTCAAATGCTCAAGCACCACATGGCTACCATACTAGACAATATAGATACAGAACATTCCCACTACTACAGAAAATTTTACTGGTGATTGCTGTATAGGAAGAATAAAGAAAAAAATAAATAAAAATAGAAATAAAGTATCAAATGCTGGGAGTCCAGCAAGAATAAAGCTGAAAAGTATCCATATGGTTGGTCAACATGCAGGTCCAATAGTGAGCTCAAGCAGAGCATGAACTGGAATGGGAGATGGAAAGTGGAGACATATCCATAAGATAGGGACACACTGTGAAATGGAACAGACAAATAAATGGGGCATTAGCTGGAGGAAAGCAAAGGGTGTCCAATTCTAGAACATTCACCCAGCCAACAACCTTTACTGACCACATATAACTTCCAGACACTCTTCTGGATACCAGGGATATAAAACTAAGACAAGACCAGGAGAGAAAGTAAAAACAAGCAAGTAAACAATGTTTCTTCAGAGTATAAGTGCCACAAACCAAGTAAGAGAATATGATAAAACAAAAATGAGTGAACAGAAAAGACTTCAATGTAGAAGTGGTATCTGAACATGAGCCATAACTGACAAGAAGAAACCATCTCTGCAAAGGTCTGGAATATACCTATATGCTATTGGGAATGATCCAAATAAGGTGGTAATACTCACTCAACACATATTTACCAGTCCACTACTGTGCAGCATGCCTGTAGGCAATGGGAAGAAAACAGCCAAGGTCAAAGACAAAAATCCGTCTTTCTGGAGTTTACATTCTAGTAGACTAAGAAAGAAGAAAAATAACAAAACAAAATATTATGTTACAGAGTGATGAGGGCTAAAGAGAAACATAAAGCAAGAAAGGAGATAGGAAGTTAGGTAAGGACTGTAATTTCAAACAGGACAGCAAAAAAAAAAAAAGCCTGAAAAAGGTAAGGAAGTGAGCCATGATATGGCGCATGCTTGACCAGTTGGAGGAAAAGTATTAAGTATCACAGAAGAAGAGAAGGAAAAAAGTAAGTGCTAAAGAGTGCTGAACAGAGTGCCTTTACTGAATGAGATGGTAAGCACCTGGAGGTTTCTGAACAAAAAATTTACATGATCTATTGCTTTAAAAGGATTACTCTGGCTACTGTGTTGAGAATACACTTTAGGGGAACAAAGGTATAAGCACGGAGACCCGTTAGAAGGCCTGTGCAGTAATCTGGGCAAATGATCACAATGGCATGGTTCTAGGAAAAAAAAAAAAAATGGGTTTTGGAAAGGGAAAGCAGACACAACTTGTAGACAGAGTCTGGATATGCTGTGTGACAGAAAATGAGTCAAGAACAATATTGTTAGAAGTTTGAGTCACTGGAAAGAATCAGGTGCATTTAGGAACAACTTAAGAGAAACAGTCTTACAGGAAACTGGGAGCTCAGTTCTAGATGTATTATGTTTGTAATGCTTCTTAGACACCCCAAATTTTTTTTCAAAATAGCTGGATATTAGCATATAGAGTTCAGGGGAGAAACTCAAGCTAGGGATATAAATTTGGAAGTTATCCACAAACAAATGTTATCTGTTTAAAGCGGTAGGACTGGTGGGTATTCGGACAACAAAAAAAGAGAAGTCCTAAAGCTAAACTCTCAGCCACATCCACAAAGGTCAGAGAAATAACAGAAAAAGCAAAGGAGACTAAAAAGGAACCACCAGTGAAGTATGAAGAAAACTGCTAGCAGACACGGTGGCCTAGAAGCCAAAGAAAAAGCATTTCAAGCCAACTGTGCCAAATGCTACTAATAGGTTAAATGAAATGAGGATTGGAAATTTTTGACAGTGGTTGCTGGTAGGGGTTTTAAAGGGAGAGTGAATATTAGCATATTTTTCAAGGTATTTTGTGTAGGTGGTAGGTGAAAGGAGAGACAGGAAGAAAACTGTTTTAAAATGAGATAAACAAAATAATCATGTTTGTATGCTCATGGGAAGAGCTTAGTAGAGAAGGAAAAACCAAAGATGCAAAAGAAGGGACTGATAAGAGTAGTATTATTCTTGAGACCAAGAGGGAATGGGATCTAGTACACAAATGAACTGGTCTGTCCTTATTTTGGAATACTACAGTTCATCCACAGTGACAGAGAAAGAGCACAGTCACAGATACAGGAGCATGCAGGTATTCTTTCAATTATTCAGTATGCTTAGTGAAACAGAAAAGCAATGGCATTAGATGAGTGAGGATAGGGAGGAGGTGCTGTGTTGTCTGAGAAATAGAAGAAGATAAAGTCCTAGAAGAGGGTCAACTAATAGACCAGGGACCATTGGGCATAAAGCCAGAGAAGGACAAAGTTGTTGAGAGTATGTGTAAGAAAGTGATTATGATTCAACATGAAATTTCAACTGGGTATAAGTGAGGGTGAGGGATACTGAAAAGCTTAGATGTATAGATTTTAGGCTCTGGTAGAGGTGAAGGGCTGCTGGAACTGAAAGTATTTACTAGAGGAATACAACAGTGGCATACCTGAAAAGAGATTGGAGAGGATACAGTTATTGGTGAAAGACAAGGTATTCTAGGATATGAAATGGGAACATGTGGATGAATTAAGACTGAAAAATAAGAGCACTGGAAAAGAAATCAAGGAACCATAGGCATTTTTTATATCAATGTTCCTCAAAAAGCCAGACCAGACACCATAAGGAGCTTGTGCCAGATTGTACATCAACACCCTGCGTCCATTATCAAAAAAGACTTGCTGCAAAAAAAGGTCAGCTGCATGAAACCATTGAATTTAGTGACAGGTGATTTATATTCTGGCACAAACCTCTTATCATAATCCATACTAGTAATGAACAGTTCAGATCAGACGACATTCTGAGTAGCACTATTCTACTTGGACACTGATTACCACCAAGAATTATGACAGAAAAAAGAAGAAAGTGAGCCAGGCTAATAAAGTGTTAAGGGAGCTCCTGGGTGGCTCAAGGGGTTAAAGCCTCTGCCTTCGGCTTGGGTCTTGACCCCCCCCTCCCGCCCCCCTGCCTCTCTGCCTACTTGTGATCTCTATCAAATAAATAAATAAAATCTTAAAGAAAAAAAGAAGTGTTTCAAGGAAGGAGGGAGATGACCCTCCTTACTTTTTCTTTTTTTCCTCAGACATCACAATACCTCCCCAGGAAAGTTGGCAGATGACTAAAATAAAGAGTGGTAGTGGGTAGCATAATTTGATGGGATGAGAGTAAAAAGTTTGAAATTCTGGAAACTAATGGTCAAGATGTGACAATGAGAAACAAAGACACTTTCTCTATCTCTTTGTTTAGTACTAAGGTGTGCAAAAAGATACTGAGAGAGCTGCAAGGGAAATAGCATTATCAAGAGAGAGGCTAGGTTACAGTGGGATTAATAAAGAGAAGGCAACATTCCCAGAATACATTGAAAATAAAAGGGTATGCTGATGAGTATGAGTTATAGAAGGCATAGTGAGTGAATTTCAGGAGGATGATAAAAGGTAGGAGACAGAAAAAAAGCAACAGGATTAGAATCTGGAGGGATCAAGACTAATATAAAGAAGTTAGGTATAACTAAAAGAACAAAGTCCTTAAAAAGCCATGAGCCAGGACTGGCCTCTGACCAGGATATACTATTTCCTCCATTTTAAAGATGCAGACGGATAGGGTGGTAAAGGAGTTCCTGCTTAGGTTCTGAGGGGCAAGAGGGGACTCATTTGAAGAACAGAGAAGGTTAAATAGTCTTCCTGTCTCTGAGCTTTCTAGAGAAATGTAATATGATCTGAGTTATAACGGCAAAGGGAGAAACCTGAGGCCCCTTAGCATACAGTCAGGCTATTCTTCAAGCATGATTATTAAGTATTCTTACAAAAAAAAAAAAATTAGTACTTTCCAGCTTCCACGTTTGAGCAATACCAATTAAACTATCATTTCTCTGCCTCATGAGTGACCCCCCACCCCCAATCTTGAGGTATTCCAGACTTTTAATCTCTTAAACTTTCTGGCTTCTTTATTTCTTATTCTATGGGAAATAGAAAGACTGGCACTCTGATTCAGGACCCAGGAAAAATGACAGCTGAATTAAGGCAGGAAATGTGACCTAAAGGACAACTATCAGATAAAGAATAACAGTTTCACAACATGAATGGATCACACAAAATATGCATAATTAGAAGATATAACAATATAAACCTAATTTCATAGTCTCACGTGGCTTTTCCAATGGAAGATAATAAAAATAATAAAATAGCTGGACTTAAAAACCAAACTGTAAAATGCCAGAAAATAGACTAAATTTACTAATCTATCCAAAGAGTTCTATTCTATGTCCATGCACACTAGGTTTCCTGTAATATTTAATGTCTACTTTTGCATCTAAATGAACTATTAGGTAGATAAAAGTAATGTGTCACATTGCTGCAATCTTTCAGTAGCTCAGAAAAAGAACTTAATTGTAAGCCAGCACTTTCTATACAGCAGAACAGAACACCACTTGGAAACCTCCACAGTTAGACTGGAAAATATTTCCAACAAACCCTTGTTCCTGTTTTACACATATGGCACTCATCTAGTATACAGAAAACTTCAAAGACAGACTCACTCCCTACATCCTTACCCCCAAACCACTTAATTATACTTAAAAAAAGTTTACAACAATCACCCCTTAATGCAGCAAATTACTACAATCATTTAAGATCATCTTCAAATTGCATTCCCAAGAAATTCTGCAGTAAGTCTAACTTCTCACATTTTTATATGAAAAATGTACAATAAAATATATGTATATACATACATACATCATAATTATTTCAGCTATCCTAAAACCCTTTTAATAAAAGAAGCTTATTAAACTAACCCTTCAGCCTTTGCACATCTTTTACTTCCAAGTCAGATCAGCTACCAGCATTTCAGGTTAAGATTTATTAATCACAGATACGGTTTGTATGCCTGCCGTGAGAACTGATGAACTTGACAGAACTTAAACAGGTTAAATGTATCTCCCCCCCCACCCAACTTTTTAACTAATTGTTTAACCTATCTGTTACAAATCAGCTAAAAGGAAAAATCTGTACAGCAACACGTGAATTATGAAATCATGAGTAAAACTGTGGAAACCTTAGTGAAGAAATTAAAAGACAGAAATAAATATGGGAGAAAATGGGAAGTGCTATGAAGCATTTTCACCCCAGCATCATCCAGCTGTTCACACTATTTAAGCTGCTGGGGCAGGAGCAGCCTTTTCAACAAGTTCATAAGAAATCAGAGGCAGGAAATTTCTAGAATATTATATGAGAAACTTTACAGTGGCTTTGTAAAGTTAAATGGGGAATAGTGGGACAGGGCAAGGAGTAAGCACCTCTGAGATAAATGTTTTTGTGAAAAGTCCAAAGATCAGTTGTTTGTATTCTATACCATATCATATAAATGTAACTGTAGCACTATTCTAAGATACTCCGTTTTATAGAGTATTCTAAGATACTCTATGCACTGCATTTTCAGTCCAGACATAGCTTGTCACTTAAACACGTAGCGTGAGGATTAAACACCCAACTTTTCTAACTCTAGAAATGAAAAACTTTGCCCTAGGAACAAAGGATTTAACCAAAATCTACTTAACTGCCTGCATAAACATATTCTAACCAAGTAATAGCATGCCATTAATTTAAGTAAAACTTATATTCAATTATTTTTTCATTATCTAAACTTTGCTTTTAAGTTTTGGATTTGGTCTGATAACAGTTTACGTTAAAAAGTGTAGACTTCAGACAAAAACCAGGACATGATCTAAAGACATCAATAAAATTTCAGGCTGACAGGATTACGTACATGCAGCCAGAACATGTCCAGCATTTTTAGTGTCTTCAAAGATTAAGTTTTGAAATGTCTTTTAAAAATGCATTTTAGGTGGCGCTTGGGTGGCTCAGTGGGTTAAAGCCTCTGCCTTCAGCTCAGGTCATGATCCCAGGGTCCTGGGATCCAACCCCACATCGGGCTCTCTGCTCAGCAGGGAGCCTGCTTCCCTTCCTCTCTGCCTACTTGTGAACTCTGTCAAATAAATAAATCAGAAAAAAAAACTTTAAAAAAAAATGCTCTTTAAATAACCAAGTTGTTATTTCTCCTTTTCCTTCACCAAAACTATAATTCTTAAACTAAAGTGTTAGTTTCCCAGATTTCACACAGAACACAAAAGTGCTTTTAAGTTCCCAATGTATAACCAAGTGATAGAAGGCATTTTCTAAGTGCCTAAACATGACGCTAATAGTTTAACAATCATATTTCCTATGTTGTATGAACCCACAGATTTGTATCATCCTGTCATATAACAGAAATATCATCATAAAGAACTGTACTCTAAATGGGACCACCGCAGATGTACAAACTGGGAGTATCCTGCCAGTAGGTGTATTTAATTTGTGCTGAATACTGTCTTAAAACATGGATTTTATTCACTAACATGTGCAAATCAAAGGATGCACATTAATCTGATTTCCTGCTTCTCTTAAGAAAAAAAAAAAATCAACCGATGTGGCAACATACTATATTCCCACACAATAGCTGGAACTGCTGAAGACTGGCTGCTTAGAAGGGATTTGTATTCTCCAATTTGTTGTATTGCAGAGTCCCAGTTATCCTATGCCACCTGGTCCTAGAAACATTGAGTAGTCATCACCACTGTAACAGAAGACCAATCCTATATGGCTTATGAAAGCAATCTTACTTTTAGTCACTTATCTTGAATGTCAAAAGGTTGTACGTTATAGTAATGAAGACAAGCAGCCAATTTCAGAGATAAATTAAGTCCTTAATAGAATTTCTCCAGTAAGCTGTATGCACATACTCTTTAAAAGAACTTTCAAATCCACTCTCATTTCTCATGAAAATCTTGGAAAACTCGAACAGCAGCTATTTGACCTTAAGAGAAAATAAATGATGCAAATACCAAGAATCAACTTTAACATTACTAATTCCAAAAATGATCCATTACAAAAAAACACAATCATTCTGGAAAACCATTTGTGTAAAACAAGGCATTCTTGCTGTGTTTAAAAAACAAAACAAAACAAAAACAACTCCTAACAGTATTTCTTAGTCAGTAATTATTATCAGTATTTTCAAAAAACTACAATGAATTCCAAGAGCAAAATGGTGCAGCAAGTGATACCATCATTTTTCTTCCCTACTGTCCACTTTTCTATTTCACTTCAATCACTCTTTATGTAAAACAGGCAACATTTTCAAGTTTGTCTAAATTGATTAATTTTCCACAAAATTAACATTCGACTTCCAAAAGCTAAGAATACACTTCACTCTTGTTACTCATCAAAATCCAGACTGAAACAAGTATATTCATTAAAAAAAAAAAAAAAAAAAAAATTACTAGCAGAAATGTAAGTACTTTAATACAGGAGCAGGGAGAAAGGTTTTTATTTAAAAATTTAAAGGACAAAATATTGGCATAGTACATTACCATCCACAGCCTTATATGACAAAGAGTCTATAGTAACCAAGACAGTATAATCTAGAGTTCATACACAGTGACTGAGCTAGTTGTTTCTACCTAGTTCCTAACACAGACCCATTCCTTGATAATATAACTCAGTTGAGCAGTTAACTCATGTTTTACTGTGTCACTTATTTTAGACTCACTGACAATCTGATTGACTTTTTCCTAAGAATTTAAGTTTCTGTAATTCATTAGAAGACAGTTAAATACATGCTCTCTCACCCCCAAATTATTACAGTGAGTTTTTGGTTTTATCATCATGATATATTTAACCTACTTAAAGGGGCTTACATTAAATGTAATCCCCAATTTAACTTTGATCTTTCTGCTACAAATATTGGTTGAGATGACATTTTCTCAAGACAATCTTTTAATGACCGGTATTGAGATGAATACATTATTCTAGAATTCAAACAATTTCTTGATTGATGCTTTCTGAACAGAACTACTCAAATATTCCACATAAACTTGCTGGGGGGGGGGGCGGACATCACAAGCATTACATTATATCCACTGGAGGGCACTCAACATGGCCAAAGCATGCAATGAAAATATGCCCTAACACTCCTCATTCTGCTGCTGGATAAGGTTTGAGGGAAACTCTGGAGGATAGGGAATGTCTCTTAGAAGAGATGCCCACAATTAACAAATTCAGAAAGGCAGTTAAACGCTAAAAAAAAGATTCCAAGGTGACTGACTTTCTCTGTTAAGAGCATCTTTCTTCAGAGAAAGTAGATTTTATACATACTTTTAAGGATAGCAGGGTTCAGGCCTCAACAGATGGATCTAGGTTTCAAACTGAGTCAAGCTCTGTCTTGCATGAAACAAAAACACAAGCAGCACTCTTAGGTAAACAGAGGAAATAAAGAACTTTCTCCTGAGTTTAAACAATAAAAGCTATACAAATTAATTCCTACTCATTTTTAAGCAACACAAACCACATTATTTTCTCTTCATGGAACCTGAGAAGTATATACTTATTTTAGCTCATTAGCCTAGTTACCCATCACATAATTAGAACATATTACATAAACAATTGTCTGTTAAAGAATGAAAACTCATTCTGCAAATCAGTATTCTCTATATGAGGGTACAAGGGAGGAGACAATAGTTAAACGCTCTGGTATAATCAGAAGCAGTTCCTAGGCTATGTTTACTATTTACTTTTATGGTATAAAAATGTTTTTAGTCAAGCTACTTCAACAAAAGATATCATACTCCGAACAAGAAGAGAACTGCAAGAAAAATGTTAAAACAACTAATGTTTTCAAAAACAATGTCACAAGTCAATACAAAGTACTACATAAGAGTAATATTTTTTATTAGAAGTTTGTGCTATACAAAAAAGCATTCACCCCCCTTCCACCCTGGGTTAGCAATCAAGTATAATTCCAACCAAGTTCAAAGTACAAACTTAAAATTTACCACCTACTCATCTGCAATTATTATCAACAACTACTAAACCATGAAAGAGAAACAAAATCAGGTTATAACTCAACAGATGTAGTCTTTCATTTGAATAACAAAAAAAGTTTCATTTAGCCAAATATACTATCTTATAGTATATTTGCTATACTATATACTATCTTATAGTATATTTGCTATAATTTCACTGCTACTTAAAACTATAAAAAAGATATTCAGACTTTTGAATTATCCACCTTCCTAGTTTCAATAATATTTATGCTACTCTTCCCACCCTCTCAACAAAAAAAAAAGGGTATCTGCACATAGTTTCTTTGTAAGTGCCCCGTTCTAAAATACCCTTTGAGAAATTTGCCTACTTCATGTCTACCCTTCCTATTTGGGGAGGTAAGGATCTATGAAAACAAGCACAAAAACTTTATGTATATGATCAATTTTTATTCGTCATGACTAATAGGAAGCTCAATTCAATTTGGTAAGTTTTAATATTGGAATATACGTTTATTCTACATAATAATCTTAGCAAAGAATAACTAACAACAATTAGTTCCAAATAAAGAAAACTGGAATACTTGACACTTGAACACTGGTAAATGTTTTCTTTTTATCAACCACCCTATTTTAAAAACTTAGCTTTCCCTGAAAGCTATTTAAAATGACTGTTGCAGTCTCTGGGAGAGTCTTAAGCTTAGGACTCCACAAGGACTCTAAGTTGCATGCTATACTAAACTTCCTAGTGCATTTTATTTCCCCCTCAAGGACTTCAGGCTTGAATAATCTCAGGATTCCCTTAATCCTATAGAATAGTCTTCTGCAAGTTTTTCAAGTTACTGTTGCAATCACTTTAGGGCCTTGTCCTTGTACATGGCCTTCAGAACAAAGACTGGGTCAACGTAATGAATATTGGGTGCAAATTAAGCAAATTCTGAAAAACGATATTCTTCAGTAAACCTCAATGGTACTCTTTTTAAATCTAGGGAATGTGTGGGTTTAAATGTGAAAATTAAAATAAATACTACAACAGCCTTAGTTTAGACCCCAAACAAAGCCTCCAAAGTAGAAGTTTATGTCACTAATTTAAGCAGATAGTTAACGGTAAGCGTTATGTAAAGACAGTTCAAGCTATGTCTACTGTTTTGCAGGATGAAGACAAGTTAACCCGAACTAAAGGTACTCAATATTCACCAAATACCATATGAAATGGCTTTCTAAATTCCACATAAAATATTTTGTAACTTCTGCTATCTGAAAAACATTAGCCTAGACTTTATCAAAGGATAGCCGTCTCTTCAAGTCGATGTCTAGTCTAAACCACCCCTATTCATGATACAAAGCTCTCATTTCACTAAAACCACTCCTCGATTTCCTTTTGCCGACCTCTGCATACCAGCAGGCCAGTCTCTCTTCATTCACCACTCACAAACTCAAGGGGGGGAGGGGAGACCACAGATGTCTGGAAGATAGAAAGTATGGAGACAATGCTCCCTCCAAAAGGGAACAGAAAATGAAGGGAACAACTACACCCAACTGCTAAAGCTTTTAAGTTTCGCGGATTCGGAAGCAGGCTTTGAGAACTTCCAAAGCTCTGTTCAAAATCCTCTCCCGAGACAAAACACTGAGAAAAGTTGCAACACCTGAATTTTATTTGGTAAATTTCGTAGCGAGTGAAAAATTCACTCTGCTGAAAGGAAAACGTGCTCTAAAAATCATGTTTAGTTGCCATAAAACTATTTGAATAAATCATTTTTACCAACAAGATTCTCGAAGCACTCAGGAGCTGAATCCCGCGGCTCACTTGATAAGAAATCGTAAGCCAGTCGCCCTGGCCCCCCGCCCGTTTTTTTCCAGGGTCTCACACCCACCGCCATAAATCCAAGACTCCCAGTACGTTGCATGCCGCTTTCACTCACCCACACGATACAAGAAAATATAGGTGTAGGACATGGATTTATATGTGCAAACACTACTGACGCATCCCACCGCCTGCACTAGTAGTTTGGTTTCTCTAAGGTTTAAACTTGCTTGGATCTAAACAAGCGCCAGCGCCAAACTCACATAAGCGGGGCATTTAAAAAAAGGGGGGGGGGCAAATCTCTTAAGAATTCTCTTAATTCGTCCTTAGAACGAAAGAGGAAATCCGAACAGAAAGTCTACTGGCCCTATCGACCCAGCAGATGGGACCTGGGTGGCGTCCCAGGCCCAGAGTCCGTATCCCAACTCCCGGCTGGGGCTGGGAAGGCGGAGCCCCCTACCCCCGTCCCCACCCCGCCCCCCACCCCGGTCCGAAGCATCCAGAGGCGCAGGGTCCCTCCCCCAAACTCGCCCGCGGCCGGAGCCCCGGACGGAAACCACAGCCTCCCCCACGCCCGCCCCCGCCGGTCATCTAGCTCCTGGACTCGCCCTCGCGTCGCCCCCTCCCCGCCAGCGGCGTCCCCGGGGCCCCGAGGAGCACCGCGACCGGAACCCGGCCCTGGCCGCCGCCCTCCGCCCCCCGGGCGAGGCCCGCCCCCACCGCCTCCTCGGCGCCCCCGGCCCGCAACCCCTCCCTCCGCTCCCCACCCCGGGCCTCCGCGCCGCGCCGGGCCCGGTTCCCAGCCGCCGCCGGGACCGCGCGCCCGCGACGAAGTTTGGCTCCGAAGAAGGAGCGGGAGCAACCCCGGAAGGGTAAGGAAAGGAGCGCCCAAGCACCTCAGGGGAACAGGCTCCTCCCGCCGCTGGAGTCGGACCGTCCTCGGCCTGCGGTGGCGGCTCGGCGGGGACTGGAGCTGCTCCTCGGACCTTCCTCCGTCTCCGCCTCCCCTCGCTCTCAGCTCCTAGGGCCAGGATACCGCAGCTGCCACAGACCGAAAGGCTTAAAATGGCGCCGCACAAGGAGCTCTTATAAGGCGCACAGTGGCCGCTGTATCCTGCCGCCACCGGCGCAGCGCGGAGCGTTCCGCCGCGCGAGGACAAGGGGCGGGGCGCGGACGAGCGGCGGAAAGTAGTCCCCGCACCGCCCAGCTCCCGCAACCGACCGCCCCGAGGCGGGGCGGGGTGCCCGCGCGCTCTCCTGCAGTTCCCGGGGCAAGAGGCTAGAGACTGTCCGGCGGCGCGGCTCTGGGTGGCGACCCGTGAGGGCGCAGTGGTTCGAGGCGGGGAGCCCCGGACCCCGCAGGCTAGGGGGTGAAGGGAGGACGGCACTGGGAGCCACTGTCCGGAGCCCGGCGCCCCCGCCCCGCGCGGGCCCTGACCGTGAGAGCGGACGTGGGATTGCCGCGCGCTTCCAGCTGCCTGCGGGCGGTGGCCTCTCGGCTTCGGTCTCCCGGGGTAGGGGGAGGCGGTGGCGCGGGCGCTGAGATCGGGGCCCGCCCGCCCTGGGCGCTGGTGGGCGCCGCCGCCGCCCGGCTGTCGGGTCAGGGAACTCCGGCGGGTTAGGGCTTCCGCGGTGTTTGCGGTCTGGGCCTCACACTCCCCGCAGGACTGGCTCGCGGTATATCGCCCCAAAGCCCCACGCTGTCCGGGTCGTGGATCCCACATCCCGACCGGTTGCTCAGCCTCAATCTGGAAGTGAACCGCCGGGCCGGACCGCCAGCGATCCCCCCTCCCGTAGGTTGTGAACTCTCCTTAGAATGGGCGCCTAGTCCGCAATTCAACAAGTCCTTAACGAGTACGTGCTGTGAACAAATGACTGATGGAAATGAATTAGATCTAGAGCCCTGTCAGTTAGGTTAATTCTTACAATTCCATTTTTATTTGGTTTCACAGTGCTGCTAACTATCAATAGATTTATTTGTAGGGGTGTTTCTTTGGAGGAAATACATTTGTAAGGTAATACTTTTTTGAGAAATCGATTATGTTGTTTATGGAAGGAGTTATCAATTAGTTTGTGATTTTTTAAAACTGATTTCCGATTCCTCAAAAACATTTTTTTAATTCGTCTTAATAGCTGGAGCTGGGTCTTCATTTCCCTTGGAAATGTTGTGATTGTCATCCAGCAAGATTGGCATTTATCAAAGCTGAAACAATTATGATTGATTCAGTTTCTGTGGTCCATTGTTTTATGTTTATTTTTACTCCAAAACAATGGAGACTGCAAAAGCAACAGTGAAAGTTGTCTGGAGGCTTTTATGCCTATACTTAATGCATGCACACAATAGATCTTTATGCATAGGTACAAGGAGGAAACCTACTTAATCACTCTTCACTCCTGGAGTACAATATGTAGCTTTAGGCAAGCTAATGCTTCAGGGCCAAGATATTCTTTAAATAATTGTGTTTTTTCCCCTTGTCTTAAAACTACATACAGTGGTAACGTTTAACTGCTATGACCATACCAGTGGAAAAAGTACACACACTTAAGATGATGTTCGGTAAGATCCATTGTCTAGAATTACTTTCTCATTTGTTCCTTTGCTAGTGATTCTGTAGAATTAAATAAGCCAATGGTGGTGATTAACTCTGCTAGTCAGAATTCAAGCAGAAAAAGTTATTTCATCAAAGCAGTGTTTCCCATATAAACTCAAAAGTGTAAATAGCATTTCCAGGCACTGACCCCCCATTTTAACCCTTATATATAGTATTAAAGAATACACAGTTGATTGAGTACAGTCACATTTAAAATCAGATGACTGATTAATCAATATTTGAGGAATTTTTTATGGATGTCTCCTTTTTCTACATTGTTTTTGTAGTGTTTTTGTTTCTTTCCTCAATAAGACACTGTTAAAACTGGTTAAGACATATTTGCACCATTTATACATCTAAAGGATAAAAACCCTTCTGTGTCTGTATTTCTTTATTCAGATGCCGAAATAACTGAAGTGCTTTCTATCATTTGGATATATTAATATAAATTTGAAATTAAGATTTTTAAATCCCTGCTAATGCTTTAAGTGTTATTAAAGGAAATGTAAAATTTGCAACAATGCAGTAAGCTGTTTTTCCCATCAAATTAAAGTGTATTGAAGAATTACTGGGTGACTACCATTTAAAAAATTTTTTGTTGAAGTTAACATATTGCTCAGAATTTTTTACTTACTTTTCTCAAACAACAGAAATTGTTCCAATTGTCTCACCAAAAATATGACATGAATAACTTCTGTGAAATGAAGACAAACGCTATCATTAAACCAAGGAGAAATGCAAGCATCAAAATACCTGATGAGCTGCTGAATTAAGTGATTTTATAAAAATGATTTTTCAAAATTGACCTTGGGCAATATGTTTCATAAAAAAAACTTGGTTATCTTTTTACACCTTTTTCTTCTAGAGCCGGCCATTTGGGTTTGACATAAATTAATCCATTTTAATGCAAAAGACTGCATTCAACAACCAAACAAAAAAATGCAGAAGACAAATGGTTTTAAATTTCAGGCTCTGTGCCTAGAAACCCAAAGTGTCTCCAGCTGGTTTAACAGAGGAAGTATTACTTGTCATGATATTAAACCATTGGCATATCAAGCAGTAACTACATGGAACTTGAATGTAAAGCTCCCCTTCACTAAAACACCTGCTTTTGAATCACCTTTAGGCAAAGAAATAAATGCCCAGATTGCTTGTGTACTTCCAAAAGAAACATTAATCAAGTCAGCACTGTAAAGAAGGCCCATTCACTTTTTGGATAGTTAACTATCAAACCCATTAATTAAACATTTATTGAGCACTAAGACAATGAGCTTCCTTTAGAGAGAGGAAAATGAGTGACTGGCTTCTTTTGACTAGGTCCCTTATATTAATGTATAATTGTAGCTGTTAATCAATCTGACTTAAAAGTAAACAGAGACAGTAAAAATAAGAGCCGTGAAGTGAGGGTGTGGTCTCGTCTAGACTCTATATCCAAACCTCCTTGGGAAGAAACCTCTCCCAGCAGAAAGGTAAGACTACACAATATTCCATGCACTTACAAGCATTAAGTCCCAATTTCTCTAAGAAGGTCTGTTAAAAATATTTCTTTCTGACAACGTGAAAACATTGGACAAAAAATCAGATCAGCTTTTCATTTAGCAGCTCATCAAGTGGGCTATTTATGGATTGGGACTTTTCATTTGCAATACCTCATCTCAGGGTTCAGTGTTATCTTTTGATTTCTTTCCAGCTGAACAGGCTAAGTAGTTGTAAATACCTCTTGTCAGACTACATGGTTGGCTATTCTCGCTCACAGAAGTAATCTAGGAACCCACTGGGCAAATTCGGGCGGAGAGCCACTGTGGAAAGCTTACATCTGGTGTGCACTGCAGAGGGAGGGAGGGGCGGTGAAGGTGGGAGGCGATGGCCATGGTGGTGGCCGTGGCAGCGGCAGTGGTAGCTATGATCATGGCGGCTTCAGTTATGCCAGGAACAGGCTTCCTGCTTGGAGTTACATGTTCTCGAGGCCTTCCTTGGTTTGACACAACAGTCCTTGCCATACTAAGGAAGCACAGTTAATGGCTACCATACAAAGTGTGAAGGAAAAGCAATGGAGACATCATCCATGATATTCAAAGAACACAAAGGTATATGTTTCTCAATGTTTCTAAGAATTAAGACAGATACCACTGCATTGCAAAGAAATCACGCTTTGGAGACATACTCCCCCCACCCCCAACACACACACACACACACACACACCCCTTTATTAAAAATTTCAAAATGGTTGCAGATATCTCATTCACAAGAAGGTTAAAGGCGTTTCCCATCGCAAGAAGGATTAACTTACCGGAGGATTCTGGGACTGCAGATGTATACTGCGGCAAAATCCTAAATTCATCGAAAAAAATCATTTCTGGACTCCAGCTGCTAAAAATAATAGAATTATAGTAAATCATGGATAAGATTAAAACAAGCCATTTTCACATCCCAAAGTGTTCAGAAAAAAAATGATTCTTTTCTTTTAACTCATTTCTTAAACAATGCAAATTTTAAAGTAGCTTTTCTTTCCAGAGCACGCAGCGCCATGAAATCGATAATTTTTGATCTTTCGGTTAGTAGGCAACATGGTGAGCTATTGCAGGGACTGCAGGCAGCAGACATGTTCTTGTCAGCTAAAAATTTTCATATTGTTTTTGAATCCATTGAGATTTGTAGATGTGATATCACCGGTTTTTTGTTTTAGCCTGCACTGGGCTATGGGGACGCAAACTCTCAGTTTATCGACATATACATGTCTATTTCTTTATATATATTAAAAACAGGGAGTCTTACTGGATCTTAAACAAAAAATTATGTAAAAGGAGTGGCTGGTGTGATTATAATCCCATCATGCAGGGTCCACGGTTCCCATTTAGTGAAATTTCGCAGAGGGCAACTTCTTAAGAACATCCCTGCTGTGCAGAGTGAAAAGCATGAACAAACCAAAGACAGAATTCATCTGTGTTTATATTTTACAAACAATGAAAAACCTACTCTTTGTATGCCTCTTTTCCCCCACCTTATTATTTCATGAAAACTGCAGCATTTTCCCCGCCCCCATCCAAACACTCACCACCCCAGCACTGCAGTGTTCCGTCCCTCTTTTGCTTCTCCTTCGTCTTCTTTTTCGCTTTCACAAATTCTGCACGCGCCATCTTTGTGTGGGGTGATTCTTTGCTAATTTCAGTTACCCATTCTCTTACAAATCGGTTCAGAAATAGAAAATTATAGTGCGCTTTGGGACTTAATTTGCCTAAATTTCTTTCAGTCTTCCCTTCTGACATAGAAAAATGGAAACGACAGGGGGGAAACCAAAAAAAGAGATATTTCTATTATTTCCATAACCTGTTGTATACAGTGGTGATAAAAAAAATATTATTAACATAATAGCAACAGCTGCAGCCTAAATAGAAGCTATGAGATAATTAATGTGCTACAACAAATTAATTTGCTGCAGGTGCCTCTGCTGTGAACTGAGTAACCCATGCCATATAAAGTCTAAATACAATTATGATTCCCCACACACACTAAAACAAAATACAGAGCAAAATGTCTTGTTTGGTAAATATAATGCATGCCTATTGTAAAAAAAATAAATAAAATCCTCTCCAGCCCCTTTCCCCCTGGCCCCCATCACGCCATCTCAAATGGTTTAGTCATCAGTGGTAAGTGTGGAGTTGGATCTGGTGTGTATGTGTGTATGTACAGAGGTGGAGAAGATGGTGTTTTTAAGCATGTGGAGGTTTAATGCTATGTCCTAGTTGGAAAAGGGATGGACCAGCTATAGATTTCTTTTGAAAAAATTAGAGATAGTTCATAATATTTAAGAGCTCACTTGGTTTTAAAACAAAAATTAGGTGGATTCATGAGTATAGCTGGAAGAAAAAATAACAGTGTTGAGCAGTTGTCCATCTGAATTAATCTTTTTAAAAAATCATTCATCTTATAAGAGAGAAATGTGTTTGTAGTGTGGCACTCTTCATTGATGTAAAAGAGAGTTTTTGTTTTTTGTTTTTACTCTCACTTGCTGTCAAGTTGAGCATTTATGGAGAATGGTTGCTGGTTATATTGCAAGTATGTGCCAAAAATACAATGTGTCAGGGCAACTCAGACAGGGGCCTGGAGAAGGTCACAGTGCCAGAAGCAAATGCCCATTTTCTGTTTTGCACCACTCAGCAAAAATGAAATTTGGGCCTAGGAAAATGGAGAAACATACAGATTAAATTTTATCTAACTACTTGACTAAAAAAATGCTCTTGAGTAAGGATCTAGTCATTTCTGACTTTTCTTCCAATAAAGCCATGAAAGAAATGATATTTTGTTGTGGTTGCAGCCTCAGTTCGTTGTTTGTTAAAAGCCAAAAAGTATACATTTTAGCATGGTCTAAGTATTCAAGGCTATTAGTTATTAAAATCTATTTTATCAGATGATCTTCAGTTTCAATTCTAAATCTTACAATAAATGATATTAGTTTCTTAAATAATGGATAGAGTGCTATGGCATTTTAATTTGACTTTGCAGAAATTTTAGTTCTAGGAGATAATATAAGATTATTCTAACATAACACTGTTCCAGCTATCCTCAGAAAGGAGATTGCATGTGTGCAAGTTTTCTTTAAAATAGATTTTTATTTCCCATGTTCCTTTTGGGTGGAGAAGCAGTACTTGTCACTATCATTCTGATGCAGAAGTGCCGTACATTTGTCCTGCCATTTCTCATGCGGTGACGGAGATGCATTTTACTCCATCTTTCTTTTGTTTATACCAAAGCTGCTTCATAAGCCATCTTCACATCTGCTCATATTTTGAATTTATAGTTAGAGAATTTGATTGGGGGGGGGATAAAAAGAAACAAAGACTATTTTCTCTTAAAATGAGAAGAAAGAAATGGGCAATTCCTTGGTAAAAAGGAAAAAAGTTGACAAGTTTGTAATATATACGTCTCCTCCAGGATTTTCCAGTAATTTTTATGTCAGCTGACTGTGTCACTCCACACAAATGTAACCGTCCAAAATCATATTGTTCTATAAAATTGTGATTTTGAGATCAATTAGGGAAAAGAAAAAAAGCTTTAATTTCTTTGACTCTGACCAATCATCCATTCAAAATATTTTTCCTCCTACCATAAATTGTATTCAAATCTAAGCTGTAAGAAATCAAGGTAGAAAATGTCTAACACACACATTTCTCTTTCCCATTCCTATTCTCTTTTCACAGCATAACGACTGCTGGTCTCTCAGCCCTGCCTCATATGACTTAGTTTTTGGAACCTGTATTCTTAGATTGTCAAGACAAGTGACACTGTGCAGGTTCTGAGCAAAAAAAAAAAAAAAAAGTTGTTGTTGAAAGCCAACTCCTTTTGGGATGGTTTTTTACACAGGAAAAAGCTGACTAGTATAGCTAAGATGATTCCATTTGGGGCTTGTTTTTACCACTAACTGATCATTAGGATTAATTTCCTAATGTTGATCCTGAGCTGGGTTGTGTTTTAAAACAAAAATTTCTAATGATTTTGCATTGTGCAGTCTTCTTACTAAAATAACTATGAGTATGCACCCTCTAGATGTATATTTATTTAAATGAAACACATGTACTATTGTAAATGCACACATGAAATATCAGTGAAGCTTGACATTTTTTTTTTAAGATAAAAAGTAAATATAAGAGTTGTAGTATTTTACTTTTTCCTCCCAGTGAATCCTCATGTGCACCTTCTGGGTTTTATTCACTCCACTCAGGACTACTTGTTAAAATTCTGAAATCTTTCATATAATCTGCTTTTAAGGCATTATTTCACCCAATTTGAATGGGTGCAATTCATTTTTTAAAAGTAAACTCAGAGCTTTATTTATCATAGTTGCTGATTGTTGCAGAATTCTTTAGGGAATTACACACTCATCTTTTCTGTTAACTGGCTTTAAATAAACCCTCCAGTAAAAACTGCCATTCACGTTTCTAGCCAATGTACCTGGAATATATACTGGTTGATGGAGTCTCTTGCATCGCTATTTTCTCTTGGTATTTAACTCTTTTGTGTGGGTGTTTGCTGTGTCTCCTTCTTTAACTCTGTTTCGACAAGGTGTTAACGTTTTCAACCAGGAGGATTGAGGGTGCCTTCCGATATCCCTCATGTGGTAATAGTTGTCCTTTTAGTGCCTATTGATTGAGAATCCACATGGTGATAAAAAAGCTCCTATAAAGTCAGTAATGCTTTAAACAAATTTATGTTTTATTAATCCCAGTAGAATCGACATGAATTTGAATATTAATCACAAACGTATGGGGAAGACTCATTTTGCAGTGCACAGACCATTCGTAGAGCCCCTATGGGGTTTTGGAGCCCGTGCTTAACTTGGTAGTGAGAAAACCACAGTGGTAAGGAAAACAGGAGACACAGATTCTACTCTGCTTGCACAAGCCATTGTGACCCAGGCGGGCTCTTTAATCTCTCGGAGTCTTGGCGTCCCCTTTGCAGTGGCAGTCCCAGGAATCCAAACGGCAGCTTCCATTTGCTGAGCTTCTGCCAGATACGAAGCTCTGCCTTTCACAATCCAGGGATCTTCACCTTTTCACATAGAAGACCTCTTTTAGCCATGTCAGACGGGGGGTAGGGGAACGTTATTTTCCCTGTTTCACATTTGGAGAAACTGAGATTCAGGGAAGTTAAAGAGTTTGCTCAGGTTGCAAGAACTGGAATTAGAACTCCAGACCTGTGTTGTCTGGTCCAGTAGCTGCTTGTGGCCTTTTTAATTTAAATGGAAATAGATTAAAATTACAGAGTTAACATTCAGTTCCCGCGTCTCATTAGCACATTGCAAGCACTCAGTAATCACGTGTGGCTACCATAGTGCAAAGCACAGATAAAGAACCATTGTCACGGAGATCCACTGGACAGGGCTGAACTAGACCAACTGCAAAGCAAACCTGTACTTCCACTGCTGGACTTAACTCCTTCTTACCCATTCGTCCCTTTGCTCATTCACCGAACTAACATTTCCTGAATACTTACTACCTGCCCGGCACCATGTTGGACCCTGGAGAGTTGTCTCATTGTGGTGTTGTCCAGAGCAAATGCAATACACATTAGAGAGCTTCTTAAGCTGTAAGGTTCTAGATAAAAGTGCGATACTTGTGTTGTAGTTGCTATAATGCAGTGGGATTCCACTTCACTGAGGGCAGGGTCTCTGTTACTCTTCTTGGAGTCCTGTCCTTCTTTCGCCCCTCTGCCAGTCGGCAGGGTGCAATTCCTATCAAAAGTGAATGCGGAGCTTCCCATAAGAAGGCACGTATATCCGTTTCACCCACCTTCTAAACCTTTTTCCCAGATTTGGCAATTCATTACATGGTGCCCATCACAATATGCTCATCATATTGTGAGCAACATGGTGGCTGGAACCCAGGCATGAGGTCTCAGCTCAGTCAGAAAGATGCTTCTGCTTGGGGCTTTGAAACGGGAGCGAGTGAGAGGAAGAAGCTACAGCACATTTAATATCTGTTTCCTACATTAGTATCACATCGCTGGACTTGTGATGAGCATTCTTACAGGCATCCTTATTTTTGTCCATCCAACTCAACCCCCTCCCCCCTTAAGCCTCCTCCACCTGCCATTACCACCGGAAGCCACATGAAATGAATGCCTCTGACATTTTTGGCCTTTTCCAGGTGACAAAGTTCTATGGTCATTAACTTGTAAAACATGGTCTCAGTTTATCTATATTTCTATCTTCCGCTGAAGGTAAAAAGGCTCCTCCCTATCCCAGCTAGGACTATGAAGAGAGTGGGTTGACTCCTTCCTCTCCCCATCATATCTGCCTCACTGCCTAGCTGCTGCTGTTCACCCTTCTGGGGTTAGGGCTAAGAGGGATGAGGCATTTCCTCACAGACTGGTTACTGTCATAAACTGGCTTTTGCTCTCTGGGTCTGGCCAATGTTGAAAGGTGGCGCTGTTATGGGCATTTTTGTGGGTTTGTTGGCAGCTCTCCTGATGGAATGCTCTATCACTCTCTTGGGCATAGTGGGACTCCACAACCTTAGGGTCCTCTTCAAGGATCTGCCGCCAATCTTGGTATCTAGTCCTTTTGATGTCCTCACTGTGCCCAATTCTGGGACATCTGCATCTCTGCCTGCTGACCTACTCCACACCCTCAAAAAAAAAAAAAAAAAAAAAAGCTGCCATATCTCCATGCTGCAGTTGAAACTTCTGGTCTAACTTCCCGTTCCCCTAAAGATGGCAGAGGGAACCAAATCAGAAATATATAACACAGACTGAAAAAGTGCTGCCTAATTCCATATCCCCCCATATCCACATTCATCAGCATTTCTTTTTTTTTTTTTTAAAGATTTTATTTATTTATTTGACAGAAATCACAAGTAGATGGAGAGGCAGGCAGAGAGAGAGAGAGGGAAGCAGGCTCCCTGCTGAGCAGAGAGCCCGATGCGGGACTCGATCCCAGGACCCTGAGATCATGACCTGAGCCGAAGGCAGCGGCTTAACCCACTGAGCCACCCAGGCGCCCTTCATCAGCATTTCTAAGTTTAATTTTTGAATTAAATAATGTATTCACAATTTTATACATATTTCACCCTATCCACAACTTATACCCATAAAACCCTCACCTTTGCATTGTTAATTTCTTCTGTATCTTGCCAGTTTCTTTATGCATATATAAGTCAATATGAGTTTGGGTTGCTTACCTTTCACCACCCTTCTTACAGAAAAGATGGTATAAAATTCTCTACCTTCACTTTCGTCACTTAACAACATATCTTGGAAATCTCACCTCATCGACACCCCAGAGTAATGCCTCGTTTATTTTTATAGCTGCAAGGCCCTCCACCATACCTCACTTCATTTAGCTAGCCCCTTCACACTGATGGACATTAGGCTGTTTCCAAGAGTTTGTCACTGCAAATTGTGCTTCATGAATAATCTCGCCCACGTGCCCACTTGCTAAGTGCGCAAATTTTAACTGTCAAATTCCCAGAAGTAGGACTGCTGAGTCAAAGGGTATCTTCACCACAAGAAAAGAGTCCTTATTAGGAACTGCCAGATTGCCAATAACTCACGGGCACTCACAAGTGCCATAGGCGTCATAACAATTTCCATTCTCACTAACAAGACACGAGAGTGCCTGTTCGCTGGCAGCCTCGTCAATGGAGGAGGAGGAGGATGCCTTGCCCCACCCGTGCCTTCTAGACTGTCATCTCTATATTGTAGCTGCAACTCTGCCCCAGGGCTTTTTTCTGGCTTCCAGAAGCTGGGTTGGTCCATGCGTGAGTGTGGAAGAAAGGGCAGAAATGCCAGAGAGTTAATTCTCCACAAGTAGCCATCAAAAGCAATGGTCAAGCAGTTGGTAGATAACCTCCCCTGCTTTCTCACCTGAGGAAGGGATAAATCGGATGTGTGTTCTGCACTGTCTCCTAGTTTAAAAGCCTAGCTTCTGATTCCTGGCAATTGGTCTGGTAACACAGCCAGTCACAACTTCTTTCCCTTCTCCTCACTTTCCTGCTGGCCATTCCAGTGATCACCTCCCAAAGAAACTACTTCCACTAAACTATTTGTCTCAAGGTCTGCTTTTGGGAAAATCCAATCTAATAGCTGGTCTCAAACATTTGCAGCTTTAGAAATATCTCAGTGTAATTTAAATTTGCATTTATCTTACAAATGTTATTTTCATATATCTGAGCTATTTTTATTTCTACTTCTATGTACTGATGGTCATATCTTTTGCCTATTGCCTCTTCAGTTTCTATAAAATCAACAGGAAGATTTGTGATATGAATATTTATTCTAGTTTGTTCTTTGTCCTTATGGGGTTTGTAAAATGTTGTTTTATTTTCTTCACTCCACCTTTTCTTCTGCCTCCTCTTCTTTCTTTTTGTTGCTGTTCAGAAGTTTTTATTTTTATGTAGACAAATTAATATTTTCTTTTGTCTTTTCTGAATTTGGAGTCATGGTAAAATGCTTTCTTTCATCTTAAGATATAGAAGAAGAAATTCATGTCTTCTGATCACATGTAAGTTTTAAAAATATTTAATTACATATTTATTCCCTTTGGAATTTATCCTAGTAAATGTTCATCAACTTTTACCTTTATTGTGCTTTTTCTTCTCTATGGTCTCTCCCAGGATCACCCACTGCTCTGAAACTGCCCTTGGGTTACTTTGAGCAAAGTGTCATATTTCACTGCTCTAACCTCTTTCCTCTTGCAGATGACTCTGGGTAGCTGGTCTTTCCTTTTAACTTGGCCTTTACTACCCTTATTAGCAGAAGAGTTTCCCACTGCAGTATTTCTCTATCTGGAATAGCCTCCTTGTATCTTTCACTTTACTGAGCCAGTATTTTATCTCATCCAAAAGTACGTATTTTTTTCCTTTCCCACATCTCAGCATTTTTTCTTTTGTTCTGTTGAAAATTGCAGAGCAACTCATGTGCCATTTTCATATGGCATTGGACCCAGTCTCTCCTAAGGTTGCAGCATGTTTTTAACTGTAAGCCCCCCCCCCCAAAAAAAAAGAAAGAAAGAAAGAAAAAAAGAAAAAAAAAAGATTGAGAGGGCCACTAACAATTTTGTAAATCTTCAGGATCCTTCTGCAGCTCAACACATTGCAGGGTTTTTTTTTGTCTTGACAGTCCACTCTTATGGAGAAAAATACCCAAAAAAAAAAAAAAAAAAATCAGTGAATAGACCTGATAGACCTGATCTGTATTCATCCATAGAGTGCTTAACAAGTCAGGCAAATCATATCTGCACATGAACTTGATTAAATTTTGTTGTTTTGGCCAAACCAGACAAACTGGAAAAATTAAATTTTTTTGGATTTATTGCTGTCCGTTTGGCCATTTCTTAGGTATGCTTCTAAAAATGTTCTTGCACCTCTGGTGCCTCTTTTTTTGATTGTGCAAGCCAATTCTACCCTCCAAGTGTGGGTGAATCATACACACTGATCTTCGCCTTTCTTTTAGTTGAGTATGCCCCACGGAGGCACAGTCTCTTCTTAGAAGGAAAGACTCATCATGCTCTGTTGGTCTGATTAACTGTCCTACCATTGAGTCAGAGGCCCTACTGAGCATGAGGAGAGGAAACCAGCTTTCATTGCTTCATTCCATGGGTGTGTTGTGCTCCTTTGGCCCACACAGGATGCAAAAAGAATGCATCATCTCCATCTGTTTACTCAACTGTATACAGTCCCTCTTGCTTTACCTGGGAAGAGAGTAATGCGACTGGAATAATGCAAGATCCCTTTCATAGATACTCTCCAGGGCCTTTCTGACTTTTCTTGCAGGAGACCAGGGGAGGGGAACTGGGTGGTGAAATGCCCATCTTCCTACCTGTCCTCCATTCTCTCTGCGAGTTTTCAGTGTAGCCTCTGCGGAAACTTCCATCACAGACATCTCCCCTGGGCACCCCCACCCTCCTCATCAGAATACTCCTCCTCTGAGTGTCACTAGCTGTGGGATTGTAAGACTCCATTATAATAAAGGTGACAATGACAGATCTCAAGGAAGTAGAGCTCCAAAGTGAGGGAGGGAGGCACATCAGAGAGAACGGGCTCCGGGAGCCTGATAATGAGCATGGAGAGGACTTTTCCTGCTTATGGGTGAAAAAGATAGGGAAGTCTCTGTTTGAAGACAAAGCACATAATAATGTGATCACAGAGCCCTCCTAATGGGGCCGATGTGATGTTCAGAAAATGTATTCTTTTCACTGCCTTATTCTTACAATCCAGTGGGAAAGGTCTTCAAATGAGTGTTTACTTAATGTATCTAACTTGGTAACACCACACTCTAGCCAAGATTTTTCTATGGCAAAGCTATGCACACAAGTGTATGTTTAATTGACTTAATGACCTTGGGTCTTGTAGATGATTTTTTCTAAACTCTTTGCCTCAGTTAGAAGAATTAAAAAAAAAAAAAAGTTTGTTCAGACAGAAATCTCTTAGTAGTGTTCTCAATTTATTTCTAAAGGATTTTCTAACATGCTTAGCTGGGTGTTCCCTTGCCTCTCCCTTATCCTAAAACGAAAGGCGACTTTTTACAGAAGTGTATAAATTGGTTCAACAAGCATTGCCAGCTTCCTATGTAAGGAATGCTCTGTTTTCCCCAACCTTGAATCTGGAGAAGCGAGGCCTGTGGAGGGAGTGACCTGACATCACCTTGGAGTTCAGGAAGGAAACAAGCCACACCTCTGCTTCGTGTGCCAGAGGCTACGGCTGCCCTCAGGATAGCTGTGTAGGCACTCACATTTCTCTTGGACTGTGACACTGGGCTAGATTCATTAGCTTGACTCGATTGAGTTGATATGGCCTCTCCTGTATTTTCTTTCTGTTGATTTGTTAGTCACTGAGCTTGGGGATCGGGGAGGCACTCTAAACTCATGACTCAAGCAAGCACCTGTAGATCACAGGGGACTTTCCAGAGGTATTCTTTCCCATAGGGCTTTCTGAATGGTTCCTGAGATCCAGAACAAGAGGGCTGGCCCACCAGCCCTACTTACTTTTTTGCTTGGGGAATTTGGGGATGGGGATCAGGAATGACTGCTAATGGGAATGGGGTTTCTTTTTGGAGTGGTGAAAATCTCCTAAAATTGATTGCACTACTTTGTCTTCCCTACTAAAAATGGCTGAGATGTATGGTATGTGAATTATACTTAAACAAAATGAATAAAAATGTATTCATATATCTTATTGTTAATAATTAATTTATTCTTCTAGGAGCCCATCCTTAATGAAGCAAATGATATGCATCTCTCAAGAGCAATATGTAGTCACCCATGACTAAGTGCAGGTGTCAAAAGATATGAGCAGACCTTGTACAAAGTTTGTTCCTGTGACAGACTGAGCAGCTCATACAGTTCTTGCAAACATTGTGAGGCAATATATTCATTTCAAAATCGGGAATATGAGTTTTGTACCATATGCTTAGATAGCCTGAGATTAATTTTTTTAAATGTTAGGTAAATAAAAGCTCAGAAATAGATTGAATCTTCCAGTCACTACTTGCCCAGTACCCAGTACTTCCTGATTCATTGGCTGGAAAGATCACACAAGAACATGCTCAGTGGAACCTCAGTGTCACGTCCTTCAGCATTTTATGAGAGCAGCTGCAGGTAGTCAGTCTGCTAGGATGTCACGGAACCAAGGCATGTGATCTGCCCACATCTGAGAAAGGCTGTACCACTTGGGGCCCCTTGTTCCACACTTTGGTGTTCATCTGCAGGAGGTAGCATTGCATTTCTTTTTAGAAGACTGTCCCCAGTTTCTTGGGGTATAGGTTGTCTATATGCACAGAGAGCCAGCAGCAGCTGGGAGTTTATGTGCCCACCCACACGGGGAGTGGCTTGAACCCATGACTGAGGGGTGCAGATGGGGAAAGTTGAAAACGCCAACTTCCTTATCTCAGGCCTGGATAACTGTGAGATGTCCTTAATAACCCAGAGCTCTTCATGGGATCAGGTGAGGCCATCTTCCGAGGCATTCTGCCTGGGATGCCACTCCTGTTTAGCTTCCTCTCCTTCCCTGTCTGGCTTCCCAAGTTCCTTAGAGGTCTCCCCTGACAGCACTTCCTGCACAAATCACCTGCACACCAATTCTTGTCTCAGAAGCTGCTTTGGGGGGCCTGATCTAAGTCTGTCAACATCTAGGCTAATTGGTGTGTTTGTGGTAAGCATGCCTGGGCACGCTGTGGATACAGCTGGTCTAAGAGTCTCAATTGGCTGTTTGTATGAATCCAGACAGGCCTTGCCCTCGAGAATGTCAGAGTGTAATTGCAGATGTGGAATCAGTTGGGACGCGTTGGAACCAAGAGCTAGAGAAGAAAGACACTGGGGGCTTGGTGACATTGTTTGAGCCCCTCGCGGGGCCAGCTTTAAGGGCAGGTAGTCTGTGCAGTCATGTGGAGCTCTGGGCTTAGAAGGACCCTGTGCTAGTGTTAATGCTATTACACGTCATCTTGAAATTCTTAATGGGTTTTGAAAAAGGTCCCTGTACTTTCACTTTGTGCTGAGCCCTGCAAATTACGTAGCTGGCCATGGTGCCCAGATCTAATGATACCTGAAACTATATTCTCCTGGATTATTTCGGTTTTGCGACCCAGCAAACTTCCCTTGGGCTTCTGTCATTCGCAGTTTATAGAGCTGTGAGCACTGTCTGGGCTCCCAGTTGCAAACATCAGAAACTCATCCCAGCTTGTTTAAGCAGGAGAAGAATTTGTTCAAGAGTATCAGAAGGGAGTTGAGGGAAATTGGAAGGGGAGGTGAACCATGAGAAACTATGGATTCTGAAAAACAATCTGAGGGTTTTGAAGGGGCAGGGGTGGGAAGTTGGGGGAGCCAGGTGGTGGGTATTATAGAGGGCACGTATTGCATGGAGCACTGGGTGTGGTGCAAAAACAATGAATACTGTTACGCTGAAAATAAATTAAAAATTTAAAAAAAAAGAGTGTCAGATAACTCACAAAATCTCTGGGAGGTCTAGAGGAACAAACCAGAAGGCCCACTGATAAAGAACCATGACCAGATTCTATCTCAAACAGAATATACCCCTGGGCACAAATATCGTGTCCATGTCCCTGACTCTGGTCCTTGAATGCTACTTGGGACCTCTGTCCCTGGGAGCAAAGACTGCTGCTCCCCTCAGCTGCATGGACCCCATGTACCATCTCATCCTTTGGGGCAGTAGCTTCACACTCAGAGTCTCGTGTGACTATGTCAGACCAGTGAACCCCAAACGGCTGCCTGCACCTTAGTGGCAAAAGAAATCCCAGCTTTTACTGTAAACAGCCATGGGGACATAAACCAGGTATTTCCCTCCAAATAAGAAAGGGATTGAAGGATGCTGGGAAGCCTCCAGTACCTTCTGCTTACTTACGTACAGCTGACTTCTGCTGAGGGCGGGGCAATTGGAAGTGCTTCAGAAATAGGGTCGATGCACATACTTTCTGCTGTTCTCAGTGATTCTGGGGACCCCCAGGGTGCCGCCTCCAACCAATCCTTGGGACAGCCTATCCTTTTTTGCCCTTTTAGGGGATGCCCTGGGCTCAGTTTTTGACTCCACCTCCCTAGTAATTTACTATTTTCTACCCACCTGGAATCATAACCAGGGCAAGATAGGTATGTTTCTGCAAAGCAAAACATAACGCAGCCCTTGGGTTACAGGGTGTTTGTTTACCTGGAGGCAGATGGAAAGGTGCCTGCTAGAGTTTGTTGGCTGCCACAGAGCGAGTCCCACACACTTACTGCAGCTGGCAGGTAATAAACCGATTTCTATGCAAAAAGACCTCTTTATTGCTAATAATTTTTATGCCAGCTTCCAGCCTGTTCAGAAGGAATATTTCTCAGAATTGGGTGTTAACAAAATAATGAACAAAATAAAATATACAAAGTTAGTAATTATCAGTTTCCTTTAATGAATCAGCCCTGGCGTTTGTTATCACAAATCTGATGTAAAAAATAAATAGAAGAACAAAAAGAGTGCCTTTGGGAGGGGCATGAAATCAGCATTTAAAAACAACTTTCACACATACTGTATCTTTGTCTTGAATGCATTGATTTCAACGGGGAGGCTGGAATACAGACAGTGGGCATGTGCCAAGGGGCTGCTGCAGACACCACGGTCCTCAAGGTGGGGCTTTCTGGCTGTTTTGGGAAAGGCTCTAGGTGGTCTGTTAGGAGAACACCTTGGTGTTGGAGAGGTGAGGCTAGGCAGACATCAACAGGGCCAGATTCATGTCTGACAGAGTGTGACTATGCCAGGGGCTTGAGGACGTGCAGGGTTTAGAACCAAGAAAGAGCAAAGAGCAGTCACTTGTCTGTACCCCTGCCCTGGGTCAGCTCATGGACTCAGTTTTCCTGAAGTGGTATGCTAGATGGGGAGGGGCTGGCATGAACTGGGGCTCCTCTGAGAGGCCACTTTCTGCCCCCTAATGGAAAGAACTGACAACAAGCCTTCATTCTCTCGGGGACACATTACAGGATTTTCCAAAGCGTCCTTGAGGATGATGTGGTCACGAACTCTGTTTATCTGGGAATCAGCCAGTGATGTGTGATAGGTGCTCAGTAAACGCTTGCTACCTTGTTCACCTTAAACCTTCATTGCTGCTGTTTCCACTACCTAGGGTAGTCTTTCCCTTTCCTTGCTTCCCATCAGTCACTAGAACATCTTCAATTTTTGACAGAAAGCATTAAAACATAAAGTCATAAATCTTGAAGGAGCTATAGTCTCCTGAATGCCAGGAGTACACATGCACCCAGGAGACTGCCTTCCGGTCAAGTTCACCTCCAAATCCCTCCTCTGTACTGCACAGGGAGTGCGGATAACCCACGTCAAATTCTGTGTCACCTCTTCCAAGGAAGCAGCCATGGCGTCAGAGCCAGTTCCTGAATCACCTGTGTGGTATGCTTTTACTGACCTTGAAGCCAAAACAACACAGATGAAGAACAGTTCCAAGGATGAGAAAGGCAGGTTGAGGATTAAATTTTTAAGGAATTGGTCATATCTGGGAAGTCTTATCTCTGCTCCCAAGTGCAGATCTTCACTACTGATACAACTCTTTTCAAACAACTCCGCTTGAGACCCTCCCTGTATTGCATCATTTGGGCTGTGGTCTCACCTCCTCTCATCCGTGGGAGGTGACATGGGCTTCCCCACTTTGGGAGGGAGACACAGAACCCACATAACTCAGCTACCATCTCTGAGATGCCAGAGCACATCCCTCCTGTACCTAGTGGAGGCTTGCAGTGGCTTTAAATTCATAAACTCATTTCTAGGCATTTCTGGGCAGGAGGTCACCTCCAGAAGTGAAATCTCTGCCTGCAGCTTCTGGGATAAGAGTGACCAAGTATAGCTTCCTCCTTTCCTCCTCAAATTTAGCCAAGACACGTTCTTCCATGATTGGTAGGTGAAGTTGCAACTTATCGCCAAGGTGCTTCTGAATCCTTTCTAGTAAAAGGATGCATACATTATCAAAGGTGACCAAACATCTTTTCAGAAGAGATGGCAACACATGCTGGAAGGACACACGCAAAAATAAATAATGTGTTGTAGAGTGCCCTCCCCATTCTGAACTTTTTTTTTAGATTGTATTTATTTATTTGAGAGACAGAGTGCAAGCAAGAGGGCAGAAGCAGAAGGAGCTGCAGAGGGAGAGAGTGAAGCAGGCTCCCTGCCCAGGTGCCCCAAGCCATTCTGAACTTTAAAGCAACCCCAACTCTTTGAACCCAGGAAGCAGTGTGGCCTACCTGTGACTATGAACCCTGGCTCTGCCACTTTCCATCTGTGGGATCTTAGGAGAGCTACTTGACCTCTGGATCTCAAGTTGGTCATCTGCAAAATGGGGATAATAATTGTACTGTCTCATAGGAATGCTGCAAAGATTAATGAAGCATACAGCTGATGGGCTCAGCATGGGACGTGGAACATACAACAGAATCTCAGTGAGCATTAGTCCTTACCTGTTCCTTGAATATGACTGGGTGACAGCTGTGGCCTGACAGATGTCTGAACTACTGAGAGAGACTCTCTTGAAGGGTGCAGGAGCTTGGGCCCAGCAGTGGATGCTGTTGCTCTGTAGAGTCTGAGTCAGGAGCCTTCAACTCTAGCCTCCCTGGATTGGATAGCTGCCTCTGCCCAGATGACCTTGAAAATGGGCAAACCATGAGACCAGAAAGTTTTGCCCTCTCTGTGATTGACTTGTCTAATTATCACTCTCTGGGGTTTGACTGACCAGAGATGAGCTCAAGAGAAAAGAAGAGGCCAGATTCCAATAGAACTTCTACCCAACACAAAGGAATTTGGAGTCTTCTGGAAACTAGAGCATAACTTCCACGGATTTTAAGCAGGAGGGTGGTACAGTCAGAATTATGTTTCTGAAATAAATCACAAGGGAAGTTGTATACCCACCCGTGTCCATAGAAGACCATACTGTCAGGTAGGAGGTCAGAGGTGATGGACACCAGCTGGGGGACCCCCAGTCATTCAAGTAAGAGATGACCCATGTAGACAAAGACAGGGCAATGGGAATGGAGAGAGGGTAATGAGAACAGAATGGACATGAGGGAGATCAAAGGGTAGAATTAGCTGTGCTTGGTGAGTGGTTGGGTACAGGAGTGGGGCAGAGAGGAGTGTGACTCTCAAGCTTCCGGCTTGAACACATTGCTCCAGGCAGGATGAAGGCAGATTTGGGGGAAGATGAGCTTGCAGACATGCTGAGATTAGAGTAACGTGGGAGGCTCCAGTGGTGGTTCCTCCCCGTAGATGCAGGCCTCGAGTGAGGTGCGGTCTACCCCAGTTAGATCCAGCTGCGGATGAGCCACCCAAGGAGGGAAAACTGACCACAAACACAGCAACAGCTTCAGTGTCAACCCAGACCCAACCAAGTAACCAGCCAGAATGATCTCAGCATAGCCATATACTGCCTACCCCAAGGGTCCTTGAGGGTACAGGCTATACCTTCCGAGGCTACTGTTTCTGGAGAACTAGGAGGAGAAGCAATAAGGAGATTCCAGGCAGGGACAGAGGCTGGAGAGACGAGCAGTCTCAGAGGAGAGTTAGCCCTCCTCTCTGGTTCCCTGGCCTTCCACATGACTGCCCCACTCTCAGCTCACACCTCCCATATGCCATCATCGAGTGGGAGGAAAGTCTGCCCCTAGGAGAATTCTCCACCTGCCCTGAATCCCTGGGGATGCTCCCAGGGAGCACGGAGACTCTGGGGAGCTTTGCTTTCTTCCCTCTGAAGCTCTGCAGGGCCCTAGCTGTCAGCAGGAAGCAGGAGGGCAGATTCCCTGAGGCTTGGCACTCAGGAAGCCCATTGGCTCCAGGAACCACCACTCTGGCAAAGGAGGAGGCAAGAGTGATGGCTGTGCCTGGTGGTAGGCAGTTCACAGGTGAGTATTGAAAGGCGCAATACACAGCTGCCAAGGAAAGAAAGAAATACACCAGGCTGTGCCCTGTAGAACCAAGTAAGCAAAGGTCGGTAAACCAACTCAGTCTACTGAGAACCTGCCTGAAGGACAGATTTGACCACTGGGTCCTCTGTAATTAGGGATGTCATTTATTTACTTATTGTGGTCTTGGGGGAGCATCATGGCAAAACAGCATCTCTAACTGTATCACACAATGCTGTCTCCTGCGGTTTGATGTTAGGAAGGTCTTTACCTTATTTCCAGGGCTTTGGCTATGTGATCTTGGAGCTTTCTCTGTGTTCCAGAATCAGTTACCAAAGTTTCTGAGAAGAGCTTCCTTAGCACTAATGATCTGATTCGAGCCCAGGGAAGTGGGGCTGACACTTTTTTCTTACAGTCTGGAATTCAGGACAAGCACAATCCATGTTGCTAACTCCTTTCCTCTTGGCTTCAACTCAAGCTCCAGTTTGGTGTTGTGATTAACTGTTCACTAAAGCAGTGTTTCTCAACCTCGGCATTATTGACATTCTGGATCCTGATAATTCTTTGTTGTTCAGGGATGTCCTGTGAATTGCAGGATTCAGCAACATCTCTGGCCTCCAGATGTTAGTTGTGGTCCCTCCGGTTATGACAACCAAAAATGTCTCTAGACATTGACAAGTATTCTTTGGTGGGGAAAATCACCCTTACTTGAAAATTGTTGTTCAGAAGGAGGGACACTGGTTGGAAGTGGTGTCTGGTCTTTGATAACCAGTATGGAGAGCCCAATTCTGCTCTGATGTTTGTCCCTGAGAAAAGTGAGGAGGGTGTGGACACAGGACTCCAAACATCTTTCCTAGTATTGGGATAGCCTCCTTGTCACATCCACTGTGGGCCAGATTTTGAACCCCGGTACCCACCTCACAGGGGATTTCAGGTGGGTCATAGATGCAGTCTTAGAAAATGATGAGTTTAAAGCATAAACTTGCTTTCTTGTGTTGCTTTTAGACAAATCTGAATCTCGGATTGATGCTAACCTCTTTTCTATCTCAGTAACTTGCCTTTACTATTTTCTTCTTTTTCTTTTTTTCTTTTTTTTTCAAATTTTCTCTCTCGTATTAACTTTTCTGTTATGTTTCATAGTATCATTGTTTCAGTTGCTACTCTAGAAATTACAAAATGTATCTTTAACTTAGTGTAGTCTGTCTTAAATTAGTACTTTTACTGCATCCTCAAGGATGCAAGACTGTTATGTCAGTTTAAACCTGTGTATCTCTCTCCCATCTTTTTGCTCTCATTGTTCTATATATGTGTTATAGTATTACTACCCTTGTTTAAACGGCCCAAAGTTTTTTATATTTACCTTTTTAGGTTTGATACTTTTCTTCCTGTACTTCCTTCCTTCTATCTGGGATCAGTTTCGTTCTGTACATAGAGGTTTCTTCAGTTATTTCCTCTCTTTTCATTGACACAGGGAGAGCAGGCCTCAGCCGAGAACATTTCTCAGATGTTAATATCCGAATTTAGTCAAAATTGATTCTACTGTGTTTATAGCAGTTCCCTTCTATTAAAAGACAAAGTAATCATTTTCACCCCATTTAATTTATCAAAGGAATACATTGGGTTGATTTAAAGAAAAATATTCACCAAATGACTGTCCAGATGATACAAATCAAAAACTGAGAAGGTCATATGGCGGTTTCCAAAGGTTGGTAGTGATAGCTTGTGAGTTTCAGGTGTTCCTATTGTATTAGGTTGCTGACAGCTACCTTATAGTGATTCTGTGATAACTGTCATTTATGGCCTAAACACCAGGTGTCAGGTAATGTGCTAAAGACCTTTACACTAACCAGAGGTCAGGTTTTTATTATTATTATCAACCAATATCCCACTTTTCTTTAATCACCCAATTTCCTGTACTTGTCAGCCTTCTTCATGTACTCACTCACTGAATGGTTATTGGGCCTCTTCTCTGTCCTGGTCCTGGTTTGGGTGTTCAGCATATTGTGGCGACCAAAAGCTCTCTCCAGCTGTGCTTACAACAGAAGGCAGACATCAGTCTAAAAATCCCCAAAGTAAGTATGTAATTGCAAACTAGCTGTGGGCTGGAAGGAGGAACAGTGCTGTTCTGAGGTTCTGGCAGGATCTGAGAGGTTAGGGGGAGCTTTCTGAGGCCACTCAGCTGAGACGCTCTCCCCTTGCTCCCACTCTCCTCACTTGGCCCCTCTCCCAGACACTTCAGGTCCCCACTTATTACCATAGAGCTCTTCTCTGATCCCCGTATTCCGTTAGATAGTTGTACCTGCTGTTAGCCTGCACCCTAGTGAACACCCTAGACTTTTCCTTTTATAGAATGTCCCATCATTATAATTACTGTTGACCCTTGAATAACATGGGTTTGAATGGCATGGGTCCATATACATGTGGAGTTTTTACAGCGTAGTACTTTGAATGTAGTTTCTGTTTCTTATGATTTTCTTGATATTTTTTCCTCTAGCTTATTTCATTGTAAGAGTAGAGGATATACTATATATAACACACAAAATATGTGTTAATCGACTGTTTATGTTATCAGTAAGGCTTCCTGTCAATGGTAACCTCTGAGATGGGGTGGGGGGGGGTTGAAAATTAGATGTAGATTTTCCACTGCATGGAGGGTTGGTGCCTTTAGCCCCTGTGTTATTCAACGGTCAACTGTATGTAATTATTTGTTCAGTATCTGAGAGCTCACTGGACTCAAAGTTTCATGAAGGCTGAGAAAATGTCTGTCATGTTCACTGCTCTGGGCTGGCACGCAGTAGGCTATCAGCAATATGGATGAATCAAAGCAAACCTCTCCTGACCTCAGGTTCCTCATCTGCAAAATGAGTGTAATGATACTGAACTCACATTTGTTGAACAAGCATTTGTTTTTGGTTTTGGGTTTTGCAAAAATAAAATCAATGTGTGAAGTACAAGGTATGTAGATAGTTTTACATGTTATTCCCTGCCTCATTTTTTTGTTGTTGTTGCTGTTGATTTCTTTCCTGCAATTCTGTGACCTCCTGCATTAGCCCATTCTCAGAGCTCCACATTCTTCTCCCCTCTGCCTCTGTAAGTCCATCACCGAGGCAGGCTTCCAGTTTTCCCCTGTGGTTAGGGAAGACTTCTCCCCACCCTGTGGTCTCTTACAGACATTTGCTTAATCATAAACAGATTTACAACTTAATTACAGGTCACTTAAGCTGGCCCCAGCCGGACTGGGGATGCTCCAAAACTTACCTTTGATGGGGAAGAGAGATTAATTAAGTCCCTTAATAAAATCCTTTATCCCCACCCAAAAAGCAAGCAGAAATAGTTCTCGTGCACTTTTAGGAAAAGTAAACACATGTGTTCTAGGTCAAAAAAGGAACAGATGGTTGTCACCAAGCTGGGTAGGTCATGGAGCACATCAGAAGAAGTCCCTCCAGTTCACAGGTTAGGAAACTGAGGCCCAAGGAGCAGAGCTAGTTATTGGCAGAGCTCAAAGCAGTGTGAGCACCAAGATTTTGATGTTGTTTTGTAGTAGCCACTGGTTTAAATGATATATCGTATCCCTTCTTGCCCATATTTAATGAACGAACATTTTTCTGGGCAACTAGACTGTTTCTTTATGTCACCAAAAGGGGAATAATTAGTTAATTCAACTACTTTTTCTGAATACCAATTCTGGGCCAGATGCTGTCAGGGTTTGGGTAAGCAAAGATAATAGGACAAGCTCACCAAGCCTCACCCAGGAGAATGGTTGAACTCTGGGACATCTACACACAGGAGTATTCTGGGTGGGGTGTTCAGTCCAACTCCTTCCAGATATTTACTCTTGGCTTCATGCTGATCAGAGTTTTCATAAAGAGGGGGAAAAAAAAGATTAAGGACTCACCAGAAAAAATAGCTTAAGCAGCTTTGTCTGTCTGCCTGCCTGCCTGCCTGCCTTCCTTTCCTTCTTTCCTTCTTTCTTTTTATTTTGAGAGAGAGTGAAAGAGAGAGAGTGAGAGAGAGTGCCAGCGGAGAGGGGCAGAGGAAGGAGAGAGAGAATCTCAAGAAGGCTTCACGCCCCTTGTGGAGCCCAACATTGGGCCTGATCCCACAACCCCAAGACCAGGACCTGAGCCGAGACCAAGAGTCAGACGCTCAACTGACTGAGCCATCCAGGCACCCCGATTTTGTTTTTCTTTATCTCTGCTTCTCCCCTGACAAGTTTGGGCCCCAAAGTATGAGGGTTCCCCTGGAAAAGGGAAAGTGCAGGGCAAATGTATGCTTGCTCTTAGCTGCTACACTCCCCATGCCAGCCAGTTATTCCTATTTGCCTCTTTCCACTGGCTGGACTTTAGATCCTGCCTCACAAGAGGCAGGCAGTCCAGCGGGAACTCAAGTGTGATCTCCAAAACTGTTAACTTCATTTGTCCTCTAGAGGCTTCTGTAGGAATTCTGATCTCTGCTGGCTGGCCTTGGCCTCTGGCATTTGGTCTTTTCTGCTGCTTATTTGCTTTGCTTTGATTACTAACATGCTCTCGGGTCAGTCTGCTTACACTTTTGGTCTCTACTAAACTGCCCAATAGGGGCGCCTGGGTGGCTCAGTGGGTTAAGCCTCTACCTTCGGCTCAGGTCATGATCTTGGTCCTGGGATCTCTGTTCGCAGGGAGCCTGCTTCCCCCTACCTGCCGCCTGCCTCTCTGCCTACTTGTGATCTCTCTCTCTCTCTCTGTCAAAAAACAAAACAAAAAACAAAACAAAACAAAACAAAAAACCTGCCCAGTAGAACTTACTGCAGTGATAGAAATGCTCCATAATCTGTGTCATCCAAATAGTAATCACTAGCTACTAGCGAACCCTTGAAGTAAGTGTGGCTAATATGACTAAGGAATTGAATTTCTGATTTTGTCTACTTTAAATTCATTTAAATTTAAAAAGCCACAAAGAGTGGCTACCAGAACTGGACAGTACAGGTCTAAGTAGAGACCCTGCTAGGCCTGGATCCCTAACAAATCTTTGGGCTTTCATATTTATGGACCACTTACACTCTTGACATTATCCATCCAACCATCCATCCATCCAGCCAGCCAGCCATCCCAGAGACTGCCACTTGTGCTACACTCTCAGAGGTACATTGAGAATCCAGAGGTGAATCAGACATAAACCTTATCCCTAAGAAGTCTACAGCCTGGAAGAGGGAGACAGATAAACAAATATGGCCACCATTATCTCCAACATTATACCCTTCCTGGCAGGATTAGTGGACTTCAGAACAATGGTAGGGACACAGAAGTGGGCATGATCTGTTCCACTTAGCCTTAGGCAGGTGGTTAGTCAGAGAAGACATAGCTTTTGTGATTAGTCCTGCAGAAAAGCAAAAGGAATATTTAGCAATATGCTATTCTGTGTATCTCTAACACCTTCCTGAAATTCTAGGAGTTAATCTTTGGTACCTTGAACTGTGTCTCTGGGGGTGGGGGTGGACTGAAGAGCATTTGATTCTTGTTTAATGTCTTGTTTAGATATTTGGATACTACTATCAATTAACTTTTCCAAATACCAAAAAGTAGACTAAGGAAAGGAAAATTAGTTTTTTCCAGGAGCCCTGGTTGTTGTCCAAGGAAAGAAATTGATGGCCAAAGAGTGTTTTCTTTTTCTTTTTTCCACCAATGGACCTTTATAACTTTTAGGGAAGAAGGAACTAATATGGAAACTGTTGTCACTTAATTTTATTCTTTTTCATAATCGCTTGATTCTGTTAAAAAGAGGGTTTTGGTTTTTGTTTTTTTACTTTTTTTTTGTTTTTTGAGAGAGAGAGCACATGTACGAGAGCAGTGGTCGGGGGAGAGGGTCAGAGAGAGAGGGAGAGAGAGATTCCTAAGCAGGCTCCATGCCCAGCACAGAGCCTGACATATGGCTTGATCTCACAACCCTGAGATCATGACCTGAGCCAGATGCTTAATTGACTGAGCTACAAAGGCACCCCTGTTAAAAAGAGTTTTTAAAAACCCCTCATGATTTAAACTATCTTTTAGAAGTATGTAGAGAGACAAGAATTCCAAGATGTCAGAAAGAACAAAAGCCCTGCTTCCTTAAGATGCATGTTGCTGTCACGTGGGTCATCAGTAATATTTTATTTTGTCTGTTCTAACACTCACTTTCCTTGGTCTGGGGAATTGCACATCTCCAGCTTCAAACATGATGGATGGAGGCAGGCAGCCACAAGACTCTGATCTCTTTCTGGGGGTTCATATCACCCAAGTAAGGCCAATCAGGGTCCTTCTCAGATTTTTCAGTTGGTGTTGGAGAAGAGCCCTGTCCCTGGGGTTATGGATCAAGAAGGATCTGAAGTCAGAGAATGATGGCCTTGTTCCCAGCCACCCAGAGAGAGCTGTCTGCTAGGAGAAAACAAGCCAAGCAGATATAAGCAAAGAAGAGAGAGAGAACTCTGGTCTTGTTTCTCACCCCTAAAAGTACACATAAAAATGAGCTCTGAATGGCTCAATAGGATTAGGGAAAATAGATCAGTTAAGAGAATCCAAATGTAAGTGGTTCATTGAGAACACTCAGTATGGTAGAGATATAAACACAAGATTTTTTTTTTCTTACTCATTGCTATGCTCTGTAATTTCTGCTCTTTTGATCTTCAATTTATCTTGGCAGATTCCTTCACTTTCTGGCCACCTCCAATGATTAAACACAGCCAGGTCCCATTAAAAACACCAGTCTTCTGTCCAGTGCCATGATTTCTCCTCTGCCACTGCTGTCTAGACTTGTGGCTTGGAAGACTTATATGGAGGAAAAGCATGGTCCTCTTTTCCCTTATTCCCCCTCCCTGTTGCTTCTAGCTTGTCTACACTGAGACAGTGGGGGAGGGATAGGAAGAGCCAGTCAACTTACGTGACCCTGAGGTGGTCTTGATTTCTCTCTGGTTCAATCTGGTTCTGTCTGCAGCTTGAGGTCTTTTCAGATATGGGTGTACCTTTATATACAGTGTGGGGTTTTCCTGGGGAGTGCTCAGTTTTGTTCCATCTCTTTCTATTGTTAAAGGCTCTTCAGAGTTGACCATGTCTCCCCACAGGTAGTTTAGATTCCAACACCATTCAGAGGGCTGTTTCTTCTCTTGGCTGGGAGACACTTGGGCAGCCCCATACTTCTGGCTCCCCATCTATCTTTGAGTTTCTTCTGTTGAGGTGGAGGTGCCCTCTCCCTTTCTTCCTGGGCACCCTTATGGGTCTTTTCTCTGGGTAAGATGAGGATGTGCCCTTTACCTTCAGGAGACACTTAGAAATTCCCCAAGCACTCCCCAAACACATTCCTTTCTGCCTATTGCCAGCACTTGAGAGAGACAGGGAGGAGATGAAACCTTTCCTTCTTTTAGATATCCCAAATATTCATGAGTGGATTTTCCTGATCCTTTCTACCCACTGGTGTGAAGAGGAGAAATTCCTCCCATCTTCCCATCATTAGCGGGGAGGTATGGGGTTTAGTCTTGCCAGGAATACTGAGATCACCAAAAAGCCACACAGAACTCTCCACTGATCTCCACTTCCTTTCCTTTCTCCAGTGTTCTCTTTATAAGTACCACCCAGGGGCAGGGCTGGTGATTGATTATAGAATGGGCACTGCTACTGCTTCTTAATAAGCCACGAAGGAGGTGCCATCTTTTTAGAGTATGGGGATCATTAGCAGTAAGGCTATCAGTTGTCAATTCTATGTCGACAAGGAGGCCCAATCAGAGCATGTTATTTACAATCATTTGTAAAGTGTCTTCTCACCACTAGACCGAAAGACTCAAAGGAAGAATCCATCACTCAACGGCTCAGGTCATTTTTCCTGATGGGTTTGGATTTCAGACAGGCTATGGATGTCTACAAAGATATCTGTAGGTGGGTAGGGAGAAAAGCCTGCAAAACACTGAATAAGATGTTCATCCCCCCTCGGGCCAGTGTTCTTGGAGAGATATTCCATAGGTTGGAAGATAGAGCCTCACCTGGAAAACTACTACCAATATGAAAAGATGCTTGCAATCACTTTCGTGTCTCAACCCCATTTTCCTCATCTGGAAGATGGGACACTACTATTGACCATGCTCTGTGGATTAGAGATGCATCACGAGTTTGGTAAGTACTAAGTATTAATCTTGTTTCTGTTCCTATTCTCTATAAGAAATATGACATCAGAGATTTACTTTTCAAAATGGATGGGTTTAGTAGGTTTCTTCTCACCAAAGGGACGGGAATTGGAATGGTGAGGGGGGAAATAGCTAGGGTGGTTGTAGATACTACTGGTGTAGCTGCTCAGGTTCCAGCAGTTGTGAGGCCTTGTCCTTGCTATACCCCCATTCTCTTCCGGGAATTGTTCTTCCTCCAACTGATACCTAAAGCTGCATGTGGTTTTGGTAAAGGCTGCCATTCCTGGGCACCCACACCCTTCACCTAATGGGGCCAATTATAGTGCTTCAGCTCCTGGCAATCCAGTGATCAGTCTTGGGATGGGGAAATAATTTCTTCTTGGATGATGAAGTTGATGCATATTCTAGAGTTCTACGAAGCCATGATTTCGTTTCACGAAAGGAACTGTAACCTCCTAACAGAGGGCAGAGAAAGGAGATGAGGAGGGAGAATGGACTGCCATTGAGTCCCTTGTTCCAGGTGGCCTTGCCTTCCTGTGGTGTGGTTCTGATAAATAGTAATGTTTGCCTCTTTTGCTTCAACTAATTTGAAATGAGTTTCTGTCACTGTGAACCAAGTGGATCCTGACCCATATAAGTCCCTTCCTCTTGAGATAAGATATTGATACCAGGTTCATTGCTGATGGGCTGGGAAATACCCTGCCAGGATACTCAATACCCTGCCAGGATACTCAAATGATAGGTCAAAGGTGACTTTAAATTGGCAGTACTTCTAGGGCGAGCCTTTTAGAATTGGCACGTAAATATTTTCTTCAAATGGGACCCTCTAGTTTGTCCCCAGGGGCCTCCTAGATACAAAGCAAATCTCTCCATAGACTTGATCTTGGTCTGCTCTGGCTCCTGTTTTCCTGGGAAAGGAGAGTGCTTTCTCAGGTATCTCCAAAAGTTTCTGACCTGACTGCAGACTGTCCTGCTCTATTGCTTTTATAGCTGACACCTTGGCTCCCCAGGCTAGATTTTATTTTTTTAAATTTTTGGATTTTGTATTAACATATAATGTATTATTTATTTCAGGGGTACAGGTCTGTGATTCATCAGTCTTACACAACTGACAATGCTCCCAGGCTAGATTCTTTATGAGAAATTCTAACGCTTGAAAAATCCATTTGGGTTCCTTAGAGCTTATTTAGTTGGTTCTTAAAACTGGTTCCACCCTATGGAAATGCTTGGTTCCTTTACATCTTCTCTTGCCTGAGCTTATGGGAGCCATGTGGCCTCAATGGCAGCTTCCAGTGCCTGTCTGTGATACCCCTATTCTGCTGCTGTTCTGTTCCCTGTCATTTCCAATGAAGGGCAAGGACTTTGGAATCACAAAGAACTGGGTCTGACCCCTGGCCCTATTATTTTTTAGCCGGTTGAATTTGGGCACAAACTTCATCTTGCTGAACCTTGGGTTATTCATTCATAAATGGGACTATTCATAGTACCTCCCTTATGGGGGTCACTGACCCTGTAACCTAGTCCACCTATCTCCAACTGTATGTTTGAAATAGGAAATGTACAACTACCTAAAAGAAAGAGTGCTAGACAGAAGACACACGGCTGTCCTTGTGATCCCAAATGTCCTTACTAAAGCGAAGGCTCGGGGCACATTTTTCTGGAGCATGCTGTCATCTGTTAGTACTTTAATAATCAATCACTTCAGCCTGTATCTTAGTGAACACCTGAGTCACTGCTTTCTCTGCTCTAGGATGAGACCTAGAATATTGGTCTTTTCTAGAGGACTGAAGGCTGTGTTCATCCACGAAGGTTGTAATAAATCATTGTATTTTAGGAACCAAAATTCACTCTGGTCATTCGATAACATATCTTCAAACATTTGCATCAATCCAATGCTCCTGAGGGACAAGCTATACATTTTAGGGCTCTAACTCCCTAAAGAGGACCTAGTTTCACCAAAGAATGGCCACTCACATTAATAATTCCAAATATTCTATCTATATGAGATGACAGATGTTAACTCAACCTATTGCTGTAATCATTTCATGACATATGTAAATCAAGCCATCATGCTATATATCTTAAACTTACACAGTTACATGTGTAATTATTTCCCAATTAAACTGAAAAAAAAAAAAGAATCCATCAAGCTCAAGATAGGGAGGAAATTTTGCTGATGAACCTAAACAGAGTAAATGTTGAAGAAATAAGAAATTAAAATGTAAAAGAAAAATCTGGAACTAACCCCCAGTATCCATATGCATCTTAATTTGCAAGCAAGTACGCCCTTTGAATGAACCCTTTCTGTGACTTGATCTCTATTTTCCCAAGTTTGAATGGAGGGTAATGGTGATTTTCGTTTAAGGAACGTATTGAACGCAGACAGCAAATTGGGTACTGAGTGGCACCCGGGACACAAAAGTGATCAAAAGATACCATTGTTACCCTTGATGACTTTGCAAATAATTGCTGTACCCTCTGGTAAATGTGGCCTAGAGATGTGCACAGAATGAGGGCAGCTTGGCCAACTAAGAAGGGATTTCAGGTAGCTCTTACAGTCATGCTCCATGAAATCAAGCAAGAATTAGGCATACACCATGTGTTTCCTGCTGTTCTCTGGATGCAGATAGGTTACTATAGAACCTTTGCACATTTGAATTTTTTCTTTTGCCCAGATTACTTTTCCCTCAAAGATCCTTATAGATCTCTCCCTTACTTTATGCAACATCCACATTCATATGCTATTTTATCAGAGTAGGCCTTCCCCTGACCATCCCATATAGAAACTACCCTCAACACATTTAGTTTTTATTCCATACCTGGCTCTATCTTTTTTCATTGTATTTATCACCACTGACATATGTTTGCTTGTTTTTATCTGTCGTATTTTGACACACATGCGTGGGTACACACACACACACACACACACACATGCATGCATGCACGGCTTTTAAAATTAAGAAAGAAGGGATCTAGTTTTTTTTTTTTTCCTTACTTCCATGTCCCCAGTACCTGGAACAGTGTTTGCCATAGAGTAGACACTCAGTTGATACAAATTATAAATGTGTGAATGAGCTAAGATGTCTGGCTGGTTCAAACTTGACTCTTTCATTAGTATTGTGCAATTTGTTTGGGAAGAAAAATAGACCAACAAAATAGAAGAAGATGTGTTTGCTGTTTTAATTAAAATATGTGTAAAGTGCTACTAGAACTTGGAAAAGAAAGCTATTCATTTCTTCTCTGTGGAGAGACAGTGAGGAAGGAGGTGATATCTCAAAGGAGGTCACATTTCACCTGGATCTTGAAAGATAAGAGTTTGCTGGCAAAATGAGGATTAAGATAGTAGCAATGTCTGTGGATGCAGTACCCAAATTCTTGAACTCACTACTACATGGGACCAGATGTATGTCACTGCATGCCCATACAGCTCTGAGTACAAGGCTTTCTCCTGGAAGTGTGTTAGGCAGGTTGTGGAAGTGTTGACGAGCTAGCACCCAGAAGCAGCCCTAAGCCTATGGAAGAGAGAGGCCCCAATGTTGTTGCCCCTCCAGTGGAACAACTTAGAGGTGTCCTTTATGCTGTTTGCCTGAAGTCTCTGAGGGGGCTGGGTCTCTCTCATCCATGGTAATATGTTTGATAATACATTCTTTATTGACTTTCTTTCCTTCCCCACCTCAATTCCCTACTTCCCTTCAGTGTTTCCTGAGGTCACTTCCCAAACAATTTCCTTTGAATTCTTGCCCCAAGACTACTTCTGGAAGAACCACCAAAGGCTTTCCTCTAGGTTAGTAAGGCTGAACTCAGAAGCCACCTCTGTGGGCCCAGAAGGAGTAAGGACATGGACAAAGGGGGCTGGACTGCACCCTGCAAGTCTGGGAGATAGAGAGATTAGAACAAGAGCTACAAATGTGGCTGGTTGGCAACTTGACTGGGAAATGTGTCTATACATCAGATTGAATAGCAGCAAGATTATGCTGACAAGCACATGGAACCTCAGCTTGGAGCCAGCAATATCTCCTTCCTCAGCCACAGCTTTTAGATGCTGACTTAGACTTTCAGATTTTCATCATTCTGTTTGCTGCCCTTTCATTCCAGATTTTTCCTTCTTTCTGTCACTGGAAAAGAAATGATACCCATGATGTGAGAGCCAAATCTCTCTTGTATAGAATGGGTCTTGAGAAAGTGTTCTCTGGGCAGAGAGTGACCAATGTAGAAATGCCACCTGGTAACACATCACGGCCTTAGGACAGATACTCACTGGTGGGTGGGATTGATGAGTCGTTGATTTAGGCAAAGGGAAGGAAGATAAGTACAGGAGATGGGGGACATAGATTTGGGACTATTTGTTCTTTTGGAATTGCATGTTCACATCAGGCATCATTGTCATTTCAGTCAAGTCTCCTTGTCGGAGTGGCCAATTGTTCTGAGAGATCATTAAATGTACCCAAAGCAGAGACAGTCATTAGAAGGGTTGCTTCTGAGTGGGGATGACAAGAGTAGCAAGTGTTTGAGATATAAATCCACTCCCCCCCCCAAAAAATATCCACTCCCATGATGGCTGTAAATCTTGCAAAGAGAGGGATGCCCAAACCTGGTGGTGCAGGTTCTCATGGGTCCTGGCATGCCTTCCCTAGGTAAGTGACCGGTGGACCTCTGTCTCATCCAGTAGGCTGAGAGGAAATTGAGCTGCCAAGTCATATGAAGCTCCTGCTAGAGATCTGGAGGAAGATGAATGGTACTTAAGTAACAAGAACACCGTGAAATCAAACCATTAAAAAACAATTTCAAGTCCAGTCAACTTCCCTCACCTTCTTTTCACTGTGATAAAGCCCCCAAAAGTCATTGGATGGCTCTTTTGATCTTGCTCAAGTTGGTGTGCTGACTTTCTCACCACTTTCCATTGGAGCATGCAAGGGCTCCCTGCCTTTGGGGGCGGGTGGAGAGGGGAGAGGCCCCTCCACCCACTACACCCCATATCTCTTGTTGTTATCCAGGCTGGGGACAAAGCTTGCTTTCTTGGGGTTGAAGTCACCAAGGTTGTCTGCAGGCATCTTTAGGAGAGAGTTTCACTAGGTTTATTGTTCTGTCATTTAAAAAAAGTTCTTTCATCCCATCTCTGAGATCTCTTTCACTTTCTACCCCAGAGGGGTAGAAGTCCTAAATGGACTTCTGTAGGTTTTCAGCCCATGAACAGGGTGACTTTAAATTTGGTGGCAGTGACAGTGACGGCGGTGGGTGTCACCTAGGATGACACAGATCTCTCCTTCTGCCCCAAAGGCCCAAGTTCCATTTTGCAGTTTTTAATTTAAAAATTAATTATATAAATTATAGAGAAGTGAATTCTCCTTTTGAAAAATTAAATCAAAACCCTTTGGGTAAGATTAAAGGTCACTTTGACCAATAGTGCTCCCCACCCCAAAGAGGTAACAGCTATTATAGTAAGATATATACCCCATTTGTCCTTTTTCTATTTTCTATTTTCTATTTTGTGCATGTCTGCACAAAAAATATAAAGAATGTGTGCTTAAATATATTAAAGTTGTAATATTTTATATACTATACTACAACTTATTTTTCTATTTGACACAGTCCTCTAGGTTAGTAAGGCTGAACTCAGAAGCCACCTCTCTGGTCACAGAGCTGAGTGGGCGTGAAGGAGGATGAAACTCAGCCCATCTCTGCTTAGCCCAAAGGGAGGGCTCCTTTTCTCTATCTGGTTTACCAGAGGGTGCTATCTTTCTGTAATTCAAACACAGATATGGTATCTGATGTGGTGGCCCTGGATGGATCTTCCATGCTTTATTTGATTGATAGTAGTATTCCATAATATGGATAGATTGCATTTTATGTATCTATCCCCACGGTTAGACACTTAAGTTGTTTCTAATTTCTCATGATTGTAGGCAATGCTGCCATGAACAGTCTTTTTTTTTTTTTAAGATTTTATTTATTTATTTGACAGAGAGGGATCACAAGTAGATGGAGAGGCAGGCAGAGAGAGAGAGAGAGAGAGAGAGAGAGAGAAGCAGGCTCTCTGGAGAGCCTGATGCGAAACTCGATCCCAGGACCGTGAGATCATGACCTGAGCTGAAGGCAGTGGCCTAACCCACTGAGCCACCAAGGTGCCCCTGAACAGTCTTGTATATGTCTCTGTGTCCACTTGTGTAGCTGTTTCTCTAGAGAAGTATTGGGATTGCTGAGTCATAGGGATGGACGTTTTAAATTCTACTAGACAATGTTAGCTTGTCCTCTGAAGGCTGTACCAGTATGCAGTCCCAGCAGGGCACAAGAGTGCTCATTTCCACCATCCTCACCAACATTTGATGCTGCTGGACTTGGATATTTCCTAATTTTCTTCCCCTTCCTTTTTTTTTTTTCCTTAAGATTTTATTTATTTATTTGAGAGAGAAAGAGAGTATGAGGGGAATGAGGGGCAGAGGCAGAGGGAGAAGCAGACTCTGCTGAGCAGGGAGCCTGATGTGGGGCTCGATCCCAGGACCCTGAGATCATGACCTGAGGCAAAGGCAGACGCTTAACCAATTGAGCCACTCAAGCACCCTGTTTCTTCCCCTTCTTAATGTGCATTCTGATCAACCCTGCTGTCCTGGGGTTGTTCCAAATCTACAGTTTTATTTTGCCCCTGGTTTCTTCATCATCTGGGTTTCAATATTTGTTCTCTGGACCCAGCTCCTTGGTCCATCTACTCTGGCAAGGAGCATCTGTCTCATTCTGGCCTGAATTCCAAGTGGCAAATGGGCAAAACAGCTCTACCTCAACCTAGCTGTGACCTAGTGTGACCATGGGCCAATTGCTTGTCTAGGCTTCAGATATCCCATCGGCACCATAAAGGAACTGGGTTACAGAAACTCCGGGATCCTAGCTCTCTAGCTCTGGCCTGAAGAGGACTAACAATTTCAATGTAAAAAGGCACTCTTGCCCCCATCAAAGTTAGCCATGCTTTGGTTTGGTTGAAATGCTTTACTGTTAGTGCACACCGTCAGACATGAATCATTTGAAGATGTAATGAACATTTTATTGCTCCAATAATTTATGTCACTATTCATTTCTGCATTTTCATGGGTAGGGCTGGGTGATGCAGAAAGAACTTTTTTGGTCTGTGCGAGCTGTCACCTGGTAGTGAACATTTCTCAGATAAATCAGTCCCACTTTCACTTCTGTGATCACTTCCTTCTTGGTCTTCAGGCCACACCTTCCTCATTCATTCATCAGGTATCCACTGAGCCCCTATAATGTCCCCTGCTCAGTGGTCACTTTGGCAAAGAATAAGAGTGGAAGATGCAGGGTACTAGAAAGTGATGTTATGAGCTCTCCTGGTTCTATTCAGTGTCATTCAATAGAACCGTTTGAGATGATAGAAAAGTTCTGCCAAATCTGTGCTGTCAATATGGACACTCATCTGCCTTGGAGGAAGCAATACAGTGCTGGGGACTTTGCAGCAAACACTCCAGAATTCAGTCCTCTCCATCCTTTCTTTGAGGCCTCTGTCCCTTTATTTGTAGAGAATCATTTTGAGGATCAAAGGATGTAGAATATTCTTGGCAGAGGGCCTGGCCCACTGTAGATTCCAGTTACCCTCTGTGTGTCATCTTGGCTCCCAGGATTCCCAACATGCTTTGGACAAGTAGAAGTTTTCACCTGGTGGAGGTGGGACTCAGGGAGCAGAGCCTATACTTCTGGGAGGGGCAGGCTGAAGAGGCCACCTCCCCATTCAGAGGTTTCTTCAAGCCTCAGACTTGGATTCTCCCAGGTAAGTCGCACAACTTTTTGGTCACCACAAGTCAGATCACTATCATTGTGGGGATTTTAAGTGGTGGGACTTTGCCTCCCCCACTACTTTCTACCTAGACAGGTGCTGGAACATAATAGGTGCTCAGGAAACAACTGTGGGTGGATTAATTACTCCAAGTTATTACAGTTGAGTGGAAGCCAGGAGCTAGGAGTTTTAGAGAGGCTCCCCGCCTCCCTGGGCCCAGCTCTGCCTCACTAGGAAAATGCAAGGACTCCAGAGTGGCAAGCTACAGTCTGTATTTCAGCTTTGCTGCTGCCTGGCTCTGTGGTCTTGGCAAGTGCTGACTCTGCTTGGTGTCTCAGTTCCCCTATTTGTCCTGGGGTGTCCTCGAATCCTGTGACCTGAATACATATGGTCTGCGTCTGCTGGGCAGGGGCTGACCCTGGCATTGGGGTTCCATACACATTTCTCCTCAGGTTGGTGTTTGTCTAGGCTGTTCACTCTCCTGGCTCCCTCCCCGCCCCCTCTCCGCACAGCAGGAGCTGGCAGTTGGCTTCCTGCCATTCAGACAACAGGCGGGTGGTGTTCTCCTTCCCTTCCCTGACCTCACCCAGCAAGCACTCCAGAGGTGGTCAGAGCAAACAGGGCTTGCTTGACCTGGCCAGGAAATCCAGAACAAAAGAGGGTTTCTTGAATCAGCTGTTTCCTTTTGTCAGAAGATAAATTGTGAGCAATAACCTTTAAAAAAACTGGAAGAGAGGAGAAACAAAGTAAGCCATATATACTTTGATGAAATTAAGGCATTCATTTATTTTTCATTCCGCAAGCATGGAAATATTATGACAGGTGTGTGGAGCTGTGGATGTGTAAGGGTGCACTGGACATGGAGTGTGACCTAGGAGGGGTCACAATTTAGTTGAGATTAGAAGTAGGAGCCAGGGCAAATTACCGTATAGTACGAATAGGGGTCGCTGACTTCACCTTTTTCATTACTGTGTCCGCACTGTTTAGATTTTGGCTAGGTGGTGATATATTTATATAATAAAATATACATATAATATAATAAATATTTTATGTATATTTTATTATATAAATATAATAAATATATTTATTTTATTTTAGATATTATATATATATATATATATATATATAAAGATTTTATTTATTTATTTGACAGACAGAGATCACATGTAGGCAGAGAGGCAGGCAGAGAGAGAGGAGGAAACAGGCTCCCCACTGAGCAGAAAGCCCGATGTGGGGCTCGATCCCAGGACCCTGGGATCATGACCTGAGCCGAAGGCAGAGGCTTAGCTCACTGAGCCACCCAGGTGCCCCTAGATATAATATATTTTAATATATAAATATATATTTCTTTATACATTGTGCTCCCAAACATGTATATGTATATAGTGATAAATCAAATTGGATTAATGGTCAGCAAATATTCACTCTTCAAAATACACACATAGGTATTAACCTATGTGTGTACATAGGTATACTGTTGGTGCTTAATAATGATTTGTTGAGTAAATGAATGAGTGAATCAGGATGGGGTAGTTTGGGGAGCCCCTAGAAGGGGCCCTAATTCTGTATCCAAGGAATGACAGAGGCTCGTGAAAGAAGGGTAGAAGTGAATAAGAGAGAGGAAGTGAGGTGGGGTAGGTAGGGAAAGATGGGGTGTTGAGAAGGTGTTGGAGATCGCAGGCCCAGGGAGCAGCAACAGTTGAGGATGAAGGCCTTGGGTAGGTTCAACCGAATGAAGTTGCCAATAACTGACCATTTTTGATGAAGAAAACCGACAACCAAATAGAGTTGAACCAGATGCTTCAAACATCACCAAACTGTTAGGGAGAAGATTGTGTGGGGCTTTTTGAGCTACATAAAGAAACTGAATTTTCTCCTGAAGGAATGGAGAGGCAATGAGGTTTTCCTTTTCCTTTTCCTTAAAATAAGACCATTTGGGGGGGGGGGGTAGTGGCTCTGTAACTTACATATGTCATTATTTTAAAAAATTAATATTATAACAACAGTATAGAGAAAGAAGATAATAATCATCTTTGCTCTCACTACCCAGATAACCATAGTCAGTTGGAAATGGCATGTCAGTCATAACAATTTGGAATGCCTTTCCTGGACTGCTTTTTGGTTTTATCCCCACTCAAGTTGTATATACGAAGAGGAGTAGGACATGAAGCTGCTATTTAAAAGTTGCCAGCAGCCTTTGTGTCTAACGGGGGAGGCTGTAGGTTACCATGGAAAAATTGGTTTTGTTTTGTGAGCAATCAGGGTGGGAGAAAGGCCTAGCTGGACTTTTTTGGGGCCTGACTGCTGTATCCTTTCATATATGATTCTCATGAGGCTGCTAAGGACAAGCTGGGCACATTTCAATGAGACTCAAGGAGTTCCCTGGGATGCAGGGCATGGAGATCTATCATTTTCTCTAAGAAACCAAACCCAAGCCAAAAACCTTGGACCTTTGAAAAATAGAGAAAAATACAAAAATGAAAATGATCATCTGTGGTCCTACCAGGCAGAATCTCATTGACATTTTGACATATTTGCTCCCTCTTTTTTTTTTTTATATATTGTTTTCACGTATATAGTAATAAGTAAAATTAGCTTAATGGTCAGCAAATATTCACTTTTTGGTATTTGCATATGTGTGCATTTGGTATTTATATATATATAAATATATGTGTACGTATCTACATATGAATTTTGTTATGTATATACATCTATAAATACAAAGTAAGCAGTATTGTTTTGTATTTCTTTCCATCTTGCCACTTTATTTTAGAATTATATCTTGGAAATTCCCAAGGGGATCTTATTATCCTGAAATAATCCATCACAACTCCTTGATGATATGCCCTTGACTCCAGAGAAGTCTTCTTTCCCTAAAATTGGTAGGCTGAAGCTACTTTTTCAGAATCAGAGTCTCCTCCTTTTTGTGGTGTTAGGTTTCTTACCTAATTTACCAGGGGTAGGCATACCTGACATTTGTCAAGCAACAAGTCAAGCCCTGCAACTTTTCGAAATGGTAAGTGGGACACAAACAGCCTGTCTCTGCCTCTGTGGCTGGCTTTCATGGAATGTGGATGCACGGCCAGGATGTCCACGTAGAGCCCAGCCCTACTGCCTCGAGTGGAGTGTGAACACCCGAAACTGATCAAGGGGGTCTGTGTTCCTTTGACAGTCCCTGCATCCCTCCCACTACCACCTGTCTCTTCCCTGAGCTCCCTCCCCTCTGTTCCAGCCTAACCACCTCTCCATCTTGGTTGTGTGTGTGTGTGTGTGTGTGTGTGTGTGTGTGTCTGTGTGTGTATAGGGCATGGGGGAGGCTTCTGCCACATACTCCACCTTCCAAAACCAAATCCTGGGTGGAGCTCTGGGTTGGCCAGGAGAGCCACAATGAATGGAGACTTGTGACATTCCACTAATATTCTGAGCACTGAATCCATTTTACCTCGGCTTCCACGTTTCTCTTGGAGACAGACTTCAGCCACTGGAGATGATTTGGGTGCAAGATGGTGAAACCCTTCTTTAAATCTCCTTCTGTTTTCTGGCTTTCTCCAAGTGCCTTTAACTTTTGCAGTTCTAGAGGAATTCTCTTTCGGATACTACTCATTCTGCATATGCTCTCCCCCACTTCCCCTTAGTGGTTTGTCCTGTGCCCCCCGCATTGTCCCTTTCCCTGCCTGTCCCCAGAAGTGCAGGGACGACACCTGCAGTCTCAGGCCTTCTTACCCAGCCACTAGAGTTCTATGAGTTTCCTTGAAGTCCTCTCAGTTGCTTCTGTTCCTTTTCTATTGTCTTGGGCTCCAACTTCTTCCTTTGTCTTCTTACATTCATTTTATTAACTGGAAGAAATTCAGGATTCCCTGTCGTCTGCCAATCAGAGTCTTGATAATGACAACTTCTTTGTTCATTGTTTCCTTTTTCTCTACTACTTTCTATAACAAACCTTCCGGGATCATGACAAAGACCTTTTCCTCTTCTTATATAATATTGATAACCACTCAAAATCATAATAAAACAGTGACAATATTAGCTTACATGTATTGGGTGCTTACCATGTACCAGGTATTATTTGTTGTGCTTTACAGATACGATCTCTTTTGACCCTTATGACAACCCCCACTCTACAGATGAGAAAAATTAGGCACAGAAAATTTAAATAACTTACAGAGTGCTAGAACCAATGTATGAACCCAGTTAGTATCCTAGATTAAGAGCCTTTGGAATATACCCTGTTTAAAAATATTTGTGTATCCCATTGGTGCCCTTCTTTAAGCCTTCTCAAGTGGTCCTGGACATTTAGGCACTGTTACTGATACACTGTTCCTTTGAAGGACATGTATTGTCTCATATGTCCACTTGAAGGCTTTGCATCTGGACCCTTTTCTTGGTTCTTACAGTCTACGCTGGCTGCAACTCTTTCTGTAGCATCTCAGGGTTGGTCTTCAATGTCCCCTCCTCAAGCCCTTACTTGACTGCAGCCCCTCCAGTGTGTTCCTCATGCCTTTGCCCAGCCTCTACATGATTCTGTGACATGCTCAGGGCCTGGAGGGAGGAACCTGCATGCATCAGCCGCGGCTGACCCTCTGCTTCAAAGGCACATCTGTTGAATGGATAAAGAAGATGTGGTATATATACCCAATGGAATATTATAAAGCCATAAAAAACCTGAAATCTTGCTATTTGCAATGATGTGGATGAAACTAGAGGGTATTATGCTAAGCAAAGTAAATCAATCAGAGAAAGACAATTTTCATATGATCTCACCGATATGAGAATTTGAGAAACAAGACAGAGGATCATAGGGGAAGGGAGGGAAAAATGAAACAAGATAAAACCAGAGAGGAAGACAAACCATAAGAGACTTTCAAACTCAGGAAACAAACTGAGGGTTGCTGGAGGGGAGTGGGTAGAAGGGATTTGGTGGTTGGGTGATGGACATTGGGGAGGGTATGTGCTATGGTGAGTGCTGTGAATTGTGTAAGACTGTGAATCACAGACCTGTACCCCTGAAACAAATAATACATTATATGTTAATAAAAAATATATGCCCAAAAAACCCCCACAAAGCAAACAAACAAACAAAAAAACCAAAGGCACATCTGTGAGACAGGCATAGCCATCAACTTGCAGATCCCTGAGGCCGCTATCATGGTCCCTAGTCTCAGACATATGAGTGTCATGTTCCTGCTGGCATACCTTGCCCCTGGTACCTTCCCCAAGGTTATCCCTTGAGTCAGTGGATCTGGGTTTCTTACAGTCTTTTTGACCCCAAGTGATACCAGGGGTGCATGCGCTGGGGCCAGGCTGCTAGGATCAGTCTGTCTGAATGACCTATCTATAATTTCATTTCATTTTGACTGATGTAAATGACGATGGTGGAAAAAAATATTCCTATGTGAGGATGGTTCTGGCGGGGTTAGGCTGGCCTCAGGAGCAGAGGTGTGAGTTGCATTCGGTATGAGGCTTCACAGAGTTTACACGGATCCAGTAGCCCTTATCAGAGTCCCAGGTCTCTTGGAAACAAGAGGATTTCCTGAAGTAACAGGTTACCAGGGGTCCCGTGTCTGCTGCAGGATCAGTCGTCCTTCCCTTCTTCCGGTAATTGGGTGGGTTAGAAGAGAATGGTGTCCCACCTGCTGGAATTGGGAACCAGAGATGAGGAAGCAGAGGGTGAGAAGCTCCGACTGATGGTGGAGGAAGAGCTGATATGAGATTTTGGGCCAATGGTCTCTGAAGGGGATGTGGAGATATGATCTGCAGCATGGAAGTGGCAGGACCCCGAGGCCCTGGGGCTCACCAAGGGGAGTGGAAACTGAGTGCTCAGACAGCCACTAATAGGCTATGCCAGAAGGCCTTCTAATGGCCAGATAACTCTGGCCAAGTGCCTCACCTTGCTTAGGACATTTACTTATTTATTTATTTAAAAGATTCTACTTATTTGAGAGAGAGAGAGAGAAAGATGAGAACTGGGAGGGTCAGAGGGAGAAGCAGACTTCCCAGGCACCCCTCTCACTTGGGATTTTTGAAAATCAAATTAGCAAAGATGAAAACAACTTAATGAAAATGGCACCCTCATGCTCTCCTGGGGGGGGGAAGCATGAATTAATACTGGTCTGCAGTCCTTAACCTGAAATCCATGGGGCCAGAAGTATATTGGAATTTAGAATTTTTCAGATTTTTAAAAAACTATATGGTGTATAAACTGTATATCATTTAACCCTCCCTGCAGGAACCAGGGAAATATACACATTTATGTATCTGCCTGAAATGTATAAACATTCATACTTAGTGGGGTAAATAAAGACTGTCAATAGCCTTGTGTCCATTCAGGTCAGGGTCTGACACCAAATGAGTTTAGATATTCAACTTGTGAAAGCATTCTCAGTTTTCAGAGTTTTGTGGATACGGGATTAGAGACCTTGCAACCTTTCTGCAGGGCACGTTGACAGTATGTATTAAGAGTCTTAAAATATACATGCCCTCTCACCCAGCAACTTTACTTCTAGGACTTGGTTCTAAGGGAATAACTGTGATTACAAGTAACAATCTAGCAATAAGGATGTTCATTACTGCACTGTTTTTGTTTGAAAAAGAATCAAAGAAAAGGAGAAATAATCTAAATGTCTACCCACAGGGGATTTAAAAAAAAAACATTTATTTCTTTCTTTTTAGAGAGGTAGAGGATGCAGGACTGGGGAGGGAAGGAGAGACAGTGGAAAGAGAATTTTAAGCAGATTCAGCATACAGTGGGGAGCCTGAGGCAGGGCTCTGTCTCCCGACCTTGAGATAGCAACCTGAGCTGAAACCGAGAGTTGGACACTTAACGTACTGCACCACCCAGGAACCCTAGGGGAACTGTTTAAGTAAATACAGCACATCCATGCAATGGAAGATGAGGTGGTCTTTAAAACTGTACTGTTTGCTTGTTGACTTGGAAAGATGTGCACAATTTATTATTTAGAGACACATTTTAGCTATGAGTACAGTCTTACTAGTGTAACGAAACCTTGAAGAGCAGACGCACACCAGCAGGGTTATCTCCAGTGCTTTGCAGGGTTTTTATTTCTTTACTAGTAATGTGGATTTTCTCGTCTCTCTCTTCTAAGTTCAAAAAGCAGTACTTCCAAACTTCCAAAGAATTCAGCTGTATCTAAGCCAAAACAAGACTTTTGCTCCTCTCACCCTTTCCTATCCCCTAGGAGGTAACCCATATCCATGAGTGAGTGTCTTTCCAGACCCTCTTCTCTGTAAATGCCTAACAAATTTTAAAGATTTTTTTTTTTTTTTAATTTATTTGACAGACAAAGATCACAAGTAGGCAGAGAGGCAGGCAGAGAGAGAGAGGAAGGAAAGCAGGCTCCTCTGTGGAGCAGGGAGCCCGATGCGGGGCTCGATCCCAGGACCCTGGGATCATGACCTGAGCCGAAAGCAGAGGCTTTAACCCACTGAGCCACCCAGGCGCCCCAATTTTAAAGAAATTCTTCCATCCATGGAGTCCTACCATGGATACTGTTCTTTGCCTTCCTCTTTCACTTGACTCTATCATTAACCTCTTTCCATGCTGCAAGGCTGTCGTTTTTTCTTTTATTAAGGCATGGATGGCACACAATGTTACATTAGTTTCAGGTGTACAACATAGTGGTTCCACATGTCTCTATCTTATGCTCTGCTCACCACAAGTGCAGTTCCCATCTGTCACCATACAGCCGGATTACAATACCATTGACTACTTTCCCTGTGCTGTGCCTTTCATCCTGCAAGGCTGAGCTTTAATTTACTCAACCCTTTCCACCTCGTTGAACACTTAAGTACTTTCTATTTATTTACTATCTCTAACAATGTTGCAAAGAACATTCTTGTGCATGTGCTCTTGTGGGCATAGGCGTGCAATTTTGTGGAGCGGTTCTTAGTTTTCATTTCTCTGCAATGAACGTGCATTATTTCGATTATTAAAAATATTCAACATATTAAAAGATTCCATTAGACTGTTTATAATAGCCTGAAGGCACTCAGTTGGCCCATCTTTCCCCTCAGGATAAATGAGCTATTCACTAGCACAACCTTGTAAAAAAATACCACATATTTTGGGGCCACACACATATATATATATTTTTTACAGATTCCTCCTCCCCCAGGGGTATTTGATCCAGGGTAGCAGGCAGGAGTCAGGAGAGGTGGCTGCAGTTTGCCAAGCCTCATGGGGAGGTGCAGGGTGGATTGTCCTTGGATGGCTCTGGGTATTCACTTTTCATAGACTGGTGACCCAAAACCCTTTCCTTGGCAGTCAGAGGTCTCTGAGCATTCCTGGGAAGGCTTTAGACACTGATCCCATGGGCTGTGGCATCCCAGGGGAATGGGCTGGCTTCTCTGGAGCTTGGGCCTGATGGATTTTCTTGAGGTACAAGGGGATAGGCAGGCAGAATAGGTCATCATCCTGGACCCAAATCCTCCAGCCTTACTCTTCCTCTTGCACCTGAAAAATAGACACCACATTCCCCCATTGTGCAGATACCCACTTTTCTTTTCCATTGCAGTGCTCCTGCAATGGGAGGTGGACCTTGAGTGTGGGAGTGTCCCTCCCCCTGGCTCTTTCTGAAGCCTGTTATTAAATACGGGGTGTGTCGTCCTACAATTGATGGGGTCCTGGAGTCAGGGAACATAGGTGCTCCCTTCTATTCCCCTTCACGGCCAGCCCCATTACCCATGTAGCTCTGCAGGCCCACCAATCAGGGGCCACATAATCCCACCCCTTGTATGTAGAGAATGAAAGAAAGAGCTGTCAAAATCTTTTCGTGAATTCAGACTGGACACAAGTGCAAAGCAAAAGCCAAGCTTGTTATCTTTCTCCTGGGCTGCTCGGTGCCCCTCCCTTCCCATAATGCTGCCTGAACCCTTCTGTGTAATTAGTGGAGGCATAATTAATACATGAGAGGAGGCTTTCTAACAGATCTGAGCCAGTGTGTCCTCTTAAAATGGGATGGGAGGCAGAACCTTACAGGCTTCTACATGTCCACCTGAAATGTCCAGTCAGACAATCCCATCATTGTCTCCAGTTGTGTGCATTAATTGTGCTTCTGGGCTAGACCAGCCCGTAGAGCAAATCATGGGGTGAGGATGGGTTCTGGGTACCTGGGGGGGGGGGCTTCAGTAATGAGCTGAGAAAACTGTGATAGTGTTATTGTTTCAATACGAACATCTTCGCCAGGTGGATAATGGACAGTGAGACTGACTGGGAAAGACACTGAGTATTAAACAAGTATGTATGTATGTATGTATGTATGTATGTATTTTACAGATTTTCTTTATTCATTTGACAGACAGAGATCACAAGTAGGCAGAGAGGCAGGCAGAGAGAGGAGGAAGCAGGCTCCCTGCTGAGCAGAGAGCCCGATGTGGGACTTGATCCCAGGACCCTGGGATCATGACCTGAGCCAAAGGCAGAGGCTTTAACCACTGAGCCACTCAGGCGCCCCTTAAGTATTTTGAAGTACCTATTGTGTACCAGGCACCGAGCCTCTGTTTTTTTAATTCCTGAGATAAGTGTCTAGCGCTCCTTTGCAACCTCATCACCTATAGATGGAAATATGCTCCCCTTTCAAGGCTCAGGGGACATGCAGGTATTGGTCTCCATGTTCTCTAAAGTTGTGTCCAGACCTACTGGTCATGGTCTGACAGTTGGAAGGGCCGACTCTTTCATAAGTATTTTCCCAATTAATTTTATAAGCTTCTGATTGCTGGTAGGCACAAAGCAACACCCTGGTCCCCAAACAAATTTGCTTTTCTTCCTCTCTTTTGCTTATCCCAGTGACCATTCTCCCCTCAGCTGATCAAGCAGGGCCTGAGTCTCAACCTGGAAGCTTCTTTTGTTCTCCTACCCTGATACCCCAGTCACTGGTGCCCAAATAGTTCCACACCCCCACCCCTACCTTTCCAAACCCATGGTCACAACCTTAGTTCATTACTTGCTTGGAATTGCTTTCCATCTGTCCTGTGTACCCTCATTTTTACTTTCCACCCTTTCCAGCATCCCATTCTTCATGTTGCAGCCAAATGATCTTTTGAGACTATAAAGCTGACCACATCACTTGGCTATTTTAAAGCCCTTCGATGGCTCCCTCATGCCCTCAAACTCCTTAACATAACTTATGAAGACTTCATCATCTGGCCACTGATATCTCTGCAGTTTGGTCTCCCTTGTCCCTCTTCTAGCCTCTCCCTTGCCACTATACACCCCAGTTTCACAAAAATACATGTGTGTAGGGGATGGGGGTGGCGCAGCAGCAATCACTTACATAATTGCTGTGCTCAGCTGTGAAAGAAATGAAACTTAATTTTTCTATAACTAAACTAAAATTATTACATGTCTTCTTTTCTGCTCAGAAGTAGAAAAAAGTAATTCTTGCCAATTCAAGGTAACTTAATTAATGCTGTTTTTTTAAAAAAGGCTTTTTTTATTGCGATAAAATATGCATAACATAAAATGTACCATTTTAGGGGCACATAGGGAGCTCAGTGGGTTAAGTGTCTGCCTTTAGCTCAGGTAATGATCTCAGGGTCCTGAGACTGAGCCCAGCATGGGTCTCCCTGTTCACCAGGGAGTCTGCTTTTCTTCTCCCTCTGCCCTGCTCATGCTCTTACTCTCTCTCAAATAGATAAATAAAAATCTTAAAAAAATATACTGTATCATTTAAACCAGTTTTTAAAAAAAGATTTATTTGTTTATTTGAGAGAGAGAGAGAGAGCATGAATGGGAGTAAGGGGCAGAGGGAGAAGCAGATTCCCCACTGAGCAGGGAGCCTGAAGTGAAACTTGATCCCAAAACCTGAGATCATGACCTCAGCCAAAGGCAAATGCTTAGCCAACTGAGCCACACAGGCACCCCCATTTTAGCTAGTTTTAAGTATACAGTTCAGTGGCATTAAATTGTTCATGTGATTGTGCAACCATCAATATTACCCATCTCTAGAACTTTTTCATCATCCCAAACAGAAACTCCATACTCATCAAATAACTCTCCCTGCCCCCAGTACCTGGCAACTCCCATTTTACTTCCTGCCTCTATGAATTGGACTGGTCACTACTCAGTGTTTTGGGGACTACTAGGTGACTTAAGGTTCTCTCCCATTCCTTCTCCACTCTTTCTCAGGGGATTTAAGTTTCTAGGTGTCAAGGGAGGTTCACAGCCTTGCTACTCTGTTGGCATGAACCTTGTCTGTGGTTCATGTCTGTGGTCTTGCTGTGGCTATTTGCTGACTGGTCCACATGCTGTTCATGTGTCTACACAGACCTCTCCAGTGCACTGGCCCTCTCAGCCCTTCTGCACACTGTCCCAGCTCCAGGAGTTCCAGGTGTATACCCATTCCTCAGCTCAGGCCCCACTTCAAGGGCTAGGTCTCCTGGAGCCTGAATCACCATTGTCTCTCTTGGAGTACTTGGATCTTCTCCAGGACTCTTTCAGCCACCCTGGGTTTTACCTGGAAGGCCAAAGGTCAGTCCCACCTGACCCTCGAGTGCCCTCTTCCTATCTGAGGAATTCATCATCTGCCTTCACCCCCAACATTCTCAGAATTTCAATCAGGGGTCAAATAGCAGCTGAGCTTTGATTTTGACTCCTCTCCTTCTCCTACCACTAGCTATGAATTCTCTACTTTTGGGCAGGGGAAAGTTATTTTCTTCCAACCTATGCCACAGATTTTCTCCCTCTATTTCAGGGCTCATAACTTTTGGGAACTCAGAATTTTTTTCCTCTAGTTCTTACCATGGAAAATTTGGGCTCTCCAGACTACATCCCTGCTAAGGATTTCTATATTTATTCATTTCTAGAACAACTATTTGTTGAGCATTTACTATGTTCCAGGTGACTTTCTAGTCTTAGTGAACAAAAGAGATAGAGACATCTGTCCTCCCCATATACTCCAGTGGGACAAGACAGAGAATAAACAAGTTAAATAAAATAAATGTCAGATACTGGTAAATGCGAAGGAGGAAAATGAAGTTGAGGAGAGGGGCGGGGAGTATTTTTGTGGAGTTGCAATCTGGAAAGGGGTTGTCAGGGAAGACCTCACTGAAAAGCAAGGCAGAGGTGAAGGAGACAATCCTGCAGAGAGCTGGGGGAGGAGATTTCCAGGCTGAGATCATGGGAAGTGCAATGTTCTGAGCATTTAGTGAGGCTAATGTGTTTGGGATACAAAAGAAAGGTCAGTGTGGTTGCCTTGGTGTGAGTAAACAGAAGGTGAAATCCAAGAGGCAGTGGGTGCTGTGGGGAGGGGAGCAGATGATGCAGAACTTTGTAGGTCATTGTAAGGCTTGGAATTTTACTCAGAGTGAGAGGAAAATCCTTTGGAGGGTATGAGTATGGGAGAGATGTGGACAAACAAGTCTTAGATGGAGGATTACCTACCATACGCAGCCACACTTTTTCTCACCAGCAGACTTTGCTTTCCTCTTCACCTTGAACCTCTTCTTCCCATCTTGGCTGATGGATTCCTACTCATCTTTCATGGATCTCACCATGCAGGCACTTCTTCCAAGATGCCTTGGAGCCATTTGACCCCCAGGTTGGGGTTGGGAGCCCCTCATATAACTTCCTGTACAGAATGACTTAACCCACAGGGTTAGGTGATTTTATTTATTTATTATTTATTATTATTATTTGCCCCAGGGGTACATGTCTGTAAATCATCATGGTTACACATTTCACAGCACTTACCATAGCACATACCCTCTCCAATGTCCATAACCCAACCACCCTTTCCCTACTGCCCCAGCCCCCAGCAATCCTCAGTTTGTTTTGTGAGATGAAGAGTCTCTTATGGTTTGTCTTTCTCCTGATCCCATCTTGTTTCATTTTTTTCCCTTCCCTACCCTCACAACCACCCTGCTTCTCAAATTCCTCATATCAGGGAGATCATATGATAATTGTCTTTCTCTGATTGACTTATTTCACTCAGCATAATACTCTCTAGTTCCATCCACATCATTACAAATGGCAAGATTTCATTTCTTTTGACGGCTGCATAGTATTCCTTTGTGTGTGTGTGTGTGTGTGTGTGTGTGTGTATACTACATCTTGTAAAGGTGGATTTTAATCTATAAAGTACCATTCAAGCAGATATCCTGATTTCCTCCCTTTTTGTTCTTCTTGCTGTTCTTTCCTATTTTTTAATCTTCTTCCTGTTCCTTATTTAGCAGAGGTCCTTCTTCTGAGGGCCTGAGGAAGGGTAGGCAGCATTTCCTGTGTTTGGGTGTATGTATATGTTCCTGGAGGCAAGCTCCAGAGTGTTCATCAGTGTCTCAGGAGTACTTGACCCAAAAAAGGTCAAGTATCACTATAAATTTACTTGACATAAAAGGGGAGTAAGATGGAGACCCTTTCTTTAGCCTTTCGTCATTCTGTCTGCCCGGCTTTGTCTTTCTAGAACACAGATGCAACCTTAAAATGTGAAACCAAACTCTTAAGTCTAGATTGAGGCAATACTTGAAATCTAAAGTTCAACCTCAAAGCAATCTCTTCTCTCAGAGTTGTTTGTCCCCAGGAAGGCAGTTCCAACACATAGGGCTTCCTTTAAATGTTGGGTAGAATGGAAGGCCAGTTTCCCTATGGGGCTCTACTTTCCATGGGCGAGCAACTGATGCAAGAAGTTGTTGAGTAGAATTTGCACCCAGGATCAGAAGCCCTGTCCCTACAGTCCCTGGAGAGCTGCCTTCCTGTCCCGTGGGCCACACTGCCCAGGATTGCCAACTGTTCTGTCTGCATGAAGGCTGAGCCTCCTGCTGGACATGATCGCTATCACTCAGTTTAATTCACATTTAATAGAGTGTCAAGATTCATCAATCCAGCCTGTGAAGGTGCAGAGCAAATGTGTGAAAACAAAACATCTCTCGACCTTGCCATCAGAGTCTGAGATTTTATTTATTTTCTTAGGAGTGGAGTGTCTGCTTGGGTTTCCTACCCACTCCCCGCCCTTTCTTTGGTTGTTGCTGTCGTAACTCAGTGGGGCATTAAATTTAGGGAGCCATCTGATCTGTCATAGCCAGAGCTGGCGAGAGTGCGGATGATGTGGTCCAGAGATACAGGACTACAAGCTTGTTATAAATTCTTCAGTCTGCTGCTGGGCCCTGAGGGAGGGCTCCAGGCCTCGCCTGCTCTGAACAAGTGTGGAGTCCTAAAAACAGTGTCATTATAACATTCGCTGAATGATTTTTGAGGCCTTGACTGAGTTTTGGGTACCTTCCAAAGCAGGTCCCAGGAAACATTATTGATTTAGGGAAGTGAAACAGGGAAGGAAAGGAAGGAGATCCAGTGTGAGTTAATGAGCAGGTCTCCATGGGCAAGTTGGAGTTCAGTCCACAGGGGTCCTTGAGAGATTGTCCCTGGGCAGGGGGAGAAAAATGGGATATTTATTCATAAACTCTTGTGTTTCGCTAGTTGGGGGTTGTTCTCTGGGTTATTTTTTTAGTTTCTGTGATACACTACTCTACTAATCTCCATTGGTTTTCAGGCTACTTTTTTGGTTCCTCTTAAAGAATTCATCATTAAATTAGAAGTGCCTTAGGCTTGGTCTCCCTCTTTCCTTAGTTATCTACACCATCATCTTATACTATCTTACTTGCTCCTTTGGCTTTAGTTCCACATGAACTAATGACTGTAATTGCTGGCTGGGGGAGACCACTAGCTGCATCCCCTACCTGTTCCCCTTTCTTTCATATTAATTCAGTTGTAGCCAGACCTTAGGCTTCCAAGGTAGAGGCAACATTTTCTGCCTTCCTTGTGGCCAGCTGTGGCCAGCTTTGACGTTTGGCCAATTTGAGTCAATTGGTTGTGAGAAGAAGTGATGTAGGCAATTTCTGGTTAAGTCCAACTTAACAACAAGTCACTTGCCTTGGACCTCCCCTCTGCCCTCCTTCCCATGGGCTGGGATACAGAAAGAGCAGTAAACTAACCTTGTCAATCCCAGTGAGGACACACTCTGAGGGTGGTGGAGAGAATATATGGAAGAGCCTGGGTCCCTGAATTACCTCATGGAGCAGAGACATACCAATTAAAATTTCATTTGATTAAACATCTGTATTTGGAGTTTCCTTACATTATAGCAGGTTAGCCTGTTAATGAAGTTATAAACTAGACCAGGCTCCTCTTCTGAGGTCCTGACCCATTTATCCAATTTCAACTCCACATTTCTACTTGGATGACCCTTGGTCCTTCAATTAAAACTGAACTCTTGGGGTGACTGGGTTGTGCAGTCAGTTAAGCATCTGACTCCTGGTTTTGGCTCGGGTCATGCTGTCAAGGTTGAGAGATCCAACCTTGCTTCGGGCTCGATTTTCAGCGTGGAGTCTGCTTGAGTTTTTCTCCTTCCCCCATTCCCCTTCCTGCTTGTGCTCTCTCTCTCTCTCTCTCAAATAAATAAATAAGTAAATCATTAAAAAAAAACCCCACCTGACCTTCTAGTTTCCACTCCCTTTCTCTTGTAATGTTCCTCTCTGTTATTGTCCTTTTCTATCAGCATCACGTAGGCTGAATTTCTGTATTACCAGGATATTGGTATTTATTTTTAATCCCTCCCCCCCTTTGACTCCACTTCCAATCCATCACACAATTTCCGTTTCAAGATCTATCAGACATTCACTCACTTATCCCATGTCCTTTCTCCCTATGGGCAAGCATCCTGATGTTTGGTATGTATCTTGGAAAAATACATAGTATTTGGTTTATAACAGATCTCATTCTTGCTTTTGTAACCAACATTAAGCTTTCCAAGATTTACTATATGACCCTCTAGTTCACTGTGTCTATTGCTTCTGTGTGTTCCATAATAAGCTGACACGCTATTTTGCTTATCCGTTCCTCTAATTATGTATGCTTCATTAATCACAAAACTCCTGCTAGAAAGAAAACATTTGTTACCCCCACCACCCCCCCAGAAATCCTCAGGCATATTCCTTCATGGACCTCGGTGTGAACTCTTCTTGGGTGTGTATCTGAGTGGGATTTCTGGATCACAGGTTATAAACATACTTAAATAGAGCTAGATTGCTTTCCAGGCCGGCTGTACCTGGTCTTCTTTCTTACCCTCAGTCAATAAATATTTGCCTATTATGCTTCAGATACTGGTATTCTTTGACTTTTTAATTTTGCTGATATCATGGATAAGTGGTATCTTATAATTATTTTAATTATTTTTAATTAATTAATACTTAATTTAATTATTTTAATTCATTTAATTGGCATGTTAAACAGTTAAGTAAATTGAATCAGTGTTTCAATTTATTGTTTCAGTGTGAACGTCAGTTCTCATGCTTGTCGGCCACTCAAACTTCACTTTTTTGAACTGACTGTTCATATTTTTTAAACATTTTTTTCCTATTGGGTTTCCTGTCTTGTTCTTATGGATTTGGAGGGAGGCGTTTCCTTTTGTCATGGGAACTATCCTAACCAAATACTATCCCTGTTTATATTCATGTTTACCCGCATGTCGGTAAAGCTCAAACAAATCATAGGAACGAAGGACTTACAGTAGTTCATATAGAGAAAGGAGGTGGGAGGAATGAGTCCTTTTTCCATCCTAGGTAGTACAGGAGTCTACCACCCCCTGGAGCCTGTGCTCTGGCCATTAGAACCACAAGGCTGCGCTATACAGGCCATGTCTTTGTACAAATCAACCTTCAACAGTTCATTAACAATAAGGGTATTAGTAATTGTGCACTGAAGAAGTTTTCATTAAATGGCGCTTTAAATTTTTCAGCACTCTATTTGGGAATGCACCATGAAATTGATTGGGCCATTAAAAATCAGTGGTTAAAAATGAGTTCATTGTTAAAATGGAAAAATAATGATAATGATACTGACAGTGACTGAAACAATTGACCATCCCGCTCAAAATCAAAAGAATCAAGCCATTAACATGTGAAATGTAAGACGTGCAAATGAATTTTCCCACTCTTAGGTCCAATGTTGATGATTTACTTTGAACAAAACAACATCATTAATCATGCTAAAGAAATGTGGTTAGTTTCCATTTCATTCGTTTTAGAGTTTGGCTTGTGTTTAATTTGCAAATTGTTTTTTATAGGGTTTTTTTTTTTTTGGTAGTTTTTGTAACCATGAGAATTTTATAACTATTTTTATGTTTCTACATTTTAAATAACATTGTAATAAAAGTAATTTGACAAACGCTGGGCGTCTGTAATAATTTTCACATTAAAGTTTGAGAAATGCTGTGTACATTCAGTGTACTGAAATGTTCATGTGCAGATTATAGACTATTAACTATTTGACAGAGTTGGGGGAATAGTGGTTACCAAAATGAATTAAAAAATATCAGGCACCACAGGCAATTCAATTATGTGTGAATCTGAGGGGCAGATCAGAGGCAAGGTTAACATACCTATAGATTTGTGGCAGGCATTACATTCTTTTTCTAGGGTCTTCTCTTCTTGTAGAGGCTGGAATGCCAAGAACATTTCCCAGACTCCTTTGCAGGTCAAGTTCTAGATAGGATCTAGACTTAGCCTATCAGGTGCATTCATATGTATGTAGAGAGGCTGAAGTGAGCAAATGATGGACTTCTACTCTTTCTGTTGTCAGGCATGCTTATAGAGCCATATGTATTGGTCTCAGGATCCAGTCGTCTTTAAGGGTATCAAAAGGCAGAGTGCAGGTGGGGCATGCTTCCAATGGTGTGGGTCGTGGGATATGTGGTGGTCTCTTGGCTGTGGGACTGGAGATGTCCTCAGTGGTTTCCTGACTGTAAGAGACACAGTAGCTTTTTTTGGTGACCCAGTTATTCCTGTGGCTTTGAGAGTCATTTGGGAAAGCTCACCTGTTTGTTGAGTACTTCTAGTGATCCATTAAGCTGTGAGTATCTTATAATAATTCATTCTTGCATAACCTGGCTAGAATAGTTTCTATTCTTTGCATATAAGGCTGAGTGCTGTAAAGTCAAATTCTTGTAGAGTGAGATTTTCTGGCTATTAAAATAAATTTCTTTGGGCTCTCTGCTCAGCAGGGAGCCTGTTTCCCCTCTCTCTCTGCCTGCCTCTCTGGCTACTTGTGATCTCTCTTTGTCTCTGTCGAATAAGTAAATTTAAAAACACTTAAAAAAAATTTCTGCACAGAATGTGATCACCTTTTATGTGTAGAGGGTGTGGGTTTCATCTTTGCCACCAGGTAGCCAGAGAAAGACTGTGTGTGCTCAGTGGCACAAGAATAGCATGAACTGTGGTCCCTGGGTTCAAAATGGGTGAGGTATAGTGGCACTATCTGTTGGTGGCTAGGGAAGCCTCATGGAAAAGATTGAATCTGAACTGAACTTAATGAGTTGAGTCTAGAGAGGAGGCAAGGAAGGAAGAGAGAGGACATTGGGAAGAGGGGAGAACAGCAGATATAGCATCCAGATGTGGAGGGACAAGTTTTGGCTATTGGAAAACCTTGAATACTAGGAGGAGAATGTAGTAATGCTTCATTGCCTAAACATTGGAGAACCACTTCAGGTTTTGAGTAGAAGTGGTGTGATTGAAGCTGTGCTTCTCCCCACAATTCCTCCCCCAACCTTGTCTTGGGAATAGAGTGTTTACATGATAAGCTTTTGGAGTGAATGGTGATATTTTATGGGGTGATATTGGGACTGAGATATTCTTATATGGTCCTTTATTTTGGAACTTCAGAAGGTGGGACCCATAAGTCTTAGCATTGGATAAATTTTGCCTGGAAGACATTGGAAAGGCTACAAAATTCCTTTTGAATTCTTCCTCCCTTTCTCCCCATGAGCAGGCAGCCTACGTAGTAGCTACTAGAGGAGAAACCAAGATTCCACCCAGGTTTCAAAGAGCCTTCTCCTAACTTAGGGCTATGTAAAATGAAAAGAAAAAAAAATTCTGCAAAAGATGTTGTGCCACTTTGATTTCTTTAAGTAGCAAAATGGGGGATATTTGATTGTAGGACTATACTTTCTCTGAGGCAACAATGGAGGGCTGATGACATTGTCGGAAATTATGTCTTTCTAAGAACTTTAATTTTTGTGTGTAAAATTTGTAATGGTCTGGGGAATCTTAATTCCATTTTTATCTTGTTGGTTTTTTATCTCGCTGGTCCCTGGGTTCAGGATGAGCTGTTTGCATAACCTTCTCTGATGAGCTAGATTGGATGATGTAGCTGTGATATAGAATGGGGACAAATTCTTGGGTAGTGGACTTGGGAGTTAAATGAGTGTCCTTTCTTGACCCACTTCAGAGATTTCTGGGGGCAATGCAAATAAGGCACTGCTTAGGGAGTGAACGTATGGACAAGGGACCACAATAATGGAGGAAGAGGTATTCCTGATACTCTGTGAATTTTTCTACCCTGAGTCAGATAGTTCAGATTTGACTGACAATATACCTGACTATTAAGCCCAGTGGTTAGCAAAAGCAAAAAGCCTGGATAGGTTTCTAAAGGGAGAAATATACCCATGGCCTGTTCTTTCACCCATTTTCATTCTCTCTTGGAGGAGGAAACACCAGCCTAACTGGTTAGTTGAGGGTGAGCAGTGTGGATGGGTGGACACTGATTTCCTTGCTCCTTCTTGACTCTATCATGCAGCTGTGCCACCCTGGATGGTCCCACTTCCAGATTTCAACTAGACTTATGTGTTCCCCTCTTGGTATCACTGTGTCATGATAATACAGAAAGGAGTTTGACTTCCCAGAGTGCCTTACTTAGTGTCTATGTAGTACTTTATTTTTTTTTTTAAGATTTTATTTATTTATTTGACAGAGAGAGATCACAAGTAGGCAGAGAGGCAGGCAGAGAAAGAGAGAGAGAGGAGGAAGCAGGTTCCTCACCCAGCAGAGAGTCTGATGCGGGACTTGATCCCAGAACCCTGAGATCATAACCTGAGCCGAAGACAGAGGCTTAACCCACTGAGCCATCTAGGCACCCTATAAGTCCTTTCCTGGCAATAACTTGATAGATGATTTTCTTTAAGGGCACGTACAAACAACATTAAGCTTCTGTGACCTAAATTGCATGGACTAGATTTACGCCTTCCATTTTTCCTTATAGATGCCACTAATGTGAGAATAAACTACCTATCTTTTCACTGTCCTTGTAATTTTGGTTGTGTCTTTCTGGTGCCAGCCCATTTTGCCCAAAAGTATTGTCTACTTGTTTCACAAATACCTTTTTAACCCAAGCATAGATGACCATTTTATGGTCATCATCATCATCTTCTTCTTCTTCATTATCCTATCCAACATCCTATTTGGAAGGAGGCTCCCTTGCCTCATTCCTCTCAGTGCTTTGCTTTCTTCCTCTTGTTTCCTGGCAGCCAGAGGAGCAAGTGCATACATTTGTCTATTCTGCAGTCATGTGCACATGGACATTGTTCTCTCCTCAGTCTTGGGTGACAGGCCATGGAGAGTTTTGTCTTGAGCCAAGGGGGAGAAGGACATCTTCCTTGTCCTTGGCTCAGACATGCTTTCTGGTCTTTTTTTATCTATTAAGTGCTACATTAGAATTTAAGTCTGCGAATGTCAAGAGTACCTTGTTTCTCATTTGCCCCTTGCGAAGGATGGTAAACTCATCTCAGAAGATAAGGGACAAAGGTAAGATTTGGCATTTCTGGGTTCCCTATTCAGATGTCAGTTAAACCCCATCATGCATCTAGCAGACAATATTCTTGGAGCAAAGCTGGGGAAGGACTATGGTACCAAGGAGTAGGAGACCATTGGCAGTCACTGAGGCATGCAGTGATGAGGTCTCTACTAAAGGTTATAGTGTGGGAGGAAGAGAAGGTGTGGGTGTGAGAGACAGGGAGGAAGAATTCAAAGGACTTCAAATTGGTGATAAAATTTGGTCCTAAGTACAAGCAAGCAAAAATATCAGGAATAGGGGGCAAAGGGATAACTGAAAAGATGAATGATATGGATAACAAAGAAAGGAAAAGATGAAATAAAAATTATGGTTATAGGACAAAAAGAATTTAAGAAAAAATTATAAAAAGATGTCAAAAACAGTTTTGTGGATGAGATTTTAATTTTTTATTTTTTATAAACATATATTTTTATCCCCAGGGGTACAGGTCTGTGAATTGCCAGGTTTACACACTTCACAGCACTCACCAAAGCACATACCCTCCCCAATGTCCATAACCCCACCCCCCTTCTCCCAACCCCCCTCCCCCCAGCAACCCTCAGTTTGTTTTGTGAGATTAAGAGTCACTTATGGTTTGTCTCCCTCCCAATCCCATCTTGTTTCATGGATTCTTCTCCTACCCACTTAAGCCCCCATGTTGCATCACCACTTCCTCATATCAGGGAGATCATATGATAGTTGTCTTTCTCTGCTTGACTTATTTCGCTAAGCATGATACGCTCTAGTTCCATCCATGTTGTCGCAAATGGCAAGATTTCATTTCTTTTGATGGCTGCATAGTATTCCATTGTGTATATATATATATATATGTGGATAAGATTTTAGAACTCTACTTGCTCACACAATTTTTCTTCAATTGTCTACCTGGAGGCTGATGTAGGTTTAGAGAAAGTGTATATATATATGTGGATAAGATTTTAGAACTCTACTTGCTCACACAATTTTTCTTTCAATTGTCTACCTGGAGGCTGATGTAGGTTTAGAGAAAGTCAACACTAGTTAGTCCAAAAAGGGAGAGGCTTTTGAAAGGAGCTGAACCTTGCATTTCGAAAAGCCTTCACCACAGAGGAGGTCAGCTGCTCTGAAATTACTATGATTTCTGAGGGCTCTGTGCCCTAATCTATTCCAAAGTAATGCTTAGTTAGCATGGACCGTGTCTTCTTGGCGGTGCCTTCTCTGATTCCTCCTGTCTTGTGTTCTCCTGAAAGCAGAGCCTGATCTAAGAGCTCTGGGGGTGACTCCTGGAAGCAGGAGTGTGGGGCAGGGAAAGGGAGAAGCTGGTACACAGATGCTTTATGGAGGTCTTGCTCCTGGGATTGTGGGGAAGGACTGTTCACTAAAGGAGAGAAGACAATTGTCTCCCTAACGTATGTCCTCCCCTCCCTATGGATGGTTGAGGGTTGCCTCAGGGAATATTGGTGCCCTTCAATTCTGGGTTGAACTGAAGCATGTTGATAGCTCTGGGGCAGAAAATAGAAAGACAGTGGCACTTGGCGTAGGACACTGTCAGCTTGTGGAACTGTCCACCGCAGGTGTGGTTGAAGTCATAGGCAGGATGAAGGGACGTGGCAGGGCATCCAAGCAGTTGCCGAGCTAATAACCTCTTCTGGGACCACCCCTGGCTTGCACCAAACCATACCACATTGTACCAGTGCTGCTATTCAGCTGATGTGCTCCAGGTGTCCAAACACAGAACTGAGAATTCCACGCCCGAACACTGTGCCAGCCCTCAGCCTGTCCCTGAAACCTGTGGATGGTCCCATAAGCTGGCAAATAAAGTGTTAATTCCTGGCTCAGTAGGTCTCTGCTCTGTTCTGATGGGTCAGGGACCTGTGCCCCATTGGTTGTAATATATTTCGAATATCTCCACTGATTGTAATCATCCGCCCACATATCTGTCTCTTCCACCAGATTATGTACCTTCCAGCAAGGGCTGTTTTATTTATTTTTCTACTCTCATCACCCAGTAAAGGACATGCTACATTTGGGGACTCAATACTAGAAACAGAAATGGGTATCAAAATTAAAATATCCATTTAATACCAAGGTTACCAAAATCTTGACTTAAGTCAGATAATGACTATTGTGCTTGTGGCTTATGACTATATTGAACAGTGAATATTTCAAGTCTTACTTTAACCTTGGGCATAATCTTATTCTAAACTGTAACCTAAATCCATTATAAAGCTGGGTTTTAAAGATAATATCTTGCAAACTTTGGTTCTTTGAGAGTGAATTTGATGTTTAGAAATGACCCAGATTTGTTCAAAGATAAGTCTGGCAAATTCAGTAGTTTTTCAAAGTAAGAAAAACCATTTAGATTATAAATAAGGTATACAGCTCTTAAGTAATGACTTTTGTTTCTTTTGTTGCTTTAACCTTCACTGGATTGCATTTCCAAAGAAGATGTCCAAAAATATTTTTAGCAATGGCAGATTTGTTAAAAGTAAGTGCATAGCCACTATGAAATGCCACCTTCAACCCATTAGGATAGCTATATATTTAAAACAACAACAACAATAACAACAACAGAAAATGACAAGTGTTGGCAAGGGTGTTGAGAAGTTGGAATTCTTGTACACTGTTGGTAAGAATACAAATGGTGCAGCCATTGTGGAAAACAGTAGGGGGGCTCCTCAAAAAATTAAAAATAGAATTACCCTATGATCCAATGATCCCACTTCTGAGTATAGACTCATAGGAATTGAAAGCAGGAGCTCAAAGAGATAGTTGAACACTGTGTTCCTAACAGCATTAGTCACAATAGCCAAAAGATGGAAAATAAGCCCGTGTCCATTGACAGATGATTGTTAAAAAAATATGATAAATACACACAATGGAATATTATTTCACTTTAAAAATGAATGGAATTCTGACATGCTACAACATAGATGAACAGTGTGGGCGTTATTCTAAGTGAAATAATCACGAAAGGACAAAGACTGTGTGATTCCACTTACATGAGATATTTAAAGCAGCCAGCTTCACAGAGACAGAAAATAGAATGGTAGTTGCTAGAGGCAATGATGGGCAGGCGGGGATGGGGGAGTGCTGGGAATGAGTTATTGTTTCATGTGTCCAGAGTATTGGTTTTGCAAGATGAAATGAGGTCTGTGGATGGACAGTGGTGATGATTGCACAACAGTGTGAATGACTTAATGTCACTGACTGTACACTTAAAAATGGCTAAGATAATAGATTTTATATAATGTGTATTTTTCCACAACTTAAAGAAAAGATAGACTTGAAAAAATATAAATGTACAGCTTCCGAAGGTGACTACTTTGAAAGGAAACACTTGTTTAGATGTTTAAGTATGTTTAATATGATCAGTCATAGGAAATCATGGCCACAATTCATCTGTAGGTGAACACACACTACATTCCCAAATGCTGAGACACATCATTATCTCTTCTCTCTTGTGTTAAATAGAGTCTATGTTTGAGAAGCTATAGACTAGCAAGTGGGGAAAGGAGAGCATGATGGCAACATATCCTACTATCCATTTTCTCACTTTTAAAGTTGTTAAATGTCACTACTGTCCATTTCTTCCCTTGAGAAGGTGGTTAGATATCTTTTCTGGTATAAGAATGTCATAAGTCAGTGGGTCGTTATCATTCCAGAAGGTAGGATGACTCAGTAAATCCAACCAGTACATGCTGCCAAAATAGAAAGAGCCAGCTGTACTTCATGAAGATGAAAACCAGCCACCTACAATTCAGTTTTCACTGTTAATTTGCGTCTGGTTCACGTGAAAGTGGGCAGAGTCCCTGCTCCTTCACCCTCTGTTCTCTTAGACCTTCAGCTTGGTTGGAGACTCTTTTTACTTTAAATCAAGATTTCTCAAGCTCAGCAATTCTGACATTTCGGGTTGGATAATGGTTTATAGTTGGCTGTCCTGCGCATTGTAGGATGTTTAGCAGCATCCCTGGCTTCTATTTGCTAGACGCCAGTAGCAATGTCCTCATCCCCCATCCTGTGACAAACAAAACATCTCTAGACATTGCTAAGTGTCCCCAAGGAGCAACCCCACTCCCACCCAAGTTGAGAACCACTGCTTTAAATGGAGGATAAACCACTCAGCACCTCTTTGAGAATAACAGGACTTAAGTGGCAGAGAACTTTGCCACGTCTACCATGGCAGTGCAGAACATTCTGCAAATGGCGTGGTTTTGTCAGATGCTGGAGGGAAACCCAGGCTTTTTACCCAGATGCCATCCATGCCTCTTGTGGTGAGAGGCAACTGTTAGCTGAAGTTTCCTACCCTTCTGTGACTTTAGTGTGGTTTAAGGACAGAGCACAGACTTCAGGGCCATATGGTTCTGGGCTCAGATCCTGTTCTGTGGGTAAGTTACCCAATCTGTCGGTGGGTGGGGTTTCTTTGTATAAATGAGGATTTCAGGCCCAAGCTTGTGGAAGAGCTGGGAGCAAAATGATGCCTGAGCGTATGCTAATGACAAACCCTTACTCCCCCATCTTTTCCCCAAACCACCTGAGTCAGTTGTAGCAGACAGACCTGGTCCTCTGCTCAAGTCCTATTGAGTCCCTTTTGCGAGTCCCTTTTGCGTTTCCATGCTTTACTTTATATGGTAGCTTAGGTGACTCTTGAGAGGATTTCTCTTGGGCTGCTGGGGCCACTTAGTGCCATATAGAGAGAGGGGTGTGTTTGGGTGATCACATCCCCTTCGTCTCCCTGTGGGCACCAGCCAATTACTCACAGGTGTAAAAATAGGAAGGCTTCATTCATTCTCTCAAGTTGGGTCAAACTCTAGCATTCATCTCTGGATTTAGGGTAAGGATAGAATTTTGCCCCCAAATCACCCTTGCTGGGCATCCTCCTGTTCCATGATGTGCTCCCCTATTCTCTTACTCAGTTTCTCCTGGGAGCACTTCTTCTATCAGTTGTCTGCTCAAGAATCATTGACCCAAGCCCTGCTCTGGGGAACTGTGTAGTCTCCAAAAATGGTCTCCATCAATTTCTTCCTTCCCTATGCCTATCATTCCTTGCGCCAAGAAGTAGATTCTAATTTCTCGCCCCTGAATCTGTGCAGGACTTAGTGACTTGTTCACCTAGTGGAAAGCAGCTGAATGACGTTCTGAGCCTGCTAAGACTAGGTCATAAGAAGTCCAGCAGCTGCCACTTGGGTCTCTTGCTTCCTCTTTGAACCCAGTCTCCAGGCTGTGAAAACCCAAGCCACATGGGGAGGACACTTATAGGTACCCCAGTCAATAGCTCTAGTTGAGCTTTCAGCCTATAGCCACCACTGACCAGCAGCCATGAGGGAGACATCTTGGATGTCCAGCCCAGCTGAGCCTTCAGACAACTCCAACTGCATCTGATGGTCATTACATGATGGACACCAACTAAGACCTACCCAGCTGAACCCAGCTAATCCACAGACTCATTTGAGATCATAATAAGTTGCTTTAAGCCATTAAGTTTTCAGATGTCTGTTTCAAAGATACCTGTAACAGGAACTGGACTGAAGACTCCAGTTAGAAGGAGATTCTCCTGGAGGACGTATGTTAAACAGAGATGTGCCCACCTGCCCTGCTGGGCTGAGAAGAACATTCTCAGGACAGCTGTGCGTGGGTGAAAGACAGGGAAAAAGTTGCCAGTTACCTTAGGGATGTGCAGGTAGGATGGACCCTCGTCTATTTGCGTCCTCCACTGCAGGAAACACTAGGGAGTGAGACATTGTGTTCCTTGTGTGTTTTGCTCTGCTGAATTTCCCAGAAAGATGTTTATGTGTTGCTCCTTCCACAGCTCAGGTAATTAGCTGCTATGTCTGATTAACTGCTTGCCTTCTAAAAATGGGTCTGTGAAAATGATACATCCCTGTTCAAGAGTTTTATTGGCTTTCTGTGAGATGCTAGCACTTCATGACAATCTCGGACCCAAACCCCAATGATGCAAAGGTAAATATACCCCCCAAATGAGGTATTATTAGCTGTTCTGAACAATCAGTCTACACAAGCCACTTGCTCAAGCTGCTGTCTCTCAGCTGGTGTCCTGGGTTGATGTGAAGTGAGCTAAGTTTTAAGATGCTTTTTATAATAATAGTCAGAGATCTAATCAGGAAGTAGGCACACAAGGTAGAAGGAATGGGTATGAGGGGGTCCTAGGTGAGGCTTTGGGGACCAGGGAAAATGACTCACTTGACTCTGACTAATCTTGTGTGCGTGTGTGTGTGTGTGTGTGTGTGTGTGTGTGTGTGTATGTATGATGGGGGCTGGGTGGATATGTGAGTGTGTAATCAGAACAATAAGAAATAATGGGAAGAAACTACAACAAAAAGAATCTCTCTTTACTCTTTATAGCTGTTAATGGTAAGACATATGGTAGAGTGAAGGGAGGAAGAATGGAGGCTCATTGTTTCTCTTCCCAGTCCAAAGAGCCTAGCAAGTCAGATTTGTCATTGGTAGAGGTGGCACTAACTCATGCCATTGTCCTCTGGCTTCTGAAATCGTAGGTCATGGGAGGGAGATAACGAGGGAGGGGATTTGGAGATCAGATCAGATTGAACTTCTCCCTCCCCTCAGATTCTCCATGGAAGTGCAGCTCAACCCCCAGACCAGCGTTGTCACAGCCCAGTAAAGAAAGTGAGGGCTTGATCTAGAAGTTCTTAGCTTTGTTCACATGTACCAGGATGAGATTAGGCCTAACAGATCCTCCAGGGACAGGAGGTAATGTAGTCATTACAACTCAGGGAGTTATGATAGTCTATATGAACTGTAGTTAGGTAGTGTACAACCTGTGGCCCTGGTGGGAAAGGAGGCAGTATGGACTTCTGTAAACAGCACTGAGCTGCGGCCTAGAAGATGGTTTCTAATACTCCTCAAAGCTGCTTGATCTAGCCATTGTCCTACTCAATAGCTTCTTAGCAAAAGTCCTTACTAGTGCTCCATGTTCTGGCTCCTTACCACTTCTGTTTTCAACCCCAAAGTCTCATCTGCTCACTCTTCACCAGCCACACTGGTTTTGCTGCTTTTCAAATATACCAACTGTCTTTCTTCTTGGGACTTTTTTCCTTTTACCTAGAATGCTCTTCCCACAGATGTCTGAATGTTTATTACAATTTATTCTGGCCCTGTGTTCAAATATCAGCTCTTTAGAGATGCCCTTTCTTCACTACCCTGTCCAAAAGACTGTCCCTCACACTATCCACTTCCACCCCAGCTTGGGTTGATAACATGGTACTTATCACCATCAGAGAGTATTTATTTTTTAAGATTTTATTTATTTATTTGACAGAGATCACAAGTAGTCAGAGAAACAGGCAGAGAGAGAGAGGAGGAAGCAGGCTTCCTGCTGAGCAGAGAGCCCGATGTGGGGCTTGATTCCAGGACCCTGGGATCATGACCTGAGCTGAAGGCAGAGGCTTTAACCCACTGAGCCACCCAGGCGCACCACCATCAGAGAGTATCTTGCATTCTCTTTGTTTGTCTTTGCTCTATCCTTATTTTTAATCCTGAGAACAGTGCCTAGAGTATAAAAGAGGTCCTCAAAACATATTAGATGAATAAATGAGAGAATGTTCTTCAGGTCCGCTGATTGTGTGCTGCATGACCTCAGACAAACCAGGTGGTCCTTTCGAGAAGCCCATCTGTTCCACGAGGAGATGATAGGAACTCCTGTCTCTGTAGTCTTGGCTTGGTGGTTTGCTTCTCCCCTCTTTGGGGCAAAGACAATACAAAGATACTGGACCCTGCATAGGATGTGTGGAAGGATCTGGAAGTGGAAGAAGGAAGCAGCAGGAAAAAAGAGATGGAGAGTGAGGGATGATGTAGAAAATGCTGGCTGAAGATGACTTCTAGGCCAGATGGCATAAAAATGTCCTCCACAATGGCTGTTCCAGAAGCAGGCAGAAAAGTCTTACCAGGGAGGATGGAATTCAGTTTGGGTACAAAAGGAGGTTCAAAGGCTCCAGGGTGGTCAGGGTGGTGGACAGTTGCACATGGAGTATGCAGATCCAGTACAGAATAACACTGAGTCATATGATGGTAAACATGTCCTTATAAGTGCTCCTGTTGATATGTGGAGGAGAAAGTCTCCATCGGACACTGGTAAGGTTTACTCTGTTTTAAATCTCCCTTTGTAGTAAAGAGGCCACAGGACTTAGGCTCAGAGCCTGAAGCAGACAAAATTTCCAGATAGAATTTAGTAATTTTGTTTTACTTGTAGTTATTTTTTGTGATTACTCTTCATTTATGGAAAATGATACTGAATTCTAACTTCTTTAATTAATTAATTAATTAATTAATTAATATTATTATTGTTTTAAATTTTTATTTTTTATAAACATATATTTTTATCCCCAGGGGTACAGGTCTGTGAATTGCCAGGTTTACACACTTCACAGCACTCACCAAAGCACATACCATCCCCAATATCCATAACCCCACCCCCCTTCTCCCAACACCCTCCTCCCAGCAACCCTCAGTTTGTTTTGTGAGATTAAGAGTCACTTATGGTTTGTCTCCCTCCCAATCCCATCTTGTTTCATTGATTCTTCTCCTACCCACTTAAGCCCCCATGTTGCATCACCACCTCCTCATATCAGGGAGATCATATGATAGTTGTCTTTCTCTGCTTGACTTATTTCGCTAAGCATGATACGCTCTAGTTCCATCCATGTTGTCGCAAATGGCAAGATTTCATTTCTTTTGATGGCTGCATAGTATTCCATTGTGTATATATACCACATCTTCTTGATCCATTCATCTGTTGATGGACATCTAGGTTCTTTCCATAGTTTGGCTATTGTGGACATTGCTGCTATAAACATTCGGGTGCACATGCCCCTTTGGATCACTACGTTAGTATCTTTAGGGTAAATACCCAGTAGTGCGATTGCTGGGTCATAGGGCAGTTCTATTTTCAACATTTTGAGGAACCTCCATGTTGCTTTCCAGAGTGGTTGCACCAGCTTGCATTCCCACCAACAGTGTAGGAGGGTTCCCCTTTCTCTGCATCCTCGCCAGCATCGGTCATTTCCTGACTTGTTGATTTTAGCCATTCTGACTGGTGTGAGGTGATATCTCATTGTGGTTTTGATTTGTATTTCCCTGATGCCGAGTGATATGGAGCACTTTTTCATGTGTCTGTTGGCCATCTGGATGTCTTCTTTGCAGAAATGTCTGTTCATGTCCTCTGCCCATTTCTTGATTGGATTATTTGTTCTTTGGATGTTGAGTTTGCTAAGTTCTTTATAGATTTTGGATACTAGTCCTTTATCTGATATGTCGTTTGAAAATATCTTCCCCATTCTGTCAGTTGTCTTTTGATTTTGTTAACTGTTTCCTTTTCTGTGCAGAAGCTTTTGATCTTGATGAAATCCCAATAGTTCATTTTTGCCCTTGCTTCCCTTGCCTTTGGCGATGTTCCTAGGAAGATGTTGCTGCGGCTGAGGTCGAAGAGGTTGCTGCCTGTGTTCTCCTCAAGGATTTTGATGGATTCCTTTCTCACATTGAGGTCCTTCATCCATTTTGAATCTATTTTCATGTGTGGTGTAAGGAAATGGTGCAATTTCATTTTTCTGCATGTGGCTGTCCAATTTTCCCAACACCATTTATTGAAGAGGCTGTCTTTTTTCCAATGCACATTCTTTCCTGCTTTGTGGAAGATTAGTTGACCATAGAGTTGAGGGTCTATTTCTGGGCTCTCTATTCTGTTCCATTGATCTATGTGTCTGTTTTTGTGCCAGTACCATGCTGTCTTGATGATGACAGCTTTGTAATAGAGCTTGAAGTCTGGAATTGTGATGCCACCAACTTTGGCTTTCTTTTTCAATATCCGTTTGGCTATTCAAGGTCTTTTCTGGTTCCATATAAATTTTAGAATTATTTATTCCATTTCTTTGAAAAAGATGGATGGTACTTTGATAGGAATGCATTAAATGTGTAGATTTCTTTAGGTAGCATAGACATTTTCACAATATTTATTCTTCCAATCCAGGAGCATGGAACATTTTTCCATTTCTTTGTGTCTTACTCAATTTCTTTCATGAGTACTTTATAGTTTTCTGAGTATAGATTCTTCGCCTCTTTGGTTAGGTTTATTCCTAGGTATCTTATGGTTTGGAGGGCAATTGTAAATTGGATTGACTCCTTAATTTCTCTTTCTTCTGTCTTGTTGTTAGTGTAGAGAAATGCAACTGATTTCTGTACATTGATTTTATATCCTGACACTTTACTGAATTCCTGTACAAGTTCTAGCAGTTTTGGAGTGGAGTCTTTTGGGTTTTCCACATATGGTATCATATCATCTGCGAAGAGTGATAGTTTGATTTCTTCTTTGCCGATTTGGATGCCTTTAATTTCTTTTTGTTGTCTGATTGCTGAGGCTAGGACTTCTAGTACTATGTTGAATAGCAGTGGTGATAATGGACATCCCTGCCATGTTCCTGACCTTAGCGGAAAAGCTTTCAGTTTTTCTCCATTGAGAATGATATTTGCGATGTGTTTTTCATAGATGGCTTTGATGATATTGAGGTATGTGCCCTCTATCCCTACACTTTGAAGAGTTTTGATCAGGAAGGGATGCTGTACTTTGTCAAATGCTTTGTCAGCATCTATTGAGAGCATCATATGGTTCTTGTTCTTTCTTTTATTGATGTGTTGTATCACATTGACTGATTTGCGGGTGTTGAACCAACCTTGCAGCCCTGGAATAAATCCCACTTGGTCGTGGTGAATAATCCTTTTAATGTACTGTTGAATCCTATTGGCTAGTATTTTGGTGAGAATTTTCACATCTGTGTTCATCAAGGATATTGGTCTATAGCTCTCTTTTTTGATGGGATCCTTGTCTGGTTTTGGGATCAAGGTGATGTTGGCCTCATAAAATGAGTTTGGAAGTTTTCCTTCCATTTCTATTTTTTGGAACAGTTTCAGGAGAATAGGAATTAGTTCTTCTTTCAATGTTTGGTAGAATTACCCTGGGAAGCTGTCTGGCCCTGGGCTTTTGTTTGTTTGGAGATTTTTTTTTTTTTTAACGATTTTATTTATTTGTCTGAGAGAGAGGGAGTGAGAGCGAGCACAGGCAGACAGAGTGGCAGGCAGAGACAGAGGGAGAAGCAGGCTCCCTGCCGAGCAAGGAGCCCGATGTGGGACTTGATCCCAGGACGCTGGGATCATGACCTGAGCCGAAGGCAGCTGCTTAACCAACTGAGCCACCCAGGCGTCCCTGTTTGCTTGGAGATTTTTAATGACTGTTTCAATCTCCTTACTTGTTATGGGTCTGTTCAGGCTTTCTATTTCTTCCTGGTTCAGTTGTGGTAGTTTATATGTTTCTAGGAATGCATCCATTTCTTCCAGATTGTCAAATTTGTTGGCGTACAGTTGCGCATAGTATGTTCTTATAATAGCTTGTATTTCTTTGGTGTTGGTTGTGATCTCTCCTCTTTCATTCATTATTTTGTTTATTTGGGTCCTTTCTCTTTTCTTTTTGATAAGTCTGGCCAGGGGTTTATCAATTTTATTAATTCTTTCAAAGAATCAGCTCCTAGTTTCGTTGATTTGCTCTATTTTTTTTTGGTTTCTATTCCATTGATTTCTGCTCTGATCTTTATGATTTCTCTTCTCCTGCTGGGCTTAGGGTTTCTTTCTTGTTCTTTCTCCAGCTCCTTTAGGTGTAGGGTTAGGTTGTGTACCTGAGACCTTTCTTATTTCTTGAGAAAGGCTTGTACCGCTATATATTTTCCTCTCAGGACTGCCTTTGTTGTGTCCCACAGATTTTGAACTGTTGTATTTTCATTATCATTTGTTTCCATGATTTTTTTCAATGGTTCTTTAATTTCCCGGTTGACCCATTCATTCTTTAGAAGGATGCTGTTTAGTCTCCATGTATTTGGGTTCTTTTCAAACTTCCTTTTGTGGTTGAGTTCTAGCTTCAGAGCATTGTGGTCTGAAAATATGCAGGGAATGATCCCATTCTTTTGATACCGGTTGAGTCCTGATTTAGGACCGAGGATGTGATCTATTCTGGAGAATGTTCCATGTGCACTAGAGAAGAATGTGTATTCTGTTGCTTTGGGATGAAATGTTCTCAATATATCTGTGATGTCCATCTGGTCCAATGTGTCATTTAAGGCCTTTATTTCCTTGCTGATCTTTTGCTTGGATGATCTGTCCATTTCAGTGAGTGTAGTGTTAAAGTCCCCTACTATTACTGTATTATTGTTGATATGTTTCTTTGATTTTGTTATTAATTGGTTTATATAGTCGGCTGCTCCTACGTTGGGGGCATAGATATTTAAAATTGTTAGATCTTCTTGTTGGACAGATCCTTTGAGTATGATATAGTGTCCTTCCTCATCTCTTATTATAGTCTTTGGCTTAAAATCTAATTGATCTGATATATGAATTGACATTCCTGCTTTCTTCTGATGTCCATTAGCATGGTAAATTCTTTTCCACCCCCTCACTTTAAATCTGGAGGTGTCTTCGGGCTTAAAATTAGTTTCTTGGAGCCAACATATAGATGGGTTTTGTTTTTTTATCCATTCTGATACCCTGTGTCTTTTGATTGGGGCCTTTAGCCCATTAACATTCAGGGTAACCATTGAGAGATATGAATTTAGTGCCATTGTAATGCCTGTAAGGTGACTGTTATTTTATATTGTCTCTGTTCCTTACTGATCTACCACTGGTAGGCTCTCTCTTTGCTTAGAGGACCCCTTTCAATATTTCCTGTAGAGCCGGTTTGGTGTTTGCAAATTCTTTCAGTTTTTGTTTGTCCTGGAAGCTTTTAATCTCTCCTTCTATTTTCAATGATAGCCTAGCTGGATATAGTATTCTTGGTTGCATGTTTTTCTCTTTTAGTGCTCTGAAAATATCATGCCAGCTCTTTCTGGCCTGCCAGGTCTCCGTGGATAAGTCAGCTGCCAATCTAATATTTTTACCATTGTATGTTACAGACTTCTTCTCCCGGACTGCTTTCAGGATTTTCTCTTTGTCACTGAGACTTGTAAATTTTACTATTAGGTGACGGGGTGTGGGCCTATTCTTATTGATTTTGAGGGGCATTCTCTGAACCTCCTGAATTTTGATGCTCGTTCCCTTTGCCATATTGGGGAAATTCTCCCCAATAATCCTCTCCAGTATACCTTCTGCCCCCCTCTCTTTCTTCTTCTTCTGGAATCCCAATTATTCTAATCTTGTTTTGTCTTATGGTGTCACTTATCTCTCGAATTCTCCCCTCGTGGTCCAGTAGCTGTTTGTCCCTCTTTTGCTAAGCTTCTTTATTCTCTGTCATTTGGTCTTCTATATCACTAATTCTTTCTTCTGCCTCATTTATCCTAGCAGTGAGAGCCTCCATTTTTGATTGCACCTCATTAATAGCTTTTTTGATTTCAACTTGGTTAGATTTTAGTTCTTTTATTTCTCCAGAAAGGGCTTTATATCTCCTGAGAGGGTTTCTCTAATATCTTCCATGCCTTTTTCGAGCCCGACTAGAACCTTGAGAATTGTCATTCTGAACTCCAGATCTGACATATTACCAATGTCTGTATTGATTAGGTCCCTAGCCTTCGGTACTGCCTCCTGTTCTTTTTTTTGTGGTGAATTTTTCTGCCTTGTAATTTTTTCCAGATAAGCGTATCTGAAGGAGCAAGTAAAATACTAAAGGCGTGGCAACAACCCCAGGAAAATATGCTTTAACCAAATCAGAAGAGATCACAAATCGTGAGGGGGGAGAAAGGGGATAAAAGAGGTTCAAAAAGAAAGAGAGAAAAGAAAAGAAAAGAATTAAAGAAAAGAAAATGAATAAAGAAAAATATAAGAAAGAAAAAATATGTATATTAGATAAACTAGTTAAAAAACGTTAAAAAAGAAAAGGGTAAAAGTTAAAAAAATTTAGCTGAAGAAGAGAAAAAAATGAAAAAGAAAAAAATTAAATTAACTGCAAGACTAAAAAAATCATAAGTAGAAAGCCCTGAGTTCCATGCTTTGCTTTTTCCTCCTCTGGAATTCTGCTGCTCTCCTTGGTATTGAAACTGCAGTCCTTGGTAGGTAAACTTGGTCTTGGCTGGATTTCTTGTTGTTCTTCTGGGGGAGGGGCCTGGTGTAGGTATTCTCAAGTGTCTTTGCCCCAGGCGGAATTGCACTGCCCTTACCGTGGGCTGAGTAATCTGCTCGGTTTGCTTTCAGGATCTTTTGTTCCCTGAGCACTTTCCATAGAGTTCTGGAGGATTGGAATACAAATGGTGGCCTCCTGGTCTCTGGCCCAGAGGAGCCGAGAGCCCGGGGCCCCACTCCTCAGTGTGCCCTCAGAGAACAGCGCCCAGTAACTCCCATCTGCCTGACCTCCAGCTGCGTTCTGAGCTTACCGAGGCTGCGACCGGTTCAAGGTAACCCTGAACTGCGAGCTTACTGTTGGCTCTGTCTCTGTAGCCAGTTTTCCCGTTCCAATACCCGCAAGTTCTGCGACACTCAGACACCCCCGATCCTTCTGTGACCCTGCGGGACCTGAGGCCACGCTGACCCTGCGTGGGCTTTGCCCTGGTTTAGCCTCTGGAGCGATGTCCCTCAGCGGAACAGACTTAAAAGTCCTGATTTTGTGCTCCGTTGCTCTGCTGCTTGCCGAGAGCCAGCCCCTCCCCCCGGGGTCTATCTTCCCGTCGCTTTGGATTCACTACTCCGCAGATCCTACCTTTCAGAAAGTGGTTGTTTTTCTGTTTCCAGAATTGCTGTTCTTCTTCTCTTCGATCTGCCGATGGATTTGCAGGTGTTTGCAATCTAGATAAGCTATCTAGCTGATCTCCTGCTAGCTGAAGTAGTCTCAGCTTGCTACTTCTCCGCCATCTTGACTCCTCCCTGAATTCCAACTTCTCTTGGGAAGCCAAAAGGTCTGGCAAGCCCGGATCTTCTTCCCCTCCTGGCCACAATAGACTGGGATGAGAAGCGACTCCTTATTTTAGGTGGGCAGTTTTCTAGGATCACCCCCACTCACATTTTGGCTCACAGCTACCAACTCATTCAGTTTATAGAGAAACAAAGCCTGAGAAATTAAGGGCTGGCCCCAGGCACATAGAATATGTGATTAGAGCTCAAGTTTATTTGTAGGAGGGATTATTAATCACGCATGGGCATCAGCATCACCAAGGCAGTTTTTAAAAAATGCATACCTGAATTGTTTTGAAGCCTTCCAGGTATTTCTGATAAGCACTGCTTGGTTGGTTTGTTTTGTATTGACCTGTAATCAGAGATGTCAAAAAAGGTTAGCCTACTCACCTATACCCTTTCTCCATGGGTATGTTAAATTTCTTTGATGGTAAGCAACATAGAGTAATATTTATTAGCTTAATTTGAAAATAACTTACTGGAAATCCTTCCAGTAAGGATAGTTGATAGAATCACTATCAAGTGGGCTATGGGAATCAACAGAGCCATGAAAATCTTAGTCAAAAACAGGTGAGCTATCTCGTTTGAGGTCTTTCCATCAGATGTCTCAGTTCTGTCTCTCCACTCAAAATTCTAATTTCCAGAAGAACCTCAACAGTCTCAGTTGAGTCATGTTTCTCTCTTGGCCAAAGGGGGTGGTGGGACATTTTGGCCCATCAGGATCCCATAAGAAAAACTGAGTTCTGTTAGCAAGGCCATGGAGAGAGATGCTGGGAAGGTGTAAACAGTAAGTGTCTACTACATTTTGTAAGGATCTTCTCAGTACAACCAAAACTATATAGCAGTTTCCATTTGGCTTGTTTTAGGAGCCCTGGATGGAGGGGTAATTTCCTATCTGCACATGGAAGCCTGAGTCTTTGAGATAATGAGATATAATTAGGTCTTCAAGGGAAATCCTTGATTGATGTATTAATGGAAACTACGTTTCCTGACTTTTCTCCAAGACTTTGGAACTGATTTTCTTATAGGTTGAGGAGAAAGCACCCATCACTCCATTTGGAAGATCTGTCTTAGTTTTTTGAGGTTTGGATAAGGCAATTTTTATTTTGAGACTTTTTATGGTTCTCATAGCATGTACTCAGCCAGCAATGGGAGCATATATTTCAATGGATGAACCCTTAACTGGTGGGCCCAGGTGCTTCCTGAGTGAGGCTGATTTGAATAAAATATTTCTTGGGATGAGAAATGATCTAAGTTTTGTCTATAATGCTGGCTCTTGATTTTGGCACATCATTTACAACTAAAACTATGTGACTAATCTTGTTTCCTTTTTTGCTTAGGCTGCCAGGATATCTTGAATTTTACCAACTGTGCAGGACTTTGTTGAGATCTTTTTCTTCTCAGCCCTTATATCCTGTTCTAATTCCCATGTTTTCCTGTTTCTTTTGGTTATTGAACTATTTTATTATATGCATTTACTACAGCCATCTTCATTCCCTTTGTAGAGAAAAGCTGGGTAGAAATAACGTGCCTCTCCTCTGATGGTTATTAGCTGGGCGGTCTCAGGAAAGACATTCCAAATCTTTGCACCTCGATTTTCTATAAAACACCCTGCCAACTTCATTGGGCAGTTTTAAGGGTCAAGTGAGTTGATGTGCATGAGAGGGATTTGTTCTGCAATATAATCCTACAAAGTATTATTAGGTGTTGTAGCAGCAGCATGATTAAGGGTAATATTTGGCTGAGGCTCATGCAGATTTCACTTTGTCCTGAAATCCAGCCAAGCAAAAGGAAAGAGAAAACCAAAGGGTGGGGGAGGGGGGCTCTTTCCAAAGTTGGGGGAGAGGGGCTTTCAGCTCTGGGGCTCTCTGAATTCACCTTACCCCTTGGTTGGCTCTTGCTGCAGCTGCTGCAAAGTTACTCTGGATCAGCCTTTTCTGAGTGCTGGTCTCGTGGTACAACATGTGGGGTTCCTGAGCTGAGGAATTTCAGTTTTCCTAGCAACACCTCCACCCCTGCCCTGAGAACATGGGAGGCCTGTGAAATGGACTTCAGGCTTCTCTGCACAGGGGTCTGAGGTGTGGGAGGCTGAGTCGTGGATCTGGGAGTTGGCCCACTCAGTGCTCCTGTGTCCCCCTACTGTCCTGTTGGTAACCTGAACAAATGCCAAGGAACAGAAAGCAGCCATTTTAAGGGCTTCTTTGTTTCCATAGAATCTGTGCCATTCCATCAAAGAAAACATCCCATCTTTACCATGTATGAAAATATTGGAGAGTGACATTGCTTGACCTGTAACAATTATTTCACTTTCCTGGGGATAGGAATATCATAGTTGCCTTTTAGATAATATTTGGTCAAACATACAAAAGGAAGTCTAAAGTCTGAGGGGAGATTTTTAATTGGATTTGACAGAAACATCAACACCTCTGAAATAATCTCTTCCTCCTGGCTTGGATTGATTTGGGAGAGGCACTCCCATCAGTATGGATCCTGCCCAACCCTGCTCTGGGTCACTGTCAGCCACAGCACAGCTAAGGGGATGGGGGCACTGGTGCATCTGGGGAAGTGCCAGTGGTGAGCTGATATGGGGCAGTAGCTTGGCTCCAACCATGAGCCACAATTCTTCAAAATCAGGATTCCTAATTCTGCCTTCTCTCTTCAATTAAAACTGGCCTTGGCTGGCAGAAGTGGAACATGGCTATGGGCACTCGGGCCTAACCATCCACTTCGCTGCCTTTTAAACTAGTCTTCTTAAGGATATGTTCAATGTTTATGTAGCAGAAGTATGGGGGGTATTGATTTCCCAATAATAAAAGCCCTACGTAAGGAAAGATGCAAAGTATTTCCATTGAATCAAGAGTTGGAAGAAATTCAGCAAAAATATTTCCCACTTTTTGGTTGCTCTTCTTTGTAAAGGAATTAATTTAAATTTCTTGCAAGTAAATTCTGCATGTTGAAAAAATCAATAGGTTGGAAAAAATCAAATAGGACTCTAAGAGTTAAAATAAAAAATGAGAATTCACTTCTTGACCCTCCTGCCTTTCCAGGTCCTCAAATACCCAAAGGTTTCCACCTCTAGTTTGCCCTTGTAAGTAATATATTTATAGTATTCTATATATTATGTTATTGTACTATTTCTTTTAAAAATATGGTTCTTCCTTTTAAAAATGGAGATGTAATTGACTACAACACTGTTTTAGTTTTAGACGAACAACATACCAACTTCATATGTGTATATATTGAGGACGTGATCACCATAATAAGTTTAGTTAACATCCATCATCGCATATAGTTACAATTTTTTTTTGTGTGTGATGAGAACTTTTAAGATCTACTTTTTTTGTTTTTTAGCGGCTTTCATTAGCGCAGTATCATTAACTATAGGCACCATGCTATACATTAAATCCCTGGGACTTATTTATCTTATAACTGGAAGTCTGTACCTTTAGACTTCCTTTTGTATGTTTGACCAAATATTGTACTATTTCTTGCTGTGTCTGTTTGTATGCTATTTATTAATGTCTCTTGTGATGGTTGAGAATTAAACATCCTACCATCACTTGCATTGGTCCTTTCCCTCAATCTCAGTATCACAACTTTGGCTAATCAAATCTTGTTTCCATTAAAACTATGAAACTATAGTCCACCGATGGATCAAGTAGTGTAATATAATCATGTTTCAATGCTTGAAAAAGTGTCCCACTTTTTCCTTTTGCTTAATTGTGTGTATATCCGAGGCAACTCCTCTGTCCCCAGCCCATACCCAGTACGTCTACAGATACGTCAATCTCATCAACTTTTTCTCAAATCCATCAAGGAACCTATCATTCCCCTCCCAGCCTCATACTGTTGCCATCTTCCCTGTGCTTTCTAATTGCTTTCTAAGATAGTACATATCCTTTATCCTCCTATGTCCCATCACTCTCTTTTCTGATTTACTGCTGTTCCTTCTCTATTTCTCTCTCTCTCTTTTTAAGAATTAATTTATTTATTTGACAGAGAGGGAGCATGAGTGGCAGAGGAAGAGAGAATCTCAAGCAGACTCTGAGGTGAGCAGGGAGCCAAAGTAGGGCTTGATGTCACGACCCTGAGATGAAGACCGGAGCCTGTTTTTGTCTTGCCAAAACACATTCTCCAGGAGCTTCCTAAGAATGGATACATGGCAGATCTTTTTTTTTTTTTTTTTTTTTTTGAGTCACTCTATATGACCATGTCTTCATTCTACATTCATACCTGGTTGACTATTTGTCTGGATATAGAATCAGTTGGGTGTTCTCACTATTTTCACCTTTGTGACCCGGGAGCCTAGTACAGTGTCTGGAACATGACTGCCCCTCCAATCCACCTGAGATGCATGAATGGAGAGCTCAGAATTCCAGTCTGCCGCTGTAGACCCCAGAGCCAATCTGCCTATGTGCCTTGCTGCCCCTGCCAAGGTAAATAGCTAGATGATTTAGGAGTTCCTGGCTCCCTCCTCACCTGGCTGTGGCCTCTTTGCTGATGTCAAAAAATTCTAGGAAGTGTAATTAAGCCAAGGAGAGCTCACTAGCCTTCAAGCAGGCACAGCTATAAACAAACTTGTTGAGAATGTACAGACCAGGTGAGGTACTCTTGCTAACAGACATAGACCCTAGAGCTGGATTGTCTAGGTTGGCACCCCAGGTCTGTCCCATCCTAGTTGCATGGTGTTTGCAAATTTCTTAAACTTTCTGTGCCTCAGTTTCCTCATCTGTAAGTGGCAAAAATAGTGGTCTCGATCTAAAGAGGTTACCATGAAGATGAAATGAGAAAATTCATGAAAAACACTCAGAATAAGACCAAACAGATAATAACTGCTCAATAAATGGTAGTTGATATCTGCCCTCAAATATCCTGTCCCCGTTGCAGTCCATCTGATCCCCTATCCTTTGGTTCCTGATTTCTTCATTCTGACCAACTGGTCAAGTAGCAAACATTTGGAATTTGGGATCAAAGAGTTTGAGCAGCTCACCAATGGTGTGGTTGGAGACACGTCACAGGACATCCCTGAGCCTATTTCCTTACTGGGAAATAGTGGATTCCCTCCTCAGCTGCCCACACATGTTCTGGCTCCTGCAGAGGATACCCGTGTTCTTTAGAATCATTGCTGCAGCCCTGTTCACCTCGAGGGGCCTGTGTAGCCACTGGGAATCCCTGCTGTATTCCTAGCCTGCCCTACTAGCCTGCTGGCCTGATTCCAATGGCCAGAGGCTCTGTTTCTTTTCCTGAAGGCATCATCTGGCCACTGAGGTGCACGTGACAGATCCATGTGAAAGGCTGGATATGCTAGGAATTAACACGTCCCCTCCCTTTCTCTTCCCTCCCTCCCCAACTGGCTCATCTTCAAATCAAGACTGCAGGAGTTGGTATAAAAATGCTCCAGCTAATGGGCAAATAATCTACACAAGTTCCCAGTTCTCCCAGGGGATTAAACTCTAGTGACCCATAGCTAACTTGTCAACATGGCAGTATTTATTCCCTAACTTCCCCAGTCTCTTTTATTCCAAATAAACTGCTTGCACTTGAATCCTTGTCTCAGATCTGCTTTGTGGGGAACTGATGTCTGATACAATTTACTAGGTGATGCTTCTCAGCTTCTTGGTAGGGGACTTACATTACAAATGGTGGCTTGAGGAAATTCTGTCTCCCTGGGAAGAGCTTGCTCTGGCCCTGTAAGAGGGAACGAATTTCAGTTTTGGACCCACTGCATGGGTATTTCTGATCAAAGACAGGATGTGCTCCCCATGTGGGCAGGTACAGGTGATAACTTTTTCCACAGACATGCGAGGCCTGGACCATGTGAAAAAGGGCCTTATTCCAAGTGATGATGAAGCCTGGCACAAATTGGAGCCATCCCAGAGGACTTTTTTGTCTTCTGTCAGGGATCAGCCTTGGCACGCCTCATCCTACCTCTCCAGTGGCAAGCCCCTGTAAGCAGATGGGCCTCCCAGGAGCTGCATCCCTTGACCTTCCAGCTCATGTTGGGCCCTTCACAGTAGCCGTAAGGAGCAGGAAAGCTCAGGCTCAGGAATAGGAGGTCATCATTGTACAGCTGATCACAGTAGGGAGGGGTTATTCTTTATTGACTCCTTCTGGGTTAATCATGGGAATTAACAAGAGGGGGTGTGGCTGAGAGCCCTGCTGTTTATTTTAATAACTGTCTTACATTTTGAGGGGGAAAACAGAGACAGAGTTTGAACTGGGCTGGGCTCTACCCAAGCTTAGCTTTGAGCCCAGTGTAGCCTGTGGCATTCTGGGGAGCTTGGTGGGCAGTGTAGAGGAGGCCTGGGCTGGTGAAGGAATTCTCAGGTAAGGGGGATGGGCGAGTGACTCCTCCCTCCCTGAGATGACCTGTGTCGAGGAAAGCCTCCCCTGTGTAGTCTACTGCCCGCCTAATAAGAAATCCTGACTATCACATATCTTTTGACTGGTTTGCTCCTTCTTTCTTCCCTCTACTCCTGTACCTTCTTACCAATAGAACACATCACAAGTTGTTCCTCAATTCAGACATCGGGACAGTTGGACATTTGATGAGTATTGTTTTCTTATGATCTGTGCAGCTGGGCTATGTTGTCCTCAGCTCTCACTGCCATTTCTTGGAAAAAACAGGGTCCTCGTGTTATGAGGAATAGGGCTGGGAAAGGGACACTGGAGGCTATGTCTTTTGTGCTGAGGGCAAGAAGACACTTCCTGAAAGCAAATGTGAGCTGTCACCTTGGGAAGTATGCCTGTGTCCCTGGCAGGTAAAGGCAGGATATTCTGTTCAGCAACCAGTGCTAAATCCTGACCAAGAGTAAATAGCCAGCTTTTCTCCCATTAGTGTCCAGGAATGGGCAGGAGGAATCTTAGAAGTGTTAAAAATGATTAAAGAAGACAATTTAGGTGATACGAACTTTAATTAACCCTTCCTGAAGTGGACAGTCACCTTTCAGGGAATTGCAAAATGGGGTGGAGGGCAGGACACTTTTATAGGATAAAGAATAAAGAGTGAGGGAGAGAAAATAGAAAATAGCTGATGGACTGGGGCCAGATGGCCAACCATCTGGGGTGAGAAGACCCAGAGTTGGTTTGGGGTTAGGGGATTGGCTGGATGGACAGACTGCATTTCTGGTCAAGCATACCAATGACAGGGACATTAGTTATCTTAGTTTTGGTTTGCTAACATGGCAAGACAGGCTCTATCTTGGGTCTAGAAAGTGATTTTGATGAAAGTGATAATCAAGTTTCTTAGTTGAGAAGATAGCTACAGAACACAAGACTCACCATTTCTATGAACATGTGCTCCCTGACTCTATCTAGGACCTCAAATCTCCCCTTGCACCATGCTTATTGACTCCACCCGCCCCCCCCCCCCACCTTGTCCTCACACTCTGCCATGCTGGGTCCCAAGCCCATGAGTGCTCAACCGAACTTCCCTCACCCCTCCTGGGTTAAATTGCAATTTTAACTAGTTATCCCATCTCCTGGGAGTCTTGCCCACCTATTCCCAGCTTCTGGAAGGCCCCTCCAGCTTTGGAGATCCCATGCCTGGTGCCCGCCGAGCTTCCCAGGCCTACTTCCAGCAGTCCCAACACACCCTCCTGTCTCACCCTTGTCAGCCCTTCTGCTGCCCATGCCCCCCCCCTTCTGTCTGAAAGCCCTTTGGGATGCACTTCTCCAGTGTGCTTACTTCAGCCTGCTGACTCCTCTGGATCTCACACAACCCATGGAGGTTTTTACTCTGCAACCCGAGCCTCCAGAGACCACACTGGCTGTCCCTCAGGAAGAGGTGTGGGCAGTTTGTGTTGGAAGGTTACTCAAACACTTCCCTCCACCACCATTCCCTCTGCTTCCCTTGCCTTAGCAGCCCCTGGTGTACTGACGACTTCTTACTGAAGAATTGACTAGCTGACCTTACCTATGCTTTGCTTCCTCAGCCAGTAAAACTCCTTTGCAAGGATTCCTTTTCTTTTTGGGGAGAGGTGTCCAAATTATCTTACTTAGGAGAGGAGATTGTTCTGATATTATTTCAGTCAGGACTTGCCTTTGTTTAAAACAAAGATCTATGTCTTTGCGTTTGTCTGTCTGAGGCAGAGGGAATAATACTATTCCCTCTGAGCTGAGAGCTATAGGAGATACAGGAAATGGAGATATATCAGATCTATATTGCTACCTACATCAATTATCCAATGCTGTGTAAAAAACAATGTCAAGACTTGGTAGTTCAAAACAAGCACCATTTGTCCAGCTCATGGTGCTATGGGTCAGGAATTTGGGCTAGGTTCAGTTAGGTGGTTCTTCTGGTTTAGTTGGGCTCACTCATGAGTCTGTGGTCAGCTAGCAAGCCTATGGATCAAGTATGTTTTCATGCACACATCTGGTGTTGGCTGGCCATTAGCTTTCTGCACCATAGAACCTGTCATCTTCCAGCAGCTAGCTTGGGTTTTTTTCACCTGGTAAGTGGGCAGGATTCCAGGACGATAAGCAGAAATGTGCAAGGCCTCTTTTGGTTTGGCTCAAAACTGGCTCAGTGTCTCTCCTGCTGCCTGTTGGTCAGAGCAAGCACGAGGCCAGCCCTGATTCAAGGGTGGAAATAGGATCTGGATAGTTTCAGTACAAAAGGACAAGGATAACCGAAGAGTGGAAACAATCTACGCATCACACTACCTATGCGTTGCCTTTTCTCTTCATGAAACGCATGGTGATATTTAAGTAGCACCATTTAGTAAGTCCAGAGTTTTTTCTATAGTTCCCTTTGTACCTCCAAGCAATGTTCCCAACAATGTACAGAGTATGTGTCAGAGGAGGGAGTGACATGAAACCTCAGAGCACTGGCACCGCAGGGATCCCGGAATGAATTAGACAGTCCTTGGAGAGGCTTACAGGCTTGGAGGGATGGAAATAAATAAAACAAATATTCCAAAACAATCCCTTAGTGCTGTGATAATGGGAGGTTAGGAAATAGAGCAGGATTTTTTCCTGTATATGTTTTTGACATTGTTTTGAATTTCAGACTTAGAAAGAAGTTGTCAAGCAGTACACAGAGATTCTGTCTACTCTTCACTTAGCTTCCCTTAATGCTAACATCTTACATCACCTAGTACTATGCCTGAAGCCAAGAAATTAACACTGATGTAGTTCTATTAACCAATCTACAGGCTTTATTCATATTTTCCCAACTGCCCCACTAATAGCTTTTTTTCAGTCTAGGAGCCCACATTGTCTGCCTGCATTTAGCTGTCCTGTAAGCCTCCTCTGATCTGAAACACTTCCTTAGTCTTTCTTTGCCTTCTATGACTGCCGCTCTTTTGAAGAATGCTAGCCAGTTATTTTGTAGAATGTCTCTTAATATGGGGTTTGTATGATAACTTCTCATGATTAGACTGAAGTTACGCATTTTTGGCAGCAATAGCACAAAAGTGATATTGTGTCCTTCTTAGTGCATCATATCAGGAGGTGCATGATGTCACCTTGTCTTCTCATTGGTAATATTAACTTTGATCATCTGGTGAAGGTGATGTCTGCTGGGTGTCTCCAGCACAAAGTTGCTATCCTTGAATTTGTAATTGATGTATTCCTTGTCAGAATGAGACTTTGCAAAGTCTTTGAGACTATGCAAATATCCTGTTTCTTAGCACACAGTAGTCCACTAATTTTAGTAATAGCATTTGATTCTTTCCTAGAGCATCATTATAATATAAATTTTATATATACATATATAGAAAATTAGAATTATTAAAGCCAAATGGTGACTTCCTCCTATTCCCATGACTCATTGTGCATTTATTAATTAGAATTCAAGTGTAAGAGTGAGCTGTCCCTTCTCTGTCACTTAATTATTTATTCACATGTTTATTTATATGAATGCAAAATCTTGAATATTTTTGTTTATGTTATAATCTACTACTATCATTATTTCACCAAGGCAGGCCATTTCAAATGGTCAGGAACTTCACAGTGTCCCAATGATCTGTAATGTGCTGGTTACTTCCTCCAGAGCGTGTAACCTACATGTCCCAGGCCATAGGCTTTTCACAGTGTGCTGAATGAGTGAATGCATGCATGAATGAATGATTTTAATGCCAGTAAGTAGATGTGATAATAAGATCTCTAGAGGCTCCAAGCTCCAAAATGTTGATAGTGACTTTCTCCAAGCTTGATTAGTCAAAACCAAACAAAAACAAAAACAAAATGTATAAGGAAGGCCAAACCAAGTCAGAACATTTTGCCTATTGGCTGCTTGGCTGTCTTTGTTTTTTAGAAATATCAAAATTGTTTAAAAAGAGCTATTGGTTGTCTCTGTTTGCTGATGCCCGAAACGCATGCTAAATCTGCCTAGTTGATTGTCTTGCACCTCTTAGAAAGAGTTTGGGATGACTTCATGGAGAAGGGGACATCGGAGGTAGGTCTGAAAGGGTTTAACAGGCAGAGGAAAGGGGAAGAGTATTCCAGGCAGAGGAAGTAACACGTGCAAAGCCCATCAGAGTGAAAAATGGTGACATTTTGGCCAAATGGTCAATAGCCCATGGAGAGGAATGGCAGGGCATGAAACTTGGGTGGGAAATTGGTGTAGAAAATTGTAAAGGGCCTTGAGTAATTATATGAGGGGTTGTAGACTTGATTGTATAGTTAATGGAGGAGCCAAAGAATTTCTCAATTAGGCATTGAGGACATTCATTCAGTCATTCATTGAAGAAAAGCTTATTGACTATCAGCCTCCTAGATCCTAGGGCCGCAGGTTCCGGCCTGGTCCACATGGAACCAGGAGAGAAGGAGGGTGTCAGGCGACATACAACAGTAAGTGCTCCTACAAAAGCTGCGTGTTTTGGAAAGAGATTCTGATGAGAGGGGAGCCCTGGTGGGGAGGCAGGGAGAGGGTGACTCATCTCCTTCCTCCTTAATGCTCTGTTTTGCTTGGACACAACTCTAGGTCCACAGGTGCCAGAGGAAAGGAGAACGAATTCCTCGGCTTCAGAAAGCCCTGCAGGCTATCTAGGTTAAGGACAGGACTTCATGTCCAGGCAACTCTTTCTGCAAAATGAGGAGAAAACTTTCCTCATTGATGACTATGGTAATAGGGCAAAGATTTCCAAACCCAATGTAACTTGTTGCCTAGAAACCCAAGAGGCACCCAATGAGAAGAGGTGTGGCATGCTAAAGGCAATGTTTATCTCTGGAATTTCAATTTGCGCTTTGTATTTTTGAAGCTGTAGCCTCAAACACGAATGATACATTTCACTGATATTTGCCATGGGGGTTTACTCTCTAGCTTACCATTGCAACATATTTCCAATTGTTAGTGCCTGTATCTCTTTGTTGGAGGTGTCCTCTGCCCCAGCCAGGGTGTGGGAGCTCAGAGTGCCAGAGAATTATCATCCTCCATCCTGTATCCCTCAGTGAAGGACTGGCAGGAGCCAGGAGGCCAATACTCCAGATCCCTCACCTCCAGGAGCAGTAACTCTGAAGTGTATGTTCTACACTGTCTGCCTGGCTTGTCCAGGCAGATTAAGTACCAGGTGCCCACGGTGGTCACTTACTTGATGTCACGGTCATTATTGGCTGCCTGCCATCCTGTCTCCCTTCCTACCTCCCAGGTGTTTCCTGGGATCCCCTCCCAGATAAATTGCCCTCCGTGGAATCCTGGGCTCTGGCTCTGCCTGGAAGAACCTACTTGGAGCCAGCAGGCCACACATGTGGTTTAGAGGAAGAGTCTTGTCACTTGCATTTATATCTTGGTTCACCTCCTTTGGGGTGGGAAGGAGCTGCTGTCAGGAGGGCACAGGCAACCCGGGTGAGGGCATCCACTCTCTTTCCACCTTGGCTTCCTGATGCCGCCTGCAGTCCCTGAGATCTGTCATACACCCCTCCCTGACTCTGGAGATGGAGGAATGTAGAGATCACATCACAGGAGGAGCTCCGGCAGGGTCTGCTTGAAACAGGCAAGACTGATGGCAAAGGAATTCATGGCTCATCCTTTTCAGTCATTTCCCTGTAAATAGCAATGAGCACCTTCACTTTTTTTTTTCTTTTCCTTTTCCTTTTTTTTTTTTTTTTTTTTTGCAGTCTAACTGCTAAGAACTCCCCTCTGGTGGGTACTTTTTTTAGAGCATAATAGAAGGTGTGATATCTTGTGAGAGGCGCCAGAGTTACTTGGAGAATGGCAGCTCGGGGATTGAAGTTCCTGAGAATATTAAAGATTAACACCAAATACTTTGTTGCTATTTAACTCTCTGCCGATTCATGTTCCTGGAGCAGAAACAGAACATTTCTTTCCCTCCCTTCTGTTTATTCCTTCCCTTCTCTGTTCCGGGGATTCAGAAGCTGTAGATGTCATATGCCAACTCCTTAAGGGCTGAAATGGTTTTATATAATAACAGAGAGGGGGAGCCTACAAAAATGAAGAAAGAATCTAATTCAGCGCTGGGGCTGAAATGGGGACTGGAAACGCCGCGGGGGGGGGTGCTTCTTAAAAATAGCTCACTCAGAGGGAAGAATGCAGCTGTCTTGAGGCAGGCAGACAGGCGCAACCCTGGGGTGAATTATAGGAACCCACTGTAGGCCTCCTGCGTTTGCTTTTGAAATGCTGATCATCGCTAAGAGGAGGCAGGCAAATGGAAGGCTGCTGGTAGCTGAGGCTGGGAGCGGTGCTTGGCAATGGAGGAGGCTATCAGACATCTGTCTGCACAGGCAGGACATCCCTGGTGATTTATGCAGTCCCCATCACTGAAACTCCAAACCTGCCTGGAGGGGCACACAAGTCTCTACAGAGGAGGGGGAAGGAGACCAGGGGAGCCCAAGGAGAGCGGGGAGAGGTGCAGAGAGAATGAAGAGAGAGGTCTGACAGGAGATGATGAGCACCTTAGAGACCCAGTGGCTCAGAGAGAGAGAGGGAGAGAGAGAGAGAAGCCAAATGAGGACAGAGTCCACAAGGGAAAGCAGAAAGAAGCCAGACACACACATAGACAGAGGGAAGGAGGGAGATCAGTCATGGGAAGGAAAGGAAGCAATGGGTACCTTACTTTACTGGATAATGAGAAGGAAAGAGACAGCACAGCATCCTTCCCCAGGTTGCAAATGATCCACCCTTACTATGCCCCAGCCCCTCTCTGTGTTTACAGGAGGAGCCATGATTGATTCTGCTTGGTGGTCATCTTTGCTTCTAAGGGACAACTACCAGGAAGAGCATGGAAATTCTACAATCATTTCAAGCTTTCCCTGCAGTCCTCCAGCTTGGCAAGTGATCACCGAGAACGTAACTTCTGTGCCTGCTGCAGTAAGGGACCTCCTCATCTGCCCTCTTTCCTCTTTGAAAGGTTGGCCTTTGGTTGATGACAAGTTCAAGTGCCTCATCTGCATCTTCTTGGACTCTCCCAAACTGGGAAGTGACTCCCAATTCCTTCTTCCCTACCTGAGATACCTGAGAAGGTGTGCATGCAGATGAAGTGACCTAGAGTCCTTGGTGTATCATCTTCCAAATCACAGCCCATAAGGGGAAAGAGGGAAAAGAGGGCAAGAGCGCTCTGTCCTGAAATCATGGTACTTGACACCGCCCCATTGTCAGGGGTACCCTGTCCATATCCCCCTGGTAGTTACCATTCCCATGCCTGCTATCAGGCTCTGATCTAGTCCTCTTTGCCTGAAGACTTTGGTCTCAAGTGTTTGGCTTGTCTGGGGCACAACTAAACTGCTGGATAAATGCTGCACCTTCTTTCACACAAACTCTGGGGCATGTCCTACATCTCCTAGAGAGCCCCAGGGACCCCTAGAGGTAACCTGCTCAGGATCACCCCCTGTCTTATCTTCCTGTCCTTCCCCACTTCATGTGGCCTGCTACTGTTTTGGAGCTTTGACTGTGGGCCTCCCAGGTAAACTGCATGCCTGCTCTTCAGTTCTCATCTTCCTGGAGGAACTTAGCTCAAGAGAGGGGCTATGTGGTTCTAGCAGCACCTCCCCAGCTCCTGGAAGCTGCATCATCACTGTACAAAGCAGCACATGATTCTTGCCTGGGTTTCCAGGAGACCACCCAGGGAACTTGCTGGAGCCCAAGTGTGTCTCTACAAGGACTGTCAGGCAGAAGCTGCCTTAATTAATAAACAACAGAAAATCAAGAATACCATAGAAAAACAATAAGCACAGTAACTTCTGAGCTTTGACAGACATACTTTGAGAATTGACCACCCAAATAAAATAGAATATTTTTGAAGCAAACCAGGAGCATGGAGTGACCTGGCCTCTCTTGGGCTTCTCGAACTCTGGTTGGCCCCGTCATCAGAGAGGTGGGTATAGGCACTAGGAATGTGGGCTGTGGCCATTGTTGGCCTGTCCTTAAGGAATGATCCTGGAGAGAACAATCTTCCTAAGAGAGGGGCTGAGGTGTCTGGGAAGATTCTGAATCCTGGAGGAGATGAGGTAGAGTTGAAACTCTGCTCCATGTTCTAGCAGTGCTACCATAGGCAAAAGACTTAACCTCTCTAAGCCTCAGTTTCCCCATCTGTAAACCCAGGGCCCTGACACCTCAGGGAAGACAATATAATGCCTGTCCAGCTGCTGATATTAAGTATAGCTCCCATTTGCCTTCTCTTCCAACTCCTTCAACATCCTTGGCCTGACAGAGGGCGGGTTGAGGGTAAAAGGAAGCCTGACCTAAGAGAGCCCCGGCCACACCGCTGGCACTGAGACAGCCGGACACCACAGTCCCCACATGCAGCCAGTCTGCATCCGTGGGCGTGGGAAAGAGACGTAAACGCTGACGGGCATTAAACACGAGTTAGACATGCCATTCCACGCCACCAACACATTTCAAAAGTGCACATCACAGGGCTCTTGTTGAAGCCCTGGCAGCCGGCCAGGGTCAGACCACAAAAGGAAGCTGTTTCCCCGCTGGAGCTGCCGGGTGGCCGGGCGTGGCCAGGGCCTCACGTCACTGCAGAGTGTGGGGGCTCTGTTGGGATTTCCTGCCTTGGCATCCGCTCTTTCTCCTGCGGGCCCTGCTGTGACTATCCCAGGTGACGTTGCTCCCCCTGCGAGGGAAGTCCGCTTTCCTCGGACCCTTCCCCGTGTCCCCAGAAAGGCCCTGTCGGTGATGTTTACTCAGGGACCCTCCTTATGGCCCTGCAGCCTTCTGGAGGCCCCGCTGCGCGTTTTCTCCCTGCAGAATGCCAAGGAAAAATTCTCTTGTTCGCAGGTGGGAGAGGTCACAACCCATCAACGGCATCAAGGTGGAACGGCCGCCACAGGCAGGATTGGGGGCATGGGGGGTGTTGGTGGTGGCAGAAGACGTGTGATGTGGCTGGCCGAAGCCCGATCTCCCTCCTGGCAGACGATCTGCAAATATTTATTGAGGGTCGGCCCTGGACCAGCTCTGTGGCCAGATCTGCCGGGCACACAGAGGTGCCCTGTGTGACACAAGGAGGTTATGTTCAGACTGAGAAGCCAGGGGGGCACACGGGAAACCAGGCGTCCTATTGACCCCCCGAAGCTACACTTTCAGGCTTGGATGTGTGGGAAGGTGCAGACTGAATGCGCAGGCATAGGTCTCACTTCATGTGAGGTGTCCCACTATCCCACTATGGAATCCCCAAGAGGCTGTGCAGCCATTGCTGTGGGTTGGGGAGTCAGGGTATGGGGGTTAGGGTAGGGCTCTCCTCCAAACATTTAGCTCTCAGATGGATGCCTTCAGGAACTCGGGTCTCCCTCCTGATGCTGGGTCTGCCGGCATCATCTTTTACACATTGCACCAGTCCTACCCCTTTTATGGGGACCCGAAGAGTCAGGGACCACACAGAACAGCAGCTTAACTCTCCATGTGACCCTGGACATACCCATCACCCAGCCTCAGCTCCCTCCTCTGCAAAGAGGAAATCGCCTTTTTGGTGGTCTTTTTGTCCTACACAGTGTTATCCCTTCAAACTAAGCACACAAACATCCACAAAATGTTTGCTTTTATCAATTAGCTCTTGCAAATACTTGGTGAGTGATGGGAGGAGGACCGGCGATTTCCTCTTTGCAGAGGAGGGAGCTGAGGCTGGGTGATGGGTATGTCCAGGGTCACATGGAGAGTTAAGCTGCTGTTCTGTGTGGTCCCTGACTCTTCGGGTCCCCATAGAAGGGGATGATGTGTAAAAGATGATGCCGGCAGACCCAGCTCTGTTCTTATGTTGGAGAAATATTGGTCCTTGAGAGCAGGCTCCTTTAAATGTCATATAAACAGACTCTACATCCTACCCACCTGCCAGTGGTTCCTAATTGAATAAACACTGACACATACTTTCTTATGCATAGAGACCACTCAAATGATGGATCAGTAAGATGTGTTTGCTAATTTTTCCCTGAGTCATTGAACTGGTCATTGGCCAATCCATGTGATTGACTTTTGCCGAGTGTCTATGACTGGCCTAACTCTTTGAGGCCCACTCTTAGCTGGACTCTGCCCATTCTCCATTCCTGCTATGCATTAAACAGTGTCTGTTGTTGAGATTGGAAGAGGACCAATAAACAGTGTGCCTCTTCTCACCTGAACACTGAGCCACTGGGGCAGACTGAGGAATCTCTGGAATAGCAATGAAATATCAACTTCACTAGCCAAGCTGATGGTGGAGAGCATGGCTTTGTTGTGGAGCCACTGTGGATCTCAAAATAATGAATGCCCTATAGGACAGAATGATCTCCCAACACATTCCAGTTGTCCCTATGTTGGGGCATGACCTCCCATTGGGGAGCAAGAAAGAATGTGGGTTTCCTGCAGGCAATCAAAGCTCCGAGAGGAAAGGACTTCTAATAGCTTCTTTCAACCACTCAGGTTTGGGGAGAGTGCAGGGTGGAGAGAAGTCAGGGCTATTAAGTAGGTAAAGTTCCTCCTGCCCAACAGTGCACACCCTACCATAGCTACACATGGTGGGGTCCTTCTCTGTAAGGATACCCTTTCTAGCCCCATATCACTCAACTCCAGCTGTCTTGGAGATATATCATGAGTTCAGAGTTTGAAGGCCAACTTACTGGTAGCTGCTTGAGGTTGTTCTTTGACTAGGGATAAGAGGGTGGAGAGAGGAACCTTGAGAGTCTGTTACAACATTTTCCTGCACTGAGAGGCTTAGTAGTACGGTGATTAAGGGAATGGCTTCTTGGAGTCAGCCCTGGCTCTCTTCCTAATTTTCTTATTTGTAAAATAGAGATAATATTTATACTTCTTGTTTTTATGGATTAAATAAAACTATTAGCACCGTCTCTGGCACATAGTGACTGCTTAATGGATATTTACTTTTATTATAGCAAACGGGATCCCTTATGCTGACATTAACACACTTTTGTAGAATACCGTCAGCTCCATATCCTTATTTGTCCAATGATGACTTGGTACACATCTAGCCTTCCCTGGTCAAGGGGCTTGGGCAAGGTCCTGAGGACATAGTAGCTGCTGCGGGGATTAATTCCTCCAGTGAGTTCCCTCTTGAATTGGAGCTGAGCTCCCTGTACTAAGGGAATGAATACTTGGATTAGAGTAAACAGAAGGAGGTGATTGTGGAGTTGAGTCTCAGTCATGGGGTTGGGGAGTACTTGGGGCCCTGGAAGAAGGGAACGGTGGTCCTAGCAAGTCAGAGATGAACATGGAAAGGGAGATGGGGATAGCCAAATATCAGCATCTCCTGCATTTGCAATCTTTTCCATACAAAGGGAATTCCTGGGATCCAGGGGTTTCATGGACAGCCCTATCCTGGTCATTGCATTAGATGGCTCATGAGAATCCCCTCCTCTTTTTCTTTCTCAATCTCTCTCTCTCTCTCCCTCCACCTCACTCTCCCACCTTCTTCTCTTCCCCCCTGCTTTCCAGCCTTCCTTCTCTCACTCTGCCTCTCACACTCCCAAACCTCCTTCCCCTTCTAATTATATTGGGGTTCAGCCTTGGATCTAGCACCTGCATTTTTCAGGCAATGAGAGCAAGCCCTGACTATGTTGTGATGTTCTTTTCGACAAAACTGCCTTTTAGGTAAACACTTTTTGGGCCAATCTTGCTGAATTAACTATCTGGGTCATTTGAATTTCTTCTCTAGGAAATAATTATGGCCTTTGGGAAATGTGAAGTATACTGCAGTCCTGTGAGCGGAAAGAAAATATCAGCCTCCCTGTTCCTGTGCCTCCTCCTTCCATTTCTCTGTGACACAGGAAACCAAATTAGCAGTGACTCCCATCTCTGGGGTCCAGTGTGGCTTTGGATTTCTCTGGGGAAGTACCTTAGGCATTAATTCACGTGAGGAAGATTATATTCATGTTACTCTTCCTTGTGGGAGAGCAATGACTTCCTCCCAGGCGGCGAAAATTTTTTGAAAAATAACATCCTGTAGATTCTCTTCATGATTCTGGAGGTGAAATAGAGAAGTAAGTGTTGTTGCCATGCTCCAGCCTCGGGAGGACCAAGGCTTGCTTCACAATGCCAGGCAAGAACAGAAGCTCTTAGACTCAAGCTGGGGAGTGGGCTGACCGTGGGGGTAGCTGAGTAGCTTTGACTATGGGAATGGGGTGTTGTCATGGAATAAGCTGCCAGCCTCTTCTGGCTGGGAGATGTAGGAAGCCCCCTTCAGCTTGAGAAGGGTTCCTTTTCATCATGAAAATGTGAAATAAGGAGATCTCTGCCATCCTAGGGGAAAGGAGGCTGGCTCTTCCCTCTACCCTTCGGGAGGCAGAGGTGGCTTGAGGGAAGATGGTGGGAAAGTTTACAAGGGTGATTCTGTTCATTTGCTAAGACCTCCACCACAACATACCACAGACTGGGTAGCTGAAACACAGACATTTATTTCCTCACAGTTCTAGAGGACAAAAGTCTGAGATAAGGTATTGGCAGGGTCACCGTCCTCTGAGGCCCTCTCCTTGGCTTGTAGGTGGCCACCTTACCCCATATCCTCACATTGTCTTTCCTCTGTGCCAGTCTATGTTCTAATCTTCCCAGAAAGACACCAGTCCTACTGGCACAGGGCCCACTCAATGACTTCATTTTACCATAGAGCCCCCATCTCCATCTAAGGTCAAATTCTGAGGTCCTGGGAATTAGGATTATAGCATGTGAATTTTGAGGAGGACACAGTTCAGCCCCTAACAGACCTCCTGGAAGGCCGGGTAAGAAGGTTGGCACCTTCTTACCCAGTCAGTGAAGATTGACGCAGTGAATCAGGAACAGAGGGGAAATGAATGGTGTATGCTAACGCCGCTGATGTTCAGAGAGATTAGTACCTCCCTGGTCATCCTGAATGACCTGGGCACCCTGGCCAGAGGACTTCAAGAGACCTAATGGTGAGGTCACCAAGCGGGAAGAGAGGTCTGGGCTGATGACCCAGGCTCATCAGCAGGTTCTACAGCCAGTGTGTGTGGGTTTGGGGACTAGGGGGAGGGGAGGGTCCCGGTGGGGAAGAGAGCTGAGCGCTGAGCGCTGAGGCTGGATGATCCTCCAACTGTCCCTACGAACTGGCTGAGCACATGAAAGCAAATCTAAAGAACTTCAACCCTGGAACCCAAGTGAGGGCCGCACAGACCGTGCCGGGGCTTGCAGAAGCAAGGTCACTGTGCACACTTGTGGGAGCAGCACACTGCACATTTCTGTCTTGTGCCTCGGGGCTGTGGATGGGAGCAGCACTCCTGGAGTGGGGCTTCGGCCTGCATGGCTGGACCCTATGGCTTTGACTTCAGTGCAGGGGCATCCATCCATCTGAAGGACCAGTTTTCAACAGTGATCCCAGGTGGAAGCAACGGAGGTCATAGCAGGAGTAGGACTGAGCAGAGTCTTATCCTTTCTCCCCCAGGTAGTTAAAACCAGGGCTGGACTCTTCAGTCAGAGCAAAGCCCAGCAAGGTTGGGAGAGGAAGATAAAGAAGGTCCAAAGAAGGACTCTTCTAGATAAGGTGGGAAGCGGGAAGTTGAATGATTGAACACAAGAAATAGAACTGGTTTGTTCCAACAAGCTCCACAGCTGGTTGCATGGTTCACAGCAGTCAGATTAAGATCTGTTTGGGAAGAGTGGACACCTTTCCTGAGTGAGGTTTTAAAAAATCTGCCCTTTGGGATCTTGGTTCACATTTGGACTCATTGTACATCTGAACACACATATTTTATCAGTCTGTACTCAATAGGGCAGAGACTTCTGAGTCAGGCACTCTGGTAGGCATGAGAAGGGGGCATTGGCCTCAAGTAATTTATTAACAGAGAAGAGACCCAGGGGTCACTCAGTCGGCTGGGTCCCAGACACCAGTTGACTGCCTTCATTGAGGAAATGCTCTGTCTTAGGAGGTTTCTTGGAAGCAAGCCCTGAGATGAGGATCCGTGGGAAACTGATTTCTGAGGAGGTTCTTTCAAAGGAAATGCTTTTAAAAGTGGGAGTGAGGCAGGGTAAAGCTCAAGGCTATCAGCTCAGGCAGAGTCTCAGCCTCCACAGGGGCCCACCAGATGCTCTGAAGCATGTCTCATTTTAGAGGCCACCCTGACTCGAGGCAACTGAGCTAGCTTTCATAGCCCTTAGTCAGTCAGTTGTTGGCTAAGGGCCACCTGGGGTATCAGAAACTTCTAGGCACTGCCAGCTTTTTGCTCGTATGAGCAGAGTACTGCAGGAGCCCATGGACAAACCTCCCCAGGGAGAGGCTGGGGTGGCTATTAGCAGCAGAGGGACACAGCCCTATGGCAGAGGTGCATGGAAAGGACAAAAGGAATGTCACTGGGGGCTGCCATTCTCCACTGAGCTGCTCACTGCCTTTTCTTAGCTCCCTTCCCCCCAGGAACTATTTGAAGACCCGATTCTGTGATGGGGTGTGAAACTTGGACCAGCATCACCACCGAGGCTGAAGTCAACTCCTTAACTCACCAGCTTTGTGACCTTGAGCAAATGGCTCTGACCTTCATGCTCCTCTTTGGCATGATGGAGTGGTAATTCCTTTCTCATAGGGCCGTTGTAGAGATAAAAGGAGTAGTGCCTAGCTCCCTGCTTGGCTCGCAGCAGGAATTTGTGAAATGCCAACTCCCTTCCTTGACTACTTTTCCTCCCCCTTCTTGAGGAAGAACGTTACCCATGAGCAAAAGGCTGCCAAAAAATCCCTGTGACCTGCTCATTTTGTTTATGTACTGTCCAGCGGAAGGGAACAATTTAGATGGCAAATTGCTCTGCCAGAGTTGGGGAGTTGGTGTATTAATTCCTGGCTATTTACTGTGACAGGTTTAAAGCCGGTATCTCAGGGAGTGCTCGGGCTCCCACTCCGTGGCATACAGAATTCCATGGATGCACCTTGCTGCTTCCTGGTGGTACCAAGCATATCCTCTGTGCTGGGGTGGAGGGGCAGGGTTCAGGAGAACTCAAAGTGTGGAATTCATCCTGTCTCCTCTCCCAGCAGCTCCAGTGAGCCACCAGCTCCAGCCTTATGGGTGTTGAGGGAAGGCACTCTTCTTTTCTCGGAAGAGCACAGACAAACTTGTTTTCAGTGCTACTGAGCTTTTTAGCAATTAGCCTAGGAGTGCATGTGCCATCCCAGTGGCTCTGTTGGTACCCATCTCAGTTGGACCACAAAGGCATGCAGCCCCAGGGGTAACCTGGGACCTTTATCAATCAATGAACCTGTGTCTCTTCCCTGTGGGACCCAAGCATGTGTCTATGTTAGGTGGCGCTGCCTCCAATCTGCCAACCCGCATACTCAGGCTTGAGCCAACTCTGGCAGCCAGCAAGAGGTTAACTCCAGCATGGAGCTGATGTCTTCTTTCTGGGAGACACCAGGCCACACTGCCTCTCCTTTCTCTTTCCACTGCTGCCCCCCAGGCCTGTCCATCCAACATCCCAGGAGGCTTTTCCAAGAGACTGAGGAGCTTCACATGGGCTTCATGCTCGCATCTTCCCGGTGCTACTCTTTTCTAGCCTCTGTTGCCTTCCCCACAGAGAAACAAATGATCACAGAGTGATTTGATCAGCATCTTGTACTCCTTGGGCACAATCTTGGAGACTCACCCTCTGCCCTGAGCAGCATAGTAAAGCATTTCTTCCCAACAGATTACTTTTAATGAATGGGAGAACATTTTTCCCCCACCCGAATTTCTCATTTAAAATAGTTTAAATAGTACCCACACCTTGAGATTGGGGGGAGGGGGTTGTGTGTGGTGGAGTGTATGGCTCCTAGTAAATCCTTGGTTGCTGTTCATGGTTATTATTACTGCCGGCCTCTTTTGGTAGGGTGCTCCTTTGTGCCTTCCATAAGTAGGAAGATAAAATTCATTTTAAATCTGAATGGATTTCCAGAAAGGTGATGCCAAACAGAGGTCCTCTGTGACAGCTGAGTGTGAGGAGGAATTGCTTAGCCAGCACGATCCAAAAGAACTTTCTGTGATTATGGAAAATTTCTGTAATATACATTGTTCAGCGGAGAAGCCAGTGGCCACATGGAGCTATAGAGCACCTGGTGTGGTGAGTGCAAATGAGAACTTGAATTTTTTGTTGTTGTTCAATTTTTAATTTTAATTAATTTAAATTTAGGGGACCACACATGGTAGGTGGCTACTGACCTGAATAGTATATGTTTAGCCCTACTGTAGCGACTGATGGCTGCTATAAAAGCTTTAGGCATAGCACAAGCAAATGCTCTAAAAGGATTTACGGCTAAAATATACATTGTAATGAAGGTAATAATCATGATAGTGGGTAATAAAAGATTTGTTAATCATTCTTTGGAGGTGACATACCTAAAACACATATGCTAATAAGTGACTCCTGACTTGTGGGTTGTTGAAGGAGTCCTGCACAGAGGACCATGATGGTCACATCTGCTTGAGTTAAGCCGATGATAAGCCTCTCACTGAAATGGAAGTGAACACATTTGGGTCCTTTTGAATCCAAATACTGCAAGCAATGTTTGCAGATGTTTCTTATAAACACATTCCAAAGTGTGCTTTAAAAAAATACACTACATGCAGTATTCTTCTCTTTTAGCTCAGGAACTTCATTTCTAGGAATTTGTCCTGAAAAAGGTAACCCCCAAATAAAGAAATAACATTGTATGCACAAAGATGTTAATTACACCGGTACTCACACTAGTAGGCCCTTGTCATGTTCATTAGAGAAGAGCTAAAGAAACCACACAATAAACTGTTGGAAAGTATTCAAATGGTTAAGAAGAGAATGGCTAAGAAATTGTGTGTTATCAATGTGATACTCTAATCTATACCCATTAAAATCATATGTACAGTGTAATGCTGTGTTTTTTCTTTCTTTTTTTCAGGATCTCTCTCTCTCTCTCTTTTTTTCACCTCTTTTAATTTTAATTTTTTTTAAATTTCTTTTCAGTGTAACAGAATTCATTGTTTATGCATCATACCCTGTGCTCCATGCAATATGTGCCCTCCTTAATACCCACCACCAGGCTCACCCAACCTCCCACCCCCCGCCCCTTCAAAACCCTCAGATTGTTTTTCAGAGTCCATCGTCTCTCATGGTTCATCTTCCCCTCCAATTTCCGGCAACTCCCTTCTCCTCTCCATCTCCCCATGTCCTCCGTGTTATTTCTTATGCTCCACAAATAAGTGAAACCATATGATAATTGACTCTCTCTGCTTGACTTATTTCACTCAGCATAATCTCTTCCAGTCCCATCCATGTTGATACAAAAGTTGGGTATTCATCCTTTCTGCTGAAGGCATAATACTCCATAGTGTATATGGACCACATCTTCCTTATCCATTTGTCCGTTGAAGGGCATCTTGGTTCTTTCCACAGTTTGGCGACTGTGGCCATTGCTGCTATGAACATTAGCGTACGGATGGCCCTTCTTTTCACTACATCTGTATCTTTGGGGCAAATACCCAGTAGTGCAATTGCAGGGTTATAGGGAAGCTCTATTTTTAATTTCTTAAGGAATCTCCACACTGTTCTCCAAATTGGCTGCACCAACTTGCATTCCCACCAAGAGTGTAAGAGGGTTCCCCTTTTCCCACATCCTCTCCAACACATGTTGTTTCTTGTCTTGTTAATTTTGGCCCTTCTAACTGGTGTAAGGTTTTGATTTTAATCTCCCTGATGGCTAGTGATGATGAACATTTTTTCATGTGTCTGATAGCCATTTGTATGTCTTCATTGGAGAAGTGTCTGTTCATGTCTTCTGCCCATTTTTTGACATGCTGAATTTTTAAAAGCAGGATTGTATGTACAGAAAATTCTCAAGTTTTAAATGCATAGAAAAGATTGACAGAAATGAATGGAAAGTGTTCCATTAGAATTCTATTTCTGAGAAGGTGGAGTGAAGATAGTTTCATTCCATCTACCTCTAAGTACAACTAAAAACTCTAGATATGTGAAATAAACATAAGAACTCTCAAAGGTGGAGAGAAGCAGCTAGGAACTTCAAGACCAAAGGAAGGGCATGATGGTAAATTTTCTGGGTTTTCTTTTTGCCTTAGAGACACCAAACTTGGATAAGAATCAGCAGCCCCCAAATGCAAATAGGTACAGATTTCAAAAGCCCTGACAAAAGCATATTCTTTCAGGGAAAAGGACCAGGAATGAGGATGGCTAACAAGACAGAAAACTTTTAGACAATGACTGCTCTACTCCAGCCAAACATCACAGAAAAAAGTGTGGCTTACATCTACCCATGTCAGTAAAGGCCAAATAGGATCCGAGAGCTCCACCCTCCCAAGGCTGTAGCAAGACATCCCAACACCCCCATAGGGGTGATGTTCGAGAAGGTCATTTAGGGAACCAGGACTTTTATCCCCCCAGGTCAGTGATGAGACCTCCTCCTCCCCTAAGACAACTGTAACAGAAGGCTTAAATAATTAATGAGTAGGTCCCAGTGTCAATAGAAAATCACTTGTAATACCAAGAACCAGGACAATCTCAACCAAATGAAAAAAGATAATCAAGAGATACTAACACTGTCAACCAACAGGATCTCATAGACATTTGTGGAACACTTCACCCAAACAATAGAATACACATTCTTTTCAAGTGTCTGTGGAACACATACCAAGATAGACCATATTCTGGGCCAGTAATACAAACCTCAACAAACTGAAAATAATTGAAGTCCTACATAGTGTATTCTTTCATCACAATGAAATTGAATTAGAAATCAATAACAGAAAGATAACTGAAAAATCTCCAAATACTTGAAAATTAATATACTTTTAAATAGTGGATGGGTTAAAGAGGAAGTATCAGGAAACTAAAATCATACATTAGGCTGAATGAAAATGAAAATGCAACATTTCAAAACTGTGGGACACAGCTACTGCAGTGTTAATAGGAGATTTGTAACATTAAATATATATACTAGAGAAGTGGAAAAGCCTCAGGTTGGTAATACAGCTCCTAGTATAAGGGTCTTGAAAAGGAAGAGTGAAATAAACCAATAAAATAAAGTGAAGAGCAAGAAAGAAATAATAAATATAAGAGCAGAAATCAATGAAATTGAAAATAGAAACCATAGAGAAAATCAATGAAGCAAAGAGATGGTTCTTTGAAAAAAATCAATAAAATTGATAGACCTCCAGCAAGACAGACAAAAGGAAAGAGAGAAGAGACACCAATTACCAATATCAAGGATGAAATGAGATCTATCTACAGATGCTAAAGGCATCAAAAAGATAATAAGGTAATACCATAAGCAACTCTCCACACATAAATTTGACAACTTGGAGGAAATGGATCACCTTGTTGAAAACACAGACAATCACATCTCATTCAACATGAAATAGATAATCTTGAACAACTTTTAACTACTAAGGAAATTGAATTTCTAGCTTTAAAGCTCCCCAAAATGAAATCTCTAGGCCCAGATGGTTTCACTGAAGAATTCTACCAAGAATTTATATCAATTCTACACACATTTCTTCCAGAAAATAGAAAAGGAGGGAACAGTTCCCAATTTATTGTATGAAGCAAGTATTATCCTGATATCAAATGAAAACATTACAAAAAAGAAAATTATACCAATATATATCATCAATATAGATGCAAAAATCTGTAACAAAATATTAGCAAATGGAATTTAGCAGTATATAAATTATATACCAAGATGGAGTGGAGTTTATCCCAAGAATGCAATGATGATTCAATATTCAAAAATCAATCTGTGTAATCCATCACATTAACAAGCTAAAGAAAAAAATTACATGATCATATCAATTAATGCAGAAAAGAACTTGACAAATTTCAACAACTCATTTATGATTTAAAAAAAAAATGAGAAAACTAAGAATAGAGGGAACCTTCTCAATTCGATAAAAAGCATCTACAAAACCCCTACAACTAACCTTATACTTATTGGTGAAAGACTGAGTGCTTTATCCCTAAGATCAGAAACAAGGCAAAGATGTCTGCTTTACTGCTTTCAAACAACACTGTGTTGGAATTTTAGCCAGCATAACAAAACAAGTAAGGAAAATAAAAGGCATACATATTGAGAAGGAAGAAATAAAGCTTTCCTATGTGCAGACGACATGATTGTCTATGTAGGAAATCCCAAGGAATCTACTAAAGAAAGAAAGAAAGAAAGAAAGAAAGAAAGAAAGAAAGAAAGAAAGAAAATCTCCTAAAATTAACCTGTGAATTGAGTCATAGGATACAAGATAAGCATATGGAAAAGCAGCTATATTTTATATATAAGCAATAACCGTGTGACTCTTGTAATTAAAAATACAATTACATTTATGATCACTCAGTGAAAAAACAAAATATTTAAGTATATATCTAACAGTATATGTGCAGGAGTTATATGCTGAAAACTATAAAACACTAATGAAATAAGTCAAAGAGAACCTAAATAACTGAAGAGACATACCAGATTCATGGATTGGGAGGCTGAGCACAACAAATACATTAATTCTTTACAAATTGGTCTATGGCTTTAACATATTTCCAATCAAAGTCCCAGGATAATTTTAGTTTTTTAGGTATAGGATATTATTCTAAAATCTTTGTGGAAGTGCAAATAGGTTAGAATAGCTAAAACAATTTCCAAAAAGAAGATTAAAGTGTTATGAATAAGTCTAGCCAATGTCAAGACTTATTGAGTAACTGTAATAATCAAGCCTGGCTGGGAATGGTGGAGGGATAGGCAAAGAACCCAGAAACAGACCCATACAAATATGCCTAACTGATTTTTTTTTTTTTGGCAGAGGTGCAAAAATGATCCCATGGAGGATAGAGAGCCTTTACAACAAATTGTGTTGGAGCAATGGGACAGCTATAAGCAACAAAACCAAACCAAAACAAAGCTTAACATAAGCCTCACACCTTATACAAAAATTAACTTAAAATGGATTACAAACAAATATAAAATGTAAGCTATAAAACTTATAAAACTAGAAAAAACAGAGGAAACTATTTGGAGTTAGATTTCTGATCCTAGTGATTTAAAGGTGTGAACTAATATACTAGGTAATACCATTCTTGGGCAAAAACAAGGAGTGGTTTTATGGCGATGATACTGCTTCTCTTTGATGCCTTGTAAATGATCTAAGAAGGTCACCATAGGAGGTTTCTCAAAAACATCTCCAGCAATGTCATTGGCCAGGCATAAGATGGGTGTGGTTTTCCAGAGTGATGCTTTGGGGAACAGAGTTCATTTGGGTGTAGACGCTCTATACCTTGAAAATAAGAGAGCCTTTCTCCTTTATGATCCAGTTTGTATGATTTCATATTTGGGGTGCTATTTGTCTTGCAATCCTGAGGGTCCCAAATACTTTGCTCCTTAAAAAATCAGAAGGGAAGGAGCATCTCTGGGGTGCTTTCCTTCTTCCTGAGGTTGAGAAGAGGTTTCCAGGCCCATTCTGGAAAGGTTTCCAGGCCCATTCCCTCAGGCTAGAGGGAATTAAGCAGCTCCTGCCCCAGCTCACCTCCTGTTCTTGTCGTTTTTTCACTTGTGGAGCTAGGGGATCCTGCCTATGCCCCTGCCTTACAGAGGGGCTCAGCATTGCCCTTGCTCTTGTCTATGCCTCTCCCTATCCTAGATAAAGCTATCTGTTCTCAGAAGTTGATTCAGAGCCTGGGCCTCAGCTCCTGACTCTAAGCCCACGTAGCAGGGTCCCAGGCACCTACTGGGCTGTCTTGCTTTCCTCATACCTTGGCAGTCTCCCTATTTATTGCCTTACCCAATAGTTTCTCATTGCCCCTGGTTGGTACCACCTTCCAGGCACCCCACTTTCCCCAGCCATACATAGTTTGGTTAGTCAGATGACTCTGGAGTGCTCCCAGAAGCTCCATGTCTAGCTGGGTTATGGGGTACAGCCGAGAGCTAACTCCCTTCCTACATCAAGGTACTAGATTACAGCCAGGTTCTGTTCCAGAAAATTCCCTGGAGGAACAACTGACCCTTTAGAAATTAGAACAAACTCAGGCATGGAATTGGACATGGCTGTGAGTAATGGTAGGGAAGTCTCCCTGAACTCTTTATTCCACTGCAGGGACCAGACCAGATCTTAGAGGGTCTATTCAAACTGCAGGTGTCCGCAGGCAGCCCAGGTGATTACAGGAACCCTGGGAAGATAAGATAGTCTGAGGTCAGTATCAGTGGATTAAAGGACCATGGTCAAAGGCCCACATCCCCAATTGCTCTGATATCCCTGGCCAGGCCCACCTGGGGCCTAACATGCTGCTGGTTCCCCAGGTGAGTAATGTTCTGTCACCAGACCAGGGAAGGCAGAAAGCTCCATATCAGCCCTGACTTTTTCTCTTTCCCAAGTGGTACTTGTTCAGAAAGCAAGGCACACCTTGAGCTGTGCCTGAGTCGGAGTTGTAGTGCTGGAGTTTCCTGTACCTGATGGTGTAGACCTGAGCTCAGTCTTCCCACAGGAGGGACTCCCAGCCCTCAACCTCAGGCAATCCTTCTATAAGGCCAAGGAGGCAGGCCTTCTGAAAAATGCCAGCCGGGGGCTTCCTGGCTGATTGCCAGGGATGAATTCACCTGAGAGTGGCAAATCTTCGAGGGTAGACTGGAAAAGCCAATTCTTATCTCTAGTTTTGAGGCTTCTGTGTCAATTCCTATTAAAATAGGGAGAGGATTCTTCCTCCAGAAGGCTGGGTCATCTTGTCTCTACCCTAAAATCAATCCACAAGAGGGTCTTTTTAGAAATCTGAATAGCCAGAGACATTTTTGTGAGCAAGTGCTCAGACAACAGTGTGTTTGATGACACAGTGACAGGTAACTCAGTAAAGTGACCTGCATCATGGAGACTGCTGGTGCTGTGCACACTCACCTTTATCATGTGTCTGGGGAGCTTGAATAAACCGGCCTAGTAAATCATTCCGGCAGCAGGGGGAGAGGTGCTCTGCGAACCAGGGAGGGAGGTGCTTCAGAAGGGTGGCAGTGACCCAGGCCAGGATGAGGGCATGGCAACAGGAGACAACTGGCCTGTTCATAGGTTCCAATTCTTCCAGTTTCTTGAGTGAGAAACTGGTCTTTCCGTTCAAAAGAGTTTTCCTATGCACAGTTTAGGGAAATTCTGACAGTCACAGTCTTGTTGGGAAGGCTCTGCAGGTGCAAACCCAGTTGTATATGCAGGAACACAAGATGCCAGGGCCGAGGGACAGCCTGGCTTCATCCAGCAGTCACAGAGTACCCCCTCACCATCACGGAGGCGAATTTTCTTGGTTACCTGTCCTTGAGTTACTTAGCATATAACGTTCCAGGCCCTTCCAGTAAACATCTATTGCTATCCAGATTTCCAAAAGACTTATCTTGTTGACAGAGGCGTGGGATTACCTCCCCTACTGACTTAATGCTGTCGATTTGTTAGCCAGGTTTAACTGAAGAGCCTTAGGGAAGCAGATAGGAATGGGGGGAGATAAAGGGGAGAGGGGTGTGGCTGTCTTCTGGTGGCTCATGGCTGAGGGGGGTAGGGGGACAGGTACAGAGACCAACAATTATAACATCACATGGTGAGCGTTTAAATCAAGCTGAACCCTGTGTGTTTGGCACCCAAAGGTAAGGATGCCTAACTGGGGAGCAGGAGACAGGGCGGTGGGGAGGACAGTAAGAAGAAGCAACTTGTGGATTTGCAGCAGCGTGGCTGGTCTTATAAAATAAGTACTAGGGATAGGGAAAGGAAAGGTGTGCTTTCTGGAGAGGGCACAGAAGGGCACACATGCAGAGATTAGTGAGCCATGGTGTATTTGTGGGAGAATGGAGCACTGTGGTCCTGGAGGGGAGGAGGTATTGTAATCCTGGGAGCCGATGCTACAAAGGGAGGTGGCGGTGGGATCACAAAGGGTCTTGTGTGCCAAGTGAGGGAGTCCAAGCTCTATCCTGTAGGTTATTGGGGAAAAGTAGAAGGCTTTGAAGAGGAAGTTTTGTGATTAGCTTTGTTTTTTTGTTTGTTTGTTTGTTTGTTTTTATAAACATATATTTTTATCCCCAGGGGTACAGGTCTGTGAATCACCAGGTTTACACACTTCACAGCACTCACCATAGCACATACCCTCCCCAATGTCCATAACCCCACCCCCCTCTCCCAACCCCACTTCCCCCAGCAACCCTCAGTTTGTTTTGTGAGATTAAAAGTCACTTATGGTTTGTCTCCCTCCCAATCCCATCTTGTTTCATTGATTCTTCTCCTACCCACTTAAGCCCCCATGTTGCATCACCACTTCCTCATATCAGGGAGATCATATGATAGTTATCTTTCTCCGATTGACTTATTTTGCTAAGCATGATACCCTCTAGTTCGATCCACGTCACCGCAAATGGCAAGATTTCATTTCTTTTGGTGTAGCTTTGTTTTTTACCACTAGATTGGGTATTCTTCCTTCCTTACCAGCCCATGGTATACGTGAAGTTACAGTGATAGGGAGATCATGTTCTGTGCCCATAATTGCATATTCTTTTTCCACCTGCTGAACAGAAGGACCCTATCCCAACCGTGAGATCTCAGGGAGGCCCTGAGAGGGCGGCTCCCGCTGGGTCTAGTTTCGTGGTCTGTTGCAGCCAGGCCACTGGTCCGCTCCCAGCCTGGGTTAAAGTTAGTGTCCGCAATATTCAGGCTAAGGCTACCAACCATTTTTAGGGGGTTTACAATGTAGCTTTGCCCGGAGTCAGGGGAATAGATAATCTGACCTGGACGTGTACTGTCTTTGTGAGAAACCATGGCTCCCATCGTGCCACGAGAAAGTGCTTGGAAAAGTGAGCTGTTAAAAAAGACAAGTTACAAAAGGAAAAACATTATGCCTCTTGCACTCGGGTGGTTCTCGGAGCAAGGTACTGATGGCTCAGAGAATAATAGAATAATTGATAGAAGCCCCCAGCTCCTCTTGGTCAGAAGAGGATCCAGGAACAGAAGGTTCCTGAGTTGCTAAAGAAAGCTGGGTCTTCCCACCCTGGCCGCGGAGCCTCTTGGGCTCCTCACTGCTGAACCTGCAAGGCAGGAAGTGTCTCATGAAGTTCATTGTCTCAAGCTTCTCTCCTTTTTGATAGTCAGGAAATGCGCTATGACTGCTCTAAACCCAAAGGGCCATCCAAACCCAGTATCACCGCAGCTTTCTGCCCCAGACCCAGTAGGTGGGACACATGGGGTGCTCACTGTGGCCAGGCTGGGTGGTAGTCTGTGTAGAGGGCTTGTGTCTCCATGTCCTTTGGCGTTTCCCAGTGCTGGTGGATTTCATCGGGCTGACCAGCCACCAAGAGAAGGGGTATCTTTTCTCCACATGTCATCCCTCTATTTTTGTGTAAAAATAATTATCTGTTTTCAAAAGCTTATTGCTTTTAAAGCTTTAGTAATTAAATAAAGTCAGTTTTAGAAAAGAAAAAAAAATTCCCCTTTCCACCAGCATCATCATTTTTGCACATTTCCTTCAGACTTAGCCACGTTGCAAATATAGTTTTAAAGATTTGCAACCACTAGTCAACCATGTGTAGTCTGGTCTTCACTCAACATTATGTCGTAAGCATCATTAGTGTTGCTATATGATTTCATAATTATTCTTTAGAGCTTTATGACAAATATCCCCCTGCGTTACTAGACCATCATTTATTTAGTCATTTCTTATTAATGAACGTTTAGATCATTTTTGACTTTGGCTATGATGGTGACTGTTGTGAGAACATCTTTGTATTAATAGTTTGTTTCTTCTATAAAATTCTTCCTCTGGGTGAAATACAGGGTCTGGGCTTACTAGGTTGAAAGTTCTTTAACATTTTCTCCTCCTCCTTAATACATATTATTTTCCAAAAGGTTTGAACCAATTTGCAAGGTTACCAGCTATGCATGATGCTACCACTTCCTGTTCAACTTTACTCACACTGCCGGTTACCATTAAAATTTGTATTATTAATTTTTATAGCTAAAACACAGTGCCCCACATCTACTTTAATTGCATTTCTTGAATTTTTAGTGTCTTCCCTTTATCTGACCCTTTTGTCAGGAAAACTTACCAATCCGTCCTATCCTGCTGGCCTTAACTTTCTAGGACATCTCTACATTACCCATGTTAATCCTGAATCTGTTTTCAATGATTCTTAAACCCGGGGAGGATTTCCCTGCCTGCCCCTGGCTCCTGCCAGATTTGATTCTTTTCTAGGCTCTTCTAGTGTGCACGTTCTCTAGCCAACTCCTCCAGTTGTTTCAATTAAGGAATTATTGTTCCATGCTCTCTGGATAGCATTCCTCCCTCTCCTGACGGTAGGCACTGATTTAGACAGTGCAAATGGGAAGGAGCATTTCCGCATACATTTGAAGAGAGTGTGTTTTCTCTTGTGGGAGTTGCCCATGTCCTCTACTATATCCTTCCTTCATTATTCATTCATGGCAAAAAAAATATTGCTGAGTGCCTAAGATGTTCTGGATGGTAGAGCTATGACAGTAAAGGTATAGTCTCTGCCCTCATCCAGCTCAAATTTTGCTGGGGCACACACACATGCTATTAATAAGCAAGTGAGTGAATGCATAATATATCATGGTATAGAGACAAGAAACCAAGTAGGGTAAAGGAACAGAGAAGGCTGGGGAAATGTGGACAATGGTGTCCTGCCACTACCTTGCACCAGCTCTTGAAAACTGTGTGCATCCCTCCCAGCCCCTGTTCAGTGACCTCATCATGTTTACAGCTGGAAATTGGTCATGGTGGAAGTATTTACATCACACACATAAAATGCTACAATTCAGGGGCAGCTGGCGTTAAACTTGTTAAACTTTTATCAGCACACAGCTGGGTACGGGGTGGCTACTTTGCGTGGGTGAATCAGGGAAGATCTCACTGAGAGGGTGACATTGCACAAGGAGGAGATGAGGGAGGGAGCCATATAGGTTTTCTGGGAAAGAGCATTCCAGCCAGAGGGAACAGCCAATGCAAAGTCCTGAGGCAAGTTGTGGTTGCATGTTTTAAAAATAGCAAGGAGACCAGTCCAGCTGGAGCATATTTGGAGGAAATGAGTTGCAGAACAATGGTGGTAAGCGATGGGAAACAAGGAGGAGACTGGTTAGAGACAAGATCAGATGTAGGCCATAGAGGTTATTGTAAATATTTTGGCTTTTACTCCTGATTTGAGATGGAAGTCATTGGAGGATGTTGAGCTGAGAAATAACAAGTTCTGATTTATGTTTTAAAAGATTACTCTGGCTGCTATGTTGAGTATAGAACGATAGGAAGGCCGAATTCCAACCATTAGCAGGCTATTGAAATAATCCAAGAGAGAGTTATGGTTGTTTTGACTGTTCTGGAGGTGAAGAAGTGGTTAGATTCTGAATACACAGTTGAGGAAGGACCCACGGTTTTTGCTGAGATCAGATATGCTGCCTGTGGGAAAGAAGCCAAGGATGACCCCTTTCTATTAAGGCTACTTTTTATGTTGATATTAAAGAAAATGTTTTAGTTTAGGAAGATCTCAGGTATGGTGGCAGAGTCTACCACTTAGCTCTTTGGTTTTTCTTTCTTCCTTCTACACAAATTTTAGTCTGAGGAAAGATTTCCTTTATCTATGATTTTGAGCAGTCCAGTCCTAAGTGAACCAAGCACAACTGCGAGGAGAGTGGGAGAGGTCCAGAAAAATCCATTCTCCTCCTTTCTCATACATAGTAGCAGAACCGACGTTGGGCATGAAGCATCTGGATGCATCTCTGGGACCAAGTGCGGACTAAAGGAAGGGGAGTGGAAGTATCAGTTCCAGGGTGATCCCCCCACACAAGAGAAGATATTTTTCATCTTTAGAGCTCATAAGCTGAAACACCCAAAAGCTGATGACTTAGCTTTGACCACAGAACCAAGAACCGTGGAGTAACAGGATGGAGAAAACTGAGGTTTTGAGGTGACCATGAAGAGCAGAACTACTATCTCACATCTTCCCTCAGGACTGTTATGTGAGGGAGAAAATACAATCTTCTTAAAGTCATAGTTTCTTGGAGGTATTTTGGTACAGCAGCTTAAAATTTACCCTAATATAAGAGTCCATTCCAAAACAAACCAATCAACCACCAGAAAATCAAAAAATTGGAAGCGGCATCATTCAGTTGAGGAATGAAAGAGAGCAAAGAATGCTGGAATTTTAAGGCAGGAAGCTTTTCCCAGCATGAAACCAATATATACTGGGAAGTGGGGGCTGAAGTCAAAAGCCTATAGGGGAATTGGTTCTGTTGTGAAGAAGGGAAAACATGATAAATCATCCTGGGAGAAGGCTCCCTTGCAGTCACTGAGGAGGTGGGCAGGAATGATCCAGTAGGTCTTTTGAAAAAATATGTCTTTTATCGGCCATGCACTAACCTTGATCTATGCTAAGGGAGGGGGAAATAGACACCTAACAACCTTCCACATTAAAGTTAATGGGGAATCTCCTATAAAGTCTAAGGGCAGAATATGGCATGATGAATCTGTATGATTATTTCATGAAGCTTCCCAAAGATAAATAAGGCTCTTAAAAGACGTGTTTATTGGTGAACAATTTATATCGGTGTACGTAGCATCAGCTGGAATGTAATACACAATTGCTGAGGATAAGGCAGGAAACGATTACCAGGTTTGGCTCCAGCTGGCACTGGCCCTGTGGGAATGCAGTAAATAACTGCCGAATCACAATGAAGATAAATTGGTGCACTGGGTGAGTACTTCCAGAGAGCCTATACGTACCTCTTTACTCTCTTTAAGGAACTGGTATTGCCTGGCCCTTGGGGGAACAGCAAGGCTTGCCTTGAAGACCACTCTGGAGGCCAGGTCAACATCCTTGGCAGAAGGAAAGGAGTGGTGTTCCAATACTTCAGGGTCCTGTTGAGGCAGCTGTGTGAGCCTAAGTTTTGCTGGAAGGATTGGGCTTCCATCTTTTCCATAACCCCTTGGGCACCTACAGCTGGAAGAGCTCTGCCCACTTCCCCTCTCTCTGTAACTTCACTGCTCCGAGGGGACATTCCTATGGTTCCATTCCTCGCCCCCCAAATATGTCTATGTCTTCTGTGGTTTGCTTTTACTCCCTGACTCTGGAGAGGCTACTCTTCTTATCAGTGCTCAGCATGGTGGTTAATTAACATACAGGCTGTGAATGAGCCTGTTTGGGTGCAAATTCTGGCCATGCCATGTGAGGACTTCAGTGTCAATGGATACTCAGAGAACAGGACATTCAAGATTATGGGAGTAACCAGTAGTTTCCAATGCATTCTCATAAGATGAAGGCTGGGAAAAAATATGCCCAATTGGTTTGGTAGTTTGGGAGGTAATCAATGATTTTAGATAACAATGGCAAGCAGTTATCCAATGCTTCCGTGTTCTAGACGTCAAGCTAAGCCTTGTATTATATTTTTCGGGTAATCCTTAGAATACCTCTTCAATTAATAATACCTAACACTTATTGAGTGATTACCATGTGTCATGGATCAGCTAACTCAATCCCCAGCTCTTCGTTTGTTTCTGTTTATTCACTATGAACTCCATGACAGCAGGAACTGACTCTAGTTTTTCCCTTACATTCCTAGAACACTATAGGCATATATCACGGGTACCCAATACATGCTGATTTAAAAGAATGGGCACATGGAGAAGTGGATTCGGGTCCAGCTGAGATTAGGTCCCCCACTTAAGAAGAACACCCTCATTAGTTGAGTGTACATGCAGAGGTCTGTCTCCTTAGGTGAAAATTTCTAGAAGAACTGAAGAAGTCTATTAGATAAAAAGTACAGAAAACAGGGTGAAAAATGGGTGTCAGCATCTACATGGTTATGGTTCTTCAAAGGAACCTGAATTGGATAGGGTGGGGTAGGAATGAGGACCATTTTGGGGAAGCATGAAGTAGATACCAGTAGGACTTATGTTAAGCCAGTGGGGATATTATTTATCACAACAATTATTCCTCTCTCTATAACCATGCTTCTTTTCATTATGACTTTGCAGGTCTCCCCATCAGGAAGTAAAGTCTGTTTATTTATAGAAATAGAAGTCTCTATTTCTTAAACCCGTATTGGCCTTATGTGACTTACTTTAGCCAATAGAAAGTGGCAGAAGTGACACCACACCAGTTCTGAGCCTAGGACTCAAAAGACTTTTGGGCTTCTCTCTCTCTCCTTTTTTTTCTGACAGACAGAGATCACAAGTAGGCAGCGAGGCAGGAAGCAGGCTCCCCGCTGAGCAGAGAGCCTGACAGGGCGCTCTATCCCAGGACCCTGGGATCATGATCTGAGCTAAAGGTAGAGGCCCTAACCCACTAAGCCACCCAGGCACTCCTGGGCTTTTCTCTCTTAAAAACCTGTATGGTGGAGCGCCTGGGTGGCTCAGTGGGTTAAAGCCTCTGCTTTCGGCTCAGGTCATGATCCCAGGGGCCTGGGATCGAGCCCCACATCGGGCTCTCTGCTCAGCGGGGAGCCTGCTTCCTCTTCTCTCTCTGCCTGCCTCTCTGCCTACTTGTGATCTCTGTCTGTCAAATAAATAAATAAAATATTAAAAAAAAAAAAACCTGTATGGTGATGTGAACAAGCCCCCCAGCCTTCTGGAGGATGGCAGACCAAGTGGACCAGAGAAGCTAAGTTAGCTCAGGTGTTCGTCTTCAGAAATGTGAGAGCATGGGGAATGTCAGCAAAGCCAACCAAGAGCTGACCCACGTCTGACTGCAGGTGCACGAGGGAGCCAAGCCAGGAACAGAAAGACCATCAGCTGAGCTCAGTCCCAGCTGCCAGGACACAGTATCATAAGCTGGATTAATGGTAAGGTTTTAAGCCACGTAGTTTGGAGTTAAATAACTAATAGATAGCTAATACATCATTTAACAAAGTTGGGAGTGGAACCTGAGAGTCAGAGAAAGTGGTGTGTGTCCCTTTCCCCACACTTAGCTTTCACTGCAAACAACTACCATTGTTTCTTTTTACACTTCACTTATCTAGGCATTGCAGGGGAACATTTCTTTTTCTTCCTTTTTAAAGATTTACTTATTTATCTGAGAGAGAGAACATGCATGCACAAGTGGGGGAGAGGCAGAGGAAGAGAATCTTCAGCAGATTTCCCACTCAGTGTGGAGCCCCATGAGGGGCTCAATTCCACAATCCATGAGATCATGACCTGAGCCAAAATCAAGAGTCAGATGCCCAATAGACTGAGCCACTCAGGTGCCCCAGAGAGGAAGATATATGACTGAGATCTAGGTCGGTGGCCCAGCTGATAAATCAGTCTGTCTATATCCTGTCTATATCCTGTGTAGCTCCAGAGCCCTCTGCATCTTTGGACATTATCCCCAAGGAAAGCCAGAAGCCATGGCTACTCCACCTACAAAGGACCCATGTCAGCTCCTGCTGCTGGCTCCCTGGAGGTGTGTGGTGAGGTGGGCACGGGAAGGTAAAGATTGTGGTACTGACTAGCTGTGGGCCTTAAACTCCGGAAGCCTCAGTTTTTTCACTAATAAAATGAAGACAGTACTGCTTGCTTCTAGGGTCACTGGTAGGATGAAATGAAATAGTAGATGTATGGGACCTATCTCATAGGATTGGAGTGAAATGTGGGCGAAATTTTGCAGGGCTGGGGCCCAACATAACTGAACTTGGGAAACATGTCTTCCCCCACATGAATGAGGAGACTGTCCTGGTGTTCACTTCCTGGCCATAGGCTTAATTTACCATGATCTTAGAGCCATCAGAGGAGGCCTGGGGCAGGTGGGGCTTCCCCTTTGCCTGAACTTATGTGTCCAACCGTGGGTCCTGGCTTGAACCACTTAGTCAGGACAGGGCCGTCCTCTTGGCAAAACTTCTCTGCTCTTTGTGCTAGCGATGTAGTGTTTAGTGAATTTCTTCCTGTTTTGGAGCCCAGAAATGATTGTGTTGGTGGCCAGGGCATGTGTTTTCCTCACAGGAGATCATGGGAGTGGGAATGGTTTGTACATTTGCAGCCAATTGCCTCCTGCTCCCCCCAGGCTGCACCTCCACCCATCAGCACTGCCCCAATTCCTGTGGGTCAGCGGACTGGGCCAACCGGTGTGGATTTATGTCCATCAGAAGTCTGATTGAGGGTTAGCAAGAGTCATTTGAGATGTGATGACAATCACAGGCCCAGACCCTATAGTTGTTCCTCCTCTTTCTTTTCACAGACTTTTCCCAGGGGCCTTCTGTCTTAAGCAGTTGCCAATATCTGCTGAAAAGCTTATTATTTCCCCATAGCCCTAGAAAACTCTAAAGGAGAAACCATGCAAGCTTTGGGTCATCTACTCTTTTTGCATATTCTTCCAGAATTTTTGTACACATACACACTCACTCACTGATAGACATGTATACATTCATATATGTATGTATCTCTCCCTATACATGTATGTGTATACATATGAAGAGACAATACCTGTATGCTCGTATGCACATGCATACATACATGTCTGTATGTAAAATGGGATCATACTGATTAGCGGCTTCTTGTTTTCCCATAATATATTATAAACATCTTTTCTGATCAGTAAACCTTTAGTAAAAGATGACAACCTGGTGCGATGGGGGTCTTGTTTGAATTTGAATGTCTTAGGGAGGGGTGTGTATCCTTCAGTCCCTGTTTGGCATTGGAGGTGTTTGAGATTGCCATCCCAATTTTTATATCATTATTTATGATTATTAGTATCCTGCCATAACAATCATTATTTCTCAGTAGTAACTGGCATTGGGGGTCAGATAATTCGGTTTTCTGAGACTGCTTTGTACAGACACACTTAGCATCTCTGACTTCCACTGACTCAAGGCCAGGGGTGTCCCCAGGTCAATGTGACAACCCAAACTGACCCTGGGAACCGCCAAACTGGGCCATCTGACATTATGTATTCTCTTTCCTAGATACGTTTGAGTATGGAGATGACACATTGTCACTTACCTAGGGACAGTCCCAGGTACTTTTGTGGTCTTCCAATAAGATGTACTTATTTGTAGCCCTCCTTTCCTCTCAGAAGGTCCTTGTTTGGATGATAAACCATTTGGTCACTCCAAGTATAAGGCTGTGCTTCAGAAATGGTTACACTGTCAGAGTTCTGGGCAGGAGACACTAGCCTTCCCAGACCTAACCGATTTGTCTGATGGTGGATGGTTTCCATTGGGTGGTGCCATGGACAGATCCTACTCTCTGCTGAACATCAGGGGCATTCAATGACAAGGGCACTTTAAAAATAAAAAAGTGAGTAAAGAATTGGCTTAAGGCCAGAGTTAGGCTGGAGAAACAGGATGTCCACTGACCCCTTGCATTCAAGAAGACCCAGAAATTTACAAGGAGGGACAACCTCTTTTATCTACCTGCTGTGGAGCCCCAAAGAGTGAGACAGTCTGTGAGTGTGGTATTAACACTTGCATTATATACTGCATGGATATTTGTATTTTTTATGTAAAGATTAAGCATTTTTCACTGAAGCAATATTTGCCCCCTTAGGGACAAAACCACTCCTGTTAAGAAGGCATGGCCTAGAGAGGCCAGCTCAGACTCCACGTTTTATAGACTAAACCCAAGGAGAGGAATGAAAGCAGAACCTCAGTGTGTCCAAGGCTTCAGGGTCTCTCTTCACCTTGGAAGCTGGCATTTCTCCTGAGCACGTCTTCAGATGGAGAGTCAGCTTTGCTTGAAAACCCCAGCCACAGATTACAGAGATCATTTGGGCCAGAACAAGAACTCAGGGCTCCCAAGTCTTGGGATAGAGCTCATCACTTGAGTCCATTCTGTCTCTCCCTGGATTTCTTCCTAAAATGCTTAAACCTTCACTCCCATTTACATCTAAAAGATGGAATAGGTCTGGAAGGACCAGATACCTCAGGAGAAGGCTCCCAGAAGTTTCAGAATGTTTGTTCAACAGTCATATACCAGGCAAATGCAGTGGAGTGAGGCTTTTTCTGTGGGCTGGTTGGAGAGGTGGATTCCATCGTATCTGACTTTAGAAAGTTTGTAGTTGACCCCCTCATGAGAGGACACATGCTTCACTCACTCAAGGTTCCAGAAAGGTTTTCCCCAGGAGTCATGCCTAGGAGCATCTGGTTATCTGGGAGGTGGAAGAAGATTCACCCCAAACCTCCTGACTGCAAAGGAGCTGGGCCATCAGCATGGAAGGGGGCTGGGACTGACCTGGCTGTAGACCCTGCTTCTGCCTGATGCTGTTTCCAGCTGGATCCTTTAGCATTTAGAGCCGGCTCCATGCAGGAAGTTTGTCTTGTGTTGAAAGCTGAGGCTCTTGCTATTGTTCATTCTTATTTATGGCCTTTTATGGGATTGGTGCTTCTTTAGAGAGACCTGTTAGCTAATCCTTGTGGGCAGCTCTGTTTATCAACACATGATTGCTCTGCATTAGTTATGCTCAAATCATGGGCATTACTACAATCTGGAAGACCACAGGATTTTACAAGAGGAGGTGCCTTTCCTTCCACTAGTTTTCTCAAATGCCCTCTTGGAACTTGCTCATTTAACCTCACTTCGGATTCATGCTTTTCATTCGGAATGGTGTATTGCTACTGGATTTTAAAAACTCAAACCATTCTGAACATACATGGTAAGAAACATTTGGTGGATCATTTACATGTTAATATCAACATTAATCTAAATAATATTAATATTATTTATTAGTTTCCATGGGCCAGATCTATTGCTAAGCACTTCCATGGACAAACTCATTTAATCCCTGTAGCTAAATTATGATAGATGAATTCCCTCCAGGGTAGAACTGGTGTCAGAGAAATTAAGTAACTTGATCAAGAGTACACAGCCACTGAATGCCAGAGTATTTTACTGGCTCAGAGAACTCAGGTGAAGAGTGTCCCATTTACCTGTTCTCTCCGAGACACATACACTCTCAGCATGTCTGCTTACCAGGAATGCAGTGTGGAATCACAGAGACAGCACTGCTCCAAAGTCAGAAAGTCTGGATATGAGTAGCAACACCTACCCTGTCTATATTGAGTTTATTATAAAGATTGAGTGCTACAATCTGCATGACTAAGGTCTTTATAATTGTAGGTTGTGCTAGATTTTACAAAAGATGGCTATTACGTATATATACATACCTGTCTCCACATGTCTTACACCACACACACACACACACACACACACACACACACATATCCAGTGTTGATAGGCTTATATCAGTTTGCTCACAGTTGGACAAGCTGTTCTTGGGATTAGGATTTCTGGACTGGAAGAGGCCTAAGAGATCACCACACTTTACAAGTTAGGGCAGCAAAGTCTGGGGAGAGATTTTTTTGTTACTTTCCCTAGGGTCAGCAGAATGACAGTGAGGCTTATAGATTAAATGACTCAAGAGGTAGGCAGGGACCAAAAGAATTGTAACATGTAAATGTAATGTTAGAAAGCTTTGAGATCATCTGTGGGAAGAACCCAGACCAGATTAGGAGAGGGGCAGACTAGAACCAGAGGGACAGTCACGATGGCTGGGAGAGCAAGAAGTGACAGTTTCAGGGGGCAGGACAGTGCCATCTGTAAGGCAGGGTATTCAGAAAGCTTTATACCTGAGCTGACCTGATGCTGTTTCTTCACGTCTTCACTTTTCTTTTCATAGGCAATGTGCAGTGCTCCATGACTGCATATTTCTGGGTAATTGGGTTTTGCTGTGTTTAGGGAGGCTGACTAAGAGCATACATTTGACATCTTACCAAGAGGCTGGATTTTGGAGTATACTAGAAGGTATCCCCAAGGGCAAGTCAAACTTTTGAGACTAGAAGTGCTCAGGTAAAGACCTGTAATGAGTCAACTGGACCTCAGGTGAGAAGATGAGGGTGAAGGATTTGATTCCCAAAGAAGGTCAGGACCAGTTGGGTCTTTATAGAAGTGATTCCAGGAGCCAAATTTCCTACTAATCTCACCCATGATGCTCTCACACCCCACATTAACTACCCATTCTTCTCTCTGAGGCCAAATTGATCCCACACTCCTCTTTCCCCATCTTCCTGCAAATGCCTGGTCCTAGTCCAAACTAGATGAAAGGGTACCAACAAATAATCCAAGTCCACAGCTGACAAAACAACCCACAGCACATGTCCTGTGCCCAGATGGGGACCAGGGTCAACTGTGTCATCTCTCTTTATGGAAGAGAGCATGTTATTATACTAATTACAGTGTACTGGGCTTTACTGGGAACCAAAAATAGAGCTATGTGGCTTCTAGGGACAGGCACCAACATTCTTTTGGCTTCCTTGGCTATGGAGGGTTGTTTTTCTTCTTCCTTCCTTCCTTCCTTCCTTCCTTCCTTCCTTCCTTCCTTCCTTCCTTCCTTTCTTTCTTTCTTTTGAGAAATCTTTGCCATGATTAGAAAAAAAAAAGGGTGGTCTGCCAGAAGCTGTGCTGCCTTAAGCATTTTGGGAAGGGAAGGTGCATTTGACCTACACTCACATTTGTCCTCTTTCAGGATGCTGTTCCCTATGGTCATGTATGATTGCTAAAGAAACAAAACAGGCAACCCCACTCTGTCTTCTACTCTAGCGTTTCGATTTCCAGGCTCTTCACATCACTTAATGAGGAGTTTCATGCCACAACCCAGCTTGGGTGGGCCCAAGAGACGTTTTCCCTGGAGAAGAAATTGGAGAGAGTTTCGTGCTGACTCTGCAACAGGATGAGAGAAGGAATTAGCATTTATTGAGCTCCCGCTGTGTGCTCTTCTACGCCAGATGCTTTTGCTGAACACCGCAAAATCTCTGGAAGGTAAATGAAGAATTGAAAGCTCTGGATAAAGAAGCCAAGCATGGAGGTGGAATCTGGGCCCAAGTCTGTTTATTCCAAGCCCAAGTTCTCCCTGTGTGTATTCAGTTAGTCCACGGTAGAAAGGACAGACTTCTTAGTGGCCTAGCTGCCAGGGTGATAGCTCTTGGGAGATAGAGTGGAGGTGAAATGGGACAGGACAGGAAACCCTCCTATTATTTCTGTTCTCAGGTAGGCGCAATCAACTGATGTTTACAAACCCAAATGCCTTTGGTAGCTTGATGGGATATGTAAGTGTGAGTGAAGTGTGGTGAATAGGGAGTTGGGGCGACAGAACTATAATGGAACCAGGACACGCATGTCCCATCGGAAGATGTCAGCATTCACATTTTTAAAAACATTTTTGGCCAAACCAAACATGTCTTGTGAACCCACCAGAACCAAGGACTGCCATTTCAGGACTGCCAATTCGAATGTCTATCTAAGCATCAAAAGCATTGTATAATGTTTGATTTCTTCATTTGTTTTTAAAAAAGGAGAATAAATATATTACATACACAAATTAAAAACTATACATGCACACATGCAGACATAGGCATGTGCATATATACACACACACACACACATACATATATATATGTCTCTCAAGTGGAAGGAATGTGATGAGTGTTACATTATTATTTATACTTTCCCTTCAAATTCCTTTTACATACTAAGGGAAAATACAGCTTGTGAGAACTGAAGGCAGCCTTAGTGCTTTACTTGAACTCACCCATTCTATAGATTAAAAAAACTGAGGTCCAGAGAGAAAGAGTCTTCTCAGTTTCACATAACTGTTAAGAAAGCCAAATCTGGGCCCTTCACTTCTTGTCCAGCATCCTTTCACTATAGACTCATCCATGCACAAGTGTATGGGCTAGACAGGAGTCAAAGCATCATGAATGGAAACGCTTGCAGCGGTGGTTTACACTGATTTAAGGTCAAGACTAGGCAGTGTGACCATGTCCAGCCGGCAGAGGGGGACCAGATAGAATTTGCTTGTAAGGCCTCCTGGCTAAGTGCCGCTGTATGAGGAAATGAAGATGTGAGCCTGGTACTCTAACACAACCCCCACTTGGCTCAGGTTATTTCTCTGCTGTGAGAGTCCAGGTGGGAGATATCCTGAGGAGGATGTCCTTTCTCTGAGAATGCAGTGGTGGAGGCTTCTCTCTGAATGGAGCAAGAGGTTCCAAGTAAACAAGTGAAGGGAGAATTTTCTTTAATCCAAACTTAAAACCCCACCTGGGCTAAGAATTGTCCTAACTCTACATGAAAGGTGCTTTGAATTCCTTGGGAAAAGAATCAGAATATTAGAGCTGGGAAGAACTCCGGAGAATAGTCAGTCAAATTACTCATTACCAATGGGGAAACACGTGCAGAAGTAGAAGGCGTGATCACCCTTACAGCATGCGAGTTCTGAGAAAATAGATTTTTTGAGGGTCCCTGTCTATATAAATAATTTGAAACAATACTAAGAAATCATAATTTAAATTAATATAATAAATGCTAAATAATAATAAAACTCTAAGTAGAAAATATAATAATTTTCTAATAAGTATATTATAAAATTCATGGGCCCATGTAAGGCATAGTAATTTCTTGGTGAAGATTTAGAATAATGAGTAGAGAAGTGGCACATATGTATTTGTTGTCTTGTCATGCGAATATTCTTTGTGGACTCTAGGCATTGTGTCTTCCTTTTTTGGGCCATGAAACATCCATTCATGTTCTTTATTGTGAAATACACCTGGGTAATTTAATATCTCCTGCTATGAGAAAAATAGAGCAACACACGTAGTGTCATGGCTCCATGGAAATTCTTTGTGTTGAAACCAAATACATCTTCTTGCCTCTGTGGTTCCCTAATGCCCTCTATTTAATGCTGGCCTTCTCATTACTCATGGCGCTCTATCATGTTCTGCACCACTTATGAATAATGGCTTCCAATGACTCTAGCAAAGATTGTGATTGTGCTTCACTTATGATGACCACTGTGTCTGAAAGGCTTAACCAGAGAAACAGAATCAGTAGGATATGCATATATTAAGAAATTTATTGTCAGCAGTTGGTTACACAATTGTGAGAGCTGGATAGATAAGTTCAAACTCCATAGGGCAGGCTGTTGGGAAGGTGGGCTGGAACTCTCAGGTATGAGCTAACACTGCTGTTCACAGGAAAAATTTCTTCTTGAAAATCTTGGAGGAGATGGCTGCAGCCAACTCTAGAGGGAGCAGAGTCTGCAGAGGGGATGGCGTAACTGTCCTGCATGCCCACAGCAGGGGCTTCACAGAGTAAAATATCCCTGTTGCCCTAAAGAACTATAGAGTGGACGTGGCACTGTGGTCAGAACACAGTCGAGTGAGAGCCAACCCAGGGGCACATGCACAGGGCTCAGGGCCAAGAGTTGATGGTGAACTATTCTAAGTCCAGAGCCCTGAATTCATCCTGTGTCTGATGTGAGAGTCGCCAAATCAGCATACCAGCTCCATTCTGGCAGCCCAGTCTCTGGCAATTCTTGGCAGCAATCCCTTAACAAAAATACCACACAAACCAGTGGGGGCAGTCTGTTTGTCAGAACAACCTCATAAGCATGAGTTCCGAAGCCCCTTGGGGCATTAAGTCAACATTGCTCATTAGGAATGAAGGTCAGAGAACATTCTGAAAGAGAAATGGGGATGGATCTCACATGGATCCCAGTCTGTGCCCAGGATACCCCGCTGAAATAGTACTATCAGCCCGGGATGATTTCAAGTACCTAAGTATTCTTAGGAATGCCCTGAGGAAGATATTCCAAAGCAAGGGGAGGAGATTGTGGGTGCCAAGGCTAGGGGAGTGGAGTACGGGCTCCACTTACTTGTCAAGATCTGAGTGTGGTGCTAGGGGAAAGAAATTGTTTAGGATCACACAGCTGGTTGTTGGCAAAACTGTGGTATCAGTGAGGTGTGACCAAGAAATGCTACTAGTAATTATTAAGGAACTGAAGCTTATAAAAGCTTCACTAAAAATGCAGTACAGATGGAATTCCTATGAAAACCCCACTGTTACCTGTACTGATATGCTTTCTTGAGAGGCAGAATATTGGAACTAGCCCAATGGGAATGTAATTCGGTTACATCTGTGAGTGCTTTCTAGAGCTAGGTAAGGAAGGGGTGGTTCACTGGGCACGTTAGACCAGAACGCCAGTCTAGAAGGGTGCTGAGACACTAAGCCCTTACCAAAGTGTAACATAATGGAGAAAGCTGTTCCTGCAGGGATGACAGTCCCTACGTGCTCCAGGGTTGGAAGTGTAGAAGTGATGAGGGGTTCAAGGGACAAGCAAAACACACACACAAAATCCAGAAAACATCAAGAGTTGGTGAAGATATAGAGCACCTGATGCTCTCAAATACTACTGATGGGAGTGTGACTTGGCACCATCTCCTTTACTCTGCCTCTCAAGAAGGTGCCAGCTTCCTCCCCGCCCACCCCCAGCCCCAAGGGTATAAGAACAGAGGGGACATGAGCTCCCTGGGTATCTGTCTTCATAGTCTAACAAAAGAAACTTGTGGAAACCTCCATTTCATCTTGGTTTCTGTGTTGAACAATCTCCCAGTTAAACTCTGGACAGTTGGAGCAGCTGGTCATTCTGGGCTTCCGAAGCTTAGCACTTTGGCCTGCCCTGGTTACCCCAAAAACTCCACCTCTAGTCCCCCAAAATGTCCTCAAAACTGATGCAAGCTCATCAGAGATCAGTTAGGGAGTGGACTGACAGGAAGAGACCTAGAATTTGCCTTAATACTGACACCGGATAGGGATTTCCCAAGGAGATTGCAGGCAGAGAAAATAGCGTGGGCACAAAGTGTGGTGTCTGGAATAAGCATTAGCATCTCAGGAATTGTAAGTAGCTTGAAATGACGAGTTCAAAACAGGAAGCAGAGTACATAAGGCTGGAAGGGATGGGGAAATGATCATTCATGGATGGTCTTGAATCCTAGGTAGAAAGTTCTGGATCTAGCCTCCTCTCCCCTCTGCAATTTCCTCTACAAGAATGCAGTTTCCTCAGTGAAAACTCTTTCCTGTTTAAGATATTGTCATATTGTAAAATAGTGATGGGAGACCCTTTCCTGCGGTGTTCCACACAGACCCATGCCCATTCTGTTATGCAAATCTGATGATGCTACACCTTCATCTAAGATCTTCTGTATCTCCAGTCTAGGATTACATGTAGTTACCTGTGCTTGGCATTCAAGGTCACATATGGCCTTTTATGGCTCACTTTCCAGCCTCATTTACCATTGCTTCTAGGTGATGGAGTTCATGTGGAAAGCAGTATTCTAGACATCTGGTGCTATAAAGATGAACTAGATAAGGTGTCAGTCTAGGTGGTGGGACTGATAAGCAAACTAAGAACTCTGTGTGCAGGATAACAGAGAAGCAGTACCATTTAAGTGTTTGAGGGGTGGGAGAGACCTGGTGGTGGAAATTTAAATCATTGCCTATGAACGCTTAGAGTCTTAAAGAGCCCGGGGCTTAGGTTTACTAGCTGAATGCCACTTGCTTGTTCGAGCTTGCTTTCTCTTTCTCTCTTTTCTTTCCTTCCTTCCTTCCTTTCTTTTTTCTTTTCTTTTCTTTTCTTTTCTTTTCTTTTCTTTTCTTTTCTTTTCTTTTCTTTTCTTTTCTTTTCTTTCTTTCTTTCTTTCTTTCTTTCTTCAGATTTTATTTATTTATTTGACAGAGAGAGACACATTGAGAGAGGTAACACAAGCAGGGGGAGTGGAAGAGGGAGAGGGAGCGGGGCTCTGTCCCAGGACCCTGGGATCATGACCTGAGCCGAGGCAGATGCTTAATGCCTGAACCACCCAGGCACGCACCACTTCTGAGGCTTGTTTTCTCCTTTTTCAAATGAGGAAAAGCATTCTTGTTCTCTCCACTTCACAGAATGATTTTGTAGGATTTAGATGACACACAGTAACTATTTTAGAATTGGAAAGCATTATTGAAGTATGAACACATCTAGGGAGTTGGAAGGCTATCTCTAGGGAATCTGACCTCAGAAGGTGGAATCTAGTTCCACATGTACATAGACTCCCATGGCTCTAGTTAAGCTCTGCTACCTTCTTATGCAAAAATCAGCATAGAGATAGAGATATTACTAGTGGGTGCATAGTTTTGGCCCTTGGCACCCAGAATGCAATTGGATGTCTCAAGGAGTGAACATCATGGCCCACCTGCAGGAGTTGGCTGGCAACCTGTTTTGTTTGTGGTTCCTCAGTAAGCTCAGGATGAAGGCTGCTGCAACACCCAGAGCCCAGTATTGGTTGTGTTCATGATTTGAACATTCAGAGACAAAGAAATTGACTGGTGGATGTTTCCTGATGCTTTATGACAGGTGTGGCCCAGGGACCACTCCTCCAAGCCTGGGCGCATCCTCCAAGTCTGGGCGCATCATCCACCGCTATAAAACAACTTAATCATTTCTCATCCCTGGCATCCTCACCACTGTACTGGCTCCTCTCTCTCTCCTCTCTTACATACTAGTGCTGCTTCTTCCTGGGCTATAGCCAGGAATGGCTCTCAGTGCTGTGAGCCTTAGGCTGCCAGGATCAGAGTCAAGAAGGACTGGCATTTAGGGAACAACTTTTAGAGCACTAGCATGGTTATCTCATTACCAACTTTTCAAAATAGATACTATTGGCCCCATTTCACCAATGAATGTGCTGAAGTTGAGGGTAATAATGTGGGGGACCCAAGTCTGTCTCATTTCACTGCCTACAGAAGAGGCTAGAAGGAGAAAGGGAAGGGGATAGAAAATAGAACTTCACTTGGGGTGGAATAAATTGCAGGCTGGGAACAATATTTATGGGGCCCACCAGGCTGCACTCGAGGTGACACAAGATGCAATAGGTAGGGAGGAAGGGTAAGAAGAGGAGTAGGCAGATAGTTCTGTCTTAGGCTTCTTTGAAACAAAGGTCCTAGAGAACAGACATAAATGAGTCTATACACATCTACACTTCTACTAAACACATATCACTTGTAGGTTGCTATGTGGAGTTCTTTGATTTCCTTGGGGATGGCAGAGCTGGGTATATCTCTAAAAGGCCCTGGACATATTCGGGAAACTTTAGAAAAAAAGAACTGAGTAGGCTGGATCCCACTAAGTCAGGAAGAGGGTCCGGAGCTCTGGGTCTCTGCCTCAGGGCCACCTGTATTTGTCCCTTCCATTCCTGTCATACACTGGCTCATCTTGGGCATTCCGATAATTTGGTCCCACCTCTCTAAGTCTGAAGACAGTCAGAATATCCCAGGCTCATGTGCCAAGGAGCCTTTGTGGGTAGGGGCTGGCAGAGCCCACTTACCGAAGGAAGAAAAAGAGTGGGAGTATCCCCTAAAGGGTTTGGACAGGCTTTCAACAATTCTGCTGTGTGTTAAGCATGAACATACACAAGATTCCACCTCACTTTGTTGGCTCAGATTAAACTAAGTTCACAAGCACTACATATATGATCCTAGGGTATAATGCCCAACATGAACAAGACATGCTCACCAGTAACAATTGGGCACTGCAGAACAGCATAAAGACTCAGAAAGAGGTCTTAACAAAAGACTGAGGGGCTCTGAGGTAGGAAGGGGATCAGCAAAACATGGTTACTTCAGTAAAGCAGCAGACATTGACCAAACTCTTACCCTTCTCTAGTTGCTGGGGAAGTAGATATAAAAGACATATCCTTGTCATCAGGGAATCACGATATAGGCTTGCAAAGGCACAGACCATTGTCAAGGAGTTAGGAAAATATCTGACAATAGATGTATGCTCAGGGAATTCTAATACCTAGTCCATATGAAGAAGAGGAAGGTTCCTGGAGGCTGTGACCTCTGAACTAAGTCTTGATGGACAAAGGATGAGTAGACACTAGTACTGGGCATGTCCTTTGAGCTACAAACAATGGGACATGGTTTATCTGTACAGTGGGTTTTTATGTGTTGGGGACAGAGGCTGGATGGGGAAAGGAGATGCAACTGAGAAGCAGTCAGCACATAGCACAGATGTATCACAAGCCTCTAGTGCTTTGAAGACTCGGAGGAGCCGAAAAAGGAGGTGGTGGATACAACACGTGTTCTACCAGTGTTGCTCTGACTAGCATGGGCTGGGGGGTGGTGCCATGGTAATGCAGGCAAGAAACTATGAGGGCCTCATAAGTCATGGCTTGCACTGGCCTCAGATTTAGAAATACAGGACTACAGGTGACTTTAGGAGGCACTCATAGGGAGAGACCTTGTGAGCTCCAAGCCATGGCTTAGTTCCACATTCCATGTGGTCGTATCAGTCATGGGTCCTAGTTAGAAGCTTCAGAAGTGAATTTTGCTGATTGAGGCAGAAGAGAGTCTGATGAAAAGGACACAGGGTACCTAGAAAATCAATAGACAGTTGACAGAACTGGAGGATAGCAGCAATGCTATACCTCCATAGCTGGAGCAATGCTCAAAGTTGTGTGACAAAAGGGGTCTAGTGAAGTTTCCACTCTTGTGGCCATTGAACCCTCAGTGGCATTGCTACTACCTCCATGCTATAAACTTAAACTTGCAGCACAGGGAGAGAAAGAAGTCCTCCATTCCTGCTTCCAGCTTCTGGATCAAAGACCAGCATGGGCACAGGGTTGGTGGGTCCTGGAGATGGCCTGTGCCCTGGCTGCAAAGGTTGCTGGGAATGCCATTTCCTGTCATTGTCAGCATCAACAATGGCAAGTTGACACTGAGGACCATGAAGGCTCATAAAGTGGGGAGCTCTCCAAATACAACAGGGATTCATGTAACAGGACAACCAAATAAAATGATCAATACTCACAGCTTCTCTGGGCTGGGTCAGGATGCTGATGGTAATAATGTTCTCTAATGGGTTTTGAGCAGTCACTCTATGTGCTAAGTGGTATAAAAGCAGAATCTCATTTAATCTTCCTGACAGATCGCCTGGCAATTACTAGTATTGTACCCACTTTACAAAAAAGGCAAATGCATTATAGACATGTCCTAGGTACACAGCTAGTAGGTGGCCAAGCTGAATTCCAGCTTAGGCAGCCTGTCTTCGGAAACTGTGGTCAACATCATTGAGTGAGGCTGGATGAGGAACTCTAGGCATATTTCTCTAAGTTACAGCACTGTAACCAGCTGTCTCTAAGACTCACCATTCACAGGGACAAATTATGTCACATTAATTGCTCATAGAAACTCCAGTATTTTGCAAACCCCATGTCAAGGTACTTCTGGGATTCTCTAAGAACAGCGTATGCGGGCTACTGAGTCAGAACATGTTACTGGTGGCCACTGTGTTGTCACCATCCCTTGCCTAACCCAGCCTTGCTATGGGGGCTGCTGGCCATGCTGAGAAACTCTAGCTTGGGTTGCAGGGCTGCTAGTGGGCAGTCTCCTGCAGCCCTTCTTGACAGCATTGGGGGCCCCCCACTCTTCTCCCATCTTTCAGACTGAGCCACCTGCTGCTACATGTCCCCCAAGTCTGCCACAACTTCCCAACAAGCCAGAGACCCTCTGGGACTGCAGGCCCTCATCTAGGTGAGGTCTTCAGGAACAGGTTTCTGCAGTTTACTGTGAGGGCACAAGAGGATGAGCTCCTCTTGACTGCAATCTGTGATGGGGCAAGTTTGGCAAGGCTACTTGGGCCCCGAGGAGCCTCAGATTTCAGTAGGAGGCAAGTGTAATCTCTCCTACAAGCCACATCCATTCTTCTTTGAGGTCTGTACAAATGTCTGCACAGTGATGTCAGAACACCCTCAGTCCCAGGGGCACAAACCACTTGGTGAGGCATCTTCCTTCTGCTCCTCTCCACTGATGACCCTACCTTCCCTTTTTGATATTTGGCTCAAACCATTCTCCCACCTCAACCTCATACTCATTAACTTACTTGGTCAACAGCAAATATTCATTTTGGACCAGTTATCTATAAAAGAAAAAAATCTATGTAATAATACTATTTTTCTTGGTTTGGGTCTCTGGCAAGCAGAGACAAGACAAGGACTTGGGTGCATCATGTATATTTGGAAAATGACCCCAGGAAACAGAAGTGAGAAAGCAGGGAAAGGAGTAGGGAAGGAGGGAAGCACCAACACTAAGGCACCTTATCAAGGTCAGTACTGCTGCAGTGGGAGCCCAGTTGTCGTGGGACCTCTGAGAAGTGTGCAGAGCCCCCCAGGATTGACCTTGAGAAGAAAAGTGGCAAGAGCACTTACTCATAGCTCCCAAATCTGCTTGATGGAGAGCTGCCTAGAGTGGGGTCAGGCACTAGGGATTACCTGCCCTGCCCTTCAGAGGACTGAGTTGGCTTCTGCAGCTTCAGTGAGTCTGCGAACTCAAGAGGCAAGCTGTGGGCACATGCCTGGGGGCCGTGTCCTAGAAGGAAGCTTCCCATTGCAGCCGGATTGAAATCAAGGGTGAGGTGAGGGGCCATGATGTGGGACACAAAACACAAGCTATGCTTCCCCATGAGGTTATTATGATTGAGTTAATTTATGTAAAATGCCTAGAATAATACCTGATCTTAACGGTTATGTTGTGATGACTGCAACATGCCTGGTGCTTCTCTGGCCTTGTGGGTATGTCCTCATGAGATTTGCCTTCAGTTCACAAAGCATGCCTTATTTATGTGTCAGAACTCTGATTATTGCCATTGTTCAAGTCCTTCTGTCAGGAGGCTCTTGGACCCTATGTCAATGGGTTGCTTGGGGATGGGCAGGTGACATGGCCCTGTCCACATGTTAACCTTATGTGTATCTCTGTTCCACTATGTGCCCTGTACTCAGATCCAAACAAAGGTTTGCAAGCTAAGGTTTGAGTTTTAGATGTGAAATAATCAAATCCAAGTTGTCCACCTTATGAATTATACTCTGCTGGGAAGAGAAGACAAAAGTCACTTAGCTTTTTAATAATTGATGGGTAAGATATTACAGCATGCTCTAAAACACACCTTCTAGATATGCCACTAAGTGGTTAGAGGAAAGAAGTTATTCTTGCCATCCCCTGAGGCCTGACCTTCCCTCACTAATCCGATGACCTAATCCTTTCACATGGGGGAGGACCAGAGCCTCTGTGTCCAGGCAATAAGTGCACCTTGTCACTGGAGCCTTCGAAGGTAAGTCCATCTCAGCCATTGTTTATCTGTCCAGCTGACTTGCCTGCAGTGCTACACCAGTGACAAATAAGAATGTCTTGTCCTCCTACCCTCTCCTTGTTCCTAGCCTAAGCCTTGACCATGCCGTCCCCATAACTGTCTCTAAGATATGACACTGGATATGGCTCTTTGAGGACTGCCTTGGCCACCTTCTTGCTGGCTGGCTTCACTTCTGGGGTTCCAGCAGTGTCTAGCTTCACAGGGGATCCCCTCAACTCAACTGTGTGATATATAACATAAGTGGTTCTTGGACTCTAGCTTAGCCCAGGCATTGGGAGTCTGGGGCCTTCTCTAGCTCCACCTGGGCTCTCACAATTGGGTACTGGTGAGGCTTCACATAGGATGAGAACCAGGATTCACTTACTTTTTGAAATGTTAATGTATTGGTATGAAAACATGCCTCTATTATTCCTTAATGCCTTAGCCACAATGTCAAGATCCAAAAAGCTCTGAAAACCAAAAGGTAGTTGTAATCTAAATAGCAGCAAAATCTGATCAGACTTATCTCATTTGCTAGAAATATCTCACCTGCACCAAGGGGAGACTATTTATAGCCTTTATTGATCTCACTTAGTGAGAATATGCATACATGCCGCTGCAAAAATATGAATGCCATTGACTAGGAGAGGTCCCAAAGCCCCCTCGGGGTGTGGTATAAGATGTGGGATGTGCACCAAATCCAGCTTTCTAAAATACATTCTACATTCTGAAATGCACTTGGCTCCCAGCCTGCAGTACAAGGGACTGAGGCCTCTGTCAGGATTGTCCCAGGTAAGGCTATGACCTGGGAGAGGTGATCCGTGCAGGGAACAGGGTTAGCTGCAGCCTGAGTTAAATATCACTTGGTTCTTTAGAATAATTACAGTACCAGGACTTCTTAAGGACAGTCATACTGACATCCCCTCCATCAAAAAGATAAGAAAAACCATGCTTTCTGTAATCTACACCCATTAGTTCAGCATCCCCTTTAATAGCTGAACCCCCCCCAGAATGACCAAGGCCTTTTGCAGATAATATTTTGAGGTCTTTGTCTTTCCTTGTCCCCTCTTTTCTTTGCCCCACTTCTGAACTTTGCCCCTCCACTTTTTTTTGTTTGTGAGAGAGCAGCTCTCTTAAATTACGTGACAATAAGTCTCGTTAGGTAATCAAAGAGAAATTGAAAGCCTGAATTACAAATTCAGAGCACCTTGCTCTGCTTCTAGTTCTGCTTCTACTGAGAATGTGATTCTGGGGATAAGAAGGAGGAGAAGGAGTCAATGCACAAGAAGCATCTACTGGGTACTGGGCACTTCCACATGGAATGGGCAGAGAGGATGTTTTGAACACAAACTTGGTGTCTCTCTTCTAGATCGTTTAGTTCTCTTATGTCTGGGTTCCAAGGGGAGACAAGGATGTAGATTTAACTGGAAGTCTTAGCTCATGTTCCTTCAAAAGCAAACCCCAAGATGAGGCTTCCAGAAGGTGAGGGGATTCTGAGGAGGTAGGGCCAGAGGGTGAGCCAGAGGGTGCCTGAAGTTTAAAGAAATGGGGAAATCTGGGAAACAGCATAAAAACACACCTCAGGTTATCTGTCCTCCTCTTCCCCAACTCCAGGTGTGAGGGAGCTAGTGTTTATACATGGTCTCAGAGAATCACAGATTGAGGACTTCTGGGGGCTGGGATGATAATGCCCCAGCACTTCTGGCCTGCTTCCTGGGAACAAAGCTGCTTTCCCAGGTTCTGGATAAAGGCCTCAAGCTCAGAGATAGAAACACTTGGGTTTGGAGTTGGTTGTTGCATATCATAATAATAAAGTCCGAGGAATACTGGCAGGGCACTGATCGCCTCTGCTACAATTCTTTTCACTAAAATTTAAAGGAATTTTTGTATTAATTTATTAGATTTATAAAAAAGGGAAAAGTTACTCCCCTGTTTTGATGGGGGAGTCAGCAGAACCTGGAGGAGCAGTAACGATGTTTGGTGAGAGGATCATTTGTGCCCAGTGATTGCTTAAGTAAAGGGTATGTGGTCCTCTCCTGGCCAGTGAGACACAAGGGAAAGCCTGTGTGCAGTGGAGGAGGAGGTGTGCCAGGAAGGTTTATGCTCTCCTAAGAAGGAAACCCAGAGAGAGATGGTAACCCTTCTTCCTGTGGACTTTGCCATAAGTGCCTGAGATTGCTATGCCATCTTCCTATCATCCAAAAGACAGGCCAGCATCAAAGATGGTTAAATGGTAGGATGGAAGGTTACTAGGTCTCCAAGGACTGTATCACCTGTCTGTTGATCTGTATCCACCTTCAGATTATATTGCCTCTGGACTTGCTTATTGTTGAAGCCAACTGTGCATTGGAATCCTCTGTTGTTTGTACCCCAAAGCACCTAACTGATAAGGTTGGAGTGATGTCCTTGAGACAAAAACACCCACTAAGATAAGAAATCAGGGAAGAGCACAGAGTGGGCAGTGGGGGGCTAGACACTTTTAATAGGTTGGTATGAAACATGCCTTGTAGCCCACCTGGAATGTCCCCAAGAATCTGTATTAATTAACTAACTCTCAATGAAATTGTAGCAGGCACTTGCCACATGGACAGTACAGGGACAGGTCTTTCTGGGAATAAAGGAGTCATATAAAGCACCGTCCTTGTCTTCAAGCATCGTAAAACTTAGTTGGTGGAGAGAAGACTAGAAATAAAACAAAATAAATGGTTTAGAGAAGGACATGATCAGTGCATGCTAGAGTAGGTAAAAGCTCTGTGGAGATGGGGAGAGCTGAGCTGGATCATCAATCAGGGAGAAGGACAAAGGTGAGGACACTAACAGCAATGTGCTCCAGATTACACTGCTGGAAGGTAGCAGGGCTAAGGTCCAAACTCAGGATGTGACTCCTTTAACATCTGAGCCAGTAACTACTACATCATGCTCCCAAGATGGGTATGTAAGCCTGGAATGCTGATTTACTAATGCATGATGAGAAAGAGAACTGGCCAGCATTATAACCCAAAGTTTGGGAAGCTAAATTACATTCTAAAGGTCCTGGAGGGAGCTTGAAGCCAATCAACACACAGGACACCCTTGACTCTGGGACGGGGTCTCCTAGGGCTGGGCCTTGTGCCCCTGCCTATCATAGAAAAATGCCAAGTCTCAGGGCTCCTGTTTCAATCCTGGGCTGTTTATACAGTCCTTTTTATGACATGGTCACACTCAACTGGTTAGGCCTATTCAATGGTGGACTAGTAAATGCTTTTTCTCTAGTAAAAACAAAAAAACAACAGAAACAACACAAAACAAAACAAATCCTGATTCATAGTATTTGCCAAGTTCCATGGTATAAATATACCCACCAAGACTAATTTCAAGCGACCAGTGGGACTAGGTGTGTGTATAGTGGTGCAAAGAACAGGTGTGGGCAGTCTCTAGTGCTCAGCTATGATATGTCCAGATGCCCTAAGGGAATTATGTGGTGTTCCCAGACTTCTCATAGCACATTTACCAAATTAGTCACAGCCATCGTCTGTGAAATTTTTCAGTTTAATTCTTGGGGAAAAGCCTCATTTCCAAGTTCTTGGAGAACATTGTATTTTTAGCCCCATACACTACCAAATAATACAGGCATAAGGTGGCCGTTAAGTGACTGGAAACTTGGTGGGCTCAAGAAACCCAAGAGAGATTTCCTTTTTATGTTGCTAAAAGTCAAGTCCTATGGGAAAAAAATGTAAAAAGTATGGTATGGCGTCTGTGGTGGACTAAAACCATGGGTAGCAATAACAACATTAGTGCATAAGAAGCTTCTGGAACCCTCAACCTCCAATCCACCTCACTTTACTGTTCTGCCCAATATAAAATGACAGGGGGATAAAAAAAACCACTGCTGTTGCTTAGTAACGGCCTAGGATGCAGGGGGAGACCAGTCAATACAATTCTGAATTAAGGCAACAACAACCCACCAAAAAAAAAAAAAAAATCCATCTTGAGGATTTATAGGAAAACCAAAGCATACTTACAGTCTCATTGTTGGTGGGGAAGTCCCATTAGCTCTGGTATTGGATTATTTAAGGTGAAATATCTGGGATATGGATGTTTTTTTCTGGGAAGAATAATCTGCTCTGAGGCCTTCAAAATCAATAGGCCACTTTGAAGGCTGACTCAAGCCATTATTGGTAATGTTTTGGTTGTGTTTGCAAATCAATTCAGCAAAAAATAGGACCATTTAGTAGTTCCCATGGAGGCCCTATCTGTCAATCTTGCAAGGAAGACTTTCCATGCACTGAAAGTGTCAGCACCTCCCAAGGGCTGTGGGGAGCTGTATGGAGCCCCAAATCTGAAACCAGCATGCAGGATTGAGGGTAGATCTTCTACAGTGGCCAACGGTCCCATTTCACTCGGTACTCAAGGGTTTTCTGGGATGCTGGACTTTTAACACTAAAATCAGGATAGTTCTGGGTGAACTGGGGTGTTTGGTCACCCTAGATCCGTGGTTCTCTACTGGGGGTAATTTTGCTCCCAAGATGGAGGTGACTTTGCCCCCCCAAATGAATATTTTTAGTATATGTATGTCCCAAATATAATAAACAGATTCCTTACTTATCTGAAATTCAAATTTAACCAGGCATCTTTTTAATTTTTTATCTTCTAAATCTGGCAACCCTACTCCCAGAGGACACCTGGCAATGATTGGAGGCATTTTGGGTTGTCATAACCACAAACTGTGTGTCAGGGGGCAGTGCTTCTAGGCTTTAGTGGGTGGAGACCAGGGATGTTGTTAAACTTTGTATATGACACGGGGCAGCCTCCCCCCTACCCCCAATAAAGAATTATCTGGCCAAAAATGTGAGCAGTGCAGAGGTGGAAAGAGCTTACCCCGAGATATCACGTAAGCAAGTGGGGCAACCATGTAGCTCCATCTTCCTTGGGGGAAAACCAGAGAACAGATATGGGCTTCTCTGATTTACACACACACACACACACACACACACACACACACACACACACACACGGAAAGAGGTAATATACATTCCTGATCCTTAATGCTGTCAGTCACCTAGAGTCAAACAGCAGTTGGAGCTTAAGAAATGACTAACAAAAGGCTTTCCCTTTGCAAGGCTGCCCCTTCCACACTCAGGGAGAGCAAGGCAAGGTGTGCCAGGGAACAATAGTGCAGAGAAAAGCTGAATCATTTTGGTCTGCGGGGTGCCTCCATCTCCCCAGACTTTTGTGGTGACATTTCCTTGCACTCCTGAAGCTCGTTCTTGGCTTTGAAAACAGAGCTTCAGAATGTCTTCATTGTTTCACACACACCGGTACTGGCCGCGCCTGGAGTTTTCCTGAAGGAAACTGTAGCAGCAGGAATTTTGTGTAATGCCATAATAAGGGGGCTTTATCCTTTCAAAAATACATCCTTTCTCCTTGTTGCCAGCTCTCCCACAGCCCTCTGAAAAATGCTGCTCAGAAGTTACTGAGGCGTTTTTATGTTTTTCCTGTCTCTCTATAGTTCGTATCAAGCGACAGAGGACAACTATTCTGTTGTTCACACTCAGGCACACTAGCTCAATTGAATACATGAGTGAATCAGTGAATCCAAGTGTCAGTGCTGTACCCATTTCCCTATTACTTAAAAAATTAAATATAAAGGTGCCTGGGTGGCTCAGTTGGTTAAGTGACTGCCTTCAGCTCAGGTCATGATTCCTGGAGTCCCAGAATCGAGTCTTGCGTTGGAGTCCATGCTCAGGGGAGGGTCTGCTTCTTCTAACCCTCCCCACTCTCATGCTCTCTCTCTCAAATAAGTAAATAAAATCTTTTAAAAAATTAAGTGTAAAAAAATGGTATCTGCTTAAAGGATTTGGTGAATTTGACTATTGTAGATACTCATACACATGGAATTCACATTTAATGGGGACAGAGTTTCAGCTGGGGAAAATGAAGGAGTTCTGGGCATGGTGAAGACTACACATCAGTGAGAATATATATAATGCCACAGAAAAAATGGTTAAAATGGCACATTTTGTGTTATGTATATTTAACCACAGTAAACAAACAAACAAACAAAACCCACAAAGGACCGGTGGAATAGTATTCATCCAGGTATATACTAAGTATTCAATAAATGTTTACTGATTGATTACTTACCTCGGGTTGGTCTGGATCTGTCTGCATATTTTCCCCCAGTACACTTGGCAACTGCCTCATCACCCCGTATTGTTGTCCTCAGAGGGACTGAGTATTGCCTGTGCCCTGGGCTTTCTATTCTTCCCTCCCGGTCTTATTTGAAGATGAGAATATGTTTTTTGTTTGGAAGTTACTCTTCATCTTCCAAAGTCAGATCTGGTTAAGTCTTCATCTCCTCCAAGTATGTATAAGATACTTTGAGCCTCTTGTCTTTCCCCAGAGTGTGGGGAAGGCATTTGCCATTCCAGTCTGAATTTGGGAGCACTGATTCATCACAAGACTACTAAGTCTAGATCAGCTGACAGTCCAGTGTGGTAACTGTTCCATAGATGATTCTGAAAGGAACTCATTTTTTAAAGAGATTTATTTATTTACAAGAGAGAGAGAGTGAGAGAGCGCACATGAGTGAGGTAAGGAGCAGAAGCAGAGGAAGAGGGAGAGAGAATTCTCAAGCAGATCCCCTGAAGAGTGTGGAGCCCAATGTGGGACCCAATCCCACAACCCTGAGATCATGACCAGAGCCAAAGTCCAGAGTCTGACGCTTAACCGACTGGGCTACCCAGGTGCCCTGTGAAAAGGAAGTAGTCTTTTATTTCCAAAACGTATGCTCTCCATTCCACTGTATCTACCAGGAATTAGGCAGAACTGGGAAGTCTCTTTCCTGTTTTACATGGGAGGAGACAGGAGACCTGGGAACATAAAATATCTGTCCCACAGTCGTATCCTGACTCAGTGCAGAGCTGGTGCTATCTCTTTGACCAGCATTTCCTTCTCTATTTTATGCTTTTCAAGGGAAGAGGGGCTTCTCAGAGACACTGAGCTCAATTCTCTCTTTCATACATGCCTCTAAATCTCTGCAAAGTATTTGACTATTAAGTAAAGAAGGGGAAAGGCTGGTATCTGACCAACCTCCACACCCAACACACATACAATCACACGCACATACATGAATACACACACACATATACACGAACACATACGAACACATATGCACATACACAAATGCACACATATACATAACATGCATACACACACACATGAAGAAGCACATACACTACTGAACACATAAACACACACGCAAAGCAACTGTGAGACAACTGACAATGGCCCCAAACTGGAATGCAAGCTGATTTTGGTGACTTTCTGGGTTCTCTCAGGAATTGCTGGTAAATCTCTGTGTGTGTGTGTGTGTGTGTGGTGGTGGGGGTAGGGCTATTTCAGAGGGAACGCCATGGCAGCCAACTACACAGGATTTGAAGTAATTTCTGCTCAGCTGCTGGCTGGCATCCCTCCTGTCACTGCTCCACAGCTACTTAAGCAGTCTTTTCTAAACCTGAATTTAACTATGTCACCCTCTCTCAGGAACCTGCATTATCACCTTCAGGATCCAGCTTAGGCCTGAAGGCAACGTAAAGACCTGGCCAGGCGCCCACTGCCTGCCAGCAGGCCAAGGTAGCTCTGACCCAGTACTCCCTTGCTCTCCAGCAACTCAGAGCGACCCGCCCCTCCCCTCGCTGGGGCCTCTGACCCTTGGATCATTCTTTCTGCACCAGCCTCTTCCTCACCTTCCCCCTGAGCATGAACCTGGAAGTCTTGCCTCCAGAACTGTCCTGACTCCTTTTGTTTTTAACATTATTGTCCATTCTGGTGGTCTGCTCACTTCCACTTCTCAGTAGACCCAAGCACTGGAGGATGAGGACAGCATGTGAGTCCCTTCTGATTGCCCCAGTTCCTAGCCCAGGGCTGGCCCATTAGGCACCCTTGCAAGCTTACTGAATAAACAGAAGAATGAATGGATGGCTTGGAGCTCTGAACACATCCTTCTACAGAAACAGTGTTGAAAATGACTCTGTGTTCCCAGCAGGCCGCTGACCAGAGCTGACCTCTGGTCCCTGTGAGACTACAACAGTCTGATTCCTCTAACCATCTGGAGAGGCAGCAGCAAGGTTGGGATCTCGACCTCAGTTCCAGGGACCAACTTGATTGGGTAGAAAGTCATTGCAATGACCTGGCCTGAGATTGGCTTAGGGCAAGAAGGACACCCCATTTTGGGCCAGTCAGACTCAAGGAGAGAGTACTGGAGGTGCAAAGAAAGTTCTCTGAGGAGGCTGATGGCCAGTGGCCTCTGAGAGCCATCTTGAGAACAGAGAGGATGCAGGTATAAGATGACGCTGGTTACACAGAGAGCAGAGATGAAAGGCAGAGAGAAATCGGGTCCCTGGGGAAACTACCGGATGGATCCTTCAAATTGTCCACTTCTGACTTCTAGTATGTGCACTGGCGAGAATTCTGCTTCTGGGAGCTGCAATAAGCTGTTTTCTGTCACCCACAGCTGGAAGCAGGGCTGATCTCTGTAAGCTGAAGAAACAGAAGGTTTCTGTTATTAAGGTTGTTTTACTTACACACGCCCCCTCCAAGGATGGGGAAGGACCTCACAAAGTGCTTGCGGGTGACATGTTTTTGTAAAACTTGCAAAAGCATGGCAGTTTAACCACATACCCTACACTGCCCCTGGGTGGGGTGCAGCTGAGGCGGCCAAGGCAGTTTGAGGACCCAGCCTAGGGAGAGAGGAGTTGGTCACTCATTTAGTTGGGTGTGGGAGGGCATGGTACATGGTCACTTTGGGGTTTAGCTTAAGTCATGCTGGATCACACCATGTGGGAACGACTTCTAAGAATTCTCTTACCACCCACTAGCTGACTCACCGGGGGCACCGCATCTCAAAGGTGCAGGGCCTGAGATTGTCACACAGTGTGAACACGGACCAGGGTACACAGCCCAGACCCACGTGGAGGGCAGAGGAGGAAGAAGATTCAAAATGTAGTCTGAGGAAACTCCTTTCACCTGCCAGATACATATGAGTGAAGGATTCCGTTCTCTACAATGCCTCATCAGAACAGAAGTTCCCTCAGATGTGATGGCATCAGCCTCCCAGGAGGCCACTTTGGTGGTGGTGTGGGTGACAGACTCATTAATGAGTGCCTCCAACTCAGAGCATAAAGATGAGCCACTACAGAAGAAAATCGAGGAAGCTTCTGGGTGTCTCAGTTGGTTAAGCATCTGCCTTGGGCTCAGATCATGATCTCGGGGTCCTGGAGGGGAGTCTGCTTCTCTCTTTCCCTCTGCCTCCTCCCTCCCACTTGTGGGTGTGCTCTCTCTCTCTCAAATAAATAAATAAATAAATAAAGTATTAAAAAAACAAGCCCCGCCCCAACAAAACTTGAAACACCCTGGAAGGATTTCCAGCTTGGAGAAGATTCCTCAAGTTTGATAATCATCCTAAAAATGTCTGCGACCTTATCAGTAATATGTTGTAAAGTTACAAGAAAGCTTGATAAACTGTTGATTAAAAAAAAAAAGAAATCTGCTCTACCATGTTAGAGAAAAAAACTTAAAGGTCTTTCTATTGGCTCTGTAGAAAAATATTATAAAAGTGCTGTCATGTCATGAAGCAGTCAGAAAGAAAGCAGATACATAAATGCAGAAAAAAATATTGTAGACAAGAGTCATGTGGTTATTTATTAAAAATAAAATGCTATTTTTTGGGATTTTGTGATGTTTGTGTTTCCAGCTTTCAGTATTTATAATTTGTTATTTCTTTTCTCATTTTCAGTATTTGTTGTCATGCCTAATTTTGTATTAGTAATTTTGTGTTGTTTCCTCAAGAGAGGTCCCTGAGTTGTATGAGCCTTAGGCCCCACAGCACATGTGTCTGCTATGTCTGCTGGCTTCATAACCTGGGCCTAATACACACATCCCCTCAAGGGCCGAAGGGTAGAGGTCAGTGGGTCTGCGAACCTGGCTAGGTGAACCATTACATCCTTATTTCTACTAACCTCTAGGTAAAATTTAGCATTTCTATCAATTATCAACATATGCAACAAAGTGTAGTATTAGCAGGACTATCAGCAAGAAAAATCACGGATTTTTTTTTATCATTAATGTTTTTGAAGTTCCCTTAAGATATCATTACGTTCACTGTTACTTCAAATAACAGTGACTAGACCTACCGCTAGACTTTATTTAATGTGTTAATATAGAAGCTATACAGTTGCTGTGTCACACGTTATATCTCATATTTTAATAATGATTTCAACATAATTAGCTTTCTTTATAATCTGTTACTTTGTTTAATTCACCTGAAAAATTACTCTGAGAAGAGATCTATGGGACCGAGTGCCAGTGGGGTCCATAGCACTGGGAAGGTTAAGAATAGCCATGGTCAAGGAAGTCACAAGTCTAGAGAAATAGGGTAGTAGATGGGATAAGGAAAAGAAGAACAAAGTGTTGCCTAGATGGCTAGCTTTTGGCTCTGAGTTGAATTTTTCAACTCTATGTAGCCATGCATTCATTTATTCAAAGAACATTCAATGAGCATCTACTATGTGGTGAGTTAATCTAATCTAGTACTCCATTTATGAGGCAAGCAGCATTATTAAGCCATTTTATAAAACGAGCAAGATTAAAGAGGTTAAATTACTTGCTCAGAGTCACATGGTTGCTAAGTGGGAGAATAGGACTTTGGTGAGGTGGGCGTCTGTGGCTGGGGGCCCCTCTATAAACTTCATCCCAAGCCAACTCTTCTGGTGAGGGATTGAGTGCTCTGACACAGGGAACATAAGGTTTGTCATTTCAAACATAAGGTTTGTCATTTCAGCCTATGGAGAGGGCAGGAGGTCTATCTGGAAGAGGTGACTTTTGATATTTGAATTAGAGTTGCCTGGTGCCTAGAAGGCAACTAGAGAGCTGATGCAGGCTGCCTGGGTGGAGGAAGGAACTGGGAGAAAGGAGAGGGGCGTTTTGGAAGAGAAGTTAGATCGAGGACTCAGGGAGCATCTTGGACTCCTCCTTTAACATCTGAGTCTGGAACTTGTTCTAGCCACATGGTTGTGAAGGGAGGGTTCTCTCTAGGCCACTTGGGGTGATCACAAGTTGGGACTGACGTATTTCCCAGCACATGGGGTTTTCAGTGGGAAAACTGGAAAAGTCCTGGCAAATCAGGATGAATTGGTCACCCTAAAATCAGGAAGGATAGCTTTTCTGGCAAAAAGAAACATTGTTCTCCTCTCCTCAAATTCAGGCAGTGAAGGTGATGTCCATCTGCAGCTCCTGGGTTTGCAGAGACGAGAGGTAGTCTGAGGTAATGGCTGTTCAGCTTCTCCCTCGTTTTTCCACTTCACTCTGCTGTTGGATTAGAACAAAGCTCCTCCACTCTAGCTGCAACCCTGGGTTTCCTCCAGAATGCTCTGCAGAGTCTACACCCCAAAACTAATTGCTGGGTGCATGAGTGGTGTCATCGCCTGTGGGATGTTAGCCTCTTCAGCCATAAAAACCAAGGTGGCATATGGGGTGTCGCTTCAGGCCTTGTGGACTCCGTGGGCCAATCCAGGTACCTACAAACCCCTTTAAGTTCTTTCTCTTTTTGTTTTTTTTTTTTTCAAGTCAAGATCAGATCAGCCTTTTCAAATGTCAGTGGGTTGCTTGTGAAAATGTTGATTCCTTGACCTATACCTCTAGAGATCTGAGTTTAACATGTGGGGTGTGGTCCAAGGAATAGCACTGGACACAAGTTCCATACAAGACACAAGTCACAAGAATAATGGCACAAGAGCCCTCAAACCCTGGAAAAAAGAATTTAAAATGAAACCAGAAATTCTACCTTTTGGAATTTATCCTAAAGGCAAGTACACAAAAATGAAATTAAGAGAATTATTATTTCAATGTGGTTAAAACAGAAAAACTTGGGGGGGGGGAAACTAGACATTGATTAATAAAATTTGGTATTTCTGTACAATGAAATGCTAAGCAGTCATGAAAAAAATATTGTAGACTTTTATTGCACTGAAAGGTATCTAACATTTTTTTAAAAGGCTTTTTATTTTGAAATAAGTTTAGATTCACAGGAGAGCTGCAAATATAGTACAGAGAGTTCTAGTGTACCTTTCACACAAGTTTCCCTGGATATTAGCATCCTATATTACCATGGCACATTTATCAAAGCCAAGAAATCAATCAGCATCCATACAACCTTATTTATTAAACTATGCACTTCATTCAAACTTTACCACTTTTCTGCTAAGGCTCTTTTTTTGTTCCAAGATCTAATCTAGACCACTATGTTGCATTTAGCCTTCAAGTGTTCTTAGTTTTCTCTAATCTATGACAGTTTCTCAGTCTTGTTTTTCAAGGCCTTGACAATTTGGAAGAGAACCTTTGGAGAGGTCTAACCCCATGACAAGTGGGAGTTGGGGGATAGCTCCCAGCCTCCTGTCCTTGAGGGACTGTTGATAGCATGCCTTATGTGGTCTCCCAGAATTCCCTGGGAGGGTTGGGCTTTTGGTTGCCCACAGTGATAATCTGTGGCCACTCTGCATTGGCTGCCTTTCCTACCTTCCTACTGGTATCTCCTGGGACCACTGCCCAGATAAACTCCATGCACTGCAGTCCTAGTCTCAGAATCTATTGCGGCAAGGAGGAGGGGGTTTCTTCCAGCTAAGGCAATACCATCATTTCTGGAGCTCAGGTTCAATTCTGTGCCCTGTATTCATGTCATCCACAGGAGGGCGCTGTCATAATCTGAGTCTTGAGCACGTAGTCAGAGGGTTTATGACCAGACTAACCTGGGGTTTTAACTTGGGGAAGATTTTGAAGAGATGGGCAAGGTGTCTTCAAATGCCCAGAAGGTGCCTTATTTAAAGGTGAATATGTTCTCTCCACTCCAGAATGGGGCAATGATGGGAACTCTATAAGTAACAATGAGTGACTCTAACACACTATTAGCGTCCTTAGATTGGGTTTTATTCAACTTGCCATGTTCAGTAACCAACATAGTGACTGTCACTAAGCAGAGGCTTATGGGAGATGTTTGTGGCTGCCTCCCCAGGATCCATTCCCCCTGCTTCTCCTGCCAAAAGCATCTTCACTTTCCTTTAGAGAATTTATTCTTCCTCCATTTCAGGTTTTTTGGCTTGGGTCAGATAGACAATACCCCTTTCCAACCACAACTCCATATCTCATCCCTTTGGCTGTAGTGATTGGTCCAAGATAAGGGTGCCTGTCTCAATTAAAAAAAAATTTATTTAAGTATAACCAACATATAACATTATATTAGATTCAGGTGTATAACATGGTGATTCAGTATTTGTGTACATTGTGAAATGATCATCACAATAAATCTAGTTAACATCCATACATGACTCAATTTGAGCCAGTAAGAGTGAGTCTTAGAATTTTGAGAAATCTAATGAAAGAGTTGCTCCTGGTTCTTCTGGATGATAAGATAGGAGGTCTGGAACCACAGCAACCATTTTACTTTTAAAAAGGATAACCCAGTTAAAACCACATTGAGATACCACCATACACCAGTTAGAATGGCCAAAATTAGCAAGACAGGAAACAATGTGTATTGGAGAGGATGTGGAAAAAGGGGAACCCTCTTACACTGTTGGTGGGAATGCAAGTTGGTGCAGCCAATTTGGAGAACAGTGTGGAGATTCCTTAAGAAATTAAAAACAGAGCTTCCCTATGACCCTGCAATTGCGCTACTGGGTATTTACCCCAAAGATACAGATGTAGTGAAAAGAAGGGCCATTTGTACCTCAATGTTTATAGCAGCAATGGCCACGGTCGCCAAACTGTGGAAAGAACCAAGATGCCCTTCAACAGATGAATGGATAAAGAAGATGTGTTCTATATACACTATGGAGTATTATGCCTCCATCAGAAAGGATGAATACCCAACTTTTGTATCAACATGGACGGGACTGGAAGCGATTATGCTGAGTGAAATAAGTTAAGCAGAGAAATTCAATTATCATATGGTTTCACTTATTTGTGGAGCATAACAAATAGCATGGAGGACATATGGAGAGGAGAAGGGAGTTGAGGGAAATTGGAAGGGGAGATGGACCATGGGAGACTATCGACTCTGAAAAACAATCTAAGGGTTTTGGGGGAGCAGTGGGTGGGAGGTTGGGGGGTGTTATGGGGGGCATGTGTTGCATGGAGCACTGGGTGTGGTGCATAAACAATGAGTTCTGTTATGCTGAAAAGAAATTTAAAAAATTAAAAAAAAAAAAAAAGGATAACCCAGGAGCTACCAGGATTGCTTGAGGACACATGGGGCAAAAATAATGGCAGACAAATTTTAATGGGAGCACCACCAGGTCCTTTATGGCATTTTTAAACTCTGGGATAAGTGTCACTTTAAAGTGCTTTTTTTTTTTTTTTTTTTAAATGCCTTTTGGGGGGTAGGTCAGTTTGATTGGGGTTTCTGTCACTTGTAAAATCATGTCATACAAAATGAAATCTATGAATCTGCTAAAATGAATCTATACTAACAGTTTGCTGATGGATGAGTGGTATAAAAATAAAGTGTATTTCAGGAAGGTTGAAAGAGAGCTTATTAAAACTCAGAGCTCTGAAACTTAGAACCGAATGCCCCCCTGAGGTAATATGCTTCATATTTCCAAGAGTATATGGATAGGCTGCGTCACCATTCTGTCAGGGGTACTGAAACAGGAATCCCCGTGGGAGGAGATGGGTCTATATGAATGCAGAAATAGAACCTGTTCCACTGTTAACATTCTGTCTGTGTGTAAAAGCAGCAAGACCCTACAGCAGATGGAAAGCTGAGAAGTGTTTCCTAAAGAGGCTCCACAACTTGAGGGTGATAATGTAATATAAAACTATGACTGAAGAGCTGATTTGGAGTCTTAGCTGGTCTCAGTCACTCCACACTCTTGGAATGTTCCAGGCTAGAGAAGGTAGGGGAGGAATTCTGAGTGTCAGTGAAGAGAATGTCAAATGGCATCAGAATTGGGTGACAAGGGGGCCCATAGATTCCATGGCTGAGTAAGACTAGGTGGAGGAAGCTGGTCACTAGCAGCAAGACCCATGTAAAGGTGTGGGCAGCTCACGGCCTCTGTCAACTCTTCACTTGCTGACAGGTGTGCAGTAGGCCCGAGGCGATGCCTATTCTTACCTCTGCATACACATCAGGAGGAGAGTTTGCTCAAGGGAGTGGATTACAAAATAAAGGGTGTATGAAAGAGTAAGGATCTACCAACATTTGTTACTGATTGATTTTCTTCCTTTCTTTTCAACTGGTTTCAAAACTTATAAATAATTGATAGTGGAATTAGTTGGTTCTTTTTTTTTTTTTTCTTATTCCATGGGGTTTTATCTTGTTGCAATCTGGTATGTGCGCATATATGAAGCTAAGCCCATAGGCAAGGACTTAGAGACACAGAGGTCTGCCAGATCCTCTCTTCTACAAATCCTGGCTCTGCTGCTGGCTTCTGGTGTGATTGTGGGCAACAAACTTACCTCTATCAGTACTTCTTTTCTCATCCATAAAACTGAACCCACCTCACAGAACCATCGTAAGAATAAAATATGAAAGTTAGACAATCTTGGCATACCCTAAGTGTTCAAATAGTGAGAGACATAAAATATTGATCTTGACAGGCCTCTCTGATACATCAAAGGATGACACAATTCATCCAAAGCCTCATTCCATGGATTATACAAGGCCCAAGTCTTTCTCAAATTCTCTGGGGTCTTCTCATTTTTCCAAGTGTCAGTCAAGGAGAGGCCAAAAAGACAGGTGGATTGAGGGTAAACAAACAAGTGTGGTGACAGGAGGTGACAAGAGGGAAAGGTGTGGATTGTGGCAAAGGACAGAGGGTAGGCCCTGCCTATGACAGCAGCTGCTCTCTGCTTCTACTGGTTGCCAGGCAGTGGGGGTTGAGTGATGTTTGTATGACTAAAAAAAAAAGGCAGAAAGTCAAATGATTTTTTTCCCCTAAGTTCTTTTGATTTTTAAAAGCCTTCCAGTGGGGCGCCTGGGTGGCTCAGTGGGTTAAGCCACTGCCTTCGGCTCAGGTCATGATCTCAGGGTCCTGGGATCGAGTCCCGCATCGGGCTCTCTGCTCAGCAGGGAGCCTGCTTCCTCCTCTCTCTCTCTCTCTGCCTGCCTCTCTGCCTACTTGTGGTCTCTCTCTGTCAAATAAATAAATAAAATCTTAAAAAAAAATAAAAAAATAAAAGCCTTCCAGTAATTAAAAAAAATTAAAAACTGTATAGACCAAACAAAATAGAAGCCAGGGTTGAATCTGACATGCCATCAGTTTGCTACATTTGCTTTGAAGTCTAGAGGTCAGTCTGTGAGCTCTGTTAAGGCCACCTGGCCTCTGGCCGTCATCCCTGTTCCCATGAATCTCCATCCAACCTCTTGAATACTGCAAGGCAGGGACAGATACTTTCGCTTGTCAACAGCTGAAGACACGATGTGAAAACCGTCAAGGGCAAGAGAAACAAGAGCAAGCAGGGAGATCAAAGTTTTTGAAGCCCTCCCCCTCCTTGCAGACATTCTGTCTTGTTGGAGGCTGAAAGTCAGCCTGTTTCAACTCAGTTCACTTCAGTTAAATTTCCCCAATATTACCACATGATAAACACTAAGCTAAGCCTTGGGACTTTTTTGTCCTGCCTACTATGTGCTTGGGACAGAGTTAGATGTTTTAACCATTTTGGTTCCCAATGACTTAGTGTGATAGGAAAGTAGCCTTTCCATTTTACCTAGGGAGAAAATAAAGTCTCAAAAGTAGTGGGCGACTTGCCAGCCAGCGACAAAGCTGGGTTTCATACCCAAATCTGTAGGGCTCCAGACTCCTGGTTGACTTCGTCCCACCTCTGGTTTTTTGGACACAAAAAGTCAAGTGTAAAAATTGCAGCAAAAGCAATAAGCAATCACTTCACCAGCAGAGGTGAGCCAGTGATGTGGTGGAAAGAGGGGGAAGGAAGGTGTCTACCTCAGCCATCTTGTGTTTCAGTGTGGGTCACCTTGGGAGCTTGTCAGACCAGATTCTGGGTCAGCAGCTCTGGAGCGGGGCTTCAGGATCTGTGTTCCAAGGAAGTACCCAGGAGATGCCCATGCTCCTGCTCCATCTGCTAATCTTTGGAAAGCAAGGCTCTATCCCATGATCTCAACCTTTTGAGAAAAGCCACCTGTTAGGAATTGTGGAAAGGCAAGGATGTAGCTGGTCCATGTGAATCCACCACTCATCCTGGCAAAGCAACCCTGCCCTCTGACATTGTCCTTCTGAGGTCAGGAGAGTGGGACACGTACACCCATGGCACTGATATGAGCCTGTGAGTATGGGGCACCATTAAAGTCTTGCTATGATGCAGCTCAGGATGGCACCAGAGTCAGGATGAGGCAGGTGTGCCTCTGAGTCAACTGAGCGAGGTGGTTTATTGATGGAAATACTAAAAAGAACTAAGGCAACTGTGGCGGATGCTGGTGGTGCCCACCTGAATCTCTTTCACTAAAAGGTGCCCATTTCGGCTGCTATACATACTGTTTCCAAGGTGTTCACAGCTGCCTCAGAAGGCTACCCTATCATGCTTCCCTTCCCTCTCTACTTATGGACAACCTGTAGCCAACAACTGACAGATGAAAGTACAAAAGCCCATTGCCCTTGGCCTCTAGGAGGGGCCAAGGCTGTGGGGCAATTAATGCTCTAGAACTCCTTATGGATAAAACTAAAGCTGGGTCTACTTCCTGGCTTAGTAGAATCCCCTAGCCCATCCTGTTTCCTTTGTTCTTCTTCTCCTGTAGGCATTCCTCTAATAAGCCATATATACCCAAATCCCTGTCTCAGGCTCTGCTTTTTCCTCTGGGGAACCTCTTCTAAGGCAGAAGCTCATGCAGGTGGATCCTGGATCCTCACAAAGATAACATGAGATGAATGTCCTTATCCCAATTTGACAAATGAACAAACTGAGGCTCAGAAAGAAGTCACTGGCTGAATACCCATGGCTGGTAACAGTAGGGCCGGGACTGGCATTTAGTGTGTGCTTATGTGATTTGCCCTTGGGCCCACTACTAGTGCCTCTTTACAGTCAGCCTTTGACCTCTCATCTGGTGCCTCCCAGTGAGGCCTCGGTATGAACAGGACATGGCAGGAGCCTTTGGAGCTGGTCTTCTCTGTGGCCCTGCCCTTGGGCCATCCACACAGGTAAGGCTGTGTGGGCTCCTCGAAGGCTCAAGGGAGCAGGGACAGAGGGAAACTCTGCCTGCCTCCAAACTGATTCCTGCACTCAAAGCTGATTCCCTTTAAAAATCTGAGTTTTGTTTTTTGTTTTTTGTTTGTTTGTTTTACCTTTGCCCAGTTTCTCTTATCAAAATTACATTTCCTTCTTTCCAATTCTTCCCTGGGCACGTCGTTGCTGGAGAGAACCATGCCCAGATTTTGCTGCATGCTCTGAAGGGAACCGGAACACTTGGGTGAAATGAGAGAAAAAGCGGGTCCACAGACACCCCCTTCTGATGGGTAGGTGCTCATGGTTGCCAAGAACTTCGAGGCTACTGTCCAATTTGGTTCTCAGGTACCGTTATACACATTCTCAGGACGCAGAATTCCTTAGGGTCTACCAAGCCCAGGATTCCTGATTTCAGACAGGGGAGGTGGGTGTAAGCTGCAGTGGGGGGCCACTCAACACAGTCCACAGTGGCAGAAACACAGCCCCAGACCCCAATCAAAGGGGATAAAGACCTGAGGCCAGAGACAGCAGGAGAGGGGGAGAGGTGAGGGATGTGGGAAGCCTAGGCTCCAGTGGCAGACTTCCAAGAGCAGGATCTTGGCAAGCTTCCCAGGCTAGATTTCACCCATGAAGGTCCAGGCCAGGAACCTCACTCTTGAGCTAGAGGAGCTGTCTGAGTTAGAAGCTTCTTCAGTGGAACCCTCCAGACTCAGAGCCCTGGCCTTGTCACCATCTTGTTTCCAGTTGCTTGAGCTCGCTTACTCTGTGACATCCTGACCTAGGTGGTGGCCTTTCCCGGATGTCAAACAGCGACATGAATAGTTACTATAAGGCTTGCCTGCTAGTTTTATATCTTATCAGTGAGAAAATGTCAGGATATTTCAAGGCCGAGACAGGCAGGCATTTCAGGTGAGAGGGAGCACTGGGGACTTTCGGGATTAAGCTCCTGGATCTCTTCATGGCGGTATGTGTGCGTGGTCACCCTGGGCCCCTACAGTCTTGTATCTCTAGCTTTCTGAGCCACCCTACAAACTTGGTCTTTGGCAATCTCTGCTCCATTCTCTGTGGACATTGGAGGAAGGGGGTTTACAGCTTCCCAGTCAGGGCCTGTGTTAAGGACAAGATCTGGTCAGCTCCATAACTCTGGGTTTGAAAAGACACAAGTCACAGTGGAAATCCTGGGTGAGGATCGTTCTGTGGGAACATTAAGCATGCGCTACTTCATCCGACCCCCCCGGAGTTATTAGAACTGTGCCCTCCTGCCCTAATGAGAACCCCAAGGGTGTAGACATCTCCCCTGGCCTTGTTGGAACTGACTTTGAAGGCAGAAGAGGTTAAACATGTGTTTTAAGCTTCAGGCAATTAGTGCAACCTTGCAGAACCCCTGACACTGAGAGGATTTATACTGGATTTCTTCTAATATTAACATGATCAAATGCAGTTGGGCACCGGGGCACCTGATTCTCCAGGAAAGAATCTTCTGGTTTGGGACTCAGAGAAGACAATGTGGTGCTTGGGGCCCAGACCTTGACAGGAACATATCATCAGGAAATGAAAGAGCCCAAGAATTAGAGCCTGTGCTTCTATTTTAAAAACATGCCCCAAAGGCAGGCTCTAAATAGAGAGCAGATACACACAGAACTTTATTCACAGGAGACCCTGAAGGAGAGGGCAGACCCCAGCAGTCCTGGACAGGGCAGAGAGAGGCTGGAGGGCCTGGTGGTCATTAAAAGCAGTGGATCTCCCGGGGTCATCCAGGGTCAGCCACATTAGCATCTCTGGGAACTTGCTAGACAGGCACCGGTCTGGCCTCACCCCATCACCCCATCAGAGACTCTGGGGGTGGAGGACAGTAGACCTGTTTTCCTAGGTTCCGTGGCAGACTTCAGCAATGCCTACTTGCGTCTGAGAACCACTATTCTACATTTAACAAGGGGACCGGATCCAGCCTACAGATGCATTTTTATTGACTGGGGTAGTGTTTGAAATTGTTTGAACTGGTTTCCAGTGTTTCAAATGGGTATTTTTATACGAAAATCCACATTTCTGACTTTTCTTGGTGGGAGGGGGTGGGGGTGGATCAGAAGATCTAGACACAGGGGACTTGCGTACCTGCTTGGCAATAATTATCTGGAGCTGAGAAGAAGCTAGTGCTCTTAGAAAGGGCACCAGCCCTCCTGGGAGCAGCAGCCCCTCATTACCCATCTCTCTTCACTCAGTTCCGTCTAGAGGTATTTGAGCTGTTGGCCCGTGACCTATATAATGTCTAGTGTCATCTCAGGCTGAAATTCATTCCACATGCATTTGCTGGCCACTTACTGGATAGGCTGGGCTCTCTGCTGTCCTTACAATCTTTTCTCCCTCACCCATCTCATTGTCTCCCACCCCCAGCACAGACACGCCCATCCTCAGCTACCTGCACTGTTTTTGCTAAGTTGGGGGTGGGGATGGGGAGAGATTTGGTTAGCATAATACCCAGAATGCAACCGCATGATATGAGTCAGTTAATACCAGCGAAAGAAAAAAGGTTTCTTTGTTTCGCCTACACTGTTCTCTGACCTCACTGTTGAGAAAATAAACTTATTATCATGTTCAGAAAAGAAGGGACACTGCCCTTCTGTTAGGCTTGAGAGGGTTTTTATCTACAGCTTGGGGGTCATCAGAAGCAGACAAGGTCATTCAGCAGCTGGGATGGCTGGGGACAGGTGACTGTCTTCTCTGTGTCCAGCACTGGGCCAGACTCTGAGATACCCATGAGGCCCTGAGCCGGGGTATGGGTGGTCACTTCTGAATGGTGTCAACCCCACTTGCTTCCCGGAGTGGCTTCCTCCCTCTGCACTGTGCTGAACTTCCTCTTTGGCCCAGGCCTTGCCTCCCTCCTATTCTAACCCTGAACTAATTTTTGTACGAGTGGTAGACTTTATCAAAGTCTGGTGGCAGCAGATTTTTTTTTTAATTACAAATGACTTAAAATAATACAGAATATTCTTGGTCATAACAACCCTATATTCACCAGACCAGCCCTGCAATCTTCACCTCCCATCGCTGTTTTTCATCTCTGCCTTGGTACCTGTTCACCTAATTCTCTCCCAGCAGCAATTTCTGGGTTGGTTGTTTTTGTTTCTTTTTTTTTTTTTTGTGCAGAGCATGTTTCACCGTCTCCTTTTAGACTACTCTCCAGGTGCCTCTCCCTCCCCCAAAGTGGACCATCACAATAGTTGCCTGAACAAATTCAGCAGAGGGAGGCTGATGCCAGCCAAAAGAGCAATACCTTGCCAAGACTATTTTGCAGTTGAATCCTCCCAGACTCGCAGAAGTCAAGCAACCTGGCCAGACATACACCTTCTGGTCCACCTGGTTCTTGCCCCACAGGAAGTTGGAGACTCGGAAGGCTGGACCCCATGTGGCTTGGGTGAGGGTGGGGGGAACCTGCCCTGCTGTTCCCTCTTCAGAACATGAGGCTCCTTTCCTTCTAGGGCTCCCTCTTTTAAAGCAAGGTCATGGAGGGAAAACTCAGATGTGGCTGGCATCCCATTAATTTGCTCTTTGGGGAGAATGGTGGGGGGTGTTGGGCAGGGCCAGAGTGTTGGCTGTCAGATGGGTCCATCTCTGAAGCCATAGTCAGCCCAGCACATTTTTCTCAGTTTAACACACCACAGGGTACATTGTACCTCATAGCTCAGAATCAATAAAGTCAAGGCAATTTCCTTAACATGCCATCAATAAGAGATTATGGAAGGGGGAGGGTTTTCCTTAGAAGCTAATGCCTTACTAAAGTTCAAATGAGGCAATATATAGTAAAATAAATTCCAGCTCTATTTTCACTCCTTGCAATTTTAGTGGAGACTAAATGAAATGGAACTGTGTTGATCCTAACCCGTTCAATATATCTTCACTTCCTAAGAACCAAGGTCATTTTTACCTTCATGGGAAGGGAGGCAAAATATAAAATACTCACCCATACCGAACAGAAATGCATTTGCTGGTTTTTGAAAGCCAGGTAGATGACTGATATATTATGTAATTCATTTCATGGCATAGCCGAATGTGTTTTATAGATAGTGTTTAACCTTGCCAATTCTGCTCTGAGATAATCCCCCTTCTGAGGATAAAAATCATATATTTAACATAAAAGGAAAGGTTGGGCGAGGAAAGGAGCGTAATGTGTTGTATTCAACAGATAACCAGAAGTTGCTTACACAGAAAGATGATCTGAGCAAGTTCATTACTGCTTTGCTTTGCCTTATTAGCTAATCATGTTGTTACTAATCAGAAGTGAGGTGATAACCACTTGAGTGGCATTGAATGATGCCAGTGTTGTGTCGCAAGGTGGAATGTGGGCACAGACCCTAGGCTAATCCTCCTTCCTGTTGCGTATGTGTTCTCTAACCTTGGTTTATTTCGGTAATGTCTTTGAGCCTCGGTCTCCTTGTGTGTGAATGGGCACAGCAGTAACCACGTAGCATTTAATGGTTATCCATTTCCCATTTCCCTTCCTCCTCCTTTCCAAAAGAACCCTGATTTTGTCCAGGTTTCCCAACCCTGAATTCCATAGAGGAATCTCCGTTTATCCCAAGCAGTCCCTCCTTGGCGAACGTTATTGGTCCAGGGAAGGGTGCATGTCCTTGTTGGTCCAATCAGATTGGAGGAGATGTATTTTAACTTTCTTTTGGTGTGTATGAACAAAGAAGCATATTTTCCCCAAAGGCCACTGGTTGGTATCTTGCAGCCACATGAGGAACTAGACTGATGTGAAGGCTGTAGTGAGAATGGCAAAGTATTGAGACAGAAGGAGGCTGGGCTCGAGCTGTGGCTGGAGACATCCTTCTTCTGGTCTCCAAGTAGAAATAAATGTATTATTTATTTTTTAATTATTATCTAAAAGTTAAATAAATAAATACAATCTTATTTATTTTTAATGTCATTTCGAGCCCAGGTTTTCTGTTATGCGTAGTCCAATGCTTTCTAACTGATAAACGTTTCAGGGTACTATTGTAAGGACTAAGGGGGGAGGAGTCTATACAAAGCGATATCCAGTGAACATTTCTGTGATGGTGGATGTGCTGTATCTATACTCTCCAATATAGTAGCCACCAAACGCATGGCTGTTCAGCGTTTGAAATGTGACCAGAGAAACTGAAGAAATAAATTTTAAATTTTCATTAACTTTAATTAATGAAAATTAGACATTTAAATAGTTACATGTGGCTATGACTATTGTGTTGTACAGAACAGATCTACAAAATAATCTGGCAAAACATCTAGAGCCTAGTAGGGGTCTATAGATGTTGGTGACTGAAGGAGGACACAGGAAGATAAGTCAACACCAGAGCTTCTCTCGCTCAGTATTAGGTCTGTGAGTTGCACCCACACGGTTACATATAACAGAGTGTATTCTTTTTCATTCCTGTATGGTCTTCCATCATACCAGATGTACCAGAATTTATTTATCCATTCTAGTGTTGCAGGACATTTGAACATTTTCCAACTTGTGGCTATTATGGATAAATTCACTATAAACATCCTCGAACATGTGTTTTGGTAGATATACACAATTATTTTAGTGGGGTTTATACCCAAAAGTGGAATTGCTGGGTGGAAGGCCATGTAGGTTTAGTTGTAGTAGGGACTGTCAACATTTCTCAAAGTGATTACACTAATTTATACCCCCACTAGCAATGTGTTAAAGTTTCAGTTTATCCACATCCTCACCAAAATTTGGTAATATCAGTTCTTTTAATTTTAATCAGTCTTGTGTGTTTGGTGATTCTGGTGGAAGTATATTGCTAGATTTTGAAGCTCCAAGTCAGAGATTGGCATATAGGGCCAGCAGGCTAAATCCAGTCTGCTGACTGTTTTTGTAAATAAAGTTTTATTGAAACACAACTATGCTCATTCATTTCTGTAAGTCTATCGCTACTTTTGCACCAACATAGCCAAATTGATATGCAACAGAGAACGCATGGCCCACAAAGCCCAGTTAGCCAGTTGGCTAGTTACAGAATAGCTGACCACTTACAGAAAAAATTTGCTGACCCTTGTTTAAAGCAAGTGGGTCATTTAGATAATCATCATAAACCTCTTGTTGCTGTCCTCTTTGCTTTATTTGCCAGTGAGGACAGGTGCTTACCTGGTATGGTGCTTTGTGGCGCCTTGGGGCTGGGATGGTTACAAAAAACTGGCATGTTGATCCCTGTAACTCCCGGGTCAGCCAGATACCGGATAGGGCAGGTGGAATTCCTGGGCAGGTCTTCTGTGATTTTGAACAGCCTCCATGGTTTATCTCAATGTGTTGTATAATAATTGCCTGATGTGTGCTATGACTTGTGAAAGGTTGGGACACCTTCAGACAGGAGTCCATACCAGTTGTCTTTGTTATTTTGAGCCTGTTCCCTAACCCTCCCATTTGGCTTCTACCTATTTCTGCTCAGGGAAATCACAAATCCAGGTGTTTTTTTGTTTTTTGTTTTTTTCCCCCTCAAGTTCTCATTTTTCTTAATCTGTCTGTAGCGTTGGACAACCTTACTGCTCTTAGTCAAAACACTTGCTGTCCTTGCCTCTAGTAATTATAATGCTGATTAGCATTCACTGAGTTCCTCCTTCAGGACATAAGTTTTACATAGAGCATCTTAACCGTTTCTCACAACAGACAGACATGGTGAATACTGTCACCCCAGATTTACATGTGAGGAAACAGTTTCAGCAAGTCTCAGTTCCCAGAAAGGAAGTGGAAGAACAGGGATTTGAACCTTGATATGGGGGACCTGATTGCCAGTACTTCCCAGGTCAGTGCTACCTCTTACTGCATGATGCTGTTGTTCTTCCTCGGACGTTAAGGATCTCTCTTTTGTTGTGGCTTTTGTTCCTTCTACTGCCCCTTTACTGTTGTTTTCCTCAAGGCTCAGGCCTTAATCTCTTCTTCTTTATTACACACAGTCTGGCTCACGCTTTTAATGTTAACATTGATCCTGAATGTGAATTAATATCGATTTTTCCAAGAGTGCTCGGGGGACTTTACATAGGGTATCTCATTAAACCCTCAACATAACCCTGAAAGGTCAATGCTGCACTCACTTTGAAGTTGAGAGGAGTCCTCTGACCTGGCCGAAGCCACTTAGTTGGAGGATGATGAGAGTAGGCAGCTCAAACCCAGCTGTGATGATACTAAAGCTCATGAGTGTCTAGGGCACTCCCCACCACATGGATGCCAGTTTGGGATTCCCAACCACCTAGAGGCTGTGTCTGCTTATGTATTTCATTAAGACTTTGAATGCTGTATGTCTATAAACCAAACTCACTTTTCCTTCATCCTCCTGTACACCTTCTCTGTCTTATAGATTCCCTATATGTTGACATCTACAAGCGACCTTGGATTCCAGATTCCCCATTCTCTACCTACATGCTGCCAGCCAACCCCGGGCCTAGGCAGTGCTCTCTATCCCCTGACACCATGCGCAGCCATCTAGATCTTTCTCTGGGTCCCCGTCCCTCCCTTTCTTCACTGTTCTTCCTGCAACCTAGTGCAATGCCCTCATGTAATGTCACCTACCTGCTTTCATCTATCTGCCCTGGGGTTCTACATATCCCACCAGGACAGTGTTATCTTTCATAATAGTCCTCAAATTTGCCTGAGCCTCAGAATCAACTCAGAATCAACTGCAGTCTTTTTATCTCCCCCTGCACCCCAAAGTGGATTCCCAACCAGAGCATAGGATTCAGTGAATCTGAAGTAAGGTTGAAAGCTTGCATTTTTAACAAGAACCTCTGGGATTACAATATAGGAGTTCCTCTGTGTTAGTCTGGGGAGCGCTGGTCTGCTGCAGCCCTTCCTCCACAAATGAGAGCTGCAAGCCAGAGGGAAAGGGCTGGCAGGACAACTGACTGGAGAGCTGTAAGCTTCTGGCACTCGACCCTTGTCTCTTACTTCTCTTGCACCCTCCTCTGGGCCTCCTTCAATGTTTTGTTTGCATATATGGAGGCCTCAGTGATTGTAGAATGAGTGGATGAATGAATGCGTGAGTTTTAAAGGCCTCTGTCCTAACATCTCAATTATTCTCTGGTTGTAAAGTCAAGAGATGCCTGGTGAAGTTGCATGAATCCTGCCTTCCAGTAAGATTTCATAGGTACCAAGTGGTGAGGCAGAGGGACAGTCTACAAAATATCTGAGCAGCACTCTTCAAAACTGTCAAGGTCATCAAAACCAGGGAAAGTCTGAGAAACTGTCATAGCCAGAGGGAACCTAAAGAGACAAGGCAACTCAGAATAATGTGGTATCCCAGGTAGGATCCTGGGACAGAAAAAAAGACATTAAATAAATCTAAACTTTAGTTTAAAAAAAAAAAAAGTGATAGAGTAGGAATCTAGCCTCCTGTCAGCACACAGGGAGGGACACCAGCATTTGGTATAACCTCGTTGTCAATGTCTCATTCATAAAGTTCATGATGGATGTGTTTACAAGGATTGACACTAGCCTGGTGAGAGCCCTGTTCCCTCCCCTTGCTCATTTTCTAGGATGGGTGCCCATGAAGATCTGGCTGGTCTGACCGTCTAGATGATGTTCATCACTGAGAGCTAGAAATTTGGCACTGAGGGTTGGTGGAAGGAAAGCATGATAATTTCAACAGAACCAGGCACCAAACCCAGCCCTGACAGCCACTGGCTATGTGACCTCAGGTGTGTTATCTTTTCCTTAGAAGTGGAGTGGTGGTGATGGTACCCTCTGCACAAAGCTCCGGGGAGCATCTGGTGAGTAGAGAGTCAGGGGCATTATAGACAACACTTGGAAGATGATACTTTACTTAAGACACTCTTTGGTCAGGCATTGGGAGTTTCAAGCTTGTTAAAGATGACAATCTTGGGACCTCTCAAACACCTGCCGAGCTCATTTCCCAAGTTGGGCTCCATTAAATTCCCACAGTGCCAGAGGGGCATCTCCTCCCAGAAGCCCCCCAGCCTACCACATTTAGCTGTGCACCCCAGCCATAATGGAGATGTCTGGTTCTCTTTAAATGGAACATTCATCTGCCCTGGTCCCTGATGTTATTTTTATTGGTGTCTAAAAATAAAAATAATCATAATTTCCTAAACGGTAATAGCCTGACCCAGCCAGCATGCTCCCTCTTCCTCCAGGCATGCTGTGAAAGCCATTGACACCGTGTCCAGATTGCAGACCTCTGACCTGTCACCAGTCTGTCAGTGTCAGTGAGGCTGGGGAGAGAACAGGGACCAGCAGTCCAAGGAGGAAGCTTCCAGCCTGTGCTCAGGGTGCAGTCTCCAGGCTGGAACTCTTCCCCTCCCAGTTGCCCCTTCAGCCCTGGTTAAGGGCCTTGGGGAAAGAAGGAGAAAAAGTGGAGAGGAGAGCCAGAAAGGCAGAGAGTGAAAGAGAAAAAAGAGAAAGAAGACTCTGACGGCTTAAAGGTGAAAGAGGTAGTTTTGGCAGATAAGTAACAAACGTGGTTTCCTCCTGCATGAACCATCTATGCAGCTGAATAGATTTAGCATCACTTGGTATCATTCTCTGATGTACTCCATGCCACATGAGGTGGTGTGGGGGGAAGATTTACAAGTGCAATTCTCGGAGAAGCTTTGCTGGGGAGTTATGGCATCTCTGTACGGTGCAGCCAGGGAGGCCACGAAAGTCTCATGCAATTTAAAACACTCCATAGATCTTTCTGGACACCTTTCTGATGTATCACCAGGCCATTAGCTATTCCAGCAGAGGCAAGGAATGGGAGGAGGACAGAAGGGGCAGACTCCTGCAAGATGGAACATTAGCATGTAGTTGTGATCTCCACTCTAAAGGCTTTGGGTCCAGCTGAGATGCTGGGTAGCCTCCTTGAAAAAAGTCAGTCTGAATCCAAGGGATCTGCATTTCCAAGGGCTGGTATACGTCTCAAAAATTCTTATTTACATAATACCTGCATGTGATCTCCTTGTAAAAGGAACATTATAGCAATATACACAATCTGAAGTCCTATGCATGGATGACTTCCCAACTTCCTCCCTCTACCCCAGGCAATAACTATTGTTGCCATTTGAGTGGGCTTTTGATAGAACTTTACAGTGCATATCTGTGCATATATATGAATGCATAGAAAAATACAGGTTTTTGTGTGTGAGGTTCCGTTCTTCCTTCCTTGATTTTTCTTTTTCTCCTCCTCTGTCTTTAAAAAGATAGTTCTTCATGTACGCAGGTACTTGTTTGTCTACTCACATAAATGGTATCTTAGTGTATGCATCGTCCTGAAATTTGCTGTCTTCACTTAGCCAATGAGTATGTCAGTTTGGGGTCCACTGGGAGGCAGACACTGAGAGCAGTCAGAAGTTTAAGAGATGAATTGGGGGTGAAACCTAGGAAAGATTAGAGGGACATCCTGGGGAGGTACAGCATAGAGATGTGGATCTCATAGGGTCTCTGCCAGCTATTGGGGAACTCAGAGACTGCCCCCTAAAGGAGCTTCTCAGTTGGCAGATATGGTGAAGTCTTAGAATCCCACCATGCTCTGTCATTGACTGGGGGATACCCAGGAAAACCATGCCCTTAATTCAAATGCTGCAGTAAATTCCCAGAGCTCTGCTGCTGGAGGCCATCCGCCCACTGGCAAGTCCTCTCTTATAAGCCTATGGCTGCTTTGTTGGTCTTAGAATCTTTTCAGGAGAGGTATGTATGCTTTTTCTTGGAGAATATTCCCCAGTACGGGTTGGTTACAATCAATTTAGCCATTCTCTCTGGATGGACACTTAGGTTGGCCCCTCTTTGCTATTATGGATGGTGGGGAGGTCATCATCCTTAAACAACACTCCATCCACAACAGGAAACTGATCAGGGCTTCTCTGGGTGAATCTGAAGAGGAAGAATTTCTGACTCTAAGGAAGTCCACTATGAATTCACAGATTCAGACAAATTCTCTGTTCAGTGAGCCCTATATGATCCTCTGCAGGATGGGAGAATCTGTACTTTACCATACCTCCAAGACATCTGGGTTTGATATTGGATTTTTCCCTCTGAGTTTAGCCTCCCGATATCAGGTCCCTGACCCTGTTTGTCCAAACTTTGCCTCCTGACACCTGCTGTTGCATCTTCGAAGGATTTTCATCTAAACCTTTATCCTGTTTGCCTGGTTGTACCTTGGCTGTCTGAGGTAGCAAATGTAAGGTTTATGATTACAGACTCTGTAATCAGTTCCACCAGTTCCTAACTGTGATGCTGGGCAAGTTTCTGAACCTCTCTTTGTCCATCAGTTTCCCTATTTGTACAATGAGGCTAATAATAGTACCTGGTTCATATGGCTGTTGAGATGAAATGATTTACATGTATGGACCGCTCTGCACCCTTCAGCCAACTCAATAAATATTAGCTATTGCTATTATCTGCCCTCTTGGCTGGGATCCCAGCCCGCTGACAATCATAAAGCCAGTATTCTGCTGCTACTTCTCATTTCCCAAGTGTCCTGCCCTTGCAAGTAGACTGACCAAGATCTGGACTCGCTTCTATTTCGGTCTAGGGAACATGTTCACACCATTGTCTCCACTGAGCTGGGCTACTCTCAGCCTGGGGTTCCCTCTCTCATGACTTCAGCTTGCCAAATACAGCAAAACCCCAACAGTTCAAATCTTGATCCTACAACTTGTGAGCATTAGCTCCCTCATCTATAAAAGACCATTGGCAATGTGACCTAGCTCACAGGGCTGTCATGAGGATGTGAGGCAATACCATGTAACAAGCACTTAAAACCACACTCAGCAAGTGGGATGAAGATGATCATCTCCTCAGAAATGGACATTTTTAGACCCTATTCATTTGCACATCCTGATTGAGGATTTGGCATGTCCATCAGTCAGGATGGGATTAATACCATCTAATTAATACCATCAGATCTGACTTGTGTTTAGTTGAGTCAGATATGTGATAACAGGGCTTAGTGCAAAGAGATGGAACTCAGAACAGGGCTATCCTCAGCAGTGATGACTTTCCCATCCAACTTCATCACAATGTCTACCTAGGTGTTGCATATCCTATTCTTCATGCTGCAAGGACACCTCCCTACAAAGAAATGTGAAAGTGTCACGATCTCAATGGCACCATCCAGCTACCACCCACAGTGATTGTTCAGGATCCTGGGCCCAGCCTTGTCAAATTCAATTTTCAGAAAAAAACAAAAGCAAAAAAATGGACGTTGGGGCTTTTATGTAAAAACTCTCAATTTTATGACTTTGACAATGAATCCAAATGGATCTGGTCAGCCAGCTTATGCTTCTGCTTTAGGGCATTTCTGCAGTTTCTCCAAAACCAGCTATGTAACCTGAAAGCTGGTGGTGTTTCTCTCTAAAGCATATGATAGCTTCAGTTGGTAACATTTCCGTGGCAATTGTGGACAATTTGGGATTTCAGTGACCTGCATTAAATCCTTTCTCCTTTGGGTTCCCAGGTTTTATTTTTCCTGGGGTCCTGCTTGGCTTTTGGTAATTATGGCCTTTCTTCCCACCTCTCCCCTCCCCCGCCCTCCCTCAAGGGCTGATGATCAAGGAGTTTTCCTGGCACATAATATTTGTTGAATGATTGCAAAGTTAGGAATCCAGATGCTTCTTTCCCCCAGCAACTCTTTTAGTTTGTATCTCTCTCCTCTTGGAATGAAATTAAAGCTATTTTTCAGGAACCTGTTTAACCAGATGGAGAGCAAAGCTTCTCTGGGACCACAAATCTCGCTTTGGGCCTCTTCTTTGTATCTGGGGTGGGGGGGTGCATTTTTCATTTCCAAGAACTTTATTTACCAGTTGCCAAAGCTCCCTTCTTTCAGTTCTGTCCTTTGTTCATGTCTGGGCACCATCTTATTGCTATGCACTGAAAACTGAAGCATGTTTTACGTATACTTATTCTTAGGATCCTCCGCAGAATTCTGTGACAGCTTAGCCAGAGCTGCTGAGACTTAAGGTCTTCAGTTTGGGGGTTACACAGGGGCTAAGAGGGAGGGTATGCATCAGTGGCTGGGATTGCTGCTATCCTAATGTAGGGTAGATGACTTCTCCCATGGGCACCATGCTTAATTATCATCTTGATTTACTCTGTTCTGCTTGCACATGGAGGGGTTGAAGAGCCATTTAGGATAATTCTCAAACTTCTGTTTAGCAGAGGAAGTCTTTGCTTTGGGAGGTCAATATGTAAAAGGGAGGAAGGATAACATTGCATATGGGAGGTCAATATGTAAAAGGAAGGAAGGGTGAGCTGCTCTTCTTGGAGATCCTGATATGGGCAGCCCCTCCTCTGCACCCCTCCCAATTGGCGTCATCCCTTAGAAGTCCCCTGGACTTGGAATTTCCACAAAGGAAACAGGCATGCAAATCCATAGTGTTTCTTTTGACCATTCCTATACCTTCACGAATATTAGTAACTGAAGTGGACATTGTACTCTGCCCAGATCCACTCCCCTTTACCATATCCGTGTGTCTTTCCTTGACTTTGGTGAATTTTTGCTTACAACAGCTACTAAGTTCTGCTTTTCTCCACAGAATGGCCCTACAGTTCTGAGAGTTTATTTGCATATGAAGAGTTGGGAGAGTTACGGAGTTATACCTCCAAGGGCAGCCAGTAAACAATGACTGGCTGGAGAAGGAATAGGAGAGCTAGGCTACTTTGCCTGAGGGAAGGCCAGTTTCGAGGTGTAATAGGACAGAACTTCCCAAGGGATCAGGCTAAAGCTGCCTTTGGAGGGGCTACACCTGAAATCACAACATAGCTTGACTTTCTCCTCTTCTTTGTACTTCTTCCCTGCCTTTCATACCAATCTCATCTGTGAGCAGTCCTTAATTAACTACCTGTGTCCAAATCCTTGTCTCAATCTTGAATGTCCCTCCCATAGGCCTCTGTACTTTCCTAAGAAGATGGCCTCCTGTCTTTGGCTAGTCTTCAGTCAGCTTCTTCACATGTACATTGGGGCTCAACCACCAATGGCCTTTGGGGATCCAGACAGCTGTCTGCTTGGGCCTGTAGCCGCATCTCTCTTCTAGGTTGGTTTATTTCAGGAAAGTACAACTCAATGGCCAGCATTTGACTTATCTGGGAATTTGTTGCCTTGGAGACATGGAGCCAGGAGACTGAGGAGCCAGGTGGGTCCACATTAAAGAAAGGTGGTACCTGGGATCCTTTCTCTAGAATGGGAGGAGTGGCATCCTCGTTCATGTGGCCACTGCCCCCCTCAAAATCTGATGCAGATTAGAGTTTAGGAACATGCCTTTCAAGCTTTTGATAGTAATTTTCTTGATGAATCCAAAATAAGGCCAGTGTCCTTTCCCCATCTCTACTGCTCCAAAGAGCATAAGAGAAAATAGAAAATAGCCCTTGTCTGCTTGACTTTTACGTGGTTAATGTCTTGTGTGTACTTCTGATTGGACATGGTGGGGAGGGACACAAGGAAGGCAGGTATTACCCTTGGGCCCCAAACATCTATCCTGACAGCCTCAAGACCAGACTGGGCCCATCTAGTGTGTTCCTGTGGACTCCTACTACATCATTTCACACACTATTTTGTAATTGCCTTTTACTTGTCTAGTGATGAGGGTGAATGAAGACCTCTAGGTCTGAGAGTTTGAAGTCATCGAATAATACTACTTAAAAGCAAATCATGGCACCTTAATCAAGTGGTAAATTTGTACTTGCTGGCCTTACTTACTTGGCAACAAAGGAACAGCCCCAGGGTGAACATCAGAATGTAATTTGCAGATGGAAGAAAATAGGTCACTCTTCATACTCATAGACTGTATTTTTAAATTTAAAAAAAAAAAAGAAAGAAAGAAAAAGAAAGCCAGGGCATAAGCTGTCCGAAGTACTTATGGGAACAATGGGAGAAAATGGTTGTAAATCCAGAATGTGGTGCCCTTGTCCTCAGGCAGGCTATGGAGCTAATAGCCCCATAGCTCTAAGACCCAACCCTGGTCATTCCCCCACATTCATCAGGGTGATGGAGATGGGACCACTTCCTATACTAGGTCCTCCTGGGTAATCATCCTAGTGTCCTATGGTTCACTGACCTGCTCACATCTCATGCGTGTCCCCTCCCCTCCATTCCTGTGGCACCTGCTCAGTTTTGCCAACCTGGAGCTGCTGGCCACTCCGTGTTTCCCTCTCTGATCTTGGCCTCTTGTTCACCCAGGCTTCCTGATCCCCAATTCCTACCACTACCACTCTTGGACTCCATGTGCCTTCTTTTCCAAGCATCATACTCTATAGACTCCACTAATCTCAGAGGGCATCACATCATCCTTTCTTTGGCTAACTCCCCCACCTTCAGCCCGCCCCATGCTCCACAAAACAATTCTACCTTTTCAATACTTCACTGGTCTGTTAAAGAGAATTGAGCCAGACTGAGGTTAAAGCAGGAAAAACAGACTTTATTCAGGAACTATTGCAACAGAAAAGAGGCCTCCGTATAGAACGGGGCTCAGTCAAAAGAGAGAAAGAACAAGTGGGGCTTGATAGCTGAGGGGCATTTTGAGAGGGTTGGTGGATGGAAATTATACTAGAGAAAGCATCAAGGGTAGGGGAATTCTTGCTAAACTGACCTAACAGGATTCTTGCTGAAGCCAGACAAGGGTGATCAGGCATCACTGGGGGGATGGTGGGGGTGGGAATTTGATCAGATATCAAGGGTAGGGGGCTTCCTCTCTAAACTGACTTAGCAGGCTTCTTGTCAAAACTGGGCTACACAGACCCAGCAAGGGTGGAGGCCAAGGTCAAAGGCTGAGAAGAGGGCTTAGAGGAGCCTGACTGAAATATGGTCAGGTGAGGATTTTTTTTTTTTAAAGATTTTATTTATTTGACAGACAGAGATTGCAAGTAGGCAGAGAAGCAGGCAGAGAGGGAAGCAGGCTCCCCACCGAGCAGAGAGCCCGATGTGGGGCTCTATCCCAGGACCCTGGGACCATGACCTGAGCCCAAAGCAGAGGCTTTAACCCACTGAGCCACCCAGGTGCCCCCAAGTGAGGATTTTTGTCAAGTCCATGAGTGCTGCCAGGGGCAGTTACACATCTCTGTTCCGTGGGCCCTCAACACAGATCAGCATTTCTCTGATGTCCCTAGTTCCTTCTTCCCTTCCTCTGCAGCTATCCCAAAACCATTCTCGAGCCTCCAGTAGACTGCATTAGCACAGAAGGAAATTCCTCCCCTCTCTTCCTCATTTGCTGGGTGTTTTGTCTCCTCCTTCTCCCTCTTTCACCAACCTGCAACATGTCTTCTGTCTACAGAAACCAGGGCAAAGACTAGGCCTCATTTCTTCCAGGAAGTCTTCCTCTGATCCTCCCACACCCACTGGCCCACACCAGGCATTTCTACACCACCTCAATTTTAACTCCATCATATCACACTATAGTGGTTGAGTCACTGTTTATCTCATTTTCTAGATTGTGAGCTCCTTGGGGGGCAGAAATACTGTTTCGCTCATTCTTTTTTATATTTTCAATCCTTGGTGGAATGCCTGACACATAGTAGGAGCCTGGTGTGTGTTGAATGAATGAATCCTTTTCTGTACAAAAATTAGTCCATTCACCTGCAATCTGGATCTTTTCTCTCCCTGCCTCCTCATGCCATCAATTATTCAGTCTCCCCATGGTATTTTGCATTCTACTATCATTATTGTCATTATTCATAATAATATTATTATAGTGACTATTTACTGGATACTTACTAAGTTCCAGGCACTTTGCTGAACACCTAAAATACATGCTCTAGTTTAATCCTTATAAAAGTCCAATGCGGGTACTATTATTATCCCACTTTCCAGATGACATTTAAATATAGTCTCCTTTATTTAAAGCATTGCCCTTCCTAGATGCTGTATTCCCTTCCACCTAATGCCGTTATGCTCTTTCATTCCATTCAAAGTGCCATCTGTACCAGCTGCCTGCACCCTCTGACCTCTCTGTCATTCCTATCTCACTGGAACGAAGCCCTGCCTGACTGCAAAAGCTCCCGCTGACGTCACCAGTGACCTCCATGAGGCCAGTACAGTGCCCGCTTTCACGCTTTATCGCCCCAGTTTCTCAGTAGCAGATGACACTGATGGCTGCTCCCCCTCTGTGCCTCCTCCCTTTCCAGCTCGCCTTTCCTCTGGGCTTGCAAACTGTGTGTTCCCAAGGGCTCCATTCTTTGCTCTTTCCTTACTTCCTTCAGGCCCCCTCTCCAGCATTCTCTGGAGCCTCATTTTCAAGTCCCTTTATGCAGCCAGACCCTTTTCCCCCAGCTACCCCAGCACTGTATGATCAAAGCTTGTTCTCCCTTCCCCCATAGGGGTCAAGATCAGCTCAGTGTGCCGATGGACCTGCACTTGCTATCTCCATCCAAACCCATCCCAGCACCTGCTGGTCCTCTGGTATTCCCTAAGTTGGCCAGCAACACCATCACCTGTCCTGAGGCCCAAGTAAACACATCCTCGAGAGTTCTGACTCCTTCCCTTCTCTTTCAGCTGCCAAATCACGTTTATTGTTTATGCCAGGCTTCTCTCATGTCTGTTTTTCTTCCTTTGTATCTTCTTTGATGTTGCCCCAGCAATAGTGAGCCAGGTGTCCCAGGAAGAATCAGCCACGCTCTCTCTCGCCTCTGAACCTCTTTTTTAACTTAAAAAAATTACATATATTTAAGGTGTACAACTTGATAATTGTACATTGCTAAATAATCACCACAATCAAGTTAATTCCTATATCCATCACCTTCCATAGTTACATTGTGTGTGCTGTGTGTATGTAGTAGTGTGTGTGGTGTGTGGTGTGTGATGAGGACACTCGGGGCCTACTCTCTTAGCCAATTTTGAATATACAGTACCGTGTTTTTACAATAGTCGCCATACTGTTCGTTAGATCTCCAGAACTTATTCACCCTGCATGACTGCGACTTTGTACCCTTTGACCAATGTCTTCCTATTTCCCTTACCACAAGCCCTGAAATCACCATTCTACTTTTGGTTCTTATGAGTCTGATAGTTTTAGATTCCAGATGTAAGTGAGATTATACAGTATTTATCCTCCTGCATTTGGCTTACTTCATGTAGAATAGTGATCTCTAGGTCCATTGATGTTGTTGTAAATGACAGGATTTCTTCCTTTTTCGTGGCCAAATACTATTCCATTGTGTGTATAAACCACATTTTCTTTCTCCATTCATTTGTCAGTAGATATCTAGGTTTTTTCCTTATTTTGGCTATTGTGAATAATACTTCAGTGAATACAGGCAGGTAGGTATTTTATTGAGATTCTGACTTCAGTTCCTTTGGATAAATACTTCAAAGTGGAATTGCTGGATCATAGAATGTATCTACTTCTAATATTTTGAGAAAACTCACATCACCACAAACAGAACTCACATCACCACAAACAGAACACCAGGATTCTCATCTCTCCACATTCTCACCAACATGTACTATCTTGTCTTTGAACACACTTGCTACCCATCCTAACAGGTGTGAGGTAATAGCTCATTATGGTTTTGATTTGCATTTCCCTGATGATGAGTGATTTTGAGCATCTTTTCATGTGTCTGTTGGCCATTTGTATGTCTTTGGAAAAGTGTCAATTTAGATTCTCTGCCCATTTTTATTTTTTATTTTATTTTATTTTTTTTTTAAAGATTTTATTTATTTATTTGACAGAGAGAGATCACAAGTAGGCAGAGAGGCAGGCACAGAGAGAGAGAGAGGGAAGCAGGCTCCCTGCCGAGCAGAGAGCCCGATGCGGGACTCAATCCCAGGACCCTGAGATCACAACCTGAGCCGAAGGCAGCGGCTTAACCCACTGAGCCACCCAGGCACCCTCTCTGCCCATTTTTAAATTGGATTACATATGTTTTTGCTTTTGAATTTTATGAGTTTCTCATATATTTTGGATGTTAACCCCTTATGAGCTATATGGTGTGCAAATATTTTCTCCCATTCTGTAGGTTGTCTTTTTATTTGTTGATTTTTCACCTCTGAATCTTTACACCTACTTTCTCTTTCCAGTTTCATCTCTTTGCTCTTACTTTGCCATACTTCATTATAGAAGTTATCTCATTGCTTTACAAATAGTAGAAATCTGTTTATTGTCTTTACTAGACCATGAGTATCCAGAACTCAAAGGCTTTGCCTCTCTATTTTTGTAATGCCAGCAGCAGTGCAGGATTAACATGGCTAGGATATAACCTAATTTTTTTTTCCTCTATGCCCATCACTTAAATGAATGATCAGTTCTTGGAGCCAGAGGCAGATCATACAATTCCAAAAGCCAATTCTGACACTTAGGGCTAAAGAACAGAGATACCAACAAAGGACATTCTTGGTGCTCCTTTTCCTCTTACCTCCCAAAGATGGGCCTAGGCATTTTGAAAAATCATGGTGATGTTGTCTGAGGAGAAGAAAGGGATAGAGTGATATATTTGAGGGGAATTTTCATATTTTACCATACTAGGTATCTCAAAATCTTTAGGTCTTTGGATTTAGCTGAAGAATGGAGGTTACCAGCCACGAAGGCAGACCTGAATGTTAATGTCCAGTATTTGTAGTCAGCATCTATACTTGACAGCTCAGGTTCTATGGAAGGAGAATCCTGATCACAGCACCTATAGTAAGTGAAAGCAACTATCCCACACCAGCAGGACATGCTGCTCTGCCATTACCTGGGCCTGAATGAAAGTTATTTTCTGATTCCTCCAAGCTCTCCTGGTCTCCCAACAGGACAGAATTCCACGTAGTTATTGGGGTCTGGGGATTGAGGAGGGTAGGAGCATCCAAAGTCTGTGTAATGTATTGCAAAGGATCTGTCTGAGGAAGATCTTTAGGTCCCTCAGAAAATCTGTGTCCCTTTGGACAAAACCTTTGTCCTCTTTAGCAGTGAGTTTCCTGGCTGGCAACAAAGACGGAAAGGAGAGTTGGACTAGGTGATTCTGAGGAGCTAGGAATCCATGGTATGCATGACAACCCCTTCAAACCATAAGCTTGTCTGGAGACATTGCACAGGATGGCAAATTATAGGGTGCGGTTTCTTCTTTCTCTTTACTTGAGAATTTAGTAACTGGAAATGGCCTATTAACCACCTTGTACAGGTGCCACCACCATGTGAACATGCCCAGGCTAGCCAGCTGCAGGATGAAAGACACGTGTCCCAGCCACCCCTGTCACCTAGCTAATAGCAAGCCCATATTGCAAAGAAGAACCACAGGCATGACTTGGGACTGTCTGCAGGCCCATGAAGGATCCCAGCTGAGACTAGAATAACTGCCCAGCCAACCTTGGCCCAATGAAGGGGACTCACATGGTAAACTACATAAACAGCCGTGGTTTTAAGTTGCAAGATTTGGGGATAGTTTGCTTTGCGGCAAAACTGGGTCATTGGCAGGAGAGGACCAGTTATTCCTGCTCCTGACCTTCATGCACAGCTCAGCAGACAAGGAGGTGGGAGAGGTAAATAAATATGCAAAACAACAGGGAATGGAGACAGGTCTCTGGGTCATAGGTCACCCAAGAAGTGGACTGGGGAGGATGGAGAAGTGGATGGGTGTCACCAGTGAGTTCAGAGCTGAGCCCAACTGATAGCCAGCTGTTGGTGTGCCCGCAAAGCCCCAATCTCCCCTGATTTTCTCGCTGGGCAGATACATAGTTCCTTGACTCCTATTCTGGGCAAAGCAACAGACAGGGTTTTGTTCTGGAGTCTGAAAGGAACTTAAAGTTTTATAAGACAGCTGCTGAATCTTACCACAAGGGTGCTTAATTTCTGGAGTTTAGAGTCCAAGTGGGAACAATGACAGAGGGAAGAAAAACGTCTTTGGAGAGGACCTACTCAGAATTTCCAATGTCTTCTAGCTCTCAAGGGCACCCCATTAGGAGTAAGAATTTGCTCCAGCCTGGTCAGGGGATAGAATGGTAAATGCGAACAGCTGTTGCTCTGTAAGGGTCTGGTCTGGAAGGCTCCATGACAGGATTGAATGTTGGCAGTTTACATCTGCAAAGGGTCTTAAAGGTTGTCTTGTGAGAAATCTCTCATCCACTTGAGTGCTTCATTTTATTTTTATAGTTATTGTTTTATGGACACAAGCAAAACCTGAATATATTCTCCTGGGAAAGCAGTCCTACAAGAGCAGCATTGCCTCTTGGAGCCATGGCGCCCTCACCCACCCTTGCAAAGGCAGCCTTTGTCCACATCTTCCTAACCCCCAACTGTTTACATTCATATAAAAATGGATATATGTTCATGAATCTATTTTCCTATTGCTATATTATGGGATCATGCCAAGTACAATGTTTTTAATTTATTTTCTCACTGACCAGTATGTTTTGGAGATCTTTTTGCTGCGTGTATGGAGGTCAAATTCATTTTTTTAAAGGCTGCATTGTATTCCATTATATGGATTTCCATGTTCCCTTAACTACTTCATAACTGATAGGAAATGTAGGCTGCTTCCACTTTAGTTGGCTATCATAAACCTCAAAGTAAGAAACACCTTTGTGCATAACTCTTTGAGCATATATGAGTATTTCTTTAGGGCAGATCCCTAGAAATGGAATTGCTAGAACAGAGGGCACATGTATTTCTCAGGTATGGCCTAATTTGCTGCCTGCTGCAGGGAAGTTATTCAATTAGCTTTTCATTTCTTCTCCAATTGATTTTGGTCTATTCAGGTTTGGCCTCTTCTTTAGTAAGTTTTTAAGATTTGTTTTTTTTCCCCTGGAAATCATCTATTACATTTAAATTTTCATATTTCCTGGTAATTATGCTTTCTATTTAGCCCTTTTAAAATTAATTTTATTTATTTATTTGAGAGAGAAAGAGCATGAGAGAGATCATAAGCAGAGGGGAGGGGTAGAGGGAGAAGCAGGCTCCCTGCTGAACAGGGAGCGGGATTTGGGCTTTCATCCCAAGGACCCTGACTGAGATCATGACCCGAGCTGAAGTCAGAGGCTTAACCAACTGAGCCACCCAGGTGCTCTATTCTGTATTTTCTCTTGATTAGATTTGCCAGAGGTTAATCTGTTTGTTGGTCTTTTCAAAGAATGAGTTTAATTCTTGTTAATTATTCTCTCTTTGGTTTTCTGGCCTGTTAATTTCTTTTATCATTATTAAATGCCCCTACATCTTTGGAACTATTCTGAAGAGCTTTTGTATAATTTTTCTGGTAGTATGTTTAATTCATTTAAAGATTTTTAGTTTTCTAATATGTGCATCTAAAGTTGAAAGTTTTCCCTTGAGAACAGCTTTTGATGTATTGTATTCTCATTTTTGTTCACTTTTAAATAATAATTTCCATTCTAATTTTTTTATCTAAAAATTATGTTTGGAAATTTTTAGAAGTTTTTATTTAAACTCCAGTTAGTTAGCAGACAGAGTGATATTAGTTTCAGGTGTACAATATACTGATTCAATGCTTACATACAATACCCGTGTTCATCACAATTACACTCCTTAATCCCAATCACCTATTTCACCCATTTTGTTTCTTAAATTCTACATGAGTGAAATTATACAGTATTGTCTTTCTTATATTTAGAAACATCTTAATATTTCTAAACAGACAGAGTCTTTTTTTGGCTATCCTTATGAAGCTAATTTCTTAGTTTATAGCATTGTAGTCTGAGAATATAGCTTGTATGACTTCTGCTTCAGGGAATATTTTTTTCTAGAGTTTATTTGTATAAGGTGTGTGTGTGTGTGTGTGTGTATTTGGGTGAATGACTTAATATATGGTAAAATTTGTGGAAATTTCATGTTGGTTAGAAAAGAACGCTTTTTCTCTTTCTGTCTCTCTCTCTCATCAAGTTTATTATTATGGCATACAAAATCCCTATGTCTTGAAGGTTTGGGTTATTTAATGAGAGGGATAAACAAATCTTCCCTCTTTCCCACTCTCCTTCAGCTTTATTGAGATATATTGACATAGTGTTGTATAAGTTCAAGGTGTATGGTTTCATTTGATATGATATGATTTGATTTGATACACTTACACATCTGATACAGTTTTATGTTGCAAAATGATTACCGTAATAACATTAGCTAACACTTCCATCATAATTACCATTTTTTGTGGTGAGAATATTTAAGATCTAGTCTCTTAGCAACTTTCAAGTGTATAGTACAGTATCATTAGCTGTAATCATCACCATGCTGTACATCAGATCCCCAGAACTTGTTAATTTTATAGCTGCAAGTTTGTGCCCTTTGGCCAATATCTCCCCATTTCCCCCACCTCCCATCCACGGTAATTACCATTCTACTTTCTGTTTCTATGAGTTTGGCTGTTTTAGATTCCACATATAAATGAGATCATACAGTATTTGTCTTTCACTGCATGATTCATCTCACTCAGCATAATGCCCTCAAGTTTCATCCAGGTTGTTGCAAATGGCAGAATTTCCTTCTTTCTCATGGCTGAATACTAAATTCCATCACATATCACATCTTCATCCATTCATCCATTAGCACTTAGGTTGTTCGCCTACCTTGGCTATTGTGAATAATGTTGCAATGAACATGGAGGTGCAGACATCTCTTTGAGTTTCTGTTTTCATTTACTTTGGATATATAACCAGAAGTAGTATTGCTGGATCATACAGTAGTTCTAGTTTTAATTTTCTGAGGAAACTTCATGATGTTTTCTCTAGTGGCTACACCAATTTACATTCCCACTGGCAGTACAGAAGTGCTTCCTTTATTCCACACCCTTGCCAGCGTTTGTTATCTCTTGTCTTTCTTTCTTTCTTTTTTTTTTTTAAAGATTTTATTTTATTTATTTGACAGACAGAGATCACAAGTAGGCAGAGAGGCAGAGAGAGAGAGGAGGAAGCAGGCTCCCTGCTGAGCATAGAGCCCGATGTGGGACTCGATCCCAGGACCCTGAGATCATGACCTGAGCCGAAGGCAGAGGCTTTAACCCACTGAGCCACCCAGGCGCCCCTCTTGTCTTTCTTGATGATGGCCATTCTAACAGTTCTGAGGTGATATCTCATTGTGGTTTTGATTTATAATTCCCTTATTATGAAGCAATGTTGAGTATTTTTCATCATGTACCTCATGGCCATTTGTGTATCTTCTTTGAAAAATGTCTATTCAAGTCCTTTGCCCATTTTTAAATTAGATTGTTTGGGTTTTTTGCTATTGATTTGTATAAGTTCTTTATATATTTTGGATATTAGCTCTTTGTCAGATACATGATTTACAAATATTTTTCCCTTCCACAATTTGCCTTTTCATTTAGTTGATTTTGTTGGTCATTTCTTTTGCTGTGCAGAAGTTTGATGCAATTCTACTTACAGCTGACTCTTGAACAAGGTAGGAGTTATGGGCACCAATCTCCATGTGGTCGAAAATCCATGTATAAGCTGACTACCCCAAAACTTAACTACTAGTAGTTTACTGTTGACCAGAAATTTTACTGAACCATAATGATTAATATATTTTTATATGTTATATATATATTTATATTGTATTCTTACAATAAAGTAAGCTGGAGAAAAGAAAATGTTTTTAAGAAAATCATAAGGAAGAGAAAATACACTCAGAATACTGTAGGTATATTTATTGAAAAATGTCTGCACATAGGAAGGCCAGGCCGGCACTGGAATGGTAGGCAGCAACAGGACTAGCCCCTGGGAGATGATGTTCTGAAGTCTGGCGGCTTTGGTTTATTAGAGATAGCCACCAGGCAGGCTGTGGCTGGTGATATGGGCTTGGAGGTACAGTACAGCTGCCTCAACTGCCTGGAGGTATACCGGTTAATGTGGTATATCACATTATTGTTTTGTGTATGTTTACCAATCCTTGCATCTCAAGATAAATCTCACTTAAGGTATATGATACTTTTAGTGTACTGTTAGATTTGGTTTGCTAATATTTTGTCAAGAATTTTTGCATCCATATTCTTTAGGGATATTGGTTTGTAGTTTTCCTTCCTTGTAGTATCTTTTCCTGACTTTGGATTCAGGGTAATGCTGGTCCTATAAAATGAATTTGGGAGTGTTCCCATCACTTCAATTTTTTAAAAGAGTTTGAGAACGATTGGCATTAATTCTTCTTTAAATGTTTGGTAGAATTCACCAGGGAAACCATCTAGTTCTGGGCTTTCTGTGTTGTGAAGTTTTTGATTGCTGACTCAATCTTTATTTGTTACTGGTCTGTTCAGATTTTCTATTTTTTCTTGATTCAGTCTTGCTTAGTTATATATTTCTATGAAAGTATCCATTTCTTCTAGTTTAATCTGATTGTTGGTGTATAACTACCAGTAGTAGAATGTCAATACTTAAATATTTTGCCCATTTTAAAATTGGGTTGAACATTTTCTAACTCCTTCTATTAGTCAGTATTTTCCTGATACCAAAGCAGACAAAGACATCATGAGAAAAATTAAACTATCAGTCAATATCTCTTATGAATATAGACACAATAATCCTCAATAAAACACTAGCAAATTGAATGCAGCAACATATAAAAATAATTATACACCATGACTAAATAGAATTTATCCTGGGAATGCAAGATTGCTCAAATCCAAAAATCTATTAATGTAACATACCATATAGATAGAAAACAGGACACAAGCCACATGATCCTCTCAATAGATGTAGAAATGGTATTTGATAAAATTCAACACATTTTTATAACAACAACAACAACAACAACAATTACCAAAGTAACAATAGAAGCGAATTTTCTTAACCTGATAAAGCATATCTGTGAAAAACCATAATTAACAATACTCAGTGGTGAAGGACTAAAAGCGTTTCCTCTAAGATCAAGAACAAGACAAGGATGTCTGCTCTTGCCATTTATATTCAACATTGTACTAGAGCTTTTGATAGGCAATCAGGCAAGAACATGGATGGGGGAGGAGGGCATCTAGATTGGAAAGAGAGAAGTAATACTACCTTTATTTGCAGATGACATGATCTTGTATATAAAATCCTAAGGAATCCACTGAAGAACTGTTAGAATGAATAAACAAGTTGAACAGGTTGCAAGTGTAAGATCAAAATTTTAAAAATCAATTGTATCCTTATATACTTGCAATGAAAAATGCAAAAATAAAACTAAGAAAACAATTCCACTTACAATAACATCAAAATGAATTTAAAAGTATAAAGTATGGTTGGTATGCCTGCATGGCTCAGTTAGTTAAACATCTGTCTTGGGTTTAGGACATGGTCACAAGGTCCTGGGATCAAGCCCCGCATCAGGCTTCCTGTTCAGTGGGGAGTCTGCTTCTCCCTTTCTCTATGCCATTCACTCTGCTTATGCTCTCTCTCTCTCTCACTTGATAAGTAAATAAAATCTTTTTTTAAAAAAAAAACCTAAAATATCATTGAAATAATTAAAATTGGATTGTCTATCTTTTATTATTGAGTCGTAAATGTTCTTTACATATTCTGAACAAGTTTTTTTTTTATCAGATACATGATTTGCAAGTATTTTCTCTTAATCTGTAGCTTGTCTTTTCATTTTCTTAATGGTGTCTTTGTAGTGCAAACATTTTTCATGTTGATGGAGTCAAATTATAATTTAAAAAATGGATAGTTCTGTTGGTATCATATCTAAGTAATCTTTGCCTAACCCAAAGACATGAACATTTTCTCTTATGCTTTTCTCTAAAAGTTTTATAGTTTTAGCTCTGACATTTACGTCAATGATTTATTTTTTATTAATTTTTGTTCATGGTTTGGGATAAGGATCTAAAATCATCTTGCATATGGTTATCCAATCGTGACAGAATTATATGTTTAAAAAAATCTATTCACTACTGTGACACATTATGCAAATATCAACATAAATGTAAGGGTTTGTTTTTGTATGATGTTTTGTATGTATTAATTCTGTTTGTGTCTACACTTATGTTTGCACTATACTGTCTTGACTACCATAACTTTATAGTAAGTTTTAAAATTGTGATTTTAAACCCCTTCAATTTTATTCTTCTCCTTCAAGATCCTTCTGATTTAACTTTTCAGATAAATTTTAAGAACATCTTGACAATTCCCCCCAAGAAAACAGTTAAAATTTTGACAGAAATTACAATGAATCTATAAATTAATTTGGGATAATTACAATCATTTTTGATCTTTCAGTCCATGAATAGAACAAAAATATTTATTTATTTGAATTTTTTTTAGTTTCTCTGAGCAACATTTTTAGCAGTTTTCTGTGCACAATCTTGTACTTATTTTGTAAAATTTATTTCTAAAATTGTAATGCTTTTTGATGTTATTGTGCATGGAATTATTTTCTTAATTTTATTCTTGGGTCATTCATTGTGAATATACACAAATACAATTAATTTTTGTATATTTAACTTGTTATTAGTTGCTGAACTTGTTGATTAGTTCTACTCTTTTGATTTTCTATATATAGGATTATGTTGTCTGTGAATTAAAACTATTTTAATTCTATTTTCCAATTTGGATACTTATTATTATTTTTTAATCTAATTGTACTAAGTAAAACCTCCAGTATAAGGCTGAATAGATGTGATGAAAACAGGCATCCTTGTTTTTGCCCCAATGTTAGGGGAAAGAATATAGTCTCTTATCATTAAATATGGTATTGGATGTAGATTTTTCATAGATGTCCTTCAGGTTGAAGAAATTTCTTCCTTTCTTTTTTTTTTTTAATTTCTTTTTTTCAGCAACAGTATTCATTGTTTTTGCACCACACCCAGTGCTCCATGCAATCCGTGCCCTCTCCAATACCCACCGCCTTGTTCCCCCAACCTCCCACCCCCTGCCCCTTTAAGACCTTCAGGTTGTTTTTCAGAGTCCATAGTCTCTCATGGTTTATCTCTCCTTCCAATTTCCCTCAATTCCCTTCTCCTCTTCATCTCCCCATGTCCTCCATGTTATTTGTTATGCTCCACAAATAACTGAAACCATATGATAATTGACTCTCTCTGCTTGACTTATTTCACTCAGCATAATCTCTTCCAGTCCCGTCCATGTTGATACAAAAGTTGGGTATTCATCCTTTCTGATAGAGGCATAATACTCCATAATGTATGTGGACCACATCTTTCTTACCCATTCATCCGTTGAAGAGCATCTTGGTTCTTTCCACAGTTTGGCGACTATGGCCATTGCTGCTATAAACATTGAGGTACAGATGGCCCTTCGTTGCACTATATCTGTATCTTTGGGGTAAATACCCAGTAGTGAAATTGCAGGGTCATAAGGAAGCTCTATTTTTAATTTCTTGAGGAATCTCCACACTGTTCTTCAAGGTGGCTGCACTAACTTGCATTCCCACCAACAGTGTAATAGGGTTTCCCTTTCTCCACATCCTCTCCAACACATGTTGTTTCCTGTCTTGCTAATTTTGGCCCTTCTAACTGGTGTAAAGTGGTATCTCAAAGTGGTTTTAATCTGAATCTCCCTGATGGCTAGTGATGATGAACATTTTTTCATGTGTCTGATAGCTATTTGTATGTCTTCATTGGAGAAGTGTCTGTTCATATCTTCTGCTCATTTTTTGATATGATTATCTGTTTTGTGTGTGTTGACTTTGAGGAGTTCTTTATAGATCCAACCTTTTGTCAACCTTTTGTCTGTACTGTCATTTGCAAATATCTTCTCCCATTCCGTGGATTGCCTCTTTGTTTTGTTGACTGTTTCCTTTGCTGAGCAGAAGCTTTTGATCTTGATGAAGTTCCAAAAGTTCATTTTCACTTTTGTTTCCTTTGCCTTTGGAGACATATCTTGAAAGAAGTTGCTGTAGCTGATATCGAGGTTACTGCCTATGTTCTCCTCTAGGGTTCTGATGGATTCCTGTCTCACGTTGAGGTCTTTTATCCATTTCAAGTTTATCTTTGTGTACTGTGTAAGAGAATGGTTGAGTTTCATTCTTCTACCTATAGCTGCCCAGTTTTCCCAGCACCATTTATTGAAGAGACTGTCTTTTTTCCACTGTATATTTTTTCCTGTTTTGTTGAAGATTATTTGACCATAAAGCTGAGGGTCCATATATGGGCTCTCTACTCTGTTCCACTGGTCTATGTGTCTGTTTTTATGCCAGTACCATGCTGTCTTGGTGATCACAGCTTTGTAGTAAAGCTTGAAATCAGGTAATGTGATGCCCCCAGTTTTATTTTTTGTTTTTCAGCATTTCCTTAGCAATTTGGGGTCTTCTGATTCCATACAAATTTTAGGATTATTTGCTCCAGCTCTTTGAAAAATACCGGTAAAATTTTGATTGGAATGGCATTAAAAGTATAGATTGCTCTAGGCAGTATCGACATTTTAACAATGTTTATTCTTCCAATCCAAGAGCATGGAATGGTCTTCCATACTTTTGTTTCTTCTTCAATATCTTTCATGAGTGTTCTGTATTCCTTGAGTACAGATCCTTTACTTCTTTGGTTAGGTTTATTCCAAGGTATCTTATGGTTCTTGGTGCTAGAGTAAATGGAATCGATTTTCTAATTTCCCTTTCTGTATTTTCATTGTTAGTGTATAAGAAAGCCACTGATTTCTGTACATTGACTTTGTATCCTGCCACGTTACTGAACTGCTGTATGAGTTCTAGTAGTTTTGGGGTGGTGTCTTTTGGGTTTTCCATATAAAGAATCATGTCATCTGTGAAGAGAGAGAGTTTGACTTCTTCATTGCCAATTTGGATACCTTTTATTTCTCTTTGTTGTCTGATTGCTGTTGCTAGGACTTCTAATACTACGTTGAACAAGAGTGGTGAGAGTGGGCATCCTTGTTGTGTTCCTGATCTCAACGGGAAGGCTGCAAGCTTTTTCCCATTGAGGATGATATTTGCTGTGGATCTTTTATAGACAGATTTGATGAAGTTCAGGAATGTTTCCTCTATCCCTGTATTTTGAAGCGTTTTAATCAGGAACGAATGCCGGATTTTGTTAAATGCTTTTTCTGCATCAATTGAGAGGACCATGTAGTTCTTTTCTCTTCTCTTATTGATTTGTTCTATCATATTGATTGATTTGTGAATGTTGAACCATCCTTATAACCCAGGGATGAATCCCATCTGGTCATGGTGGATAATCTTTTTAATGTACTGTTGGATCCTGTTTGTTAGGATCTTGTTGAGAATCTTAGCATCCATATTCATCAATGATATTGGTCTGAAATTCTTTTTTGGTAGGGTCTTTGCCTGGTTTGGGGATCAGGGTAATGCTGGCTTCATAAAAAGAGTCTGGAAGTTTTCCTTCTGCTTAAATTGTTTGAAACAGCTTCAGGAGAATAGGTGTTATTTCTTCTTTGAAAGTTTGATAGAACTTCCCAGGGAATTTGTCAGGTCCTGGGCTCTTGTTTTTTGGGAGGTTTTTGATCACTGCTTCAATCTCGTTAGTAGATATTGGTCTATTCAGGTTGTCAATTTCTTCCTGGTTCAATTTTGGAAGTTTATAGTTTTCCAGGAATGCATCCATTCATCTAGGTTGCTTAGCTTATTGGCATATAATTGTTGATAATAACTTCTGATGATTGTTTCTACTTCCTTGGTGTTAGTTGTGATCTTTCCCTTTTCATTCATAATTTTATGAATTTGGGCTTTCTCTCTTTTCTTTTGGATTAGTGTGGCCAATGGTTTACCGATCTTATTGATTCTTTCAAAAAATCAGCTTCTAGATTCATTGATACGTTCTACTGTACTTCTGGTTTCTACCTCATTGATCTCTGCTCTAATCTTGATTACTTCCCTTCTTATGTGTGGAGTTGGTTTGATCTGTTGTTGGTTCTCCAGCTCTTTAAGGTGTAGAGCCAGCTGGTGTATTCTGGATTTTTTGATTTTTTTGAGGGAGGCTTGGATGGCTATGTATTTCCCCCTTAGGACTGCCTTTGCTGTATCCCATAGGTTTTGGACCGAAGTGTCTTCATTCTTTTTGGTTTCCATGAATTGTTTAAGTTCTTCTTTGATCTTCTGGTTGATCCAAGCATTCTTAAACAAGGTGGTCTTTAGCTTCCAGGTGTTTGAGTTCCTTCCAAACTTTTCCTTGTGATTGAGCTCCAGTTTCAAAGCACTGTGATCTGAGAATATGCAGGGAATAATGTCAGTCTTTTGGAGAAATTTCTTTCTATTCTGAGTTTGCTGAGAGTTTTATCATTCATGGGTGCTGGATTTTGTGAAATGTTTTTCTGCATCTGTTGAAATGGCCAAACAGTTTTGGTCTCTCATTCTATTAACATGGTGTATTACATTAATTGTGGAATTTTGGGGGGTGTTAAACCAACCTTGAAATATTGGATAAATCCTGTTTGGTTGTGCTATATTATTTTTTACATGTTGCTGCATTCAGTTTGCTAATAATTTCTTGAGATTTTTTTGCATTGTACATTCATAAGGGATATTGGCTTTACTATCAGGATAATCTTAGTCTGACAGAATGAATTAGAAAGTTTTTTTCTCCTCCTTTATTTTCTGTGTAAGAGTTTCTGAAGGATTAGTATTAATTCTTCTTTAGATGTTTGGTAGAATTTACCACTGAAGCCACCTGGGTTGTTACTTTCACTTGTTGGAAAACTTCCAATTACTACTTCAATGTCTTTACTTCTCTTTAAATCTAGTCAATTTTTTTTTAACTTCTTGAGTCATTTTGTTAAATTTTTGCTTTTCTAGGTACCTCTCCATTTCAACTAAGCTGTCTAATTTGCTGGCATACAAGTGTTCATAGTATTACGCTATTTAATATTTAAACATTTAACATTAAAAGTATTTCCTGGGCATGGACATCTTTGCCTTCTGTTGCAAATAATGTCAATCCCTTTCAGCAGGAGATCTGCCAGTCTTGTGGCCTGTCCCACTGAGATAGAATCCCTGTGCTACAGGACTGGAGTTGGGGGAAATGGGAACTGCTGAAAACTAAAAGATTCCTCCCATTTCTATAAGCACATCCAATTTGTTGTATGCTTTGGTCAATCTTCAGAATCATTAAAGGTTGTTTATTAAAATTTTGTTCAGTTTTATTACTTCTTTTTGGTGAAAGGATTTTCCAAGTTTATTCTTCAGCTGTTTTGGAAGTCTTTCTCCCACCTCCACCATTTGCATTTATTTCAGTTATTTATACAAATGCAAAGTTATTCCTGCTATCTTATTTTAGTTTTATATTTACCACACTTCATGGTCTCATTCCCTGCAGGTTGCTTTTTAGCAAATTGACTACATTTTCTTTAATCCTTTTCCTTCTTAATGATGTAAGAATTTAGAGAATATTTTTTGTCTTCTGGCAGTTATCTTTAACTTCTAAATAAATACTTGAAAACACATTTTTCTATTCACACTTAAAGTTAATAAGGGTCTATATAACCTTTCCGAATAAAACATGACCTTAGCATGTTTTTATTTTTCTAGTCTCTCCACCAACTCCCTACTGCCCCCACTGCAGTAACTTCCCTTGTTAAGACCATTTAGCATTTTATCTTTAATCTTAATTATTATTATTTTTGTTAAGTAATCAATGCCTTTTTTAGGTGGCTGTGAATTTTCTTCATTTTTTTTGCCACCATTCTTTTTTCACTGCCTCCCCCACCCCAGCCATCACTCACATGGTCATTGTCTAGTCTAGACTTTGCCATCCATAATAAATGAATCAGTACCTAATTCTCTAATTTAAATATCCCAGTATCTGAACATAATTGCCTTTCCTTCTATGTCATTACTCTGGTTCTGTCTTGGAAGAAGATATCTGATTTTACTGAAGCTTTCAAATCTTTGACTTTATCTTTTATCATCGTCCTTCACTGTCTATTTCCCTCCCTGCTCCCTTTAGATTATAGAGACAATGCAGTATAACTATCTTCTTGTAAACACCCTTTGTCCCTCTCTCCCTTCATAATTACTCCTGGAAAAACAACCCTGTTAAACCCTAGTTTTCTGCTTTCTCCATGTTTGTACCCAAGAAGCTGAATAATACTGGGAAAATGACATTAAATTACTTCAAATTTGTGGCTTTAGATCTCACGTGGACACTCAACACATCAGACATGCCTACTATTCTCCCCCAATAAGGTTATCCTTCTACCCTCTCAAACAGCTATTTCACTTCTCTTCTACCCTTAAGCCTCCAATATCCTCTCACCTCATAATCTCAGCTAAGACCTTAACTCCAACTTCATAGAGAAAATCAATTAATTAGAAGGAGAGTGACCTTGTCCTTCTACCTTTTGTCTGACATTCTGCCTGCATTTGTACCCCAATTTATAATGGAAGATTTGCACCATGTCCTGTTTGAGGTCTGCGTTTCACCCTGGTTCCCTCTCTCAACTCAAGGATTCCCTATTCCCATTATCTCCTTTCTGTCCTCTATCAATACTTTTTCCCTTTCAACTAGGTCATCTCAGACACACATACTTTAATATCTCCCATCTTAAATAAGATCCTTTTCATCTAAAATCTCCTTCTAGCTTTCCGATTTCCCTGTTCTCAGTCATGGCTAATTCATCAAAACATGTAAATATAAGCAAATCTTTCAAATTCCTTGCCTACAATTTTCACACCAGTTACTCCAGCCACATTCAATCCACACTGACAGGGCTTTTCTTAAGGTTGCCTTTGACCTACATCTTGACAAAGCTGAAGGTCAGTTTTCTGTTCCCATCTGACTTCTCAGTGGCATCTGATCCAATGGACCCTTCACATCTTTGAAACACTACTTCATCTGATTCTGAGATAACACATTCTTCTTTTTTTTCCCTCTCTGCCCCACTGCCCATGCTTCCTCAGACTCTTTAGTTGGCTGCTGCTTCTGTGCTAGATCTTGAAATGCTATGATGCCCAAGTTTCTTTACTTGGCCCTTTTCTCTATCTAGACACTATGGGTGGTGTCCTATAGTCTCAGGTATATATACATATATGACTCAAAGTTTAAATAGCAACCAGATCTTTCCTCTGAGTTTTAGACGTATGTATTCCACCATCTACACAATGTTTTCACTTGTTTGCCTATCAAACATCTCCTACTTCATGTATTCAAAAAGATGGCTATAATATTCTCCCCCATACTAGCCTCCACCCTCTAGGTCATCCCTGTAGTACAACATGTCACCACCCTCTATCATTTTAGTCCAATTTACCTTCCTCTCTCCCCAAACAACTTTAATAATTTTAATAGCCTCCTTAATTATCTTACTATCTCACCCTTGTCTCCATAACAGTCAGAATAAAATAAAGACTGAAATGTTTTAGGTCTAGAGAAAAGTAACTTCCACATAACCATAATTCAACATAAGAAATAAAATACTACTGAGATAGTTGAAGCCTCCATGATATCCTCTCTTACTCCCCTGTCTGGGAGTTACTGTCCCTTTTAATTTGGTAGCTATTATTTCCACACATGTATTTATATCTTTATACTCTAATATATATATATGTATAAAGTATATATATGAGTATATATATACTCTTTCTCTCTCTCTCTCTATATATATATATATACTGTGTGTATATATATATACACACACCCTAATATATATATATATGAGTGTATATATATATGAATATATATTTATATCTTTATACTCTAATATATATATACTTTATACAGTACATTTATATATATACTGTATATATATTCTTTTTAAATATATATATAAATATAGTATATATAAAATATATATATCTAATATATATATTAGAGTATATATATACACACACACACACATATATATCCCTAAGTAATATGTACTTTTGTTTTTCATGCTTTATAACACTTTAGAAACATTATGCACCTAGAAAATAAGAATATAGTTTGCTTCAGAAAATAGTTCTTTGACTTGAGAAGTTTCTAACCTGCTAAACTCAAGCCACTGTGTGGGACTTTTTATCCCTTGGCTTCATATGTTTTCCTTAGGGATGCCTGTGACATTCCAAATGACTGCAGTTCCCTTTTTTTCTAACCTCAAGATAATGGCATCCACATTTGAGCAATTCACGTATAGACTTTTGACTCTTATTTTATGAACTGACCCACCCTTGGCTTATTCTGATTTTTCCTTTGTCCCCACTTTTCACTGACATTACTTGAAATCATGCATATATTTGTATAAGTGACTAAAAAACTTTTTCTAATAATTGGGCAAGGCCTAGGTAAGTAAATAAGTAAGTAAATTTGACACATCCTAGAAGAAAGAGAAGAATTTGATACAGACCCCTTGCATGGTTGTCGTAGAAAGCCTTCTTTTTTTTGCATTCAGGATTTTGTGCCACCACAACTGACCAGCTCACCTTGTACTATCACAGAGGCTAATCTGATATTTTATTAACATTTTAGGATTAACTGCATTATTCAAAACTGCATTGTAAAGCACCACAATCCATAAACCAGCTGCTTAAACAATTTATCATGCAATGTCAACACAATGACATTCCACGTCTCCCTTGCCATTGAAGTAGGGAGGTGCAGTAAGGATGTAGGAAGTTTCTCTCAGAATTCATATTTATAATATATTTATGGTCACCTTCATTAAACTTTATGTTTCTTTGAAATAATTCCAGTGTTCAGTTTCTAGGAGAGGTGCGTACCAAGGAAGGCTGTTGTTTTGTCAGAAGGTGAGTCTGTGGGGCACCTGGGTGGCTCAGGTGCCTCTGAGCCTCTGCCTTCGGCTCAGGTCATGGTCTCAGGGCCCTGGAATCGAGCCCTGCATCGGGCTCTCTGCTCTCCAGGGAGCCTGCTTTCCTCTCTTTCTGCCTGCCTCTCTGCCTATGTGTGATCTCTGTCTCTCAAATAAATAAGATCTTTAAAAGAAGAAGAAGAAGAAGAAGAAGGAGAAGAAGAAGAAGAAAGAGAGGAAGGTGAGTCTGTAGGAAGACAAGGAACATGGAAGTTGTCTTCAGACATAAAAATGACTACCACAGGGGAAAATGACCAGACTTTTTCTGTGTGGCCCCAAGAGTCAGAAGCAAGCCGTTAGGCTGGGATCAGTAATGGAAAGAAACTTTCTCAGGGTCAAAGCCTGCCAAAGATGGAATGGCTTATTTGTTGTTATTTTAGGTCTTGAGACAAATAAAATTGAGAATGTTAGTGTGATCAGCTGTGTCCTCTGGCTGGCAAAAACAAAGACTCCATCAGCCGTGAAAAAAGAAGATACTACCAGTGCTAAAATGTTTACAGATATTCCTAGTCTACAACTATGAATTAAAGATGACAAATTCTGAATGCTTAAGAATTTCACAAAGATTAAAAAAAGGAATTTCATGAAGATATTATAACAGTGTGGACATTTGGGGGGAAGGGCATGAGAGACTCTCAGAGTCTCATTATCCTCATTTATTCTGTTTGGATTTTTCTGAGGTGGCAGATAGGAATCCTGTATGCTAACGAAGGGGGCTGTGAGCAAAGAAAGTTCGAGGACTCCTATTTGACTCTGCTACAGCTCACTTGGAGCTCAGCCTCCTACTTGGAGTGAACCAATGGAAGGGATGAATAAGAATTCATCTATTCTGGTATCTGAAGTGCTAACCAAGGACAGCATGCCCAAGAATTTGTGAAAGGAAGTGATTAGACACTGGGTAAGTCACTGCCAATATATTTCATTCTGATTTTCGTATTAATGGCTAAATGTGTATCTTATCTTTTAGTAATCTGGAATTCTGGCAGTCTTATTTGAAAGGCAGTATTTCATAATAAGCATTAATACTTGTGAATTTGAATTTCATATTCTAACCTGCCTTTCACACTTTGCACATGTCCAGTGGCCATGGCCTCCAATGGCCAGAGGTGGTAGAAAAAGACCAAAGCGGCTCACCTCAGTAGCACTGTGCATCTCTCTCTCGTCTACCCTAGATCAGCCTGGGGCACCTGCTCAGGTGTATCAAATGTGTATCAGTGTATCAAATGGCACCGCCATTTTGATACCCACTGTCCAGGCTATGCCATGGAGAAAACCTTGACCATTAGGGAGATAGAAGCTGGCTTTCTCTCCTTCTCCACTTGCCTTTCCCAGTGCTCTACTCCTATTACTTAGGATAGTTTCCCCAAATGTGCCACTGGCATGCAAGCCCTGGTCCCGGGCTCTGCTTTTGGAAACAAACTAGGTGAAGATTAGCACCAATTTGTTTTATTTAGGGGCAAGTTCCTTTCGTTTGCTGGACTTCTGTTTCCTCTTCATTGAAATGAGAGAATTTGGTTTATTCATTCCTTCCAGCTGTAAGAGTCTATAAAATAGAGGAAAAGTGTCAAGAATTTCAGGAAATCCCATCTTCCTCAATAATTCTTTTATCAATATTCAAGTGATTTAACCACAGTTCAGATAAGGTTTCCATAGTTTTAAATACTTCCATTCTTCCTTGTGTGGGTGCCACAATGACTGTTTTGTGGCTTTTTATCTCCCTAGCCTTCAGACCTTATCCTAAAATAGCAAGAAAAAAAGTTTTTAGGGACCTTAGCAAGGCCAATGGCTATAGGTAGCTCCTGCTACTTTCCTATCTTTCACAATTAGTGCTCTGCCAGAGAAGCTCGGAATGGGGTTGGGTCTCTGTAAGTGACCACACGTTGCTGAGCCCAAGAGTCATGAAGGGCAGGGCAGAGATGATATGCTGTCACCAAACACTGGCCTTGGATCACATGGACCAATGAAAGAATGAAGATGATGAAGCAGCTCTCTACTCAGAAATTTCACCCTGAAGGAAGACCTAGGAAAACTGGAATGAACACATTTTAGGGAATAGAAGATTCCCATTCAGAACAAATTTTAAGGCTATTTAAGGTTGAGACAAAATACTCAGCACTAATAATGCAGTTTGCTGCTTATTGATTGGTTGCTCCTGCTTTGAATAGCACACATCAGGAGAAAGGTGGATTGTGGTCAGAAGTCAGATTTTTTATGCTCAGTTGGAGGGGGGCGTTGTCATGGTGTCAGGATGCTTGGCAGAACTTCCAGCTTCTAGGGAGTGTGGACCACAACTGATGACATGTGCACAAAGGCAACGTTGCAGGAGTTTGTAGGGGTGGGGTGGTAAAGATGCCAACCAGTGGAGGTTTCTTTGTCATAATTTCCAAATCTAGCCACTTTCCTCAGTCCAGGCACCATCAACTCTCTAGTGAATGGCCTTTTCATTGGTCTTCTTGTTCTCACTTTGACTTGTGCCCCTCCTCCTCCATTCTTTCTGTATGTAAGAGCCAGTGTGTTCTTTCAAGTGTAAGTCACTTGAAAGAAAAAATAAAAAATACATACAATGTAAGTCACATCATGTCTGCCCCCACCCAAAATCCTTCTAGGGAGTCTCACTGCCTTAGAGCAAACTACAAGGTCCTACCTGATCTGCCCTAGATCTTCAATCCCACCCCCTCCTTTTCTCCCATGCTTCAACCATGCTGCCCTTCTCTCCCTTCCTGAAGCATTCAAATGTCTTTATTCTCTTGGGACTTTGTGCTGGTGACATGCTCTGTTTTGCCCCTGAGTTTCCCTGCAGCTGGCTCCTTCTCACTAGTCAGGTATCAATTCAAATGTCACCTCTCTGTGAAGCTGTTCCCTGATGCTTTGAAATCCTTGTATTACATTGCCTTGTTTAATTGACTTTACAGCATTGTCATTATCTGGAAATATCTTCATTATTTATTGACTTATTGTTTTCTTTCCTCACCTAGTAGAATTGTGCTCTAGGAGAGCAGGGGCCTCTGTGTTTTGTTGGGCACCGAGTACTCAGCAGTATGGATTGTTCCTGGGATTTATTAGCTGCTCAATAAATCTGGGTTGAATGTGCTAACTCTCAAATGTTCTCAAGGGTCATCAGTAGTGTTCAGAAGGATCAAGAGTCTTCCCAAGAAAGAGTGCTCCCCATGTCCAAAGGGGTGTGTCAGAAGGAATTCGAAAGATGAAAATCTGGGTGATGTTGGAGATGAGGAGGCACTCTTATTCTCAGTAATTCATTCTGAGGAAGGCTCTTGTGCAGTGAGAAGCCACAAACACAGGAGGCCAAGCTCTTTGTATCTGATAACACTCCATACATAGCCTATCCTATTAGTATGGATATGTAGCAGAACTTCTGCCAGTAGACTGCTCTGAGGCTGACTAACTGGCAGACTGTGTGCTCTTAGGCACAACCTGAAGGTGCACAGGGTCCTCTACCACCAATTCCCAGGTATTTCCTATGCAGCACTTGGGAGGTCAGGAAGAGAATGAGGGTCAACTGGACATTGACTTGGTCCCCAGAGGTTGAGTGAGAAAAGGGACCATCTGACTGTCCCTTTGTCTCTTTTGGGCTAGACAGAGCTGGCCTTGGGGTCGGCTGTGAACAAGAATTTGCTGCAGCAAGAACTTGGTAGCCCAGCTTTTAATTTGGATCCATGAGAGGGTTGAAGTGATTGATGTCGAGGAAGTGGAGCTTGAAGAGTGGGGCAGACACCCAGGTGTGCTGGTCCTTTCATCTTCACATCAAATGCTACCTGGTGAGTTACAGGGCACAGACTGGGGGAGGGGGGCTGAGGGTAGGCAGCTGCTGCTCAAAGCAGAGATGGGGCCCTATGGCTGAAGATAGATCCTGGCTTCCTGTCAGACAGCTGGCTGTAAATAACAGGCTGCAATTTCCTGGGAGGGGCAGACAGGTAAGAGTCTCTTGATAGATGAAAGAGCTGGAGCTGGAGGTGATACACATAACAGAAATTTAATAAATAATTTATTATTCATTCATTCATTTGTTAATCTAACAAGGATCTATATAGCCTTACTCCTCAAAGGGTGGGCCGTGGCCCACAGTGTCAGTATCATCTTGTGAGAAGATGAGAGCCAGGGGGAGCTTGTCAGAAATTCAGATCCCAGGCTCACCTCGACCCTGATGAACTAGACTCAGCATTTGGATAAAACTGTCAGGGAATTCTTAACCATAGATAAGTCAGAAGGCTTGAGCTACAGGATAACTGTAATGGGCCACTACGGGGTAGGGCCCTGCAGGGATGCTAGGATGGTGCATCTGGCAAGTATCACGTCCCCAATATGAGTGCTTGGAGGGGGAGCTCCTTCTGCAGGTGTTACTTCTGAGAAGACACATTCCACACCTGCTTTATGCCTTTCCAAAGTTCCTATAACATCTGTCCACTCTAACAGGATAAGAACCTAAGTGACGATAGCTCCCAGGAGTGACAATACAGCAAGGCGGATATGAGTGCCTTTCCTTAATGGGGTTTGAGATTAAAGCCACTGGAGGCCCCAGTCCCTTCTCTCATATCCTCTCCCCAACCCCACTGAAATTCCCAAGATCCGCTACCAAAGAAAACCTGCTCTTCCTGAATGAGAGTCTATCAGGAATCACATACAGTCTGCGTGAATTTAAATCAATGAACATGGAGCCCTGGGTGTTATACGCAAACAATGAATCATGGAACACTACATTAAAAACTAATAATGTACTTTATGGTGACTAACATAACATAATAAAAAAATAAATAAGTCAATGAGCATTTGCATTTCTACACTCTAGATGGCTGTCACAGCTACTAAGCTGAAGGTAACAAACACGTGGGGGGAGGGGCATTTGGGAGCAGAGCGGTCACATTGTTCAGGTAAATTCTGTCATCTTAGAATGCAGGTCAAAATGAGCCGCCCCCCCCAAAAGAGGCCTGAAAAGCAGTTTATAGTTGACAAAAGTACTTTTTCCCTCATGTACCTGTTTTGTACTGAAGAAACTGAAGTTCAAAGGGATTGTGACTTTCCAAAATTGTATGACCAGGAAGTGGTAAAATTGAGATTCCAACCTGATTCTTTAACTAAAACAATTATATTCTGTATGTACTGTTAGGCTCCTTCTATAGGCAGGAGAATTCTTGGTTATCCAAGAAACCCCAAGTCCCTCATCTCTTTTCATTTCTTGTTAATTCACACAAAAAGAAATTTATCAAACACCTTCTTTATGTTGAGGAAAGGGGACAGCTACAAGAATAACATCCATCCATCCATCTATCTATCTATCTATCATCATCATCCATCCATCCATCCTTCCATCCATCCATCCGTGTACCCAATTGCTGTCTTCAGCCTCAAGAAACTTACAGACCAATAAAGGAGAAAAGACATACTGAGAAAACTGTATCACATGCAGGCCCCTTTGGTAGAAGCTAAATTTGCTTCAACACCTGATTTCTTGGCCCTGTAAAGACTCACATCTTCTCAGCAATGAAGACCAATTCTAGAGTTCACTCTCTTGAGGCTCTTTACCGCCAGTTCCTGAATTCAGTGTGCTAACAACATTTCATTCTGTGCTAGTGGACATGTGGAACTAAGCCACTGCACCACAATCCAGAAGAAAAATTCACTCGGGCATTTTGTGAGTTTAGATAAGGCATCGCCAAGTGGAGAGTCACAGAGGAGCAGTGGCATTATCGGAGTGTGGCCGCCCCGGCCCCATCTCTCTGCCCCTCACACCTTCTCCACTCAGGGAAGCTCCAACGCTTCTCTTCCTCTTTTAGGGTGAGTTGTTCACCCAGTTAGTTTCTAACCCCAAAGCTATACAACCACATATACCACGGTGCTCAGAGGAAGAAAGAACTTTCTCTTTGCCACCAGGACTTTAAAGGCAGTTGATATTTTATCTTTAAATAAACTCTTTTATTGACAGACAATATCCCGGCAGAGTGTACACACGAGAAGCATACCATTTGATAAATGTGCACAAAGAAAACACACCTGCATAACCAGAGTCCAAACTAAGGAACAAAACAACATCTTAGAGCCCCTAAGACAGTTGGCAATTTAAATAGCAAATTTTTCTTCGTGTTACAAATGCAAGAGAGGAACATAGAAAGTGCCATGAAGGGGGAGCAATGCCCTACCAGAAGGAGAGGCTAGATACTTTGTTCTGGCAAGAAGGAGAAAAGCAGACTTCAGAACTGTACCCTGCAAGACAGGCAGTGTTGGGTTAAAAAGAGAAAGGGGCAGGTGTGCCAAGGGGCGGGGGGAACCCTTGAGCGAAAGAAAGAGCCTGGAGGGCTTTAGCAATCACGAGAAGCCCTGTCTGGTCCCTGTCTGGAGATGGGGGAAGGTGGGGAGGGAGTGCTGGAGAACCTCAGGCTGGGACCGCTGGTGCACCCTGTGGAATGGCAGAGTAGGTGGCTGTTGTGGGATTTTAGATACATCTTTTAAAACTCTGTATTGCAACTGGGGGGAAAAAAAATCAGATGTCTTTAAGCAAAAAATAAATAAATAAAAAGCAACATATTGCCCCAGGCATTGCTTGATCTCTGGCTCAAATGATGGCTAAGAATAGGTTTTCTCCCTCCTGTTATTTTATCTTTATCCTTGAAATTGTTACCTTTTAGTTTGGGTTCCCCCAAAGTGGATCTCAAGGCAAGAATCTGACTATAATTTGGGACATGCAGGAAGTACCAGTCGGGGGTGGGGGGCATTGCGGAGGAGGGAGAGAAAGGAAGCAGCCAGGAAATCTCTATGCCCTGAGCTTGATCCCAGTGTGAAGCTCTGGGAAACCATGTAAGCGTAGGCATCCATGCTCCCTGCTCCAGGGATGATGCACTAGTGGCGAGCTGCGTCAGAAGTAATTCCCAGGCACTTCTGGCTGCGGTGCACTCAGGGAACACAGTCTTTGGGATTTTTGAGAAAACCCATAGACAGAGATGTAGTTGGGAGCGACTGGTACCCTCAAGTGTAAGGCCCCATGGATAATGGCGGGGCTCTTACAGCCCCGGCCTCGTCTCCATTCTTAGCAGGCTCTGCCTTCCCACTCACAAGTAACAGCCATTTCTTGGGGCTGGAAATGGAGAGATTTTTCTCCCCCAGTATGTGAGCAGAAGGCTTGATCTTGGCTTTCATTTCCTCTAACTTGGGCCACTTGAATCAATCCCTGAGGCTGGGGGAGGTGATATCTTACAAGAGAATCCCCATACCATTAGTTGATATGGAGGGAGGAGGGAGGAGAAGCAAGTTCACACTCAAATGAGGAGTCGGGTGGAGGTGTGATGGAGGTGTCCTGCTGGCAACTAACTGCTGCATGGTCTGGAAGCCCAAGAGCTGGATTGAGAGCGTTTATTTGGGCGTCTGTCTTCATTTGGGTCTCTTCAAAGCAGATCCTGAGGAACCCTGGGTGCAGGTGGAGGAAAGGAGAACAATGTGAAGGGTGTTAGTGAGCATAGGCTCACTACGGGCATCTGGGACTTGGACCTGCTGGGTCTCGGAGAACCAGAGAAGAACATACTTCAGAAATCTCACTGGTGTGTGATGCCTCTGCTCACTAGCTCCCATCCTCATTGGCTGAGAGACTTTCTGAGGCATTTTACTCCTTAGTCCTTCCAACCTGACTGGTCTGTGGACACAACATGTGCTCGTGGCCAGAGGATGACCTCAGGCATCCATCAACAATGCGGACATCAGCTGGCAGCAGGAATCCTCCAGGGCCGGCTGGGGGGATGTGGCCGGGACATTATTAGCATGTGCTGCTGGGTCCTTTCTGTTCTTCTGCTGCCCCAGCTTTTTGTACCCATCCCTTTTCCAGTCTTTGAATTCCCCGCTCTGTTCCCAGGCAACCCCAGAGCCCCCATCTCCTGTAATCCCACTATCTGTACCTCCACACTGGCTCTGGATGTGAGCGTTTTAGATGAAAAATGTAGTTTTTTGATAAACTTCCACATTAAGAAGAACTAAGGAATAAAAGTTAGCAGGGGGAGTGTCAAATGTTAATCGGAAATTTTGCCTGGGAATGGAAATGGCAGTTATGTGGGCAGAAAGAAAATTATGTGACCTTGGCCTGTATCTATTAGTTTAATTTAATCAGTGATTCTCAAGTGGCCTGGAGAGGGCTTTAGGATTTCTGAGGAGCTTCTTTCTAACCAGACAGACTTCCTCCACTGAATCTGGCAGGTTCCCCTTGCAGAGGGTTGGGGGTTGAGATAGGACCTCCTCCCTGCCTTCCTGGTGAAGAATCCCTGTGGGAATCTGGGAAGTAACTGTTGGGCAAACATTGGAAGGCAGATGACGTGGAGGTAGAAGCAAGGCTGAGAACTGCTGGTTCAAAATATACCTCTGGATCCGCAGGTGCAGGAGAGTGGGAGGGGCTCGTGGAGAGAAGATATCGGTCTGAATTCAGAACTGACTAAACACTGAGTTTCTCTATACCTGTTTCACCATCTATGAAATGACAATGAAAATGCAAATTGCATGGGAGTGTTGTGGGAATTAACAGAGTTTCTGGCACAATGTTTTGATTGTAAACTTACTTACTACTTGTTTTGGATTCTGAATGGTCTTTAATTCAGAGCCAGCCAGTGAGATTATGGAATAGCAGTCCCCTGAGCCCCTCCCTTCTGCCCATATTACTGACCCTCCTGTTGAGCTCCTGGTCAGCATCTGCCCATGGAGCTTAGGCTCCTCCACTGTTGCCAAAGAGTCCTTAAAGTGGTGAGATCAGGGTTGGTTTCCCTCATCTCTTGCAGAACCACCTCCCTCTTTTATCTGGTAGGCTTAGGAGAGTAGGGGCACTCTGGAGGCTGGTTCAAATGTCCCAGAGGGCCACAGAAGAGTATGGATAAGGTCTGCTTGTGAGTCTTGGGACAAAAGGTGAATATTCAGGAAAGGCAGAAAGTAGAAGGTGATTACCTTCCCTGGACAGAGACAGGAGAAGTGAGACGCATGACACGATCACCTCCTCAGAGACACCTTTCTGACCCCCACTTCTCTTCCCTAGGTGAAACTGAAGGCATCCCCCTCTCCATTTGAGCTGTACGGGGTACACTTTCACCAAAGAACTGCCAGTCTCATCTATTACATGCATGTTTCTGCATGACTATTTCTTCCTTTCCTATGTGCCTTTAATTAGTATTTAAATCATTGTCCTAAATCAGTGGGAAGAGCATATGACTCTTGACCTCCGGGACGTGAACTGGAACCCCATACTGTGTATAGAGATTATGTAAATAAATCTTTTTAAAAATTCAACATAATATTTTTAAAATATTATAAACAAAGAAAATAGCATACGCACAGAGTAACACATAGAAGAAAATTTCATTTGTATTCCTAAAAAGACGCTGGTTGTTGTAGATTCTCCAAGAAGCCTGAGTGAGTTGACAATTTCTCCTAAACCCAAATACAAACATAAATGCTGTCAGAGTGAAAAGCCACTTGCTGCCATTTGGAGGGGGTGGAAGTGGGTGGAAATTCCCAGGAATTCCCTGGGTGACTCCTGCAGAGGCATTGCCTTAAGGAGACTGACCCCAAATATAGCAGGTGCAGCTGGCCCTAGGCTGGAAAAGTATTCCTCAGCTATTCTTCACCCCTAACCAGGAGGGGCTCTGCCCAGTGTCAGGCTTTCCTTTTTTGCCTCCTGGATTAGTGTGACATGCTCTGAGACTTTTTTTTCCCCTTCAGAGTTCCATGTGGCAAAATGAAAAGAAAAATTGCTGATCCCTCTTCCTTCCCCTACTTGCTTTACCCAATGATATCCAAGGAAACATTTTTGCTCTTTTTCTGTGCTTGTTCCATGCACATACTAAATACACTAGGAGCCCAAGCAGAAAGCTCTTGCAGCAAGAGCCTGTCCAATTAAAGTCCCACTAGTGCAGGGCCTCTGGGAATACCTGATGCATAAGAGCTCTGCCAATGAGACAAAGATAATGCAAAGTTAGTCCATCTAGTATATTTCACTGGTCACTTCTAATGCTGAAAGAATGGCACAACCGTATGCACAATCCCATCAGGAATAGGGTGAGAAATAAATGAAGAAATAATTACACAATGTTAGTTACATGTTAATATATTAATGTTTGTATATGGAGTGTATGTTCAGAATAGTTTGCAAATATTCCACATTCAAGGGTTTGCTGTGTGTAGTATACACTCATATTTGAATCTTTCTGTAATAGGATTTGCAGAAAAGTGGAGAAATGATTGGACCATTCAATAAAAGATATTAAAAAGAAATGATATACTTCTATACCATATGATACACAAATACACTAAAAGAGTATTAAGAAGTTAACAATAAAAGTATAAGGGTATTAGAATAAAACACAGGATAGTTCATTTAAAAAAAAAAGTTTGCATGTGGGCTTCCTAAGAAACAAACCCCCAAAAGCCATATAAGAGGAAAGTTAAGAAATTTTATGTGATAAAAATGAAAAACTTGTAAATAATAAAAAATACCATAGGCAAAGTTAGATGGAAAGTTATAGGCCAAAGAAATATTTGCAATATATTTAATACAAAGGGATTATTAGGTAGAATGGAGTGTGTGTGTGTGTGTGTGTGTGTGTGTGTGTGTGTGTGAGATTATGTGTTACAAATCAATAAGAAAAACTCTTAGGGGCGCCTGGGTGGCTCAGTGGTTAAGCCGCTGCCTTCGGCTCAGGTCATGATCTCAGGGTCCTGGGATCGAGTCCTGCATCGGGCTCTCTGCTCAGCAGGGAGCCTGCTTCCTCCTCTCTCTCTCTCTCTGCCTGCCTCTCTGCCTACTTGTGATTTCTCTCTGTCAAATAAATAAATAAAATCTTTAAAAAAAAAAACTCTTAGGGTGGAAAAATAGACAAGCGATATGAATGGACACTTTAGATGCAGATATACAAATGGTCAAATATATATGAAAATGCTCTAGACTGAAGTCATAATTAAACAATAAAGATGAGATACAATTTGACACACATAGATTTGAAAAAGTTTAAAAGATGGACCTATCAGTAGAGGTTCTTAGTTGCCAAGAGAATTCAAACCAGAGAGTTTAAGCAGGAAAGAAATTCCTGTGAGGGAAAGATATTCGCTAGAGATAAAATTGTAGGATGCAATGCTGGAACACACCAGATCACACTATGGGGGCCATTCTGGCTAAGATATCCCTGCTGCCCACACTTGATTCAGACTTTGCAACTTGCACAGGTGATGTTAGGCCCCAGATGCCACCAACTCTGCCTCTGAAACTCCTGTAGATCTAGACAGCTTCACAACCAACCTTGTCAAAAGAAGGATTTCATGTTCACCTATTTTTTTCACATTTCCCACTTCTGAACAGAAGACTTGAATGCCCATTTCTGATTGGTGGAATATATGTCACATACCAGCAGCTTAGATACAATGAGGCTGAGAAAGCAACACTTGATTTCTGTAATAGGACAAGGGACTCATTATTATATCTTCAAACACGGGAAGGATAATCCAAAGATGGTGTGGTTCTAAGTTTCCACTTTGAGAAACTAGAAAAAGTAGAGCAAAGTAAACCCAAGACAAGCAGAAGGAAAGAAAAAATAAAGATTAAAAACAGAAATCAGTGTAATTGAAAATAAAAAATAAAAGAAAATGTCAATGAAACTAAACTCTGGCTCTTTGAAAAGTTTAATAACACTGATAACCTTCTAACCAGACTGACCAAGATAAAGTTTGGAAGACATAAATTACAAATACCAGGAAAAGAAGAGGTGATATCACTATAGACTCTGCAAATATTCTAAGAACATAAGAGAATATTATGAATGACATTCTGCCCATAAATTTGATAACTTAGATGAAATAAACAAATTTTTTGAGAGACACAAACTAGCAAAGCTCACTCAAGAAGAAATAGATAACATAAATTATCCAACACTTTATTAAAAAATTGAATTAGTATTAGTTAAAGGCCTTCTAAAAAAGAGAACTCCCAGCCCGTATGTCTTCACTGGTGAATTCCACCAAACATTTAAAGAAGAAATAATATCAACTGTACACTAATCCTTAGAGAACATAGTAAAGGAAGGAATACTTCTCAACTTATTTTATGAGTCCTGTATTACCCTGAATAACAAACTAGACAAAGATTTAGTAAGAAAAGAGCATTATAGAACAATATCCCTCATGCTCATAGATATGAAAATCCTCAAAAAAATACAAGTAAAATAAACCCAGGAATATATAAAGCAATAATACACTATGTCTGACAAGGATCCATCCTTGGAATGTTAAGTTTGATTCAATATTTAAAAATCAATCACTGGGGCACGTAGGTGGCTCAGTGGGTTAAGCCTCTGCCTTCAGCTCAGGTCATGATCTCAGGGTCCTGGGATCAAGCCCCGCATTGGGCTCTCCACTCAGCAGGGAGCCTGCTTCCCCCTCTCTCTGCCTGCCTTTCTGTCTACTTGTGATCTCTGTCTGTCAAATAAATAAATAAAATCTTAAAAAAAATAAATAAAATTAAAAAATAAAAATCAATCACTGGGGGTGCCTGGGTGGCTCACTTGGTTAAGCATCTGCCTTCAGCTCAGGTCATGATCTTCAGATCAGGTTATGATCCTTGGAATGGAGACTCGCATTGGGCTTCCTGCTCAGTGGGGAGTCTGCTTCTCCCTCTCTCTCTCTCCCTTCCTCACCCCCCATTTGTGCTCTCTTTCTCTCTCAAATAAATGAATAAAATCTTTAAAAAAATCAATCACTGTAATTTACCATGTCAACAGGCTAAATAAGATTTACCATATGATAATCTCTATAGATGCAAGAAAAACATTTAACAAAATTCAATATTGATTCATAGGCAAGAGCTCTCAGCAAACTAGGAATTACCTCAACCTGATCAAAGACATCTGCACAAAAACCTCTTAGCTAATGTGTACTCACTAGTAAAGACTGAATATTTTCCCCTAAGTTTGGAACAAGACAAATATCTCTGCTCTCATCTCTCCCATTCACATTGTACTGGAGATCCTAGCCAGTGCAACAGTTCCTCTCTAACAGAAAGGAGAAATGATAAACCGTCTATACTGACAGATGGCATGATTGCATAGAATATCCAAAATAATCTACAAAGAACTACTAGAAATAGTAAGTGAGCTTAACATTATTGTAGAATACAAAGTTAATTAAAAAATCAATCTTATTTCCATATGCTAGCAATGAACAATTGAAATTTGAAATTTATAAAAGTATCATGCTGGAGTACCTCGGTAGCTCAGTTGGCTCAGGTCATTATCCCAGACTCCCAAGGATCGAGCCCCATGTTGTGCTTCCTGCTCAGCTGGGGAGTCAGCTTCTCCCTCTCTTTCTCCCTCTGCCCCTGCTTGCATACTCTCTCAAATAAATATATAAAATCTTTTTTTAAAAAGTATCATGCTAATAGCACCCAAAACCATGAAATGCTTAGGTACAAATTTTACAAAATATGTTCAGAATAGGTGTGCTGAAAAATACAAAACACTGGTGAAAGAAATAAAAGAAGACCCAAGTAAATAAAGTCATATCATGTTTGTGAATCAGAAGAGTTGTTATGGCTTAGATGTCAATTATCTCTAAGCTGACTTCTAGATTCAATGCAATTCCAACCAAAATCCCAGCAGGATTTTTTTTTTAAGACATTGGCAAACTGATTCTAAAATATATATAGAAAGGCAAAGGAACTAGAAAAACCAAACCAATTTTGGAAAAGAACAAGTTTGGAGAACTCACACTACTGGATTTCAAGACTTATTATAAAACTACAGTGATAAAGAGTGTGTTATTTGTAAAAGGTTAGACACAAAGATCAATGAAACAGAATAGAAAGTCTAGAAATAGATCCACATATATGCTTGTTTGGTTTTGACCACAATTACAAAGGCAATTTACTTGGATCCAAGGTAATCTTTGCATTCATATGCAAAGAAATAAGAAACAAAAAACCTTGGCCCAGTTTAAAATACACACAAGAATTGAACAGATGTTTTACAAAAGTAAATATATAGATAGCAAATATGCACATGAAAGGCATGGTATTATTAGTCATTAGGGAAATAAAAATTAAAATCATGAGATACCCCTACTCACCAATCAGAAGGAGAAAAAAAAAAAACAAAGAAAAAAGAGAAAGAAGAAACACCATTAATACCAAGTGCTAATGAGGATATGGAGAAACTGAACTCCCCTTCTGTGGCCTGGAGGAATGCAAAAATTATATAGTCAATTTGGAAGATAGTTTGGCAGTTTCTTATAAAATTAAATACCATGTTTACCTAAGTGAAATGAAAGCTATGTTGACCTCTACACAGATGTTTATTCACAATCATCAAAAACTAGAAAGAACACATATGTTCTTCACTGGTTGAATAAACTGCAGTACTTTCAACTCAGTAATAAAATGAAATGAATTGTTGATACCCAATAACATGGATGAAAGCCAAGTGCATTTAAAAAGCCAGACTCAAAAAGTTACATATTCCATGATTCCATGGCAACTTGGAAGAGGCAAAACTATAGACATAGGAAATATACTAATAGTTGTCAGCGGCTTGGCGTGGGGGAAGAGTTGAGTACAAAGGGGCATGTATGTATTGTTGGCATTGATGAAACTGTTTTTATCTTAATCCTGGTGGTAGTTACATGACTGTATGCCTGTGTTAAATTTCACAGAACTGTTTGATAAAGTTACATGTAGTAAATTTCACCCTCCCTCCAAAAAAGTTGAAGACCACAGCATAACCAAATTCACTGTAATAGGGAACATCAGTATCCCACAAAGCAGAGTAAAGGGAATTCAGAGGTGCTATTAGCCAGAGTATCAGTTAATGAGCACTTCTTGGACAGCAATTTAGCAATATATCTTAAAAACATGCACTACTTAAAACAGGCAGTTCTGCCTCTGAGAATGTATCCTACAGACATGCTTGGATAGAGTAAGGCCTATGGGAAATGCAGTTTACCTGGTATCTCCTCATCTTGAGACAACCAAGAAATGCCATCCCTGATGTGGGTACTTGGGGAGACAAGTGACCACCCCACTCATCTTCCCTGAGGTCATACTATTAGTGTACACCAGCCAGTCTTCCAGTTGCTCCAGGGCTTGTTGTGACTTGAAGACCCCTACCCCAGCAATCTTCAAATAATGACTTCTAGGAGCTAGTATACAAATACCCCTTTTCTCTCAGAGGTATCATTTCTACATTGATTCCCAGAATTCCTCATCAGGATTAACTTTCAATGATCAAACATAATGACTGGTTTAGTAACACATCTCTTACTTACTTCCTTTTCTTCCCTGCTTGGATTATGTCTCAAATAAGGGATTATGTCTGGGATTATGTCTCAAATAAGGCAATTCTGCTCAAATCCTTGTCTTGTGGTTTGCCTCAGGTGGAAACCAAACTAAGACAATGAGGTCATTCTGGAATAAAGGCAGTAGTGACATGGGTGGCTTCCTGATTGGCGAGTACCAATCAAAGGACCAGGCAACAAAAGGACAACTGCTCATGAGTCTATGTGGGACCCTTGCAGTTTGAAAGAGTAGGTGGTGTGCAGATTTTGATGAGGTGTAGGCTTGTGCCACTGAAATGTGAATTATTACTTGTGTTTGGGATCCCCGCTTTACTCACATTGCCATCGGTGGGACAGAGCCACATGCCTTATGAGAGTTTCTCACAGTCCCTGCTTTAAATTAGACTAGGACAGCTGAACTTGTGGGCTTACTGAAGAGGCACTTTTCCCAAGCACCGTCAGTCACTGCTCAGAGATTTAAATTTCACAAATGGAATCTGTGCCCTGTGAACTACTGCCATTTAAGTAGGATATTAATAATTTGTGCCCCTCCACTACCAAGAAGAGTTTTGAGAAATGACTGCTTATGTTGTAAATTTTAGAACATCCTGGGTCAATTCATCTTCTAAAGTTAACTGGTCAAAGCAGCTGCTGTTCACAACATCAAAGGTTAAGTTTTCATAATCCATAATAGACTGGCTCCAACGACAAGTTTCAAGCCTATCTGGTGATGCTTGATTCAGGTCTTTTTCTTTCACAAATAGCAATCATTGCTGAATCAGTTCAAGTTAAATAGACTCTTTATGAAGACCAGACTGTCTGAAAAGTGATTTAAGGTTGAGACAGTCCTTGAAGACATACTGATTCTCTGCAAGTGCACTGCATTCTTACCACTAACAAATATCAGAATGTCAGGCATAGTAGAGGTCAACTAGCTCATGTGGATCAAATGTCACCAAGCCACCTGCCATGCTGGTCCCATATTGCATTGGGCTATCTTCTCCAAGACACAGCTTACACGATCATCGATGAATGCCATTAACTGTGTTGCTTCCCAGCACAGACTGTGTTAATTGGCAGGTGCCTTTATAGGTATGGATGGGTGGAAAGTAATGAAACTTGTCTCAGCAATTCAGTTTATTCATAAGTTGTAGAAACTAATCTTCTGGAAATGACTTGTAAGAGAAAATGTTGTATTACTATAGAAGGTAATTTTTTGTGATACTCATCCAGGCATTGCTCATCCAATACTACTGCCAGGTAGTTTAGAATAGAGCCTAACATTTAGCATGACTGGTCAAAAAATTTCCATATAGTATTCTGCAAAACGTGTGCAAGGGAAGAATGGAAGAATTTCTTGGTATAAATTTATCTTGATAACAATTGATATATATTTAACCATCCTTGTAGAGAAAGGATGTAATTCTTGTTAAAACAGTAGTCTCAAGCAAATATTTAGAGTTAACAAAATTTGTCAGTGTGTATGAGGACTGTATTGCACAAGCCAAAACTTTCAGAAAAACTCAGTCCCTTAAAAAAGGTCATTCAGAGGCTGGGTCAACTGGGACAGAGGGAAGCAGATGGTTGCTCAATCCTACCAGCTCTCCTTTGAAAAACAACCTTTTGTTTTCCCTTAATTATAAGTTTCTTTGCTTATAAAAATCTGGATGTGATTTCATCCTTTTATGTCATCCAGGCTGGATACAGAGCAGGGTGAAAGTGGTGAGTACCCACTTGTAAAAATTTAGACAGGCTTGGGGTGGGATACAGGGATACCTCAGAAACATAAGCTTGTAGGAAACAGAGATATTCAGGGACATATGAGAAGAATGAAGGCTGAGGTAAAGGATAGGACTTTAGGGTAGAGGCTTCCAGGGTGACCAGATTTTGGCAGATGTTATTAGGAGAGTCCCAAACAGCAGAAGCAGTAGGTGGTCCTCTCAGTAGTGCTGAGCCCACTTGGAGATGAGTTCACTAATCAGATTAATGGACCCTGCTGAACCCGCATTGGGCCATCTCATTCCCCTCTGGAATGAGGATATGGTGGGCCTTCAGCAGCTTCAGGCCTCAGGTTAAGAAGACTGAAGATTAGCACCAGGCTTGTAGACAAGAGAAGATGGGAAGCTGGCCCAACACCATGGGTATGAGAGCAAGGTTGATTCAGGGAGCACTTTGGTGGCCTGAGGACTCATCATAGAAAGTATTGTGGCTCAGCAGGAGTCATTCCAACTCCACATATTGGGGCTGGGCTGCTGAGATGGAATTTGCTAAAAGGTATGTCACTGACTTGGTCTGCAACTTGAATGATTCAGGCTTTACATAAGAAGCCCAATTATGGCCCAGATGCACATAGGGATGTCTGGTGAAGCAAGGACAGCACAATATGCTAGCCCTCAGACTTGTCCCTGCCTTGCTCTGCTCCTGCGTGCAACCTCAGACACACCCACCTCTTTGTTTTTCCTTTACAAGTTCAACAACTTCCCGCTTCAGGGCCTTTCTACTTGCAATCCCCTCTGCTTGACTACTTTTCTTCCACACATCCTCTTGGCTCACTCATCTACTCTATTCTGGTTTCAGCTCAAATGAACTTAAGGAAGGTCTTTTTAGACCATTTTTACTAAAATTGCATGTTTCCTTTATCTAGCCTTTTACCTTGGATTTATTTTTTATAACACTTATAATTCCTTGATACTATATCTTCAATTTATGATATACTGTCTCCCCACTATAATAAAAACATTATGGAGATAGTACTAACTGTGCCGTCATATCTCCAATGTGTATAAACAGCTTCTGTACAGAGGAACTCAAGAGATATTTAATGAATGAATGAATGAATGAATGAGCTGTACGTGTGTCTACCATATGGAATGACTGTCAATAGTGCTCACCACCAGCCCACATGTAGCATGGTCAACACAGTTAATGAAGTGAGACTGCCTAAAATTGTCGGTGGTCCTAAGAAAGGACTGCAGGGCTCCAGCAACCTGGTTGCTGAAGTGTTGTGAAGAGAGGCTTTCAGCTCACAGTGAATCTTCCCACTGCCTGGTTCTCTCCCCAGTAGGTTCTCCCCATCTCTTGTGGACAGTGGCAGCCCTGACTGACACCAACACCTCCACAGGGGATGGAGACTGCCAGCTTCCGGGCAAGTCACAACCTTGGAAGCAACCTGGGAACAGGAAACAAATCCCTCTAATTTGTATTCTCAGCAAGATTCAAGATGACATGGCACTGATGAAAAGGGAGAAATTTGAAATCAGATAGATTGCTTTCTGATGAAAACATGAATTCCCTAATTTAGAAAACCATCCTGGACAGCATGAATAACATAGTGGATAAGGCAGAAAAGAGACTCATTGATTTTGAAGGATGGTTTGATAAATTATCTGATTAGTTCAGAAATGTAAAAAGATTTCCTATAAGTGTAAAAAGATTGAGATCATGAGCAAAAGATAAGAGTCATGAAAAATTGATTCAGGAGGTGTTATAAAAGCCATTTTCCAGAGCTGAAAAGACTAAAATCTTTAGATAAAAATTGGCTTACCAAGTATTGGAGAAATTAATAGAAAGAAAGAATACACACTTAGGAATGCCTTGGGAAAATTTTGTTTTAATTTAAGAATAAAGGGGAAAAATCTTACAAGCAACCATGGAGATAAAACGAACAAAATGATGGAATTCACAGCTCACCTTTTTCCTGAGACTCTAAAGATCAAAGGAAAAGGGGCAATATTATAGATGGCCATTGAACACATTTGAGGCAAGAAAAATAGAGAAGATCCAAACAAAGTTTCAGGGGGAATACAACAGTTCACGTCTCTTCTTCATTCTGCTTTCCCCCAAAATAGCCCAGTGATCTTAGAAACAAATCACAACAGAGAACCCAGTATGAGGAAAACACAATATGAAAGAAACAAGGTGAGCAGTAATAGAGTTTAAAGTGAAATTATTCTCTAAATAATGAATTTAAACTACAAAAATGACTTTGAATTTAAATTGTTAAATTTTTAATTTTGTAAGGAAACAATGCTAATATAAAAATAATCATGAAAAGAAAGATAATGACAGGGGCATCTGGGTGGCTCAGTGGGTTAAGCCTCTGCCTTCAGCTCAGGTCATGATCTCAGGGTTCTGTGATTGAGTCCCCTCTCTCTCTGCCTTCCTCTCTGTCTACTTGTGATCTCTCTCTCTGTCAAATAAATAAAATCTTAAAAAGAAAAAGAAAGAGATTGACAGTTAAACAATTAACTTGGGTTTAAAAACCAAGATTATACCAAAAAAACAAAAACCTTGGGAAGTTGGAGATAGATATGGGTGGGGAAAAAAAGAAAGTGTATTAGGTCACCCATTGTCTGTGGAAAGGGCCAGTAGGTCCTTTCTCATTCTTGACATTGATAAAAGAATACAGGATCAATTATTTTTTGAAATGTAAGGGTAACCATTAACCTAGGAAAAATAGAATTCATAATGTTCAAATCACTTGGGTAAACAAGAACAAACAAACAAGCCACTTGGCAAAAGATGGGAAATAAGAAAAATGCCTTACAAACAGTTTGCAGAAACTACAATGAAAGCAGTAAGACCACCTATGTCTATCGTGGAAACAAATCAAAACAAAGATCCCCAGATTGGATCTAAATGTGGATTATTCCTAAGAAACACATCTAAGACAATGACAGAGAAACTAAAATGAGTTAGTAAGTAAATAAATAAATAGACAAATAAATGAAGGTGCAAGAATACACCAGGGTATGACACACAAATAAAATCATCTGGTTAAAACACAAGGTAGGGGGATGCCTTGGTGGCTCAGTTGGTTAAGCATCTGTCTTCAGCTCATGTCATGATTTCAGGGTCCTGGGATCGAGTCCCACATTGGGCTCCTTGCTCAGCCAGTAGCCTGCTTCTCCCTTTGCCTGTTGCTCCACTTGCTTGTGCTCACGCTCTCTCTCTCCCTGTCTCTCTCTCTCTCTCTCATTTTCTGACAAATAAATAAAATCTCTAAAATATTTTAAAGGGAAGAAAGGCTTGTTCCTTTTATTTTTCCTAAAGATTTTATTTATTTATTTATTTTAGAGGAAAAGGGAGAGAGCACACAATGGCAAGCAGGTAGAGGGGCAGAAAGGGAGAGAGTCCTCAAGCAGACTCTGCACTGTACTTGGAGCCCAACATGGGACTCAGTCTCAGGACCCCGAGATTATGACCTGAGCCCAAACCAAGAGTTGGCCACTTAACTTACTAAGCCATGCAGGCACCTCACCCCATAGTTCATTTTAGCAAAAGCATCACATTTATGTGGAAGAAATGTATTGATGAGCCACTGTCGTGGCATTGGGAGCCCAAGGGCAAGTTTAGGTTCCAGAATGTGCTCACTAAACTCTTGTGTAGAACCCTGTAGAGGACTTACCTGTGATCCTCAGACACAGGTAGAGAGAGAAGGCAAGGAACCAGCAGGCTGCCAGTGGGCTGTGCTCTGCTCTGTTACCGTCTTCCTGTGCTCCAAGCAAGGTCAGTCCAGGTAGCCATAAGTCCTGTTGAATGCTGGGTGCCCATGGGCTCTTTCTAGAAATGGGTAAAGGAGCTTGTTTTTATGTCTGAATGGATGAATGGTGAGATACTTAAAGCAAACTCCAGCTGTGAGGGAGACTATTAGCAGGGCCCCAGCATTTGCAGCAACACTGAGAAGGTCTTTGTTGTTCTACAGGGGTACAGGTGTAGAGGTCTGACTCAGATTTCCTAACAGCGGACTTACACCAGTGAATGCACTACCATGGAGATTTGGGGAACCCAAACACCAGACTACAGCAGAAGTTGAGGACTAGAATGTAACAAACACAGGCACAAAGCTCAATCATGGCATTCATTCCCAGGGATGGCAGAGTAAAGAGCCACAGATGAAAAGTTTGGGTCCCTGGTAGCTGGGCTGCATACGGAGATCCCCATAAATGAGCGGCACTCAGGTTGGGCCTGTGCCCTCAGTTGAAGTAAGTGTGCAGCACCATGTCAGCGCTTGGCCCAGACCCCTTCAAATCCCTTTCTACCCCTTCTGGGTGCTCCTACCACTTCTATGTCTTCCCTGTGATTCCACTGCCTATAGCGAGAGCCTGCAGTGATTTCCTGAAGTTCCCTTCAGACTGGTAGAGCCCACCCAGTGCACTGGAAAGAAAGGCTAGGAGTTCCAGGGAACTTACTTCTCCATCATGGCCCATAGCCACTGGCTAACGGGTGCAAGAAGATTCAAGTCCATTCCCTTTCGGAGGTGTAACTGTACCTCAGAGCAAAACTTATACTCCAGAATTCCCCTCAGGATCAGGTTGAAAGTATCTTTCATGGGACCTTGCCTGAAATCTCCCTGTGTTTGTCTCCCGACCTTCTGGATATTGCATTGCCCCAACTCTCTTGTCAGATTCTCATCTCAGCATTTACTTCTGGGGAATCCAACTAAAACAGGTGTATCTGCCTCATGCAGATCTGGCTATTCCTACCAACCAACTTCCTCCCTTTGTTTTGGTTTCCTGGCAGAAAGCAACCTCATGACTAGTAGACCCTTTTACAGGGAATGAAAGAGTTGGCCCATGAACACCAGCATTAGGATGCCTCTCACCTTAGTACTTTGCCCTTGGAGGACCTGTTAAAGACTGTCCTCATCCATCTTTTTGAAAACCTATAAAGCTACTATTGAAATTTTTAGCTCTTGGAGTCTCTCTTCATTGACACCAGGTTTCTCTTCTTTGAGACAGACAATTCTTTGTTTTGGGGAACTGTGCTATGCATTATAGGATGTTTAGTAGTATCCCTGGTCCTCTACCCACTAGATGACAATAGCATCCCCCTCTCCCCTCAAGCTATAATAACAAAAAATGTCTCAGACATCACCAAATATTACATGGGAGAAAAACTGCCTCTGGATGAGAACTATCCATCTACAAGGGCCCCTGGGGCTGTTGCTGGTGCTACCATAACACTCTTTGGAATGAGAACCCACTTTCCCCTCCTCTTTTGAGGTCAAATTTATTAATGGTGTGAGGTAGGGGTTTTTGCTTTGAAAACACAAGAGACTTCAAAGGCCTAGTCTCTGAGAGAGCACACCAAGCTGGTGTGCTCTATCTCTGACTTCAGTAGCTTTCTCATATATCCTAGACAAGGTTCAAAACCTTTGTAACTGCTGCAGAAGGAGCATGCTCTGAATAGAGTCTCCACCATCATTTTCCATTTCTTTGGTAATAGGAAGAGTGATTTACCCTAGGTATTCCATATTGTTGAGGGCCTCCCATTAGGCTGGTGAAAATGGGCTTCTAAGTCTGTAGATAGATCCCCAAATGCACCCACTAGTTTTCTCCCTCAAGGAATGTAACTCCTCCTTGCTAAGGAAGCAGAATTAAGAACAGGATAGAACCTCTTTCATGAGCAAGATTTATAACATGACTGATAGAAAATGTGATCCAAGTCAGTGTAGCTATTTGTGATTTCCATTCCACATGAATCTGTTCAGAATGTTCTGTGTAGGGGTGCCTGAGTGGCTCAGTGGGTTAAGCCTCTGCCTTCAGCTCAGGTCATGATCTCAGGGTCCTGGGATCGAGCCCCATGTCAGGTTCTCCACTCCATGGGGAGCCTGCTTCCTCCCCGGCTCTGCCTACTTGTGATCTCTCTCTCTCTCTTCCTCTGTCAAATAAATAAATAAAATCTTAAAAAAAAAAAAAAGACTGTTCTATGTAATTCTCCTTGGCCATGAGGGGAATGTAAAAAGCACATGGAGTTTGCTGTTAATGGGCTTATTATAACTGTGTGACTTTGGAGAAGTTTCTTAACCTCTCTGAATCTCATTTTCTTTACCTAACAATGAGTACCTATTCATGAGCATGTTGGTGTTTTACTTTTTAATAAAATGAGATAAAATATGCAAGATCACCTGGTAAAATATGTATCACAGAACTGTCAATCAACAGATGGCAATTACTCTGTCTTTTATGATGCTGGCCAAGTTCCTTCATTGATCTGAGCTTTGATTTTTTTCGTTTATAAAGTGAGAATGATAATACAAATTTCACTGGGGTCCTATGGAGATAAGTAATAATTTAGATGAAAATCTTTTTAGAACTGTAGAGTTCTATAAAATATGATTATATCTACTACATAACCACTATGGATAACACTGGAGCTTATAACATGATGAGCACTGGCAGCTTGCCTGTAAGTTCTGGTGCCAGCAAAGGGTAGAGTTGTGCTCTTTGACCACCTCAGAGCACCTGCTTTTCTCACCTTAATACTAATGCAGGTATTTTCGAGTAAGTACTGGGCCTGAGTGAAGTTTCCAAAGTACCCCACCCTAAATCAAGGGGCCATCCTCTGGTTCAGAATCCTGAAGGGCTTAACTTTTCTGATGGGGAGAAAAGTCCTATAGTGTAAAATATCTTCCTTTGATACTCTGTAAGAGCTAACATTTTTAGAGTATTCATTCTGTGTCAGTCATTGTGTTTCACTAAAGATATTGTGTGAATTATCTTACATGATCTTCACATGATCCCCTAAAGTGAGCACTATTATCCTTAATTTATAGATGAGTTAATTGAGGCTCAGAGTAGTAGCTTAAGTGTGGGAGCTGGAATTCTAATCTAATAGTCTAACTCATACAACTGGCAGCCCTCTAATTTCAAATACTGGGAACACTGTCACTCTAGAGCTTAGATTAAGACTTCGTTGGTGGTGGGGTGGATACAGGGGGGACGACCTCTTTCCCTCAAAATAAAAAACAATATTCTATCAACCAGAGTTATCCCAAGTGAAACATGGCACCTTTAAGTATGAGGGCCCCCCTACTATTACAGATATTCAAGAATAGTCTGAACAAATAGCCATCAGAGATATAGAAGGGAGAATTCTATTTGGCTAGGTTTTTTTTTTTTTAAAGATTTAATTTATTTATTTGACAGAGAGAGATCACAAGTAGGCAGAGAGGCAGGCAGAGAGAGAGGAGGAAGCAGGCTCCCTGCTGAGCAGAGAGCCCGATGCGGGACTCGATCCCAGGACCGTGAGAGCATGACCTGGGCTGAAGGCAGCGGCTTAACCCACTGAGCCACCCAGGCACCCCTGGCTAGGGTTTTGATTATACAAGAATGTAAATGTGCCAGAAACATCAGGTTTGGGATTCTTGCAAAACACAAAATGTATGTGGCATACAGTCTGTATGGGAATGGTATCATAAGTAGGAAGTCAGGTTCTCTTTCAAAAAGAAAATGGGATTGAATATAAGGGATCATGGGTACAATCAAATCTAATACCAAAAGATCCAAGATGGATTAAAGTAGAAAAAATGGGAGCTAAAATGAGCATCCAGAAATTAAAAAGAGCTAGATAAGTCTGAGCAGGCAAGGAGCATTGCCAACCCTAGAGATCAATTTAGATATGTAGGTCTACGTTTACTCTCCAAGGGTGGGCAGGAGTCAGATCTTACTCTGTATGTTAGGCCATGAAATCTAAGCTTCATCTTGCAGGCAAAAAGGAGCCACAGATGGGCTGTAGTTAGGTGGTTTCATGTTGATAAAGTTGGAGGGTGATCAGAGAAGGTCTGATCCTCTGGTCAGACAGTGATGCTTATGATATTGGTCACAGGACTTCTACCCGACATCTCATTGGCCAGTCCGAGCTTGTCATCCAACATGCCACTGATCTGCTTCTGTCAAGTTCATCCATAGGTTTCATCCTGAAAAACTACAGGTAATTTTCTATTTTCATACTACTTTACTTCTCAGCAGCATTTTACACAGTAGCACTCTCCTAGGTTGGTTTCCATGATAGCATGCTCTCCAGGATGCTTTATTTTTATTCTACAATATTTAAAACCCACAAAAAGCATAGAAAGTTTACACACCCATACACCTACTACCAAAATCAAGTAGATGTTTACATACTGCAATTATTAATTCCAACTCTATTGCTTCTTGTATCTATATTTTTTCCTTCTGGATTCAATTTTCTTCATCCTAAAGTACATACTTCTTTCTGGTAGAATCCTCTCGATTATGGTCTAAATATGTTATTTTTGTCCCTTTCTTGAATGACATTTAGCTGACTGTAGATTTTAAATTAAGAGTGAATTTTCCCTTAATTATTTCTTTATATAATACCAATCCTCTATTACTGTTGAAGGTCTATTGTAGCAGTACACCCTCCTCATGGACACTGTTTTAGAAAACAAGCAGCAAGATGACAGACCTAAATCTAAAAACAACTAGTTATAATATAATTAAATGTAATGGCTTAAACCCTCCCATTAAAGGCAGTGACTTTGTTTGGATAAAAAGATGAAGATACAACTAAATTCAGCTTAAAATAAGTGCATTTTAAATATAAAGATACAAACAGGTTAAAAATAAAAGAAAGAAAAAATTATATCATGTTAACACTACCTCCCTATCTCCCCTCAGAAAAGATTGGAATGGCTATATTAAATGTTAGAAAAAATCAATTTCAGAACAAAGACTACTTCATAATGATAAAGGAGTCATTCATAAAGGTCATTCACAAACCTAAATGTTCATGAACCTTACAACAGAGCCTCAAATAGAATTTCAAGGATATAAATGATACAATTCACCATTATAGTTGGAGATCTTAATAACTAAATAATTGATAGAACAAACAAATAGAAAATTAGTAATATATAGGAGACTTGAACAACACTACCAATGAGCTTTACCTATTTGACACACTTATAGAACATTCCACTCAACAATGGAATACACTTTTTCAAGTACACACAGAAAATTTATAAGATGGACAATATTCTGGGGGCGCCCAGATGGCTCAGTGGGTTAAGCCTCTGTCTTCGGCTCAGGTCATGATCTCAGGGTCCTGGGATGGAGCCCTGCATTGGGCTCTGTGCTCAGCAGGGTGCCTGCTTTCCCCCACCTCTCTGCCTGCCTCTTGCCTACTTGTGATTTCTCTGTCTCTGGCAAATAAATAAAATTAAAAAAAAAAAAAAAGATGGACAATATTCTGGACCATAAAAGAAGTTTCATTAAATTTTAAGAGATTCAAAGCAGATGCAATATTTTTTGATCACATTAAAATTAAATTAGAAATCAATAACAGAAAGATATCTGGAAGATATCTTTGGAAACTAAGTAACACACATCTAAATAACCCATGGGTCAAAGAAGAAGCCAAAAGGGAAATTGGAAAGCATTTTAATTTAATGAAAATAAAAACAATAGCATACCAAAATTTGTGCAAGCCATTAAAGCCATACTTATAAATTTATACACTAAGTGCCTACGTTTGAAAAGAAGAAAGGTTTTAAATTATTGACTTAGCTTCCACATTAAGAAACTAGAAAAATGAGAGCAACTTGAGACCCAAAATAGGCAGAAGAAAAAATGGAGTGAAAAATCTATGAAGTAGAAAACACCAAAAAATGAAGAAGATCGATTAAACAATAATTAGTTTGAATTACCAATAGTAAGAATGAGGGAGCTGCCATCACTTCATGTTCTACAGTATTAAAACATAATAAATAAATATTATAATTCACTTTATGTTGAAAAGTTTGACAACTTAGATGAGATGAAAGGAACAAAGGATAAAACAACTAAAGCTTGCTCAGGAAGAAATACATATTAACAGCCCTAAATATATTTTAAAAATTAAGTTTATACTTGAAAACATTTCCCTAAAGGAAACTCCTAACCCAGAAGAATTCACTGGGAATTCTATCCCACATATAAGAACAGAATATTACCAATTCTATACAAACTCTTTCAGAAAATTGCAGAGAATGGAATACTTTGCAACTGACTCTACAAAGCCAGCCTTACTCTAAAGCCAAATGAGACAAAAACTTTCAAGAAAATTACAGACCAATATCCCTCATGAACATAGCAGCAAAAACCCTCAAAAGAATACTAACAAGATGAATCTAGCAACATATAAAAAAGATCATCCATCACAAACAAAAGATGTTTCTCCCACTTGTTTTGTCACTCAACACTGTTACTCAACATTTGAAAACCTTAAGGCTACTCCTACACCATACGTACCCTTGAACTTTATTTGTGAAAACCCATCAAGTCTTTCTATGACTTATTACCACCTTTCCTCTTCTTTCTTTGCAGTACTGTTCGGTTATTAGACTTGGACCCTTGGTGTTTGCTGAGGAATCTATCTTGTGTACACCCTTTGGTTTTTTCCAATTCTGGATATCTAAATTCAGAGCCCAAGACCAGTCCCAAATTCAGCCAGCCAGAGTCTCATACATGTCCAGCCTATTTACAGACAAGAAGAAGACCACCTTAATTTACAAATGCAGGGCTTTGATAAAGAATATATATAAAACACCTAACACATGGAAGACACCCAAGGAACACCACTTTCCTTTTTCTCTTCTAGGGGAAAGGTCTGGATGAAATCTGAGTGAGGCGAGCTGCCTATTATGTTAGGCTTCCAGCTCTATGTTGCAAATCCAGATGTGGGAAGCCCATTGCTCTTCTTAAACATCCAGCTTGCTGGATAAAGTTGCAAAGTGCTGTTTGGGCTGTGCAGGAAGATGAGGACTATTTTTGGTGGAGAGTAATTTAATCTCATTACCACCAGCAGTCCATTTAGGGCTGATGGTTCTGCCATAGATTTCAGACCCTATCAACAAGATAAGGTGCATCATTTCCGGGAGATGTATGATTGCCACTGCAAAATTATTTTTAGGAAGCTGTCTTTTTATTTTGTCCAGAACATTCACCTGAAAATAGCTCTGAACATTGTGGAGGCTGCACCTTGCAGAGTACTGAACTAAAAGTTCAAGCCTAAAGATTTATGGAGAAGATTTTACCTCTAATTCCAGATTTTGTAATGATACAAAACATGTTGATAATAAATAGCAGCCATAAGAGGCTTGAGAATATGGTACAAATTCAATCCACTCCCTGCCTTTTATCCAGAAAGAATCTAAGTATCCTGTTCCTTGAGGCAGCGGCCATTTCTTCCCCTCTCTGCTAATAGTGGACTTTCAATTGTATTCCACTCACAGGTTGCTTTCCTTTTCTTCCTTGCTGACAGAATCCTCATTTTGTTCAGGCAGCAAATCATGAAAGCCAGTCTTGGCAATCCCAGTCCTTTTTGCCAGGAAGCCAGCATGGGAGCCAGGGTTGGCAAAGGAGATGGAAGGAGATGCTTCTAGAGACTTCTGCAAGAATACAGAAGAAGAGCAGTACATGAAGAAACCCTACCCTGCCACTTCCTTAGTCTTAATTTTGGAGCAGGATGGGGATTTGATGTTTGAGGGTGCAGCAGCTATCTTGACACCAAACCACAGCCTGGGGAAATGTGAGGCAGAGGGGAAGCATGGGTACTAGGCTTGGACTACCTTCCTTTGGATTTTTGATGGTTAAATAATAAAAGTCCTGGTGGCCTAAACCACTGCAGCCTGGGCTTTTACTATTTGTAGCTAAAACAATTCTGAGATGAACACCTACTGATTTTCCAATATGTGTTCTCTCCATCTTCCTTAGTATGTAAAACAACACCCCTCCCCCATCACTATCACCATTTTCTTCTGGGAATATGGTCACCTGAATTAATGCCCCATTTCCCAGTCTCCATTTTAACTAAGTATGCCCATGTGACCAATGAGATTTTAGCAGATTGTGTCAGATGAGAGCCATTGGAAAGCATCCTTAAAAAGAATTGGTTCATAGTATTCCATTGTGTATATATACCACATCTTCTTTATCCACTCATCTGTTGATGGAACTAGAGCGTATCATGCTTAGCGAAATAAGTCAAGTAGAAAAAGACAACTATCATATGATCTCCCTGATATGAGGAAGTGGTGATGCAACATGGGGGCTTAAGTGGGTAGGAGAAGAATCAATGAAACAAGATGGGATTGGGAGGGAGACAAACCATAAGTGACAATCTCATAAAACAAACTGAGGGTTGCTGGGGGGAGGGGGGTTGGGAGAAGGGGGGTGGGGTTATGGACATTGGGGAGGGTATGTGCTTTGGTGAGTGCTGTGAAGTGTGTAAACCTGGCGATTCACAGACCTGTACCCCTGGGGATAAAAATATATGTTTATAAAAAATAAAAAATTAAAAAAAAAAGAAAAAAAGAAAAAAAAAGAATTGGTTTATATATTTTGCTCCTTTTGCTTCATCCCCATCTTCATGTAGGCACTTGGAATGAGAATGTGATGGTTGGAGCTTTAGCCAGCATCTTGATCTGTGAAGATGAAAGCCTTATCCTAGGGACAAAAAGTGGCAAGGTGAAAGAACCTGTGTCTTTGAGGTGTTTGCAGGCAAGAACAGCCCTAGATTTGCCCACCTCCAGACTTTTGTACAAGAGACAAGTCAGTCTCTATCTCGTTTAAGCCATTTTTATTTAAGTTCTCTGTTCATGCAACTGAATTTAATCCCAGGTGATAAACTAAATGGGCAGCTGCTGGGAATACCCCAGAGCCATTGCACTTCATACCCCAGAGTCTACAGCAGCCCTCTAGTTTCTAGAAGAGAAAGAAGGAATTAACAGTGAATGGCAATTACTGAACTCTTATATTGTAGCACAAAAGTAGCCATAGATAATATGTTAAACAAATGGGTATGGCTGTGTCTCAATAAAACTTTATTTACAGAAACAGTTAAGTTGGTTAGATTGGGCCTATGGCCAGCTATTTTAGATGCCAACCATTGTGTTAGATACTCATTTGTTAAGCATCTACAATGTGCCTGACATTTGTCCAGATGTTTCAGAACACTGCCCATAATTATTTTGATCAGATTCTGAAAGTCTCATGCATGGGGACACTGACCACTAGAGATAGTAGCCACATAGCCACACTCACAGTCAGTAACAGTGCTAATAACAGTGCTGGGATGTGAACCCAGAGCTGGTTTCTAAAATTCATGCCCACTTGAATATATTACTCTCATATTCTTTTCCATGAATGAAATTTCTCTTCTAGTAACTGTGTGCACTGTACCTGTGAGACTGCTAGTGGGCACACCTGACCACATTTCAGATGCTCCCCAAGGACCAGAACAGTGGGACACACCAGCAAAGCTCATGGAAGGAGGCGCAAACATAAACATTGTCTCATTTAACACATTTCCTGCAGACAGAACAGTCAGCTTCAAGTTATGGGTGGGAGAGGAAGGGACAGACAATAGAAGGAAAAAAAGAGAGGCACGAGGCTCTGAGGAATTCCACAGCAGAATAGACTAATTATAGTGCCTCCTCCTGAGAACCCAGTAGGCAGGAAGTTGGAAATTCTAAACCTACCAACAGGGACCTACCATGTGCTGACCCCTATATTAAGGGCTTTCCTTCTGTGGTCTTATTGAATCCCCCAAAAAAGCCCCATGAAGTTGATACCAGGAACCTCCTTAATGGTACCAGAGGCTCAAAGAGTTCTTGGTAGTACCAGAGGCTTAGAGAATTGAGTACATGGCACAAGGCCACCCAGCTTGTGGACAAAGCTCTGAATTAAGGGGGCATCGGTCTCAGTCCTAAGCCCATCCTGTCCCCAGCCCCATGGCTTTCCAGAGCCACTCTTGCAATGGAAGAGCAATAGGGGCTGCTCTGGGAGTGTCTTGTCCCTTTGGCCATACCACTCTGATCAGAGTGTGGGCAAGTCAAGTGGCCTGTTCTCTCTGCTCCTTTTTCTTTGGGTAGAGCAGCGAAATATGCAGAAATGGAGAGAGCAGTGGCTTCTGTGGGAAGGAGCATAAGGTTTAAAACCATGTGTCTAATCAACACACCATCCTTGGGCTCTCCTTCTTGTACTAACTGACTGCAAATCTTGATAGAGTCTGGCTGCCTGCAGACCCCAGAATACCTTCATGATGCCTACCACAGTGGGATGGACCTGGGAGCAAACCCAACCACCTCTGTTCTACAGAAGTCTTGGTGAGCAGGGACAGTCCAATACGGCTAGCACCAGAGCCCTGAGGTAGGACAACTTTCTTCTTAGAAGGGCCCTAAGGGATGGGGAGCATTGTCCATGAGGACTAAGGGCTGGAAAGGCAAGGGCAGAATTGGGTGAATGTAAGGGTAGTGTGCCCAGTGTGGCACACATGGATCTTTGTGCCATTTCGGCCCCATCCCCACCCCTCCCTTCTCCATCCTTGACCTTACCTCCTGTAGCCTCCTAACTCTGCAAGAGCTCTCATCTTCTTGATTTTCTTTTTCTAGTTACAGCCTTGCATGTTCAAAGGCCCTTGAGCACTGCTCAACTCCCTCAAAGTTTCTAACTTCATCTAAACATTCACCTTAAATGTTAACTCTCTTTCTTCCAGATGTTAAACAGAGCTATCAGAACCAGGATGTCTTTGGGGATGCAGCAGCTGTTTCTTCAAGGTGCACATTATTTGTGATGGTCACTCATGTACTGTGACTGTGGGGTAAACACCTTTGGTCAGGAGACAGAGGTAGGACCGGGGAGGTTGGAAGTAACCAAGCTGGTGGGAGTTTGACACGGTGTCTTAGAAACAGTTTGGTTTAAGCCCAGACAACCTGAGTTCAGTGCTGGGATCTGACTGCTTTGAAGTAGGGCATGTCACTCAACCTCGGTGTGCCTCAGTTTCTGCATCTGTAAAGAGTGATAATAATTTCAGGATTGTCATTAGATTATAGGGAATATGGGGAAGGTGCTTTGCACACTGTAAATAGAATTACAAATGTAGTATGTGATTTCCTGTGCACAACACTTAGCAATTTGGGTAATTAGAGTCCTATGTTTCTGTAGCAGTCAATGCTTTTGATGATGAACAGACCAAGGACTAGATTAGACAAGCCCAGGCAGCTGCTAGAGGCTGTGAGGGGCACAGGGTTGTAGCAGCTTCTGTTCAAAGACGTCTCATTTTTCTAGGCTTTTGTGTTTTCAAGGAGAAGCGGTCAACTTTTTTTTTTTCTTTAAATTTCTCTCGATTCACCTAGGGATGCTAATTGGTGTATATTCTGTGTAATGGGAAAATATTAAGATTGTCAAGATGGCAGTAGGGAGAGAGGATGCAGAGAAAAAAGGAGGGAAAACTCACAGTTTATGGAAGTATGAGTACCCACGTCTTGGGTTGTTTTTTTGGTTTTAAACCTAATGAGCAAATAAGAGCCCACTTGAAGTCGTCCTCACCCCAGGATCTTTATGACCTGCTCTTGACTCAAACTGATTTCAGCTGCATGTACTTGTGAGTGTCTGGGAGTCCCTGTGCCCTTTGGCCTGAAAGGGTTGCAGAAGCCTCCAGAAGCCTCTTCCATGTCTGTCTGTGTCGACTATGTTTCTGGGTTTTTTTTTTTTTTTTTTTTTTTCAGCTTGTTTCCTTTTCACCTCTGTCCTCAGCTGTCTGGGTAGGCCTGACTCATAAGAAACCACAGCCAAGACACCTGGTGGTCTGAGTCATTGGCTATTGGAGCATCTCTTTCCTAAAAAAAAAAAAAAAAAAATACAGGCAAAAGTAAGTGCCTAAGTAACTACTGCATTTTGCAGGACATTTCATCTAAGTAGTGCTTTCAATGGTTAGCTCTGGGAATTCCCCACATGTGTCAGATGACTTCTCATTGGCAACTGTGATATAAGCAAATCATTTTGTCTCCCAGAAACAGGCTTCCCTCCTCCCTCCCTTTTCCTTCTGTAAGTAGGTTTGGGTGGAGAAATGAGGACATGGTGTGCTGCCTGGTGCACATGGGAGGACAGACCAGTAGACCCAGGAAGGTAGATGGAATGATTTCAAGGGGGAAAAGGAAGCACAGGGCATAGAACTCAGCCTGGAGATGGTCCTGGGCACAGGTGTGAACAGGCCAGGTGAGCTGCTGAGGGGAGACTTCCTAGGAAGGATCAGATGATTCTTTGCCTCCCTCTTTCATGGTCAAGTGACATGCTCCCATAAGCAGCAGCTTTCCTTTACCCCTGGGACCCACAGAGGCTGCACAGCTCCTCACAGACCCATCAAAGTACCTTGCAGGAGGAAGTACAGACAAAGGTATGGGTTGGAGATGGAGGAGAGCCATCCTTTTCTTAGGGCCCGTACACCCATAGGGGGCACTAATAACAGTGCCCTTCCAAGCCAGTGTCATTGGAACTAGACTCATTAGTGTTCTTTTGATGATCCCTTGGTGGGAGGACACCCCCGTGGGCACAGTGGGGACCAGAAGATGCAGAAGGGAGGCAATATGCTTACAGACAATGGTTTTTGTACCTTGTGACATATCCCCTCAGCCCACCTACGAATTCAACTATAGTTCTGGTGGTAAGCTCAAATGTGGGCTCACTTGAAAATGTCCACCTCAAACATGAGATGAGCCTTCCTGTTTTTCTGCCTCAGAGCCATCTATGTCTAAAGCTGGAGACCACTCAACCCTCACACAAGCACAGCATGGAAATGTGGGGAGGTAACACCCCAGGAGTCACCATCAGCTAGTGGAGAAGGAGAGCCTCTGATCATTTGGTTGGAACATTCTGGAAGGAATTCTGTACACTTGCCAGATGTCCCAGAATTGAGACCCTGTTGCCCACAAACAACCCTGATAATACACATAGAGCAGCTTTTCCTCAATCCTGGGCTTGCTCACCGCCTTTCCCGACACCCCTACTTCCTGGGATCTCCTCCCAAATAAACCAGTCCCGTCTCAGGCTCTGCTTCCGGGGGAGTCCAAACTAAGACAGAAATGGCATTAACATCTGAGGATTTGAAATGAAAGGTGCTTAAAGGTCTTGTATCAGCTTCTTGGGAATGCAATCTCTTACATTTTGGTATTGCCACTTATACCTAAACCAGAGAGGAGGAGAGTTCCAAAACCAGCTTTGAAACCCCTCTACGCCACAGGAAATTGCTGTTGTCAAGTCAGGCTGTGAAAAAGACTTAGTGACACAGAAAGCTCAGAGGACCTAGTCAGGGGAATTGATGGGGTGACTCAATTTATCATGTGACAAGAAATTCTAGTTTTCCTCAGGAGAAAGCTGCTGGATATTATTGTTTTTTTCCTCAGTCATATGGTTCCATTTTTTAAAAAAATCCACAGTTCTAGAATGGTGAATGGCTGAGAAAAGACTGGGGAGAGTAAAGTTGTAATGTGAACCTAAAAACGTTTATAAAAACTTTACATTCATAAAAGCACATTAAATTAAGAAAATAACAGTGGAATTTAAACCTTGAAAATTGAAAATAAAAGTTAATAGTCAATTAATTTTTCATGTCTTTAATTTCAAGATAATGTACTGAGATAATGGGCTGATGTACAAAAGACAAAGATTATTTGGGGAAGAGGCATTCTTAAGATTCCTTTAATCTTCTGAGTCACTTTTGATCTTTATATACCCTATTGAAATTCTTTCTATTGCAGAAAGTAAATACATCACAGATGGAGAGAGACTCATGTATTTGGTAAGGTGTGGTAACTCCCACCCAAATATTTCTTTTCATTTTACTCTGTTCATTAAAGGGCCAGCTAACATGTTAAGTGTGTTTGTGTGTTAGAGACAGTATTCACATGTTTTGTGAGACATTTACAACACAACAGCTCTGAATATATGTGATATTGTCCAGTTCTTTGGACAAGAAAGCTGTTAGGCATGCACTATGATATGATTCAGTTTTAAAACTTTGAAAGGTTGGGGCGCCTGGGTGGCTCAGTGGGTTAAAGTCTCTGCCTTCGGCTCAGGTCATGATCCCAGGGTTCTGGGATCCAGCCCTGCATTGGGCTCTCTGCTCAGCAGGGAGCCTGCTTCCCTTCCTCTCTCTCTGTCTGCTTGTGATCTCTGTCTGTCAAATAAATAAATAAAATCTTTTAAAAAATTAAAAAAAAAATAAAACTTTGAAAGGTTTTTCATATGGATCTATTCCTACATTGCAGAAAAAACTTGTCAGACCATATGAATTGCCTTTTGGTTAAAATCATGTTCGTTTTAAAGCATTAGTATAAATGTTGTTAAAAAACCAATTTCGGGGCGCCTGGGTGGCTCAGTGGGTTAAAGCCTCTGCCTTCAGCTCGGGTCATGATCCCAGGGTCCTGGGATCAAGCCCCGCATCGGTCTCTCTGCTCAGCAGGGAGACTGCTTCCTCCTCTCTCTCTGCCTATTGTGATCTCTGTCTGTCAAATAAATAAATGAAAATCTTTAAAAATTTTTTTTTCAATCAATTTTGTGTTTGAGAACGTGGTATTTATTCTCAGGGAGAAAATAATTCTTTTCTTTAAGGAAATCCTTTAATGGCTCTTTGGTTATAAATAAGCTCCCTGGCTCTTGTCACAGCAAAAAGAGGGAAGTTACTTTGCTTAGATCGCTTAATATTAAGAGACTTTAAATTTTTCCCTGGTGAGTTCAAGTCAGAAGTTAGAGTGCCAGCAGTAGGATACACCCAAGACAGGGATGGTCAGTTTTGAGTTGTTTTTTTGTCTTGTGCAATAATTTCTCTTTGTTATTCTCAAACCTTCAGTGAATCCCATTACCCACAGAGCACTGTATTAGCAGGGAAATGAAGGCAGAGAAAGCAGCCACGTCAGCGTCTGGGCAAAGTAATGCCAAGAGAACACAATAGCCAGCAGAAGCAGAGAGTAGAGGGTCAGAAGTCAGTAAGACAAAGCTGGAAGCAGTTTAGAGTGAGAAGATGCATCTGTAATTCTTCACCTCTAGAAATATTCAGGAGGCAGCTGAATTTCTTACAGAGTGGGTCTGGATGAGGTTTCAGTTTTCCTTGTTTGTTTGCTTTTTCCTGGAGATAAGAAACAGAGACTTAGTGAGGTGATGAGAGTTACCAAGGGAACATGTGCCAGCTGATTCATGCCCCCCAAAAGGTAAAGAAATAGAGATTTTGTGGGATCTTACTGAGCTCACTCATCTTCTGCATCACCTTAGAGGCCATTAATTTGGGGCCATTTTTATATTCAAGTTTATTAGATAAATGGAATTGAATCTTGATTTAACTTCTTTTCTTATTCATCAACTTTTGTTAACCAACTGTACAACGGTGGTGACTTCTAATGGTTAACCCAGCCTAAATTTTTAGTAAATGTGTTCTAATTTTTCAGACTCCCTCAAACAATTAAATTACCGGAAGTATGCGACAGGATGTAAATGGAGTTCTTGGAGCTTGTTCACAGTGTTCCATTAAAACTGAGACCCTTGAAGTCCCCGTCCCAAAGCATTGATCATGCTGTGAATACACCAGCACCATGAAGCAGCTTACTTGAGGGTTCCAGGAGCACTAGCTATGCCAGTTTTTAAAATCCAAGTGGGAGGTGTTTCTGGAAACATTGGAAATATGGAGCTTTCTATTATAATCCTCCTACTAAGTCTAGCTAAAATCTCTGGCATGACATATAAGAGAAACATAAGGAGACTCTGAAATGTGGACCCTGGCTGGGGAACCTCAAGGAAAGACAAGGTGATGTTTTCTTGGGTGTCCTTTGGCCTCAAAGATCCCAGACTGGGGACAAAAGAAGCCAGCAACTCAGAAATGTCAATGGTTGCAGACAAAAAGAAGCCCTAAGAAAATTGTGCTCTTTCCAGCCAAAGGAGTAGGAAAGCGACAGTCTTAAAGACAGAAAACTTTTAGGCAAGAACTGTCTTCTTCCAGTCAAACATCACAGAAAGCACCGTAGCATCACTCCACCTCTTCTAGCAAAGGCCAAGTGGAGAGTCTAGATTTCCACCCTCACCAGGCTGTCACAAGGCACTTCAACCCTCCTGACAGAGTGGTGCCACAGAAGTTAGGGAGTTGAGACTTTCATCTCTGAGGTAAAGACACTGCCCACCCCCACCCTCTGTCAGTGGAGATCATTCGAGAAGCCTAGATTTCCACTTCCACTGGTCGATAATGAGGTGCCCCTCCCCCTCCTCACTGGGGAGTGTCAGAAAAAACCTGGTGGAGAGTCAGGACTTCTGCCCCGGCTCAGCAGTAATGAGTTCACCCCTGCACAGTGGGAGATGATGGGGGACAGTAACAAAGTGCCACCCCCATCCCCTCACTCAGGATAACAGCAGAGGCCCAGTGCTGAGACCGAACTCCTACTCCTGACCAGAAGCAAAAAAGAGATTCCTCCCTCCTCCTGTTTTGACTTCTACCCCCACCGGCAGTAATGAAGTGATATTCCCCTTTCCCCATGAGAGCAGAGTGAGAAGAATCTTTCTAAAATACATAATTTAAATGAGATCTAGAGTCTTATTACAGTACACCAAATGTCCAGGTTTCAACTGAAAATCAACTCTCATACCAGGAACAGGAAGATCTCAACTTGAATAACTATTATACCAAATACTGAATACAAATATCAACACAAGATATCAATACAAATACCAAATGCAATACCAACACCAACACCAAGATGACACATGTTAGAATTATCTGACCCAAATTTAAGAACAGCCAATATAAACATGTGTGAGAAATTATGAATATACTTGAACAAATTAAAAATTAGAAAATCTAAAAAAAAAACAACCCAGAAAATCTTAGCTAATAAAGAGAAGATATAGAAAAGAGCCAAATGAAAATTTGAGAACTAAAATATACAATAACCAGAATAAAAACTCAGTGGGTAAGTTCAACAGGAGAACAGAGAGGATAGAGAAAAGGATCAATAAACTGAAAGGTAAAACAATAGAAATTAAGAATCTAAACCATAGAGAAGAAATAGACTGATGACAAAATTCACATGATCATCTCAGCAGATGCAGAAAAAGCAGCTGAAGGAATTCAATACCCCTTCATGATAAAAACACTCAAAAAAGAATAGAAGGAAACTTTCTTAACCTGGTAAAGGACATCTATGAAAAACCCATATCTAACATACTTAATGGTGAAGGATTGAATGCTTTCCTCCTAAAATCAAGAACAAGTGGTTCTTACCATTGTTCCTCAACTTTGTACTGCAGGTTCTACTCAGGACAATGAGATATGGACAAAAAAATAGAAGGTATCCATATTGAAAGAAAAGAAGTAAAACCATTTTATTTGCAAATGACATGATCGTTCATACAGAAAACCCAGGGAATCTAGTAAAAAATGAATAAAGCCTCATTGACATGTGGTACTATGAGGAAAAAAACTAGTTCTTGCTTTTGCAGTGTTAGAGCCCAAAAAGAGAGGAGAAAAAGAGTGGAGCTGGAAAAGTATTTGAAAAATGAAACAACTGAAAATTTCCCAACTTTAGCAAAAGACATAAACCTATATAATTAAGAAACTGAGCAAATCTCTAATGGGATAAACCCAAAGAAATCTGTGCCAAGATTTCTGAAAGCTAAAGACTAAGAAATCTTGAAAGCAGCCAGAGAGAAATGAGGTGTTACCTGGAGGGGAAACAATTCAAATGACAGTGGCTTTCTCATCAGAAACCATGGAGGTCAGAAGAAAGTGGCACAATATTTTTCAAGTGCTGAAAGAAAAGAACTGCTACCACTGAATTTTATATTCAGAGGAAATAGCCTTTAGGAATAAAGGGGAGATCAAGACATTCTCAGATGAGAGAAAGCTAAGAGAATTTGTCACCTGTGGACCTACTCTAACAAAATGGCTAAATGTAGTTCGATAAAAAGGAGGAAAACAATAAAAGAAGAAATCTTGGAACATCAGGAGGAAAGGAATAACATAATAAGGAAAAAATATTGGTAAAGAGGCTTCCTTTCTCTTCTTATGCTTTCTAAATTATGTTTGATGGTTGAAGCAAAAATTATAGCATCATCTAATGTAGTTCTCAAAATATACAGATGAAATATTGAAGGAAATTATAATACAAATGGGAGAGAGTAATGTGACATGAAGTGAGGAGTACGTTTTATACACTTCACTTGAACCGGCAAAATGTCAACATCAGCAGAATGTGAGTTACGCATATATAATGAAATACCTAGAGCAATTGCCCAAAAAAGTATTCAGAGAGATACACTCAAAAACACTATAGAAAAGTCAAAATGGAATGCTAAAGAAATGCTCAATTATCCCTCAGGATGGCAAGAAAAATAAACCAGAGCAAAAGAAAAACAGAATAAACAGAAAAAAATAAAATGGTAGACTTAAGTCCTAACATATTAATAGTTACTTTAATGTAAATGAATAGGGATGCCTGGGGGCTCAGTCAGTTAAGCTTCTGATTCTTGATTTCCTCTCAGGGCATGATCTCAGGGTCATGAGATCAAGCCCTGCAGCAGGCTGTGGAATCTGCTTGAAATTCTTTCCCCCTCCCTTTCCTTCCCCCTCTGCTACTTCTCTTCTCTCTCTCTCTCTCTCTCTCTCTAAAGTAAATAAATAAATGAAAATAAGATCTTTTAAAAATTTAAATGAACATACACAACAATTAAAAGAATTTGGTGGACTAGATCTTTTAAAAAAATGTTGAATTAATATATACTGTCTAAACTATCATACAATCTCCCTGATATGAGGAAGTAGAGATTAAATGTGGGGGGTTTGGGGGGTAGGAAAATAATAAATGAAACAAGATGGGATCAGGATGAAGACAAACCATAAGAGACTCTTAATCTCACAAAACAAACTGAGGGTTGCTGGGGTAGGGAGAGAGTGGTGGGATTATAGACTTTGGGGAGGGTATGTGCTATGTGAGTGCTGTGAAGTGTGTAAACCTGGCGAATTGCAGACCTGTACCCGTGGGGCTAATAATACATTATATGTTTGTAAAAAAAATTTAAAAATTAAAAAAATATATATGTATATACTGTCTATAAGAAACTGACTTCAAATATGATGGTATAGATATGTTGAAAAGATGGAAAAAGATATGCCATGCAAACATTAATCAAAAGAAAATGGGGGGTTGCCTGGGTGGCTCATCTGCTAGATGTCTGCCTGAGCTCAGGTCATGATCTCAGTGTCCTGGGATTGAGCCCCATGTCTGGCTCCCTGCTCAGTAGAGAGTCTGCTTCTCCCTCTGCCCCGGCCCTACCTGTGTTCTTTAGCTCTCTCTCTCTCTCTCTTTCCTTCTTTCTCAAATAAACAAAATCTTTCAAAATAAAAAACAAATCAGGAATTGTTATATAAATTTACCAGAAAAAGTAGACTTTAAAAAAACAAAGATAATTATTATAGATAGAGAAGAACATTACATAATGATAAGTCAAGCTACCAAGAATAGAGACCAATTCTAAACGTATATGCTTCAAACACCTGAGCAACCAAATATGTAAAGCAAAAACCAACAGAGCTGAAAAGGGAAATAGACAAATCCATAGTTTTAGTCAGAGGCTTCAGCATCCCTTAAAAACCATACATAAAATCAGCAAGAATATAGAACTCAACAGCACCATCATCCAACTGGATTTAATTGACACACATGAAACACTTCACCCAGCAATGGCAGAATGCACATTTTATGCTCAGAGAAAACATACCAAAAGAGATCATACTGTGATACATAAAAAAAAAATATAAACCCAACGTAATCCCATTTGGAACAGCGTGGATAGACCTAGAGGAGATTATGCTAAGGGAAATAACAAATCAGATAGAGATAGACAAATACCACATGATTTAATGTATATGTGGAATCTAAAAAACAAAACAAAACAAAACAAACAATCCAGAAACAAACTCATAAATACAAAGAGCAAACTGGTGTTTGCCAGAAAGGAGGGTGGTGGAGGGAAGAACAAACTAGGAGAAGGGGTTTAAGAGGTACAAAACTTCAGTTATAAAATAAGTAAGTCACAGGAATGAAAAATAAACCTCAACAAATTCCTAAAAATAGATATAATACAGACTATATTTTCTGACCTCAAGGGACCATACCTCAATTTGGGGTCAAAAAGTAAATATTAAGAAAAATGTTAAAATACATTGAACTGAATGAAAATGAAAATACAACATATTAAAATTATCAGCTAAAGCTGCACTGAGAGGGAAATTTACAGCAGTAAATGCTCACATTAAATAAGAGAAATCTCAAAACAGTAATTTACATCCCCACCAGGAGAAATGAATAAGAGCAAATAAACCCAAAGGTAGCAGAAGGAAGGAAAAAGAAAGTTAAAAGCAGAAATCATGGGGCGCCTGGGTGGCTCAGTGGGTTAAGCCTCTGCCTTCAGCTCAGGTCATGATCCCAGGGTCTTGGGATTGATACCCACATGGGGCTCTCTGCTCAGCGGAGAGCCTGCTTCCCTTCCTCTCTCTCTGCCTGCCTCTCTGCCTACTTGTGATCTCTATCTGTCAAATAAATAAATAAAATCTTTAAAAAAAAATAAAAGCAGAAATTAATGAAATCAAAAGCAGAAAGACATTAGAGAAAATCAATAAAACAGGAACCTGATTCTTTGAATAGATCAATAAAACTGACAAACCTCTAGCAAGAATATCATAGAAAAAAAAGGGGGAAGATGCAAATTACTAGTAACAGGAACGAAATACAGGACTATTAATGTAGAAACTGGAGATATAAAAGAATGACAAGAGAACACTATGAACACATCTACACACATGAATTTGACAATTTGATGAAAAAACAATTTCCTTGAAAAGTACAGTCTCATCCCACACGAAGTATATTATTTGAGTAGCCCATAACAGTTATAACAATTATGAAAATTAAGTTAATGATTTTAAAATGCCCAACAAAGGGGCACCTAGGTGACTGAGTCGGTTAAGCATCTGCCTTTGGCTCACATCACAGTCTCAGGGTTTTGGGATCCAGCCCCACCTGGGGCTCCCTTCTCAGTAGGGAGCCTGCTTCTCCCTCTTTCTCTCCCTCTGCCCTGTTTGTGACTGGGGATCTGACTCCTGGTTTCAGCTCACGTCATGATCTCCTGGGTCATGAGTTCAAGTCTTGTGGAGGGCTGCACGTTCAGTGTGGAGTCTGCTTAAAGATTCCCTCCTTCTGCCCCTCCCCTGACTCATGAGCACACTGTCTTTTGCTCTCTAAAATAAATAAAGAAAGAAATTTGGGGATGCCTGGGTGGCTCAGTCAGTTAAGCATCTGCCTTCAGCTCAGGTCATGCTCCCAGCTCTGGTCCTGGGATAGAGTCCCACATCAACCTCCTTGCTCAGTGGGGAGCCTGCTTCTCCCTAGGCCTACTACTCCCCTGCTTGTGCTCTCTCTTTCTCTCTGGCAAATAAATAAAATCTTTTAAAAAGTTAAATTAAAAACACAAATCTCTAAAAACCTTTTTAAAAAATCAAGTGCATTTCTATATGCTAGTAAGAAACACATAGAAACTGAAATTAAAAACAATACCATTTAAGTTTTAAAAAAATGAAAATACTCAGTTGTCCATCTAACAAAACATACATGGGACTTGTTTACAGAAAAATACCAAAAACCAGAAAGAAATTCAAGAAGATCTAAGTAAATGAAAAGTCATAGTGTGTTCATTAATTGAGAGGTTCAGCAGAATAAAGATGCCAACGTTCCCAAATTGGTATGCAGGCTTAACTACCAAATCCAAGTGAATCTTTTTTCTAGACATTGACAAAATTATTCTAAGCTTTATATGCAAAGGCAAAGGAACCAGACAGTTAAACCAATTTTTTTTCATGTGTTCTGACAAATTCTTTAAAAAATTTTTTTTGTATTCAAATTCAACTCAATTAACATATAGTGTATTATTAGCTTCAGGGGTAGAATTTAGTGATTTATCTGTTGCATATAATACCCAGTGTTCTTTCATCAAGCCCTCTTTAATGCCTATCACCCAATTACCCCATCCTCTCACTGCCCCCACCCCCCGCCCTCCAGCAACCCTCAGGTTTAAAAAGGAAGAAAAAAGTGGGATGAATCACCCCATCCAGTTTTAAGGCTTATCATATAGGTATAGTTAAGTGCTCAAGACTGTGTGACATTGGTGAAATGATAGATATATGAATGGAATGAGCTAGAGAGGCCAGAAATAACCCCACACAAGTAGAAGCAACAGATTTTGGACAAAGGGGCAAAAACAATTCAATGACCAAAAGACAGTCTTTCCAATAAATGGAGCTGTAACAATTGGGTATCCATAGACAAATAACCAAACCAAAACAACAAATATAAACCTTAGACTTAAACACTTCACTTTATGTAAAAATTAACTGAAAATCAATTATATATTTAAATGTAAATAAAATGTAAAGCCATAAACTTTAAGAAGGTAATATAAGAAAAAGTCTTTAGGACCCAGGTATTGGTGAAGACTTCTCAGACATGACACCAATTAGTGCTCCATAAAAGAAAAAAAAAAAAACCAACAAATTAGACTTTATCAAAATTAAAAATATTATAAAATATTCCATTAAGAAGAAAAGACAAGTGACCAAGTGGGAGAAAATATTTGCAACCACATAGCTGACATAAGACTCATAGCTAGAATACATGAAGAATCCTCTCATGTCAACAGTAAAAAAAAAATCCTAATTAAATGGACAAAAGCAAGATACCTCTATGGCTCAGTGGGTTAAGAGTCTGCCTTCGGCTCGGTACATGATCCTAGGGTCCTGGGATCAAGTTCTGCCCGCATCAAACTCCTTGCTCAGCAGGGAGCCTGCTCTCCCTCTGCCTGCTATTCCCCCTGTTTTTCTTCTCTCTTTCTGTCTGACAAATAAATAAAATAAATCTTAAAAAAATAAAATGGGCAAAAGACACAAGGTATTTCATCAAAGAGGCAAATCAACACAAGAAAAGTGTTCAACATCACTAACTGTTAGGGAAATGCATTTTAAGAACATGACGATTTATCACTACACAAAAATTGAGCTAGGTAAACCAAAAAATGGTGATAATACCAGATGTCAGCAAAGATGTGGAGACACTGGATCTCATACATAGCCCCTGGGAATGGAAAATGATACTGTCACTCGGGAAAATAGTTTGAAAGTGTCTTAAAAAACTAAACATGCACTTAGCAGAAATTGCACTTCCAGAGAAATGATAGCTTATGTCTACACAAAATCCTCTACAAGATAGTTCATAACATAGCTATTTATTTGTAATAGGTAAAAATGAGAAATAACCAAAATGCCCCTCAGTGAGGGAGCGGTTAACTCTGGTAAACAACCACCACAGACCCATCATCAATAAAAAGGGATAAAATATTAATACACACAGCAAGCAGGGCAAATCTCGAGAGCATTATGCAAATGGAAAAGGCCAACCTCAAAATATTATATATTGTATGACTCCATTTATGTATTATTCCCTAATGACAAAATTAGAGAGAGAGAAAACAGATTAGTGGTTTCCAGGGGTAAGGATGGTGGAAGGTATGGTGGGGGTGACTATACAGGGCAGTAGGATGGTGATCTTCGCAGGGAATGGAACATTTCTGTATCTTGATTGTGGCTGTGCTTATAGAAATTTACATGGGTGATGAAAGGACATAAGACTATACATATACATTGTACCAATGTCAGTTTCCTGGTTTGGACATTGTACTACAATTATTAAGATGTAGCCCTTGGGGGAAACAGGTAAAGGGTACGCAGCACCTCTCCCTACTACCTCTGCAACTTCCTGTAAAACCATAATTATTTCATTAAAAAGTTTAAAAAACATCATTCAAACTTAAGTCTACAAGAAACCAAAAGGGTTGGTATTCTTAGCCTCTGTGCTTTGTTTGCAACATCTCTTCATTGTGGATTGAAGTGTGGCGCCTTGCGCAAGTGTCAGGGACTCAAGATTAAATGGATGCTTTGTTTGTATTCCTAAGGCTCCAAGCAGCTTTGAAGTGTTTGGTCCCCAGTGGGGTCCGAAGTTCAGCATACACAATGCCACACCTGTCTGGACACTCAGGGGCAGACTGGATGACCTCTTGGGGACCCCCCCCCCCTGTTGAGGAAATTCCTCATGTATGAGAAGAACAATTTCCAGTAGAACAAGAAACAAGGAAAGTGAAGGCATGACAGCAGCTTCTTTGAACAACATCTCCCAGTGGAAATAAGCTCTGCTTTCCAGCCTCTGGCCATATTCCACCTTCTACACTCGGAGAATTCTCTCGTAGGTGCACCTGGTTCAGATAAGCTTCCCAGAGTTTCTCCAAGCCACACCTTGGTCTGTCACACCCTATAAACTTGGGAGTTTTGTTGGGCTTTAGGTAAGTCATCTGTTGGCTGAGCCCTGCTGGCTACAGGGCACACTATACTTTAAACCCTTTAACTGAAAGGGAGAATAAATTAAGAATTGTGGGGGCGCCTGGGTGGCTCAGTGGGTTAAGCCGCTGCCTTCGGCTCAGGTCATGATCTCAGATTCCTGGGATCGAGCCCCGCATTGGGCTCTCTGCTCAGCAGGGAGCCTGCTTCCCTCTCTCTCTGCCTGCCTCTCCATCTACTTGTGATTTCTCTCTGTCAAATAAATAAATAAAATCTTTAAAAAAAAATTAAGAATTGTGTATCTGGGGGGCGCCTGGGTGGCTCAGCTGTTGGGCATCTGCCTTCAGTTCAGGTCATGATCCCAGGGGTCCTGGGATCGAGCCCCTTATCAGGCTTCCTGCTAAGTGGTGAAGCCTCCCTCTCCCACTCCCCCGGCTTGGGTTTCCTCTCTCACTGTGTCTCTCTCTCCCTCTCTGTCAAATAAATAAATAAATCTTAAAAAAAAAAAAATTGTGTACCTGGTGGTCTTGCTGTCCACACTCAGTCCCCATGCTGGCAGGCTACATGCTAGGCAATGGGATGCAGAAGTGGATAAGGCACTTACTGTCCTGCCTTCATGGAACTGGGTAGGGAAAACAGACAGTAAGCAAATAATCCCAGAGAAATATGTAGCACCCCATGCCTTCTGGAAGTTACTGCCAAGAGAAGGGATAGCAGAAAAATAAACCATGCAAGTTCCAAGGAGACTGGGAGAAGCTCCTCTGGAGGTGTCCCTTCAGTGGAGAGACCCGTGATGGACTCAGAAGAATGGAACTGTGCTCCAGGTGGAGAACCAATGTTTGACAAAGGGCAAGGAGGAGTTCGAAGCTCTGAAGAACTGGAAGTGGGCTGGTGGTTGGAGAAGTGGTGCCTGTGGATTGTGGTGAGACATGTTCATTGCAATGAACAGTGAAGACAACCTGCTACTCTGAGGGTCAGTCTGGTAGCAAGTATCTGCTGAGACCCCACCGGCTGAGCTGTACTTCTGGTAGAGTGCAGAATAAGGTTTGGGTCTGCTCTTAAGGAATTTCCAAGCCCTACAGGAGAAGGAAAATGGGCTTCAAGGACATGAGTTGTTTTCAATTTACAGAAGGGTGAGTTGGCATTGGCAGACTGAAAATAACACCAAAAGGTCTGACCAGCCTCTGCAGCTGTTTTACATTACCGGGGTACAAAGGTCTGGCCTTGAATGTCTTATTTTTTTTCTCTCCTAATATTCTTGCTTTAAAATGGGGGGGGGGGACCCAAAAACAACCAAAACAAGAAAAAAAAACCAACAACTTAAAAACAGTCTTATTTACTTTATCCAAGATTAAAGAGCTTGAACCGACTTGGACAGTCTAAATGGATTTTTAAGTGTTTTATGGCCAAGTACTCCTAATTGCTAAAATGCTAGACTGTGCTTCCATGACTCTGTGCAGGGCTTATGTTGTCCAGGTTTGCTTACTTACTCTCCTTGTCAGAGGTCAAAAGCAAAATCTCAGATTAGAAGATTTTAATTTCTGAAACTGAGGATTGAAGCAAATTCTCCAGAATGTGTCATACTTAAATTTTCTTCCTTGGGTCAGCTAGTCCAAGGCCTAACATCTCTAAATCAACATGCAACCCATGAGAAACCAGTATGGCAGTGAAGGGCAGGAGAGAGAAAGATCATGGTCTCTGTGCTTTGGAAACGTGTAACCACCACAGAGAAGTATAGGGATGGGGCAAATTAGAAACTATAGCCTCTGCTTCGGCTTCCTATCACCCATCTTGGAAGCAGCCTGGGATGGCAGAGACCCAGATTGTGAATGCCAGTCCTCGTGTGGTGGGACTATGTGACTCTGGGTGGGACGCTTTACCTCTGTGAGTCTCAGGTGCCTCACTTGCCTCAATGCTCAGTTACCAACTCCAAATCACAGCACTGAATGCTCAAGCACTTCACAAGTTCTCAGGGTCAACAGAGTTCTTGTGAGAGTCCCTTCTCAAGAGAGATGGGTCCCAGATGGCTGGCTCTGTTGGAGGCTAGAATCACCCACCAGATGAGGCAGCCATTCACTCCGACTGTCCAGGCAATGAGTGATTCCTGAGCAATTTCACTGACAGATGATCCAGTGTTCTTTGTTCTCTGGAGAATAGAGCCAAAGCCCATTCTAAGAAACTGTAGGGGACACAAAGGGGCCAAAATTCAAACTAATAAGCAAGGATGATTTTTGTCAGGTAGGTGCAAGGGGTGTGTGTAGTGGGTGGGCAGTCCTTTTGGCCCTTCAGAGGGGATCACAGTCCAGCAAGAAAGCAGACTGCGACTCTAATCAGAATGTGGGGTCTGGCGGGGGAGCAAGGCAAGTAGGAGACTCGTTCCAATAACTGGAATGGACAGGAGCTGGCTGAGGATACAGGATACAGTCTGAGCCAGGCCTTGAAGGATGAGTGAACCCAAGAGGATTTGAGAAGAGGGATGGGGGAGAGGACTTTAAGCTGAAGAAGCTGCATTTCCAGGTGTACAAGGTGTGCATACAGATGTTGTATCTGGGGCAGTAAGTTCCATCTGAACAAGCTGTTGAGTACCGTGGGTACCACCCTGAATGAAGTGGGGATTGAACAGCCTGTATTTAGTGTATAGGTGTTTGTTGGACACTTTTTCATCATCAAGGTAACTCAGCAAAACTGACAGAACATATATTGGTATGGATCTCTTTTCATTTATTTTTTCGTTTATTTAAAATGTGGCATGGGATGCTCTTTGAATCTTTGTGTTCATATCAGCAGAAATCAGGAAAGTTGTCTTTAGTTATGAGTTCAGTTTTTGCCTTGGTTTTCCACCCCAGGGAAATCAAGATTCTTACCACGGATTTTAGTTCTGTATCCTGGATTGCTACTGTTCCTCTTAGCATTTTCATCTTTTCTCTTAATTCTGTGTTTTGAAAGCACTTGCCAAACACATCTTCCACATTATGGATGTGATTTTCTGCATTGTTGGCTCCTAGGGCTGGATTGGGGCTGGGGGCAAGGACCATGAAGGGATAGCAGAGCAGAAATTGTGTTTGTTTGTTTGGTAAGTAAGAATACTGAGATTTATACCAACTCCAACCTCAAAGGTCATTTCTGAACCTCACGAGACAACTTCTCAGGCTTGCTCTCCCGATAATTGATCTTATATTCCACAGTGCTTGATTTTGTCTTTCTGTCCCATTCCTCTAGTCTCCTCAGACCTGAAATCTGGCAGTGGGTTAATAATGACAACTCATAAATTAGTGGTTCTCAACCTTGACCACAAGCTATGTTTACCCTCATCTACCTAGGAAGATTAAAACATGTTGATGTCCATCCCCAACACAGAATTTGTTGGGGTGGGGCCTGAGCCAAGACTATGGAGAGATAGCGTACATGAAACACAACCCCCTTCCATCCCAGTCACCATTCCCACCAGCAGCATTCCATGCGGGGACCATACCTCCCTACTCACACCAGCACTCCTGTCTCCACTTTTCCACACATCTGCTCTCAAGAAGTCTCCATCTCTCCAAGCAGAATATAATGAAGTAGGAACAACAGTTGTTTTAATGACTATGTAGTCTGAGGACTGCATCCCAGTTTCCTGAGCACTTGTGTGGTTTTTAAAAAATTTTCATGTATTTATTTTAGAGAGAGAGAATGGCATGAGAATGGAGAAGTCAGAAGGAGAAGCAGACTTCCCACTGAGCAGGAAGCCCAATGGCGGACTCAATCCTGAGACTCCAGGATCATGACTTTAGCCAAAGACAGTTGCTTAACCAACTGAGTCACCCAGGCACCCAGCACTTGTGTGCTGTTTTTTGTTTTGTTTTAATCAGAATCTCAATATGAGAAACACAAATGTGTTTGTTGATTGCATTTCTTGTTGTCTTTTAGTATAGCATTCTGTATTCACAAATGCTCCTCTTTTCTTGCAGATTTACTTGGTCAAAATTGAACAGTTCTGAGTGTGTCAGAGACTTAAAATCCATGCCAGAATCTAAGAGCAATCTAGAGAAGGTCATCATATTCATATTCGACAATGACCATCACCCCTCACAGAATGCCCTAGCTGAAGATTCATGTGAGAAAGATGATTTTACACATAATATTATGTCTAGTTTCCCAAAATCTTTAGGCTTATACAAGTTTGACCTTATGCACTCTTCTTACTTTTCAACTATATGGTATCACATTATTTGTGCTTCCTTTCTATTGACTTTTACTCACTCAGTTCAGAAAAGATTTACTGGTCACTAAATCATGCAGGGCACTGTGGGATACCTAGCAGATCAACAGATCTGCAACAAATCAGCAGATCACCTGCTAGTTGATACCTAGCAGTATCAACAATATCTCTGCTTCCAAGGGCTTCCAAATTTCTTTAAGAAGATACATATAGACACAAAGAACAAGTTAAATATACAGATACACTTACTCTACCAGGAGTATTTGGTATGCCTGTGCCCTGGGGAAGCCTGCCCCTCTCTGTGCCATGTCACAACTGTGAATTTTGGCTATGTGAGTATGGGAGGCCTGCAGCTATTGTGGTTAATTTTCTGGGGCTCTGTCTCCCAGCCACAGTGCCATTCAGGTAGACACCTCGAGAGTAGGTTACAGGTAAGGGAGTTGCAGCAGGGCATGCATCTTCAACATTTCTAATGAGGAAATGCTAATGTTTCTTTTCTTCCCCCTTCTTATTAAGAATGTGTGTCTATATTCCGAAGGTTCAATGAAGTCTATTCTAGAAGTCATTGAGCAATCTATTTCTTTTCATCTCCGTGGAGTGTTTGATGATAGAGCCCTCCCTGTCCTCTAGGAAGGGAGAAAATTATTTTTGTTTACTGATGATCTGAGATGTGGTCTTAATAGCTCTTCAAGGTCCACTGTGGAAGTAACAGATGCTGCTGCATATGTGGAGAATAGAGGGCAGAGGATGAACAAAGGAACAGAACTTTAGACATGGGCCTGATGGTGGACAGCTGTCCTTGAAGGAGGAGACCTTCTGGTAGGGAGTCCTTACCAGTCTCCTGCCAATACATCTGTCAACTCTCTGAGTTGAGCAATTTCTCTGATGCCATCTATAGCAACATTTTTCTAGATATGTCTCCTAAGGCAAAGGAAACAAAAGCAAAGATGAACTATTGGGACTGCATCAAAATAAAAAGCTTCTGCACAGCAAGGAAAACAATCAACAAAGCCAAAATACAACCTACTGAATGGGAGAATATATTTGCAAATGACTATCTGATAAAGGGTTAGTATCCAAAATATATAAAGAACTTATACAACTCAACACCAAAACCCCACAAATAATCCAATTAAAAAATGGGCAGAAGACATGAAGAGACATTTCTCCAAAAAAGACATCCAGACGGCCAACAGAAACATGAAAAGATGTTCAACATCACTGATCATTATGGAAATGCAAATCAAAACTGCAATGAGATATCACCTCAAACTTGTCAGAATGGTTAAAATCAAAACCACAAGGGTTAGAGTGGTTCTGGAATTGCAAACTGATGCAACCACTGGGGAAGACAGTATGAAGATTCCTCAAAAAACTAAAAAATGGACCTACTTTATGATCCAGTAATGACACTACTAGGTATTTAACAAAAATGAAAACAAAATTCTTAACAAAAATGAAAAATCTCTAAGTGATATTTTCTATGAATAAAGCCATTCTTGAACACCTGGGTGACTTAGTCAGTTAAGCATCTGACTCTTGATTTCAGCTCAAGTCATGATCTCAGTGTCATGAGATTGAGCCCCAAGTCTGGCTCTACTTTCAGCACAGAGTCTGCTTGAGATTCTTTCTCTCCCCGTCCCTCTACCCCTCCCCTCTATGTGCTAGAGTGCTCTATCTCTCTCTCAAATAAATAAATAAATCTAAAAAAAAAAAAAGCCATTCTTGAGGACACTAGAAAACGTAATGTTTGGCAGATTTTGTCAGAATCATCAGGTTATCCAACTGATCTATAGGGAAACTCTCTAGTGAACAATCCTGCACATGGATAATCAGACTTTTAGTGTTTTATTTCTAAATATAAAGTCAGCAAATGATCACTAGACCTTGCCAGTTGCTACCACCCATTCTCCCTTCTTTGATAAGTAGGTTCTGTTTGGGTAGCCATGTACCTACACTTCCCTTCCCAGACTTCCTGCAGATAGAGTTGGTCATGTGGCACATGCTTAGTAAATGAGATATAACACCATATTTTCCTGCATGGGGTTTCTAAGAAAGGTCTTTGAGAGTATACTAAACTACATCCACATTTTGCCGTTTAATTTTTCCTCTGTTCTAGCTCTTTCTGGAATGTGGATGTGATGCCCAGGGATGAAGGAGACATCTTGCAGCCTAGTAAGGTAGGGCAAGCAGTTAGAAGGAGGCTGGATGCTTGATCATCTTATGGAGAAGTTACAAGCCCTTAGACTTTCTTGTGAGAGAATAATCCTTATTTAATTAAATGACCACAGGTGGCTTTCTGTTGCTTTCAGTCAAGCCCAATTCTAACTGACTCAACTTGAAGAAAGATACCAAATGAAACCAACAAATAAACAGGAATCTGGAGATCAAAAATAGTGCCAGGAATGGACAAAAACTCAAAATAATTCAAATAATTATATTATCCCCAGAGGTGCATTCATTTACCAATATCTATAGGGTGCCTTTTAAAAGGCTACTATGAAAAACTGGATAAGAGATAAAATAAAATGTTATAGCTACAAAACAAGAATAGAACACTGTGAAAAGAGATGATAAGAAAAAATAGAATAAAAGATGAGACCTAAAGGATCAGTTTAAGACATTCAGCATCAAAATGATGAGTTCCAGAAAGAGAAAAAATCATTGAAGCTAAAATGTAAAAGAATACTTCAATGAAAATTCTCAAACATGTAAAGACCTGAGTTTCCTTATTTAAAGACTACATGAAGCAAAAGTGAAAAAAGAGCCTACCAAAAGCAAAACATGATTTTTCAGAGCTCTCAAACTCTTCCGGGAAACAAAGTCAGAGAGATTAAAAGTCAGACTGGCATGGGTCTTCTGAAGAGCAACTTTGGTTTTGAGATGCGGGAGGATCACCTTCATGAATCTGAGAGAAAGTAAACCGCCTAGGAGTCTATTGCCAGCCCAAGTCTTATTCAGGTATAAAGGAGAAAATAAATACATGGACTAAAAAACACCCTGCAAATCACACTTTCCTGGGAAACGGCTAATGGATGAGCACCAGCAAATTAAAGGAGTAAACCAAAGAAGAGGAAGGCGTAGCATAGGGCCTAAGAAATGTGCTCCAATCCAGAAGAATCTCTGGCTGAAGAATTTGTAGCAGGTCACGGGAGCTGGATTAGAGAACACAGGCTCCAACAGAGAAAGCCAAACAAAGAGAATGAAGGGAACTGTTTACAGGAAGTTTATCTGATACGAAGGAGCACTACAAAAGAAAACACTGCTTGCCTTTTGGTAGATCAGATTCTGTGTTTGGGTAAGATTCAGGTCCATAAAAACCAGGCAACCACTAATTTCAGAAAAATGAAAAAAAAATTGTGCAGGGAAAAAATAAAACCACCTCCTTGCCACCCCAATGAGCATTATTTTTATAGCCACAATATGTAAATACTGACTGCTACCCAACAATACAAAAAATAATTCTATAAACGTTTTTGGAAGGATAGGAGCTGGGAAGTGGGTTTTGGGGGCATCACAATGAAATTTTGGCTCATTTTAATAGGATATTAATAGATAAGTTCTAAAAACTGGGGAATTAGGACATAGGGATATGAAAATATTTAGAAACCTCCAGGCTAATATTGGGAGAAAGCAGTTCAAGATACTGGGAGCAGGCTTGAAGAAGGGTTGGGATTGTGGGGGGCTAGTCTTCTAAATCTATTGTCACAATGTAATTGTGAGATGATTTGCCCGTGCTACACTTTCTTTTTTTTAAATTATTTTCATTAACATATAATGTATTATTTGCTTCTGAGGTACAGGTCTATGAATCATCAGTCTTACACAATTCACAGCACTCACCATAGCACATACCCTCCCCGATGTCCATAACCAGCCACCCCATCCTTCTCCCCTAACCCCCCAGAAACCCTCTGTTTTGTGAGATTAAGAGTCTTTTACTTTTTTGTCTCCCTCTTCCACTGCTTCAGATGATCCCATCCTCACCTGTTACTGAAATCTTGACTGCAGCTCCAAGTCTTACACAATCTGGCCAGCTTCCTGCAGGTGCTGCCTGAAAGTAGCTGGCCTAGGGCCCATGCGTATCTTCTTTCTTCCCCCTTGGGCTTCTCTGCGAAGCCCCAGGCAAGAGCCACCTCGCTTCTGATGGATGTTCAACCTGGAAATAGAATGGAATTAATACCCGCTGAGTCACATCTTTGACCAACTGCTGGTGGGGGGACGGATCCCGAGCTGCTGGAAGCATCCTTCCCTCTTTCTTCCCATGGGTGGACAGAGCAGAGACATATTCCTGCAGCTGTCCAGGTTACCCCCCTGATAGAAAAACTGGTCACCTGCAGTCATGGCCGAGATCTTTGAACTGCTCTCCTGCCTTCCCTGCCTCACTTCCTGTCACTTATCCCGTCCCTGGGGTCAAATCCCAGTTTGCCTTGGTCTCAGGCTTTCCTTTCCTGCAAACAGCAGTGAGGACAACACCGATTAAAAGCTCTTAAATAAAGCCCAAAAGAAACGAAAATGAATCAAATAGTTAATTTTTAAAAATATATCTATACAGAACATAATAATGTAACAAGGAAATGCAAAGTGTTAATTTGGGTTTTTGAAACCAAAGGTAAATACTTGAAAGGGAAAGCTGATGGTTTGGAATCTATAATTATGGGCAGTCTCAGCAAAATTCAAAGTTGAAGGGGGAAGGAAATAACAAGTAAAGAAATATTCTAATGTTTCCTTCATCATGGGAGCTGAGCTGGTAAAATGTCTTGTGGAGACGGAGTGGCCATTATTTAATTTCATGTAGCACTGGAAGATAGAGGATTAAATATGATAATATTTACCCACCATCAGAATGGAACACAGTAACAGCTGTAGGTGAATGGTGGCAAGGGAGATAATATAGGAAAAAAAAAAAATTTTGGCCAGGCCATATGCAAGGAAAAAAGTAGATAAACCAGGACCAACAATTAATGAGTTAAAAAATATAAAAAAAAAAGAAAAGAACTAAAAATATGTCCCATAAGCCAGTAATCATAAATGGTCTGAATTCTTCCTTTAAAAATGTAGGCCCTCGGGTTAAAAAAACAAAATGAAATTTTCATCTACATGCAGTTTCTAAGAAACATGTCTAAAAATAAATACTAATGAGGAAATGTTTATTTTAATACTCAATGCTATACCAGCAAAATGTGAAACATTGAAAAACAAGAAAGGTAATATTTCAATGTAAAGATAATTCAAGACCTGAACAATTAAGTGAAGAAAAGAATTATATTTTTCTTATTAAAGATACAATCCTTGAGGAAGACAAAACCAGCAAAGACTCTACAAGAATTTTTTTTTTCTGCCCTAGAAAGCATGTTTAAAAATCAACACTTACTTGACTTCAAAGAGAACAGACTCTCTCCAATAAGGGGCTTCACTGGTCTCATTTTGGAACCACATTCCTACGCCCCTCATAGAAGTCATTTTTGTCCCTTCCCATCTGGTCCTGGGAGGGTGCATGGATCAAGCCTCAGGATGGTAGTGAGCAGGGGCAGAGTTGGGGGTGGAGCAAAGGGAACTAGTGTTATCCAGTGCCTACCATGTGCTGACACACCTGTGTGCCCCCAACCTTTTCTCTATTTTCTCCTTCAGTTCTGAACACAGCCCTATAGAGCACTCCCAAAATGCCAGACATTTTGGGAGTGATTGCTGGTTATTCTTACCATTCCTCATTCTCATCATTCCCTGTTTGGACTCAGATCTCCATCAACAGGAGCAAGCAACGTCCCTGCTCTTTGTTGGAAGGATTTGCTGTATCCTCCGCCTCAGATTCAAGATCCCCTTCCCATCTCTGGGTGACTTTTTATCACCCCCATTGTAAAATAGGAACTACCACACTGACCCACTTCCCAGAAGGGCTGTGAGATGTAAGGACTAATTACAAAGGCTAATAAAATATTTACAGAGCCTATGGCACACTTTGGATGTGCAAGGGCTTACTTAAAAACATTGACAGTGCTGGATAAACACTGCATGGAGCCTAGTGCCACTCTGGAGAAGAGTAAACAACTTGCCAGGGTAATTTCAAGCTCTATTAGATGCTTGCAGCAAATATCACTGTTATCCAAGAGGAGAGAAAATCTGCCACACAGGAAATCTTGACTGAAGGCCACAGCCCAGCCATGCAGAGCAATGTGGTTTGATTAAAATGAGCAGTGACCTTTTGTGCAAGCACTGGTATCTCTGGGCTTTTTCAGAATTTGAGAAGGTAGAACTGAGTCAGTGGCGGACAACCTCGAGTTCAAGCTCCAGGGTCTGGCCTGCTTGGTAAAGAAACCCCACTCCAGGAATCTGAAGCAGAGGCGGCTCTGGGGTGACCAGGCCCCAGAAGGGAGGACGTCTTGGTGAAAAGTGTAGCTGCATTTTGGATCTTAGCAGAGGATGGTAGAAATAGCAAATAGCGTAGTCCATTTATGTAACAAAAAGAAAGCCATTGTATCAGGGGTGCTGACCGGAAGACAGAGCCCATGCCAGGAAGTTGGTGCAGGGGAATAGAGGTAAGAGAAAAAGCTGAAATGATACTGGGGGAACAGTGGGATCATCCTGAGATTGGCAACAGTGGGCAATTGCTATCATCTAGGGCCGGGGGAACAAAGGTGGTGGTGTTGCCGGAGCCCAGATGTGAGCTGCACCCACAAATAAGACGCAGTCACCACCAGAGACATGACTCAAAGCAGAAAAGGGAGGGCAGAAATCCTGGTATGTGGAGTAGGCATGGTGGATACTCTGGCACAGAGCAGAGCAGGGGAGGGCTCTGTGAGCCAAGGCCAGATTCCCAGCACAGAGCAGGGCAATGGAAGGTGGGACCAAGCAAGGTCAGCTAAGCCAGATAGAATGCTAGACTCCCACTGAAGAACAATGGGAAACATTCATTGGTCTTTAAGCCAGGAGTGACTTTCCCCATCAGGCACACTAGATAAACAGCAGATCAGGAGCAGATCAGGAGCAGACCTCTGGCCTCCCAACTGCCTAGCTCATGAGTTGTTACCTGGTGAGCCCCATGCCTGCAGCACCCACTCCTTATGAGAGCAAGTCTGTGGGCCAAGGGATAGGAGTCTGATCACTTAACACAAGTTGTAAACTCCCAAGGCTGGTGGCCTCTGGGAGCAGGTTGAGTGCTCTCTCTTTCTCTCTCTCTCTCTGAATTTGAGTTCTAGCTTTTTACTGCTTCAAAGACCTGGTGCCAGAGGCACTGGTTAACCACATTCTCATACCATGTAGGCATAGGAATTCCAGCTCCTAAAAGTCACCTTCACTTCCACCACAAATTGCTCAGCTGACAATAGGGTCAGTGAATGGGGCAATGTGTTAAAAACATCAGAATATGTGGATCAGTTGGGTGATCCCGGGAAGCAATCTAGAAAGTTCCAGACAAGCTATCCTTTCATTTTTCCTCAGTAAGAACAGTGTTTGAAATTGTAAACTGCCTTATGAATCAAATAAGAAGAGGTAAGTTCATGGGGTGTTAATTTAATGGCTCACTTGGGCTTTGACTAATTTTGTTCTGTGACAGCATGATAATTTTAGAAACTTCAAACTGGGAAGTAAAAAGTAATTCATTCCCATTCACTCTGTGTCTACAGAAATGAACTGCTGGGAACTGAGTGTTCCTTTAGGTGGGCAGGGAGATGGGGGTTCGGAAACTCTTAGAGCATCAGGGAGATAATTTACAGAAGGTTGTCTGATTTATTGGTGACAGGACTGGAGCCCTGAATCCAGGACTTGGGCCAGAGTTGTGCCTGGGACTTGGGGATACCTCGCTGTTAATAGTGTCCTCCCCTCACCCTCAAATTCTGTTCTGAAGCTCCTTTTCTTTCCAAAGAGCTTCACAAGGATATTTTTTTCTGCTTCCCCATCCCCCCTTGGACACAACACTGGTATTGTTTGTGGTGCTCCAAGAGTTTTGAGATCTGATTCTTAGTCAGGAGAAGCTCATGTGACTCAACCATTTTATCTGAAGGTAAAAAGAGGGAATGGATTTTCCAGTGCCTAGCACAGTGCCTGGTGCACAGGAAGAGATCAACGATGCCCCCTTCTTTCATGGTGGTGTTGTTCATCAGCCATTATGCTGGATAGTTTATATTTGCTTTTCCCAGCAGGCAGATCCTAATGTCAGGGATCCCTGGCATCCCTGTTTTCTGTTTAGCTATGGGAGGCACTGGCTGATGTGGTGGCATGTGTGGGAGTGCTGGGCTTCTCCTGCAAAGGCTAAAGCTCTTGTGCAGATGATTTCTTTCTCCCTTTGCCACCTCAGGATTCCATAGTTGCTAGACACAAGTACTTCACCTGCCCCCTTGGCTTCCCACCCTCTCCATATTCTCAGAAATATCTCTTTTTTACATTCTTGTTAACTACCCCATTTGAGTGTGCCCTCCTTTATTTATTTATTTTTTTTTGGACTGTTTAACCTAGTAATTGATTAAACTATATTTCAGGGGAGGAGCCAAGATGGCGGAGAAGTAGCAGGCTGAGGCTACATCAGGTAGCAGGAGATCAGCTAGAGAACTTATCTAAACATTGCAAACACCTACAAATACAACAGGAGATCGAAGAGAAGAAGAACAGCAATTCTAGAAACAGAAAATCAATGACTTTCTGAAAGGGAGGACTGGTGGAGAAGTGAATCCAAAGCAACGGGAAGATAGACCGCCGGGGGGGAAGGTCCGGCAAGTGGCGGAGCAACGGAGCACAAAATCGGGACTTATAAAGTCTGTTCTGCTGAGGGACATTGCTCCAGAGGCTAAACTGGGGTGAAGCCCACGTGGGGTCAGGGTGGCCTCAGGTCCCTTAAGGCCACAGAAGGATCGGGGGTGTCTGAGTGTTGCAGAGCTTGCAGGTATTAGAATGGGGAAGCTGGCTACAGAGACAGAGCCGAGGAGTGAGCTCTCAGCTCAGGGTTACCTTGAACCGGTTGCAGCCTGGGTGAGCTCAGAGCGTGGCTCGATGCCAGGGAGACAGGAGTTATTGGGTGCTATTCTCTGAGGGCTCAGTGAGGAGTGGGGCCCTGAGCTCCCGGCTCCTCTGGGCTGGAGACTGGTAGGCTGCTATATTCATTCCCATCCTCTGGAACTCTACGGAAAGCGGTCAGGGAACAAAAGCTCCCAAAAGTGAACCCGAGCGGATTACTCAGCCCGGCCCCTGGTAAGGGCAGTGCAACTCTGCCTGGGGCAAAGACACTTGAAAATCACTACAACAGGCCCCAGAAGATCAACAAGAAATCCAGCCAGGACCAAGTTCACCTACCAAGGAGTGCAGGTTCAATACCAAGGAGAGCAGCAGAATTCAAGAGGAGGAGAAAGCAAAGCATAGAACTGATGGCTTTCTCCCCATGATTCATTAGCTTTGCAGTTAATTTAAATTTTTTTTTAATTTTTTTCTTCAGCTAATTTTTTTAACTTTTACCCTTTTCTTTTTTAACTAGTTTATGTAATATATATATATTTTCTTTTTTATATTTTTTCTTTATTTGTTTTCATTTTTTAAACCTCTTTTCATCCCCTTTCTCCACCTCACAATTTAGGGTCTGTTCTGATTTGATTAAAGCGTATTTTCCTGGGGTCTTTGCCACCCTTTTAGTATTTTACTTGCTCCTTCATATCTTATCTGGACAAAATGACAAGGCAGAAAAATTCACCACTAAAAATAGAACAAGAGGCAGTACCAAAGGCTAGGGACCTAATCAATACAGACATTGGTAATATGTCAGATCTAGAGTTCAGAATGACGAGTCTCAAGGTTCTAGCCGGGCTCGAAAAAGGCACGGAAGATATTAGTGAAACCCTCTTGGGAGATATAAAAGCCATTTCTGGAGAAATAAAAAAACTAAAATCTAACCAAGTTGAAATCAAAAAGCTATTAATGAGGTGCAATAAAAAATGGAGGCTCTCATTGCTACGATAAATGAGGCAGAAGAAAGAATTAGTGATATAGAAGACCAAATGACAGAGAATACAGAAGCTGAGCAAGGGACAAACAGTTACTGGACCACAAGGGGAGAATTCGAGAGATAAGTGACACCATAAGACGAAACAACATTAGAATAATTGGGATTCCAGAAGAAGAAGAAAGAGAGGGGGGAGCAGAAAATATATTGGAGAGAATTATTGGAGAGAATTTCCCTAATATGGCAAAGGGAACAAGCATCAAAATCCAGGAGGAGCAGAGAACCCCCCTCAAAATCAACAAGAATAAGTCCACAACCTGTCACCTAATAGTAAAATTTACAAGTCTTAGTGACAAAGAGAAAATCCTGAAAGCAGCCCAGGACAGGAAGTCTGTAACATACAATGGTAAAAATATTATATTGGCAGCTGACTTATCCACAGAGACCTGGCAGGCCAGAAAGAACTGGCATGATATTTTCAGAGCACTAAACGAGAAAAACATGCAGCCAAGAATACTATATCCAGCTGGGCTATCATTGAAAATAGAAGGAGAGATAAAAAGCTTCCAGGACAAACAAAAGCTGAAAGAATTTGCAAACACCAAACCAGCTCTACAGGAAATATTGAAAGGGGTCCTCTAAGCAAAGAGAGAGCCTAAAAGTAGTAGATCAGAAAGGAACAGAGACCATATACAGTAACAGTCACCTTACAGGCAATACCATGGCACTAAATTCATATCTCTCAATAGTTACCCTGAATGTTAATGGGATAAATCCCCCAATCAAAAGACACAGGGTATCAGAATGGATAAAAAACAAAACCCATCTATATATTGCCTACAAGAAACTCATTTCAGACCCGAAGACACTTCCAGATTTAAAGTGAGGGAGTGGAAAAGAATTTACCATGCTAATGGACATCAGAAGAAAGCAGGAGTGGCAATCCTTATATCAGATCAAATATATTTTAAGCCAAAGACTATAATAAGAGACGAGGAAGGACACTATATCATGCTCAAAGGATCTGTCCAACAAGAAGATCTAATGATTTTAAATATCTATGCCCCTAACATGGGAGCAGCCAACTATATAAACCAATTAATAACAAAATCAAAGAAACACATCAACAATAATACAATAATAGTAGGGGACTTTAACACTCCCCTCACTGAAATGGACAGATCATCCAAGCAAAAGATCAACAAGAAAATAAAGGCCTTAAATGACACGCTGGACCAGATGGACATCACAGATATATTCAGAACATTTCATCACAAAGCAACAGAATACACATTCTTCTCTGGTGCACATGGAACATTCTGCAGAATAGATCACATCCTGGGTCTTAAATCAGGTCTCAACTGGTATCAAAAGATTGGGATAATTCCCTGCATATATTCAGACCATAATGCTCTGAAGCTAGAACTCAATCACCAAAGGAAATTTGGAAAGAACCCAAATACATGGAGACTAAACAGCATCCTTCTAAAGAATGAATGGGTCAACCAGGAATTTAAAGAAGAACTGAAAAAATTCATGGAAACAAATGATAATGAAAACACAATGGTTCAAAATCTGTAGGACACAGCAAAGGCACTCCTGAGGGGAAAATGTATAGAGGTACAAGCCTTTCTCGAGAAACAAGAAAGGTCTCAAGTATACAGCCTAACCCTACACCTAAAGGAGCTGGAGAAAGAACAAGAAAGAAACCCTAAACCCAGCAGGAGAAGAGAAATCATAAAGATCAGAGCAGAAATCAATGAAATAGAAACCAAAAAAACAATAGAACAAATCTACAAAACTATGAACTGGTTCTTTGAAAGAATTAATAAGATTGATAAACCCCTAGCCAGACTTATCAAAAAGAAAAGAGAAAGGACCCAAATAAACAAAATAATAAATGAAAGAGGAGAGATCACAACTAACAACAAAGAAATACAAACAATTATAAGAACATAATATGAGCAACTCTACACCAAAAAATTTGACAATCTGGAAGAAATGGATGCATTTCTAGAGACATATAAACTACCACAACTGAAACAGGAAGAAATAGAAAACCTGAACAGACCCATAACCAGTAAGGAGATTGAAAGAGTCATCAAAAATCTCCAAACAAACAAAAGCCTAGGGTCAGACAGCTTCTCAGGGGAATTCTACCAAACATTTAAAGAAGAACTAATTCCTGTTCTCCTGAAACTGTTCCAAAAAATAGAAATGGAAGGAAAACTTCCAAACTCATTTTATGAGGCCAGCATCACCTTGATCCCCAAACCAGACAAGGATCCTATCAAAAAAGAGAACTACAGACCATTATCCTTGATGAACACAGATGCAAAAATTCTCACCAAAATACTAGCCCATAGGATTCAACAGTACATTAAAAGGATTATTCACCATGACCAAGTGGGATTTATTCCAGGGCTGGTTCAACATCCACAAATCAATCAATGTGATACAATATATTAATAAAAGAAAGAACAAAACCCATATAATTTTTTCAATAGATGCTGAAAAAGCATTTGACAAAGTACAGCAGTGCTTCCTGATCAAAACTCTTCAAAGTGTAGGGATAGAGGGCACATACCTCAATATTATCAGAGCCATCTATGAAAAACCCACTGCAGGGGCGCCTGGGTGGCTCAGTGGGTTAAAGCCTCTGCCTTCCGCTCAGGTCATGATCCCAGGGTCCTGGGATCAAGCCCCACTTCCGGCTCTCTGCTCAGCAGGGAGCCTGCTTCCCTTCCTCTCTCTCTGCCTGCCTCTATGCCTACTTGTGATCTCCCTCTCTCTGTCAAATAAATAAAATATTAAAAAAAAAACCACTGCAAATATCATTCTCAATGGAGAAAAACTGAAAGCTTTTCCACTAAGGGCAGGAACATGGCAGGGATGTCCATTATCACCACTGCTATTCAACATAGTACTAGAAGTCTTAGCCTCAGCAATCAGACAACAAAAAGAAATTAAAGGCATCCAAATCGGCAAAGAAGTTAAACTATCACTCTTCGCAGATGATATGATACTATATGTGGAAAACCCAAAAGACTGCACTCCAAAACTGCTAGAACTTATACAGGAATTCAGTAAAGTGTCAGGATATAAAATCAATGCACAGAAATCAGTTGCATTTCTCTACACCAACAACAAGATAGAAGAAAAATAAATTAAGGAGTCAATCCCCTTTACAATTGCACCCAAATCTATAAGATACCTAGGAATAAACCTAACCAAAGAGGCTAAGAATCTACACTCAGAAAACTATAAAGTACTCATGAGAGAAATTGAGGAAGACACAAAGAAATGGAAAAAGGTTCCATGCACCTGGATTGGAAGAACAAATATTGTGAAAATGTCTATGCTACCTAAAGCAATCTACATATTTAATGCAATTCCTGTCAAAATACCATCCATTTTTTTTCAAAGAAATGAAACAAATAACCCTAAAATTTATATGGAACCAGAAAAGACCTCGAATAGCCAAAGGAATATTGAAAAAGAAAGCCAAAATTGGTGGCATCACAATTCTGGACTTCAAGCTCTATTACAAAGCTGTCATCATCAAGACAGCATGGTATTGGCACAAAAACAGACACATAGATCAATGGAACAGAATAGAGAGTCCAGAAAGACCCTCGACTCTATGGTCAACTAATCTTTGACAAAGCAGGGAAGAATGTCCAATGGAACAAAGACAGTCTCTTCAATAAATGGTGTTGGGAAAATTGGACAGCCACATGCAGAAAAATGAAATTGCACCATTTCTTTACACCACACATGAAAATAGACTCAAAATGGATGAAGGACCTCAATGTGCGAAAGGAATTCATCAAAATCCTTGAGGAGAACACAGGCAGCAACCTCTTCGATCTCAGCCGCAGCAACATCTTCCTAGAAACATCGCCAAAGGCAAGGGAAGCAAGGACAAAAATGAACTATTGGAATTTCATCAAGATCAAAAGCTTTTGCAGAGCAAAGGAAACAGTTAACAAAACCAAAAGACAACTGACAGAATGGGAGAAGATATTTGCAAACGACATATCAGATAAAGGACTAGTGTCCAAAATCTATAAAGAACTAACAAACTCAACACCCAAAGAACAAATAATCCAATCAAGAAATGGGCAGAAGATATGAACAGACATTTCTGCAAAGAAGACATCCAGATGGCCAACAGACACATGATAAAGTACTCTACATCACTCGGCATCAGGGAAATACAAATCAAAACCACAATGATATATCACCCCACACCAGTCAGAATGGCTAAAATTAGCAAGTCAGGAAATGACAGATGCTGGCGAGGATGTGGAGAAAGGGGAACCCTCCTACACTGTTGATGGGAATGCAGGCTGGTGCAACCACTGTGGAAAACAGCTTGGAGGTTCCTCTAAATGATGAAAATGGAACTACCCTACGACCCAGCAATTGTACCACTGGGTATTTGCCCTAAAGATACAAACGTAGTGATCCGAAGGGGCACGTGCACCCGAATGTTTATAGCAGCACTGTCTACAATAGCCAAACTATGGAAAAAACCTAGATGTCCATCAACAGATGAATGGATAAAGAAGATGTGGTGTATATATACACACTGGAATACTATGCAGCCATCAAAAGAAATAAAATCTTGCCATTTGCGACGATGTGGATGGAACTAAAGGGTATCATGCTTAGCGAAATAAGTTAGTCGGAGAAAGACAACCATCATATGATCTCCCTGATATGAGGAAGTGGAGATGCAACATGGGGGTAGGTGAAGAATGAATGAAGAATGAATGAACCAAGATGGGATTGGGAGGGAGACAAACCATAAGTCACTCTTAATCTCACAAAATAAACTGAGGGTTGCTGGAGAAAGGGTGTTTGGGAGAGGGGGTTGGGGTTATGGACATTGGGGAGGGTATGTGCTATGGTGAGTGCTGTGAAGTATGTAAACCTGGTGATTCACAGACATGTACCCCTGGGGATAAAAATACATTATATGTTTATAAAAAAATTTTTAAAAATTTAAAAAAACAAACAAAAAAAACTATATTTTATAGTAAAAATCCAGTTTGAAAATTCCCAGGGTCTTTGGTGGCCGCTTTGCCTGGCTGTGGTCTGCTCACATCTGTGTCTTTGCTATTTCATCTTTTCAAATTCCTCATCAGACAGGTTATAGGAGAGGAAGTTGGGAGAGTTTACATCAAGGAGTGTGATCAGACATCTGACTTATGGCCTATGGTACACATTTTCTGGAACATGGCCAACAAAGGGTATTCTATCCCACTGTGGCCACAAGTACGGCTCATATACAAATGCTGAGCTCAAGAGTCTCATACATCTCTCCTGTAGCCAGAGAGTATGAAGACAAGTGATATAACCAGACCATTTACTATGATTTCTGGGAAACTGAGCATTGGATACAAGCACCCAGAGACATGTCGGGCACTTCATTGACACTTGACACCTGTTTGTAAACTAAGAAATGAATTCTGACATATATCCACATTCCCTCTGGAGGGGGCATATGGGGCATATAGTTTCTGATGAAACCATCAGCTTCTTAAGTGTAAAATGTGCCCCGTGTGTGTCCACTCCTATGTGTCCAGCCATTCTCTGTAGAATGCAATCCTTAGACCTTTGGTGGCCATTGACAGGAGCATTCAGCTGGGTCTCTGGTCTTCAGCTGTCCTTTCTAAGGGAATATAACATGAATTCTTGGGGTTGGCATTCCACTGCAAACCTCAATTCCAGCTTCTGAACTGACTAAAAGACAAAAGGATGAGAGGACTCAAAATCTGCAGCTACCTCTAGAGCTCTTTCCTGAAGAATGTTGACCAGGAGTTGTCCCCAGGATGACTCTTATTGCAGTAAGAGCCTTTCCCTTGGAGGATGTGTTTCATAATGCTATTTGAGTGTTAGGGAATTACTGAGGAAAGAAGATTTGCTTTAGGTGAAGGATCTTTGGTAATGATGAACTAGCATGTTTTCTGGAGCCAACAGTCTGCAGGAAGCTGCTCAGAAAGTGCATTTGTGCCCTACGCTAATGGAGTTGCTGGTAGAGAAAGAAGAAGGTCCTGGGCCCTTGACCAAAAGTGGATGTGATCTTTTGCCCTGTGACAATTTTCAGACAAACACTTATAACTACTACAAATTATCCTCATCATCACAATTCCAGCAGATAAATGGGACTTTACCAATGAGTACCTGAAATCTCGCCTGGACTGCCTACCTCATTCAACTGAAGCAGCCATTTCTATGGGTGCTTAGGAACAGGTCTATGAATTTCGGCAGAACAAGCTGGTAAACCAGGGGCCCTAGAAAGCTGAATTTACCCTTGGCCATTTTCCTCTGCTTGCTAGAATCAGCACCAGGACCTTCTAGTCAGGTTGGCACACTTCACTCTGACCAGCTTGATTGGTCTAGAGTCCTATTGTGACAGCGGTTGTTTGTGATGTTCTAGACTTCCTTTTCAGAAGAATGTTGTCTTAGGGTTCTCCAAAGAAACAGAACCAATAGAATATACATGTGGAGTGGGAGGGAAGGAGAGAGGAGAGGTTTATTTTAAGGAATTGTCTCACACGATTATGGGGGCTAGCAAGTCCAAATTTTGTAGGCTATACTGGCAGCCTGCCAATTCAGGCAAGAGTTAATGTTACAGTGTTGAATTCAAAGGCTGGGAACAGGCAATATTTCTATATTGTGCAGTCTTAAGGGGAATGCCTTCTTTCTCAGGGAAACTTAGTCTTCCCTTGTAAGGTCTACAAATAACTGGATAAGCCCACCTACATTAGGGAGGATAGTGTACTTTACTTCAAGTCTACTGATTTAGGGGGTCCTAAGTGGTTCCGTTGGTTAAGTGTATGACTCTTGATTTTGGCTCAGGTTGTGATCTCAAGGTTGTGAGATTGAGCCCTGCATTAAACTTTATGCTTGAGATTCTCTTCCTATGTCTATCATCGTCACTCTCTCTCTCTAAAAATAAATAAATCTTTTTAGAAAGATCTATTGATTTAAGTGTTACTCTTTACTCAAAAATCAAATGATTGTTAATGTTAATCACATCTTAAAAAATACCTTCACAGCAACATCTAGACGGGTGTTTTACCATACAACTGGGCACCATAGCCCAGCCAAGCTGTTGCATAATATGAACCATATTATCTGACACAAATCTCCCCAAATAGGTGTACGTTCCAACAGATATGTGCCCTTTACAGAGAACAGTCATTCTGAAGAGAGTTGGCAGAAGGAGATATACATGAGCAAATAAGGAGAAATGTGTATGTTCTAGCATGATCTGGATCTTAGTGCCCCATTTTTTCTATTAAAGTCACAGCTCATTGGAACTGTTAAGTGGATGAGTTTCTTGCATGCTAAAACTGGCAGTGCCCCCTGAAGCTCTAGTATCCCTTCTCATTTTGTCCTTGCTCTGCACTCCTGTCCCACATCCCAGAGAGGAGCAGCATAGCAGCTGGGCTGTGTTCCCTAACAGTTGAGGTCACCGTGTGTTAAATCTGGGGCTCACATGTATTATTTTATTTTTAATTTTTTGGTCCTTCAATCAATGCTCTCTATTAAAATATAATCATATTCTTATTTTACAGATTCATATTAGGCTTTCAATTAAATTAAAGGTGGCCTTTCTTCTCTTCCATCCATGATGAAGAGCAGAGATCCTCTTCCCATGCATATATACAGCATAATGTTAAATAAATCACGTTTTCTTTCCTGGGTTATCTTTAACTTTTCTATTTAGAACCAACATATGCAAAATAATTCAGGTTGGCCCACTGCATTCATCTAGGATCTAAATAAATGAACACTGCTTTTTCTGACATTTTTAATGAAGCAGGAAGGCTCTAAATAAAGTCCCATCACATAGGGCAACTGAGAGCATCCAGGTGCCTTAAATCTGGGGCTCACATATATTATTTTATTTTATTTTTTATTTTTTGGTCCTTCAATCAATGCTATTTTATAAAATGTAATTCATATTATTATATTACAGATTCATATTCACTTTTCAATTAAAACAAAGGCCTTGATTCAAAAATGTTAACAAAAGCAGATAGTAGACATTTATACATTGACTCTAATTTGAATAGATTATAGTAGTTTTTGCTTTATAAGATAATATCACAATGTATAATATTAAAATTTAAAGTATTCAATTATGTTATTGTCAAATGCCATCATTTTTTCAATGACAAGCTTCCCTGCATTTTCTTACATTATCTAATTATATGTAAACAGATAACCTAGGTTGAAGTTAAAAATTTTAACTCTTTGCTGATCACTAACCTACAAAATGATGGTAGTTGCTCTTTGTGAAGCAGCAATAGCTATCTATTCAAACCAGGAATTGTGTTGTTTTTAAACAAAATTTATATTAAAATGTACTGGGTCTGGTGAAAAAATAATGAATACTGTTTTTTCTGAAAATAAATAAATTAATTTAAAAAAATGTAACAAAAGTACAGAGAATTTCACAGAGCCTGTATGTAACTTGATGAATGTTGATTTTTATTTTAATATTTAATTTTAAGTGACTTCGGGTTGGCAAATTATTCTAGTGCATTTTTCTGAAACACCAATAGAGTTAGACTATATTTTGCTTATTCAAAAATATAGAATGAGGCGTCTCGAAAATTTCTTTATTTTATGTTACTTGTGCGCCTTAACTTTTAGTGGCTGGGAATTAGAAAATCCTAAAGGACACCCGTCAGCTGCCTAAGATCCCTTACCCTGGACAGTTATGCATCTAAGAAGTGACCTTTTATTGTTTCTCAATTGTTACATGGTTTTTTTTTTTTCCATTTCTTATAGCGGCTAGCATTAATCTAATGTATAGGTCAAGCCATGGAGTTCTGATTTTACTCTAAAAATTTTATTTTGAATTCTGTTTTGCTCTAAGTGTAGTAGAAAGCCGCTGAAGGATTTTTAAGCAAGGAGATGATATGACCTGATTTTCACCATGATTACTCTGCCTGAACAAATGAGGAGGTCTAAAATTCTATACTAAAGAAGGCAAGAAATGATGATGGCTAAGATTAGCGGTTGCAGTCAAGAGAGAGAAATTTGGGTGTGTGGGATCACCAGGACTCAATGATGGTGGGTGGGAGAGAGAAGGAGAGAGAGATGTTGAACGTCTGTTCTGACTGGAGCATGTGGGTGCTCTGCCGGTGAACTCTGGGATGAGTCCTGACTGGGATGGGGACAGGGAAGTTCAGAGTGGGTAGAGCAGAAGCAGGGACACTTATTAGCACACCATCTTTGACCATGTTAGTCTTTACTGTGGAGCAAATCTTCATGAGATCCTGTAGTGACATTAGTAGATCGAGTCTATGGTCTGCATGGCATAGGGCATCTTTCCATTCTAAGGAGCAAACTCATCACACCTTTCATTCACCTTTCATTTAGTCACTCAATTGGGCACTGGGCTGGGGACAAGTCTTGCTCTTGAGAAACTCAGAGTCTTCACATTCTCAGTCTTCAATTATTTATGTAAATCTATCACATGGAATCAGTAGCCAGAAAAAGGTGGCCAAAGAATCTGACAATGATGAAAAAAATTGTTTCTGATACAGAGAGGGTGGTGTGAGGGCCAAAATTGGAAAGAGCAGATCTGAAAGCAGAGAGGGGAAGAAAGGCTGGTTTCCCTTAGAAATTTACAGGGTTTCCACTTATGCAACTTTATGCTATGCTTAAAATATGGGAGAGAGAAATCAAAGCCCAGATGAAAAGGGAACCTCCTTCCCAGCACATACACAAATATTACAACCAGAACAGCCTTTGACTCAAGGTCCATTCACTCTTCCCTGCACTCCATCATGATGCTTCCTTAGAGTGGGAAAAGTGCTGTTTACAAACTAGGTCAGAGAAAAACAGTAGAATGTGGGGATTGGAAGAGGCTGCAGCAGCAGAGGGACAGAGGGACACCTCTTCACCTGAACAGGTGTTCAAGGCTGCCTGACTGTCTAAGATCCTACTGGGTAAGATCCCAGTGACTGGAAGTGATTTGGTTGAGTTCCCAGGACTGAGCCAGAAGGTCACAGCAGGCTGTGTCCTATGGAGCCTGATGGCCAAATTCTGTTTCCAAGTCAGAGAGGAGCGTGTTGGGCTGGAAACAAGGACATGCTAACAAGGTCAAAAGACAAACAGGCAGTAGACGAGTGGTGTGTGGAAGACACATCTGGTTCCCAGATCGCAGGGCCTATGTGGATGTATTATTGGGCCTGTTTAGATACAGTCAGAAGCAATGTCAGAGCTCAGGAGAGATTAGAAAGCTAATTCTGGCATGTCTATGGTCATGTGTGTGCACGCGTGTGTTTGTGTGTGTGTGTGTGTGCCCATGAGCATGTGTACATGCTAACACACACACACATGCTCAGGGTGTGTTCAATGCTAGGATGGGATCAAGGATGGGTAGAATGAAAACAGGGGACTATTGGAAACAGAAAGCAGATATACCACTAAGACAGCTCGCCTGGGAAAGCACTTGTTTCTGCCCCAGCTGGCTCTGCTTCACTAAGTCTTTCTGTTTTGTTCCCAAGATTCATCGCATGCAGTTCTTTCTTGCACTAGTCTTACAACTAAGGAGGTATACGGAAGACTTGGGGCTGCTTCCAGCTTTCCCCAAGATAGAAAGGGCCCCTTAAGCCTTTGCTAGAAAGAATCAGTGGCAAAAACAGATACTGTGCTAATATCAAACACTTGGATTCTCTTTGTGAAAGGTGGTCTGTTAAATACAAATATGCTTTAATGTTTCCACCTTCTGTAAGACTTTTCATGAATTTATGATTATATATCAGAAAAGATCTGCTTATATATTCAGTGCCTTGATTTTCAGATTGGAAAAGGGGGTGTCTCAGCCCATAATGGATTCCTTAAGGATTATATGCAATTTAACCCAAAGTGCTATGATGTGCCAACCACTTAAAAAATATTCTTTTAATCCTCTAACAACCCCACCAAGTAGGAACTATTATCATCAGATGAGGCCACTGAGGCTCAGTGAGGTCAGATAACTTGCCCAAGATCACACAACAAAGTGTGGCGCAGGCAGGATCTGAATCCAGGCCACTGGGCTCTAGGGGCCTTGCTCCTAACTGTGCATCTTCTTCCAAGGAAGGGCCTCTGCTCTACCTCCTTGTGCTGAATGATTACCAGGCTGTCTTCTGCATTAAATGGGGAGCTCAAAAGCCGAAGCTGTTTCTCATTTCTCCTCATTCCTCCAGCTGGAGGGCACAGGGGCTGGATGGCACATGAAGAAAGTCCACTGAGGCTTATTACCTGCCTGTCATTGGACCTGGGAAGGCCTGCCAAGATGATTTGACACATTCCCTTGCTCCTGGCATCATTGTCTTGGATTCTACACATAGCAACCTTACCCATTCCTCCTCATCCCCATGATGGCTTTTTCTCCATGGTCTAGTCACTTCTACACAAGCTCCCCTGGCAGACCAAGCTCTGGTACATGACCATGGGCATCTGTCCCTTCTGTGCAGGGCCAACAGGAAATGTGCCACATCACTGAACAGTAAACAATTCTGAACTTCAGCCACATTTTATCTGGGCCGGGCACCAAAGCAGGCTGTGGTCTCTTGTCACCTCCACAACAAAATTCTCTCTAGTTAAAACAATGATTTATCAAGTGAGCCTGTTGCTGGGTCCACCGTGTTCCTTTTCTTTTCGGGGCTCAATAGGTAAAATCCATTGGTGAGGCAGAATGGCAGGTTAGACTTACAGTTTTGGACATAGACACTTCCCTGAAAGAAGCGTTCCATGCTGCTTGGGTTTTCTCCAGAATATAGCCCTGAGGCCTAATCTGAATAAGAAAAATAGATCATCTTTTTAATTTCATTAATAAACTTGGAAGAGAAGAGAATTTCATGGTAAGGTCCTAATCACATTTTCAAAATGGCGGACCTTAACCAGCTGAACAGCTGACAGAAAGGAGGAAGAGAGTGAGTGACATTTTTTGACCTCATACTTTGTGCAGACTTTTGCATATGTTTCTTTAAAAGTCATAATAATTTTATGAAGTGATTGTTGCAAGGCACAGTCAGGGGGAAGACTGAGATTTGGAGGTTATGTGACCTGCCCAAGGTCACATAGCTAATCGGTCACAGAACTTGAATTTGAACCCAGGTGTGTGTGACCCCAAAATTCATGGTGCTCATACCACACAGAGCTACCACAGACCTTTACTGAGCCACCTACAAAGAAGGATTTTTCTAGATCGCTGCAATAGATGTCTCTAACCTTTAAAAACAGCACAAGCTTATAAAGAAAATTCTCCTATTCTGAACACTTCACATCTGTTCCAAGATTTATATGGTAAATAGCATAGTGGTATATTATGTTTTTGAAATATTATATTTTTGAAAAGCTATCCTGACCTGACTTAACAAAAATAAACTGTACTGAGTAAAGGTGAAGAAAGGTAAATGTTCAAACAGTTCCATCCCATGTTTCAGAATTTTTCTTTCTGATCAAAGCTAACAAGCAATGTAGTCAAACAAAGAGACAAAGTTAACTATTAACTTTGGGGTGAAAAGTCAATGTACATTCTTTGTACTACCCTGCCCACACTCCAGCAAATATTAACATATATGGGCAAGAACACTTTCCTGTGACTATACAAGTATGTTGTATACACTTGAGAAACACCTGCAGTGAAGGCGTTGTTCAGGGCTAGGCCCTTCTGTTACAGAGGACTGGAAAAAGGACCTGCTTAAGGTCACTTGGCCACTTACAACTAGGAGCACAGAGGAGAGTGGACCCTGGCATTCCCACCCTTGTGTGATGGTTGGATAGGTCCATCTTGGTTGCACAGAATGCAGTACACAAAATGACTGCTTCCACTTTTAAAAGAATGATGAGTTCATCATCCTTCTAGATCTAACATCATGCCTGAAATGAAAACCAAATTTTCACAGACCCCTCTGACCTTTCGCCTCCAGTAGTATAATCTGGGGGCCAAATGGTAGATGACCATTGATGTCATTACTTTCTAGGCTTGAGTTTGCAGATGGGTTTTCTACAAGCAGCATGGTGTAGTAGAAAAGGCATGGGGGCACCTGGGTGGCTCAATTGGTTAAGCGTCTGTCTTCAGCTCAGGTCATGATCTCAGGGTCCTGGAATCGAGCACCACATTGGGATCCCTACTCAGTGGGGAGTCTGCTTCTCTCTCTGCCTGCAGCTCCCCTTGCTCATGCTCTCTCATTCTTGCTCTCTCTCTCTCTAATAAATAAATAAATAAATAAAATATTTAAAAAGAAAAGAAAAAGCATGGATTTGTCATCAGTCTGAGCTGAGCCTACAACTTAGCTCTGCCAGCAGGCAGATGAGCAACAGGGTATGTGGCCTCCCCTGCTGGATCTCAGCTTTCTTACTGATAGAATGGAAACAATATTGTGTAATAATCCCCATGTGTTGAATACTGCCCCCTCCGTAATTCACTTCCATTCAGAACCTCAGAATGTGATCTTACTTAGAAATAGGGTCTATGAAAAGGCAATTAGTTAACAATCAGGACAAGATCATACTGGATTAAGTTGGACCCTAAGTCCAATAACTGATATTCTGATAAGAGGAGAAGACACAGAGAGACAAAGGTGAAGCCCAGGAGGCAGAGGTTGGTGTTATGTTGTCACAAGCATAGAAACTCCAGGAGCCACAAGAAGCTCAAAGGGTCAAGGATGGATCATCCCCTAGAACCTGTGGAGGGATCACAGCCCTGCCAACTCCTTGGTTTTGGACTTCTGGCCTCCAAAACCATAAGAGAATAGAATTCCATTATTTGATACCACCAAGTTTATGGTCATTTGTTATGGCAGCCCAAGAAAGCTAATACACTATGCAGAGAAGTCAACAGAGTGCTTATCACATAGAAAATAATTGAAAAATGTCAATAACAGTTATTAGGCACACATCATAGTGTTCAACCAGCAATTTGAGTACTCTGCAGTAGGTGACAGAAGTGTCACAATCCCAAAGTCTAAATGAGCAAGACTAGAAACACTGCTTTGAATTTTTTAAAGATTATTTATTTATTTATTTGAGAGAGAGAGAGAGAGAGAGAGAGAGAGAGTGCATGAGTGGGGTGGAGTAGGGCAGAGGGAGAGGGAGAAGCAGACTTCTCACTGAGCAGGGAGTCCGATGCAGAACTCGATCCCAGGACCCTGAGAATATGGCCTGAGCTGAAGGCAGAAGCTTAACTTTCTGAGCCACCCAGGCCCCCTTCGAATCACTGATTTGATTGATTGAGAATCTTCATGTTTTTCTATCCTTTTTTTACCAAACCACTTAAAATAGAAATAATTTTATTTTTGAAACAAGTAAATTTAACCATACAACATAATACTAAACTTTGAAGGAACCCATGACAATGCAAAATTCTAAAGAAATAGATATCTGGGTTCTGTAGCTTAAGCTACCTGGTTTTATTTCTGGTTTTAATTCAGATTTCCTTATAAAATGTCTTTCTTGCACTGAGAAAAAATAGGATCGTGGATAATACAAGTCAGGGGACTGCCTTCATTGAATGGTTAGAGGAGGAAGAGTCAGGAAAAATCAGAAAAGCAACAAGTAGAAAGATCGTGTTTGAGAAGTTGAGTAGAGCATTTCTAGAAAAGGCCAATAAACAGGCTGCACAGTACAGGGAGGATAAACACAGCAAGAGCCATGAAATACAACCACCAATGGTAAATCACAGCCCACCTGGCAGTGTTAGAAAAAGCTGGAATATGTTTCAGAGGCCTCAAAGCCTTAAAGCCTAGAATTTCCCCGGAGTCCAGAGCTTACACTCTGTTTAAAAAAAAATCAATGCCATCAATATCAAGTAGGCTTCAGGGTCTGGGGCCCTCAGGGTGATGATATTAGAACTGAGGACCCACCCAATATGAATGAGATAATGGCTGCAGCAGACCTTCTGGGGGAGAGGGGAGTTACCTTGTTCAATAACCCCACCTACTCCCCTGGTCACCTCCCTGACCCTGCCTGTGGAAATGGGCCATGTCTCTACCCGTCTTCACCTTCTTCTGCCCTTAACTATTCTTCAGAGGTCCACATGTAGATGTTTTACCCAAGCTGAGCGAATCAGAGTCTCTATCCTGGGAATTTGAAATCTGGAACATACACAAATATGGACTGGCAGTCTTTCATGCAGAGTCACATTAATGGGAGACACTTAGAGAGATAGCCCTGAAACTCCAGACTTACGCTGCTATGTCCTCCACGCAGCTCTGATTCCAGTCTTCATGGAGCTAGGACTTTCCCTGGTTTCTTGGATTCCATGAGCCACTTTAGCATTCTTCCAGTAAGTTCTTTTTTTTTTTTTTTTTAAGATTTTATTTATTTATTTGGCAGACAGAGAGATCACAAGTAGGCAGAGAGAAAGGCAGAGAGGGGGATGCAGGCTCCCCACAGAGCAGAAAGCCCAATGTGGGGCTCGATCCCAGAACCCTGGGATCATGACCTAAGCCGAAGGCAGAGGCTTTAACCCACTAAGCCACCCAGGCGCCCCTCTTCCAGTAAGTTCTTATAATTAACTAATGACTTCATACCACAGGCTCATACCACAGCCTGCAGGTCACACCCAAGGTATGAGTTGTATGGATGGCCTCTCATCACCAGGCAAAGGTTGTACGTGGAGGGAGTGTTGGCAAATAAGCCAGTAAGGAAGTGGGGAGGGTGGGAGTATCTTAGCAGCTGGCCCAGAATTTCAGGTAACAACACATCAGTGAACATTAATAGTAAAATGAATAGGGTAACATTATCTTAGTAGCTGGAACCAAACTTCTCTTACTTAGAGAACTATCTTTGTTGTTAAAAAACAAAACGAAGTTTTAATAAGGACACGGGGAAAATTTAAAAGCCCATTGATGTTCAGAGTCTCTGCTAGATAGGTTTGCTGAGGGCAGCGAGCATAACAGAAGGAGAATATTTTTGAGTTCCCACACATTCTTCAAGTTATTTATGGTGGCAAACCATGGGAGGAAGAGACAGAAGGAAGCAATAAGGGGTTTGAATTCTGTGTGAAATGGGGTGAGACCCCCTTCTTGAGATCTGGTCTCCCCAGTCCTTAGTGAAATTCACCAAATACACATAGGCTGGATGTGAACCATTGTTTGTTGTTGGAACGAAACTGAACTTGTGTTTCTCATTGGGATTGACGTGTTATAAAATATCCCATGAAGTTGGAGCCTGTGAGGCAGTGGACCTAGAAGCACAGAAACTCCCAAGAATTAGAAGTCTGGGAGAGGGTTCTAGGCTCTTTGTGGAGGTAGAATTGGCCTGGAGGAAATAGGAATATCATTTCAAAGTGATTTCCTCAGCCCTCCATGTGTAAAGAGGATCTCGGATGCCAGCTGGGATTCAGGTAACAATGATACCTCTGAGTGAGTGAGTGTTAATCTCATTCCCTGGAGCATGTGGAGCTATTCCTTTGGCTTCCCAGTACCTCATGTACCCTTTTCTGAGAAGAATGTGATGCAGAAATAAAAACCTTACCAAAACAGTGTGTGTGCCTCAAAGCAAAGAAAAGGTAAAACCCTACACAAATATTTCTCTCAGGGGAAAAAGCAAATGTGATTGAGTGGAATCAGGATGGGAATTTCCTGGCTCTTTCCTCAGCATTTGGTGATAAGCTGGTGAAATGGCTTCCTGTGAACTGCAAGAACAAGCATTGAGATGAAAACCTTTGCCTCTGGCTAGAGGAAAGTGGCTGCTGGAAACTCCTGGAGATGCCTCTAGTGGCCAGTTCACAGCTGTCAAGCATAGCTACAGAACACAGTGCTGGGCAGGCTCAGACTCACTTGAGCTGACAGCGTCTTGCCATAGTATAGGCCCTTCCACTTTCTGCCCTAAGGCTTCTGCCAGGCCAGGCTCACTCTCTCTCTGCTTGTGCTTGAGTGTACAGTGAGTCCTGCAGGGGCAACCCCCAATGAGGGGTAAGCTTGTGCCTAAAAGCCTGACTGGATAAATGTCCATCCTTTGGATGGATAGCTCCAGGAGAAATTTTTTATGACTCCTTGGAGGTCCCACTGGAACTGAGCCCAGTTGTGCACAGTGGTGCCTCATTTCTCAATGCCCTTTCTTAGCTCTTCCCTTTCCCCAATCTCAGTCTCCCACTCTCTCCCTTCTGCCTCCTGGGGTCACCTCCCAAATAAATATTCTTAAGTTCTTATCTCAGACCCCACTTTCAGAGAAACTCCAGCTAAGATAAAAACATGAAGTCATTTTGATAAGATAGGAAGGAGACAAGTGGATTTTGTTCTGATATCAGAAGAACAATGAAGGTGTCAAATGTTCTGATATCAAATGAGATTGCCAGTCAGATGTCCCAGAAACTCTAAAAATAGGAGGCCCCAACTTCAGAAGTCCACATTTATCAACAAAGAACTCATACACTCTGAGCTCATGTCAACCCTCTCAGGCACCTGAATGTTTACCCTGTAATTGCTGCCCACCAGTGGGTAGACTTGTTCCTTTGTTTTAGATGGCAAGTGGAACCCTCTCATTCCACTTGTGGCCAACGTTTTGCCCATGAGAAATGCAGTGAGAAGTAAAGGTGTAAGTAATTTTGAAGGGTTTTAAAATGATATAGAGCTCTTAGAATGCAACTGGGAGAAGCCAGCTATCATGTAAGATCTCCAGCTAGTCTGAGACTGCTATGGTGTGGAGAAGCCTAAACTAGCCTTATGGAAAGATGCTGAGCAGACCCCACTCTTCCAGTTGTCCTAGCTGAGTCTCTGAGCATGTGACTAAGCCATCTTGGATGTAGGATGTAAGCCATGTTGGATGTAGGCCCAATCAAGTCTTCAGATGACTTCAACTATAGCCACCATGTGACTACAACTGCATGAGAGAGCCCAAGTGAGCACTGCCCAGCTGGTTCCAGCCAATCTGCCCAGTAATGAGAGGTAATGATAAATTATGGCTTCGAGCCACATAAAAAGTGAGTTAATGTTCTTGTTTTGGTTTCGGTTTTGGTCTCTGACTGCCATGAGAACATGCCTTGGCTAGCCTACTGGAGAATGAAAGATAGTTGGTACAAAAGCAAGTTGCACCAGCCAAGATCATTCTGATCAGCCAACAGCCAGTTATCTGTGCAAATGTGGAAGACAGAAAAAGTATCAAATGGAATTTTGAACATGTCCAAAGCATCTCCAAGTTAGAAGGTTGAAAGTGTCAGCTGGCTCTTAACTAGCTGTTTATGATAACCTACTGCAAGAAGAAATGGACTCTCTCAAAAGTTTGCAGGCCAACTTTAGAGGGAATATACCAATACTTGATTTGAAAAATAAAAATCTTTTTCATCTCTAGCCTCTTGAGCAAGGAAAAGATCAAATTAAGACATGGCATCAAGGTAATATGAAATCATGGATGCAGTTATGAGATGCTGAAAGAATTAAGATAGTTTCTGATAAGTCCACTCAACTAGACGTGAGGGCTTCCAGGAATTTTAAAGGCATTGGCTTACAGCAAATTACATACCCAAAATAGCAATGATTAAGTCTATAGAGACTCATCTTGAAAAAGATTATGGATATGACCTTGTTTATTCTGATTACTTTGTAAATGAAATAGCACCTGCACACAATATATATTTGTTCAGTGGATGAGTGAATTAATGAATGAACTTGAAGGGAAAAAATTCTAGTATAAACAATACATCTGCTCAGAATCATTCATTCATTCATTTGTTCATTATGCAAATCCATATTGTTTGCCTAATCTGTACCAGACACCATTGAATTTGTTGGGGACACAGCAGGGCACAAAGCTCCTGTCCTCTTGGCACTTACATTCTAAGTAGAAGAAACAGACATACATGTAAACAGTAAAAAATTAAACTTCATAAAGTGGCGAGTGGTATGAAGAAAACAAAGAATGTGAAGGGGCAAGAAATTGACCAGGTTAGGAAGGTGGTGGTTTGTATTACATAGGCTGGTTAGGAAAGTCCTCTCTGAGGAGGTGACATTTGAGCAGAGCCCTGAATGATGACAGGAGGGAGCTAGGTTCTCAGGAAGGGGAATCAGGAGGGTCATGGAGAACTTACAGATACAGGCAATGGCAGGTCTAAATGTTGAAGTGGGTCCAAGGATGAGTCTTATAGTTTATCTGTTGCAGGGGTAAAGTCAATTCTGGATTATCTATTTTCCAGAAGTTGATGAGGACCATCCTATTGTTTGAATACTTTGCAATACGTTTCAATACAGTCAGCTTTCCTTTGGTAAGTGATGGTGGCTTCTAGATGTAGAAGAGGAGGAGTCTGGAATAAGGGAGAAATGTATGGGGTAGGGGAATTGAGAAGGATGTTGTGTGTATTTAGGTTTATAATTCCCATATGAGTAGCGGGAGGGTTTTAGCTGGAGGGTTTTTAGATTACACACTTGGTTTGGGATTGCTCAAGTTTTAACCTCCTTCCACTAAAGCAAACATTTAAGAGTGGCTGGTTCACATCTTCAGGGATCTGGTCTAAAAGAAGCACCCAGCAGGACTGGCTATGCTTCCCACTTTAAAGATGGGGAACCAAATGTTTCTTTTTAAAAAATTTTTAATTTAAATTCAATTTATTTTCGGGGGTAAAATTTATAGTGATTCATTAGTTGCATATAACACCCAGTACTCATTCCATCAAGTGCCCTCATTAACGCCCATCACCCAGTTACCACTCCCTCCACCCACCACCCCTCCAGCAACCCTATTTGTTCCCTATAGTTAAGAGTCCCTATGGTTTGTCTCCCTGTCTGTTTTCATCATATTGTATTTTTTCCTTCCCTTCCCCTATGTTCATCTGTTTTGTTTCTTATTCCACATTTGAGTGAAATCATATGGTATTTTTCTTTCTTTGACTTATTTCTCTTAGCACAATACACTCTAGTTCCAGCTATATTGTTGCAAATGGCAAGATTCCATTCTTTTTGATGACTGAGTAATATTTCATTGTATATACAGCATCTTCATTACCCATTCATCTGTCAATGGACATCTAGGCTCATTCCATAGTTCAACTATTGTGGGCATTGCAGCTATAAACATTGGGGAGCCTGTGCCTCTTCAAATCAGTATGTTTGTATCCTTTGGATGAATTTCTAGAAATGCAATTTCTGGGTTGTAGGGTAATTCTATTTTTAACCTTTTGAGGAACCTCCATACTGTTTCCCACGGTGACTTTGCCAGTTTGCATTCCCACAACAGTGTGGTGTGTGTGTAGGGAAGGTGGGTAGTGGAAGTTTCAATTAGCATCCTGAGAATAACAAGAGATGTTAGATATAGAATTCAGCCATTGGAGAATCTACTCCATATAAAAGCCAACCTCCAGGATGGCCCCATTAATATTAATGCCCTCATGTGGCACCTGCTTACTGAATCAGGTCTGGCCTATACGACCAGGAGATTATGGAGAAAGTGATACAGTGTGGCTTTTGAAGATAGGTCACAACATGTATTGCAGCTTCTGCTTTGGGATCATTCACTCTAGGGTAAGCTAGACCCCATCATGTGAGGACTCTTATTCAATCCTGTAGGGAGGCCCTGATGTTAGGGTAGCCAGATTTAACAAATAAAAATATAATTTGAAAGGTGCTTGGGTGAGCCAATTGGTTAAGCATCTGCCTTCAGTTCAGATCGCAATCCTAGAATCCTGAGATCAAGCCCCATGTTGAGCTCTCTGATCAGCGGGAAGCCTGCTTCTCCCTCTCACTCTGCCTGCCTCTCTCTCTGTCAAATAGATAAATAAAAATCTTAAATATATATTTGTGACATAGTTATACTAAAATTTGTCTTTATTTATTTGAAATTAAAATTTAATGGAGTATCCTGTATTTACCTGGCACCCTACCTGATGGAAATGAATGAAGACTCTCTGGACATCAACAGCCACCCTCCAACTGGCAGCCATGTGAGTGAATCACATGTGATTGAGTGATCTTATCACTCAATCACATATGATTGATCTTAGATTGATCACATGATCAATCACATGTGAGTGATCTTAGAAGTGGATCCTCCAACCCCAGTCAAGCCTGTGGCTGTTGTAGTCAAGGCTGGAATCTTGACGGCAACTTCTTGAGAGACCTCCAAGTCAGAACCACTCAGCTAAGCCACTCCCAAATTCCTGGTCCACAGAGACTTTGGGAGGAGGGGGACACAAACATTTAGTTGTGGCAGAGCCCTTCCTCAGTGCCAGGGTTAGTCTGTAAAGATGACTAAGGCCGAGTTTCTGGCCTTGAGTTGCTCAGAGTCAGGTGGGGAAGGCAAACACGATTTGTTTATACTATACCATGATAAAGGTACAACAAACAGCCTGGAAGACAGGGTGACTCATTCTGTCAGGGTTATTAGGGAGGTTATCAAAAGACATGAGTGTTGGGGTCAATCTTTCAGGAAGTCCTAGTTCCCCAGGCAGATGGGAGAAGGGTGAGGAAACCAGATGTTCCTTCTAGGCAGAGAAAACAGGGAACTATAGGAAGTTACTTTCAGGGAAACAGTGAGGGTATGAACAGGAGCTCCAAAATTGAGGCTGCAATAGGAGGCAGACCCAGACAGAGTCCAATACTGTTCCTGGAGGGAGAGCAGAGTGGGTGGTCTGTTAGGAGACTGTTGTCCCGGACCAGTACAAGACAGTGGTGTTTTGGGTTTGTGTGGTAACCCTGGGATGGAGAGGAGACATGATAGAACTGACAGGGCTTGTTTGCCTGGTACCTGGTAAGAGCAGCTGCTCAACGGAGTTGTTTGTTGAGTGAGTAACTGATGGGTATGTGGGGGCTGACTCAAACAGGACTGTCTGTGTCTTGATTTGGGGGACTATGGCTGGCTATTCCTTAAAATAGGAATTAGAGGTGGATTTTTGCATCATGCATGTGGGACTGTAAACCAAGAAGTTCAAGTAACTGTAATCCTGAGGTTGGAAACCTCTCTTCTATCCAGAAAGCATAATGTGTGACTCTGGCAGTGACCCCAGATGTTTTCCAGGGAATGTGACTGGGATGGTGCATAGGAGCTCTGCAAAGCTTCACCTTCCGAGGGAGGGACAAAACGATGTTTTTTCAGTTCAAATGCTGGGCAGAAAGCCTCCAGATGTCATTAGAGGGCTCAGGGACTTGGTGAGAGAAGGGACAGGGACACTGAGGTTGAATTCACAGTTCTTATCATAGTTGCTTCATTCCTCCTGAGTGTGATTGGTTGTAAGAAGTACATTTCTTTTTCAAAGGGCCAGGTGTGTACATGTGCATGTGTGAGCATGCAGTTTTGCGTAGAGCAGGGTTTGACACAGAGCGTAACGGGATCTTTGCTTTAGAAGTCTGGTGATGGATTCCGTGCAGAGTGAACCAAGACACAACAGAGAATGAGACAGAGATTTCATGGAGCTATCCTCCAAACAAAAGGAAACTAACACTTATTAGACATTTCCGAGGAGGGTGCCTGGCTGGCTCGTCAGAAGAGTATGCAACTCTTGATCGCTAGGTTGTGAATTTGAGCCCCACGTTGAGGGTAGAGAGTACTAAAAAAAAAATAAATGTAAATAAATAAATAAATAAATAAATAAATAAAATGTGGGAATTAAAAAAAAAAAAAAAAAACATGTCTTGGAGCTATCCATACATGATCTCATTTAATCTTCATAGTAATTCCCAAGTTAAAGGTGAGTATCTCCATTTCTCAAGGTTACATAAGGTAGAAATGATTGAACCGAAATCTGCAAACCTAGGGTTCCAACTCCATGGTCTCAATGTTGTCATGATTTCCTCAATCTTTTTTTGCTTTTGAAGGTTTTAGAAGTCCCTCCCCTCCTCTTCCATCTGCAGCTAGAGATCTAGGTCTAGGAAGGCCATCTCTTTATGCCTCTGAGCTAACATGGTTGGTCAGGCTGGATCACAAGGGAAGCCAGATGGTTGGAGGGAGGCCCAAGCTGGAGAATTTTAATGCATAAGTCCCTTCCTTTCCCCTCATCAAGGACTCAGGGCAACAGCCTCCTAGAGGTTACCACCTGGCTTATGGAGACTCTCATGTGTTGGACAACAGTGCCTCAGAGTTCAAGAGTTAAAATAACCAGCATTTATTAACCCATTATTATTTGCTAGGTTTTGACAAACAAGAACATCATCCTGCTAATGCTTCAAGGTTGTTACCTTTGATCCCTCTATTTGACGAGTCAGGCAACAAGACTGAAAGAGGTGGAAGATGCTGTCTCAGAGCCTGCACTGGAACGTACAGCAGCCTGAACCCAGCACCCCAGCTGTTAAGCACTGAGCTCAGCAGCCCCAGAGGGGAAGAGAAATGGGCCATTCTTTCTGGGGCAGAATGATCCCTCCTCGATTCTTTTCTTGGTTTTTCCCAGAAAAGAGCAGACCCAGTGCCCACAAGCAGTGGTGCCAAGCGCTTACAGAGAAACAGCTCCCTGTGAGCACCGGGCTGTGTAACCTCCTGTGGGCCTGGGCTCCTTCTCTGAGCAGTATGGTGGGGTGGGGGGTGACCTCTGCTGGCTGGAAGCTTCTGCAGGGTAGAAGTGGGGGGGGGCAGGAGTACCATGCCTTTCCTCCACCTACCCTTCATGCCAGCTGCCCTGCATCTTTGGGGTACCGGGGGGCTCCTTTGCACATTGGCAGTCATATGGTCCACTGCCATTCCCTTTTCTTCAGATGCATTCACTGAGCTTTGACAGGAGGTGAGAAATCTCAGGGGCCCGGAATGGCGACCAGCTTTCCTAAGGTCACAGAGCATGACCAACAGTAGTGCCTGGGAGTTTTATACCTCCCTTTCCTGTTTCCAGGTGAACCAATAGCCCTCTCTGTCTTTTTTCTACGGGAGACCATTCACTCCAAGCCACATGGTGCCTTGTTCCCTGGAACAAAATCTCACCCCCTAAATAGCCCTCCTTGTTACCCTGCCCTGTCCTCAAGCTGCTGCAGATTATAAGGCCTAGCAAGTGTTTCTGCTGGGGAATTTTCTAGCCCTTGAGACTGCTGTCCTGACCCTCCTGAAGTTAAGACCCTCTCCCTACCACTTGCACCTGGCCTGGAGTGCATGGTCGCTTCTGCTAGGAAAATGGCTGTGGCTCAGGAGTCTGGGAGTCTGCTCGAGTTTCCCTCCAGGGACACCAGCCTGGCTCCAGCCAAGGGCGGGAACAAAGGCCCAGGTCCACTCTCATTCCACACAAGCCTGAGCCTCAGTGTGAAGCATTAAAAGCCTGAGTCTTTGATGGATTGAAACAGTTCCTCTGTAATCCCAGTCTCTTGGCACTATTTTTACAATCCTTGCTTCGGATCTCTTCGAGGCCAAGGCTCTCCTGGGAGGTTGCTGAGTCAGAGAGTCCCCAAGGGAATCCAGGGGGAGGCTTGCCAGACAAAGTCACCAGTGAGGCCCTTCCTAATGGGCCCTGTGGTCAACCAGGCCTCCTCTACGCTTCCTGGAGATATGGGGGTTTGTGGGGGGGAGCAGCCCTGGGACCTCCCGGGGCCACAATCAAAGACCCTTCAGTGACCCTAGATTCAGCTAACTCTACATGTTGGGGCCTGGAGGGTCTCTTGAGGACCCCAAGCAGCTGGTGTAAAGCCTGGCTTTGACAGGTGAAGCCACTGAGGCCGGGACAGAGCCCAGGTCTCCGCTGGCCAGAGAGACCCTTCCTGCCTCACAGCACCCTGTGGTTCCAGCACAGCTCATGGTGGTTCCATACCATCTCCTTCTTCTTTCTCTCAGCTCCAATTTCCCTTGTTTTGTTTTGTTTTGTTGGTTTGTTTGTTTCGGTTTTTTTTTTTTAATGGTTTTTGTAGAGATTGATGTGGAGTCAAACTCTGTTGGCTACGTTTAGTTTGTGTTTTATTCATGTGGAAAGCTGCCCTGGCTGTGTATTCCGGAGAATTCTGGGCTTGGTCCTGGTAGCAGCTATGTTCTGGACTTCCGAAGGAGTAGGGCCTTGTCCCTCGCACACCAGCATGCAGTAGTGAGTAGGCCTCAGGGTGTTGGCTGAATTTTCTTTGAGGCTGAGCCTCAAAGGTTCATGGGACTAAACCAGGGAGAAGGGATTTAGAATGGTCTCAGAGCAGGGGAGTCCCCAGGCTATGGGGCAGCCATCCCCTCCCATCCCAGAGAACATCATCACTTCTGCCTGCTGTAAGGGGAAGGTTTAACAGAAGCGAGCCATCAGGTTGGCGTGAACAGCTCACAGATCACAACAGGAAATACATTACATGGTTGGGAACAAATGCTGTGGAAATTTTCTTCACAGAAAAGGGAGGGAAATGTTACATCCTGCCAGACATTTGTACCAAATGGTTAGATGTGGAAATAATTAGCTAATTTATTTTTCTTTCAAGTTTCAAGTTTTGTATTTGTTTCTTTTCCATTTATTTTAGTGTAATTCTCTTTAGTATAATGGCATGGTATGTATATATAAATGTGTCTGCAAGCCTGCAGACTAGAAGGAGATCCTCACCTCAGTGATTTTTCTTTCATTCTGCAACCAGCAGGCAGCGGAGTGTCCGACTGAGTCTTGTGATTGTTTGGCTTCCCTCCAGAATCTCGTCACAGCCCTCCCTGCCAAGGGAATATGATCCTCATGCTTGGTGGGGGGACCTTTCTCAGACACTTTCTATGCCATTTTCAGCCAAACATATTGAATTTGCACTATTTTTTGCACAATTGCTGTTTCAGTTAGCATCTTTACAAATGAGGTGTGGGGGGAAAAAAGGTTGTTAACTAATTTATTTGTTTATTTTAATTTAACTTACTTATTTCTCTTTTGGTTTGGGTTCTACTGAAAACAGAGCCTGACAACGACCTGTGGAAGGGTGCCTGCAGTTTTTTGCAGGTGATTCCAGGATATAACATAAGGAAATGGGGGGAGTGAGATAATAGGAAGAAGAAAAGCTAGTAAGTGGTGAATTCTTTTTTTTTTTTTAAGATTTTTTTTATTTATTTGAGAGAAAGAACAAGTGAAGGAAGGACTCAGAGGAAGAGAGAGAAGCAGGCTCCCCACTGAGTAGAGAGCAAGGGCATGATCTTAGGACCCTGAGATCATGACTCGAGCCAAAGGAAGATGCTTAACTGTCAGAACCACCCAGGTACCTCAGTGATGAGCTCTTAAAGCAAATAAAAGCTGGTTATTTCCATGGGCACCTGAGCACAATTTGGGGGGGAGAGGGAAGGGGTCCCTAAGGAATAGTGTAAAATACACCTCAAAAGAGTCCTCTTAGCCAATAGGAAGCTGAGGCATTTTTGTACTAATCCTCATCCTCCTTCGATAGAGGGTTTCTCCTGAAGATATCGATCCCCCAACCTTTTGCCTTTTGGGTGGTGCTTGTGTGGACTGAGTAAGCCCTGGTTGCTTTGGAGAAGCTCCGAGGCAAAAAACAAAACAAAACAAAACAAAAAAACAACAACAACCAAAAAAACAAGTTCAGTGAGTAGGGTTGCTGTTGCACACAAGTATTAGTCCACTGTAGCTACAAGCTAAAGTTGAATAGTGTGAACACAGCTGCTGCAATTCTTCTTATTCAAAAGAAAAATAAAATGGATTTTTGGTGGTGTACAAAAATACCTATAATTCAAAGCATAAAAGATGTGAAGAATTTGGGCAATGATGGGAGGAGAAACAGAACACATTTTCCCTCAGGTGTTCTTAGCAGCCAATGTGAGGAAGGAAACTGATCAGTTATACAACTTACAATGTCTATGAGTCAAGAAAATCTCAAGCAAAGTGGGTCTTCCTCCACGGACCTTGGAGAAAAGGGAGGGCACACAAAGGTGATGCTGACACCCCAGTGGTGAATGCAGTGGCCTATCTTCTCACTGTATAGTCTAATGGATGAAGAGTCTGCTCTCAAAACAACAAAGAGTATGATATTCTGGGGGCACATTGTTTGGAAAGGATTCTTTCAATTAAGTGACAGGAGCCCAGCTTAAAATTAACCTTAATAGCTAGTGACATTTGTTGACTTGTGCGCTTTGAAAGTTAGGAGTGGACTGACTTCAGGCAAAGCTGGATCCAGGTGCTCACATTGTCATCATAACTCAGTCTCTGTCTATCAGTTCCTTGGTCTCACTTTCCCCAGTATGGCTTCATTTTCCAGATATTCTCTTTCTGTGGACGGCAAGTTGGTCCTTGGCACTTCCAAGCTTACACGGCCCTTGAGAAGCTCACTCTCCCAGCATCCATATATGAAATCTTGCTAAAGGATTCCAATTGACACTGCTTGAGGCCCAGGTGAGCCCTTTGAACATTTAATAGCCATAAGAGGACTATGATTAGCCTGGCCCTGGGCATGCGTCCTCCTCTGCAGCTGGAAGGCAGGCAGGTTTTTGTGATCCTTAGACCCCTCCATCACAGTCATGCAGGATGGCAAAAATAAAACTGAGCAGGCCAATGCAGCAAATCTGTGGTACCCATTATAACTTCTCAGAGTCCAGGTTGACTTCCATATTCTAGGATAAAGAACCATGATATGGTTCTCACCATGCATCATGAGGGGAGATGGTTTTTGAAATGGTCCAGGTGATAGAATAACAAACCTCCTGCTTGCTTATGAAAATGGATGAAATCCCTATCTATTAAGAAGAGGGGTGTAGCAGAGCCATTGGTGCCCCATGTGTAGCCCCTTGATGTTACCATTCCCATCCTTGTTGATAATCCCTGCAATTACTCTGAGGGCTGCCTCTCACCACAGGATTGTGTTTGATGTGTTCATAGGTGGTATAGGTAGTTAATGTCCCCAGGAACAAAAATCAACAAATTGGTAGTTGAAAAATAAATGCCCCATCTCAACAACACCAAAACATGGTCTACACTATCTCCGGGGGACCCTAGTGGATAGAGCCACAGTTGGTTATAGCTGTAATCAATGCTTCCCACATTGGCTTGCTTCCCTTCCCCCTCATCTGATCACCCCAAACTGTGCTTCCTGGGATAACCTCCTACATAAACTATTTGTATTAAAATCCTTGTTTCCAGATCTGCTTCCAGAGGAACCCAACATCAGCATGGGTACTCTTATTTATTCCTCTCATTGCCAGGATCATTAAGAGGTCAAGATGATCCTTCTTAGATTTGGAAATGGCCAGCAGGAGCAGATTCCTGAAGGAGGGAAAGATGGATCACCTTTAGCAAACATACCTCCCATTACAGCTCGAGGTCTTTTTCTGCTCCATGTCCAATTATAGCAGCATGACTTATTGCTCAGCTTTAAACTGCTATCGGTTATTTTAGAGACAGCACAGCCAAAGAAAAAGTGGAAGCCAGCCCTCAGCAAAGGTTTGCAACCTGGATTCCTAGCCGACAGACCACATCGGCACTCTGTTCCTGAAGGCACTGGGAACGGCGGGTTTGTAATAATTTCCAATGGAGTCCAGACAGGTTACATTACGAGAATGAAGATAACTCCCTTACCTGAAATATATGGATTTATTTCGAGTCATACCTCTGTCTGGTTGAAGTAGGACCTTCATTTAAATGTAAATGTGGGTTTTCAATGTGCTCCTAGAGGAAGGAAAATACTGAAGCTGCTGACATCCAGGACCTGGGGGAAGGTGCTCTGGGTGACTCCTGACTTCAGGGGGAGAAGGGGCACAATGGGTAAAAGGTAGAAAAGATCAATAAAAAGGCAATGCAAAGGGAGCAGAGAAACTGAGGACTGGACAACAAGATGAGTTACTGTGGGACAGAGAGGTTGTAGGAGCCTAAGGGGGTTCCCAGGCAGACTAGAATAGCATTGTCTGGTAGAAGGTCCTGTGGTGACAATATTCTCTGTGTTGTTCTGCTCACAAGAGGCTGTGGAGTGCTTAAAATGTGTCATTGATGAACTGAAGTTTTCATGTTATTTAATTATAATTAATTTAAATTGGAACAGCTATAGATGCCTAGAGGCCATATTGCACAGCAGAGGACTAGAAGCTTATATAGTTCAGGGAAGACTTGAAAACAGATTGTTATCCACTCTGAGATAACAGCCCTTGTGATTCTCCATGTAGATGGAGGGGGGCAGATCAGAATTACTTGGAAGGCATTTTCAAACAACACACATGCACTGTTACTCTGATAAGTACCACATCTCACCACGGGAGGAAGGGCCCGGCACAATTCTGTGGTGAGCTACCATTATCTAAGACAGTGTGTGTCCCTCAAGGTGTGAGAGCAGGAGAAAAAAAAAAAAAAAAGTTGAGAACTCCTAGCCTACTGGGCCAGAAAAATAGACATTTTCCTACCTGGAAAACTTGTCCAGGTAGGACAGTTGTCCCCCTGGGACCAGGAAGAAGTAATCTTATTTAGAGCTGATCTTGGTCTGCAGGATTCTTAATGATCAATTTCAGTTTTTCTGTAAGACAGATGTGAAGCTGTATGTATTCATCCCATTTACATTGAAGTCCTACTATGTGCTTAGCTCTGTGTTGGCCACATGGCTTATAATGGAAGGGGTGGTGAGGTAGGGAAGCTAGCTCTCTGGCTCTGGCCACACATTCATGAAAGTTTTCAAAATGACATGATTGAATATTATTTACAAATCAAGGAATTCTTCTGGGAATGCACCATCAATTTTGTGTTTATTTCCATGAGTTAACACAATCTGGTAAATATAAACACTGAGGTTTTATCAAAATATTTGTGAACCTCAACTGGATATTTCTTCTTATCTTGGCCAGACTAGGGTGATCATGGGTGGACTCACTCATATACCTGTGGTCAGCTGGTGGGTTGCTTGGGGCTGACTTTGCTCATCTTGGCTGTTCTCCCTTATATGTCTGGTACCTATGCTGGGAGAGCTGGGTTGACTCTACCTCATGTTGTCTTTCATCCTCCATTTGGCTAGTCTGTACTTGTTCCCATGGCAGAAGCCAAGGGCCCCAGGGAGCAAGCAGAAGCATACAAGGTCTCTTGAAGTCTAGGTTTGAAACTCCCACATATTATTTCTGCCATATTGTGTTAGTCAAAGAAAGTCATTTGGCCAGCTCAGCCTTTAGGAGTGGGGGAGTAATTCCACTTCTTGATTGGAAGAGCAACTAAACCACACTGGAAAGGGGCGTGGATATGAAGAGGGGAAAAATTGTAGACTTTCTATGCAAGAGTTTATATGAAAGTCTCAGTGGAGCTTATTGAAATGAGAGTTTAAGGTGCTCTGGGGGAGTGGTAATATTTGAAGTTTTCATAAGAAGTTTGCATTCAGAAGAGAGACACATACCTTTGTGCAGAAATGTACATTTTAGCTGGGAAGGAAAGCAAGCACATGTGACAAACACATTGTCATTGACCCTACCCTCACTAAGGGAGCACACATGGGAGGTTTTCTTGATAGAAGGGAGGGTTTAAGCTAATCCAGCTTTGCATATCTTCCTGTCTCCTTTTTGAGCACTGGTACAAATTTAGATTTTTGCAAGACAGCTGGCTATGGTTTAGGTTTTCCTAGACAACTTTGGAATAGAAAGAAATTGATAATATATTTGGAAACTAAAGTCTCCTGAGGTTCTAGAGACTTAGCTTTTGTTAATTTCCTCTTGTTTTAATGACTTTTTTCATTGCTCCCATTTGCATCATCATACCTATGTGTTTTTGTTTTTTATTAAATTTTCAGCTCATCAGTGCTCCTTTTTTGTATATTGATAGGATATACATAAATAAGTTAAAGTAATATTAAGAAAGTTGAGTAGGTATAGTAGAGTAACGTAATGGTGGCTACTAAGTTGGAAAGAAGGGCTTATGTTTAATTCAATTAGAAATAGAGAGCTAGGTGTACATAGTAGAAGTGACCCACAATCAGTGACTTTGATACCCAACACACGGTAGCCCACTGTGACATCCAGTTGCCTTCTCCACTGTGGAGGGGTGATCCCTTGCTCAGTTGGCTCACAGGCACTGTCTCTTCAATTTCTTATAGAGGAAAGCGAGAAGTTCTCCTTAGAGTGATGCACCTTAAAGAAAGAGAAGGGAATGGCCCTAGCTGATCTCTGGGCTTTGAATGACATCAACTCTACCCAGATTACTGGGGAAATAGTGGAACCATTTCCTCAGCAAGTTTTAAGGGAATTTGTTTAGACAGATTCAGGAAATACAATTTGATAACTCGGGATTTATCTCATCCTCCACTGTCAAATTGGAATCTTTCCTAGAGCGAGAAACACAGTCAAGAACTGCAGTGTGAGTTGAAATGTGTAACTGCACAGGAAGGAATCATGGCTGACAGGGAGCAGGTGCTCTGAGACTGGAGAAAGAAAACAGAAGGCAAAGGGACCCCTTCTCAGTCCCTCTCACATTGTGTTTGGGGTCTGAGCTTACACTGGGTGAGGGAGACTCTCTCTGATATATTCTATGAAAGCATTTTGTTTTTATATCACTGGACCCTTACTTTTAGGTGGGACCCAGCAATAGTAGCATTGCCTGGAAGCTTGTTAGAAGTGCAGACCTTACACCCCATCTTATACCTGCTGAATCAGAATTTACCTTTTAATGAGATGCTCTGGTGATGAGCACACACGTTAAAGTCTGAGAAGCACTGGTCTAAAGAAATCTCTTTGATAATTAGAGACAGAGCCTATTCTAGAATGGGGTTGGCATTGACTTGGGTTTGAAGAATGGCATTGTCAATCACTAGCTCTGTAACCTTGAATATCTTTCTTTGTTCTGGACACTGAAGCAGGCAGGATGCCTTAGCAAGCAAAAAACTAACCCTTCTATTCAAGGAACTTATAATCATGAAGTAAATGGATCATTGGAAGTCATTGCAATAAATTTCATGATAAGAACAAAAATCAAATGCTATGGGAACACAGATAAAAGTTATGTAGCCCATTCTTAAAGGCAGAGATTTAATTTTTCAGTTAAGGAGTATAATAGGGGGTGGCAAGGAGTCATGCCATTTAGCAGTGATTGAAACAGAAGCCACATTGACTGTTGAGGAACAAATGGGAGGTGAGGAAGTGGAAAGCATTTGTAGTCAAGCCTTTTTAAATGTTTGCTCTGAGGATTAGCTAGAGAGAATATGGGTTGTGGGAAGATTATTTTGTTTCACAGAGAAGAAATCTGATGAAAAAGAACCAGGTGGAATGGAGAAGAGATAAGTCAGGGAGGAGATCCCAGGGACTGGAAGAAGAGAGACCCAGAGCCAGAAGTTGGGACTGGTCTCAGGCAGGAGAGGAGTTCCTTCCTTTCAATTAGAAGGAGGGAGGAGAAGGTTAAGAGTGGATGTAGGTATGTTTGTAATTTCAGTAGCAGGAAGTCAAAGGAGAGTCCTTCTCAGATGCATTCCATCTTCTATAAGGAAGAGCAAGTAAGAATATTTGCCAAGAGGGAAGAGGTTTGAGGAGAGTAGAAATGATTGAAACAGACACTGTGAAAAAGAGACAAGGGCTGTTTTAGGGCACACCAAGGTCCCTCTGGGTCCCTCTGATGATGGAGAACTTGCTGTGCCACCAGTATGAGTAGTGGAATGATTTTCTTTAAAAGTGATTGGCAGCGTAAGTATAGACCAAGACATTAATACTGGTATAAAGGTTTCTTCTTTTTTTTCCCCCCTCAGGTGTGTGAGGCAAAAACAATGATATAGGAGTTGAGGATTCTGGCGGAAAAATCATAGACCATGGCATGAGAGAAATCGGTTATTCTCTTCCCTCCCACATTCCTTCTGGTGGGCATATTGGACTTCATGGGCTGACTTGGCCTCCCAATTGAAATCTGAAGGCCTAACACTCAGTCTGACTCAGAATGTGACTATATTTTGAGATAGGGCCTTTAAAGAGGTAATTAAGTTAAGATGGGGCCACTAGGGTGGGCCCTAATTTAATATGGCAGGTATCCTTATAAGAAGATTAGGACAAACAAACAAACAAAAAGAAGATTAGGATGTAGACAGGACCCCCTGGGTGGCTCAGTCAGTTAAGCATCTGCCTTCAGCTCAGGTCATGATTCCAAGTCTTGGGATCGAGCCCCATGTCAGGCTCCCTGCTTGGTGGGGAGTCTGCTTCTCTCTCTCCTTCTGCTGCTCCCCGGGCTTGTGCTCTCTCTCTCTTTCTCTCTGTCAAATAAGTAAAAATCTTTAAAAAAAAGAAGAATAAGATTAGGACACAGACAACACAGACCACGTTAGGACAAAGCAAGAAGGAGGCCATCTGCAAGCCAAGGAAAGAAGCCTCAGAGGAAACCAAACCTGCCAACACTTAGATCAGACTTCCAGCCTCCAGAACTGAAAAAATCAATTTCTGTTGTTTAAGCCACCCAGTCTGTGGTACTTTGTTGTGGCGGCCCAAGTAGACTGATTTCTAGTGAGTGTGTGTTGTGGGATACCTTGGATCATGTAGTCTTACCTTCTTCACTGAACTGTCGGTGGGAGGCAAAGGGGGGCATCTGACTCAACTAATGCCTGGCTGCAGGCCAACCGTCAGGCCATGGCATGCAAGCTGAGTAATCAGAACCTCTACTTTGGGGATTTTATCCAAAAGACATGGACACTGGGGATCCCAATAGACCTAGGGCTGGAATGGCTATTTGGGGGCCATGAACAAGTTGATGAGATGGTAAAAGAAGGTGATCTGCAGACAGAGGAGAAAACAGGTAGGTAGAAAGAAGAAGAAGTGAGAAAACTGTACCTAAGATATGGAGAGAACAGCTCCAGCTCCTAAATCCCCATGGGGCTAGCTTAGTTTCCCATCTTTGGATTCAATAGGACTTCTCCATAACTTTATAATAACCTTCCCTGGAATGAGTATCCACTCCTTAGCTAGACGGAGAGGCAAGAGATGATTTACAGCAAGAAAGTGGAGAAATCAGGGACCTGAAGTTCCTAATGAGGTTGAGGAACAGGAGGAGTGGGTTAACTCAGTGACATGTTCTTTCTATCAAACCTGCCAGCTCTGAGCATCTGTTAATGCACCTTGGCCCATTATCAATCCAATGTGCAATTCCTTACAAAGGTAGCATTTTTTTTTTTACAGGACAAATCTTGTATTCTAAAAGAGGCTAATCGGAGAGATATTTTGGAATAAAGAGATCTCTGGCCTCAAAATCAGGCCAAGACCACAATCCTCCCTTTTTTTGTTTTTGTTTTTGTTTTTGTTTATGTAGCATTCATGTTATCTGAATTTCCTGGGACCAATAAGCTATTTTCTAGGGAATCTCTCTGGGTCCTCACAGTAACCATAGATAGAGAGCAATCCTACTCAGGTGTTGCTTACATGAAAAGGGCCGCAGCATTACCAGGGGCAACCCAGCTGTACGGCTCCTGTTAAATGCATAGGAGGGCATGGTGGTTGGTCCATACCCTAAGGTTGGGTCCTCAGTGTGATGTGCCATCCCCAGACCCATGACACTGGTGCCTGTGTCAGTTTCTTTCATGTATTAATACCTTGTGCTTTATGTTTTATAGCAGTTAAAGACAACTTTGCTGGGTAACCAGATTACAAGCACCTTGAAGACAAGACATCTCTCACTGTCCCTGTGGCTCCTTTGGTGAGATCATAGGACTTTGCTTGGAGCATGTGCTCCATAAATATTTGTTGGCATAAAATGAAATACCCCCATTCCCCACCATTGGCCAGAGAATATATATATGGCTGTCTGACTCCTTACTGGGAACATGACAGTTGTTAGGACGTCATTCTCTTTTCCTTAGTTTGTTCCCTAACCTCTGTTTAATGCATTCCTCTCAGGTTTGGAAGTGATAGTGGCACCCGCAATTTGTTTATCTGCTCTGAAACATGAAGGTACTTTGTGGTTATCAGGCAGTAACTTTGCCATTGTTTTTCTTGGAAATAGTGACAAGAAGTCAGTGATTAACTCTCACTGCTGCCCCAGTATTTCATGATCGATGGTGTGGCTGTTTTTCCTGTCACTATCAAATGTTGCTTGGCATTTCGCTGTGGGAATTATGGGAGCAGGAGGGTGATGAGGGGCACATCTGAGGCTACCTGGATCTATCAATCTGGTTTTCCAGTAGGAAAAGGTTCAGGTTTCATGTTCAGTGAGAGACTACTTCCCCCATGGCCCCTGCCATGTTCAAGTGGCTTCTAAATGCCGGTATGGAATTGAGGGAAGGCAGAGTGAGCCACAGAGGCATACCGTAATAGGATGTTGGCTGATTGGTGACACCGAATTTCTGCTTGGGAAAAAGATTAACTATAGAAAATGCAATTTCCTTTGGGTCCCCTAGTTCTGCAAATTTCTACAAAAACTGGGCTGGTTTGTCTTCATGATAACTAAGAAGAAAAGTTTTGCTAGCAAAACAAATAGATGAAACAAAATTGCAGGTAGCATGTCCAGACATCTTAGGGAATCATTTGTCAAGCTCTTTAGCAAAGACTATCTAGAAATAAACAATCCGTTGGAATATTTACTTATTAAAGCAGTTGGTATTCGACTTTCTTTTTTTCTTTTTCTTTTCTTTTCTTTTTTTTTTTTTTTAGACAGGAAAATTTGTTAAGTCTTAGATGAAGCAGAAGAAAGAGGAGTTCTTTGAGGTGAAGGCAGGCCATGGGACCCTGCAAGCTCAGATGTCTTCTTCCATCCTATCCCTCTTTCATAGCCAGGGTTGGCCCCTCAAGCACCTCTGCAGAGACCTGGGATGCCAGGGAGGCCACTTTAAAAGCCAGCAAATCAAAAGGTAAGACCTATACTTGGAACTGTTTGATAAGCAGTTAGAGGCACTGTGCATACTTTTCAGAAACAAGATTGTGTCTGAACAAAGCATTCTCTAACCACGGCTTTTCTTTCACCAGAGACTTGTTCTCATTCAAATATCTTTTGCAATTAGCCTAAACAATCATTTGGAGTTCTTCAAATATAACAGGTACGGAGAAGGGGTGGGAAACAGAATGACATGCTGGGCTGCAGGTGATCGCGGGTTCTTGGAAAAGCAGCAAAGTGAGGGATGGTGTTGTCCGGGTCTGTTGTACATGACAGGAAAAGAGGCAGGAAGAGAACAGGGCACAGAGTTAAGAGAATGGTTATTCCCAGGAGACAATGTGGAGACTTATTCAAATGCACTTGGCCCACTGGGAGTATGAGGCTATGTCACCAGGAAAGGCAGCTTCCAGCATGGATATGCCATATGCCTCCTGGAGGCTGTCCAAATTATACGGTCCCAGGGCCAGGAATGGAAATCCATCAGGAAAGTGCCTAGGACCAAGGAGCTATAGCTCAGCAAACCCCATGCTTGGATTAGCCACCTAAGACCAAGTACTGGGCAGCAAAGCCCAGGGTCCTGGCTAACAAATTGGAAAGGCCACTGTGAGGGACATCCTGACCAGCAGCATTACCAAGCATCTGTCTATGGTCAAAATCCCTATACCCTCCGAAGATGGCTGACCCTTCCATCCTCACAACGCCACGTGGCCGCCATAATTTTCCACTGATCTATCCTGGAAGATTGGTGGTTTAAGTGGCCAAGGATGCTTAAGTGTTTATACTGTTCAACCAATTCTCTAATCCTCTCTGTGTTGGTGTGTCCACTCATTAAGAGCAGGGCATATGCTGTATTCCTTCTGTTTTTCCAGGAAATGTTATACTGGATATTCAATGTGTTTGAGGATGATTGGAAGCGAGTCTGATAAGTAGATAGAGAGAACAACTTAATGATCTCAGTCTTTAGACCGTGATCAGCCTATGGGCCACCTTCAGTACGAACTTGGCCAGCTGCCACCTGTACTGACAACCCCCATCCACCTCAACATTTAAGCTCATTATGCTGCTTTGAACTACCCCGCGCTCACCACAAAGTAAGGCAGCAGCAAGTTTTCAAGATTCTTTCTCTGGAAAGCTGCATCTCTCCATCACTTTCTTTTCATTTATTTGGAAACATATTCCAGAAATTTCTGATGTACAACAAATCGAGAGAATAATATGCTGAAATCTCATGGACACATTACTCAGACATCAACACTTATCAGCATTTTGCTAATCTTGTTTCAAATATATCCAATTTTTTTGCTAAGGTGGCTCAAAGCAATACACACACACCCGCACAGAGATAAACACTTTTGTTTTTTAAAGTATCCTTAGTGTATTATCACCAACCCAGAGTATCTAATATCCTGTCTTCGTTCAAATTTTCCAGAGTCTCTCCAAAAACTTTTACAATTGGTTTGATAAAATCAGGATCCAGAATGGACCCACACATGGTTTTTTTAAATATATTTCCTAAGTTTCCTTTAATCTATAATAGTTTCTCCTCTCCAGTGTTTTCGAAGTCATTTGTACATTCAAGGAATATATCCTTTGTCCCATAGAATTTCCCATTTTCCGGACTTCTCCCTCATAGTGTTGTTTAGCATGTTCTTCTATCTCCTGAGTTTCCTGCATAGCAGTAGTTATATCCAAATGCTTGATTAAAGCCAGGTTTAACTCTTTCTGCCAAGAATCCTTCTTAGGGAGTATTTTATACTTCTAATTGCATCACATGAGGAAACACATAATGCTCATGGCAACTTCTTAGTGCCCATCCTTATTAAACGCATGCTATTATTTGTTCTATAAAGATTTTTTTTTAAGATTTTATTCATTTATTTGACAAAAAGAGAGAGCACAAGCAGAGGGTGTGGCAGGCAGAGGGAGAAGCAGGCTGAGCAGGAAGCCCGATCCCAGGACCCTAGAACTATGACTTGAGCTGAAGGCAGACATTTAACCAACTGAACCACCCAGGCATGCCTAAAGATTTTATTTTTAAGTAATCTCTACACCAGATACGGCGCTCCAACCCACATCCTGGAGATCAAGAGGTGCATGCTTTACTGACTTAGCCAGCCAGGTGCCCTTCATTTTTCTTAAACTGAGTATCCTTTTCTTGAATTACAGTTTGATCCCACTGTTAAGGTCTTACCACTGGCTGTACATATTAGCTCGGATCATCAGGAACCACAGAGCTCACCCAAGAGGTGAACTCTCTGGAAATCAGCCGGTGTAACAGAGGTGTAACAGAGGAGACTATTCCTGAAGTTTCATTTATTGTTCACATTTATCATTATACTTTGCTGTTGATTTTTAACCCCTCACACAATGATGAAGTTCTGCTTGGAAGGGAATGGTGCATGGCATCGAACCAGGGGCTTGTGTTACACACTCATTCTCAGAGCCCCGGGGAGTCAGTCATGGTCTTAATAGCAAAGCAATCACGGTCACAGATGTAAGCTATTGATAGCAATAAATAATTTGTAACTGTACATGCATCAGTTAACAAAAAGTCCCATTAACATCTAAACAAGTTTGCATAAGTTAACAACAATTACTATCTGCGATAATACTTTATTATTCTCCTGGAGCTCACAACGATAGTTTTAGGAAGTAGATCCCAAAATGTCCTTCATCCTGCAAAGACTTTTGTTGGTGTCTCCAGAAATTCAGGCAGATATTTGAGGGCTATGGTATCTTAAAGCATAATGTTTCTGCAACCACAAACAACAAGGCAACTGTGAAATTAACCCAGGATCTGCCTGTATTCTTTCTTTTGTACCTAGGAACCAGGGAGGTCATTTTCATTTGTTAGGGAAAGGCAACCGGCCACTCAAATTAAATGGATGCAATTCTCACCACTGGGGCTTAGAATCCACACGTAGCCTCAAATAGTCTATTGTGCAGATGTGGAGACATGATCTGTTTACAAGGAGATAGGTGAACTTTTGAGTTCTACAAAAATTTCCTTGGGAATCTGGGGCCACCAAAGGAAAAGGTCTGTCAGCGCTGGAAGGAAATATTTGACAATCACACCCAGATTAGATTATCTTTGCAGAAGAAACTGGTGGTGTTTATTGTACTTGTAGAGTCCTACCTAATTTGGACCCTGCCCGAACTTTGCTGTGGTTGAATGCATTCTCAGGTCTGCATTGGGAGGTTGAATCCAGAGCAAAATTCTGGAGGAGAGCCAAGCTATCACAATCAGCTGATTAATCCCCAAGAGGGTTTTCAGGGCCCTTCTCCAGGTCTGGGACCAAGCTACCTTTGAGTCTCTGTTTTTCCACTATCACAGGGAAAACAGCAGCCAACTTTAGAGGGAAAAAAATGATTGGAAAAGCAAAGTGAGAGTATCTACTAGCACATTACTCATAATTCTGTGAGCCTTGCGACTCCCGTCCATCATGGAGAAAAGTTTTATTTACCTTTCCATGATAGGAAAATACTCACCCCCATGACTTCGCCAGCTCTCCACCTTCCATGCTGCATCGAACCGCCCTGGCAGGAAGTTGCGAGGGAAGGCAGCCATGCACAGTGAACAAATGTCTTTGTGAGAGAGGAAGGCTGTCCTGGGCAGTGGCTAACAGGCCTGCTCAGTGGAATTTTTCTCCCTTTTTAACCAGACTGAGTCTTGCTCCTTTCTGGCAGGCAGTCAGGCCTACTCTTCCAAGTACGCAGGAAAGTTCTGTTTTGACAAGCACACACATTCTTTTTTCAGAAAGCCACAGAGGCGAACGCCTTTGTTGTAGACAGACCAACTCCCTTCCAGTACAGAAGGTGAAACCCTTTCATGAGCCACATAATGGGAGCAGCCGTGGCACGGGCCCACTCAGTCCCCGAAAAGTACATAACTTCCATTATGTGGCTTCCACATATGGAATGTACTTCCCCTCTCGAATCCAAACGCTGGCAGGGCTGTTTGTCCGGCACTGGGACTGGCAGGGAGCAGGGGTTGGCAGGAGTCATGAGGCATTTTTCTGTGGGCTTTGGTTTCCTGGCCAGTTGAACCTAGTCCAATTATTGTCCCAAGATTCTGCCAGATAAAACAAGGGGAGAGCTTTTCTAATGCCTAGTGACTAAAAGATGGAGGAGAGGAGGCACATGCTGAATGGGGGGTGGGGCTTTCAAGTTCCAGCAAGGGCCATGGCTCAGGAGACCCCTCCCCAGGCAAGGCCTCTGACTCTGCCCTGTGGAATGTGTGCGGTGGCCTCCAGAGACCTTGCCCTTCAGGCAAATGCCTGGCACTCCGGCCTTTCTCACCCTGGCATGGGGCTCCAATCTTAGCACCCTTTGTGACGCAAAGTCAAATTCCCTGGAACATGAGGTTAGCATTTTCAGCAAACTAATCCCTGGTGTTTAGTATTCTGGGCAGAGTGGGCCATGTCCACGAGAGTTCTAGAAAGTTGCTACCTTGAGATGGCATCACGAAGACTAGTAAGATGGGTTCCTGGGTGGCTCAGTCAGTTGAGTGGCTGCCTTTGGTTCAGGTCATGCTCGGATCAAGCCCCTGCATTAGGCTCCCTACTCAGCAGGGAGTCTGCTTCTCCCTCTGCCCCTCCCCCCACTCATTCTCTCTCTCTCTCTCTCTCTCTTCTCTCTCTCCTTCTAATAAATAAGTAAAAAATCTTTGAAAAAAAGTGCTGAAAGATACTGTCTGCTTCCAAAGTACCTCCCTGACCTGACCACCCACTGTGTTTGGACTTCCTACAATTAGTGACTAACTGGGAGTCACTAAAGGATCACCTCCAGAAAGTTCTATTTAAAATGCACATATTTAAAAATAAAGTGTACATATTAAACTAAATTGTGCCCTAATTAAAATATAATTATAAAATATATGAAGGCTTACCTCTCCTGGAGTTCTAGTGGCTACTCCCTATCCCTCCTTCCTAAGGAATGCTGCAACTTTTTGAGAGGGGAAGCTAAGGACAAGTGTCTGCTCTGGGACCTCCTCTTCTCCTATTGTCCAGTTCCATGTTCATCTCACTTCCTTCAACAGTCCATGAAGAGCTTCCTTCCACATTGGTCTAAACAAACCCACATTGGATTGCCCATTTTCTAGTGTCCGAGCTGAGGTGCTAAATGCAGAAGTTGTTCAATATCTTGTATTCAAAGTATAAAGACCTTCTGTCTTGGTTACAATTCAGCAATTCTATTTCTGCTGCTCTGTTCTTTTGGCATCTCAGTGCGATTGCATAGATCTGTGAAATATTGAAAACTCAGAAGGAGCTCACATCCCCTGAAATATAAGGACTCTGTCATATTGCATCTTGGAAAAGTATCTTTGAAGGCCTCTTATCAAGTGCCTGTGCTCAGCCCTGCAGAAGTGGGGTGGTATGAGAGGGTGAGACCTCCTTGATGATGGGTAGGACAAGGGGTGTCATCCAGGCTGCTGGTTGCCAAACAGAGTGTGATGACCCAAGACCATTTCCCCTGTGGTCACTTTAGGTCTCCCACTATCGAATGCCCCTCTGGCTCTGGCAGTTGTCCTCTGACCACAAAATATGGCTTTGCCAATGCTTGATGTTTAATTATCTCAATGTAATTAAGTCTAGGTCACTCATATTGTCTTGCTTTCTCCCAGTTTGTTCAAATCCAACCTGAAAAGGATTGGAGACCCAGGGCTTAAGATCAATTCAGAGAGAAAAAATTCAGGCTTTAAAGCTATTCTTACTGCTAGATTAATGTGAAATTAATTAATTAATTAATAAAACAAAGACACTATATATTGGAAATCTTTAGGTTATCCATTGTATTTTGCCCTTATTTTTTTTAACAGTTTTTTTTTTAAAGATTTTATTTATTTATTTGACAGACGGAGATCACAAGTAGGCAGAGAGGCAGGCAGAGAGAGAGGAAGGGAAGCAGGCTTCCCGCTGAGCAGAGAGCCCGTTGTGGGGCTTGATTCCAGGATCCTGGGATCATGACCTGAGTGGAAGGCAGAGGCATTAACCCACTGAGCCACCCAGGCGCCCCGCTCTTATTGTTTTAAATGAAGAATGGGTAGGGAAGGGAGAACGATGGGGCAGGGGGGCAGAGGAAAGGGACAAGAAGGAAAACAGTGCCAGGTTAAGGCCAGAGCTGCTGGAACTCAGGGTCTGGAGGAAGCAGAGTTGGGTGTCTCCTACACTGGCCAGAGTATAGCCAACACTTCTGAGTCCTGGTGGACCACACTGGCAGCTCCAGCCAGTTTCACCCCCGAGACCAGGCTGAAGATACTGCTGGGGAGTGATCAATTTCAAGGCATGGTCACAAGTCCCAGACACAGAAGCACAGACCAAGATGGCAGATAGAGAAAAGGAGTGGAAATAAGACAAGAAGGATCTTGGCAATGGAAATTCTGGAAAGTTTCTGGGAAGCCCCACTTCATCATTTGTTAGCTAGCATGTGGATGGTAAGACGGTGGAACAGACAGGTTAGAAGAAGGGAAAAAACAACCATATTCACTTCGAGATGTGCACAGACAAGGGTTTTGGGTAATGCTTGAAGAATGAATTAACATTTGTAGACTACTATTTTTAGCCCTTTGCACCTTTACATGTGTGTTTGTGCCACTGTCTTCTGCAGCACTAACATGACTAAGTGGCCCAGACCCATCCCTGAGCCAGATAAAGATAGCAGCTGTGAATGTGACAGGAAATCACCCACTGGCCCACATGCTACATCTGGGGTGCCCATGCTGGGAGCCAAAGGGCTAGTCCCCAACCGGACTCTGTCTTGCTCCTAGAGGCATTTATTTCATTCACTCATTTAGTATTCATTCATTTATTCAGTAAATGATTATGAAACAATTACTCTACACCTTGCACCATGCTAGGCTTGAGCTATAGAGTAATGAACAAGACAGAATTGGTCTCTATCCTCATAGACTGCCAGGAGTCATGCTTGTTCTACATACCACATGGAAAGCATTTAACTAAACTGAAGCTGTCCTTCATACTAAGGCAAACGGTAATTTTAGATGCTACCAGGAAAGAAAAAAATTGCTATCTATGATACATCAAAATTAAGGCAAGAATCCATGATGAACAAAAAAGCAAATCTTAAATAAAGACAGGATTAGTATTACTGATTTTTTCCCTCTTGCCTCAGGCTTTAGTATGTCTTGGTATGGCACTTCCACTGATTTTATTTAAAATTTTGATATTTTGCTCATCATGGCTTTTCAGTATTAATTAATTTTGTTAAAAAAATATTCTAGAGTCTGGCAGAGCTTTCAGATAGTAAGGAGGCAAACAAACATAATCTATACGTACATATTCACATGTATTTATGGAAGACTACAATGGCACTGCTCTGTTTTTATTACAATCATTTGGTGGCATTCATCTGAGGCTGTATGTGCTTGAATCCATGGATTCAAATTCAAAGATTCATGGAGAAACCCTCACTATCAGGTGCTGATCACGGGGTGACATATCCCTGGATTGGTACCACTCCAATCTCACTCTCATCTCCCTGCACAGTATTATTCCTATAAAGAAACAAACAAATACAAGGGCACTTTTAGAAAAGTATGCCCAAATACCATAGTTTCCCACCTCCCCAAAATTAACTCATTTCTTGGTTCTGATGCCTTTTTCTTATGGTTCATAATTCCTTACTTTGGTATAAGTTACCGTGGTCACCATAAGGCTGCATAACAGGTAGTCTCAAAGTCCTAAATAATAAGCATCTATTTAGTTTATGGGTCCATTTGCTGATAATTTAGGCTGAACTGGCCAAGCAGCTCTGGTTTCAGAACTCACTTACGTATCTGGTAATTGTCTGAATATGGGCCATCTTGGCTGGAATGACTGATGATTCAGCTCTGCTCCCATGTTCATGTCCCATCTTCTACAGACTAGTTGGGGCATGTTGTCATTGTGGTGACAGAAGGCAAGAACAGAAATGCAAATGGAAACATGTAAGTGCTCTTTCAAGGATCTGCTTGAGTGTCATCTACTAACATCCCATTGGATAGAACAAGTCCTGTGGTGGATGCAGAGAGAGTAGGAGGTTATCAGAAGGGGTGCAGAACTAAAGTCATTGATGTGATCACTCTACCACACTTACCATCTTTTATTTATTTATTTATTTATTTTGCTTTCTGGGTGAATTAAGACAGCTCGTCCATCATTAAGAAGTTTGCTTGATGTAATATTAGAACATCACTGACAATTTTTGTCTTTACATTTTTAAAATGTAAAACAATAAAATTTACTTTTTTGGTGTATTTAGTTCTGTGATTTTTAATGATTGCAGTGACTTGTGTAATCATAAATAAGATACAGAACAGTTCTATCACCTCCCAGAATTTCCTCAGGTCACTATTTTGAGAGCTCATGTCTGGATGCAACTTCTCAAACAAAACTGGTAGATTTGTATGAAGAAAATTAAAGCTTTAGCCACACCTCTTGGGTATTTGTAGCCAAACTTTGAGGTGTCACTGAGAAAAATAAAGTAGTTAAAAGAGTCAGCCATCAAATGTAATGCTTGTGAAAACTTTGGTAATAAAATTTAAAAAGCTTCAAGCCAGAGGTATCTGAACTTGAAGAGACCCCTACCTCACCATTATACAAAAGTCTAAATTCCTGATAGATTGGAGTGAATTTTCAAAGTGGGAAGAGAACAGAGAAAGAGAGAGAGAGAGAGAGAGAGAGAGAACAAGAACCCATACCTCGTGCTTAGCCTAGTGCTTTTTCTCTTGCTCAAAGCTTCTCTCGTTTGCCTCTCACCTCCGCTACAAGGTTTATCTTTACTCTTTGACTTCATTTTTCTACCATCTCTGGCTCTGTGACAATGGACTGGTCTGTCAGTGCTCTGTTGTCTTAATTCTACTTGTAGAAGCTGAAAGCATTGTTTTTCCCCGAGAAAGCCTGTTCGGTGCTAATGCATTTGAGGTGCTCCCCCTCGGTTCACAGAGGGAGCAAGGTTTTAGTTCCTAGAAAGTTTAATACACAGTTTGATCTTTGCTGCTCTACTGGACCCCTGAGTTCCCTTTCCTTATCTTATAGCTCTCCCAGCTGCCAGGGAATTTGATCTGGATTTGTCTTATCAGTCCTAGGGCAACAAGCAGGTGATGAATGAGGGGCTGGGGAGGCAGCTGTCTCTTCTTCGAGGCCACTGGCATTTTGGAAAGGGACTGTGTGAATGTGGCAGTTGCTGGAAATGGAGGTAAAACTCACTCCCATGCTTCTTAGTCTAAGGTCTGTAGTAATCTCTTCATCCTCCAACTAATTTAGAGGTGACTCTTTTTTCTTAAGGGTCCTTGGCATTCATGGGGTTTGAAGTGGCCTGGTCATTGCGGCTCTCTTTCCAGAGACAGAATTTCCCTGGCATGACCTTGATTGATCTTGTAACATTAGCTCACACTTACAGATTGTGTTCAGAGTCTCGAACTGAGTGTGAAATGGTGTCACAGGTTATTCAATCTTACAGAAGAGAAGCCCTGCTGGTACCATGATGGTGCTGTCCCAGGTAACCTAGGTCTTGAGCTTCAGATATGAGATAAAGAATCAAGGTGAAGCTGTTGAGTCATGACATCTGACCCACTTAAACCGGTGATGCTCTTTTCAAGAATCTGTTATGTCCTTTGAGAGGAACCAACTGTGAGTTGTACCTCTTCTGCCCTTTATTTCTGCTGGAACAAAAATGTAAGCAGGGAAGATGGAATCTAGATTAGTGGACATCCAGACCCAGCTGGACAAAGCCCTGTGATGATGAAGCTACGGGGCTGAGTCTGTAAGCCACTGTTGCTACCATGTCCTAAATAGAAATGTACCCAGCCCATCTGACTGACACTTCAGCATTCCTGTGCCTTGGGGGTATGATGTCGCAAAACACGTCAACCTTCATTTAGGGGAGTCATTTCAAGGTTTCCCATCTCGGCTCTCCAGCTCACTTTCCCTCTGCTCCTGTCACGACGATGTCAGCACCCAAATTAGTGCAAGGCCCCAACCCAACAAACATCAACTGGATTGCCAGCCCAGTGAATGACCCACCCTTGGGACCTGCTGTTATAGCCTTGCCTCAGCTGTCACCCTCCTGTGGCCTTCCACTTTTCCTCGGTGTGAAGAGCTGCCAAAAACAGCAGTCTGCTTCTCCCCGAGGAAGAAGCAGCTGTGTGCAAGGTAAGGTAAACACAGGGCCTAAGAAAGTTTTTCCCTCCCCCACTCCATTTACATTGTGTCTTATCCTCACTCCAAGCTAAGGACCTCTAAATCCAGCCACAGTACGAATCCAGGAATGGCAGGAAAATGTTCAGCCCAGTAACCACATCCTTTGCAGTACCACAGCCTGCAACAGTGAAGGACATGAAGTTAAATAGAAATGGAATTTGAATGACAAAGTGACATCATGTCCATCTCCCTAATGATGGGACAAGTTGGTCTTCCATCACTGGAAAAGCAAAACTGCCAGGCCTAGATCCGTATTTAAAAGCTATTTTGCATGGTTTTAAGTCGCCAGCTCAGCTCAATATCTAAAACAAAGAGAATGAATTATGGAACAGGACGAAGGGAGCTTGTTAATTTTCCCACTGATGCACTGTGAAATGAAAGCTTTATTCTAAGAATGGTATATCCTCAGGGCTCTCTCTGGAGAGACGCTGACAAATCCAAATGTCCTTACTGTTTCCTTTACCCCCTGCTTTATGGCTTTTCTATACACATTTACAAAATATGTATATTTCATGGTATGTCTTTATCAATAGGATTCAGCGAATTCAAGTCTGTGATTCTCTCTAGGGCTTCTTTGACAATAAAGAGTGCTCGGTGATGTTATTCACACACACACACACACTTGATTGTGCACAGCCTGTCTGTATATATTATAGAAACATTCTTGCAGCCTGCTAGCTATTGTCCATATTAGTGAGCTATATAGCCCATCTCCAATTGGAACCCAATGAAATAATCATGATAATTTTGCCTTCGCGTATCACCTTTCATCAGGGAGGATGAAAGGGCTTCACAAACTCTGGATTCCTCTTTGATCTAGGGCTACTATCTGGTGTACCAATCTCCACTGTGTATTCTGCCCTCGCCCCACAGATGGGCCTCCCATTGACAGTAATTGAACCTCCACATGCAGAGCACCAGCCTGGCCAGAGAGCCTCCTGTCAGCCAGGAGGGGGAGGGCTCCTTCCAGACGGGCTGCTGTTGCTATTCCACATTTGCAACAGGGCACGGATTATAAACAGGGGGAAGTAGGGAAGGAATTCTCAAGCTGCAGCTTTAGCTTTGAGACAGAGGTGCTTAGTGGCAGGTGGAGGAGCATTCTAGGCAGTGATGAAACAAATATTCAGAAAGTAGGTGTTGCCTAAGGCTCTGCTCTTAGCTTCTCATCCACACCCAGGACTTAAGCTATTAGCTCTATGGGAAGGACTCCAAAATATATATCCCAGGCTCAGACTCTCCCTTGGATCTACCCAGGCATCTCCAGCTGTCTCCTGGGCATTTCCATCCACATATTTCACTGGAACATCAAACTCGACTTCTACCAGATATACCATACGATTCTTTCTCCTTCATTCTCAAATAGCTCCCTTCCCTGACTTTCCTATGTGTGGTCGCTAGAGTCACAGCCATGAGTAAGTTAGTTGAGATCTGTGTTCTCTTGGAGCTTGCATTTGCAAAGGGGGAGAGTGTAATAACGAGGCAATAAAGATAACAGGTGGTTATGGGTCAGGTGGTAATGGTAATGGTAATTTAGGGGTGTAGACTCATTGGACAGAGTGACCAACACTGGCTTCTCTAGAGAGATGATGAGGGAGAAAACAGTCCACGTGAAGGGCAGAGCAAACACCGAGACCCCAAGGCAGCAATGAGATCTGGCCATCCATGGAGCCGAAGAGATGCTGGGCTGCTGGAGCATGAAAGAGGGCGAGCAAGAGGAGATGAGCCCGGAGAGGTGGGTAGGGACCAGATGAGGCAAGGTTTGCAGAGTTTGGGTGCAGGGGTGCAGTTTGGACTTTCATCCAAATGCCACTCAAAGTCAGGGGGAGAGTTTTTAGCAGGTGCTGTGGGAGCTGATGCCCATCACTGGCAACAGTCCACTGTGGCTGTGAGTCATTTTGACTGCTTTCTGTATACAACCCTCTTGCTTTCCACATAAGCAGTGTCTAGCAGAGAGTGAGGGCAAGGTTTTGGTCATTCTCCAAGTCCTTGCATTTGCCCTCCAGGGTCCCGGACAGAGTCTTCTGTGTTCAAGAACACTGGCAGCCAAAGGGAAAACAAAGCATCCCTTTTGTGATCACTGGGAAAGCACCAGATACCCCTAAGGCTGTGAACATGGCTTAGGCTTGCAGACCAAAGCCTAGCTTTCTCATATTCTGAGAATCTAAATCTTGGTGTCCACCTGCTCAGGCGTGCCTTTTGCGGGGAGGGGCTAAGAGATGAGTGGTCAGATGGAGATGGTTTGTTGAAGCTCCTCTCAGTTGCTGTGAGTTTCGGCTGCTAAGGGGTCACAGCTGCTTCTCCAGAGAATTGCCTGTAGAGGTTATACACCTCCTCCACCAAGGGCAGCAGGCAGCTTTGACTGGCTGGCATAGGGGTGCAAAAGGCCAGCCCCTTACCTCTGGTGAGACCAGCCTGTTGTACAATTCATGCTCTTGACTTTCCCATGGATCAGGTCAAGCCCAAGCAGTCTCCAGCTGAGACCTCATCCTTGCTCTGTCCTCTTCTCCATCTGGATTCCCTCCCTCATTCTCCTTCCCCTGAGAGAATACCCTCAGCAAACCATGTGCACTCCAACATCTTTTAAGGCTCTGCTTGTGGGGAAGGTAACCTATGACAAATGGAGATACAGCCAGACTTTATAAGGAGACCTGACTCAAACCCACTGTGAAATTTTTCATTCACTTTCCTCTTTTGGATCCATTCCATTCTTTTCTTTTGAACTTGCTATTCTTCAGCCTCTTGGGAGAGTCTTGGCTCCTGGGGGATAATGCTGCCTCCTAGAAGAATCTGGTCAGGATTCTAACCACCAGCCCCACAAAATCCTAAAGGGCTTTGGGCCACCCCTTGCTAATGTGAGCTGCGGGCCACTCTGCAGCTCTCATGACTGAAAGTGAAAGTCCCAGCCAACATTGAGCTTACACAGAGGTTGGGTTCTTTCTAGAGGGTCTAGAGACCCTGGCCACATTGCTGCGAGAAGTCCTAGAGCTCCAGCTGGCACTAATCATCCTCCATGCCTCAGTTTCCCACCTGGAGAAGGAAGAGGAGAATGGCAGGCTGAGGCTTGTTCAAAACACTCCGAAGGTACAGTCTAGGGAAGATCTGCTGGGATGGCATCCAGACTCCAGAATCCTCTATTAGTGCTTGCTAATGGAGGGCAAAAGTTGGGGACAGAGCCAGCACTTGGTATATTGCCTCCAAGGCCATATTTCCTAGACAATGGAGGAGTAATGTAATCAGTACATGTGTGTGCACCTCTTGGAAGGTCTGTAGGCTTGATTTAATGCCCTACTCTTGCTATCTCAAATTTCTTAATAATTCTCAAACAATGATCTCTGCCTTTTCATCTTGTCTTGGTCCCCACAAATTATGTAGCCAGTCTTGATTGGGGTCCCACATCAAGAGTTGTTTGGGGTTGCCTGCCAAGAGGTAGAGGGAAAGGTAGACTTTTCCTGGGCTATCTTTCATCTTGGGACGTTGGTGAATCCTACCGGTCCTGCTGATTCTTCAATGGGCATTCCCCTTATCCAGACAGATGTCTCTCTGTTCCAGGAGTTGGTTGGACTCTTTCCACAACCCCCAGAAATCTAGCCTTCCCATCAACTCCTGGGGCCTCTGTAGAGATGAATTCAGGGAAACCCAACCCCCCTCCCCTCTTCTGGAGAGCACACCTGGATCCAGCTCTGCCCCTTCAACCCTGCAGTCATGGACCCCTTTGTCTCTGTCCACATTGCAGGAAGACACTGATCTCTCCTTCCACACTTCTAATGCAGCTTACCCTGTTACAGCTTTCTGATAGTCTGATGAAAACCTCCTCCCTAAATCTGAGGCCAAAGTAGCACCCCATACCATTTCCCCAAGGTGAAGTGAGAAATCCCTTGGCATAACAATTATTTTCTCAGTAAGTAAATACATAAATAACACACACCCTTTCAAAATTCTCCCTCCCTCTCCTCTATCACTACTATTTTTGTATATTTTGTGTACAAAGTATGGTCGAGCAGCTGAGAGAAGATTCAGGAGTCATGAAACCTGTTCTTGACAATTTCCTTTGTAATTTTTACATGAAGGATCTGGCTTTGGAATTTCACACTATTGTGTCTCATTGTCTCAGTGGAAACTTCAATATTAACACCTTGTTATAGGTACAAAACCCTGGATTAAGTGCACAAATTTAATAACATATTATTTACCCAGCTCTGTCAAATTTATGAAGCATCTCACATAACTGGCCCCATTTGGTTCTCCTGACAGCTCTGTGGTAGACATTACTGTGTTCTCACTTTATGGATAAATCTTTTGAGATTCTGTTGGCTGTGTGCTTGCCCCTGTAACTCAGCTCATAAATGAGATGGCCACAGAGGAGACTCCCGCCCAGGTCTCGTCACTCCCAACTGCTTGCTCTACCTTGGTATCTCTGCCAAGGAGACAAACATGGCTGCTGTTGACTATGACATAGGTCAGCCTCTAGTTAGCCCTCTGTGAGGTGTGGAGGTAATTAGTACAAAAACACATTGCAAGCTATAAAACAGGACCAAAAGAATGTGTTACTATTTCTGTGGTTATTACTTTTAGCTCCTGGGTCATCTGGGTTGACTCTTCAGGGTGCCCAAGTTCATAATCACCTGTTACGGTCATCCCACTGCTGGACTTTGGATAACCCTGAACACCGTCTACCCTTCTCTTTACCTTATATGTCCTCATTGCTTTGGGTATCTTGAGAGTCAGTTATACCCTTCCTGCCCAACTGAAGTTTACTTTTCCTGCCTCCCTATTCTTCAGGCCTCTACTTATTCTCTCACTAAACTATGTTACCTTCACAAAGGTGAAAAGGTGATACAAGCCCTCAAATGCCATTTTGGTGACCGGTCATCATCCTTTCAGTGGCTGTTCAGAGACTGTATCTCCTGACCTGGCCAAATCCCACCCTTGTCATTCAATCCCAGAGTATCTGGCTGGACATTCTGATAAGATGGGCAAGGAGACAGAAGCATGGGATCAAGAAATGGTTGTGGGGCAAGATCTTACATCTTCAGAATCTTATACCAGGTGAACATCTACACAAAAGACCACCCTGGCCTTGAGTAGGGGCAGCTTTGCCCTTCCTGAGGACATTATGAATAGTCTAGAACTTTATCAAAGGGAAGAGAAACTCAAGTTAAGGGAACATTGGCTAAAACATTAGTATATGCTGTATTTTGTACATGCTAAGCACTTTTGTGCAGAATTTTTTTAAAGATTTATTTATTTGGAGAGAGGAAGAGAGAGAGAGAAAGAGAATGAGTGGGACGAGCAGAGAGAGAGGGAAAGAGAATTTCAGGCCGACTCCAAGTTGACTACAGAGCCAAGGCGAGGCTCAAGGCTCCATCTCATGACACTGAGATCATGATATAAGCCAAAACCAAGATTCAGACATTTAAACAAATGTGCCACCCAGGCACCCCTGTGCATTATTTTTTATACTAACATATGTTCATAGATCTATGAACCCATGAATAAATATTTCTCATTCAACAAATTAAGAAATCATGCTGTAGGAAGGTAAAGTAACTAACCCAAGTTCACACATAAATGGTAGACCTAGGATTCCAACCCAGATCTTCCTAAGTTTGAAGATCAAGCTATTAATCATTATGTTGTGTGTGATCTGACCCCTTGGGGACTGTGGAAAGGAATATTGCAGATGTGTCAATGTGGGTAAAGCCATAAGAAAGAATAAAGCACATTTGTTCCAAAGTTCTATCCATGAATATGCCATGAAAACTTGTATGATTCCTCTAGATTCTTTTCTTTTTAAAAAAATTATTTATTTATTTGAAAGAGAGAGAGAGTGTGTTGGTGAGGAGCAGCAGAGGGAGAGGGAGAGAGAATCTGAAGCAGACTCCCCACTGAGCATAGAGCCTGACATGGGGCTTGATCCCAAGATGCCAGATCATGACCTGAGCCAAAATCACAAGTTGGATGCTTAACTAACTGAGTCACATAGGCGCCCCCCTCTAGTCTTTTCTTCCAGAGTGTCCTGAGCAGTCTGCCTTGGATCATAAGGTAAATAATGGCTCTTCATTTGAAGTTTTGCAAGTGAAACATCTTTACAAAAACTCTGGGTGTGTTGCAGAAACATGGTTCTCCAAAAATATGCATTCCTTTAAAATTTCATTCAGAGGGGCAGTCATGAGGCCTGCACTCCCCATGACCAAATCCACCACATTAAAGCAAATGAAAACCTAACTCAGAGGATTAATATATATTAGCCTTTCTATAACCTTCTATATTACAAAAGTGCTTTGCCCTGCTGTTGTTGGTCTATATAAACTAAGTGTTTCAGTCAGCCAAACCACCAGGAAGAAAGATCTCCCCAGGCTTTGATGGAATTAAGTCATCCATTTTTTTGGCCATTGCTAAAGTTTTCATATGAAATTAAAACAAGAGTGCCTACCCTTCCCAACTAACATCTATGTAAGAAAATAATTGGTTGGCATTTGTTCTCCTTTCTGCAAAGAAAGCATCATTCCCTCCAATTCAGTTGCAAGGTGGCATGTTTGAGAGCTTTGTCCCAAAATGAAAGGTGACCAAAGGAGTAGGTCTTTAGCTTGGGTTATCCCAGTAATAGACCCTGAAATAAGAATTCGAATATAAATGGCTTATTTGGGAGGGGATCCTAGGAAACCAGGCAGGGGAGTGATAAACTGAAAGGGATAAAATGTCCATTATCAAACAAGTTACAATTTAGGAGACTAGAGGTTAATCCTGCCTGGGTCCTTTGGGAGTCAATAAAGAGCATGTGTCTTTGGCTGGAGGAGTGAGGACCTGGAGTATTTACACACCATCTCCTATTGCACACTATTTAAGAGCTGCTAAATAAGGAATTCTTCAATGATTCTAGCTTCAGGCAAATTGTCCCCAGGTGCTAGCCCTGAGAAGATGGGCCAACATGCATGGAAGTGGTAAATGCCAAAGCAGGCTTCCTTGTGGGGAAGCAGTGAAGAAGAAGAAGAGAAAACAGCAGAGGGAGAGCTGACTCATTAGTCACAACATCTGGGACCCACAAAAATAATTTAATTACAGTTTCTTTTAAGATCAGAAGAAAGAAAGGACATAATAATAATGAACATATAATAATCAATCCAGCCTGGATTATACTTAACACTTGTCTTTATACCAGCACAGTTATAAACATAATTTATAAACATTTTTAATGAAAGAAGGGACCCATAAGGACCCATAAAAGTCATACTGAATCCCTGAGGAGAAACTTTGGTTATTTGTTTATTTATTTCTGATTGTTGGCATATTCTTCCATTTTAGATGTCCATTTAGATGATAGTCCATTCATTCACCTACAATTGACACACTTGTCCAAACCATTACCTTGTCCAAAGCCTCTGAATTTGTTTTTGAGAAGCCAGTCTGCCCTACATACCCTTGACCAAGAGGTGGGCACCTAACATAAATCAGACAGTCACTCTTTGGAATTTGAGTCCTGAAAAGAATAATATAATAACTACATTATTTCCCACTCTACAGATCCCTGGAGTGCCCTAGCTCCTGTCCTTCATAAAACCTCGTTCTTCAGCTATTCCATCCACTCTACAATGTATAGGGTGTATGTGTGGTGTATACGAGATGCACAACTATACATGTATATATACATATGTATAAGAAAAGTATACCATGTTCATAGATTAGAACACTCAATATGGAGTCAAGATGGTGGAGAAGTAGCAGGCTGAGACTACTTCAGCTAACCGGAGATCAGCTAGATAGCTTATCTAAAGATTGCAAACACCTGAAAATCCATCAGCAAATCGAAGAAGAACAGCAATTCTGGAAACAGAAAAACAACCACTTTCTGAAAGGTAGGACTGGCGGAGAAGTGAATCCAAAGCGACGGGAAGATAGACCCCGGGGGGAGGGGCCGGCTCCCGGCAAGCGACGGTGCAACCGCGCACAAAATCGGGACTTTTAAAAGTCTGTTCCGCTGAGGGACATGGCTCCAGAGGCTACCTGGGGCAAAGCCCACACGGGGTCAGCGTGGCCTCAGGTCACGCAGGGTCACAAAAGGAATCGGGGGGTGTCTGAGTGTCGCAGAACTTGCGGGTATTGGAACGGGAAAGCCGGCTACAGAGACAGAGCCAACAGTAAGCTCGCAGCTCGGGGTGACCTTGAACCGGTCGCAGGCTCGGTGAGCTCAGAGCGCGGCCGGAGGTCAGGCAGAAGGGAGTTACTGGGCGCTGTTCTCTGAGGGAGCACTGAGGAGTGGGGCCCTGGGCTCTCGGCTCCTCCAGGCCAGAGACCAGGAGGCCGACATTTGTATTCCCGTCCTCCCGAACTCTACGGAAAGCGCTCAGGGAACAAAAGCTCCTGAAAGCAAACCAGAGCGGATTACTCACCCCAGCCCTGGGTAAGGACGGTGTAATTCCGCCTGGGGCAAAGACACTTGAGAATCACTACAACAGGCCCCTCACCCAGAAGATCAACAAGAAATCCAGCCGAGACCTAGTTCACCTACCAAGGAGTGCGGTTTCAATACCAAGGAGAGCAGCAGAATTCCAGAGGAGGAGAAAGCCAAGCACGGAACTCATGGCTTTTTCCCTGTAATTTTTTTTTAGTCTTGCAGATAATTTAATTTTTTTCTTTTTCATTTTTTTTTTTTTTTTTAGCCTTCAGGTGTTTTATTTTTTTTTAATTCTTTTTTTTTCTTTGATCTTTTTTTTCTTTCTTCCTTTTTGAACCTTTTTATCCCCTTTCTCCCCCCTCACATTTTGGATCTCTTCTAATTTGGTTAAAGCATATTTTCCTGGGGTTGTTGCCACCCTTTTAGTATTTTACTTGCCCCTTCATATACTCTTATCTGGACAAAATGACAAGACGGAAAAATTCAACACAAAAAAAAGAACAAGAGGCAGTACCGAAGGCTAGGGACCTAATCAATACAGACATTGGTAATATGTCAGATCTAGAGTTCAGAATGACAATTCTCAAGGTTCTAGCCGGGCTCGAAAAATGCATGGAAGATATTAGAGAAACCCTCTCGAGAGATATAAAAGCCCTTTCTGGAGAAATAAAAGAACTAAAATCTAACCAAGTTGAAATCAAAAAACTATTAATGAGGTGCAATCAAAAATGGAGGCTCTCACTGCTAGGATAAATGAGGCAGAAGAAAGAATTAGTGATATAGAAGACCAAATGACAGAGAATAAAGAAGCTTAGCAAAAGAGGGACAAACAGCTACTGGAACAGTTATCGAGAGATAACTGACACCATAAGATGAAACAACATTAGAATAATTGGGATTCCAGAAGAAGAAGAAACAGAGAGGGGAGCAGAGGTATACTGGAGAGAATTATTGGGGAGAATTTCCCCAATATGGCAAAGGGAATGAGCATCAAAATTCAGGAGGTTCAGAGAACACCCCTCAAAATCAATAAGAATAGGCCCACACCCCATCACCTAATAGTAAAATTTACAAGTCTCAGTGACAAAGAGAAAATCCTGAAAGCAGCCCGGGAAAAGAAGTCTGTAACATACAATGGTAAAAATATTAGATTGGCAGCTGACTTATCCACAGAGACCTGGCAGGCCAGAAAGAGCTGGCATGATATTTTCAGAGCACTAAACGAGAAAAACATGCAGCCAAGAATACTATATCCAGCTAGGCTATCATTGAAAATAGAAGGAGAGATAAAAAGCTTCCAGGACAAACAAAAACTGAAAGAATTTGCAAACACCAAACCAGCTCTACAGGAAATATTGAAAGGGGTCCTCTAAGCAAAGAGAGAGCCTACAAGTGGTAGATCAGAAAGGAACAGAGACCATATACAGTAACAGTCACCTTACAGGCAATACAATGGCACTAAATTCATATCTCTCAATAGTTACCCTGAATGTTAATGGGCTAAATGCCCCAATCAAAAGACACAGGGTATCAGAATGGATAAAAAAACAAAAGCCATCTATATGTTTCCTCCAAGAAACTCATTTTAAGCCTGAAGACACCTGCAGATTTAAAGTGAGGGGGTGGAAATAATTTACCATGCTAATGGACATCAGAAGAAAGCAGGAGTGGCAATCCTTATATCAGATCAATTAGATTTTAAGCTAAAGACTATAATAAGAGATGAGGAAGGACACTATATCATACTCAAGGGTCTGTCCAACAAGAAGATTTAACAATTTTAAATATCTATGCCCCAATGAGGGAGCAGCCAACTATATAAACCAATTAATAACAAAATCAAAGAAACACATCAACAATAATACAATAATAGTAGGGGACTTTAACACTCCCCTCACTGAAATGGACAGATCATCCAAGCAAAAGATCAGCAAGGAAATAAAGGCCTTAAACGACACACTGGACCAGATGGACATCACAGATATATTCAGAACATTTCATCCCAAAGCAACAGAATACACATTCTTCTCTAGTGCACATGGAACATTCTCCAGAATAGATCACATCCTCGGTCCTAAATCAGGACTCAACCGGTATCAAAAGATTGGGATCATTCCCTGCATATTTTCAGACCACAATGCTCTAAAGCTAGAACTCAACCACAAAAGGAAGTTTGGAAAGAACCCAAATACATGGAGACTAAACAGTATCCTTCTAAAGAATGAATGGGTCAACTGGGAAATTAAAGAAGAATTGAAAAAAATCATGGAAACAAATGGTAATGAAAATACAACGGTTCAAAATCTGTGGGACACAACAAAGGCAGTCCTGAGAGGAAAATATATAGCGGTACAAGCCTTTCTCAAGAAACAAGAAAGGTCTCAGGTACACAACCTAACCCTACACCTAAAGGAGCTGGAGAAAGAACAAGAAAGAAACCCTAAGCCCAGCAGGAGAAGAGAAATCATAAAGATCAGAGCAGAAATCAATGAAATAGAAACCAAAAAAATAATAGAACAAATCAACGAAACTAGGAGCTGGTTCTTTGAAAGAATTAATAAAATTGATAAACCCCTGGCCCGACTTATCAAAAAGAAAAGAGAAAGGACCCAAATAAATAAAATCATGAATGAAAGAGGAGAGATCACAACTAACAACAAAGAAATACAAACTATTATAAGAACATACTATGAGCAACTCTACGGCAATAAACTTGACAATCTGGAAGAAATGGATGCCTTCCTAGAAACATATAAACTACCACAACTGAACCAGGAAGAAATAGAAAGCCTGAACAGACCCATAACCAGTAAGGAGATTGAAACAGTCATTAAAAATCTCCAAACAAACAAAAGCCCAGGGCCAGACGGCTTCCCGGGGGAATTCTACCAAACATTTAAAGAAGAACTAATTCCTATTCTCCTAAACTGTTCCAAAAAATAGAAATGGAAGGAAAACTTCCAAACTCATTTTATGAGGCTAGCATCACCTTGATCCCAAAACCAGACAAGGATCCCACCAAAAAAGAGAGCTATAGACCAATATCCTTGATGAACACAGATGCGAAAATACTCAACAAAATACTAGCCAATAGGATTCAACAGTACATAGAAAAGATTATTCACCACGACCAAGTGGGATTTATTCCAGGGCTGCAAGGTTGGTTCAACATCCGCAAATCAGTCAATGTGATACAACACATCAATAATAGAAAGAACAAGAATCATATGTTACTCTCAATAGATGCTGAAAAAGCATTTGACAAAGTACAGCATCCCTTCCTGATCAAAACTCTTCAAAGTGTAGGGATAGAGGGCACATACCTCAATATCATCAAATTTATCTATGAAAAACCCACCGCAAATATCATTCTCAATGGAGAAAAACTGAAAGCTTTTCCGCTAAGGTCAGGAACACGGCAGGGATGTCCATTATCACCACTGCTATTCAACATAGTACTAGAGGTCCTAGCCTCAGCAATCAGACACAAAAGGAAATTAAAGGCATCTAAATCGGCAAAGAAGAAGTCAAATTATCACTCTTCGCAGATGATATGATACTATATGTGGAAAACCCAAAAGACTCCACTCCAAAACTGCTAGAACCTGTACAGGAATTCAGTAAAGTGTCAGGATATAAAATCGATGCACAGAAATCAGTTGCATTTCTCTACACCAACAACAAGACAGAAGAAAGAGAAATTAAGGAGTCAATCCCATTTACAATTGCACCCAAAACCATAAGATACCTAGGAATAAACCTAACCATAGAGACACAGAATCTATACTCAGAAAACTATAAAGTACTCATGAAAGAAATTGAGGAAGACACAAAGAAATGGAAAAATGTTCCATGCTCCTGGATTGGACGAATAAATATTGTGAAAATGTCTATGCTACCTAAAGCAATCTACACATTTAATGCAATTCCTATCAAAGTACCATCCATCTTTTTCAAAGAAATGGAACAAATAATTCTAAAATTTATATGGAACCAGAAAAGACCTCGAATAGCCAAAGGGATATTGAAAAAGAAAGCCAACGTTGGTGGCATCACAATTCCGGACTTCAAGCTCTATTACAAAGCTGTCATCATCAAAACAGCATGGTACTGGCACAAAAACAGACACATAGATCAATGGAACAGAATAGAGAGCCCAGAAATAGACCCTCAACTCTATGGTCAACTAATCTTCGACAAAGCAGGAAGGAATGTCCAATGGAAAAAAGACAGCCTCTTCAATAAATGGTGCTGGGAAAATTGGACAGCCACATGCAGAAAAATGAAATCGGTCCATTTCCTTACACCACACACGAAAATAGACTCAAAATGGATGAAGGACCTCAATGTGCGAAAGGAATCCATCAAAATCCTTTAGGAGAACACAGGCAGCAACCCCTCGACCTCAGCCACAGCAACATCTTCCTAGGAACAACGCAAAAGGCAAGGGAAGCAAGGGCAAAAATGAACTATTGGGATTTCCTCAAGATCAAAAGCTTCTGCACAGCAAAGGAAACAGTTAACAAAATCAAAAGACAACTGACAGAATGGAAGAAGATATTTGCAAACGACGTATCAGATAAAGGACTAGTGTCCAGAATCTATAAAGAACTTAGTAAACTCAACACCGAAAGAGCAAATAATCCAATCAGGAAATGGGCAGAGGACATGAACAGACATTTCTGCAAAGAAGACATCCAGATGGTCAACAGACACATGAAAAAGTGCTCCATATCACTCGGCATCAGGGAAATACAAATCAAAACCACAATGAGATATCACCTCGCACCAGTCAGAATGGCTAAAATCAACAAGTCAGGAAATGACAGATGCTGGCGAGGATGCGGAGAAAGGGGAACCCTCCTACACTGTTGGTGGGAATGCAAGCTGGTGCAGCCGCTCTGGAAAACAGCATGGAGGTTCCTCAAAATGTTGAAAATAGAACTGCCCTATGACCCAGCAATTGCACTATTGGGTATTTACCCTAAAGATACAAACATAATGATCCAAAGGGGCACGTGCACCCGAATGTTTATAGCAGCAATGTCCACAATAGCCAAACTATGGAAAGAACCTAGATGTCCATGAACAATGAATGGATCAAGAAGATGTGGTATATATACAGAATGGAATACTATGCAGCCATCAAAAGAAATGAAATCTTGCCATTTGTGACAACATGGATGGAACTAGAGCATATCATGCTTAGCGCAATAAGTCAAGCAGAGAAAGACAACTATCATATGATCTCCCTGATATGAGGAAGTTGTGATGCAACATGGGGGCTTAAGTGGGTACGAGAAGAATAAATGAAACAAGATGGGATTGGGAGGGAGACAAACCATAAGTGACTCTTAATCTCACAAAACAAACTGAGGGTTGCTGGGGGGAGGGGGTTTGGGAGAAGGGGGTGGGATTATGTGCTTTGGTGAGTGCTTTGAAGTGTGTAAACCTGGTGATTCACAGACCTGTACCCCTGGGGATAAAAATATATGTTTATAAAAAATAAAAAATTAAATAAATAAATAAATAAATAAATAAATAAAAAATATATATGTTTATAAAAAATAAAAAATTAAATTTAAAAAAAAGAACACTCAATATGTAAAAGCCATCCATTCTTGCTGAATTGATACCCCAAACAAAATATGAATAGTTTTTTCTTTCTGTAAAAATTAATGTTCTTTCTAGAATTTCTATTGAAGTGTAAAGAGCAGAGAATAACCAAGACTCTCTTTAAGACGTAGCATAAAGTAAGATGATTCGCTCTACCATCCAACAAGAATTACTAGTATAAAGCTCTAGTAACTGAGATACAGTTAACTAAGGTAAAAATCTAGACAAATATAAGAATGATACAGAAGAGAGCCAAGATACACATCTATATGTGTAGAGATACTTGATTTATGACAGAGGTAGCTTTGCAGAAAATTTGAATAAATGGTGCTGGGACAATAGAAATATATAAATACTGAATCTCTACTTCATACTATAAACAAAAACATCAGTACCAAGTGGTTTTTAAATCTAAATATGAAAGGCAAAACAGCAAGTTCTTTAAAAGATAACATATGAAAATATCTTCATTATCTTTGAGGAAGGAAATAATACAAAAACATATAGTAATTAATGAAATAGAAAAGTATTAAGATGATAGACCTTATGTTAAGTGTTCTTATAAAAAAAAAAGGAAGGAGGAAACCTTTAGAGGTAATTGTTGATTTTACAGCAGTGTTTATGTTGACAATTTAATGGTTATATAATAATCTTCTCAAGTTTTAAAACTGAAAATCAGGTTGTGGAAAGTCTTTGCCTCCCCGGCTCCCTGACCAACCCCTCTTTTGTGAACTTTGCACATTTCTTGGGTTAAACAAGACATAAGAAACACTGATAGGACATTTTAAAAGATTACTAAATTGGACTCAAAATTAAGAACTTCGGTTTGTAAAAATTGCCTTTAAGAGCATGAAATTACCTTTAGAGCATGAAAACACAAGCCATAAGTGGGAGAAAATATTTGGAAGGCATATAACTGACAGATGACTTGTGTGTTGAATATAAAGATTACAAATCAGGAAAAAAAAAGCATACAACCCAATGAAAAAAGTAGACAAGGGTCTTGAACATAACTTAGAGAAGAGGATGTCCAAATGGTGGTTAATATATGAAAAGCTGATTAATTTCATTGTACTGAGGGCAGTGTAAATTGCAACCACAATGAAATACTAATGAATATCTCTGATAAGGGAGACCAAGGGTCTTTGAGGTAAAGAGGAAATGTGCTTTTTATTATATACCCTTTTGCATTGAGTTTATGTTTTCCTTGTATTTCTGTAAATTAAAAGAAAGAAATAAAATTGCTTTTAAATTAGAGAAGGAAAACAATAAAGCAAAGAACAGAAGTGACAAAACAGACCCCATGTTTTTGTTGTGGATGGGTGACAGGCATTAGCTGCTTGATGTTCTTAAGCTCTGGCTACTACACAAAAATAAATTAATGACTGAGAAATCAATTGATGGAGCAGTCCAACAGGTAATTCAGGCTCCCAGACCACTTTTCTTTCCTAATAGAAGACTGGTTTAATAAGGAAATCTGGTTTACTGTAGATCCCAAAGGGTCATATTGGGCTGAGATGATATCTCACTGACTTGAAATAAAACTCCTTTGAAATAGATTTGTGTTTTAGCTGAAATACTAATTTTTCTATCTTGATAGTCCATTTATTCACCTACAATTGACTGTGTCTACCATGAGCCAGACATTTTTCTAGATAATGAGAATATAAAAATGAATGAAGTAAACACATTCTCTGCCCTCTCGAAGCCAACATCCTAGGAGAAACAGAAAATAAACAAATACACAGAATGAGGCCGGAGATAATATATGCTATGAAGAAAAGTAGAGTTAGAAGAGTTGAGGGTGGTGTTATTTCAAATAGGGTGTCCACGGAAAGCTTCTCTTAGGAGACGGTATTTCAGCAGACAGTGAAATGGAATGAGAGAGGGTGTCACACATCCTAATCAAAGGGAAGAGCAAGTGCAAGTAGCCTGAGGTGGTTTGCAAATTAATGGACTCTATTTGGGTTATTGTTGTTTCATGGGATTGGGTGTTATTTTCCTGTGCTGTTTCCTTTAAAAAGGTAAAGTTACAAGTGAGTTTAATGTCTGTGGTTTGTCTGGATGCGCTCCTCCAGACAAGCCTGTGCGTGCTAGGCTGGAAGCAGGTGTTGTCAGCAACTGGCTATGAAAGAACAGATTGTCTCTCTCGGTGTCATGGCCATGCTACTCATACCCCAGAAAGGCTGGCTAATGAAGTGTTTTCTTCTGGTATAAAATGAATATCTGAGGATTTTCAGACTAACTCCATAAACTGTCTAACAAAAAGGCTATCGCTAGACACTATCACAAGCTGGAGGTCTTGAGGTCCCTCCCACTTCCCTTCTGGGTGTTCAAAGGGCACATTCTGAGCTTCCTGACCCCATCCAGGACCCCTTGCTAGCTCTTATTCCTACAGTCTTCCTTTGGGTTCTAACCTACACTCTTGTTTCTTTATACAAAAGCCCTATTTTCCTTTCTTTCATAATTAACTTTGGCTCTTAAAACCCAGAGCTCAAACATTTAGTAACCAAAAAACTGGTTCCCCTTTCCTTGAGGGCAAGGCGGGCTTGCCCTTAAACTCTGCCAGCTAGTGAGGAGACAATCACATTCTGTCCTGGTAGGTGGAAAGTGCCCTCCTTTCCCAAAGTGGATTTTGTCCCACTAATGGGACAAAGGAAAGGGAGGAGGAACAGTTGTCAACAAGCAAAACCAGGTTGAATGGTCTGTTTCTGCTACATTTGCTCCTGCCAGTAATCTGTTTGTGCATCCCAGTGTTCCTAGGACTGACTTCCTTTCATTAGGCAGACACGCCACCTACCACTGTGGGAGTGACTCTCTGGCTTCTCTGGGTGTATGCATTGGCCTGCCTCTAGGTGAATTGCTCACCTCCTTTGTGCTTTGTTTCCAAGGGTGTGATTCCATTACTATTCTGTGTTTTGTCCACCTCTGGGCCATTCTGTGTGTGCTGTGAGGTTCAAACAACATCATGTCGCCATAAAATGAAATTACAGGGAAGTCTTTGCCTCCCTTGCTCCCTGACCCACCTTCTCTGTAGCTGCCCATCTTCCAGCTCATGCTTGATTTTCCTGCTTCAACCCCTGGGGAGCCCATCATCAGACCCACCTGCTAAGAAAATGCTCCTCAACTCCTCTCTTATGAAATGAGTCACCTATACTTGAACTTTGCCTATATGGGGACAGTTTTCCCATCATCTCACTTAGGAAAAAATAACCAGGTTATTTCTAATCTGAGCCACCTTAGTGTTCCCTCCTCCACTTTTTCCCCATATTCATTGGAAGGTAAGTCTTACAATAGAGATACTTTTCAGTAGCGACCATTCCATTCCTTAGCATACTGTCCTCCATTCTGTACCTCTGTTGGTCCCCTTCTTGAAGCTTCTGGCACCCTATTGTGACACCATAATTTAGTCAGGTCCTTGCTGTGCTGAGCTAACTGGTACTCTTCCTGGAACTTGGCTCTTAGGTCCTTGATCTACCAGCTCACCTTCTTTGCTTATCCTCAATCAAAGACAATTGGTAACATGGCATCTTTTCTATAGGATTAGACATGTTGTAAAAGCACTACACAAAGTATCTATTGCTTCTTCTGCTCAGGAGAAGGTGTTCCTATCTGTGTACAGAGTGAGAGGAGGGTGGGGCAGGCAATGAAAATGATGACTCTCCATCCTGAGGGCAGAGAAATATCTACCGTCCAATGATGTTCCTAATCCAGTTTATGACCAGGGCAGTGGGGCTCAATATAGAGAATTCATCTGAACCCTTAAGGATCTGGTAAGATTCGGACTTCAGGGAAACATTGAAGACATACTGAGACATAAAGATTAAGTAACATGACCAAAATTTTACACTGAGTTAAACTCTGTATTATACTGTTTCCATTTAATTCTTTGACATATTTATTTTATATTCTGAATTCGATATACCCTTTTATCATCTGAAGTCCCTAGGAGTCTAAATCTCCTGTTGGTTGATTCTCCTGATTCTGGCTCATGGCATTTTTGTTTCAGTATGTGTTTTGTAATTTGAAATTGTAAGCTAATGTTGGGTGGGCTCTATATGTGGGTAGACAAGTTGAGTGGGAGGAATCTCTCCCAAAGGGTTTTAGTTTTGCTTCTATCCAGATGCCCCAAAGATATTGCCTACCAAGGACCACTTTTTATTAATTTCTCAGTTTGGAGTATCCTGGGATAAGTTTAAATGTGAAACCCATATGACACCACCCTGGACTGCAAATGTCCAAAGAATTATCTTTTTCCATTCAGAGGAAGATTGAAAGAGATTCTAACTTGTCAATCACTTTTCTTTGATAGTGAATAGGCTTTTCTTAGTTCGTTATTTGTATCAGAGTTCTCCAGAGAGACAGAATCATCAGGATGTGTGTGTAGGGGGGGGGGGGTTTGGGGGGGGGGGGGATTGATTTTAAAGGATTGTCTCATGAGATTGTTGAGATTTGGTAAGTCCCAAATCTGCAGGGTAGGCCAGCATGCTGGAGACCCAGGGAAGAGTTGCAGTTTGAGTCCATAGGTGGTCTGCTGGCAGAATTTCTTCTTGCTCAAGGAGGTAAAGCTTTGTTCTTAAGAACTTCACCTGATCAGATGAGGCCCACCCAAACTATGGAAGAAAATCTGCTTGCTACTCAATCACCACTGATTTAATAATCTCATCGAAAAAAACCACATTCACAGAAATATACAGAGTAATATTTAACCAATTATCAGGGCATCATGGCTCAGCCAAGTTGACATAAAATTAACCAGCAAATTATTTAATAAGAATGGGGCATTTGAGTATCCTCATGTTGTGCAAGGGTCTTAGTTCCCACTTTCTGCCTCCGTCTCTTACCCCACATGGAATTAGTCTATTTTTAGGCCCGGGTTTCTGAGTTCCATTTAGGATGACCTAATTCTCAAAACCTGAATTTTCATTTGGAAGCCTATTATTGCTCTCATTAAATTACTCTTCTCACCTGATGTTCTTGAGAAAACCAGCTCTTTAATGATGCGTAGGGACTGTGGTAGTATATTCTCTTGGCCCACAGATTTCAGACCGAGTGATTTGGTAATGGATTTTAGCATCTGCAATTCACACAGTCTTCACTTGATATATTAAAGGAAATTAAAGTTAAAAATGTTGTCAGCTTAGAGAGCAATTATGATCTGAGCCCATTGATTTAGGCATCATGTGAGCTCTGGCTTTATAAAAACATGGCTAGAGATTATTCTAGAACCTACTACGGACTACAAGTACCCTTATCATTGAAAAGGACTCAATGAAGTCCTTTTCAATGTATTTGTATTTGTACAAATACAAATACAATTCCTTGTAATTGTATTTATACTAATGGTGATAATAGAGCTAACATTTATGAAGCACTTACTATATATGCCAGGCACTGTGCTTAGTTTTTTACATGCTATTTCCTTTGAAACCCATGGAACCAGGACCTGCAAGAAGTAGGTATTGTCATTCCCATTTTATAAATGGAAAACAACCAAAGCTTAGAGAGTTTGCCTTAATAGCTAGGTTTGTATTGCAATAATGCTGTATAATGAACAGTCCCAAAATCTCAGTGGATGTCAACAGTTAGCATTTATCTGTTATTCATGAGTCTGTAGGTCAGCTGCACCTCAGGTAGGCTCAGTTCCAGGCTCCAGGCTTCGAGTTAACTATCCTGTTATCTCAGGACCTCACTTGCAGCCCCAACAGCTTTGTGGAGAAGGTTTTTCCTATGGTGAAGGGTAGAGACTCCAACATGGAGAAAAAAATGGTATATGATGCCTTTTAAGGCCTCAGCTCCAAATTGGCACTCTGTTCCCTCTGCTCACATTTCACTGGCAAGGCAAATCCCACATCTAGGCTCAGAGTCAATGGAAAGGGGAAGTAACCTGCACGACATGGAGAACAAGAATAGAAGAATCATATACAAATAATACTACCTACCAGGTCTGTCACTAAATGACTACCATATAGTCCTCTCTCAGGATGTTTTTGAAAGAAAGAATGAACATTTTTATTGATCCTGCTCGTGTTGTAGGGCACATCAATCAAGTTTAGACATACTCTTTGCCCTTTATTCACTTACACTCATCAACGCACTCCCTAGGGCCCAGTCCATTGTAGATGCTCAGGAAATATGTGTTGCATGAATGAATAAGACAACCAAGTAAGAAGTCCATGAGCCTCATGTAAGATGTTTGATATTCCTAAAAGACCTTTGTTTGAGAACTCGGCACAGACATTCTCAACTCTGGATCCAAGTCACCACTTCAGAGAGCCTATAGCAAGACACCTATTGAGTCATGCAAAACTATCCCTGGGGCCCAGGAAATAATGTGGCCTCCTGGGCACTGCCTTATGGTGAGGACATAGGACAACAGGGCTCTCTGTATATCTCCATATATGGGAAGGCAGTTCAGCTGGAAGGTGAGGCATGAATTGCTTTGAGCTAGTGTAAAAGGGACTTGAAGCTCAAACATTGTGATTAATTTATTCACTTCTACTCATACAAGCTACATGTGAAAGGGTAAAAATAATGAATATATCAGCTTAGTGTGGGGGTAGGAAGTGATGATAGAGTGAGTAATGACACAGGACTCATTCACAGAACATGTCTTAAAGCAACAAATGGGGAAGGGGACACTTCTTCCACCAGCACCAAGATTAGATAGAGGATGCCCCCTTTCCACTAAAGACTAGGACACTTACCAATCCATTTGTCTATAATAATGCAAAGGCCAGGTGGCATTTCTGAGCTCCTTGCAGTCCTATTTAGAAAATTAGAGGTGAGGGGAACCTGGATGGCTTAGTCAGTTGAGCATCCAACTCTTGATTTCAACTCAGGTCTTAATCACAGGGTCATGAGTTCAAGCCCAGTGTTTGAATCCACACTGGGAAGGAAGCCTACTTAAAAAAAAAATTAGAGGTAAGTCCCCACTCCAACATTTGCACTGATAAGCACAGCACCAAAAAGGTCAAAGATAGCAAGAAATGTAGATACAGAATCAACAAAGATATCTACTGAAAATCCTGGGATAAGAAGTTTGAGGAAAAGAGACTGTAGAATTCTCTTCAGTTAGTATACCAAAAATCAGGATACAGGAAGTGACCAGCCCAGGATCAACCAACTCAGGCCACAAAGAAGGATCCAAAACTTATATATGTATAAGAAGGGAGAAGAAGAGGGGCATGGGTGGCTCATTGGGTTAAGCCTCTGCCTTTGGCTCAGGTCATGATCTCAGGGTCCCGGGATCAAGCCCCGCATCAGGCTCTCTGCTTAGCAGGGAGCCTGTTTCCCCCTCTCTTTCTGGCTGCCTCTCTGCCTACTTATGATCTCTCTAGCTCTGTCAAATAAATAAATAAAATCTTAAAAAAAAAAAAAAAAAAAAAAAAAAAAAAAAAGAAGGGAAGAGAAGAGAAATAGCCCAGAGGTTTTTCCCTTCTCTGTCTGCCGATTGCTTCCCAGGTGGCTATTGGAGGACAGATGGGGAGTTGACACCTAATTCACCACAGGTGATGTGTGTTACTTATAGTTTCACCCACATTATGCTGATCATTTGCCTATTTGGCCTTAGATTTAGTCTCTGTCCTTCTCTTCTGCTTTATGTGGCATCAAACCCCTAAAAACTACATGTCTCAGGTTTCCCTGTCCACTAGCCTCCTGTTAGGTTCACCAATGGGAAGACCCCAATGAGAACCTGAGAGCATGTGTGACCATACCTCTCAATGGTTCTAGCTCCCACCAGGCCGCTTCTCCCATGTTTCCAATGCCAAGGTTCAGCTCCACCCAGGCCACTTTGTCTCCTACACTCCAGTAACACCATCTCTGCCCTTTGTCCCTCTAGCCCTAAGAGTGGTCAGATCTATCTAATCTTCAATTTGTACCTCTATCTCTTTTTTAGTTCTTCCAACACCTCTGTAACTAGGTTCCCTTTTAAAATTCCCTCAGTTTAACTATTTGGCTTGGGTTCTGCTTTCTGGACTTCCATGGTTACGGTTATATTTCTTAGAGCCAAACTGAGCATGCATAGAGAGGCCCAAGGTGAGTTACAGAGAAAGGCACAACCCCCAAGAGCCTGGAAGGAAGCACCTCACCATCCAGTCCAGTTGGGCAGGTTATGCCAGCTGTTCTCACAGAGTATGGTGCTTGGTGCTAATGGAAAGCTGCTTACTCTCTGTCCAAGTTAAGGCAGCAATTCGCGGCTGGCTAGCATTTGCTGTTGCCCAGAGCAAGGGAGGGTCCTATAAACATTTCTGGCTGACAACCCCAGCCCAAAGCTCTAGGTCTTTGGGGGCTGGGCTGAAGAAACCCAGCTCTCACCAGCCTTTAACTCTCTGAGCTGCTAGTTTCCACTCTGCAAATTAGGGAACCATGATTAAGTTCATAGGTGGAGTGTCTACGTGAAAAGCTGCGAATGCCACACATCTACATGATATTTAGCTCATGATGGGTACTCAATTAGTCTCTAGCCTTCACACACTTCTATCACATTTTCTCCCATAGGAAGCACTACCCTCTTCCCCTGGGAGTGAACTGCGAGAGTCTGTGCCAGGTAAGCCTCCCTAGGAGCTCCTGGGCTGCTGCAGCACCAACTGTATTTTCTTAGCACCTATCTGATGTGCATGGTCTTATCACAAACTAACAAGCAGTGCTTTCATCTGTTGCTTACTCCTTGGTTATGTATGTGCCCTCTCCCTACCCTGTGGCACTATGCCACTCACCCATGGACAGCTACCCTTGTCCCTACCCAATCTGACACCTGAGTGTTCGAGTCCATTCCCGGGCTGAAAAAAACCAGCCCATCTTAACATCTTGAGCTGGGACAATAGTTAACATTCCCATTATTCTCCCAATGAAAGAAAAGAATTTCTGCTCTCCTCTAAATTTGTGCAAGTTGGTGTGAGTTTCAAACTGAGTTGGCTGAATACAGATTTCAAAATCTTTCATCTTTTATCTCAAGTCCAACCCTCAAAGTCCAGTTGAAAAGTCCACATGACATGGTTTGCTTTTCATGACAGAAGGATGTCTTGGAGATATTGGCCTATTGGAGAGAAACGCTCTGAGGTCCCAAGAGTTAAACGCTGCCAGCACAGCCAGTCCTCCACTCCTATGTAGCCTTATCCTCCTCTGCCCTTTAACAGTTGATTATATGGAAAGTGGGGGAAGAGAGGAAGATAATACGTTCATCTTTTTGAAATCAGCCTTATTTTGGCTATGAGAACCAAAGACTATGAACATCAGAGCAAGTCCATATTCCAAGTCTTCAATGAACCATGTCCTTTGAACATGAAAGTCCCAACTTCGGCACCCCAAGGCATGGAATCACTTAAGCAATGGTCACTAGGCCCAGGTCCAGCTGTGAATAAAGGCAGAGATTTCAAGGCTCAAATCTTTATGAGAATGGGACATTAACTGTACCATATATTTCCAAAAATACACTGAAGACTGAAATTGGGAGGAGACCTAGAGGCTTTGGTTTTCTTCCAGATACCATCTGGGGTTGTGTTGAGAGAGCTCTGGCCTCCCATCCTTGTTGTCCACAGTAGAATTTACTGGACAATGTCAGTATAATAAAAAAAAAGAACCCCACCCCTGAGATCTTTTTGCCACTATTTCTCAATTTTTTAAAAAAGTGTTTTGGAAACAAGTGTTTTAGAAGGCTTTATGCATCTACTCAACTGCCTTTGGTTTCCTTTCCTTTCCATCTGGATGAAATAGGCTCCAGGTACAATTTACAGAAGAACAAGACCCATCTGCCTTCTTGCTCCTTCAGTCTTTCCAACATAACTGGAGCTACCATTATCAACTCTAGACAATCCTTTCTGGGTCCTAAGATAGTGGGGTGCTAGGCCAGGTGTTCTGTTCTGTCCACACAAGACTTGTGCTGGTCTTCTATTCATTCCTTGGACCAGGGCATCCCTTTGAGGGTTTTTTTGTTTGTTTGTTTTTGTTTTCTTGGTTTTGTTTTGTTTTGTTTTGTTGCTTTGCGTTGCTTTATTTTTGTTTTTGTTTTTTTGTGATTTTTCTTTTCTTTTTTTTTTTTTTGGAACCAGGCTGGTATTTTATATTCCACTTCTAGCATATTGGCTTTGGCTTTCCTTCTCCCACCTGCCTCAACTCCTACAGGGACTGTCTGATTCTTACCCACCATGGACCACCTTTCTGACACCATCTTACCTTCCCAAATTTCCCCCGTTTGGCCTTTGCCAACATAGCTTGCTATTCTTTCACCCTCTGCTGGGGCACTGTCCTTTTACCTCCTATCCAGGTTCTGTGTTGCATCTTTAGGGGGCCTTGTCAATATATTTCTTGTGCCTACAATGTCTCAACAATCTGCCTTGCCGGCCCCTGAGATCTGATTAGGTAAGAGGCTCTGATTGAGCCTTTATGAATCCACCACAACTAGATATTCTGGATTAAGAAATTCAGATATGGACTGGAATGTTGGCCACTTTTTGATGAAGTTATGATCCTGGGTTGACTAGAAATATCATGGTTACAGAGGACCTAGCAACACCTTTGATCTTCAGAGTGCACTCCGTCCAAATCATTTCCTCTTACTTTTCTTATCTGTGAAATAGAGTTAAAGAAAGGAAAAGAGTTAAAGAAAGTGAATCCCTAAAGACCTTCTAACTTCAAATCCTTTGACTCCTGTACACTTTTGTCTGAGTAATTCTGCTTTGCGTGAGGCACAAGGTCCTTGTGAAACCTATCAGTTTTGGGGTACACTGACATCTTATACTTGGCCTTCATCTAAAATTCGATCACTTCATCATCATTTTTTCCCAAGGCCATTTTATTTTGTGTTGATTTGTTTAGAGTCTCATCAAATCAATTCAACAAATGCTTATTACATGTTGGCACAAAGGAAGAATGACTTTGAGAATGAGATGAAAAACTGACATGCATGTATTTTCCTCCTTAAAGGAGATGAAACCACCAAATCTGCCATAACTGCCCCAAAGCAGCCAGAGCTCCCAGATACTCCTATGGCTTCTCCACCTGTCATAAACCCAGGGCTGGTAACTTTATGAACCTCCTCAGGTGTTGATTTCCTCTCCTTACACATGAAGAAAATAAAATCAACCTAGACCTTGGGAAAGAACTTAAGACCAAAGTCCTCAGATAAGTAACTCAGAGCTTACCCAGTCAAGAAACCCACCTTGTTTGAGCCCTAAAATAACTCTGTACAACAAATATGTATGTTCTTATTCCCATTTTTCAGATGAGAATATTGAGGCTCAGAAGGATTACATGACTTGACCAAGTCTTTTTCCTGATCTTTGATCTGTCCTCTCTCTTTCATATATATATAATCTCTTTTATTTGAGAACATATGCCTGCTCAGCCATGGATTGAGGCTTGCCTTGCAGTGATGACCAAAGAGCCTCTTCAGACAGTTTTACAGATCATTTTCAGGCAGCTATGGAGAGGAAAATAAACACCATCTTATGGTTCTGGGTAGAGCAGCAAGCAAGATATGGTATTATATCTGGTCATGGAGCCTGGAGCCCAAGATCCAATCCTCCTGGTGGTATGACAGATGATTTCATAAGTCCAAAAATATTTTCACTCAGTTTCTCATAAGCTGCAGTTGTCTAAAGCCTCCAGAAGCATTTATGAGGTGGGGAGAGGGGTAGCAACAATGGTGCTTATTACTGCTTTGCTTTAAACAGAATTACAAAATGAGACTGTTAATTCGTCTGCTTTGCCAGCAGCTCTACCAGCACCTGTGGATGGATTAATAAGGTTTTCCTTTCCTCTCCTCTCTTTTTTAATAGGAGAGTCATTCTTGGGGTGAACCAGATGCTGCAGTTACTCGGCAGTGAAAAAAAAAAAAAAAAAAGAGGGAACGAGTCATATATCTAGTTACTAAGGCAGCCCTACATGTGATGTTTCTAACCAGAGGGTCTAATCGGGGTCAGGGGAGAAAAGTCCACAGGCATTCACAGACCCACTTATGCCCTGCTCCTCCAAGAGGACACTGAGGAGAGCTTCCTATATGGACATGACAGGGCTGAGCCTTTAAGAGCTGGAGGGACAGAATGATCCTCCCCAACATGGCAGTCAGCTGACTGGAAGAGACTCCATGGTCTTAGCATGTCAGAGGAGGGAGGACCCCTGCCCTGCTCCAGTACTCCAGTCATAATGAGAGGAAATCAGAGAGCAGAGTGGGGCATGGCCAGGGACTGGGGGGACACAGCCTTGAGTGGCTGGCTAATCATGCCTTCCCTCCCAATACAAGCCCACCAAGCAGCACAGACTTCCAGAGCCTCTCCACCTGCTGTGGGTCTGAGGAGGAGGGGCATTCCAAAGACACCTGTGTCCCTTCTGTGCTAGGGATACAGGCAGGGGGAAAAGGAACGCAGGAAGAGACAGGGAAGGCTGCACTGAACATAGAAAACACTCAGCTGGTCTACACAGTCTCTATTCTGAGAAAGAGACAGCTATCCAGGCTGACTCTTAGATAACCAGGAAATCCAAGGGAAACTAGGACAGTGTTTAGCTTGCTGATAGAAGCAGCATGCTGTGAGACCTGTCAGGCATGGGTATGTGTGTGTGCGTGAGTATGCATGCACCGGCTTGTGTGTGTGTGCGTGCACACGCACGTGTGATGTGGGGAGAGGGGTAGCAGACAGACTGTCCCAGGATGCAGAGATGGAAACTGCAGGTGAATGCACAGGGCCTTGAGTTCTTTGCTGGAATCTTTGCTGCCATAGTTAGAAGGGGCCATAATGTGTGTGGGGAACTTTTGCAAGTTGTTTTTAACATTTCCTTAGAAACCATTATAGCAACTGGTCGCCTTTTGCTAAAGGAGTTTTATAGAGAGGCTGTGAGACCCTGCTGCTGGGATCGGTCCTGCTGTCCACCATCACCCTCAGCAGGCCTCCTTTTACCACCACCTGTTAACCTGGTTACGTGAGGAGGTTGTGCCTGCAGCTTTTTTGCTTGTGTTTGGTTTTCCTGAATAGGTTTATATTTCAGTTAGTTCTCCCTGGCCTTTCTCTAAAACATGTCACTGCTTCTCTGATGTTTTTGTCCCCAGACTGACTTTTGGCTTTAGCAAAATTAGGATACGAAAAAATAAAATATGAAAACTGGAAACCTCCTTACTTCCAACATTAAGAATCTCACAGTTGGGGCGCCTGGGTGGCTCAGTGGGTTAAAGCCTCTGCTTTTGGCTCAGGTCATGCTCTCAGGGTCCTGGGATCAAGCCCCGCATCAGGCTCTCTGCTCAGCAGGGATCCTGCTTCCTCCTCTCTCTTTCTGCCTGCCTCTCTGCCTACTTGTGATCTCTGGCAAATAATTAAATAAAATCTTAAAAAAAAAAAAAAAAAGAATCTCAGAGTTATACATAAAAGGCCAGGTCTTTGGAGATAATTAGATCAGAAAGACTGCAGAGTTCGGAGATGGACAGTCTTCCAGTTAAATCCTGTCTTTGCTATTTACTTCCTGGCTACTTTGGGCAAATTTGTCAACTTCTCTGCATCTCAGTCTCCTCATCTGTAGAGCAGAGATGATTATGCATCCTTCATAGGTTGTCTGGGAATTAAATCAGTCCATTATGTACAATAAGCAGCACATACTAACTGTTCAACAAAGGCTGCTTCCTTCCCCAGCTGTCTCCTTGTCTTCTCTGTCCCTGTCAGCAGCTGTCATTCCCAGACACAGTTCACATGGCCACAATCCATCTTCATGGAAAGCCTGACATGGGGGTTTCCTCTAGGGAAACATGAAGGGAGGGTGGTCAGGAGATATAAGCATCTGTTAATCAGAGCATTTTAACAGATTTCTTTTGAACAGAGGGCATCCCTCTCATATACCATGTGGGGCTTTTCATTCGCTGTGGAGAAGCAATAAAGTTTCGGAATCAGGCAGGCCTGAGGCCTGGGACCGTGTGCCAGCTCAGCCATGTCACAGTTGGCTGTGTGACATCTGGCAGATCACATAACTTTCAAAGTCTCCATTTCCTCATCTGTGAAATGGGGCAGGGATTGGGGCGGGCCTCACCAAGTTGGTTGTTAATGTTTATTGAATGAAAAAATAGTTATTAAGCATAGTTTGGGTCATTGACTACTACACAACACACTATCCCACAATTTAGTGACTTACAGTGACAGTTTGTGATGTCACAACCCTGCCATCGTGCCTGTGCTCAGCGGGTGGTTCTTCTACTCCATGTGGTGTCTGTTGGGCTGGAACATCCAAGATGGTTTCTTGGCACCACGCCATGTCCCTCCTCACTCATTACATCTATCACGTAAATGGCAGTGCAGAGGTCCTATTTGCCATGGGATTAACACAAATTAATACAAAGAAACATGGGAACAGGTGGTTCTTGCAATGCAGAGCAGAATGTAGAACTCATTTTAAAGGAGACTTATGACCAAAGATGTGTCAGGGTAACTACAGAAATATCCATTTGGGTGAGAAATTTCTGCTATAGTAAGGAATGATTTTGTGTGTCTATCATTTTGTCAGCCATTAGACAGTGATGGATGGGGAGGAGGATTTTGCTGCAGCAAGTTGGAGGTGCAGAGATCATGGATATTTTCATTAATTGGACTTCAGAGCAAATGGTGCAGGCAAAACTTTCATTAAACACCAGGTCAGATCTGCTTTTGTGAAAAAAATCTGTTTTTTTTTTCCAGCCACCCTCCCCCTAAGGTTGGCAAAGTTGTATAAAGTTCTTTTAAATGAGAACAGAATAAAGGATAAAGCAAGGAAAGGAGTGATTCGTGTGCTCAAAGCCCAAAAATGATGCAACTGAGAAAAATTTCATTAATTTTGAAGAAATTGAGAAAACAGAGCTGCTGGCTGAAATTACCAGGTTTCGCTCCCACATTTTTCACCAGTATATTTAATTGCAGGAGGAAAACAAGATGATATAAAATCCTGCCTTTTGAGGTTAGGCAAGATTTAAAGTTTGTAGTGAGAGAGAAGAGATTGTGTCTGATACATGCTCCGTGTTTGGGCCCTAAATGTGTCAGGTGACACAGCTGGGGGTCAGGGTCCAGTTGTGAAGCAGGCAACCTTCTCTTGGACCTCTTTCTCCCTCTTTTAATCACCAATTTTGCTTCTGCAAGATTTCATCTCCTGTATCACAACAATTATATTAGAAGACCAAAAAAAAAATTTTTTTTATTGGCTAGTCAAAGAATTTCTTGGGGGTGGGGAATCATCATTTGTGGAAAATACCTTGATAGTTTGCTAGAAGATGGAAGAGCACACCTTGAGGGTACAGACTAGGAAAAGTAAATTAGCACAGGATGACTCAAGCGTTCTGTATGGGAAGCAATCTGGAGCTGGGAAATAGGGACCCAGCATAGAAGAGAGGTTAAAATGCTGAGCCCCTTGGCCAGGAGCTGGCATCTATGATGGAAAAAATGGCCTATAGACTTTTTTTTCCAACAGTTTAATGCTGTAAGAGCAGTTTCCAAACTTCCCTGGTTCACAGCACCCTTAGTGTTTGTGATTTTTTTTTTTTCATGGCGTCCCCTAGGCCAAAGGAAATACTTAATGGTTCTTTTATTAAGTGGTAAGCTCAAATAGTTTAATATGTCCTAACAACTTAGCAGCAGTTTGAAAGAAAAAATAATTAAGATTTTATTTATTTTTATTTGACAGAGAAAGAGTGTGCGAGAGCACAAGTAGGGCAGAGGGAGAGGAAGAAGCAGACTCCCAGCAGGGGCCCAGTGGTGGGGCTCCATCCCAGGATCCCAGGATCATGACCTGAGCCAAAGGCAGACGCTTAACCAACTGAGCCACCCAGATGCCTGAAAGAAAATTTAAACTAAAAATTATTTTATTTTCTTATTAAGTAACCACAATGATTTACCAATCAGATGAGTATCTCTTGGGCGTGTATGTCTCTCAACTTTGGAATTGAATTAGATGCTTCCACCCTCATTTCCTGTTCCATGTTGACTTTATACAGTTAAAGTACTTCTTTTAATCTCAGCAACCTTGATCATCCAAGATCCACAAAGATATCATTGAAAGGAATGTAGCGCAATCTGCTGTTGAAACAGTGAAATACTTTGAGCCAGGAACTTGTGCGGTGCCTGCTGACATGCGGTGCCTGCTGACAGAAATTGACTATCACTTTGTTTCCTTTGAAAATGTAAAATATCTTACAGCGCAGCTATGAGTTTGCTGGAGCACGCTGGGTGCCTTGGTACACAGTTTGGGAACCATGGTACTATAGTGTTCACTTGAAGGTACCAGTGCTGACTGCTGTGCTGTCCTGTGCCTCCCAACTTTCAGCAAGTTCTAATATACCTGAAAGGAACTTATGTGAGTGTGGGTAAGTGGATGAGTGTCATAGATGACTCAGTGAGGCAGGCTGGGGACAGCAGACATGAGTGGGAAGAAGAGCCGAGAACAGAACTAGTTCAACAGAGGCTTGGCTCTGTGTGAGGGTTGGCCCTGCTAATGTGACCTCTGGGGACATGTAGAAATCTCAGGGTGGCATTTCACTTTCCACAAGATCTGGAATGGAACTTGACCAAATCTCTGGACAAAATGATGCCAGTTGGCATTTTTAGAGAGTGGAACACCTATTATCTCAGTTGTTGGCAAGGTTTGTAGCGTTTTTAATGTAAGTCACCACTGTTGCTTAGCCTAAATTTTATTTATTTATTACAGAGAGGGAGTGCATGAGTGGGGGGAGGAGCAGAGGGAGAAGGAGAAGCAGACTCACCACTAAGCAAGAAGTCTGATGCAGGGCTCAATCCCAGGACCCCGGGATCATGACCTGAGCTCAAGGCAGACATTTAACTAACTGAACGACCCAAGCACCCCTACAGAATATCTTTTCATGACAAAGAGGTTAAGGTAGAGGCCAGCCTTGAAGCTTGCCATTTTACATTAATCATGTGGTAGTGGCATGCCTGACTAGTATTTTGCCCTTCTCTTGCCAAATCCATTATGGTAACTCACTTCCCTTATCCTGTATGTCCTGTCCATGTGTTGAAAGATAATAACAATTAGCCCATGTTTAGTGACCCGCTAAGTCCATACACCCAATTCCCAGGTCAGTGTCAGGTCCAGATAAGAAATTGGTAAACTTTTTCTGTAAAGAGCTGAAGAGTAAATATTTTAGGCTTTGCAGGCCATGTAATTTCTGTTGCAGCTACTCAACTCCACTGCAACAGCAGGAAAGCAACCGCAAATGATATTTAATGGAATGAGCATGGCTGTGTTCCAATGAAACTTTATTTGCAAAAATAAGCAGTGGGACAGATTTGGCCCCATGGGCTCGTGTCTGCAAACCTCTGGTCCAGGTAGTGACAATCTGTTAAAAAAAAAAAAATAGTGTGTGTGATATCTTTGGTAGAGACTCTGATGAAATACATAGCTAGAATGGGTTTGCCAAACTCAAGGGTAAGGGCATTGTTCTCCACAAAACTACCATATCTGCTCAAGATTCAGACACCAGCTGCAAGTTTGGAGATCCTCAGGGCCACCCTCACTTCTGACCAGGTGACAAATTTGAGGGTCTCTACAGATTCCCTCCTCTTTGATCATTTTCTCAAGTTATGCATGGAACTCAGGAAAGTGCTGTATTTACAATTACGGTTTTATTACAGAAAAAGGATTTAAATTAGAACATACCAAAGGAAGAGACACACATGGCAGGGTGCAAATGCAAAGCTTTCATCATCTTCTCTCCTGGAGTCCTAGACTGCATTCCTCTTCCTGGCTATGATATGTGACCGTACTCACGTGAGTCCGTACAACCCAGCCTCAGAGTCCAGAGCTTTCCCTGGGGCTCCATTACTATGGACCACACACTGAGGCTGAGCTTTCCTCCCCAGCTCCTCCTGAAGGTCAATCTAAAACCTTTGATTTCCAGTTCTTCCAGAGTTCAGAAGTGATATGGCATGTTCCAGAGCCCCCATGATAAATCACATTATGAGACTGTCAGTGGTCAAAGCGCATAGGCAAACAGTGACTTTCCTATCAGGCAAGACATTCTAAGGAACTTAGATCAACTTCCAGAAGCCAAGAGCAAAGGCCAGAATTTGTTTTGAGTAAAGATAATTCTTCACTATACAATATAGAACAGCTTGAAAATATCTTAAGTTTTCTGTTTATTCATTTGTTTCTTCATTCATTTGAACAGCCTTCTAGATGGTCTCCCTGCTTCCATCTTCCCCCAAGTTATTGTGATCCCCTCAAAACCTAAGTCAGATCACATCACTTCTCTGATCAGGACCCTCAGGGGTTCCTCTCCCAGACAAAAGTCAGAGTCCTATAATGGTGTACAAGGCTCCAGTGATCTGGTTCCCTTCCCAACTGCCCCCATCACCCTCTCTGCCCCTCTATTTGACTCCCATTGCACTGGCCTCTTTATTGCTCTTTACACACACCAGGCCTGTTCCTTTGTGTTGGCTGCTTTCCCTGCCTAGAATGCAAGTCTCCTCCAGATATCCAGATGGCCATCCCCTTCCTTCCTTCAAATCTTTGCTGTAATGTTACTTTTCCAGTGAGGTTTATTGTTTTAGTCTGTTTGGGCTGCTGTAACTAATGATCATCCATTGGGTGCCTTATAAAGCAAACATTTAGGGGCACCTAGGTGGCTCAGAGTGGGTTAAGCCTCTGCCTTTGGCTCAAGTCATGATCTCAGGGTCCTGGTATCGAGCCTCTCTGCCTGCCTACTTGTGATCTCTCTCTCTCTCTGTGTCAAATAAATAAATAGAATCTTTAAAAAAATTATTTTTCATAGTTCTAGAGGCTGGGAAGTCCAAAAGCAAGGTATCAACAGGTCTAGTGTTTGGTGAGAGCCTGTGTCCTGGTTTGCAGATGGCTGTCCTCCTGTGTCCTCAACATGGTGGGGAGAAAGAGATCTTGTATCTCTTCCTTTCTTATAATCCCACCATGGGGGCTCCACCTTCATGACCTAAATACCTCCAAAGGCTCTGCCCCTGATGCCCTCACATTGGGGCTTAGGATTTTAACCTATGAATGGGGGAACACAAACATTCATTCTAGTTTATAACACCTATTCTAGTCACATCATTGAAATTGATCCATTTTATTCTCCTCTATTTTTTAATTATTTTTTATTGTGGTAAAAAATGCATAGCAAAAAATTTGCCTTTGTAACTATTTCTAAGTGTACAGTTCAGAACTCTTAGGTGTGTTCACAGAATTGCGCAACCAACCTACAGAACATTTTCATCTTCCAAACCTGAAATTCTGTACGCATGAAAGAACAACCTTCTATTTCCTTCTCCCCCTAGCCCCTGGCAACCACCATTTTCTTTCTGTCTTTATGAATTTGACTATTTTAGATATCTCATACAAGTAGAATCCTATAGTATTTTTCGATATATGACAGCCTTATTTCATTTAACGTAATCTCTTCAAGTCTTAACCAGGTTGTGCCATGAGTTAGAATTTCCTTCACTTTTAAGGCTGAATAATATCACATTGTATAGATGTACCACATTTTGTTTACCCAACCATCCACTGATAGACACTCAGATTGCTTCCACCTCTTGGTTATTGTGAATAATACTGCTGTGAATGTGGATTTGTACTCTCCTTTATTTTTTCCTTCATTGCATTTATTCCTTGATACAATATTATAAAATTTGTTTATTTACTGTATTTACCATGTACTGTCTGTTTCCCCCTCATTAGAATGGAAACTTCATGAGGAAAGGGGATTTTGTCTTATTTATTTTGTGATGTATTACAAGCGGAACAGGGTCTGCACACACTAGACACTCACTAAACAGTGCGATTAAGAAAATTAGCAACCAGCACCTGCCATGTAGCAATGTAGCAGGCCCCCTGCTGGGTCTTAAGGAAGCACCAGCAAATAAGACATGGAATTTACAGTTCCGCAGCTGAGTTAAATAAAATTAGTTGTTAGGTTCAAATGTGTTAAAACAAGCTTACCTACAAGAATGATATTATTTGGGCAGCTCACTTTTTCCTCCACATGGCTCCTTCTCTGCCTCCCTATGTCTGTTATATATGTATCCTAATGACTAGAATAAGTTATTTCTATCTGTTCATTTAAGTTCGACTTGATGTGGAGATACTTGAATAATTTAAATTGTGATCAAATAATAATTCTATTTTTATGTTTTCCCTACTGGAACATTTCCACCCATCAATCTGGCTTAATTGAAGGCTATATTGCACATTTGTCCTAAACACTCTTCATTTAATGTTAACAACCACATAAAGAAAAGCTTCACATGTTTTTTTCATCACACCTCCATAGAATATTTTGGAATATCTTTTCAAGGGAATTGTCTGATTTCCAAAGCCTTGATGATAGCTTTTTTTTTTTTTTTTTAACCAGTGTTTTTACTTGAACAAAATTACAGCGTTCTTTAACACAAGTATGCCCCCTCCTGGGTTCGGGTCCTGGGAGAAATTCTGTTCTAATTTTTTAGGCTTATATGGTCAGTGTGTTTGATTCTCCCTTCTGCTTCTGCCTGATTTGATTTTTCTTTAATTCATTTTTATTTTTATTTTTATTTTTTATTTTTTTATAAACATGTATTTTTATCCCCAGGGGTACAGGTCTGTGAATCGCCAAGTTTACACACTTCACAGCACTCACCAAAGCACATACCCTCCCCAATGTCCATAACCCCACCCCCTCTTCTCCCAAACCCCCTCCCCCCAGCATCCCTCAGTTTGTTTTGTAAGATTAAGAGTCACTTATGGTTTGTCTCCTTCCCAATCTTTATTATTTTTTAATTCCATTATAATTAATGTAGAGTGTTGTATTAGTTTCAGGTATTCAATGTAGAGATTCAATAATTCTGTACACCACTCAGTGCTCATCATCATGAGTGTGCTCTATAATCCTCACCACTTGTTTCACTCATCTCCCCACCCATGTCCCCTCTGGTAACCTCCAGAGTTTATTCTCTGTAGTGAAGAGTCTGTTTTTTCATTTATCTCTTTTTTCTTTGTTGTTTTGTTTCTTAAATTCCACATATGAGTGAAATCATATACTATTTATCTTACTCTGACTTGTTTCACTTAATATTATCCCTCCTAGTTCCATCCACATTGTTGCCAACGGCAAGGCCACATTCTTTTTAATGGCTGAATAATATTCCTTTATAGAGAGATGATAGATATATAGATAAAGATATAATGTATATCACATCTTTATCCAATCATCTATCAATGGACATGGCTTCCATATCTTGGCTAATATCAATAAAGCTTCAATATACATAGGTGTGCACATATCCATTTGCTGTTTTCATATTGTTTGCGTAAATATTCATTACTGGAATTACTGGATCATAGGGTAGCTCTATTTTTAATTTTTTTGAGGAAGATCCGCACTGTTTTCCACAGTCTTCCTGATCTGGTATTAAAATAACTCTTTTTACTCCTTTGTCTCAGTAAATAAAAGTATTTCTTTAGTTATTTTTTCTATGAAACAAAGTAATACATAATTTCCCCAGAAGACACAATAACATAAAGGGCACACAGGACACTAATTGTTGCAACTGTTATTAAAACTGTGGTGAATATGATCTAGATTTGTGCCATCCAAATCAGTAGCCACTATTCCCACTTAGCTACTAAACACATGAAATGTGGCTAGCCAGAATTGAGATGTGTTGTAACGAAAATATACATTAGATGTTAAAGATTCAACACACACATACAGATATAAAATACCTCAATAATGCTTATATTGATTACATGTTGCAATTATGGTGAATATATTGGGTCAAATAAAACATATTGTCAGTTATGTTAACGTCTTTTTGCCTTTTGTGAATATATTGGGTCAAATAAAACATATTGTCAGTTATGTTAACGTCTTTTTGCCTTTTGTAATGTGACTACTAGAAAATATAAAATTACATATGGGACTTCCATTATATTTCTGCTGGAGAGTGTCGTTTGGATGATCATTTTCTCTCTATATATATACATATTGTAAGAGCAAGAGCATGGTGTGTTTTATTTCATAATACACATTCTTCACTTATTAATATATTGTTGGCATATTTCCATATCCAGAGACATATTTCTTCAAAATTATATATAATAGCCAGTGTTCCATTGTAAAAATGAGCTGCAATTTCTTCAACCAATATCTTCTTGTTGAACAGTAGACTGTTTCCAGTGCTCAATATTACAAAAAGCATTGTAATAAATATCCTTGAACTCACAGCTCTACCTATGTGAGTGACTATTTTATTAGACTACATTTCCAAAAGTGAAATTGCTAAACCAAAACAGATGCACATTTTTAGGACTCTTGTTACAGACTAAAAACAATCAAGTCACTCTCTAAATATACGGTGCTAATTTGAACTCCATCAATAGGTATACCTTGTTTCAATACCCTATAGCTTTTTTTGTTAATCGATTTTTACAGTTTAAAGAAAAATCTCATTGTTGTCCTTTTACTACTTCTAAGTAAAATGAAAGTTTCTCACATTTTTTTAGTTTGCAATTTATCTTTTGTACAATAACTGTTCATGTCCCTAGTCCATTTGTCTTTTGGAGAATTTGTATTTTGTCCTTGATTTACAAGGATTTTTTTATAGATTAATTATATTAATTCTTGGTCACACGTGTTTCATATTTTTTCTTTGTTTATTTGCCTTTAATCTTTTATGTTACTTTTTGATGTTCAGGGGTTTTAATCATTACATAATTTTCTTTTAAGATAACTGCCCTTGAGCTTATGTTAAGGAATTCCTTTAATACTTTAAAATTACGTTGTTATTCAAGTGTAACATATTCTGGTATAGCCTTGGTGAAATTTTTTACATTTATTCCCTTATACCATATGGAATCTATTTTCTTATAGAAATTACAAGGCCTTTCTTTTTGAAATATTTCAGATTTATTAACAATCTGTCCTTTCTTTGTTTAAAAGTAGCTAATGGGGAAGGATCTAGTACATTCTAGGTCAAGTCCATGGAAATTTGGAGAAGAAGGAAAAAAAAGAGGCATGTACTTGGATCTAGAATACAGGTGGGCAATGATGAGGGTAAATCAGAAAGACCAGCAAGAAGGACACAGACTGCCAGCCTTCTGCACTCTCCCAGACATGGTGACCTCACTTGGGCTTATGATTTTAACCTGTTCAGAATCAAGTGCCATTTTAAAAATCTGAGCAACATTAAGGTATTTTGCCCAAGAAAAATATGCAAATATATCCTACTATGCATAATCGCATGAGGTTCAAAGACCACCTATAGTCCATCCAGTAGACCTATTGAGGTACAAAGACCTCAACATGAAGATCCTCTTCCCTTGTGGAAAAGAACATCAAAGACCCAGAGGCAAGGCATACTCCAGGCAAAGGCAGGTACAGAAGCTACTCCCTTCTTTATGCAGTCACATGAGGATACTTGCCAGTCTTCAGACTTGGATAACACTTCTCAGTCTCTTGTTCCTCAGTCTCTGTTCCTACTAACATGTTGTCTAACATGTTATTTCCTGCAGCAGTGGATATTACTGGCTACTTCTCCAGCATCCTTTCTGCACGCTGGAATTCTGATCAGTGCCCTGAGTTTTGTTATCCACTTTCCCTCTGCAGGACCTGGACCCACCTCACCCAGCACCAAGGGTGGGTCCTGGTTAATTCAAACCAACCAGGACACTATCTCCTTTGACTTCAGCCCACTGGTCCAGGAGTGGACATGTAACCTAAACCATTCACCCAGTGGGAATTGAGGTCACTTGATTAGGCAGAAGTTGGGACAGAAACACTCTCTCCCAGTGGACACAAAAGCAGAAGTGAAGGCTCCACAGCTGTTGTCAGCCATCAACCTCAACCAGCCAGCCCTAGAACAAAGACAACACTGTGGATAGCAGTGTGGAGAGAAGAGGAAATTCCTTAGTGTGATGGTTGAGCCATCTGATCCATCAACCTGAGGTCTGCTCTGATTTGGGACTTCCATTACTTAGGTCAATACATTGCCCTTGTTTAAGTTATTTTGAGTCTTGCTTTCTGTTCTGTGAACATAAGATTCCTAATCAATACATCCTGGCTTGGGAACCTGGCTTAGACACTACCTTCTTCCCGTCTTTTACAGTCAAGCCAGCTAGAAGAGATGCCTGCTCCTCCCTCTCATAGCGTGCCAACAGCCCTCACTAGATTGTACATAACTTGTAGGTTAGGAACCATAGCTTGAGATCTTTTGTGTCTTCATAACACCTAGCTGTTAGCTGGTGTTCAATGACTTTTTGAAATCTACACTAAGATTTCCTCACTCCATGGCTATGTCTGTGCCTTCTTTTACCACAAAGATAAAGTTTTTTGTTTTTTAAAGAGCTCAAAGAAAGATTACAAGAATCTCCCTGATGCCCATAGGACCTGTGAGTTGCAAGGCTGTGCATCTCAACCCTCACCATACTTTTTCAGTCACCTGGGGAGTCTTTTAAAATACAGATTTGTTTTTTTTTTGGCTGGCTCAAGATGGTGGAGTGACCTCACATATTTACCACTAGATGACAGAGAAGTGGTTAGAAGATGATATGCTACTAAAGGAGTGAAAATGGTAGAGGAAACCGGAGACCCTGGTGAATCTCTGGGCAGAGTGGAATGATTTCAAAGAATAAACCAGAACAGGGAGCATTACAGTCAGAGGACACAGGAAGAGGAGCTTGGGGAAATTGCTGGCTTCTGGTTGATAGGTAAAAGCGTGGGAAGAGCAACAGGTCCCACACTGAAATGACTCCTGCCTCTAGGGTGTCAGAGCTTGACCATAGGAGAGGAATTCCAAATAAAGAATAGGATGCCTAGACAGCTGATGAAAGGGCTATACCTTTGGGCTGGGGCCTTTCTGTCCTAAACAATTGAGGAGCATCAAGTGATCACCTAGTCCCTGGCATCCCTCCTGAAGTGAAGCTGGCTGGGCAATCCATCTGGTGCACTTACACAGAATTAACAGGCAGCCTATGAAGAAAATGGACCTTCAAGAAGGTGAAGAAAATTTCAGCGACTTACCCATGTTAATTGCCATAGTTATTCTTTGATATATAAGATGGAACAACCAAGATTTACTAGCTGTTGAAGTAAACAAGCAGAACAAAGAAGACAGGCCAATATGAACAGAGAATAGTGGTCCTAGGGGAGCTGAAATAAGTTTTAGAGGAAAGAACTTTAAAGAAATATAATTTCTCCCCAGAGAAAGTTGAGTCGCTACTGCATCCTTTAAAACAGGACATGTATCTATAAAAAAATAAGAAAGTGTTCATAAATTTTATATATCTATACATATAAAATTTTATACATAATTATTTTATATTTGTAACAATTATATGCATATGTATGTATATATAATATAAACTCAGTTTGCTTCACTAGAATGTAAGCCCTAGAAGTGCGAGGACTTTTCCTATTTTTTTGTTGTTGCTGTATTCCCAGTGCCTAGAATTGGACAAAAATAGATAAAATAAGAATAAAAATATAATCAACCCAAATCCAAAGTAATAGAAGTGAAAAGAATAGATACTATAGATGAACTAAAATTCTTGCCTTTCAAAGTAGAGAGTCAACAGGTATTTTTTTAAAGTCGATAAATCAAGAAAAATATTATGGGACTTCCAAGTCAAGATGATATATTAACCACATGAATATATTTTTTCTTGGTCTCAAAACCCTAATGAAAAAACAGTAATGGGGCTTTTTGAAAGATACAGGGTATGAGAACAAAGAGAAAGAGTAAACCATGGTGTCAGGAAAGTTTTGGAAACTCTAGAGCTTGAATGAAGACTATCTCTCTTCATTCATTCAGACTAACTATCTGACCTAGGCCACCTGAATCCCAGGCTGGCAAGAAGGAAAGCGATGGAGCTGAAGATGCAGGAGATGGGGTGAAAAGGGTGTATGTCTTGATAAGGGAAAGGTAAGACAAAAGGGGTTGGACCTGCGTCTTTCTGAAGAGGGAGGACAATAGACACCAAAAAGATGAATAGTGAAGATACTGATATAGATATAGATATAAATGAAGTTCGCTGATGGATGGATCTGGTCTACTTACACAGAGCTTCATTACACACACACACACACACACACACACACATACATACACATGTATACAAGTATATGTATATAAGTGCATACATTATGTATGTGTATATATGCACACATGTAGATATAGATACCGGTATCGATATAGACATCTTTAGATATATTTAGGATTGGCCACTTGTGATATGGTATATAAAATATATATACCAATGGCATATAAAATATAACTCAGTAATATGGAGGTAATTACCCAAAGAATTATTTAAAAGTGGTTGCCTCTGGAGTGTAGGATTATGATGGAGGGGGCTGGACAAATCACAAAACTATTTTTACACCTTTAAGATCTATTGGAACTTTTATCTCCAAGTGTGTTCAGTAAATATCTATAGCTACATATAGAAACAGATAGATGTGTTACAAAGATGGGCACGATAATTGCCCTCCTTATATCCATGCCTCTGGGTCATCCCCCTCTGGGTTTATCTCTGGGTTAGGCTACTTGTGACAGCCAATGAGACAGTAGAAAATGTGATACAAATGTGATAAATGCTTGGAAAGGGAATGTGCCTCAGAGCTTACCCTCTCTTGCTGCTCTTGGGACCCCTGACATTGCCACCATATGAAAAAGCCCGGACTAGCCTGCTGATCGGCAAGAGACCAAGTGGAACAGCAGAGGCTACCATAGATCAGCAAGTCTAAGTCAGCTTGGCAGCTGACCACCAAGGCTTGTGCCCAGAAAGACCAGCAGAAGAGCCAACCAGCTGAGGCCAGTCCAAATTCCCTTCAGAATCATGAACTAAATAAAGTTCATATTAAACCTTTAAATTTGGGGCAATATATTATACATCAAGTCCTAACTGATAGATATAGATACAGATAAAGAAAATAAATTTAAAAATTTAAGTGTATATACTAGGACATCTGGAGCCACACCCAGATTTATGAGAGCATGCTAGAGAGTGAATCCTTAGAATTCATAGTTGAAAATCTCCACAACAACTCTAACACAACCTGGACAAGTATTTGCAGTCCATTGCTACACAGCAAAGATCAAAGGTTTGGAGGTCTGAATTCCAAGCCAGATGCTTCTACTTACTAACTGTGGAATCTTGGGCCAGTTGTTTAACTTCTCTGAGCTTTCATTTTCTTCTCAGGAAGATAAAGGAGAGTCATTTCGGCAATTAAATAGGCTGGTATATGGAAAGTGTCCAGCATCATACATGGAATTTCTTCCCCTTCCTCCTCCACAAACCCTAATGGGCCCTCACAGAGGAAGACAATTCAGTGTATAATTCTAGAAAGCCTGCAGGTGGTTTGGCTATAATATTGGATTCGTATTGTCCTTTCTGTCTTTAATAAAGCACAGGACAGAGGTTGATGGAAAGCAACCCTCAGAAGGGTTTTATTTTTCTTATTTGTCAGGGTGGCTTTAATAAAAACTGTTACAGTGTGAAATGAGAAACTTCCAGGAAAGAACAAACAAGCCGGAAGAAGAAGAAGAAGAAGAAGAAGGAGAAGGAGAAGGAGAAGGAGAAGGAGAAGGAGAAGGAGAAGGAGAAGGAGAAGGAGAAGGAGAAGGAGAAGGAGAAGAAGAAGAAGAAGAAGAAGAAGAAGAAGAAGAAGAAGAAGAAGAAGAAGAAGAAGAAGAAGAAGAAGAAAATAGGGCTGTAAGGAGATTCACAAATTTGAGCCAGTGATTTGGAAAATCTCAAATACAGGACCACAGGTTTCCAATGAGGAGGGAAGAAATCTTAGAGACAGAGCCAATAACATGACAGCAACCTCCCAATGTCAAATCTCCCTTTGTTGGAATGTGAAGAATGAATTGGGACAGCTGGAAGCAAGCTCTGTGGCTTCCAGGAAACCATGTCTCCTCTGTGGGCCTTAGATTTCCTATTTGTAAAATGACAGGCTTGTATTAATTGACCTCTGAATTCCCTTTCAACACTTATCATTCCATTAATTTATAACCAGATCTTTTTCTCCCCCTTGCCTAATTGTATTGTACTTTCAACCCTCCACTTGGAAAGGAACCTAGGCAACCATCAGAAAACAAACAGCTGTCTCTAGGTGTGGACCCGATGTCTAATCTTGATTCGACGTCCCTCCATTCTCCAAAAAGACTAAAAGCACCTTAGTGGCCTATCATCTGGGTACATGTTTCTTATCACTTTATTCATCTTGTAGTACCTCACTATCCAAAGAACTATATGCATCGTCTCAGTTTCCCCCCGGTGGCCAGCACACGGGAGGACAAAAATAAAACGGCTTGGTGACACCAAGAAACAAAACAAAACAAAGAACAAATGATGGAATAGTTATAAGGATTGAACAAATGAATGTAATGATCGGCCACTCTTGTTTATAAATGGCCCATTGCTTCCGCATCAGCCAGAACACAGGCACGAACTCAGAGTGTTTGCTTTTATTTTATTATAAACTGCATCATCTGTTCACGTCAGAAAGAGAATATATACTCTGTGGGCTCCTAGTGACCAGAGCCGCAGGCTTTAGCTCCAGCTTTTGTCACTCAAACTTATGTCCCTGAGTTTGGGACCCTGCCTGAGACAGTGGTTTCCACAGCCCTTCCAGGAGGAGTTATCATGCAAGAAAATAGGGACTGAATGTAGTCAGACAAGCTTTACCTGTTCTGGATTCAGAAAATCTAGCTGAAGCAATTGACTCTAATAATACTTGAAATCTGAAACTATTTAGAATATTTTAAAAACCCAATCAAGGAGATTAATGGCATTTTTTTTAGAAGTTAGAGTTAACATTGTAATATGAAGATCTGATGATCTTTCCTACTGTGATCTCAAAAATCACTCATGGAAAATACAGGCACTGGCTGCATACTCGAACCTCAAGGCAGAGTCAGAGTGACTCTCTACCCCTGGAAGAGCCAGTACATTATCAGCCAGGCCAGCAACAGCCCAGCTTTGCAGGAAAAAAGCAGGGGATGCTACCACATATTGATGACTTTCACCTTGCTTCTCCAAGTGTCATCTGCAAGCCAGTGGCGCCAGCAACACCTGAGAGCCTGTTAGAAATACAGATGCTCAGACCAGACAACCCCAGACCTACAGAATCAGAATCTGCATCCTAACAAGATGATTCATTCAGGCACATGCTACAGTGTGCAGAGCACTTCAGCAGAGCATCTCCCTTGTTTGGGTGAGATTCTCCCTTACTGTGAGAGGCTGTAGAAACTGGTCCCAGATTCCTCTCTCCTCTGTTTGCATGTCCCTTTGCTCCCCCATCAAGAGGCAGACTGTTTTTTCCCACCCCTTTGAATTGGAGTCTTTTTTCCACCCCTTTGAATAGGGATGTTTTGTGTCCTGCTTTGAACAACAGATTGTGCAATAGAATTGATGATGTTGGAGGTCCAAGTCTGGGCCTCGGTGGCCTTGCAGCTTCTTCTTTCACTCTCTTGGAACCCCAAGAACACTGTATGAAGGAGCCCAAGCTAGCTGGCCGGAAGATGAAGAAGGTACACTTTGGAGTGTGAGGTCCAGCCAACAGCCATACCGGTAGCCAGTCACGTGAATGAGTCATGTGAGATTAGCCAGTCCTGGAGGAGCTGCCCGATACAGCAGCCATGTGAGTGTCCTCTGAAAGACCAATGGAAGAACAGCCTTGCTGAGACAAGCCCAAATTGTCGACCTTCAGAATTATGAGGGAAAAATGGTATTACACCATCAAATTATGTGGGTGGTTTCTTATGCACCAATAGATAAATAATATACTTGTGAAATCTTTAATGAGGGCCACATAGGCTTCAAGAGAACAAACAAGTCCATCTCCGTTATGGTAGGCGATGTGAAAGTAAGGATTGGGCGAGTTTATTTCTAGGGTAGCCCCCTTGTTGCTAGGCCCACAGATGATGGAGTGACAGAGCTATTCATGCTGGGTGGTTGACACAAGCTCTGTGACCAGTGAACACCCTTCCCAGATCCCAGGATGGATGCTGTGAAGAAACAAAAGCCATGATCAAAATTTAAGTTTATGCAGAGACTCTGGTCTGCCTCTGGATACTCCATCCCCTGTGCCTTAATGACTCCTGATAGTTTCTCCTCATATCTAGCTACCACCCAAGCCAATGATCCATGAGTCTCTGGTGAACAGTGTTGAACTGAATGGACTCTAAGCTTTGGAGTCTCGTGAACTGAGTTTCAATCCTGGCCCCCACCACCTACTAGCTAGGTGATTAGGCCAATTACCTAACTTGCCTGAGATTTAGTTTTCTCATCTATCAGTTGAGATTAAGAATCTCTATTCAGATTATTAGGATTACATATAAGAAAGATGATGGCACATAATGAATGAATGAATGCTCTGTGGACATATTCCACATAAATATTCCACATAAATGCTAGGGTCATGAGAGCTATAAAGTCCCTGACATGTCTAATTATGAAAAAGAGACAAACCCACCAGCGTTCCCCTTCCCAATCCCTGCCCACCCTTGGAGAGTACCAGACTTCTAAATGGCTGGACACTCCAACTACCGTCTGGTCTGTTTATCTGCTGCAGGCTTGGCAGGGGGATGCAGGGTGATCAGCATTCATCTCTGGGTCACCAGGTCAAGTGGGTACTAATCAGGAAAAATGTTTGGCTATTAAATGCTCCATTGAGTCCTTTAAATATCACCTGATGTGTCATAAATTTGGATTAGCTGTAGAAAATCAATCTTCTCCATATGCAAATGAGAGATGAAATGAGATTCTCCTTGTGAGCCGTTGCTGTCCCCCAGCACACCAGTTGTTTCAATTTTATTTAACTGGCCTAAATTTCTTTTCCATTTTGCTTCATTGTGCGGCTTGAAGCCCATTATCCCCTAGACCATTTACGGTCAGAGAGTTTTGATGGTGGAGACAGCCTTCAGAAGACTTTTGCTGGTGTCTGTCGGCTTTGTTTCCTCACCTCCCCTTTGTGGACTTAGCTGCCACTGGGATTGAGCCTGGCTGAGCTGGACTTTGCCCTGAGACCCTTGACCCAAAACTGATGTCAGTCTTGATAATGATGTATGTGGTGCACATATATGTGTGCCTGTGCATGTAAATACATATTCTAAGAGTACATTCAGGAAGTTGAAGGCTCCATTAAAATATAAAACACTGTATTTATCTGTCACTCTTCCTGATTCCAGGAAGCTTTGGCAGACTTCTCCAAGCTGGATTGAATTTTTGGGTTTGCAAGAGCAGAAAGCAGGCAAGTTTTACCACTCCCCAAACTGCTCTGTTCCAGCCCATAACATCATTGTAAAATATAATGCAGGGAGGGAAATGGAGCAAAAGCCCTGGCAACTTCCCAAGGGAATAAAATGCCTGCTTTGCGTCCCAGCAGCCGCTGGCTACCCAGAAACTTATTAATGTTCTGCTTTTGTGTTCAGCAAGCTTAAGATAGGATGCGACTAATTAGCCTGCCTGGGAACCAACTGGTGTGGATTGGAATGAGTTGGAATGGAATGATTAATGATAATAAACTCTCTATACTACTTCATAATTTGCTACAAACTTGCAATAAATTGTCTCACTTGATGTTCTCAACAATCATGTGGGGTTGGTAGTATTATTATCCCATTTTACAATATGGTACAGAGAGGTGCCATTAACATAGAAAAAACGTTAAAAATGTTCATGCCTTGGGATCAGTAATTCTGCTAGGAATTACCTTCTGGAAATAATAAGAAATCCAACAATAAAGATATTTATTGATAGATATGTACAAGGAAGTTACTGATAATAGTAATAAACTGAAAACCAGCTGCATGTTCAAATACAAGGAATCACTTGGATAAATGACAGCAACTCAGTATAAGGATATGCTTCATCTCTGAACACTAGATTCTTGAATATAACTTAAAAAAATAAGTTTACTGTAAATCTTCAATTTTAGAAAGGCAGATTGCCTCTTCTAAGTGCAGTGTTATCCCAATTATGTTGCTTCCATGTGTAGATGGATAAGAAGATAGAAGAAATATCCTCAAATATTAGTAATGGTTATATCTGTTCCATGAGACTAATATTGATTTACCCCCTTTTCCCTATTCTCTATATGCATACTTCTCTGGAATATACAACTTTCATAATCAGAAAGTGATGTATAATAATAAATAAAACAATGGTGATACACGAAATTATTTTTTCACGTTCGTTTGTTCATGAGGAGCTAGTGAAAAACTAGAAAACTAAAACAAATGAATGACTTGAAGTGCTTTTGAAGGTCAGAGCCAACATATGCCAAATATAGTTATTTTATCAAAACCATTTTGCTCATTTCTAACTAATTTATCTTTAACAAGATAAACAAGATTTCACAAGGGTCTGGTAATGATCCATCTGTAAAGGCACTGGACGGTTGGTTCATCCCTGCAATTTTCTATACTTATCTTACTTATCCTTCACAGAGAGCTGTCAGTGTTTGGGAAAATGGTTCTGTGAAACTTGGTAAATTGCTAGGTAAAATATTTCCTCGGATCATGGCGTAAAACTCCCCGAGTTATTAGATCTCAGATGGAAGAGGTCAGATAATGTCTCTGGAGATGGTTCCTATTAGGGGAGCTTTGGGTGCTGTAAAGTATGAGGCAGGGGCGGAGGGAAATGGCAGGTTGCAACTACAGAATTCTAAACGGATATTTCGAAGGAATTTCCAAACAAGAGGCAAAGCCCCTGCTTCGATAAGAATGGAGGGAAGCAAATTGATTCTGCAAGGGAAAAGTCTGCTCTTCGTGAGGAGACTTCTAATGGTACCCAAATTCCATTTCTTACCCTTTTTTTGTTGTTAAAATACATGGAAAGCTATAATCTTAGCATTTTTGATTTGGGGGCATTTAAATATTGATGTAAGGAGTTTTTTTTCAAAATTCTTAAACTCATTTGGAATGTGGTGATACACTTTTTACATATAATTCTGTAATTCACCTGGAATGTACTTTCCCTTTTTGACATAATATCTTTAATCCGCTGAGAGTGAATCTTAGTGATTTTATTAATAACCATCCCATTACCATTTATCAGTGCTTGTTATCCACTCTGAATTGTGCTAGAACCTTTCTCAAAGGCTGGCATACATCACTTGCTGTGGACCCCACAACACTCTGCGGATCTGGGAACAGCCTCACAGAGGCTGAGCGGGAAGACAGCCAACAACCTAGACCTTCTGACTCCCAAATCTAAAACACTCTGCTATGATGCCACCTGCATCACAGACCAAATTGTCACATGGGGCATGGTCCCTTCGTGCGATCCGTTTGGCTTCATTGCTCTTCTTGTCCAGTGCTGCATCTTACCACTTAAATACTTTGATAGGACAAGTTCCCCTGCTGAGTCTACCTAATCAAAATTAATCTTGACTATTCTCACCCATACATCCTCCCCCAAATTTTTAAATAATTTTTTGTTTTAATTGTCCAAGTAACACATGTTTATTACTGAATGCTTAGGAAATGCACATAAGAAAGAAAAGAAAAGGGAAAAGAAAAATTAAAATCACTTATAAACCTAACCACCCAGAGATGATTACTGTGATAAAAACTTTCATGTACATCTTGTTTATTTATGATCTGTCTCTCTTCATTAGAATATAATCTCCATGAAGCAGGGATTTTGTCTCTTTTGAGCGTTGTTGCATCCCTCGGATCTATGCAGTGGATGACATGGTCTGCTGCCCAGATCTCAAGTTCAAGGCTGAGATTCTCATCTGCCAAATTGCTCAGAGTGCTGGCTCACAGATCAGCCCTTCTTTAAGAATAACCTTCAGCCAAAGGGAATGTCTCTTCCAAGGTTACAATTCCTCCACAGTGGTAGCCCACATCAGCGACCTATAGGTTTAGGGGCACAAAGGCCCATGCCCCTTACCCCAACTTGGAATGACTCTAAAGGGCCATTCTAGTTGCAGAGCTTGCTGAAAAGACTGGCTAAGACCCATAAAGACGCTGCATCACTTCCCTTTCCTCAGTTCTACCTCCTTAACTCCCCTACTGAGACAGTTTCTGAGAACGCTCCCCAGACTACCTCCTAAGTGCTAACTGCTGCCACACAGCCTCTTTCCAAGGAACATAACCTAAGATAATGTGGAACAGCTCCTGACACATAGTTGGCTTGATTATATATGTTGATGAGTAGGTACAAAACTCTCTAGGGCTTTTCCTTCATTCCCAGTGCATCTCACTCAGCAATGAAACAGAAACACAATTGTCCTCCCTGCCCCCCACCAAAATCAGAAGTCTTCTTCTTTTTTTTTTCCTTCAAATGTGTATTGATCAACACTATTGCAGCTTCTTCCCACCATTGCATCTTCTGTTTCTGGTGGTACTACAGGCCCCACCTATTGCTTGTCAACAGCTCAACAGTGCCTAGACACAAGAACCCAACTTGGCCACCACTTCTAGGCATCTCTGTACCTGACCTCCACTAGTTTCCACAAATCCTAAGGCTTATTATCACTGCATCCTGAAGCCAGAGAACATACAGAGATCCCAGCCCTGCTGAACCTGCATTCCCAGGTCTCTCCCCAGCTTACAGGAGTCCCAGAGGGAAGGGAAGCATGCTCCCACATCAGTGTTTTGTTCAGAGAAGAGTACTCCGTGATAGAAGTGACCGGTCTTTTAAATTTCAGATCTTGAGTACCTTCGCATGGTTTCTTCCTCAGATCATGAATGACCCCACGAGTATGACCATGTTGGAATTAGCAAGGCAGACCTGGAAGTCAACACATGCCCCCACTCTGGTTAAGTTGTCAACTACCGTCCCAATAAAATCTCTCCTGCTTTTATCTGAGGTCACGATACCCAGAAACAGAGTCTGAAATTGGACGTTCTTGGCCAATTAATTTATTGAAGAGCACTCTCGGGGGAAGGGAGGGAAGCAGCACTCAGCAGAGAAGGAGCTAAGCAAGGATGTGGTTTTGGCTGAGTCTGCTTCCCCCTGATTCTAGGGAGAGTACCACTGAGTTGACCCACCTGGGGGTAATGGGGTCCAACCTGTTAAACCTCATGCCAGCTTCCTCCAGGCTGTGAGCTGTCCCCAGGGGAGGAGTGGGAAGTATGACCTTCAGACAAGGCCGCTTTGATCAGCTGGTCTCTGAAGAAAAGGGCAGCTGTGAGGCATTAGTAGCTGACATTCAGATGGCCTCCACAGAGTGATCCCTGTCCTCAGATAAATTTTAATACCTTTGCCTGAAAAAGGAAAATATTAGGCCTCTGTTACATTTCCCCAGACAGCTCCTCTACTCCTGTGTATATTCATAGGTCAGAGAAGCAGATGGAGGTGTTCTGCCCACTTGCCCTCCTATTTATCCCCTTCCCCCAGCAGGGCCCAACCTCTAAATACTCAAGAAACTTATGTTTCCTAAGCCTGGGCTCATAACAGGGGGTGAGCTGGTAAATATTTAGCAACTGGCTCTCCAAGGAGAAAAGCCCTGATTTGTGGCATTTGCCAGTTTCTGTGTGACATACAGCCTCCCATGGCCAATTTCAAGATACCATAGTGATGTCCCTCAGCACGGAGTTGGGGAGAGATAGGCATGAACACACATTTATGTTGTATTTTCACCATGAGACACAATACACATAAATAACCTCAAGAACATCAGAATAATTAAATGTAGTAAGATAAGAAGTGATGAAATATGTGATATCTTTTGTCTTTTTTAATTTTTTAAAAAATGGACGCACCATAAAATTGACAGTTTTGTGAATTTTAACACATGTACAGCATTGTGCAACCATTGTTACAACCAAGATTCGGAAAAACTGGTGTGAGCCAGCTCCAGCATACCTCTGCTTGTGCCCTAACTCACTGAAAATTGTCTTATAGCATGAATGTGCATGTGTGTCTTTTCTCCAAAAAATTTTTTTGTTTATTCTTTCAAGGATGTGCTGAGTGCTAGGGTAAATAATATGTACTGTCTTTATGGAAATAACCATTAATCACATAATCACACAAATAAATATATAATTAAAAACCAATTTTTTTTAAAAAAGGCAAGTGCTATGAAGGAAAAGTGCAAGGAAAAATTCCTAGAAGTGGAATTATTGCGTCAAAGAGCATGCATATTGGCAAGGTATTTGGCATGTGTTGCCAAACTGCCCTCCAGGAAAATCATTCCAACTTACATTTCTATAAACATTGCATAAGCGACGACCATTTCTTCTCATCCTTGTGAAGGCTAGATAGTATCTTTCCCTTTGATAGCCCTTTTCATTTGGGGAGCATAAAAATACCTCTTGGGTTTTTATATTTTACAAGTTGAATTACATTTTTCTTCTTCCTTTTTTGACTTGTCTTTTCATTTCTGAGAAATTTCCGATTAGGTTTTTCATCTTCATCTTACGGCATTGGGAAAGATTTATATCATTTGAAATGGTGAACTTTTTAGTTATTTGTATAATATGCTTTTGAAAATGTGAGGTGAACCCCTCTCAAGAAGTGAAAAAAAAAATGCGCGTTGTCTCTAAGCCTCATCCCAGGTTGCCAGGGGTTCCTCAGTCGCCGTACTGGACTCACCATCTTCATTCTGCAAAAGTTCCATCGGCTTATTCGGTTGTATAATGTGTGCACATCAATTATTAGCTTTCTCTAGATTTAAACTTGCTCATACCTGAGCTGATTAGAACAGATTGCTGGGACCCAGCCTTAGAGGTCCTGATTCATTAGGTCTGGAGCAGGGCCTAAGAATTTGCACCGCTTACTAGTTCCCAGATGACGTTGTTGCTGCTGCTCCAGAGACCACACCTTGAGAATTACGGCTTTAACAGAAGTCTTATACATAAGCATAAGGTCTACCTACAGCAGTGTTCATTGTAGTGTTATTTGTTGAAGCCAAAAAACAGGAAACAACCATGTCTACCAACAGGAGAACAGATAAACATACTGTGATATGCTTTCATGTTGGAAAGAATCGTACCGTAAAACAAATGGACTAGGACTCCATGCAAATTTAGAACCATCATTTTGTTGAACGCCATTTGGGGAGTCCTTTATTAATTCATAATTTCGTGAATTTGTGTTTTCTTTCTTCAGCCTTTGTGGTCAGCATATTTTCTCTTTTATTGTTTTTCTTTTTTTTTTTTTTAAAGCAGCTTTCAGAGGTATTTATCAGCTCTGCTGCTTTTCTGCTTACTAATTAATTAATTTCTGCATTTTATCATCATTAATTTCTTTTTTCCATTTGATGTTCTTTATATAACTTATTGAATGAAATCAGAAGCTCGTTTATTTTCATTCTGTTTATTAGTGACAAAATTCAAGGCTACTGATTTCCCATTGATAAAGCTTCAGGACCTAGTCCACAAATGTTGCTATGTTATATAATTACAGTTTTAATTTTCTTTTCAACCCAAGAGTTATTTAGGAAAGCATTTGTTTTAAATTCCCAACTATACAGAGTTTTTTTTTTATAATTATTTTCAACTTTCATGATATTGTGAACAAAGACTATATATAGGATAACGTGTGTGTGTGTGTGTGTGTGTGTGTGGATTGCTCTATAGGCAATAAAAAAGAATATATATTCTTTATTGAAAGAACACCAGTTCCTTGGATTCTTATTAAATAAACTTTATTAATTTTGTTATTCAAATCTTCTATCAAAGATAATGATTTGTCTAATCTTTCAAAGTTTGGGAGATACTAATTATAGTTTTTCACTGTAAAAATGACAGCTAGGCAAATACATACCTAGATACATAGATACTTTATTTTGACTGTACCTAGCATGATTAAATTGATGAAATTATCATATTGGTCCTTTTCAGTGTAATTTTCATCTATAGTCATATTTTTTCTACACTCAATGTTGTGAGCCCTGGTTTCTTTTCATTTGCATTTGGATGACATGGATGTACTCATTTTTTTAATTGCAAACTTTTTCTTGTACATGACTATGAATATACAATCTACTTCTGACTGAGTTCTTGGGCCATAGCCTACTGGCCTTCTCATGTGCTTCTCCACAAAGCTAGGAAAGTTCTCTTCTCTTCTATCTCCATTCTCTCTCCTCTTTCCCTACCTTTCTTCATGCATTTCTTTAAGATAGCATATAGCTGGGTTTTCTTTGTGGGATCCCTCTGAGAATTTGTACAATTAAATGTGAGTATAACTACTGACATCTCTTGAAGTAGCCTTTCTTGTTGGATCTCATTTTTGTTTACTTCTTTATAGGCCCTGCCAGCCTGTGGGTGCCAAAGAGGGTCAACATTATGGATTGAACTATGTCCCCCTAAAATTCATGTGTTGAAGCTCTAACCCCCAATGTCACTCTATTTGGGGAAAGAGCTTTAAGAAGGTAATGAAGGTTAATTGATGTCATAAGGGTGTAATTCTAATCCAATAGGACTGGTGTCCTTATAAGAAGAAGGAGAGGCATCACAGATTCCCCCCATCCCCTTGTGCACTCACAAAGGAAAGGTCATGTGGGCATAGAGTGAGAAGGTAGTCATCCACAAGCCAAAAGATAGTCCTCAGAAGAAATCAGCTCTGCCAGCATCTTGATCTGGGACTTCTAACCTCCAGAACAATAGAAAATTAATTTCTATTGTTTAAGCCACTCAGTCTGTGTTATTCTGTTAACCAAAACAGATGAATACAGTCACACTAGTATCAACAACCAAAATTTGCTGGTGTTTGATCATACTCGTTTTTTGAAGACCTTAGTTTCCCCTCTAAAGTCCTCCTACCCACCCATGTTTCTGAGAGTCACCAGGAAGCATCACATGGGCTCATTTTCTGTAGGTACTGTATTGCCCTACAATCTCTCCCTGGGGACCACAGTTTCCCACCAGCTGCTGCTTCTCCCCTAGCCTCTAGATGGACACTGCCAGACCCTGGCAGAGACAGGCAAGGTGCTAATCTCTTTTCCATCACTGACCCTGGAGTATGGGAATCCCTAAAATGTCCAGACTTTTGTGTAGTTTGTGGTTATTAACCACTTCATAGAGAACCAACTCAGGACACAGACATGTGAAATCAAATACAATAATAATATAGTATATAATAAACATGAATATGCTTATTTTCTCTTCTAATATAAAAATGGGAAAATAGATGTTTATTTGAAATTATTTATTATGCCGTATTGTTTACTTTTCTGTTACATATTATTAAACCAAACAGTAAGACTTGCTAATAGTGACAATTAGTAGCAATTAATAGTAGCACAAATAAAATAAATATGAATGAGAACATAATAATATTTCTGTATGTTTCTTTCTCTCCTGATAGAGCAAGTTGCTTAAACTATTTTTTAAAAAACAGTTTTTGATTGATATTTAAATTTCACAGGCTATGTTATTGCATGTTCTCAAATGTAAGACATTTTTAGAAAGATCATAACAGCATTGGACTAGTTAAACAGATATTACCTGTATTTAATACAAGATAACAATAAGACATTTCTTTTTGTCCCATGAAAAAATAGGATTTTTAAATTTCTTTCTATTGTTTTCTTTTTCAATAATGTTTCTCTGAACTATCTGCAACCATTATGATATCTTTCTTTTATTTTATGTAGTGGTAAAACTGAATACAATCAAATGCAAAATTTATTTTAACTTGAAGTTCTGCTCTTATCAAACACACATTACATTGATTCTTGGTATCAATGCAATGTGATGTCATCAAGCTAAATATACCCTCAAGTCTCGACATTAAAAAAAAGTCTCAACATAAGTGGTTGACATGAAACACTTAGTATTTTACTAACAACAGGAAGCACGGTTTTAGACTTAACAAGAATTAGCTTCCAGCTCTCCAAAACAAGTCTGTGTTACAAAATGGGTAGACACTTTTGAAGAACTAGAAATTAATTCTTGTAAGTTGTCATTGTCTTTTGTGATAAAAAGTAGCCCTTCGTACACTGTAGAAAGTATGAGAGTTGATAAGATCTGACAGAACCCACACTGCACAATAAGGGGATAATACATCTGTTATCAAAATTTCCCCTTTGGGTGGGGGGGATAGGCAAAATGAGTGAGGGATTGTGGGAGATAGACTTCCATTAGTAGAATGAATAAGTTAAGATGCAGCATAGGGAATATAGACAATGGTATTGTAATAGCATCGCATAGTGACCAATGGTGGCTATACTTAGCATAATGTATAGACTCATCATAAAACCACTGTTGTACACCTGAAACTAACGTAATATTGTGCCTCAACTATGCTTCAATTTCAAAACAGTCCCCTTTGGTTCACCCATAGGGCATGTTCATTGCAATCTCCAGATCAGGAAATGAAACTTCATTCAATTTCATCAAGCACCTAAGGGAATGACAAGATAACATGTGTTTGTGTGTGTCGTATGCCCAAGTCAATTCAGCAGGTGCCTTTTTTCAAGTAAGATTTGTTGCATCATCTGGAAATGAAGAAGCATTTGTTGAGTCTGGAAGCATTTGTCTGTCTCATCCCATATTTGGGAGATTCTGTCTCCATTTGTGTTTTCACATCTCCTTCACCACCATGTGCTCTCCAAAATTCTTTCTACATACTGAGTAGTATGCTATGTTTTGATTTTTTTTTTAACCTCACTTATCCAGACATATGTGCCTTTTTTTTAAATTTTTTTCAGTGTTCCAAGATTCATTGTTTATGCACCACATCCAGTGTTCCATGCAATATGTACCCTCCTTAATACCCACCACCAGGCTCACACAACCCCCCATCCCCTCCCCTCCAAAACCCTCAGTTTGTGTCTCAGAGTCCACAGTCTATCATGGTTTGTCTCCCCCTCCAATTTCCCCCAACTCACTTCTCCTCTCCAACTCCCAATGTCCTCCATGTTATTCCTTATGCTCCACAAGTAAGTAAAACCATATGATAATTGACTCCCTCTGCTTGACTTATTTCAGTGAGGCATAATCTCCTCCAGTCCCATCCATGTTGATAAAAAAGCTGGGTATTCATCCTTTCTGATGGAGGCATGATATTCCATTGTATATATGGACCACATCTTCTTTATACACTCATCTGTTGCAGGGCTTCTCGGTTCTTTCCACAGTTTGGTGACTGTGGCCATTGCTGCTGTGAACATTGGAGTACAGATGGCCCTTCTTTTCACTACATCTGTATCTTTGGGGTAAATACCCAATAGTGTAATTGCAGGGTCATAGGGTAGCTCTATTTTTCATTTCTTAAGGAATCTCCACACTGCTTTCCAAAGTGGCTACACCAAATTGCATCCCCACCAACAGTATAAGAGGGTTCCCCTTTCTCCACATCCTCTCCAACACTTGTTGTTTATTGTCTTGTTGATTTTGGCCATTCTAACTGGTGTAAGGTGGTATCTCAATGTGGTTTTGATTTGAATCTCCCTGATGGCTAGTGATGATGAAGATTTTTTCATGTGTCTGTTAGCCATTTGTATGTGTTCTTTAGAGAAGTGTCTATTTATGTCTTCTGCCCATTATTGACGTGATTATCTGTTTTGTGTGTGTTGAATTTGAGAGTTCTTTATAGATCTTGGATATCAGCCCATTGTCTGTAAGTATCATCTTCTCCCATGCCATGGGTTGCCTTTATGTTTTGTTGACCTTTGCCTTGCAGGGGCTTTTTATCTTGATGAGGAGAGAATACTTACCAGATCATGCTATGGGACAGTATTCAACAACACTAAAACCAAGGAAAGACTCCATAAGAAAATAAAACTACAGACAAATATTCTTCATAGATACAGATGAAATTTCTCCAAACAAGTTAGCAAAACAGAATCAAGCAACATGTAAATATAACAAAGTGAAATTTATCTCAGGAATACAAAGTTGTTTTGATGTCCCAAAATCAAATGATGAAATCAATTAAATATACATTAATAGAATGAAGAACAAAAACCACATGATCATTTTAATAAATACAGAAAAAGCATTTGACAAAAATCCAATACCACTTCATGATTTAAAAAATGAAATTCATGGGGCACCTGGGTGGCTCAGTGGGTTAAGGCCTCTGCCTTCAGTTCAGGTCATGATCCCAGGGTCCTGGGATTGAACCCCGCATAGGGCTCTCTGCTCCGCAGGGAGCCTGCTTCCCCCTCTCTCTCTGCCTGCCTCTCTGCCTACTTGCAATCTCTGTCTGTCAAATAAATAAATAAAATCTTTTTTAAAAAATGAAATTTAGCAAACTAAAAATAGAAAGGAAATTTCTCAACCTGATAAAGGGCATCTTTAAAAACACACAATTAACACCATATGTAAGGGTAAAAGACTGAATTATCTCTTCTTAATATCAGAAACAAGGCAAAGATGTCCACTCTTGCCACTTCTACTCAATAGTGTATTGTAGGTTCCAGCTAGGGCAATTAGGCAAGAAAATGAAATAAATGTCTCTAGATTAGAAAGAAAGAGGCTAAGTTATTTCTGTTTGTAAATGACATTATGTTGTATTTAGAAAATCACAAGAGGGGTGCCCAGGTGGCTCAGTTGTTAAAGCATCTGCCTTCCACTCCAGTCATGATCCCAAGGTCCTGGGATAGAGCCCTGCATAGGGCTCTCTGCTCAACAGGGTGCCCACTTCTCCCTCTTCCTCTGCCGTTCCCCCTGCTTGTGCTCTCTCATTCTGTCAAATAAATAAATAAGATCTTAAAAAAAAAATCACAAGAAATCCATAAAAAAAAACCCTACTACTAGTACTAATAAAAAAGTTCAGCCAGATTGCAGGATATAAGATCAATATATAAAAATCAATTGTATTTGTATACACTTGCAATAAGAAATCTGAAAATGAAGTTAAGAATACAATTTTATTTGTAGTAGCATCAAAATGGATAATACTTTGGAATAAATTTAATAAAGGAAATGCAAGATTAGTTCACCAAAAGCTACATAAAGTATTGTCAAAAGAACTTAAAGATCTAAATATGCATCCGCATTCATGGGTCAAAAGACTTAACATTTTTACTATGGCAATACTCCCCAAATTGATCTGCAGATTTAGTGTAATCCTTACAAGAAATACCAAATGACTTTTTGTAGAAATTGACAAGAAAATTCGAAAATTTATATGTAATGGATTTATAAGGAATGGATTCATAATAACTAAGACAGTCTTGAATAGAAAGAACAAAGGCACAGAACTTAGCCAGAACTTACCCACACAGAACTTACCCACTCAGATTTCAAAATTTAAGTTTGAAATTTATGGCTTTATGTTACTATAAAGCTATAGTAATTAAGACATACTGGTACTGCTATAAGAATAGGCATATGAATCAATGGAATAGAAGTTAGAGTCTATAAATGAACCTTACGTTTACAGTCAATTGATTATAAACAGGAGTGTGAAGACAATTCAACAAGACAAAGAACAGTTTTTTCAACAAATGGGGCTGGAGCAGCTGGAATCCACATCAAAACAGGAAATTGGACTTCTATCTCACACCACATACAAAATTAACTCAAAATGTATCATAGACCTTCATGTAAGAGTTAAAACTATAAAACTCTTACAAGAAAAATCAGCAGTAAATCTTTATGACCTGAGTTAGACCGTGGTTTATTAAGTATGACACCAAAATCACAAAATAACAAAGAAAAGATAGATCAGACTTTGTCAATATTAAAATTTTTTCATCAAAAAAATTAAAAAAGACAATCTGCGGAATGAGAAAAAGTATTTGCAAATCATCTATCTGATAAGATATTTATGTCCAAAAATAGTTAAAGACTATTTACAATTCAACAATAAAAAGACAACCCAATTGACAATCAGGCAAAGGATCTCGATAGACATTTCTCCAAAGATCTACAAATGGCTCATAAACCCAAGAAAAGATGCTCAACACAATTATCATATGATGTCTCTTATATGAGGAATTTGAGAGGCAGGGCAGGGAGCTTTGGAGGGCAGGGAGGGAAAAAATGAAACAAGATGGGATCAGGAGGGAGGCAAACCATAAGAGACTCTTAATCTCAGGAAACAAACTGAGGGTTGCTGGGGGGTGGAGGGGGTGGGATGGGGTGGCTGGGCGATAGACATTGGGGAGAGTATGTGCTATGGTGAGTGCTGTGAAATGTGTAAGACTGATGATTCACAGACCTGTACCCCTGGGGCAAATAATACATTATATGTTAATTTTCAAAAAAAAGATGCTCAATGCTATAGCCATCAGGGAAATGCCAATTAAAACCACACAGATACCACCTCACACCCACTGGGATAGCTATAATCAAAAAGTCAAAAAATAACAAGTGTCAGCAACAATGGGGAGAAACTGAAACCCTCATACATACTGATAGGGATGTAAAATGCTGCAACTATTTGAAAAACATTCTGGTATTCCCTTAAGAGGTAAAATTCCCAGCAATTGCTCTCATAGGTATACACAAGAGAAATGAAAACACATGTCCACACCAAGACTTGTACGCAAAGAGCAGCATGCACAGCAGCATTATTCACAATAGCCAAAAAGTCGAAGCAGCTTAAATGTCCCTCAGATAATGAATGATGAAATACAATGCGGTATTTCCATACAATAGGATAATTCAGTATAAGAAGCGACATATTGATAAATGCTAGAAAACTGATGAACTTTGAAAACCATTACGCTAAGTGAAATAAGGCAATTGCAAAAGTCACATAGTGTATGATCCTATTTATACGAAGTGTCGAAAATAAGCAAATCCATGGAGACAGAAGGTAGTTGAGCGTTTGCCTATGGTTTTGGGGGTAGGAGGAGAGTGGCTGCTAATGAGTAAGGGTTTTCTTCAGGGACTTTGAAAGTGTTCCAAAATTAGATTGTGGTGATGGCTACACAACTCTATAAATAAGCCAAAAGCATTGAATTGCACACTTTAAACAGGTCAATTTTATGGTATGTTAATTATATCTCCATAAAGTTGTTGAAAATAAACCTAACACTATCACTATCCAATCCCCAAGAGTTAACCCGCAGGCAAATTAAAGACAAACTGTTAATGCTTACAGCTGCAATGCACCTAAATTGCATACTTAAGTCCCTTCACTAGGAGAGGTGCAACAGTAAATTTCCTCTTACTGTGAACAGCAAATCATGGCAGTGAGCACCAGCATTCAGAAGAAAAATACCAACATCAACTACAGAAAGGTATATCCTCTTGACAAGAAATACAACGTTGCTTTCAGTCCCTATTTTGGGGGCCTCCATATAGAGTGCATTTTTCCTTCAACCTTTACATCCATTGCCAAAATCAGGCCATTTCATGTTTTAGCAAGGGGTTTCCTGAGAAACCAGAACAGTTGGTTTCTGGTTGGTTGGTCACTCAATCCATGGAGAAGTGAGGCAGAAAAAGATCTTTCTTTTCCATGCCAGCCTCTGTGTCAGGGCATCAAATTGGACTGCTTAGACCCTACTATCCTGCAGAATTTTTATTGCTAAGGTATCTCATCTTCTTTGTTGTTCTTATGAATGAGACTTTTTAAAAAAATATTATCTCTGGGGGCCTGGGTGGCTCAGTGGGTTAAAGCCTCTGCCTTCAGCTCAAGTCATGATCCCAGGATCCTGGGATCGAGCCCCGCATTGGGCTCTCTGCTTAGCAGGGAGCCTGCTTCCTCCTTCTCTCTCTCTGCCTGCCTCTCAGCCTAATTGTAATCTCTGCCTGTCAAATAAATAAATAAAATCTTTAAAAAAAATTATCTCTCATTATTTGTGAATAGAAAGGCTAATGACTTCATATATTTTCTAACTGCTTTACTAAGTTTTCTTATTATACTTAATAGCTTTTCAGTTGATTTTTCTGGGTCACCCCGTTCCCCTCCCCCATCCGTTGTTTAGTCCTTTAATTATAAACTGCTTTATTTGCAAAAGCTGAAACTTCCAGAAAACCAAAGCAGTCGATTCAGAAGGCCCATCTGATCACTTGCTTTAATGGCAATACCGCTATGAAGTTTTTCACTATGAACCTGACTATCAAACTTTGGGATGGAGACAACCTTCTCATGTCAAGGAGTGTCTATATATTTCTATTTTATCCAGAGATCTCATCAGGAATGAATATTGAATTTTTTTTCAGATGATGTTTCTGAATCCTTGAGATAACCATTTTTCTCCTCTGATCTGTTATCAGGGTGAATTATGCTGATGACTTCCTAACACTCTACCATTGTCCCTAGCTTTACTAAAAATGGATCTCACTGAGTCTTCGTTCATAATTTTGCTAATATATTGCTCAGACTGATTGCTAATTTTTATTACGACTCTTACATCATTGTTCATAAATGATCTTGGGTGTCTTCCTTGTTCTCTGATTCAAGTACCCATGTTATTTTGGCTTTCTGCGGAAACACTTCTCTTACTATGCTTGGAGACAATTTAAGTTTCAGATATCTACCTTTCTGAACATTTGAATTCACTTACATGAGAAACCATCTGGGCCTGGTGATCAGGGGTTGAGGAATTCTTAATTTCCTCTCTGATTATTGGTCTGTTTAGAATTCTTATCTCTTCTAGAGTAAATTTTGGTAATTTCTACATTTCCTCAACAATTGAGCATCTCATCCAGGTTTATTTCCTGAAACTTTTTTTTAAGGGAAATGTTTATTTATTTGTTTGTTTGTTTGCTTATTTATTTAAGAAGAGCTAGAGAGAGTATGGGGAAGGGCAGAGGGACAAGCAGACTCCAACTGAGCAGGGGATCTGATGTGGGACTCAATCCCAGGACGTTGGGATCATGACCTGAACTGAAGGCAGACATTTAACCAACTGAGCCACCCAGTTGCCCTCCCTGAAACTTTTTAAATTTCCTTTGTATCTCTTGTTAATTCTTCTAATTTTTACTTTTACTTATTTCCAGTACAAGTGGCTTTGTCAAAAAAAAAGCAGATTTTTAAATTTATTGATCCCTTCTCCTGCTTTGCAATTTATTAATTTCTGCTTTCCATTTTTTACCATTGATTTTTCCCCCTAAATTCCTGAATGCCTGTTAAAAAGTTTTTTTCACTTGCAGTTTCTTATCACATATGTCCATATGCAATCAGCTCTGGCCATCTTCCAAAAATCTTGAAATATTGTATTTTATTGTTACTAATATTACTTTTTAGTTATTATTCCTAATTTCTAGAATTTGCAATTACTAATCTCTAGAATTTGCAGTTTCAACTCCAATTTTCTCATTGACCCAAAAGTTATCTAAGAGGACGACTAAGAGTTTTTTCCCTATGATCAAATAATTGAATTCCACTAATAAATATGATGTTGGTTATTGGTTTATAATAAATATTATCCATTATGCTACATGTGTTTGCCAAGATCCTCGCAGTAAGCAGATGGCACACTGGAAAAAAAAATGAGTAAATGGAATTGAATGAGGAAACTAAGCATGGAGGTAGGGGCTGTTGAAGGAACCACCAAAAAAAGATGATCAGGTGCCCCGGAACCAGCAGCAGTGGGAAGACATTACTAGCTCTCAGCCTAAGGGATGGGGGAGGGAAACATAGCACTGTGGTTGGGGAGGAACATAGCCACTCCCAGAACCACAGAGGAGTAGACAGGAATGCAGAGAATAGTTCTTCTAACTTCTTTCTCTACCTGCCAGTCTTCTGTGGACATGATACAAAGGCGGAGCTCCCTAATCCCCACCCCTCTGGAGCCCAAGAGATGCACTCTACAGAGCCAGAGAAGGACACAGGATAGGAAAGAAAGGAGAAGGGGGCAAAAAGTGGGAATAACCAGCATCTCAAGAAAGTATCTTTCTGCTCACATTTACACATCAGGAATAGATAGAATTTCCGTTAATGCTCTGTGGTCTGCTAATGTGATGAATTATAGTTAAAGTTTATCTGATTTCAAAGCATCCTCACATTCCCAGAACCCTTGATGCATATTCTTTTCACTATACTTTTGAGTTGTTACCTCTCTATTTAGAATTTTTACATCTATACAATAAATGAGATTGGTCCACGATTTTCTTTCTTAAACCGTGATCATCATAGTTTAGTATCAGGGTGACGCTTGCCTTGTGAAACGAATCAGAGGAGCTTTTCACATTTTTAAGTTCTGGAGTAATTTACATAGCAAAGGAATTGTGTATTTGGTAAAAGTTTCTTAAAAATTATTCAGTCATTTCCTATCAATAATCAAAAATTATTCAGTCATTTCCTTCTTTCAGATGATTCTTGGATAAATTTTTAGAGTCTTCCCTAATTATTGATCTGAATTGGTTTTCCACTCTTTGATTCAATTCTGGCTATTTCTAATTTCCTAAAAAATGGTGCTCTCATGGAGAGATTTATTTTCTCCTACTAGGTCATGTTTTATTTCCCCCAACTTTGGGGGTTATGAGGTCTTGCTAAAGGACCTTTGCATCTCCTGGGGATGCCCACAGGATTGCTGGGACTGTAGTGAAGAGAGGTCCTCAAAGGTTGGTTAAAATAGCTAAAACTCTTTAGAGGGGGTTCGTCTCACAGGCAGGATCGTCCAGGTTTCTCTGCAGCTGTTGACAAATGCCGCACCCCGTGGAGCTGACCACAGGAGAATGTGCTTGAGGTGACTGTTCAGAGTGATTCACCAGGCAGTTGTATGACCTTAGCACCTGTCTTCCCTGGAAACAAACCTTTCCAAGCTGTGGCTGTGATTTCACCCTCTGGCTTAGCAAAAGCAACAAGGACGTGCATGTGAGCGAAAGAAGGAAGGGTGGGAGGGAACTTCCATACCAGTGACCCTGCTCTAGGGATGTGCCTTCCTCCTGGCTTTGGATCTGCCACTTTGGATATGTCATTGTGTCTAACCTCACTGGGCTTCAGTTGCCTAATCAGAGAAATGACAGGCTCTGAGGCCATCACAGATTTATGATTCTATTAACAGATCCCCCCAGGAGTAAGCCTAGCATAAACAGGTTCATGTCACATCTCCAGTGCATTCTCTTTCTCTCTCTCTCTAATAAGAAATGGATGCTCCTGGCTAAGTAACAGTGTTTGAAATCTGCTTCGGGGAGGCAGGGGTGGGTACCAAAGGATCCTTCTGTTCTCCGTTTATCTCCCCTCCAGCCTGCCTTGCCCTCAAAGATCTCACATGCTGGATTTAAGGCATCAACAGCCTGAGGGAGAACACTGTCCTGGAAAAGCAATCTTTTGAGTACAAAACGTCTTTGGGTACACTAATGCAACCATTTAGCAAGGTTCTGGGGCCACAGGAGGTACCGATGGGGAAGGAGAGATCTAGTGTCTGGAATGTTGTGGGAGAAGGCCAGCTTGGAATGACAACCACAGTTGCAAGAGATAGGTGGGGAAGGATGCAATTAGCAGGCAGGAGACAACAGTGGTGGCTTTGGGGACCCTGGAGGTGGAGGTGGAATACAACACAAATTAGCCTGCAGGAGTTTGAGAAATGAGGAGCATGGAAAACTCTGACAATGTTAGCATGAACAGCATGGTCTTTGGACACGAGCCAAGGTGGGTTTCCATCCCAGTTCTGTGACTCACTACTGAGTTACTAAACTTCCGTGAGCCTCTTTCTTCTTCTGCAAAATGGGAATAATCATGGCTATGATTAGGGACAATGGGAGAGTTAGGTGAGATAATGCTTAAAAAGTACTTCAACACAATGTCTGGTGTGAATGAGGATTCAATCTATATGTCTATTATTATAGTAATTCATAGCTTTGCCACCATCCTTCTCTAGAAGCCATTTTAATTAATATAACTAATCACATTTTTGCGCTCTTGCCAAGAACCATGCTGGTCACTCTTGGGTTGCAAGGAAGAATGCGGCATATTCTCTGCCCTCTGATAGCATCCTGTCCCGTACAAAAAGATTTGTACACAACCCAGTGAAATACAAAGGAAAGCATGCTTAAGAAACAGACAGAAGTCCCCCCCAGCCCAGTACCATGTACCAGTCGCTGTCAAGATTGACTTTTTAAACCTCACCATAACCCCATGAGATGGGAGTTCTTGCCATCCCCATTTTACAGACAAAGAAACTGGGGCACAAGAGGTGAAGAACGTGTCCAGGGTCACGTAGCAAAAATCTGACCCCATGCTGTCCTCTCTGGAGCTGCCAGATCTGCCTCTCTCAATGGGAAAACTAGAGGTTAAGTGCCCATGCCACAACTGCTTTTCCATTCTCTCACACAGCTACTTTTCCAAGAAAGAACTATTTCAGAAGGTGAAGAACTCTGGGTGAACTTTCCAGGCTGAGGAAAGAGCTGGGGCATAAGCATGGGATCTGAAGTACTATGTTCTACAAAGAGTGTGAGGATTCTCTCAGCTAAAGAGCAGATGAAATTAGTTAATAAATGACAGTGACTTGGCTTCCCACAATGACACATCTCAAACCTCAGGAAAGGAAGAAGCCAGAACGGCAACACTTAATCCACTTTAGACGTAAGGGGAGGCAAAGAGATGCCATTCCAGCATGAGGGGCTCCCCTCTCCCCTTCACACAGAGCCCCAGGAGACAGAAAGCCAAACTCTGCTCTAAACCTGTTGCTCTCCTCAAGCTCTCTACCTCTGCAGATGACCCATCATTCAGCCTCTTCCTGGCCAGAAACCCAGGAGTTGTCTTCAATTCATTCTTCTCCTTCCTTCCTAAGTCTATTTCCTAGATATTTAAAAGAAAATGTTTTATTTATTTTTTTTTATTAATTTTTTATTTTTTATAAACATATATTTTTATCCCCAGGAGTACAGGTCTGTGAATCACCAGGTTTACACACTTCACAGCACTCACCAAAGCACATACCCTCCCCAATGTCCATAATCCCACCCCCTTCTCCCAAACCCCCTCCCCCCATCAACCCTCAGTTTGTTTTGTGAGATTAAGAGTCACTTATGGTTTGTCTCCCTCCCAATCCCATCTTGTTTCATAGAGCGTATCATGCTTAGCGAAATAAGTCAAGCAGAGAAAGACAACTATCATATGATCTCCCTGATATGAGGAAGTGGTGATGCAACATGGGGGCTTAAGTGGGTAGGAGAAGAAAATGTTTTAATTTTGCAACTGCCTCCTGTATTAGTCTGGCTCCTTAAGAAGCTGATACCAAGCATTTCAATGAAGAAGGATGTCTGTAAGAGGAAATGTGAAAGAAGCCCAGGAAGGTTGGGAGAGCCGTCAGACCAAGATGCAGTCTGACCCTGAGTGAGGGAGAAGGGAAGGAAGCCCTGGTGGAAGTGTCCCACCCTATTCTGTAGTGTAAGGAAGCTTCCACAAAGCCATTATTGGGCATTCAGGGTCTCTCAGAATACTCCTATGTATTTGTTATTGCTGCCTCAATAGTTGGTGGAGAACAGTCCATGGAAAGCATGGGTCAACACAAGCATGGATTTCTAAACCCTGGAGCCAGGCCCATGGTCAGTTATGTTCCCTGTAATTGGAGATTCATGAGCTCTTCAGCAACTCTACCATCCCTGGCCTAGTTCAGATCCTTCCATTCCCCAGAGGATTGCAGCAGACCCCCAGCTGGTCTCCCCTGTACTAATCTTTATCCTCCCACCCTGCCCCACATCCCCCTCCCTTGCCCAACTCTTTTCCACACCACAGTCAGAAAGACCTTTCTAGAACACAAATCTCACATGCCAGGCCTCTGCTTAGGGCCTTCAATAATGATTCTGCCAATTCCCTTGAAATCTATAAGTGGTGCTCTTGCTTTGAATAAGAGATTGATTGAACATGCATTATTCCCACACTCAGACCTCTGCGTGAGGTAAAACTCTATGGAGACTAAAAATACAATCCAACCTAGACATTTAGGCATCACTTTTGCTGAAAGTCAGAGAACCTTTTGTTGATCTTGTTGGAGAATTAAAACCTTTGTAAAATATGACTTTGCTAGGCTTATCACCAGCTGCTTATTAATGATATTACAGGAAAACACAATCAAACTCAAGGAACTGCATTTGGAGTTCTTCTTCTGGAGATTTGACAGCCTTGGGATTTTTTAGAATCTTAGGGATACATTGCCATCTAGGATTCAGGGGTGGTACCATCTTTTGAAAATGGTATTAATTGATCCACCTAATCATGAGGCAAACCAATAATTAGCCATGGAAAGACTAGAGGAAGCTCTTGCCACAAAATATGAGATGGGCTATGTGGCTCCCATTATTCACTCCTTAACAACACAGTGCAAACATGTGCTTTCATCTCATTGTTTTGGATCTTCTGGAGAGCCCTGCCTAATACACAAGCCAAGGAGTTTCCCTGGGCTTTCTCTCAGACCTATAGCTGGGGAGAAGGGAAAGATAAACCCAAGAGAAACAGACCCACAAAGGGATAGTTTGTGTCACACTAGGGCCCACACCCAATCTGCCTACACTCACATACTGGGGTTGTGCCAGGACAGAGGGACCCTCCCAAGTAGGCATTAACAGTGAAGTGATTGCACCCCAGAGTTCTGTGGTCTCTTTGATACTAGATCCACCTTATGCAGATGTCCAGAGTCACCAAGATGTCCTGTGCTGTATATTTTCCATTTGACCCTTTAGCTCCAATCCCCTCCTGTCTGTACCAGCCCCAAGACGCTGATCATTTTAAACTAGCTTGACAGGATCTCTCTCCTCCAGGATGCGTTGGGTTCAGCCTCTCACACAAAGGTCATTGCTCTTCAGGCAGCCCTCCACATGGAATTTCTATGTCTCTGGGTTCTGGAACCACTCCTTCTTCTTGCTCCTTTAGGGGTTGTTCCAACTCCAGAGTACCTCCCATCATCTTTTGCGGTCTCCTGAGACTATCTGCACCTTTGTCAATAATATCTTTTTGAAACTCTTTTCAAATTCAGTTTAAACATGTCATCTTTTCTCTGACAAGACTCTAGTTGATGCACCACCTTCATTAGGGTTGACAGATTAAACAAAACAAAACAAAAATACAAAAATACAGGATGCATCACTGAATTTCAGATACCTAACAATTTTTTTTAATTTTTTATTTTTTATAAACATATATTTTTATCCCCAGGGGTACAGGTCTGTGAATCACCAGGTTTACACACTTCACAGCACTCACCAAAGCACATACCCTCCCCAATGTCCATAATCCCACCCCCTTCTCCCAAACTCCCTCCCCCCAGCAACCCTCAGTTTGTTTTGTGAGATTAAGAGTCACTTATGGTTTGTCTCCCTCCCAATCCCATCTTGTTTCATTGATTCTTCTCCTACCCCCTTAAGCCCCCATGTTGCATCACCACTTCCTCATATCAGGGAGATCATATGATAGCTGTCTTTCTCTGCTTGACTTATTTTGCTAAGCATGATACGCTCTAGTTTCATCCATGTTGTCGCAAATGGCAAGATTTCATTTCTTTTGATGGCTGCATAGTATTCCATTGTGTATATTTACCACATCTTCTTGATCCATTCATCTGTTGATGGGCATCTAGGTTCTTTCCATAGTTTGGCTATTGTGGACATTGCTGCTATGAACATTCGGGTGCACGTGCCCCTTTGGATCACTACGTTTATATCTTTAGGGTAAATACCCAGTAGTGCAATTGCTGGGTCATAGGGCAGTTCTATTTTCAACATTTTGAGGAACCTCCATGCTGTTTTCCAGAGTGGCTGCACCAGCTTGCATTCCCACCAACAGTGTAGGAGGGTTCCCCTTTCTCCGCATCCTCGCCAGCATCTGTCATTTCCTGACTTGTTGATTTTAGCCATTCTGACTGGTGCGAGGTGATATCTCATTGTGGTTTTGATTTGTATTTCCCTGATGCTGAGTGATATGGAGCACTTTTTCATGTGTCTGTTGACCATCTGGATGTCTTCTTTGCAGAAATGTCTGTTCATGTCCTCTGCCCATTTCTTGATTAGATTATTTGTTCTTTGGGTGTTGAGTTTGCTAAATTCTTTATAGATTTTGGATACTAGTCCTTTATCTGATATGTCATTTGCAAATATCTTCTCCCATTCTGTCAGTTGTCTTTTGATTTTGTTAACTGTTTCCTTTGCTGTGCAAAAGCTTTTGATCTTGATGAAATCCCAATAGTTCATTTTTGCCCTTGCTTCCCTTGCCTTTGGCGATGTTCCTAGGAAGATGTTGCTGTGGCTGAAGTTGAAGAGGTTGCTGCCTGTGTTCTCCTCAAGGATTTTGATGGATTCCTTTCTCACATTGAGGTCCTTCATCCATTTAGAGTCTATTTTCGTGTGTGGTATAAGGAAACGGTCCAATTTCATTTTTCTGCATATGGCTGTCCAATTTTCCCAGCACCATTTATTGAAGAGGCTGTCTTTTTTCCATTGGACATTCTTTCCTGCTTTGTTGAAGATTAGTTGACCATAGAGTTGAGGGTCTATTTCTGGGCTCTCTATTCTGTTCCATTGATCTATGTGTCTGTTTTTGTGCCAGTACCATGCTGTCTTGATGATAACAGCTTTGTAATAGAGCTTGAAGTCCAGAATTTTGATGCCACCAACTTTGGCTTAACAGGCAATTCTAGTCTTTACCACCAACTATGAAAATATCTTGGGGATTCTGGTGAACTTCAGTGGATCCCTTAAAGAAACAAGGCTAATAACATTCTTAGAATATTAATACTCATGACATCTTATCGGGTCCTAATTTGTAGGTCTGGCCTCTGAATCGTGTGTGTATATATGGAAAAAGAGAACAAAGGAAAATAATGGGCCTGGAAAGGAAGGATGGGGCCGGTTTACCGCGAGCTTAAATCCAATAAAGACAACCTGGAGTTACCACTCTTTGACTGTCTCAAACCCTAGTATACTCAATAAAAGTTTGGATCCTCCACATTATCTAGATTTTCTTACATATCTTTTATGGTTGAATCTGATGAATTTGGTTCTCCAAGTTTGCTTTGTCTTTTCAAAAAATCTCCTGAGATTTATATCAAAGGATACAATTGGACTCTGGGAATCTTATTAGTCCTACTAACCTTAAGTCATATTTGGATATTATTTCATGTTCAATTTGTAGAACAGATTCTTGATAATAAGATGAGATAAAAAGATACAGTCTAATTCCTCTTTTTCTTATAGTTTTCTTGCAAAGACAAACAGAAAGAAAAAAAAAGAAGAAGGCAAATATAAGGAGTTTTGAAAGCTCAAATTAAGTGTGCTGGAAAAAATTGAAAAGTTGTGGCTCTAGTAATCTATGGTGGAAAAAAATAGAAATATTATGTAATCACCAAATAAATTATTATTTTTCACAGCCTCCAGCTATTATAATTTCACTGGATACCTTATAAGCAATTATTGTTCTGGGAGATATTCCAAGGCTTATTCCGGGATTTCACAAGTTGACACAAGTCTGAAAAGTGTTTGATGAAGTATTATTGTAACTGCCTTTTCAGTCTTTGACCAGGGTAGGAAACGGTGTGGGTGTGTGGGAAAAGGGAAAGTGGCTGTCACGTGGGCAACAAGCATAAACAGCTCTTTGTGCTTTTTGAGTTGGAATTAAAAAGAAAACAACTTAATTTTCTTGCCTTCCATGGGTCTGAAACAGAGACTTCATGAATGGTTTTCAGCAGTGACTTCTGGTTTCATTGTGGGTGGCGGCAGACACCATAGACAGTCCCTCTTAAGCCAAAGCCTAGAAATGACAGAAGATGGAAGAATAGGTTCCATATCTATATAAACACTCTCAAAAATAAAAAGAGGAGCTCTCGATGGACAAAAAGTTGTGAGAAACTCATAACAATGGAAAGCGGAGAGGATCCTATTGAACAGGAAGAGACAATGAGGAGCATGTGAGACAGTGTGGCCGAGGAAAAGGAGTCCAGCAATGAGGACCGTGTGCTGGAGTTCAGGAGCTAGAAGGAGCCTGGGGCAACCAATAGCATCACTAGTTGGGGTCCTAAAGGAGCAACCATGTAGTGTACACCTGGCACCCCTCATCATCAGGCATGTCAGTCCTGCCTGAAGAGTGAGTATAGTGTCTCAGAGCAGACAGACTGCCAGGCCTTCGTCACCAGAGGCAGCCACACAGCTCTTGTGAGATGTATGATTATCTGGCATCTACTGCAAAGCACCCAGAGGTTCTCCCTGGGGAGCGCCTCAACGAGTGGACACTGATTTGTCTGTGAAGTCTACCTTCTCCTAATAATCTTGAATCTCTATCAAAATTCCTTCTGTGTGCCTCCTGGCTTTGTGCAGTCTAGGTCAAGGGCATTCAAAACAATGTTAACCAAACCCAGGCTAAGGACAGAGCCTGTTGGTAATCCACTAACAACCAACATTTCTCTGGGTAAATATAGAGGCATGAATCAGCCCATTCTGAGCAAAGGTCAAATCAGCTGCAGATGCACCTCACTTGTAAATGTTTTTGCTTAACCCACTAACTAGCTGTGTGAACTTGAACGAGTCACTCAGTCACTCAGAGCTTCAATGTCTTCTTCCACTGTTACAGGATTTATGTGGGAACCAAATAGGAGAACATGCCTTGCACAGTGATTAGATCACAGAAAGCATTCAATAAATGTTTGGTTGTTGTTTTGGGATTTGTTTGTTTATTTTCAGCATTTGTGGTAGCCAAGAGTTTTCCTGGCATTGAGTCTTTCTGAGGTCCTCTTAGCCTTTATCTTATTTTCATCATAGTCCTTGACTGTGCCCCCTTTTCTTTAGAGGACAATTTATCTGAGATCGTCATTACTAGCACATTCCTCTCTGGAAATGCCTTCTTCTTGGATTGTTATAAATCTGTTTGTAAAGTCCCCATTTTGTCTTATGTCATATCACCATTCAGATATTCTAGCCACAGGATGGTGCCTATTTTTGGGTGGCATTTTACAAGTCTGCCTTCTGATGTCTAGAACCCATTTTTTTTTTTTACCCTCCCCAATACTTCACTGATGAATCCCAGTATAAAATGGTCACTTTATACAAAGCCTTTATCTCTTTCATTTTGCCAGCTAGCTTATTGGTGGTGGTCAGACCCATTTCAGAATAATTTTTCTCCCCTCACAGCCTTCCCTGGCTTGCTGGGAGTTGAAGTTTTCAGCAGGGCACATTCGGAATGTACTATGCTTTCAGCAAAAATGGGGCTTGCAGCAGAAATCTGGAGAGCTGACACTTCAGCCCAGCCCTGTCACTAAAACCCCTGACGTGAAATAGATTGTACCTCCCAGCTTCTAGCCTCCCTGGAATAGCCTCCACTGAGCTTCTCCACTTGAATCTGTTTCTGGGCCACCCTATTCTGCAGAGCAACTCTGGTGCCATTCTTTTGAACATGGCACCCTTCTGCTTGTATTTCAGATAAGTTATTTACCAGGTCCGAGTGTGCTTTGAGTCTATTGTTCCCTTTTCATGTTAAATTCTTGGTGACTTTGATTTTATTCTTCCCTCCCTCTGTCAAGACTCATTAAGATCCCTCTTTATTCGGAAGCCTGGGTGGCTCAGTTGGTTAAGCAGCTGCCTTTGGCTCAGGTCGTGATCCCAGCGTCCTGGGATCGAGTCCCACATCGCACTCCTTGCTCAGCAGGGAGCCTGCTCCTCCCTCTGCCTCTGTCTGCCATTCTGTCTGCCTGTGCTCGCTCTCTCCCCCTCTCTCTCTCTGATAAATAAAATCTTAAAAAAAAAAAAAAAAAACACCTCTTTATCAAGAAAGCAAGTCATATGAAACCTTTCTGCTTTTCTTCACAAAGTGCCTTCCATCCCTAGCCAGGAAACCTCCACCTTGCTATCAAAGGCCACAGTCCAGGAAAAATTACCTTCTCCTTGCTGATGTAGAGCCAGTTTTTCACGCCCCACCCCCTCCTCTTGTTCCTTAAGTCCAACAGTGAAAACAGAAATGAAAATGCTGAGTCTTCAACCTTGCCATTTTTTAGACTCCAAGGGACAGACCACATGAAACCTGAGAAGAACCATGAGAGTGAATCTTCAGAATGGGGGCAGACTCTTTTTGGCATTAAATCCCATTAAATCATACCTAGCAGACCTTTGGGGCCACCATATTGCCTCCACACTCACCATTGTCCTACTGATGGCTTTTTACTGGGAGCAATTGCAACACTTTCCCTGAGGACTTTGATCAGTCCATGTGGCAGCAAGCTAAAAGTTCTTGGAACCCCCAAGGGGAGCCATTAGCCAACAACAAACCCCAGTTTCCCTGCTCTTCAGACAGAACTTTTCTGAGGCCTGCTCCACACTGTTACCCAAAGATCCCAAGACAGACTCACCCCCAATTGCCCCCAAGAGTACTTGCTCAGAAAGAATAACTTTATTTGCCTCCCTGTCTTACTTCTCCACTTCTTTACATTTCCAAATTAATGACTTGCTTTCAATTCAGTTTCAGAGTTTGCCTTTGGGAACCCAGCCAAAGATAGGAGCCCACTTCTGACATGTCCTAACATCTGCCTTGGTGCACACTAAGCAAGTTTAAACAGATGTATACCCTGTTAGTTTCCTATTGCTGATATAACAAATCACCATAAACTTACTGACTGAGAACAGCACAAATTTTTTTATCTTATAGTTTTGTAGGTCTGAGACTTCACTGGGCTGAACACAAGGTATTGGCAAGGCTATGTTCCTTTTGGAGGCTCTAGGGGAAGAATTCCTTTACTTGACTTTTCCAGCTTCCAGAAGTTGCTGCATTCCTTGGCTCATGGACCCTTCTTCGGTCAGCAAAGCTACCATCATAGCATGTTCAAATCTCTTTCTCTCTGTGTGTCTCTCTGTCTCTGCTTCTCTCCCTCCCTCCTCTTCTCCGAAAATCTTGCCTGCTTTTCATAAGGCCCCTTGTCGTTACGTTGGGCCCATCCAGATAATCCAGGATAATCGATCGTTTCATCTCAAGATCCCTAACTTAATCACACCTGTGAAGTCTCTTTACATATAAGGTGTCATATTTGTAGATTTGGGGAATTAGGACATGGATATCTTTGGAGGCCATTAACTTGTTTATCGCAGATATTCAAAGGTCCAAATTACAATTCTGAATCAGGAACTATTGCCATATGGTCCATGTGAAATGGAAGACACATGAATGAGTTTGACACAGAAAGGGAGTTTCAATTAGGCCTTCTTAGATGGACAACCCTCCTTCTACCCGAAAAAAAAATGTATTTAAATCTTGTCTTTCTAGACTTTCAGGGATGGATGGATGGATGGATGGATGGATGGATGGAAAGAAAGAAAGAGAGGGAGGGAGAAAAAGAAAGAAAGAAAGAAAGAAAGAACCAACCTTGAAGATGATAGAATCCAAGCACAGGTGGGCACAGGTTTTCAGGGTTCACAGGTGGGCATAGTCAGATACATCCATGCATTAGGCCTCTGGGGAGGAGAAGCAAAGCCTTCTTCTTTGTGCCTTTCACAGAAAGAGAGTTAAGCAGAAGGGACTCCCTGCCTGGCAATGGCATGAATAAGAATCAGCACCAATTTACTGCTTGGAAAGAGAGGAAGAAATGAGCAGCTGGGGGAGGGGAGGTTTGTAGTCTCAGCAGGGGGAGGGAGTAGTGCTGAAAACCTGCTCAGTCTTCAATAATTCAAATTCTCCTGCAATCTCTTCTCAGGAGCCAGCAATGTTTAATCCTGTGCTGTTTTGAGCCCTCTGTCACTCCAGGCCTCCTTTCCTCTCTCCCCAGTCAGTTATACAGTGGCCTCTGCTATATATGGGGCCTTGCAGCAAGTGTTGCAGGCAGAATGTTCCACTGCTTCTTCAGTAGCACAGGATCAAACAGAACTCTCCTTCCTGGCCCCGGGGGCACTGCTCTTGCCAACTTCATGCCAAGCAGAAACATGCCCATCCAAGTGCATTAGCGCCCTGGACCCGTGTCTTCACCTAAATCCCCATCCACAGTGGCAGGTGGGAACTGTATCCCAACTTTCCCAGAATAAGGCTGGCCTGGTTTGGCAAAGGTAAGCTTTCTGACGCTCAGTTTCCCCACCTAAAAATGGAATGATCCTGTCTATCTTGCAGGGTTGTTAAAAAGTTTAAATAAAATGAGGTAGTCAAAAATTCCTTGATAAGTTCCTTTTGCCTCTTGAGACTATATGTTTATTTGACTAGTTCTGCATTTATAAAGTGGTAGAGAAACAAAATTAAATTAAGTACATAATTTAGGCTCAGAAAATTGACCTTTGCCTCAATTAGATGTTCCAGGCTTTACAGGTTCTGGGATAACCAGTCTAATTACCACACTCTGCTGCAAGTGCCCTTCAGAGGCTTTAAAAACAATTCTGTCTTCCTGGTTGGTGAATCTCTACCTCTCCTCTCAGAGAATTAACTTCATTAACTGAGTCAGGAACTTAGAACAATGGGGACTTGTGTGCAACTGGTCATGTGGCAAGGCAGAGGAGAGATCCAATCAAGATCTTCAAGCACGTGAAAGAATGTAACCCAGAAGATGAAAAAGATTGCTCACTTTAGCACCTCAAAGTCTTCTTGACTGACTACATCAATGACATAGATTTGCTACTCTCTCTGGCCCAGTGAACAGAACTGGGACCTACAGGTGGAAATGGCAGGAAGGTAGGTTTCACTTTGGCCCAAGGAAGGATTTTCTAGCATCCAGAGCTCTTTTAATGGAGGGCTTCCTCTGGAAAGTAGTGGTTGGCCTTCCACATTGCTATGACTGTTCATTCAACAGTGGTTTAAACATCTAAACCTTGCCTGCCCACCCCACCCCCACAATCTTTTCTAAGAGATGTTATTATACCCAAATCTACTATACTTTTATTGTTGTTTTAAGCTGCTAAAAGTTTTGAGGTCATCTGATACACAGCAAAGTTAACTGATAGGGTTTCCAAACAATTTACCAACATCCAAGTTAACAACATAATCCCTGTCCATCTCAGGATTTGAGGAATTTTAAATTTGATTAGACCCATCTCTGAGCTCAACATCTATTATCCAGGGGTTTGAACTCACGTGAAATTACACCTCTTCTTATTTGGTACTGAAACTTTCACATCCTCCCATCATTTGTTTCTCACCTCAGGCATAATTTGGCTTCCTTCTCTATGCAGCCTAGAACTGAAGCTCATTGCTCATTGCATGCTCTTGACATCACCCTCAGTATGCTTCTGATTTACCTGAACTTCCTGCCGCCATCTTGGATCAACCCAACCACTCATGCTCTCTGCCCCTACAAGGCATATGATCATGCTGATTGGAGTCTTGGGGGTGGGGGGACAGTTTCCAATGTCAATATCATTTGGTAGTTTTATACTTTTTTTGAACCTCCAGTAGTAGTGTTTCTCTCTTAGAAGAAAGATTTTTTTTTTTTAAATAAAAACCATCTTGAAGCTATCTGACTTTAACTTCCTTGACTCAAACCTAGAAAATGACCTCATCTGTAATATCTGAAGACCACAAGGAATAGATTTCCTCTGTGCAGCCCAGAGATAATCTCTATACTTGGGATTTTATAAAAATAAAACTTTTATTGTTCTTTGTACTAATTATAAAAGAAACCCATGTTCTTCTCACTATAATGCTACTTCTAAAAAACATATCAGAATTCATAGCAAGGAGCCCTCATGTTTTAAGAACAGCACGGAACCCATTCTAATTTGGAACAAAAAGTCAATCACAAATTCAGAAGTTTTAGTTATTGACCATAACAGATTACCCCCAGCTCATTGTTTGAAGGATGAGAAGTGAATACAGAGCTCCTTTAAGAAGATATACACACTGGAGTGACTCAAGGAGCTGAACGTTTAAGATGAACATCATAGCAAGAAGGTGAATGTGAGGGAGAGGAAGATAAAGAAGAGGAGGGAGGAGAAGAAGAAGAAGAGGAAGAGAAAGAGAAGGGCTAAGAGGAAAACAATAAAGGAAAATTCCAAGACAGAGAGGTGGTAAGTCTGTAAGCTATTTTATTAATTTGTGTGTTTGGGAAACAATTTAAAATAACACAAATACATTCTTTTTTTTTTCATAATTCATTTGTAAAAGAAAAAACTTTTATCAGTGCATAATAAATTAAAATCTCCCATAAGAACAAAGAAAACTATCTTTCTGCTCTGAATGAATTAACCTTGTAGAGCAGTGGTTATGTTATTCCTTTAAAAGTCTCAGTAAATCCAGGTTGGATCCCCCTTGTTAGGACCTCTTGCCTACCAGCCTGCTCCAAGGCAGACCCTCTGTCCTGGTGAGTCTTCATCCCTGCTGGTCTCTGATCTGAGACACAGGGGTCTTTAGGCTTAGCAAAGACATAAAATGTTAGAGCCTGAGGGACCTTCAGAGAAGCATGCAGACCATAGGGTCCATAGTGGGGAAGAGTCCTGGCGCATGGCTGTCCAGTTTTTTTGTTTTTTTTTTAAAGATTTTATTTATTTGACAGAGAGAGATCACAAGTAGGCACAGAGAGAAAGACAGTAGAGAGAGAGAGATTAGAGAGAGAGAGAGAGAGAGAGAGGAGGAAGCAGGCTCCCTGCCGAGCAGAGAGCCCGATGCGGGACTCGATCCCAGAACACTGAGATCATGACCTGAGCCGACCATCCAGGCGCCCGCTGGTCCAGTTTCTTATAGATCCCAAGAAGCTTACAAGCACTGACCAGCTCACATGTCCACTTCTAGTCCAAGTACCTGTGGTCAGAGTTTTAAGGTACATGGAACAGCCTCTTATAGGCAAGGACTCTGGGTAAAGCAGACAATGAACACACCTTCATCTGACCCAAAGGCAATATATCCATAGGCTAGCCAAATCAGATTTTTCTCTGAAAGATGTGAACTGAGATACATGGAGATTATGTTAACAAGGATGGGTACCTCTGCCCCCTAAAAAAAATTATAGTATAGAGGGAGACCAGTGGAAGTCAAGTGGGATTTCAGTAATATTTACAAATCAGATACATTCATGGGTTAAGAGGTATTTATTCAAGGACATTTATCGTTATGAAGGCAAATATGAAGATTTATGCAAGTTTCAGTTTATGCTTTTCCTTGTCTGGACAGGGCAAAGCCCTGCCCTTGAGCCCCACCCCAGATTAGCATTTTGGTAAGGTGTTTTAAATTCTGCTACTTACGAATGGCAACAAACCAGTTTCTAATTTCAAAAACTCTATCCTGCCTGTGAATTGAGTGAGGAATGGTGGAATCTGTCTAAGGAGCTTGACAGTTTAATGCGTTTTGCCATGGAGATTATAGCTATTGCAGTATGGGGAAAGGGGCTGGCTTGAAAAGGGACGAGTGCTCATTGAGCATTCTGTTCAGGCAACTGCCCCATTATCCAGGGGGTGGATGATCCAGTTTGGGGATTTTTCATGCCTCTGGCTTCTCCTCCCTTCTACTGTCTGCCCTTTGGCCACATTACAGATCAAATTAGCATGTCTTTGAGAGGATAGAAGGGGAAGGGACAGGTAGAATTCAAATTGGTCAATTTTGTAGCTTGTCTGCTTTTCTAATACATGAGATCAAAAACCAAAGGCTAACGTGGAGTTTCGGATTGTCAGTGGGTTATACTGAATCCATACCAGACCTCCAGTCTATTGCTAGAGAAATTGGAGTCTGATGAGAACTCACTGTATTTCATATGGACCTCAAGGCTCAGCATATAGTGGCTTGTCCAGAATCCCAAACACATTCATGTTAGAACTTTAGAGCTGGAAGGGGTTTCAAAGATGATCCAGCTTTGGGAAATCAAGGCTCAGGGATTTGAAGTGCACTGCTCAAGGTCACACAATGAGATGACTCCCCGTGGCTTGTGGACAACTTGCGAGGGGAGCGGAAACCAGTTAACTTTAAAATTATATAACTATGGCTGGCTGATACATGAAATACTGACGGAATGGGTCTTTTGACACCCCCCCCCTCCATAACTCTTTGTTGGGACTGTCCTGCCACTGGAAACTAAAATCAAGACCATCCATTGTTGTGGAGATAGCCCCAGTACTGGGTGCAAAACCCCAAACCCCAAAGTTGCTAAAGAAGATGGCTCCAGGTTTGAGACTGGATATACTGATGCAAAGAGGTGCCAGGAGACAAAAGCAGGTTCTCCCGCTGCCTGAAGAGAGAACAATAGAGTTTAAAGATCCAGAATGAGAAGCCATGTACCCTACCATATATATATACACACTCATCACCATTATCATCATCATCACCATTGGAGTAAGGAACAAGATATAAAAAAGAATTTCTCCATAAATTTTGGGGAATCCTGAGAGAGAAGAGAAAGGCCTTTTGTTTCTTTTCTGGAGGTTTCCAAAGGTGGTGGTCTCACTCAGCTACCTAGCTGGAGCCAAAAGAACAGAAGGAAGCCAATGTGGGGGAGAAGATGGAGATGGGCAGCGCTGTCGCCAGACATAGCGTGGTGCGGAAAAGATTTCAATGGGCCCATATCCTCCAGTGGCAAGAGCCAGCATGCTGCCTTGGAAGTTTCCCATGAAGGAGGTAACTCAAGGAGAATTACACCAAGAGGGAATGCAGTTTGTATGGTGAGGGCCAACGGGAAGCATGGCTCATTTCGTTCTAAGGGAGCTTTTTTTACACCACCTTCTGGCCAAACCCAGAGTATGAATTACATGGGTAACAGACCTCAATAGGGTTGCCTGTACCTAGCGCACCTGTATGGAGCCGCTGGCCACCACCCTCCAGGCACGCACCCAAAGCAAGAGAACAAGGTGGCTGCTCCCTCTCAACACAGAGCCCTCACCATCCACCACCCACTCCCAGGGGCTTAGTCAGAACTGGAAGGGGCAAGAAATCCCACAGCATCATTTGGACTATGTTGTGACCAAACTGCAAACTACATACCCTGAGTGGACCCTAGGAATGACTAGAATCATGGCAATGAACTCAAAGTTTCCTGTTGTCCAGTGGACCTGGGGCTTAATGCATGGAGGGAAAGACAGGGAGCTCCCTTGCTGTTTTTCGTTCCCCGGGATGTGGGGGGGAGGGTTAATTGCGTTAACCTATATCCATATTCTATATCCTTATCCATAAGGCTCTGGATAGAGGGGGCAGCTGTCTTCTGTCTCTTAAAAGCAAAGGAAGAGGATATGGCCTGAAATGAAAGCTGAAGGAATGGTCATACCACCCAAGAGGCCTCCAACAACAAACAGGTGAGGGGCATCCACACTGAGTGAGCACCTATGATGTCCCCACTTGGTGGTTAGCACCTGCACCAACATTTCTCCAAAAGGAGGAACCTCACACCCTCCTTTCAGAAAAAGAGCTAGTATGAGGCAACATGGGCACTGAGATGGCCCATCTCCAAGAAGTCAGCCGCCCCTCCTCTTTAACCAAGCTGCCTCCTCCTGGCAGAGTAAATCGGAGAAGCTGAGGAGGATCCTCAGTCCCCCAGGCTGTAACTCCCTCCTTCTCACATCCCACCCCATAGGTGCCTCAAGACAAGCACACAGATGCAGCCCTGTCTGGGAACAGGGAGCCCAAGGGAGATGTAGCAGCGACCTTTGGAAGGGTCAGTGACAATTGCGACAACTGCGTCACCAGGGAATCGCCTTGTCCAATTGGAAGTCCAACCTTCCTTTGAACCACGCATGATTCTCCCCGCCCCCAGCCTGGGTTGTGTTTTTCCTTTGGCAAATCACACCATCGCACTGGGAGGGCAGCTTGCTGAGTGTGGCAGTGTTGACACAGCAGTCGCTGGACACGTTCCGGGAAAGCAGGCCCCAGCATGTGAGATGAATTTTCTCTGAACCGTGTGGTTTCCAATGTGTCAGAAAAACAAACTCGGAGAAGTCTGTTTGGCTTGTGTGCCTGTGTAGACCCCCTTCCGGAGTTGAAAATGTAGTTGGCCTTAGCCCCTGTTGCTTTAAAACAAAACAAAACAAAGTCCTTCCTGTGTCTGACTCCCTGAAACCTGAGGCTGGCACAAAGGCAGCTCTTTCAAGTGGCAGCCCCACTGGCCACGTGACCGAGTCTTTGTGCCCAAGGACAAGCCAGGCCAGGGAAAACTGCCTCGGTTCAGTGTTGCCCAGCCCTTGGCCCTCTCCTCTGTCTCGGCTGCCTCCAGGCGCTTGGCTACCCCTCTTCCACCCAAACATCCGAGTTCCTGTTCCCAAAATAGCTACTCGGAGGAAACCAAGACTTGGGGCCTCCGCAGGGGTGAATTCTCCGCGCGGACGCGGCTGCAGGGGGCGTGGCTACCGCCGGCTGTCCAGCCGCCCCGGGGCTGCCTAGGGGTCCTCAGCGCGGCTCCTCGGGCTCCGCCCACCGAAACTTCTGTTTTTCCTGTAAGAGCGAGGCAGGCAGCTGTGCGAGTATCACAGCTTTCATTGCTTTTCCGTCCCTCAAGAAAGGCGCTTAGGCTTCCCGGCGTTTGACCTCCGGATGAACTGACCAGTAAGTCCTCCCCTGTTAGCAGGGACCGTGGCTTACCGAACCACAGAACAATGCACGCACCCCAGCTGGAACTTCCTGATCCCCACCTCCCACCTTCCCATCATACGAAGCAAAAGAAGCCCCCTGGGTTTGTTGCCAGGGAGAGTGGCTGGCCTCTTCCTGCTGGGGGATGGGTGCAGGGGGAGCCAGGAGGAGGGGCCAGTCCTGGGAGAGTCCAACCTGCCCTTTGGGTGATGAAGCCCCTGCAACTAGGCCCCTCCTCTTGATTTCCATTCCTGTCCTGTAAAGTGGAATGAGCCAATGCTCTAGGAAGTGGTTCTCGGCCTCAGGTGCACACTGGAGTCACCGGGGCAGCTCCTAAGAATCCTTTACCCTTGGGCCCTTGGACCTAGAAAATCAGCGTCTCTGGGAGATGGGACCAGGCCTTGGTGGTGTTTTAAAACTCCGCGTGTGGTTCCAGTGTGCAGCCAAGTTTGAGAACCTTCTCAAACTCTAACATATAAGAGCCACCGGGGATCTTGTTAAAAATCAATCAGTCAATCCGATTCCAGCAGGTTCCGGAGCTCTAACCAGGGATGCTGCCGCCACTGGTCCATAAAACACTTCTAGTCGTCAAGCTTTAGGAGACCTAGAGAGTCCCCAATAACAGCCTGGACTTCTCCGTGTTTGATTTGACAGGAGCAATGAGATGAGATGGAGAGTCAATAGACTTTCAGGCTACTAGGTCTGGAAGGGATTGGTGGGCTGGAAGCCACATCTCTGCATCTGGAAAATCTCTTCAGGAGAAGAGACAGTTGACAGGCAGTAGGAATGTGACTGAATTTGGGGTGGAGTGAAATATAAAGGTAAGCTTCAACTGTCCAAGTTCAGGATGAGAGGAATGGCAGGGTTAGGGGTCACCTCCGACAAGCCGGCTCAGCACCTGAGCCCAATGGTGGTGGCTCTCCTTTCAAAGCTAACCCAGCTGAGTGACATAAACCCTGGTGGAGACCATGAAAAGCCATCTGGCTGAGCGGGGTGATGGGGTCCCAGCCTACTTAAGAAACCAGAGGGATGAGGCAGAGGTGTCTGCTTGGCTCGGGTCTTAGCATCTCAGATAGCGCTGGTATGTTCTACTGACAACAGGGAAAGTCTCTTTGCTGCCTGTTCTGCTCTGCTTGGCTTAGGAAGTAAAAGTAGCATTAGAATCTTGTGAGAGCCACAGCATCCATAGCCTTCGAGCCTTCCCTAGCTCAACCCCTGAGTCAGGAGGGCTGGAGCAATAAGGTAGCTGGTGGGATTCAGGACTCCCCAAACTTCACTTTTTGTTGGTAAAACGGGGGTGAGGGGTGGGCAAAAGTGTCCACCTCACTGGATTATTGTGAGAATTATATAAGATAGTGTGTGTGAGAGCACATAGTACATGCTCAATAAATGCTAGCTTCTATAATAATGATTATTATAGGTATTATTATACTACCATAATAATGGTATTATTAATAATACAATTCATCTCATAGGATATGCAAACACCTATCATAATGCTTCACCTATAGGAGAGGGGCAATAAACACTTGTGAAATCTAAGCAGAAGCTAGGTAAGTTTTTCTTCTCTGCTCCCCTTCTTTTTTATACATCAGCTTTGAGTCAGTTTCCATCCTGTGCTGAGTCAGGCTTTTTGGCCTTAGTTGCAAACCTGCTCCCTAATCTCCATCCAGACGCACAGAGAAGGTTTGGAATGCACGTTTTTCCCTGAAGAAGTGTGGCCAGCAGTTCTGCCTCCTTTCCAGAGGAGAGGTCTGACTGGTGGGAGCCAGAGGAAGAGATAGACATGGGACGAGAACTCCTACAGAGATCCCACTAGTTAAGGGCTCAGTACCAGGCACTCTGCAGTTGCTCTCAGTCATTGCCAGCATCTTGTCTCCTTAATAACAAAGGAAGATGGAGGAAGGAGTCATCCCCATGCACCACATTCTTGCCGTCAGAGAATGGCTTTGGGAATCACTCCTTTATTGCTGGAAGTTTCTGCCTCTCTTAGGACTCAGAGGACTAAGTCCAGAGGGACTTCAACATTCATCAGTCTCATGATGTCCCCTTGAATTTAAATGCAGAGGGAGATGCTAGAGAGAGGCTAGGACCCAGGAAGAGCCACGTCCAGCCGTGTGACAACACAGAGCACAGCACCTGCAGTGTTCCTGCACAGTTACGTGTGTGCAGGAGGGATCTGCTTTCTGCCAAGCTCCAGCTCTGTCTGGCTCAAGACATTTTGGGGTGGGAGGCAGGGGCCAGACTTCTGGAGACCACAGAACCTCAAGTGAGGGAAGACATCTGAAGGGCAGCGAGCTTGGCCTTCGTTGTTAGAAGGGGGCCATACAGGACACAGAGTGGTGACTTTCCCCTGGGATTTGTCCCACCCAGCCCCGCAGAATCAGGTCAGTCCTAGAATACAGGGCACCATGAGTGAGAGGGAAAAGAGCTGTTCAGTGAGGGGTTGGGAGGTATTGGAGCCAGAGCAGCTCAGATCTGGCACTCCTGGGCTCCATGTGAGTTAGCAGCATGAGACACCCTCCTCTCCTCCATGGTGTATTTTGTCACATGGAGGTTCTAGCAATTTCTTTGGCTAGGCTGGCAGTTTCCAGTGTAGGGAGAAACACAGACTGGCAGGAGTGGAGATGGCCAGCAGGTGCAGCCATGCCCAGGATTGGTGGCAGTGACCCATGGGAGGGAAGGATGGAGGTGTCCACAGTGCATCAGTGTGCTCTCTGGATGCAAGAGCTGTGACCAGAGAAATCCCAGTGCTTAGTGAGACAGAAGGACAGAGGTGCCCTACAGAGGCAGCATTTGGAGCCAAAAGCCAGCAAAAGAGGCTGGGAGCCTGGGACACCATGTGGTAGTTGAGTGGACTTGGGCTTGAGCTCCCAGAGGACTCCCAGAAACACAGTACAGGAGGCTCTGCCAGGAGATGAAGACTTGCATTGGCTGGTGGTTAGTGGACTGACTACTGTCCAGGTCATCTGGGTTTAAACTTAGCTTGCCCAAGGAATGCTGGGATATCTGTCAGTATCCCATTATCAGTGGAATGAAGCCTACTTTGACACATCCTTTGAGCACTCGTATCTCTCTCTCTCCTCTCTGTCTGGGTTTTTGTCTATCTCTCTGTCTTTGTCTCTGTCCTTCCATCTCCATGTCTGTCTCTGTCTCTGTCTTATTCTCCCTGCCTCCATTCCCACAAAATGCATGACTCATTCTGGGCATTCAACAAATATTTTTTAACTCCACACTATGTAAAAATTCACACACGCAGAAGCAGCAGAATAAAATAAGGACCTCTCAGGTACCCATCACCCAGTTTCAGCAATCATGAACATTCTCCACTGCCCTCCCCGAGATTATTCTGAAGCAAGCTCAGACATCCTCCATAAATATTTCAGATGCCTCTAAACGATAAGCACTCTGTAAAAACCATAACCACGATCCCATAGCACACTCAGAAAAGCTAGCACTAATTCCTTAAATCAGTATCTAAATACAATCTAAATATAATCTAAATACAATCCTTAGGTCATGTTTGTTAATGTGTCATAACTCCCCCACATCCCTTTTAAACTCTAGTCAACAAATGTTTTTGGGCTGACCACATCTTTTCTGTTTCTGTGTGTCTTTCTGTTTTTCTATTTCTTGTTTTTCCACTTACCCTTCTGTCCACCAGTTTGGTTTCTTTCCATCTGTGTATGTCTGTTTCAATGTAACATTATTTCTGTGATTTTTTTTTTTCTCTGTGTATGACTTTATCTAAACCTTTCTCTCTCTGCCTCCTTCCCAAGCCCTGTCTGTCTCTGTCACATGCAAACACACCAAGCACACTCACACATAGGTTCATGCTCCCTGGGGTCAGCAAGGGAACCCTGCACACACCCTTGACTGAAAGTGTATGAATTTTGTATGAAGTTGGGGCTGAAGAATGAAAGAGATCTCTGGCCAAAATGTTAGTGTGGCTTCACTGAAGCACTTTCTGCTGTTTCATCCTGTGCACATTCCACGGGCTCCCTTCCAGTGGACTGAGCCCCCCTTCTGGTGACTTAGCCCCCTTTCCAGTGACTGAGCCCCTTCTGATGGACTGAGCCCCCTGCTTCTCATGAATGAGCTCCCTCCTTCAACAATATACATGAAGGAGGCCCCTAGGACCACAGCACATCATCAACGCGAAGGCTGAAGGGTGCTGCACAGATATACGTGGCGTGTGTTACTTTATCTGTTGTTCCAAATAAAACTTAAGACTCACCCATTGGTGAATTCCTAAAGCACTGTCTGAAAAGAAGCTGTAGAATGCTTGTTGGCCAAGCGCTGCTTTTCATCAATCACAGGGACAGTGTTCCGTTTTGAAAGAAATCTTTTACCGAGTCTTAAATTATTTGTTAGAGCTGGAGGCAACAAACCCAGGCTTTTCCCATTCTTTGTAGCAATGGATTTCTTTTTTTAATAAAATCTTACATAAAACCTGGAGATATAAAGTGAGTAAAAACAGAACTTGGTATGTGTGGGCCAGGGGGAGAAGGGAGAAAGCTATAGAAAATTTTAAAAAAAAAAAATTTTTTTTTTAAAAACTCAATCGAAGAAACTTATTTTCTAAAGGAGTAAACTGGGTTCCAGAGTGGGGGCCGTGACCCACGCAAGCCCAACAGCAGCCTCCAGCATCCCGTAAGTCCCTCTTGTCTTACTCCTTACAGACACATTCAGAATTTCAGGGAGGATCTGTGTCTCCGGGTTTTGTTTTTGTTTTTTGTTTTTGTTTTTGTTTTTGTTTTTTTCCCAAGTAGTTATTTTGGCAAATGTACTAAACTGAGCAGTGATCTGGGAGATTTCATGACCCAGACATCACTCGAGCTGTGGCTTTTTTCTTTCCTGGGACAAAACCTGTTGGATGACTCTTAAGCAAATGACTAAAGGCAGAATGACTTGAGAGTCTGGTCACCAAGGTCAGGATTGTAGAATGTGAGGCTGCCTCTTATGGGAGTGGCCCTGTGCTTGGGGGCAGATGAATCCTAGTGTTTGGCTAACAGAGCTGGAGAGCCAAGCAGTGACCCTCCTTGATGAAGAACACTTGCTATGAACCAGTGTGAAATGGAATTACAGAGTAGGGGGAAGGAGCCTGCGGGATGAGAGGTGCCTTAGCTGTCTGGGTCCCAGCTGCCATGTAGGAACTTAGAGAAGCCATGGACAGCATAACTGTGACTCTAGAAGAAACTGGAAGTTCTTACTTGCTGGATGTGTGCGCCTCCAGTAGCAGCTGATAGCAAAAGCTGCCAGTCTCCTATAAATACAGAGAACAAACTGATGGCTGTCAGAGAGAAGGGACATGGGGACATGGGCAAAATGAGTGAAGGGGATGGGTGATACAGGCTTCCAGAAATGGAATGACTAAGTCCTGGGAATTAAAGGCACAGAGTAGGGGTGCCTGGATGGCTCAGTTGTTAAGTGTTTGCCTTTGGCTTGGGTCGTGGTCCCAGGGTCTGGGATCGAGCCCTGCATCCAGCTCCCTGCCCAGCCAAAGCTTGCTTCTCCCTCTCCCACTCCCCTTGCTTGTGTTCCCTCTCTCACTGTGTCTTTCTCTGTCAAATAAATAAAACCTTAAAAAAATAATAATAAAGGCCCAGCGTAGGGAATATAGTCAATGACACTGTAATAGCGCTGTATGGTGACAGATGGGAGCTACACTGTGGGAGCACAGCAGAACATATAGGCTTGTCAATTCACCATGTTGAACACCTGAAACTAATGTGACTTTGTGTGTCAACTAGACTGAAATTTTTTTTAAAAGCTGCTGTTCTCTCAGTTCACAATGAAGGTTGATTATGAGTAAGCTCAGTAGAGAATTGTGTTATTCTGTATAGCTTAGAGACTTGAAAATGTGCCTGACTGCTACTCATCTTGGAAGACCAGTGAGGCATACTAGAAAATACCTGAGTCTCGGCATGGGAACACAGAGTGTAAACTCCGGCTCCACCACTTTCTAGCTGAGTAATTCTGGAGCGTCACCTTGCCCACTGGGCTTTGGTTTCCTCATCTCCGAATCAGGATAATGCCACCTTGCTAGCTCACAATGTGCTTCATGTTGCGTATCTCTCAACAACTTTGCCAAGCCGGTATTGGAAACCTCACTTTACCAAAAAGGAAACCATACCCCAAGAGGAGGCACCTGCAGCCCCATACATCCAGTAACAGCCCCATTTGAACAGGTTCCTACTGGGTTCCTGGGCCGTGTGTTTTCCATCACCCCTACTGCTTCCTATCTAATCTGCTGTTGGACAAATGAGAACACAGCAGCTAAGAAACACTGCATTCTAAAACAGCCAAGATTCAAATTTATGGAGAAAGAAAGTAGACTAGTAGTTGCCCCAGGCCAGGGTAGGAACAGAGATGAAGTGTAAATTAGCAGAAGAGATCATATTGGGGGAGGGTGTAGATGCTGCACTAACTACTGAGTCATGGCGATGGTTGCACAACTCTAAATTTCCTAAAAAGCACCGAATTGGATACTTGTGAATTTTTATATAAAACGTACCTCAATAAAGCTGTTAACAAAAAGCCGAGATTATAAAACACTTGTATTCTAGACAGAATTGTCTGTTTTACCAAGCATATCTGGAAGCAGTTAGTATTAGTTTATTTCCTTTAAAAGGTATTTCTTATAATTACTGATTTGAAAAAGTAGTGACATGCTAGTGACACGGTTAATATCTGCTTTGTTTTGTTCTTCTCGCTCTGAGACCATGGGCTGGCCACGTGGTCAGTCAGCACTGGAAGTAACTAACACAGGTAAGCATCATGGGCTTTCACAGCTGGCAGGGTGCCGATTGCTCTTAGAGACCTGGAAACCCCTCTATACCTACCCTTAGAGGGAGGCTAGTTAGCATGCAAGGTATAGCAACAATCAGCCATCCTGAAGGAGAGCACCTACAAGCCTAAACCAAGGCAGTTAGCATTTTTATTCCCACTTGGACCCACTAAGCCCCCTGGACCTCAGCCGCATGTCCCCAGTCTGGCTGGACAAATCCTGGCCTTTCGGAAAATGGCATGAGGTAACATGAGGGAGAGTTCTCTCACCAATTCTTGGCTACAAAGGGAAAAGAGAGGAAAATTCCAGCAAGGTTGTATTTTCAGAAAGGGTGGTGTCTGCGGGACTGTGAATGTGGAGTTTATAGTTAAGTGTTTTGTGAGGTGGGCAGTGCTAGTCCTCCATCTGATTTGAAAGTTGAATTGCTGTTGTTTAAAGGAAGTGCTCTTTGTGGTTTGGTGACACTCGTACATTTCTCAGATTAGTGTGGCCACACATTGGCAGTAGGTGGTGCCTGGGTGGGAAAGAGCCAGTTTACATGTTGATATGCAGGATGGGACCTATTAAGGGCTTTGTATCCTCCCATGCTGTGTGCAGAACCAGCAGGGGTTGGTAAGAAAGAGAAAAGATACCTCAGAGGGGTTGGGGGCCCCCTTGTACCAGCATCTTTGCTGGGCTCAGGGGAAGCAGGGAGCAAGGATTTGAGTGCAAGCAGCTCATCATTTGGAGCCCATCTCAGAAAGCATCAGTAGGAAAGTAGGGAGTGAGGCAAAATAGGGCAGACCAAGAAAGGCATTTTCATAAACAACCTCCCAAGGCTTTAAGGGAGGAAGCTCTAGGAGACTATAGAATAAAGTCTCAGCCTTGTGTGCACATTGAAACATATTGCTGGGCTCCCAACCTCAGAGTTTCTGATTCAGTAGGTCCAAAGTGTGTAGGACCTGAAAGTTTGCATTCCTAATAAGTCCCCAGGTGATGCTGAATGCTGTTGTCCTGGCATGGTACTTTGAGGAGTGAAGAAGATGATTCGGATGGTCAGACCCAGGGGTGAGGAGTTGGGATATTTATGTACCAATTCCCATCTCGTGTTGTGGAAGGCTGCTCCTGGAATGGTTAACTGCCTGGTACCCTGTGTACCAGCAGGCCCTGCAGCCAGGGAAGGTTTTCAGGCTGAGAGTAACAAGTGCTTGCTATAAAGCAAAGCTATAAGGTTATGTGGGAACAGAGTACAGGGGCACCAAGAAGGCCAGCCACACTGCCTGCAGGAACAGAGTATCTCTGCATTAACTATCAGAGTCCTCTGTATCTGATGGAAAAAGTATTACAGCATAGTGCCACAAAAAAGGGTTAGTGCCCCAGCTGCTTTAATATCCATAGCAGTGTGACCTTAACTAGATCTCTTACCTTCTCTGGGCCCCACCCCAACTGGAAGGCCCCACCTGTCTCAAAAATTCCTGGATTCTCTGATTACTAGATCCAAGTGACCATGCTCAACCACAGCCTGTGAAAACATTCGGCCCCAAGAGAGTTCCAGGAAAGCACATTTACATCTATCACCCCTGCCCAGCATCCTTCCCCAAGGATTCAAATTTTGTCCAAGCAGGTGCTGCCCCCAGACTGTGAGGCAATACACTCCAAAGCTTGAGGCTTCCTAGGGTAGGCATCCTGTGTGGTTCCTACAGGTCCCTGGTCCCCAGGCACCAGGCTCACTGCCTTCCCTTCGCATCCTTGGCAGGTGTATCAAGCATTAATAAGATACTTCATGTCAGTCAAAGAAGACTATAAGACTATGTATTTTCTTTTAATGAGTTGTGCAGTTAAAATAATAAACTGCTTAATCTTTTCATTTGGGGTAGAATGATGTATTATGGCAGACTCGATTGCTCCCCCACTTCCTTCCCTTTCCCTGGATAGCCTGGCAATGACACTACCTGGTCGTTGCCCTTGCTGGGCACCTGAGTGTAAAAGGCAAGCCTGCAATTCCCCAGAGAACTAGAAAAAAGAGGATAGTCTTGGCTTCCCAGTGTCAAGGAAGCTCAAGGCACCTGCAACCAGTGCAAACCACTTAGATTCAGATAGGCTAACAGAGTGGACATCTACAACTTTTGTCTTCCAAGCAGTCAGATTCCCTTTTGTCAGAAACAGCTCCTCAGTTCTCCATGGAAATCCACACTTCTCCATTCATAATCCCAGTGGTTCAGGATGTTAACATCTACCTTGTCCCAGATGGGCCTAATCAGCCTATTTCACCTCACCCTGATCTAGTGAGGGTCAGTCCAGTGGTAGCCAGTGAGGATGCCAGTCCATTAAGGGATCTCCTGCTCCAAATGTCAGGAAGTTCCAGGACCAAGATTCTGGGTCTGTTCACAATTCCCTGACTTAGATAGAAAGCATAATAAAACATAATGGTACCAAAAAAATTGCTAGTGCTGAGCTTCTCTTGCACTCATAGCTTTGTGACCTCAAATCTCACCTTCTCTGGGCCCTTAGCTCAAAGAATTCCATGACTCCACCTGTCTTGAAAATTCCCTGATTCTCTGTCCAGAAAAGCCCTGTAACTTGACAACTAGATCCATGTTACCATGTTCAACCACTGCCTGTGAAACATTTACTTAGTACTGTATCTGGGAGGGCCACATCATCACTGTGCTTAACTCCTGAAAACCCAGAGTGGCTTAGGAAAGTCTCATAGCAACTTTTTCCATCATCAACATTCCCCTTGCATTCCTGGATATGAAATCTCATGCTACCATAAATACCCATTACTATTTGACCTGGCTTCAAGTCGTATGATTGGGGACACACACAGTAGTAAGACCTTAAAAAATATTTCAATGAATCACTACAGGTTAAGAACTTCACTGACTATCTTTTCAAGAGGAGGGTAGAGCACTGAAGGATTTTGCCGTGCTCATCTCCCTGCAAGGACTATCTCTCCTGCTCCCCTAAGCAGCATTCTCCCTTCATCCAACCTTCAAGGTTCACCCCTTTCTGAAGAACCCCTGGGCCCTCCCAGGCACAGCCAGGTGCTTTCTCTATTGGAGTTCTTCTTCCTTCCTTCAAGAGTCCAGAGAATGAGTAGGAGGCCTAGGTTGGAAGACCAAACCTTCATGGTCAGCCATGACCCCGCCACCATCTTTGTGTTTCCATGGTCTCAAGGAAGAATTGACTTACTCCAGGAAATGTGTGTGAACTTGGACAGGCATGGGTGTGATTCCTCTTGCTAGGAGATCTGAAACAGGGTGCCTAAAGACCTTCTCACACAGTCCCAGGGTTAGGAAAGAAGAACAAGTGGGGAACCTGCTTCTCATAAAAGTATCTATTGTTTATATTCTCTTGTTGGGATGGGGGAGTTACTTTGTCCTGCCTGCCCCATGGGAGTGGCTGAAAGCTCCTTGCCTGACCCCTGACCTGCTGCCAAATTTTCTTGGACCTCCTGAGTTTTGTGATGACTGATCTTAGAGCCAGGTCACCCTGGTCTACTTTCTGTCCTTTCAAACAAGTATGGAAGAAAACATCCCAGTCACACTTCCTTCTTCAAATATGAATCAAGCTAACCATATGGAGTACAGATGTATAGCAGGTTTGGATATTTTTTATCCAAGTTCTAATTGATTTCAAATCCTAATTAAGGAGTAACTAATAAATGGACAATGAAGGACCCTCAAAATCACTTTTTCCGTCTTATAATTTGACCTTCAGTCTCTTTTCTCTAAGCCTTGAAAAGATCTGATATGTTCATGTGAAACTGATTTTGCCTATTCAGTAATGATATGTTCCTCCCTTTTGTCTTTGGTAGCCCACTATCCCAACCTCATTTTCCCATATTTAATGTCTTCTCCATCAGTCTTGCTCCCATGATAGATGTCAAAGACACCATGCAGGTAGGGCATAGGCAGGTAGTCTAGGCTTGGAACTAGCTCAATCTCACCCACATTCCCAAGACTCACAGTTGAAAATTAGTGACCCGAAGAAGCAAGGAAAAAGAGAAATCCTCCTGTTGCTAATGGGAGCACTGTCATCATAACATCCAGAGTTCAGTGGTCAACTCAGTGGCATCCACACCAGTCTGCATCTGTGGCACAACTGTGGTTCTGTCAATACAGCCTCCCTCTGTCCACTTCCAACCCCCAAACCTCATTCTCCAGATATCCCAGGGATACCACAAGCTGCCCAATATCCTTTCGGTGAATTCTTCTCTCTGACTGCATCATCCAGTCAACTCACATGCAACAAAGAACCCCAGTCATGATTCTACTACCTGCTTTCTGCTCTTGTCTCCCTCAACAGAAACCTGCTTCTGTCTGTTGCTGGCATAGCCTTTGATGGCCTGGCCCATCCCTTCTAAGATATCCAAGCATCTCCTCTGAGGACCCTCCATCCCCTGAGGGGTCTCACCCCACACTGTACTATAAGCATTTACCTGCCTGGGCTTTGTTTTGTTTTGTTTTCTGCTGCAAATATCACCCAAGCAAGTCAGAGATGAAAGAAGGATGCTCCTTGGCCTATGCTGATCCCTTTAAGACTTTCTCTGTGGGGCTGGTTCAGAGAGACAGGTAGGCATTTGCCTCAAGGTCTGTGGAGTCACCTGTACTGTTTAGCAAATCAAAGGGAAGTGGTGGTGGCTTGGTGTACAGAACTAGGAAATTTGCCTGGAGGCTTTGCATCATTACTGGCAACTCAAGAGTCTTTTACCCAGGGGCACCTGGGTGGCTCAGTGGGTTAAGCCGCTGCCTTCGGCTCAGGTCATGATCTCAGGGTCCTGGGATTGAGCCCCACATCGGGCTCTCCGCTCAGCAGGGAGCCTGCTTCCTCCCCTCTCTCTCTGCCTGCCTCTCTGACTACATGTGACACCTCTCTCTCTCTCTCTCTCTGTCAAATAAATAAAAAATATCTTTAAAAAAAAAAAAGTCTTTTACCCAAAGATGTCTCAAGAGACCTTCTCATCATACTTGGGGGGCAAATTAAGGCCTACCAGGAAAGTGGTTTACTCTGAGTCACATGTCAGATTAGCAGCTGCTAATACTGATACCTAGTAACCCTCAACCCAACTGGTCAAATATATGTAATAGCCTACAAGGCTTTCTTCCACTTCACATCTTTATTTTTTCAAATACTTTATTTTTCCTCATTTAAGCAGATCGGCCAATTAAGTTCTCTTCTACAGAGCCAAATATGTATATCTTCATAAAAATACAAGATGGGATTGGGAGGGAGACAAACCATAAGTGACTCTTAATCTCACAAAACAAACTGAGGGTTGCTGGGGGGAGGGGGGTTGGGAGAAGGGGGTGGGATTATGGACATTGGGGAGGGTATGTGCTTTGGTGAGTGCTGTGAAGTGTGTAAACCTGGTGATTCACAGACCTGTACCCCTGGGGATAAAAATAAATGTTTATAAAAAATAAAAAATTAAATTAAATTTTAAAAAAAAATAGTTTTTGAATTTAAAAATGTAGCAGGGGTGATTACACATGATTTTTTTTTCCAACCTTTGCTTATTTGTCTAGGGCCTGACCAAAGCTTAAATTTTTCAAATGAAAGGATCTTTGTATCAGTCAAGATTGTTCAGAGAAACAGAACCAATGGGATAATTTAGTGGGTAGATAGATGGATAGATAGATGGATGGACGGATAGATAGATAGATAGATAGATAGACAGACAGGAGAGGAGAATTACTATAGGAATTGGCTCATGCAGTTATGGATACCAAAAAGTCCCATAACCTTCCATCTGTAAGCTGGACAACTAAGAAAACCAGTGGCACAATTCAGCCTGACTCTGAAAGCCTGATGCCTGGGAAGCTGATGGTATAAGTCCCCGAGTCTGAAGGCCCAAGAACCAGATGCTGTGATGTCCAAGGGCAAGAGAAGATGGATGTCCTAGCTCAAGAAGAAAGAGGAACTCACCTCTCCATTGGCCTTTTTGTTCCTTTCAGGCCCCCGATGGATTGGATGTTGCTGCCCACATTGGTGAGGGCCAGTTTCTCCATTCAGTCTACTGAATCAGATGTTACTGTCTTCCAGAAACACCTTCACAGACACATCCAATGATAATGTATCACCAGCCATGTAGGCATCTCTTAGGCCAGTCAAAATGACACATTAAATTAACCATCACAAGTCTACTACTTGTCACTTTGGCACCTATATCTGTGTCCTTAAACCATACTTCATATCTTTAAGACAATTGCAAGGTTATAAATCTGTTTAACATGACTCTGTCTGTCAAATAAATAAATAAAATCTTAAAAAAAAAATCTGTTTAACATGATACAACTATTCTGCATACAACTGAAAAACCTTTCCCTGAAAAAGGAGGTAAACTCCTTGAGTGCACTTTACCCTTCTCCTTAATATCCTGTACCTTACATATTATGATGTAAAATTAACAATATTTAAATATTGATATAAAGACAATACATCTTACGTGATAAGAAAATAAGGGAAGAAAGAAAACAAAAATATTTACTTAATATATGTACATAAACACACAAACACTCATAAAACAAGGAAGAAATAGTGATAACAATTACAGCCTTGTTTCTATAACTAGTCACGTCATCATGACTAAGACTTATGACTACCTTCTTCTACTATCCATTCTGTATCCCTTTTGCCTTCAGCAAGCACCTTCACTGGTAATGCTTCTTTACCTGGTGAAGTGACCCAAGCCCATTTTTGAAGAGTCTCTCCCATTATTAGTCCTGTCTGGATGAGGTCATTATACTTTTCCATTGACCTTAATCACAAGGCATGGTGATTCTAAGAGATGCCTTGAGGGATCTCCTGTATTCCAGACATACTCTTCCATTCTCCATGGTAGAAAACCAGTCCGATTTCCCCTTGTGTGTAAGGATCAAGCACCCCAGCCAACATAGCAATTCCCTTCTTTGTCAGGTGTTTCAGAAGCCTGTGCACCCCAAAATGGCCTGATGGCCATCTCAAGTTCCAGTTCAGTGGAAACCCTGTGTCTGCTGGTGGCACCATTGCTCCTTCAGGAACTAAGACCTCTAGGCCAGCAGAATGTAAAGTCATGAAAACAGAAAGCAAAAATTTTCTGGTGTGTCCCTAGGGATAATAGTGAGTTGTGCCACTTCCATTTCTACCCCTTGATTCCTGGACCTGTGAAACCTTGCTGTGGGTGAAACAGCACCAGATTTTGGATGCTGATTCAGACCATATATACCTTCTGGAAAACTTTGCTCCAGCCCTACCTAGCTGGTGCTGTAAATGTGTCTTCAAAAGGCCATTCTACCATTCTATCAAGCCAGCCACTTCATGATGATGGGAAACATAGCAATACCAGTGAATTCCATGAGTGTGGGCCAGTTGCTGCACTTCTTTTGCTTTGAAGTGAATTCTTTGGTCTGAAGCAATGTTGTGTGAAATGCTGTGATGGTGGATAAGGCAATCTATAAGTGCGTGAGTGGGAGTTTTGGCAGAAGCATTGAATACAAGGAAGGGAAATTTGTATCCAGAATAAGCGTCTATATCAGTAAGGACAAAATGCTATCCCTTTCATGATGAAATTGGTCCAACATAATCAAATTTTTTATTTTTTGTCTTTCAGCCCAATTACCTTGGAGGTGGGAAGAGTGTCCATCAGCCAAAGTTGTTAACCTTTATGAGTTGTTTTCTGTTTTGTTTTTTATTTTCTTTTTGGAACACTATAAGCAATACTTCAATATCTACAATCCACTGTCAAGTAAGAAAAGCTAAAAGCAGAGACATTTATTAGCTCAATTTTTACACAAAAAAATGCACCAAAAATGCATATATGTTTATGTATCTGCACCAGTTTATATGACCTAGAGAAGTATGTGGAAGGAAACGACAAGTTGGCCAATAGTTGTTATTGGATAGAATTAGGTTTCATTGTGAGTAACAGAGACTAGGAAAAAAAGTGATTTAAGATAGAAGCTCTTTCTCCCATATGTGTAAAAGGAACCTGGAGGTAGACTGTCCAATATGATAGCTCTACAAGGTCACCAGAAACAGACACAGCTTCTGGATCCCTCCTCCACTGTCCCATGGTATGGCCCTTGTCCTCATGGTCCAAGATAATTGCTGAAACTCCAGCCATCATATACAAGAGAGCAGGAAGGAGAAAGGAAAGGGAAAGAAAAGCTTACTTTTAAAGGAGGCCTCTGAGAAGTTTCTCTCACATGACAATTCCACTTACATCTTATTGGTCAGAATCTAGATATATGACCACACATGGTTGCAAAGGAAGCTGGGAAATGTAATCTTTTAGCTAGGGAACAATGTAATACCTAAAATCTAAGGTTTGTTAAACTGAGATGATCAGGCAGAATGGATACTGATTAGCCTTCAGCAGTCTCTCCAAACAGCTAATTTGAGGATAAGGAAGTGAGGTTATCAGAAAGGAGGGGATGGAAGGGCATGCAGATAGAAATGGTTACATGTGTATATGTGTATATGTAACTTTGTATTATTTCACTAGCTACAGTGAGTTAGTTTTTAAAAAGTAACTTTTGGAAGAATTTAAATACATTTTTAATAAGCATGATAAGGGAAATTTCCCCGTAAGTCTTCATATAAAATACACGGAACAGACTAATGAACAAGCAGCTTCATCAGTTTTGTTTTGTTTTGTTTTGTTTTGTTTTGTTTTGTTTTGTTTTTTTAAGAAAAGAGGGCCAAAATGAGACACCATGGTGGATAATGTAAGGTCCCTGTGCGGGTCTTTCATCGAGGCACAAATGCATACCAGCGAGGAGAAGGTCTGAAGGGAGCTGGAGTCTGGAGCAGAAGCAGAATGCAGGGAGGAAAAGATGGCTGCTCGGAATCCGAACTCAAGACTCTTAGGACCTGTCGAGCTTGACCAGGGCAGAAGCAGTCCTTTAAGAACCCACCTGAAGAATATGAGGTGGGCCTTCTTGGACTTGAGAAAATTGTGGTACCAGGTGCAGAGTCTATCCCCAAACTCAGCCATGTTCCAGAGAAAACAAGGTATACTGGCATGTTCCATCCAATTTCCGGGGCATGGAACCCCGATTAGAACTCAAGCAGCCCCTTTCCCGGGAAGAGCTCTGCTCCCTATTTCGTCCTACAACGCTTTTCCCTCACAACCCCATCATCTTGCTATGAGGAGAAGCAAGAATTCATTCTTTCTTGGGTTCTAATTCTTGGAATTTGGACCCCTGTCAGGGTGTGGGGGTTCTAAAGTGGGGATACCAGTCAACTGCTTTTCTCCTGCAAGTTCCTGTTTAGGCACTTGGTTCCCCAAAGCAAAAAATGGTACAGAGTATCCTGGGTATCCAGAAACAACCCTGTATTAATTTCCCAGTGTTGCCATAATAAAACGTCACACACTGGGTACTCAAAACGATAGAAACAAATTCTTCCAAAATCTTGGATCCAAGGTGCCAGCCAGGCCATGCTCCATGAGATTGGATAGACTCCTTCATTGTCCCTTCCATCTTCTGGTGGTGGCATTCAGACCCTGGCTTCCTCTCCTTTGCAGCTCTATCATTCCAGCTTTTGCCTCTGTCATCATGTGGTGTTCTTCCTGTGTGTCTGTCTTCTCCTCTCTTGTAAGGATACTGTTCATAGTGGACTAAGGCCTGTCCACCTCTAACATGTCCTCTTTTAATTTACGTATAAGTGCATTTGCAAAGACCTTAGTCCGTGCTGGGCTTAGGAATTCAACATTTTGGGGTGGAGGGACAAACCCCTTCAGGGTCTTTCTTAGAATCTCTCAAGGCCCTCAGCACATCAACCAGGCTGTGGCCACCAAGAGGATCACATTTGAAAGGAGACCACTATGGACATGATTGTAAATAAAAATACTTTTTGAAGATAGATTTTAATGATAAAGAAAAAAAAAAGGAAAATAGAGTCCTCCAAGGTGTCCCCCACTCCCAAGCATGGGGGCCCAGGACAGTCAGCCAGGGGTGGGCCTGACCTCTTCCTCATGGTTGTGAAAGCAGCAGCAATGGCCTTTCTCCTTTCTGTGAACAGAGTGCCTCTAGCTGTCTTGAAACAGATATTGCTACCACCCCCTCACTGCTAGACCTGGAAACCCTGGGGGTGAGAAGGAGATGAGATTAGATCATGGGATGAGGGGATTCTGCCACACACCACAGCATGTAAGATTATGGGCCAGAGCAATAGCCTCCCATGTCCAACATTGCAGGCAGTTGCTAAATAAAACTATCAGCATGGGTTTGCTCCTAGCCCAGCCCTGACACTTGGCCTTGATTTCCTTGTCTTCCAAATAAAGGGGTTTGATGTCTAAGATCCCTTCCAAACTCAACAGTTCTGAGTTCAGAGTGAAACCAGAAGTCTCTTGGAGGGTGTCTTAGCTGGGTTCCCCTAGAAGCAGAGCCTGAGACAGGGATTCCGCACATGGGAGGAAGGGAAGCAAGACAAAGGAAGGGGAGGGGCAAACATACCTGGTCTCAAGTAAGTCTAGCCTTGGCCTGAAATTAATGTGGGCTCTGAAGCAGAAATCCTATGATTTCTAGCAGCCTAGAGACAGCTAAGGGCATTGTACCTTTTTATCAGTAAACCAGTCTCTATGGGCTGCTTTGGGTGGGAATATTTATAACTCCTAGGCAAGGTAAGCTCTGTGGGTTATTCTCCAAAGGAGAGGGGCTGCTGTGAGCTGTAGCAGCCCCTCAAAGCAGCTGGGGAAGGGGTGAACCACAACCACCAATGCCTAGGGAAATACAAACATTAATTCTCTCAGACCTCTACACAGGAAAGACTTGCTAAGAACAGAAGCAAGATGCTGCTTTCTGTAAAGCCCTCACCATTCATTCAACTAATGTTATTGAATGAATACCTGCTACCTGCCAGCCACTGTTCTGGGTATTTGAACATAAGGCTTAGCATCCAAAAAAATCACACCAAATATTCTGATTATGGTCTCCCCCTCAAGAAGGGCTAGATCTCTTCTCCAGGAGACCCTGCCTAAAGGAGAGCTACCAGCCGACAGCAGCAGACATCCTCTGGGCTGGGGAAGATGAGAGGAGGAGCAGCACAGGCTGGCAAGTGTTTGGTTTTGAAAAGCCTATGGCATATTCAAACACAGATACAGTAGCCACACTTGGAGGTGAGTCTGGCCCCACTCTCCAGGAGTTTCTGGCTGGGATGCTTGCTGTGCAGCCGACTGTAGCCTCCATATGTTTGAGTAACTTCCACTTGGCAGGTGGAGAGTGAATATTTGTTGGTCAGGCAGTCCTTTCTCTTCAAAATCCACTTGCTTTCCCCTTTACTTTTTAACGTGTCTGTGCTCATCTCTGCAGCCCTATTTCTGTGGGATCCTCTCCCAAGGGCCAGGGCATTCACACTGAGCCAGCCCAGGATCAGCTTCCACACCCTGAAGAGCCATGAGCTGGTGGTATGCAGTGGAGGTAGTGAGCCTAAGAAGCTGGGCCAGATCTGGGCACCTGCAAGGAAGACTATGACAGGCAGTATAGGAGGGGCACCAGGGAAGGGTCCTGGGTCCTCAGCCCCTAAAGCCAGGGGGAAATTAAAATAAGCTATTTAATCAAAAGAAATGAAATCTTGCCATTTGCGATGACTGGATGGAACTAGAGGCTATTATGCTTAGCAAAATAAGTCAATCAGAGAAAGACAACTATCATATGATCTCCCTGATATGAGGAAGTGGAGATGCAATGTGGGGGTTTAGTGGGGTAGGAAAAGAATAAATGAAACAAGATGGGATCGGGAGGGAGACAATCCATAAGAGACTCAATGTCACAAAACAAACTGAGGGGGCACCAGGGTGAAGGGGGTAGGGAGAGGGTGGTGGGGTTATGGAGACATTGGGGAGGGTATGTGCTATGGTGAGTGCTATGAAATGTGTAAACCTGGTGATTCACAGACCTATACCCCTGGGGCTAACAATACATTATATGTTTATTAAAAAATTTAAATTTTTTTTAATGGGCTATTTAATATTCCTTCTTCAAGCTTGAAGTCCTCTCTGTTCATGGAATAAAAAAGGGGTTGTTTTGAGAAGCGGAAGAAAGAGGCCTAAAGCAAGCATCATGCTAACGAGGGAGGTCAGACTTGGAGTTGCTGGAAAAGAGGTCCATGGAGAGCAGCCACAAATGCTCAAAAAACCAGATAGTATCTGGGGAGATTCATGCATGGCAACAACTCCAACTGCGAACTGAATCTGTTGATGGCTCTAAGCTGGAGTGCCCACCACAACCAGTTATCATGGATCTCATAGTCTCTTTCTATGTCTCTGTCTCTTTCTGTATCTATCTAGACATATATATTATATGTCTGTATGTATATGCACATGTTTTTGTATATGTTTGTATGTATGTGTATGTATATATAAAGATATATAGATATAAATATAGATATAGATATTTCTCTAAAACTATGGACCAGACCACTTTCTATCTTTCAGAGAAAGGCCCAACAGCAAGTCATTTCTGTGGCCACTAGTCTGTAACACATGGTCATAATTTTAGGATTCTGGTGTCATTCCAGGGAAAAATAAAAACATGACAGAAAAAAGGATATAGTATTGATCAAAACACTAACATTTATTGAAGACTTAAGGCACTGCATGGAGCTCTTTTCTTGCATGATCTCGGTCCCCCCACAGCAACCCCACGTGAAGGACCATGAGCACTCCCTCTTTTACAGATGAAGAGCCTGGAGTACAGAGAAGAGTTCTCACCTGCCCAATCTCATATGGCTAGTGCTTGGAGGGGCTCCAGAACCCACTTTACTGTAGACAGAGCTAGATACCAAGTAGCTTGGTCTCATAACAAAAAGCCTCCAAAAATTAGCTTCTATAAGTGAAGTCCAGTAGAAATACAAGAGAAGGGCTGGGGAGGTGAGCGGGGGGTGGGGGAGACTAAGGATGGAGAGAGCAGAGAGAGAAAAAGCCACCCAAAACAATGAAGCCAGCGGGAGGGATGGCACCACACCAGACAACTTAGCTCTGGCCATCCTGGGAGGTGAGGAGAAGGACAAGTCGAGGTGGCACTGATCTCACCTATGAGCAACACAGTTCCTCTGGTCAGATGAGAGTTTCCCAGCCCTAAGTTCTCCTAACATGGTTTTGTCCCAGAGTTTTTCTTATTTAAAGGACAAGATTCAGAATGGTTGTCACTGTTGCTGTTGAGGTACAGGATGCGGGACACCAGGGTGGTTCAATCTGTTAAGCATCAGCCTTCAGCTCAGGATCCCAGGATCCTGGGATCAAGTCCTGCATTGAGCTCCATGCTCAGCAGAGAGCCTGTTTTTGCCACTCCCCCTGCTTGTGCTCTCTTTCTGACAAATAAAATCTGAAGGAGGAGGAGGGGAAGAGGTGGGGGAGAAGAGAGGGGTGCTCTGTCATTATGGTTGGCATGTGCTAGAAAAGCCTGTCCTGCTTCAGGTGTGTTGGTGAAGGGTCAGGGAGTGGGGAGGCACCACTGACCAAGGCCCCAACCATGAGCGCTAAAAAAGCAGCTGCACATCCATGAGTGTCTTCCACGTGAGTAAGGCAAACCTGTCCTTCTCCCACACCCCCTTGAGCTCTCTCCACTCTCCCTTTTCTCCGCCTGCACCAAAAGCCCTGCAATGCCGATGTGGCCTGACATTTCAGTTCCACAAGTTTGTGGGTACACACTTTAATGTATTATCTACTTCGCTGGCAGTAAGTGGACTCGGTTATTTGTTTCACTTTACTGCCCTCATGTCTCCTTTCTTCCTCCAGGAGACCCCTTCCCAGTGTCTCTAGGTAGCATGCGTTTGAGACCGTTTATCTCTGAGGATGTCTTTCTTCCTGTTCACATTTCAGCGATGACTTAAGTGGATATAGCATTCTAGGTAAGAAGGTATTTTCTTCCACTCTGCAGATGTTGCTCTCTATTCTTCCTGCCTCCCACGTGACAGTTGAGAGGTTTGATGTCTGTTTGAAATGGACTCATCTGTAGAGATCTGTTACCTGTCTCCGGAACATTTTCTCTGTATTTGATGTATTTAAATTTCATTCTAATTATCTTGATGTGTGTGTACATGAACCTACCCTGTTGGCACACCGTGCTCCCCTCCAGTCAGGGGGCTCGATTCTTCAATTAAGTCTAGAAAATTCTCAGTCATTCATTCTTCAAACACTTATTTTCCCCCCTCCATTAACTCATTTCCCTCTTGGTGGTAGTCTTAGAAACAAATGTCGACCCTTCTAACTCTGGCCTCCATATTGATTTCTCTTGTCCTTTTCATCTCTCTCCCTTTCTGACACCTCTGTCAGATGGTTGACCCAAATGTCCCTCTCCATACCTCATTCTGTAACGGAATCTGCAGTGTTCCTCATCCCACCCATTGGGTGCTCTCAATTAACAAGTGTATTTTTCATGCTTATTATCTCTAATTCATTTCCTTCGTAAATGGTTATTCTTACTTTCCAATCTCCTGGAGGATATTTATTATGCTTATTTTATATTCTTGTTCCATTAGCTTTGCTCCACCTGCACAAGGTGCTCCATTTGTTGGGTTTGTTAACAGCACATGCACTTCTCAAAGGTCTTATTGTTCCCTGAGATTGCTCACCCCAGCCCCTTAGGGTGGTGGGCTGACCCAGCCAGTATATCCACTTAGTTGGGGATGAAGGGCTCCCATGGTGCTCCTCCAGGGACATCTCTCAGAGCCCAGGTAGCACCCTGGGCTTACCCTGTCGGAGGAGGAACACTGCCAAACCACCTGCACTTGTTATCTTCTGCACTTCCCTCTGCCATCTGGACCTCCCTCTGGTGGGACTTCCGTCTGCCCTGTGAAAAACGACCCAGAGGGCCATCATCCACTCCAGCAGCTAGAAAGCCTACCTGTGGCCCCTGTCCTGTCACTATCACCCCACCCTGGGACCCTACCACCTTCACAGTCCCAGAGTTATTTTTTCCAGTTTCTATGTTGGTTCTGGAGATCTGGCCACCTCCTTTTTATGCCTGTGGCATTTCTGGGTTTGGAAATGAAGACAGAGCAACCCACACAGGTTTCAGAAACTCCTTTACATTTCTGAGTCTCCACTCCCTGCCTCCCAGCTCTTCTCAGGGAGTACCACCTCCCACTGCCAGCCAGTGCTTAGAACAAGAGACATTTACAGAAGCAAGCCAGAATCTCTTCGGGGCTTCTGACATATTTGAATGAAGCCAAGCCACCAGAAAGCCGATCTTGCCCCACCTCCCCACCATCTGTTGGCCTCCAAAGAATTCCTTTGGGAAGTGACTATTTACCCAGTGATGCACAACTCCTGTGGACTCTCCTCTAGGCATGAGGACAATAGTCCCTAAAGGCTCCATTTCCCCCACAGGTATGGAAAATATTGCCAGGCTCTCTAAGAGCATGATTCATCACCTCTCTTATTGAGGCTCTATGGAAATGCAAGTAGCTAAAAGCCTGCATGGAAATGGGTAAGAAACAATTGCCCTTTGGGCACCAGAAAATTACTTTTTGGAGAGTTTAATCAGACCAGGCCGCTGCTCCACACTAACTACGCAGAGTCTACAGGAACTTTTTCAAATGAAGTTTCATCCTCCTCAAGGCTTAGGTTAGTGAAGGCACCATGAGGAGGTCATGGAGTGTAGGGTCTGTGTGTTCTAGGGCCAGATTTGCCCCCATCAGTGCCATTGATCTGATCCATTCATCCCTCTGTGCCCCTCTTTCTCTCAGCTGTGAAACAGGGATTATAACCCCTGTGTGGAGGGTTTGAGATTTGGGAGAGATGGTAAAGGATTCTATGCTTCTCCAAAGAGATCCATAAATATAAATCATCCTCATTGCCTTAAATGAGTAATAAGGGAGGTATAAATAAAATCCCATGGAAACAGAACCGCACATCAAATTCTGAGCAAATTTGGCACCCAGAGACAGCTCCCTGCTATAGGAATTCCTGCATACACTGGAGAATCCTTCTGAAATACAATTATTTATCCTTTATTGCTCTGTTATATTAGTTTATAGTTTGGCACTCCAGTTATCCATAAGGAAAGGCAGATGGGCTGTACCATGTATGAGCCCTCAGATCCACAGAGTAGCACTGAAACACGGTGTGGATCTGTGTGCTTCGGTGGTGAAGGGCTCAAAGTCTGATGTCAAATAGATCTAAGCTCAAACCCCAGTCCTATCTCCTTCTAGCTGAGCTTCAGCTTCCATATCTGTAAAATGGAAATAATATCCACCACATAGGGTTGTTAGTGAGGATAAAGGGAAATAATGCAAGAAGAGTACTTCAGACAATGTCAGGGCTATGACCTAATGCTCCACAAATGATGGCCATAATATTATTGTATTATTGTTGGAGCATGAAGGCCCCCTGCCTTCTCTCTGTTTCTCTCTCTCTCTCTCCCTCTCTCACACACACATGCGTGTGCATGCGCACGCACACACACACACACATACACACCAGGTCCTGGGCTAATGGAGAGCAAGCTGAGAGTCTAGGATGTAAAATTTAAGGAGGTACTTACTCACAGGTGTATGCAAATGTAAGAGAGTGCCTTAAATTTTACAACCTAAACACCTCCTTGTCTTACTCTAGTCTTCACACACACACAAGTGAGAAAACCGAGGCCTGGAGAAATGTAAAGAACCTGGATCTCAGGGGTTGTTATGGCCATGCTGGAGATTCCAAGGTAGATCTTCTCCTGCCATGCTTTGACCTCCCAGGTCTGAGCAGAGAGATTCAGAAATGGGACAATTCCAGATACTGTGAGCAGGTTCCTGCAATCAATCACACCTGTAATTTACAGAGGAGGCAAGCAGCAACTTCCTGTGTCCGGAGAAAGCTGTACCCAACTCAACTCTTTTTCCACTGCCTGCAAACCTTGCTTTGGGATCTGACCCTATTTTACCCTGAGCAGGACTGGTGCTTAAGAGGAGGGTCTTCTGGTCACTTACACAAGGGTCGTTTTGATTGGTCAGTGCCTGTGTCTTGCTGGTAGTTAAATATTTTTATATTAACCTGTGCAAAAAGAGCCCACAGAGGAATGACTTGCCCTCAACAAGGTCACAAAGTCAGATTCAGCAGGTGAAGGTGTCTCAGCATCTTTATCATTCCTCGTCAGATCTTCTGTTCTTGACTCAAACCTGTCACCCTCGCACCATTGCTCAACCTACTTCACATCTACGACTATAACCTTTCCCTGATCAAAACCTGACTGCCCAGTCCACAGCCAGATTTCTGCCTTTATTTCCTGAGATACTCCCATCCCCAGGCTAGAATTGAGTTCAGTTTGGGGCAACCTCTACCCCTAGCTCCCTCTTCCCCATCCACATGCACAGCCCTGGCTCTTGCAACTGCCTTTCTCGACAATGGAACCTGATTTCAGACTCTGGCTGGGTCTATTGAAAACTGAACATCTTGCTTTGACTTTCACCCAAAGCCAATCCTGACCTGAAGACCTGGGTGAAGGTAGCTTGTTTGGCAGATAATCCAAGGAAATATTGAGGGAGTGAGGAAAGGAGGCAAGAAGGGAAGAAACCCATATAAAAGTTTGGACAAATGAATAGGTTACAACTGCAGGCACCTGAAACTCAATCCTGCCAGGACCCTTCCAAGAGTTAGGATAGAACCTAGACTTCACAACTGTCCAGACAAAGGGTGAAGAGGCTGAGATATTTATTCATTCACCAGCTCCCAACTGCCTTGAGTTGAGGCTTGATCTTGGGAGAATGAACCTTCCAGCACTTCTGCCCAGTCTGTGTGCTGGTTGGTAACTTCTGTGGCCAGGAAAGTTCAGAAGCAGAGAGAGGTGCAGGGGCTCGAGGGATGAAGGCATGAGGTCTTCAGGAACTGTCAGCTGAAGCTACAGATGACCTTTAGGGTCATCACAGCATAAATGATGTGGCTTCAGAACTGGCAGGGTCTCCTGCCAGCAACACGCTTCCTGAAATAGCAAAGTTTTCCATAGGCTTTTAAGGGCACGGTCTACATAGAATCTGCATAATACTGTTTTCCTCTCTACCACCCCTGCCTTGATTTTCTCTCTGAGAGAGAAACTGAAACAATGAGAAAGAAAAAAGTACAAAAGTTCGACACAATAATGGTCTGTAAACATCCTTCCTATACATCCCTCCCTCCACTTGCTTATGTCAGGCTTCTGTCCTAGGGCTGGGGTCCCCAAAAGAGACCTGGAGTTGAAAGATCGTGTGTGCTAGTGACTTCTTAGGGAAAATCATACAGAAGTTGGAGAAGCCAGACCTGGCAGTGGGAAAAGCCAAGGAAAGGTGTGATTAGCAGAATGGCCTTAGCCTGATCCCAGAGGGAGCTCTGGAGTTTAAATTACATCTCAGAATTTCCATGACCTGTGGCAAGAGTGCTAGGCTCTCATCTTCCTATCCTGTGGTAAGGGCCACTCCAGAGGGATAGAAATTTCCAGATAGAAATTTGAAAGATAAAAATTTCTCCTTTTCCACAACTACAGACAAAGCAGGCTCTAGTCCAGGGACAGTACCACCCATTGGAAATGACAGTGCATCTAGGCCATGGGAAGCAGCTTTAAGGGAATCTGGATGGGACCTCGATATTATCTGCTGCAGCTTCCAGAGAAACTTACATTTAAGTAAATTCTGCTGCTAGAAAATGTTTAATGCCACTGGACTATAGTATCTTTAGAATGTTTTTTTGTTTGTTTGTTTGGGTTTTTCTTTTTCTTTTTATTTATTTATTTATTTATTTTTAACTCCTGGCCTGAAGCCTATAATTCTTCAACACAGAGCTGCAGACCACATGGTTTTGGGGACTGGATACTAAATTATCCTATTAGGGTTGGAAATAGTTCCTAAGTCATACCCTAGCAGTGCCTGAAGCAAAGGCCCAAACTTAGCTGGTGGCAGCAATTTTCAGCTCTGAAAAATCTAGTCACAAAAATATAAGAATTAGTGAATCTTACCCATCAGAGATGACACACAGGAAAGGATGCATTGTGGTTCTCCTGCACCCCCATCTCTGCTTCCTTCTCCTCTGAAGTTTTGGGCTAAAAGTAGAAACTGAGTAGGTGCTAGTTCCTATGTTGCAAATTTTTCTTTACTGATGATGCATAATTGTATTGTATTTCCATTCAGTAATTCTTCAGAATAAACCTTAAGATATGCAAAACGAGAAATGAAGATGAGATTGTAATACAATAAAAGTATCTTGGAAAAGGTATCTTAAACTCTCTCCCCTCTGGATACAATTTTGAAGTTAGGTAAGTTTTCTTTCTTTCTTTTTCTCTTTCTTTTTTTCTCCCTTTCTTTTTCTTTCTTTCTTTCTCATGTTTCTTTAAAAAAATAAATTAAAAAAAGAAGGTATGAGGGAATACTCCAAACTACCAAAATATTTAACTTGACATGTAAAATAGTGAGTTCACCATCTCGTACATATTAATCTCTAAGGTGCTGTCATATCCCATGACACCGTCCTATCTCCTTAAAAAAAAATATGACTTTGGAACCTACATTGGAAATATCTTGTGTTTTTCATTTCTAGAAACATTTCATCACTGGTAAATAGAATGATGTTAGAGGACTTTGTTCATTTTGACTACATGAAAAGGTAAACCTGTTCTTACTTAGTTGCCAACAGGTAGAAATACACAAAACATCCAATCGAATGTCAAAATAAGTTAAATTCTTGCACCTGCTTGTAAATACTCTGTGCAAGCAACAGCTAAAACTTGTAAAGAGTGAGATGTTGGTGACACTAATTCCACTCACTCATTCAGCAAGTAATTACTGAGTGTCTTCTGTTCACCAGCACTGTCCAGGATACTGAGGACACCGCAGTGAACAAACTCCAAGATGCCTTCAAATGTTGAAATATTAGCTCCATCATTCTCTGAATTTGGCTTCCTTATTGGAAAGATGTTTCCATTTTTAAATCTCTGTCTGCTGCTCTGCTAAATAATGTTCTCCCAGGTTCCCAAAAGGAGAATTAATTTGGCGAAACAAATCAGTTGTTGTTTCACTCATTGTTATGATAATAGAGAAATTAGGTTTTTAATTAAGGCTGAGGAAGGATGGAAAAGAGTAGGCAAATAAACGCCCACAGGGTTTGAGGCCCAAGGGACAAGACAAACCTCCTTTTTGCTGTAGTGTCAAAAATTCTCTCCCTTCCAGCAGCTTCCACAGGTTAAGGCATCTTATCTAGGGTGGACCCCAAGCTACAGGCATTTCCTGCCCTAGGAATCGGTTAGCACCCACCAAGTTGACATGAATGATGATTAAATATAAGCACCTTTCAGGGGGATGTACTGTAGATATCACTGTTTTGAAAATGAGTAGCTGAAGCTTTGAGAAGGTAAGGAACACACTCCAGGTCACACAATTGTGAGATGCTGTCATGATTTCAATTCAAGTAGTTTGATTCTAAGATGTTCTGAGCCTTTAACCTACACTAACTCTTAACACATAAAGAAGGGGTCTGGAAGTGTCCAGTACATTTATCACTCATCTTGTTTTTTTTAAAAATCACTATGCAAAAATGAATGAATGAATGAATGAATGAATGAATGAATATCACTAGGATATTCAAGGAATACATGTTAATTGTGAGAAGTAAAGGAAGGAGGACGTGAACACAAAAAATAAAGGGGGAAAGTAAGGGAAAATGTGAAAGAACCACAAAGAAAAATCTGCATTTTTCTACTGTCCATACACTACCCATTCTCACTGGGCACCACACAGCCCCTAAGGGGTCAAAAACTGGTCCTTGTGGAGAGAAAAGCTTATTCTTTCATAAAGCACTAATAGTCATACAATGCATACATGGACAGATATACAGTATATCTGTAGTATTAAATTTTTGTTGGAGAACAAAATTTGGGGGGGAAAGTCTGAAAAGATCCTGGAGGGAAATTAGTTTAGAGAAGTTGAGAATACTGCCATAGATTTGGATTTTAATAGATTTTAAATATTTTTATTATTCTAAAATATTAAATATATTAAATATATTTTATATATAATATAAATATATGAATATATAAATATATATTTACACAATATATCAAAAATGTTAAATATTAAATATTTTAAATACATTTTAAACTAATTAAATAAAATATTAAAAATTTAAAATAAAATATTATTTATTATTTTAAAATAATAGATTTAAAAAATTTAATCGGTAGCTATTTGTACAGATTTTTCTATGTATTGTATCTGTTTTATTACAAAAATGGGATGTATATACATGCTATACCTTTCCATGTCCATGAAAATTCTTTCTAATATTGTGCTATACCATTCACGAAGCACTTTTGCATACAGTATTTCATTTGATCCTTACTGTAACTGTGCGAAGGTAGATGCTTTAATTATTATTCCTATTTTACAACTGAAGAAACTTAGGCATAGAAAGATGAATTAACCTTCCCCAAACTCTCTTAGCCAATATAAACAACAGAGCTAAGATTTGAATCTTATTTCTTAAGATCTTTGAGTTTACCTTGCTATTTTCCCAAGCCTTTTGAGTAGAAATCTTTGTTAATTTATTGTAAATTGTTTTTAGTTTTCTAATAAAAGCTGTAAGATTTCCTCAGTAGTCACTTGAGCTTCATCTCAAGTTCTGGATAGTTTCTGCATCAGACAGACATAAGAAAGTCTTCCCTATCCTTGGGAAACGTATCACCAGTTTTCTTTCCTTTTTTTTTTTTTCAAATTTTTAAAAACTTTTTACTTCCCAAAGCTTAAAGAAATTTCCTTACCATGCAACCTTGTAGCTTCTTAGGGGATGTTGACTCTCTCTTCGTAAACAGGCCTGAAAGAGATTTCCAGCTCTTGCACTGGCATCAGGAAGCCATAGGAGGCATGCCCTCTCAGGTGACTTCCTTTACCTTCACCTTCCTCTGGACCCCATGCCCAGGCCCCACCATACTCCCAGTCCTGCTCACAGAAGAAATGTGGTGGGAACTGGGCTGCATGTTGGCTTTTCAGCAGCAGTAGTACGCAGCAAATAGGCCTTGAGAAACGATGATAGTAAGAAACATTCGTCTATTTTTGACCATAAAAAATTTTTTTTATCAGAAGTCTTATTAGAGAGCTTATGGTTTGGATTTTTCGAGAAGCTAGAGATGGATGTTTTCTGTTCAGCTCAAACCTGCCAGCCCTAAGGTGGAGAGAGAAAACATGCATACAGGCTGGCACTTGGGTACCAGCAGCTGAGGCTCTGCACACAGCCATCCTTGCCTCCTAGAGCCCTGCACCCTGCGGGGTCGAGAGACGGGGTCCATGTACAATCTGACCTTTACCTGGTGAGCCACTCTAAATACTCGGGCAAACCTTTCTCCACCGTGGCTCTACCTAGAGCTGGTCTGGTATCTTTGAGGGCCCTTTTTCCACTGTCCTCAATGCAGGCCACTCTTTGAGCCATCTTTATCCCATCCAGGCTCTGTTCCTCCAGGGAGAACAGAGCAGGAAAATATTCTGGTGTCTCCTAAAACTTGTTCAGCTGGGAACTTGACTACAGAGGTTGCTATGGCAACCAGAGCAGATGATTAGGATGCTAGAATGTGGGTTATGTGTTTGTGTGTGCACAAGAGTATGTGGCACACAGGGGAAAGGAATACTACTAAGAAAGGCCTAGACATTCTACATAAGACCCTGGGATTGTCCCAGAAGCATGTCCCTCACTCTCGGTCAAGTGAACCTGGACTGAACCACAACTGCGATTTTAAGGCAACATGAAGCCAGTCCTTTCCAAATCATCCAGTTTAGTTCTGTGCTTGTGGGAATCTTCCCTCAAAATGTGTTTCTACTAAATTTTATTGGGGTCTCATTTCTTCATGATCTCTCAAACCAATGGACCATGCAGGTATCAACAGATGGACACCATGCCTGTCAACTTGGAAATGTTGTTAATGTCAGGTGACAGGCATGCTATGAATTGGATACGTCTCTGAATGTTTCCTTACTTAATCTTTTTGAAATTAAATCTACAATTTCTACAAGGTGTATCCAACATGATTTACAGATTTCAAATCTCATGTAGTGCTCTCAGAGTGTAAGAATTTCTGCACACATTCTAACATAATGTATGTAATTAAAGACTGTTATACACTATGAGTAGTATTTACTTAATAAAATATTTAAACTCTCACATGTAAAATATCTGAACCATGTGTAACTGAAAAAAATGTGGAAGAAATGATATAGAGATTTTAAAAATTAGAGACAATAGAATGGTCAAGTTTATACCATACACAAAGATAAAGTCAAAATGGATAAAAGACATCAATGTGAGGCAGGAATTTATCAAAAATCCTAGAGAACAGAGGCAGTAACCTCTTCGACATTGGCCACAGCAACTTCTTTCAAGACATGTCTCCAAATGCAAAGGAAACAAAAGTGAAAATGAACTTTTGGGACTTCATCAGGATAAAAAGTTTCTGCACAACAAAGGAAACAGTCAACAAAACAAAGAGGCAACCCACGAAATGGGAGAAGATACTTTCAAATGACACTATAGACAAAGGGCTGATATCCAAGATCTATAAAGAACTCCTCAAACTCAACACTCAAAAAACAGATAATCACATCAAAAAATGGGCAGAAGACATAAACAGACACTTCTCCAAAGAAGACACACAAATGGCTAACAGAGACATGAAAAAATGTTTAACCTCAGGGAGGTTCAAATCAAAGCCACATTGAAATACCACCTTACACCAGTTAGAATGGCCAAAATTAACAAGACAAGAAACAAAAGTGTTGGAGAAGTTGTAGAGAAAAGGGAACCCTCTTACTCTGTTGGTGGGAATGTAAGTTGGTGTAGCCACTTTGGGAAACAGTGTGGAGATTCCTTAAGAAATTAAAAAAAGGGGCACCTGGGTGGCTCAGTGGGTTAATCCTCTGCCTTCGGCTCAGGTCATGATCTCAGGGTCCTGGGATCGAGCCCCACATCGGGCTCTCTGCTCAGCAGGGGGCCTGCTTCCTCCTCTCTGCCTGTATCTCTGCCTACTTGTGATCCCTGTCAAATAAATAAATAAAATCTTAAAAAAGAAAAAGAAATTAAAAATAGAGCTACCCTATGACCCTGCAATTGCACTATGCTCTGTGGGCATTTACCACAAAGATACAGATGTAGTGAAAAGAAGGGCCATATGTACCCCAATGTTCATAGCAGCAATGGCTACAGTTGCCAGATTGTGGAAAGAGCCAAGATGCCCTGCAACAGATGAATATATATTCATATATATTCAGTCCATATATTCATATATAAACAGTCCATATATACAATGGAATATTACACTTCCATCAGAAAGGATGAATACCCAAATTTTGTATCAACATGGGCGGGACTGGAGGAGATTATGCTGAGTGAAATAAGTCAAGCAGAGAGAGTCACTTACTTGTGGAGCATAAAGGAATAACATGGAGGAACATTAGGAGAAGGAAAGGAAAAGTGAATTGGGGGAAATCTGAGGGAGAGACAAAGCATGAGAGACTGTGGACTCTGAGAAACAAATAGGGTTTTGGAGGAGAGGGGATGGGGGAATGGGTGAGCCTGGGTGGTGGGTATTATGGAGGGCACGTATTGCATGGAGCACTGGGAGTGATGCATAAACAATGAATCTTTGAACACTGAAAAATAAGATAAAATTATTTTTTAAAAAACCAAAAAATTGGAGATAAAATGAAACTCTATAGAGATCCCTCTCTTTCCAGATGTTAACAAGAACAAGAGATTTACTGGGCACTTATTATGTACCAGGCTCTAAGTATTTTGTATGTTCTTATTTGTTGAATTCTAACAATAACACCATAAAGTAGATATTATTATCTCTACCTTACAGGAAAGAAAGTGCAGGCACAGAAGGAAGTCGCCCAAATCACAAGGCAGTGATGATTAAATTGGGTGCCAGCTGGGTGATCAGGCTCTTACTGCCCAGTCTGATAGCCCCAACAGCCTAGGAAAGGATGGGGATCCCTGCTCAGGTCCCAGCACAGCCCTTCTCCAGCTCTCTGAACCTCCTCCCCTCTACATCCCTCCTACAGATCTTATTTCCTTCTGGGTAAGAAAACAAGCTCTTCCCTCATCAGGCACTCCTTTAGAAACTATTGTTTAGGGAATAAACTTTGGGCTTCTGGTATTGGAGCAGTCTAGAATTTAAAAAATCTTATCTCTCAAAGTTACTGCCTCTGTCATGAACTTCAAAAAGTCGGTTTCAAAACCCAAAGCTGAACACTGGCTCATTTCTATCTCCACATTTCAGTCCGCTCCTGAGGAGATAAGGCTCAGCCTCACAGTCTAATTTTAGCAGAGGAAGGACTGTAGATTAAAATAAATCAGCAAAAATGAAGATACATCAATTAAATTTTCAAACTATTATTCCTCTACATGTTGTATCTGAGAATAAAAAATTATTAATTGCATTTCTGAGAAATATATGAATCAGTAAATAAAATGTGTTAACATTTTAACTATTAAGATCTACTCCAACGAAATACGTTACTCAAAGAAAAGTTGTGTCAGGGTATTACATCTCAGTATCTCTTCTTCCTTATAGAATAAAATCACACCCCTCCCCATTTCAGCCTTACAGCTGGAGGCTACATTTCCCAGTCTCCTTGAGTTAGGTGTGGCCATTTGACCAAATTCTGGTTCAGAGCACTTAGTTTACTGGTCTTGTGGACTTGAACAGGTCATTGAGTCTCAGTCCAGAACATAAACACCAGAAAGAACCATAGAGCTAAACCATCTGAAGACCAAGGAAGGACGGAAAGACAGAAGGCCAGAGTTGCAAAATGAAGTGCCAAGGCTTCTCATCAGCATCAGAAGGGCAGGGGCTTGAACCTCCTTGTCTGCTGGCTATGGACCATTTTTGACACTACCCTTCTGTTCCCTAAGCTTCAACTTTTTCTGCAATGTGAGGCTGATAAGAGCACATATATAGTGGGCACAGTAGGTGACCTCCCAAATTCCACTGCATCCCTCCCCCACATTGAGTAGTGCCCCATGGTTTGAAAACTTGACTCTTGCTCCAGAGGGAGACTCTGATTAGTTTCAGCCAATAATAATAACCCATTTCCCTTGCCAGGATTCATAAGCAGCTCAGAGCTGAGCTAATTGGCACTGGCCATTCCCTTGGTATATGGGTCTTGGACTAGCCATGGGCATAGAACCCAGGATGGACCAATCAGAATTAAGGGAAAAATTTTTGTTTGTTGTCAAAGAAGAAGCCTTCTTTCTCCCTCTTCTTCCTTGTCCACTTCCCTTCCTCCTCTCTGCCCCCCTCCTTCTCTCTGAACATCCAAGAGAAAGCTTACAGAACTGGCTGGGACCACTGGCCATCCTACAATATAAATTACCCCTGTCCTGGGTTGTGAGCCTAAATGAGGCAGCACAGGTAAAGCACTTTGCCCATACCAGGCCCATAATAAGTGCTCAAATAACAGTAGCCTGTCATGTAAGGTCAGTCTATCCATAGCAGCCCTGGCTCATAAGGACATTACCAAATGGTTCCATTATTTCTACCTTGATCAAGGCGTAAGGTTTACCTTTATGCACGCTCCATGAAAATGGTTCAAATTCCACAGCATAATTTTGAGGAGTTTCAGGGGGTTCTGGTGGATTGTGTCCCAGCTGCAGATCAGCAGGAGGTCCCCACTTCGGAAGAAGTGGGGATAGCTCCTTCCCACCCCATTCCTCATCCTAAAGACAAGAGAACCTTTTCCCCTCACTCAGAGCACTCACAGCTCATACCTTCCTCCCCAGTCTGCCTTCTCCACCCGTATACACCAGCCCCTGCCTTACCTCATTTGGGGGAGCAGAAAACCTTGCACTGCGGTGTGTATCCTAACTTCTCTGTTGGTCACTCTGCCCTATGGCTTCCTTAAGACTTTGTCTCTGCCTCATTAGAGGGGAAAATGTTTTTCAGGGTTCCTGCAAGAGAAAAGGTTTTCAAGATACCTTGAAGTATCCAAGTTATGAAAAGAGCAGGAAAAAAAAAAAAAAGAATACTTAAAGACGGTGCATGGGTGCTGAGTGAGGCCTTCAGGTGGCCTGGTATTCTTTCTCTCCCTCTTAGAGCCCTACTCAGCTGCCACAAAAGCAAATCCAAACCAGACTCCTAGAGGATAATATTTCAAATGGAGGGAAGACAAGCCATCCCAGTGACTACAGATGTGTGAGCGAGCCCAGATGGTCCCAACAGAGCTTAGGCCAAGATGAGCAGAACTGGCCAGCCAAGCCAGAGAATCGTGACCTGAGATAAATTATTGTTGTATGCCACTGAGGTGTTCCTGGTTGTTGTCATTGTTGTTGTTTTATGTAATATCACTGTAGCAAGATCTAACTGATGTGTTATTATTTTTAATTTTGATGGAGAGTGGCTGAAATGAAAATTCTGTGGGCAAGACTGGCTGAAGGCTGCTCAGGCACAGAGTTCTCTGGTCCAGTTGACCATGGACTGGGACGGGGAGAGGGTAGGATCAGGAATGAGAAACAGCATCTTTGTAACCGTGGCCTTTCCTTCCTGCAGTAGTCCTCATATTTTCGCTTACAATGTGTCAAGGGCACCTGGGTGGCTCAGTTGGTTAAGCATCTGCCTTTGGCTCAGATCATGATCCCAGGGTCCTAGGACTGAGTCCCTCATCAGGTTCCCAGCTCCATAGGGAGTCTGCTTCTCCCTCTGCCCTCCTCCCACTCATTCTCTCAATCTCTCTCTCTCTCTCAAATAAATAAAATCTTTAAAAAAAAAAAAAGAAAAGAAAAACAATGTATCCCATGGCATATTTTAAGCTCACATATAAGAGTTTCGATATAATTTTCTTTGTACTGCAAATATTGACACTTAAACATAAAACTATCAGTATTCTAAAATATTAAAGGGAATCTGGAGCTCATAATAATAATTTCATGCCCATACCGCCCAATCTAAAATATATGAATGAGTTCTTATTCACTGTTGAGAAATTTTACGTCTTTTGGTTTTCTCCTTGAATTCACATTTCTTTCCTATTTACTTCACACATTTCTAAAATAATTAAACATTAAAACTTTGAAAATCTTTTGTTGATTACCCTATCACACATTAAAAATACATTGAAAAATATTTTAACACATTAAAAAATATTTTATTCCTATGACCTTAAGGCTTTCCATGTTTTGAAAAAATGGTTCTGGATTGAATTATCACACAACTGATCAAAACTACAAAAAAAAAGTATTACTAATTTTGATAATAAAATAAGCATTAGCTATCATTGGATTATTTCATGATATGATTTCATAAAAAGGGCTTTAAATTTTCCTATTGAAGAGGATACACTGCAGCCAAAATCCAAAACAAATCACCTAAAAATTTTATCTGTGGATTTTATTTGACGTATCTTGAGAATTGTGAATGTCTTGGCAAGGCTTTTGTGCTACATTTAAATGAATCAGTGTCACTAAGCTACATGCTTAGGCTGTGCTATTGTGCTCTCAGCTGAAGACTTGACCTGGGATTAGTACTTAGTGTAGTTGGAAAGTATTGCTTATAGTTAAATACATTTTTAAAAGCAGAGTTCTTTTTTTAACTTAGCGTCAGTGTTTCTGACTTACGGACTCCTTGCTTCATTGTCATTGTCCTCACCTTCAAGAAGGGCAATAATCTTGACTCCCACCACTCGGGCTACTATGTGTCTATTTTCAAAACATCCTAATGTGGTCAAAACACTGTTTCTTAGACTGTCTTTCCCCTTAACGTAAAACCTATGAGATAGGGAAATATTAGAGTCCAGGGGGTAATAGAATATTGATTTAGCAAGAGAAGAGTCCTCCCCCATTCTCCCTGAGGTTTTCACACCCTGCGGCGAGGTACCATAGTCAATTGCGGTAAGGGAGGGCAATGTATTTTTGCTTTTTATTCTCTTAATAATAAATTACAACTTTTTCATTTTGTAAAACAAGTAACTAAAATTGAGAACACATTTTGTCATTTCAGAGGTATTATCATGCAAAGCAAGCCAGAAAAGTGTGTGTGTGGAAATTAAGGATCAGGAAAATCATTCCCTTAAAACAACCCTTGCTCCGTAAGCCTTGGAACTTCTTCACAGACCCATAGGAGCTGTTGCCTTCGTTCACTAGGTGCTGGAATGTTCAACTTAAAATATCAGAGTGGTGCGCCTGGGTGGCTCAGGTGGTTAAGTGGCTGCCTTCCACTCACATCATGATCCTGGGGTCCTGGGATGGAGCCCCAGATAGGTCTCCCTGCACAGTGCAGAGCCTGCTTCTCCCTCTTCCTCTGCCCCTCCCCCCTGCTGATGTGTGTGGGCTCTCTCTCTCTCCCTCTCTCTCTCACTCTTGCTCTGTCTCAATAAATAAAATCTTTTTTTCAAAAGAACTCAGTGTTTAATATTCTAACTAGGTAATACATTTATATAGTTCAAATATCAAAGAGCCTAGAAAAATATAATGCATAAAGTAAAAAGTCTTGTTTCTTCCCTCCCCTCAATTCTCCTCCATAATCATGGACTTCTATGGGCACATATACAAACAAGTACCATGTTATTATCATAGCCTCCTTTAGTTACACAACGGTGACATTAAATACACATTTTCTGCTCCTGAATTTATTCTCCAAATTGTAACTTAGTGGAGATCTTCCCGTATCAGTATGTAGAGTACTTCCTCTGCTGTATTTTTTTCGGTGATACAACCGCAGGGTATTCTGTTGAGTATAGGGACTATAATTTGTTTAATTAGTGCCTTTTTGATGGACATTTAGCTTATTTCCTTTCTTAGCTATTTCAAACAATACGGTAATGACTAACCTTGCACATGTACGGCCTTGCTTGTCTGAGAATATATGTGTAACAAATTCCTAGATGTGAGATTGCTTGTTGTGGTATATGGGGGCTAATTTCCCTCTACAGGAGTTGTTTCAATTTTTACTCTCGCTTGCAATGTATGAAACTGCTCATTCCTCTATAGCCATGTCAATAGAGAGTGCTAGCAAACTTTTAGATTATTGCCAATCTGAAAAGTTAAAAATGGCATTTGGGGTAGCTTTAATTTTTGTCATTTTTTATCTTTGGGTTGGAAGATACCCAATGCTTGCCAAGCTGTCAGCCTGGGAGGGGACCCAGGCTGTCAGAAGCCAGGTCTCAGCCATGTGGAGAAGGCCAGTTTGGGAGAAGGTCGACCACAGCCTGTGAGAAGTTGGGCTGAGAGACAGAAAACACATGATGGAAGGCCCCTGGCTCCAGGCACGCTGTACCATTAGCTAATGATTCCCCTCTTGATTTCAGCTGGTTCACGCTAGGGTTCTGTTGACCCATGTCCAGATGGAGGGTACACAAACAGCCCCTTCAGGCTCCCATGATCTAGTTGCCAGGTGGACCGCCAGCTGTCTGGTCAGGCACCAGAACACTTGTAAAAAGCTGCTGTAGGTATAAAATAGCTACTTTGGGAAACCGAAGGTTTCTAATAAAGTTAAACATGCATCTACCCTAGGGACCAGCAATTCCACCATAGGGAAATAACTGCATGTATCCCCGAAAAGACATAGTCGCTTCAGTCATAACAGGTAAACACTGGACATTACCCAATGTCCATCCACGGGAGAATGAAAAACAGACAAACTGAGGTATTTCCTCTGATGAAATACCACTCAGCAGTGAAGATGAATAAACCACCCATACACGTCAACATGGAAGGATCTCACAGACATAATGTCAAGCAGAAGTCAGACATAAAAGAGTATATCTTACATGATTCTATTTTTTTTGTGAAGTTCAAGAAAAGGCAAAACTAAACTGTCGTGATGAGGTCAGAATAGTCATTGCCCTGGCAGGGGATATTTCTAAGAAGGAGACCTGAGGTCCCTCTCTGGTGCCATGAAAATATTCCAGAACCTGATTGACGTGGTAGTCACATGGTGTGTTTGCAGTGGTCAAAATTCATCAAGATATTCATTTTTCGTTATATGTCAGACAAAAGGAGAAGAACGCTATCAACAATAAAACGATTGCAGTGGACAGAAACCGTGGCAAGGGGTCATTTCCAGCAGCTGCTGGTCACCCTGAATCTGTCTCAGTTGGCCTGACAGCCCCTGTGGGTAGGAGGAGAGGTCTCTGCTCTTAGCACCCGGCACTCAGCTGTGGAGCTAAGCTCTCCATAAGCCTCCCTCTGAGGCAGCCTCTTGACACTGTTCTGCTGCTTGGATATTTTCCTTCACCTTCCAGACAGCGAAGGGCCTAGAGGTCCATGGCTAGGGGTGAGACAAACACATATCCCCATCCTGGCTGATCCCCTGAGCACTTGTGAAGGGGATAACGACAGCTTTCACGCAGGGGCATTGTGGGGATTCCAGATGTCAGGAGACGGGGGCTGATGTCATGCACTGTGCACACTTGGCAGCTTCTTTATTACTGGCTAACAGGAGCTGCAAGGATGGTGGCCTGGCTTGCAGGGGTGAGGGAGGGGCTGCTGCAAGGACACGGAAGTTTTGTGTTCACCAGACTGAGTCCTTGAATGTTACACTCCAGGATTAAGTAAAGCTCTGCAGCAGAATTCATTATGATTGGCTTCCACCTGCTCCCAGCAATTAGAGGATAATTTGGAAAAGGAGATTTGCATCTGAAGCCTCCTTCACACAGACCTGCAAAAGCCTTTAATCCATCCCCTAACATTCTAAGAGAGTGATGCCAAGGGCATCCAAGAGAGCTTGGGAATAAACTGGAAGGAGTGGAGACTGCCTAGGATGACAGTGAGGGCCCACAGGGTCAAAGGGAATTGGGGGGTGGGGTCGAGAGATCTTGAAGACAGATGAGGCAGCAAGAGCCTTAAGACTGCATTGCATTGGATCACCTCTAGGACACCCTTGAGGCTGGTGAGCACTTAAATGGGGCTATGCTACAGAACTTGACTTTTAATAATATCTCATTTTTTAAGATTCTTAAATTTTATTTAATTAGCATATAGCATATTATTTGTTTCAGAGGTAGAGTTCAGTGATTCATCAATTGCATATAACACCCAGTGCTCCTTACTTTAATGCCTATCACCCATTACTCCCACCACCCCCTGCCCCCAGCAACCCTCAGTTTGTTTCTCAGAGTTGAGTCTCTTACGGTTTGTCTGTGTTCCTGATTCCATCTTATTTCATTTTTCCCATCCTTCCCCTATGATCCTCTGTTTTGTTTCTTAAATTCCACATATTATTTAATTTTAATTAAAGTGAAAACTGAAAACCTGAAGTAATTTGATCTTATTATGTATTCTGTATTACTAAAATTGTTAAAATTGTTTTCACCTGGTTGTTTTACATTTAAAATTTAAATTTGATAGAACAGGCTTATATCACGTTTCCTTTGAGTGGTGCCATCCATATACACCTGCTGGATTCAGTCCTTCCTCTTCCATGGGCAGCGCTGGGTTGAACAGCCAGGTGGTCCATTTTCTCTATGTTCATCACACTGACCATGTTCACATGAGCTTAGCTGTTCTAGTCTGCCCATCTCATTAAGTCATCCAATCAGAAGTTTAAGGAAATAAACAGACAAATAAACACAAAATGAAAGGGGGACTCTGGGGTGTGTATCTCTGTGAACTTCCCCTAAATACACTAGAAAACAGTCCTGACCTTTATGATGGAGGGGAAAAGGAGGGCTGGACTCCAGTTTGCCTTTTAAAGTGTCACTCAGGCTGCCCCTGGGATAATAAGCTGAAGGAAGAAGAGTGAATGTGGAGGGCCCAGTGGGTGGACATCTCCCCCAATCCAAACAACAGTTATTATTGCATATTCTAAGTATACTGGGAGTTGAATTTTCCTTTAAATAAAACAGAGCAATGAGAAAGCAACTAGAAATGACACCTTCCCTCCACCTCAAGAGTAAGTTCTTCTAGTATATGTTCTGACAAGGCAGCATATCCTGGGTTGTCCATCCAGCTGTGGGCTCTTCCATGTTCACTGGTCACCCCGAGACCCTGGCAGCCAGCTTCCCTCTAGGATACTGCTGTCCCCAGACCCTCCACAGACAGAGAGGTTAGGGAACGACTTCTCTCTCAACTGCTCAACTTTGAATTCCTATAACTCCACCACTCCTAGCTTATCAAAGGCACAGCCTCCTCTTTACCTAGCCTCTGATTTCCCGGTGGGACCTACCCATGTCAGGAAGTCCACTGCAGAGCTATTCACGGACAGTTGGGTCAATATCCAGCCAGAAGATAATCCTGGGAGAACAGTGTGCATGGTTCTGCCCTCACAGGGAGGCAAGTGGAAGGTCTCCAACATATGTATAACTCTCTATCATGTAAAACACTGGAGAGAATTCGTTTCAGCCACCCCAACACCTCTCAATGATTCTCATATATAACATGCACAGGAAACACCTGGGATGTTTCATGAAATGCATATTCCCAGGAAATAGGTGACAAAGTCAAATGGGATAATTAAGGAGTATTTAATGAAGGAACTACTTACAAAATGTAGGCAAGGTTAAACAGACTTAGGATGGTGCAAGAATGGGACCTGTTGCCATCCCTAGATCTCCAACTCAAGAGAAGGGAACCAGGAGAGAGTTCTTTGAGAAACATGCCTGAAAGGAGCTATGGCCTTGAGTAGAGGACAGAGTGGGAGGAATCCAAGGGAATAAACACTCTTGGACCTCACTCTCCTCCTGTCCTCTGGACCTCTCACTGGTGTCTCCCATTGGCCAGAGAGCAAGGGCACCTTTGATGCACCCATGCCAGCCATGTAGGTGCCAGGATCCCAGGCTCTGACTGGGTTGGGAACAGAGAAAAGCTGATGTGATGAGACAAACAGAAATATCAAGCCTATATTGTATATACACCCCATACAGAAGAGGAGTGATCACCAACCTCGTAACTATTGGATTATCCGGTAAATTCTAGATGCCATAGTTTAACAGCAATATTGGCACACTGGCAATGAACAAGGGAAGGATGATGAGGGTGCCAGGAAGTTAAGTCATTTTAATTTTTTTAAGATTTTATTCATTTATTTTTGCAAAAGTGAGAGAGGGAGTGCGTGCCCAAGCAGAGGAGGGGCAGAAGGAGAAGCAGACTCCCCAGTGAGCAGGGAGCCTGATTTGGGACTCAGTCCCAGCACCCTGAGATCATGACCTGAGCCAAAGGCAGATGCTTAACTGACTGAGCCACCCAGGCACCCCAGTTTAAGTCATTTTAAAGATTTTATGACAATAGAGTATTCAGTCTGAAGACAACAAGATTTGGAAGGGATAGCCAGTAGCTGTCTGGTTTAACTGGTTTGAACCACTCCACAAATGTATGTCAATCACTTTACTTTTTCTCATTACTTGAGTATGCATAAGCCTTGTGAACAGTTGGTTCAGTGTATCCCTCTTGAGGTTTCAACCCACACAGACTGGGTTATCCAAGAATCCCAGGGGTTACTCAGTCACAAAGGAATCAGCTTTCACCAATGCTGGTGAGGAACCTGGAATCTGGGGGTGTCCCATGACAACCACTGTTTCTCCCTGCCATCCACTGTGGCTGTTGAAACTTAGGTGCCTTAGACACTCGTGCATAGTCTCTTCCCGAGGTGGAAATGGGCAAGTTGGCCTCAAGAGGGCCCAGGCAGGTCTCCTTCTATCACCAGCCGAGTTATAGACTATCATAGAGAAAAAGGCTTTTCCTCTGCCCTCTGACATTCAGTACTTAGGAATCTGCAAATTAAACTGACAAAAGGCAGATTAGCAAGAAACAGTACATTTTTATTCACTTATGGACATAGGAGTTCACAGAAGAATGTGACTCAGAGGTGGAATGTGGACTTACATACCATCTCAATAGATGAGGGGCAGAGGGGCATTTTGGGAGAACAAAAGACTTCTTAGAAGAGGTAGGGGGGACAGACAGGGCACCTATAGAAAAACAACTTTTTGGAAAGATAAATGGACCCTTAGAATAGAGGGGAATATGATAGCTTTGTGACAGTAACTGCATGGTTGTGCTACCTGCTGCTTGTCTCTAAGAAGAGATTAAAGTTTCGGGGAAAGGAGGGTACTGATGACAAATGAATTTTGGGGGAGACTCAGCTTTAAAACAGGTAAGAGATTTCAAGAAATCAAAACCTTTGAACTCAAAATGATTTATACAGCAAAGTGGCGTGTTTTGTGGGGGCTGATTCCCTTCGAGACTTAGAACCGCCATCTCTGTTCCTCCTCTTTCTCCCCCCATCTATCCAATTACAAAAAGGCAAGGCTGATTTGTTTGTAAACATTTAAAAAACAGCACATTTTGAAAAAAATGCTCCTCCATGGACAATTGAGGCTGTTCTGCCTATACCTGGTCTTTTGAGAAAGCTGCCATCAGAGGAACAAGGTAGCTTTCTAACCCAGCCACACAGTGACCTAGAGATGTAGGGGTCAGCACCTTCCACTAAGAAGACAAAAGGCAAGTGTCAGCCTTAGTAGGTGTTCTAATAGTGAGCCAGCTTCCTACAGAGCTACCCAATTTTGGACAGAATGACATCATTGGGGATCTCATGATTGGGGGCTACAGGGACAGAAGAATGCTCAAGAAGTAAAAGTTAGAGAATGACAAATTTCTAGTTCAATAATACTAGGAAGAAATTTATAAGGGTAAAACTGTTTCAAGTTCTTATAAGTTAACTTTAAAAACATTATCACACCAATGAGGGAAAAAAGTGGAGCCAATGAAATGTAAAGTTAAATCACAAAGGAATGAGGGGCACCTGGGTGTCTCAGTCGGTTGAGCATCGGACTCTTGGTTTCGCCTCAGTCAATGTCAGGGTCATGAGATCCACCCCAGGTAATGCTCAGTAAGGAGTCTGCTTGCCCCTCTCCCTCTGTTCTTCCCCTCCAATAAATAAATTAAAATCTTTGAGTAAACAAATAAATCACAAACGAATGGATATAATTGACCATTATGAGCATATTGAAAAGATATTTGACACCTCTATGTCAAAGAAATTGAAAACAAAACAATGGCAGGTGTCATTTACAGTTAAAAAAAAAAAAAAGAGGGGGGGATTGATTTTTGCAGTATAAACTGCATCCCCAGAAAAGATTAAGGAGAAGATGACAACCAACCCTTGGAGAAGCGGCAATGAAGATTCCAGGCTGCAGGAGGGGGTTGGCGCTAGGAAGTGCCACACTCCACACTCCCCTCTGCTTCTGTGGGCTTTGAGTTCTGTGTCCCAGGGCTGGCTTTCCATACAGCCGGCCTAACAGAACAGCGGATTCTCCAGGACCTTAATGGCTATGTTTCTCTATTAATGCATAGGGTGCTTGTGGTAGAAACTGGAGCACACACTGTCCTCACAGCACTAGCAGATAGATGGGAGGGCATGCTGACAATCTAACTGAAGACAAGCCCAGGTGTCCAAAGAGATATGACGCAGTATGTACCCAGCCCCCCCAGAATGTTGTAAGTCTGCCTGTGTTCTGTCTGGCCAGCACTTTTGTGAGCAAGGATTTAGCAAATGCCACCCAGTGCAAGGTGGGGGTCACCTCAGCTGAGAAGCAGCTGTTGCTCTGCAAACCACAATCAGGTAACCAGCAGGTTCCTTAATTATTGATCTTTTCCGAAAAATAAAACAAGTCTCCCCCTCTCACTCCCTCCCCATTCTCTTTCTCTCTATGTCTCCATCAATATACACTGATATCTATCACATACACAAGTAAGAATGGTAGGGGGAAATGTTCAAAATTGGTACAACCCTCTCATTGATTCGGCTCAACACCATCACTGAGCCAAAGTGGTTGTGGAAATCCATTATGATGTTCATCCCCAATATAGTAACCTTTACCTCAAGGTCATTGTCATTTGTCACTATTGAGTGCACTATTTGACTGCATCTAAAAATATAACCATTTCAAATGTCTTAGAAATGAGTGGCCACCTTTGCTGTTGTGGAAGTACCAGTCCCTGTAGGATGCCCCTCCCCCCCACAAGAGGCAAGGCACACTTCACTGAGCTCCATGACAATCGAAAACAACCCCTCGGAGTGCTGGCAAGATGGATTCTCTGACTGTCCCTTGTGGGAGCAGAGAGAAGTTGCGGGGGGAGACAGGGCCTCTATGGGCACCCTTGAGCGGCTTTCTTTCTCTTTCACACACTCAGTCCCGAGGCTCACCTGTGCTCTAAACCGGGTCAACCAGCAGACCCAGGACCCCCATGCAAAGGCCAGTCTGCAAAGCTATTCAATTTCTCACTGAGTGAAGATCTGGTAAAGACTGTCGAGAAGCCCTAAACACTGAAACTATTATGATTTGAATCATAAATAAAATAAAAAATATTAAAATAAAAAATATGAAACACTAAAATGCATGTTAAAAGATTTGATGAATTTCCAATTTTTTTCATGCAACTTCATGGTTAAAAACAACAAATATTTTCTAGTATTAAATCATCCTATTAAGCCATTCTTATTATTAAATCATCCATATGTTCTTGGACCAGACTCTACTGGTTATAGTATATTTTTCTATCAAAGTGCCGTTGAATTTATTTAGGATTTTTTTTTTTTTTTTTGCATCAGTGTAAGTGAGATTGAATGGTGATTTTCTTTTGTGCAGTTTTATGGAGACTGGTATTAATATTATGCTTGCTTCATGAAGAGAATTTGAAAGCTTTTCTCTTTTCTATGCCTTGAAACAGTTTAAGTAACACTAGAATGATTTATTCTTGAAAGATTTGCAAAAATTGCACTTGGAACCATCTGGACCTGGGCTGCTCTTTGACAGCTTTCACTATTTCTTTTACAGTGCTTGGTTTATTAAGATTTTCTATCTTCCCACTTCAATTTTGGTAAAGGATTCTAGAACATTATCCATTTTATCTAAGTGTTCAGATACATTTACAAAGAGTCGAACAAAGCAGTTTCTCATGATTCTTTAATTTCCTCTCTAGCTTTAACTTTCCCTTAAAAAGTTTTTAAAGAGTTATTTATTTATTTGAGAAAAAGAGAGTGGGGGAGGGGCAAAGGGAGAGGAAGAGTGAATTCTCAAGCAGACTCCCCCACCTAACCAGGAAGCCTGATCCCAGGACTTGATCCCGGGACCCTGAGATCATGACCTGAGCCAAAACTAAGAGTCTGAGGCTTAACCAACTGAGTCGCCCAGGCATACCTCCCTTAATTTTTTTAATTTGTATATTTTTGCATTCTCTCTCTCTTTTTTTAATTAAGATAACTAATGCATATCTCTCTCATCACTTTAGTCAAAGAATCAGAACTTGGATATATTTAATTCATTTTTTAACTTTCTGCTTTGTAAGCCATCATTTCTCCTCGTGTGTTATTCATTACTTCGTTGTACTTTTCTTCCTTTAGTTTGTTGTTATTTTTTTCAAACCAAGTTAGATGCTTAATTCCTTTTTTTTAATTCCTTTTTTATTGGTACTCATGTTTAAGAAGGGAATTTTTCTCTGAACATCACTTAAATGATGATATACGATATTTTTATTTCTTTAGATTTTCTAAACTTTCAGATTAGAAAGAAAAAGAGGAAGAAATCCTGATTTTATGATGTCATTTTTAAAATTCCTTTTTAAAAATTACATTATGCATTTCCTTAACATTTTTCTACCACTGGACCTGCTTTCTCTGACAGTAAAAAATCCTTCTCTGAAGCTAGCTGGGACAGATACCAAGAAAGAAGGGGTCTAAAACTATCATACTGTTTCCTTTTCAGTCATCTGTTGATGGTAAGTGGAACTGAGAGGCAAAACCCAGGTCAGTAACAGCATGAAAATCTCTCTCCTTCTCTCTCTTTACTCCCTCCCCCTTGCTCTCCTCTCTCCCTCCCTCAGTTCCTCCTCTCCTTCTCTCCCTCACATACTCTCACTCTCTCCCTCTTCCCCTCTGCCCTACTCCAGTATATTTTACTGAAGGAGGGAATAGAACTGACCCAGAGCCTAACTTGGCAATGAATTGGTTATGTTAGGACCTGTTTTGTCAGCTATACAGGGGAATCTAGTATATTCACTCTTTCCTTTCATTATCTCTCTATTACTCAGTAGAGTCATAAAACTCCAGCCAGTGTCAGTTATTCTAGAAAATCAATTCATACAGCCACTGATTCAATGAATATTTATTACCACAGCCTTCTGCTAAGTGGTAGGGACCCAGTGATGAGCAAGAACAGGGCTTCTCCCTCAAAAATCTAACAGTCCAGAGAAGCTACCACAGGACTCTGGGACTTCTTATTTGGGCTGCATGATTATTTAGAGGGTGGACTAGTGGTGATTACAAGGAGATAAGGTCCCCTACCCGGGAATCAACCCTTCACACACACTGCCCCATGCAATGCTCTGATTTTGATAGAGAGGGGGTACAAGATGTTTGAAAAGAGATAGGAGGGACATTTAACCTAACCTGTGACAGGAAGACTAAAAGAAGAAGTGACATGTAAGGATGGTTAACATTGGGCTGCTCAATGCGATGGAAAAGGACCATGGAGGTCTAGAAGGCTCAGAGTAGGCGAGGGATGGCATGGTCCCTAACAAGTTGTATCTTAAGAGGAGTAGAAAGAGTACATTGGGCTGGTGGCCATTGGTAGGGAGTGAAAGAAGGAAAGGAGGAAGTGGGGAGGGAAGGAGAGAAGGGAGGAGGGGGAGGGAGGAAGGGGAGGAGGGAGGAAGAGAGAGAGAAGAAAGGAATGAAGGGAGGAAAGAAGGAAGAAAGGGGAAACAGATTCAAGGAGAAGGTCCCTTGAGTGATGAAACCATGCTTTGTATTCAGAAAAAGGAGATAAAACAACGCAAAGATAAGATAGGAAAGGAAAAATAATATGCACCAAATCCTGACACATCCCATTTACAGAAACATCCCAGCTGCTGGTGATGCAGGACACACAACCAGACCAAGTTGGCCTGGCAGAGCCATCTGGGTTTTCCAATGGGCCCAAAGCTGAAGGCAGGGCAGGTTAGAGAGGTTTGCATCTCTTCCTTTCCTTTATCTGACTCAGCTAAGGCTGAAAGTAGCATATGAGAAATTGGCTTGGCCAGAACTCATGTTTCTGACACGGTTGGTGGAGAAGGACCTGAGGCCATTGCCAAATTTAGAGAAAAAATAATTGTGATCATCAATGCTGTGGCCCAACCAGCAGGTCTCTGGGGATGGTCAGTGTTGTCAGTGAGCTGGTCTGGGCTGTACACATTGGCCAGGCCTTTGGGGAGGGTCAGATGATCATGTAGGGTCATGCATCTGGCAGCGAAGGCCAAACTAGTCAAACTCTGAATTGCACCAGGATGTCAGTTCTCAATGATGAACTTGAACTCCAACTTTGCGGTGGAAGGGGAATAGGGAACAGCAGCCAAGTTGGGAGGGGGTGTGAGAAATAGCCAAGCATGGGCTGGGGTGCAGCAATGTTCCCAAAAGTGTGTATACACTTGAGAGGAGCACCATGATTTCCAGGAAGCATGGACTAAAAAGTGTGAAATAATCATGTGTATATTTTAACGTATGTTTAGCATGTAAATCAGCATGTAAGTTCCCTAACTTCATTGGTGTGGGATAAAGTTAGAAGGCAGGTCAGTTTAAAGACAAATATTAAGTCCTAGTACAGATGTGACACAAACAAGGCAAGCCTCCTGAGGATGAAGCTCAAATGACTGAAATCTGGAAACTCAAGTTTAGGAGACAAGTCAGCAAGTGTTTATTGAATGATGAATCTGCCCCAAATGCTGTCCCAGGCAGTGGACATCAGTGGTGAGAGGAAGGAATAAGTATCCCTGCCTTCAAATCACTAACATTTTGGTGGGGAGCCACAGGAATTAAACATGGGAACAAGTAAGTGGACAGCAGATGCCAGGGAATGCAGTAGAGGACAGAAGCGGGCTGGATGGAGGGCTGCATTTCCAGGGCATAGGGAGGCCTCTGAGAAAGGGATGACTCCACTGGAACTTAAGTGACAAGAGAGCAAGGGGACAATCTAGGCAAGAGTGTCTCAAGGGAGATGAAGAGCAACTGCCAGGCCCTGAGGGGACGATGAATGTGGGATGTGTATGCCCGGAAGGAGAGCCAGCATGAAGGGACTGTGGGGGGAAGGGCAGGTGGTAGAGGCAACGTCAGAAGCAGGGAGGAGGAGGAGACGAGGTGACAAGCTATGGCACTGAACTTTCTATTGTATTTCCCTGTCACTTAAATATGAAGAGCTTGTACGTCTACCAGCCCAGGGCCCTCAGATAACAGAAGGAGGTAGGTTTCAGGTGATATGTGTGCTGTCAGTTCTCGGTGTGTTTGTCACGTACCTTTCTGAGCATGTGGACGAGCACACAGGGCGGACTCAAAGGGAAGGGAGCTCCAGGACCTCTTAGGGGCTGCATAGAAATGGCCATCTTAGTAAAAGGCTGGGGAGCACCCTAACCACGTGGGGATACTTGCACAGAGCATCTTCAGCAGCTGCTCAAGGAATGCAGCAACCTCCCACCCCAGTGGAAGGCAGGGAGAGCCCATTTCTGCACTACCTATAAGACAGGATCCTGGGCTGCTTTCTCCCCATGACTCCATCTAAGCTGCTCCTGCCTGTAGTCCTATGAGATCCTTGAAAACACTCAACACTAAGAGGGTTTTAAAAAGATAATTTTCTCTTTTACTCTTCTTTATAAGGGAGTAAACTCCCATCAATGTTTACTAGATCTGTATCAACAGGGTTGAGCAGAAAGAGATCATAGGTAAGAGAAAAAAAAAAAGTCCTCACATCCACATAAGATAAATAATATATTATTCTACTAATAGTCTACTAATAATGCACCATTCTACTAAATTCACGCAGTGGTTTGGTGTGATCAGTGTCACTGTCAACCCTGATTACAAATGACAAAAGCCAGAACTGATTGCTGAAGCAAACATTGGGGTGCACAATCAGGTAGGATTCAAATTCAGAAGTGTCCCTGGCAACCCCAGGCTTCAGGACAAACGTCATGTTGCCAAGGGTTTTATGGGCTGTCCCTGCAGGTCAGAAGCTCATATGTCATCCCCTAGTGGACCCCAGATGCATAGAGTTCTCTGCCCTCTTATTGTCATTTCCTCCTCCTAAAGCAGCTGGCTCTGTCCCTCAGTCTCTGTTGACCTCTGTCACCTGCACAAGTGCAGCCAAGGTCCCAGGTTCCACCAAAGAGTCTGAAGAAAGAGTAAGTGGCCTCTGATCATTCAGTCCAGGTGTGGGCACTGACTGAAAAAAATTTGCCCCAGCCATGAGCAAAATCCACCAGAAGGAGGGAGGGACAGTGTCATTCATTTAACCCCTTCCTGGCCTCAGTTTCCCCATGCAAAATGGAGCAAGAATCTTTCTTGATTTGTTCTGAGCTCAAACATGACTGTCCATTTTCATCTGTGGCCTTCTGGCCAGCCGTTCCCTGCTCTGAGCCTCACACCCCTCACTGGGCTCTGAGCAGCAGGTAGGGAGAGGCAAACAAAAGGACATATGGATGCTAAAGGCAAAGAGCCATGCAGGGGTGAGTGACTATTCTTCCAGAATCTAGTTTTATTTGACTCACACTGTTTCTCTCAGGCACCATGAGATTTTGGCAGCACAGTTTAGTGGTTCAGGAGTGTGACTCTGAAACCAGTCATCTGTGTTGAATCTCGGCTCTGCTAATCACCAGCAATGGGAGCTAGGCAAGTAGCTCATCCTGCATGTTCCTCACCTGTAAGTGAGTCAGTAATAGAACCATCTCAGTGAGGTGAGGGGTCAGTGGATTAATACACATAAGGGTTACCAGGTGTCCCCAGTAATGATCCCTGCCTTCTGAAGATGCCACAAAGTGACTGATGTGGTGGGTGTGGACAGCAGGTGGGAATAGTGACCAAGAAGGCACCCAGGAATAGGCTGTTTACTGATCTGGGTCTAGCTTCACAGATGTATTCTGTATAAAACTCATCGAATACAATGTGTACAATGTGTGTACTTTCTCTACAGCGTGCCTCCAGAAAGGTGTGTGTGTATGTGTGTGTGTGATCTAATGAGCACTGTGTGTTATCCACAATTAATGAATCATTGAACACTACATCAAAAATTAATGATGTGAATTGGGGGAAATTGGAGTAGGAGATGAAGCATGAGAGACTGTGGACTCTGAGAAACAAACTGAGCATTTTGGAGGGGAGAGGGTGGGGAATTGGGTGAGCCTGGTGGTGGGTATTAAGGAGGGCATGTATTGCATGGAGCACTGGGTGTGGTACATAAACAATGAATCTTGGAACACTGAAAAAATAAAATTAAAAAAAATTTTTAAATTAATGATATACTATCTGTTGGCTAATTGAATTTAAATTAAAAAAGAAGTATACATAGCTAAAGCATTTAGGACCTATAGCTTGTTGAAGAATTCATAGACATAATACTTAAATTTGAAAAAGGAAAAACTGGATAAATTATAGCCCATCAAAATTTAAACTTTTACTTTGTGAAAAATCTTGTTTAGAAGAAAAAATAAAAAATAAGCTATATGGAGAAAATATTTCCAGCCACATATATGACAAAAGACACATCTATATACAGAACTTTCAAAATTCAACAACTGTCCAGTTAGAAAATGGACAAAAGTCATGAAGAGATATTTCACTAAGGAGGATATACACATGGCAAATAAGTACATGAAAACATATTGAATACCACTACTCATTAGGAAAGCACAAATTAAGGTCATGATGAAATATCACTATATGAGTACTTGAACAGCTTTAATATATATATGGTACACTAATATATTAATATAATATATTATAAATACTAGTGTAATTATATATATAAAACTATGCAAAATGCTGGCAAAGATGCAGAGAAACTGGTTCTCTTAAATTGCTGGTGGGAATGTAAAATGGTACTGCCACTCTGGAAAATGGTTTCACAATGTCTTAAAAATGAAACATACACTTATGGAATGACCCAGTATCATACTCCTGGACATTTACCTCAGAGAAATGAAACTTATGTCTATACAAAGACCAGAACATGAATGATAATGATTATAGCAGCTTTATTTATAATGGTCCCAAATAGGAAGCACCCAAGATATCTTTAAATGAGTGAATGGCTAAGCAAACTGTTCCATCCACACGATGGAATAAAATAAAAAGGAACAAACTGTTGAAATACACAACTGGGATGGATCTCAAGGGCATTGTGCTGAATGAAAAAAGCCAATCTCAAAGGGGAACATACGCTATGATTTCATTTATGTAACATTCTTGAAATGACAAAATTATAGATATGGAAACAGATTAGTGGTTGCCAGGGGTTAGGATGATGAGTGGGAGGAAGTGGGTATGATTATGAAGGGTTAGCATGAGGAGGATCTTTGTGGTGATAGAATAACTCTGTACCTTGATTGTAGTGGTGGTAACAAAAATTGATACAAGTGGCAAAATGACAGAACTGTATTCACACATTTTACCAGTGTCAGTTTCCTGATTTTGATACTGTACCATATTATGTAACAAGTTACCATTAGGGAAAACTGGATGAAGGGTCCTATTTTTGCAACTTCCTATGAATCTATAATTATTTCAAAATAAACAGTTAAGAGGCGCCTGGGTGGTGCCATCGGTTAAGGGTCAACTCTTGATTTCAGCTCAGGTCATGATCTTAGGGTTGTGAGATCAAGTCCTGCATTGGACTCCAGGCTTGAAGTGGAGTCTGCTTGGGATTCTCTCTCCCTCTGCCTCTTTCCCCTGCATTCTTTCTCTCTGAAATAAGTAAACATTAAAAAAAAAAACCACTTTAAAAATAAAAAGTAAAATACCTTATAAGTTTACACTGATACTGTACATCCAAATTTAAGATTGCAGAGTAAATCTTACTGATCTAACATATGTGTTACCTTCTCATGCATGGAAAAACCTGACACTCAATGCAACCATAATAAGTATACCTGTTGTTGTTTTTTAAAACTTCTAATAAATCTGTTGGAAAATAATGTCAATACTTCCCTCAACAATGTAGTTACTGAAAACAAGAATTTTGTAGTTATTTCTTTCTTTAAAGGTATAGCCTACTAGAGATGTACAGGCAATTCCTTTAGAGTTACATAGAGTATTTTTTCTTGGAATTATGTTTCTAAGAATATATACTTGTGCTCATTTGTTCTTTTGATTTTAGGGATTGCACTTTAAAAATTTAATTCATTTTTAAATTTTATAAATTATTTGTATGGTTCCAAGTCAAATCCTCAGAACTAGCTATATTTTAAAAACACCCAGATTTTATTCCTTTTATTCTCTTCTGTTTATAGGTAACCATTTAAAAATTTGTGTGATTTATCCTTCCATAAATGCATATGTACTTTTTAGGAACTATACAAACTTCAACACATTAAAATTTTTACTTAACTTCCTTATACTGTACATCTTTTGACAGGTGTATAGCACTCCACTGTGTTTATATTATAGTTTATATATAAATATATTATCTATTATATTTTTAATATATATAATAAGTATATTATCTATTATATTTTTATAATATTTTTATAATATTATCTATTATATTTTTTCATTCACTTTCCTATTGGTGGGCAGTTAAATTTTTCCAGTTTTCTGTTATATGTAACACAGCAGTAAAACATCATATGCACATATCTTTTATTATTTTTGCCAGTGTATCTTTGGGATAGATTCCTAGAAGTGGGATTGGTGGATCAAACCATAATTTTTATAGATATACAGATAGCTTTTGATTTGTTAGAAAACAAAACACAATGAAACACTAAGATGGAATGCAGAATTTCAGTTCTGAGGATGACCATGAATTTTGACGCCTTGGTTCTTCCTCAATGTAGTGGAATGCTCCATCACAGGGATGGTCGCTGTGAAGAACTGGAAGGTGAGCCTTCTTATCCCACCAGCCCCTGCATAGTCTTTGGACAATGAGCTGAATCAGAAATGCAGGCAAATATCTGTGGTGGTGCCAAGCAGGGTACCAGATATTCCTGGGACCTGATCTGCTCTCCAGCCTCCTAGAGAAGTCCTAGCACTTCCTTTTGTGGTGACCATGGTCATCTCTTGATATAACAGAGTCTTCTGGGTTGCAGGTGTCAGATTCATTCAATCCATCCACCATAGGAAGGGTAGATTATTGGGGAAGCTGAGAAAACTGAGATTCAAAGAAGATAAGTCTCTTTTTCAAAATGCCATAGCTAATAAATGATAGAGCTGATTTCAAATCTTAGTAGATATTCTGGAACATGATACCATAAAGATGTTTCTCTGATCTTTTTCTTTTCCAAAAATGATCCAAAATCAACAAGGAGAACGAGATATAGAAAGTTATGAAACATTTGCAGTCAAATGCTCTACCACTGAGCTATACCCCCCGAAAGTTATGAAACATTTGAAACCCTGAATCACAAAACACAAAGTCAGAGAGAAGAGGGAAGAAAATTTCACAATTTATTTGAGAGGATGAAGCTTAAAACTGGTTGTAAGGTGTGTGTGTGTGTGTGTAGAGAGAGAGTAGGGGTGTGTGTGTGTGTGTTTGTGTGCACACGCACGTGTTTTGCTTTCTTGCTTTTGTCATGAAGATTACAGGAAAGGCTCAGATGTGGGCAGGGGGATGTCACAGGAACTTTCAAATGCTGGGGAGGTGCTTCACTGAAGATTGTGGAGTAGCTACTTGGAAGTCAGTGTAGGAAGCTCTAGATATTAGATTCTCATTCCATTTTTGCAGGAGGCTGAGAACTTAATCTTTGGAGAAATTAAACCAGAGGATGGGATGCTGGGCTGAGGAAGAGAGCTATGTCAATAGGTGATACCTAAAATTGATCGATCAGGAGATAACAGCAAATGGGGATGCATTGGGAAAGCCCAGACAAAAATAATCCAAAATATTAAAAATGATTGCTTCACCAAAAATGAAGAAATGGTGACTAGATAAAACATGAATGGCCACATGAAACTGAATGATAGGCACATGAAGATATGTCATATAATTGTCTCTACTTTTTGAGTATTTTTGAAAATTTCTATAATTAAAAGGTAAAAATCAAGGGCTACTGCTGCTGCTGTTGTTGTTACTAGTATTATTAAAGCACCATTTGACTTTTGAAGCCATTTTCTAGGACTTACCCTCAGAGAAAAATAATAACCAACCTGGTGTGCCGATTCCTAAACTCTCAAAACAAATAAACTAAGCAAGAATAGCTTGGGGTCATGGAGGAGCCCTGGTGTCTGGGGTAGACAGGAGGGCTTTTGGAAAGTCTTCCAGCCTCACTGGGCTTCAGAGTCCTCATCTGTAGAAGAAGGAACCTGGACCGACTTCAAAGTCTGTAATATTAGGATTTAGCAGGGTTGGTCTAGACTATGGGAATGGAATGGGATAAGGTGGGTGAAAGGGAAGTGTATTAAAAATTCTATGAGAAAATGAAGGGTAAAAAAAATAAAGTGAAGATTTGCTGCTGTCAAAGAATCTTTAATTAAGGATTGCTTCTACTTGCACTTATTTTCTTCTCCAATGCTTTGTAATCCTCTTCAGCCAATTTAGAAAATGCCCCTCTATGCTCTGGGAGGATTATATTTCAATAGGAGCAACTTTTGATTATATGGAGGAGCTGAGCGGGGACCGGTGAACACCAGTGGTGACAGTGACTAATGAAAGCAGGGCCAACAGCATGTGAATGGGAACGAGGGCTGTGTGGCAGTGCTTGAAGAGTCCAATTTGGTCGGCTGAACAAACATTTATGGAGGTTTATTGAACACAAAATTAATTTAGGAGACATTAATCTAAAAAGAACGCAACTGACAGCTACAGTGGCGGTATTTAATGGAAGACAGAGTTCTAAAAATGAGTCCTTCCTTTGGTTGAGAAAAGCCCTGAGTATCCCCAGGGCTTTCACAGACTCACATCCCCTCTTTTGAACAATACAGCCTCCAAATAGACCAAGTGAGCAGAATAGAATTCTCAAGAATGCACATCTAAGTGATAAACACCCTGAAGTCATGTTGGCTTCAACATAAGGTGCCTCTCCCCATTGGCACATATTCTCCTCTTGCTTTTGTTTTCTTTGTACATATGTTTGGGCTGGGACCCTCAGGTGCTGCACCAGAACTGCTGAATTTTCATCTGCATTTTAACCAGATTCCCAGGCAACTTGTAAGCACCTTAGAATTTGAGACACATAGTGTCATAAAATTCCCATCTTCATGAGGAAAACATGAGAACAGTCTAACCTCAGTTGGCCAGAAAACCAAGAACTGTCTGAAACTTTCCCCCTCCAAATTAGAAAACTAAGGACCAGTACAGAAAATTCAAAAACAAAGAATAAGAGACATACAAAGACAAAAAGTCATCGTTATCTTATGAACCCAATATGACTACAGTGAACATTTTGGAATGTGTTCTGTGGATATGATGTGTATTTTAAAATACAAAAAGCCATCCCTCATTCATTCATTGTCATTCAATAAACACAGAGCACCTAGTAGGCACTGGGCACTGGGGAGACAGTGATGAATGAGACTGATAAAGTTTTAGGGAAAACTAATATGTAACCATATGAGCCTTAACCAGTACCATTCCAGGGATGGCAACCTCTTGTCTCCACTTGCCCAGTCTCGGCCTTCTTATCTCCTATGTCTATGTGTCTGATCCTCAGCTCCAGAGAGACAGTCTCCCCCTGATCTGCTCTCATTGACTTTCTCTCATCCAGGTGTTTTCCCCTCTAATCTCCCTCTCCTCCAGGTCTTATTAATTATAATATTACTGACATTGACTGAGTGCTTACAAAGTGCTAGGCGCTGTACTAAGTTCTTTGCATGTATTATCTTTTGTCCTTGCAACAATCTTACCCAGTAGATACTATCATTATTGTCCCCATTTTACAGTTCAGGAAATTGCCCAAGATCACTTGGATGATCAAACTCCAGGACTAGCATTGAGTGGATATACTGATTCATGCCAGAGTGTTAATGGATAGTAACTAGCCTGTGTCTCATCTGACCATTTAATAGGGAACTTCCAGGGAGCAGACAAGACACCTTAGCTGAAAGAATGAATCTCTAATTGTGTATTTTAGGAAGAGGGGAATGTCCAGTGGGATGGACAGATATTAAAAGAGGATCTTCCACATATACCTTATTTTATATTTTGTTTTTTAGTGATCTTGTGGCTTTGTTAGGGCTAAAAGAGAAAACACCAAAAAGAAGTCCCAATTATTGATTCTAAAAGCCCTTTTAGGATTTGACCTGTAACACTGTTTGTTTTAAACTCCAACCAGGCAAATGTTGTTGACCCAGAAGCCTCCTCCTCATTCTTCAACAGAAGATTTCCTGCTCTTTGAAGTCTTTCCTTCATTACCCAGGCTCAGATGACCCTTCCCTCTTTGCTAAACATACTCTTCCCACCAGCTGGTTATAAAACCTGGTTTCTCCAAGCCTTGGCCTCCTCATTTCTAAGGTGGGAATCATCACAGGGTCAACATCATAGGACTGTGGCAAAGGCTGCAGGAGATATGTTTACAGCTCCATGGCCAGCCAGCATGTGGTAAATATTCAATAATGGTATTTGTTGTTCTTTTCATAGTGCAGCTTTTTATTTGCATGTCTCTATCTCCTTTTTGACTGTGTTCTGAAGAGCAAGCACTGCATCTTACTCATTTTTTATATATCAAGGAGAAAAGATAGACCTAGAATTGGTGTGCACTGAATGAAATAACTAGCAGAAAAGAAAAAGAATATAATAAGCAAGAAATGAATAAGATTTCACTTATGATGATGCCTCATGATCTGGAACATAGACGTGGGGAGAGGACACTTGGTAATTTATGGACATTTGGGTAGATGTTTTGTCTGTTTCCAAAGCATTGATGAGAAATCCTGATAAAATATCTGGTGATCTTGCCTCTCCCTTTATATTTGTGGCTATAGTGAATGGTTTGAAATATTTGCGAGTGTCAGGTTTTGTAGTTACAGGTTTAAAGAGAACTTGTCGTTGGTTTAGGGGAAATGCAAACTGATCAGTGAAAAAAAAATCCAGTAGTAGTTGATATAAGAAGAGAAAACCTTTCCAGTAATTCTACTGCTGGGTATTTACCTAAAGAAAAGAGAAATACTAATTTTAAAATATACATGCATCCTAATGTTTATTGCAACACATTTATAATAACCAAGATATGTAAACAACCTTGAGTCCATCAACCGATGAACAAATAAAGAAGAGGTGGTATAAATATACAATGGAAAGTATTAATTACTCAGCCATAGGAATGAGATCTTGCCATTTGTGACAACATGGGTAGATCTAAAGAGTATTGTGCTAAGTGAAGTAAGTCAGACAGAGAAAGACAAATATATCATTTCATAAGCATGTAGGATCTAGAAAACAAAAACAAACAAAAAACAAGACTCTTAAATACAGACAACAAACTGGTGGTTGTCAGAGAAGAAATGGATGGGGGTATGTATGAAATACATGAAGACAATTGAGAGTTACAAACTTCCAGTTATAAAATACATAAGTCATGAGGATGAAAAGTACAGCATGGGGAATACAGTCAATAATATCTTAATAGCTCTGTATGGTGACAGATGGTGACTACACTTATCATGTTGAGTGCTGAGTAATGGACAGAATTGTCAAATCACTGTGTTGTACACCTGAAACTAATATAACATTGTATTTCAATTATAACTTAACAATTAAAAAACAGACAAAAAGAAAGTGAAGGAAATAGGGAAACAAACAAATAAAAAGTATAGAAAACAAATAAATGACAGTCGTAAATCCAACTATATCAATAACAATATTAAATGTATACAAATTAAAATCTAGTCAAAAGTCAGAGATTTCCAGATTGGAAAAAGAAACAAAATCCAACTACATTCTTTCTATAGGAGACATATTTTAGGTTCAAAGACACAAACAGATTAAAAACAAAAGAATGGGAAAAGGTATAGCACGCAAACAGCAACCACAAAGAAGCTGGTATTTTAGCAATGTTAATATCAGACATAGTGAATTTTATATGTGCCACTAGAGATTTAAAAAAAAAAAAAAACCTTTAGAGTAAACTGATACTACTAAGGTGATCAGAAAATTATGTGTATGTGTGTGTTGTGTGTGTCTAAAACACAAAAATAGTGTTACACATCTCAACTCATGTTTACACTGATTTGGGCATAGACTTCTCTCAATTCTAGTAGTAATAGACAGAATGTGAGGACTCTGATAGTCAGGGGTTTTAGATATGCTCTTAAGGGCTTTATATTTGATATAAGGGATTTAAATTAGTCATAAGTGGGGTTTTTTTGAGACCAACCTAAGTTGTTACCTGCTTCCTAGGTTATAGAGAAATGTCTAGGAGGAGCTTTCACCTATTTTTTTAAAATATAAACATTCTTTTTTTAAAAAAAAAATATAAGCATTCTTTTGCTATAAGAAAAAAAAATTCCTAGTTAATGAATTTCTTGGGGAATTTTATGCAGATAAAATCTGTACAGGCCACAACTCCAAATTAATTCCACAAATGTCTTAGGTTATTATTAGCAAAGAAAGGTCTGTGTTCCTCAAGGGACTAATAATGGCCTAGGACAATTTTAAACTTCAAGATTAAATAATAGTAACACTATAATTATAATGTTAAATTTCTCCAAAAGGCTTAAGAATAATTCTCTCCCAGCTTCTGGTTGCACTCTCTGGCCTCGTCTGACTGACAGCAGAGCTTGGAATGGGGAGTTCTTTGGATAGTCACTCTGATATGGCATCTGCATCCTCTGAAGGCTGGGGTCATGCCCATTGCTCTGCTTCCTGTTTAGGAAGAAAGTATTCTCACAGCTTAGTTCAAGTTTAAGTTTTGTTTCTCTTTAGTTTGTTTTTCCTCTCAACACAACATTATTTCCCTTGTTGGCTACAACCCTAAGTGGCCAATGGGACATGAAATATGTTTAGAGTATGCTCCCTGGGCCAGATCCACCATGGCTACCCCACTTGTCAGTCTAACCAAGATTCTCCCTCAATCCTCAGAAGCCACTGTTTAGTGGCCCTAGACCTTCCAAAGGGAAGATGTGGGGGAACCTCAGGCCAAGTCAACTACAGAAATTGCATGGGTCCCTTGTCATTGGTCTTGCAGAAGACTGTCAGCTTGGCTCTCCTGTTTGGATTTCTGATAGAATAAGAGAACAAAACTCAATCATTCATCAATTCATGCATGGAAACAGCAAGTAGTGAGCTCCTACTTTGCTCTAGATTTCAAACCAGCTGTCAGATATATAAATGTGCACAAAGCCTTAGTCCCTTTTGAGGAGGAGCCAGAGGTTGATATGTGAAAAACACACATATATATAAACTATTTGGAACAGTATGTTGTGATAATAGATGTATGTAAGAGGGAAGCTCTCCAGTCTCAGGCAAGTGGCCACACCATAGTCAAGTGTGCTCTCTGGGCTTTGGCTCCTATTTTGGTCTAGTCTGAAAAATAATGCTTTAATCATTTGTCATCATTCACTCATCATCCATTCACTGATTCATTCAGCAAACATTACACCTTGAGTTCCGGTTCTCAGAGAGCCCATTGGCAGAAGAGGAGAAAGACCCTTAGAATCTAGCATGACAAGTGCTCTGTTAGGGGTGAGTTGCAAATGAGAGGCCTGGTGGTATAATCTTTAAAGACTTCATGGGAGGTGATTAATCTATTGGGGCTACTGGGTGGCATGTAGAAATCTGAACTTGCCCATTTGCTTAATGATGTTATTGGATGAGTGGGTAGGCAGAGCAGGGAGTTTGAATGACTTTCAGCTGAATAATGTACCTAACATTCTTAGGTGGGGAATGTATGGTCAGGTGCTCATAAGAGACTGTATAGGTAGTTTTTTTTTTTTTTAATTGGTGGTAGGGTTTTTATAAAAATTTTTTAAGTTCTAGTTAGTTAACATACAGTGTTATATTAGTTTCAGGTGTACAACACAGTGATTCAACACTACCACACCCAGTGCTCTGTGCAATATGTGCCCTCCATAATACCCACAACCAGGCTTCCCCACCCTCCCACCTCCCACCCCTTCAAAACCCTCAGATTGTTTTTCAGAGTCCATAGTCTCTCATGGCTCATCTCCCCCTCCAATTTCCCTCAACTCCCTTCTCCTCTCCATCTCCCCATGTCCTCCATGGTATTTGTTATGCTCCATAAATAACTGAAACCATATGATAATTGACTCTCTCTGCTTGACTTATTTCACTCAGCATAATCTCTTCCAGTCCGGTCCATGTTGCTACAAAAGTTGGGTATTCATCCTTTCTGGTGGAGGCATAATACTCCATAGTGTATATGGACCACATCTTCCTTATCCATTCGTCTGTTGAAGGGCATCTTTGTTCTTTCCACAGTTTGGCGACCGTGGCCATTGCTGCTATAAACATTGGGGTACAGATGGCCCTTCTTTTCACTCCATCTGTATCTTTGGGGTAAATACCCAGTAGTGCAATTGCAGGGTCATAGGGAAGCTCTATTTTTAATTTCTTGAGGAATCTCCACACTGTTCTCCAAATTAGCTGCACCAACTTGCATTCCCACCAACAGTGTAATAGGGTTCCCCTTTCTCCACATCCTCTCCAACACATGTTGTTTCCTGTCTTACTAATTTTGGCCACTCTAGCTGGTGTAAATTGGTATCTCAATGTAGTTTTAATTTGAATCTCCCTGATGGCTAGTGATGATGAATATTTTTTCATGTGTCTGATGGCCATTTGTATGTCTTCTTTTGAGAAGTGTCTGTTCATGTCTTCTGCCCATTTTTTGACATGATTATCTGTTTTGTGTGTGTTGAGTTTGAGAAGTTCTTTATAGATACTGGATATCAGCCTTTTGCCTGACTGTCATTTGCAAATATCTTCTCCCATTCCGTGGGTTGCCTCTTTGTTTTGTTGACTGTTTCCTTTGCTGTGCAGAAGCTTTTGATCTTGATGAAGTCCCAAAAGTTCATTTTCGCTTTTGTTTCCTTTGCCGCAAAAGCACTCTTTAATTCCCATCATCTATTTCAACTAACCCTTCTCCTACCTCCCCACTGGTAACCATCAATTTTTGTTCTCAATAGTTTAGTGTTTCTTGGTTTGTCTCTTACTTTCTCTTTATTCCTTGTTTATTTTGTTTTTTAAATTCCACATATGAGTAAAAATCATATAGTGTTTATCCTCTGACTTATTTTTCTTAGCATAATACTCCCTAGCTCCATTCATGTCATTACAAAGAGTGAGAGTTCATTCCTTATTACAGCTGAGTAATATTCCAGTGTGTGTGTGTGTGTGTGTGTGTGTGTGTGTGTGTGTGTGTGTGTATACATGCACACGCATGCGCGTATGTGTGTGTATGCACATCTTTATCCATTTGTCAATTGATGGACACTTGGGCTGATTCCATAACTTGGCTGTTGTAGATAATGTTGTTATAAACATTGGAGTGCATATATCCCTTGGAATTAGTATTTTCGTGTTCTTTGGGTAAATACCAATAATGTGATTCTGGATTGTAGGGTAGTTCTATTTTTAAGTTTTTGAGGAGACATCATACTCTTTTCCATAATGGCTGCACCAGTTTGCATTCCCACCAACAGTGCACAAGGGTTCCTCTTTCTCCACATCCTCACCAACAGCTGTTGTTTCTTATGTTGCTGATTTTAGCTATTCTGACAGGTATGAGGTGATATCTCATTGCAGTTTGGATTTGCATCTCCAAGTTGAGCATCTTTTCATGTGTCTGTTGGCCATCTGGATGTGTTCTTTGGAAAAATGCCTATTCATGTCTTCTGCCCATTTTTTAAATTGGATTATTCATTTTTTGGGTGTTGAGTTGTACAAGTTCTCTGTACAACACTTTATCAATACTAACCCTTTATCAGATATGGCATTAGCAAATATCTTCTCCCATGCCATAGGTTGTCTTTTAGTTTCGTGGATTATTTCCTTCACCATGTAGAAACTATTCTAATGAAGTCCCAGTAGTCTATTTTTGCCTTTGTTTCTCTTGTCTCAGAAGAAATATCTAGAAGAAAGTTGCTATGGCTGGTGACAAAGAAGTTACTCTCTGTGTTCTCTTCTAGTAGTTTTTTTTTTTTTTTAAGATTTTATTTTTATTTTATTTGACAGAGAGAGAGAGATCACAAGTAGGCAGAGAGGCAGGCAGAGACAGAGGGGGAAGCAGGCTCCCTGCTGAGCAGAGAGCCCGATGCGGGGCTCGATCCCAGGACACTGAGACCACGACCTGAGCCGAAGGCAGCGGCTTAATCCACTGAGCCACCCAGGCGTCCCTCTTCTAGTAGTTTTATGGCTTCAGATCTCACATTTAGGTCTTCCCCCATTTTGTATTAATTTTTATTTATTTTTTATTTTATTTGTTTATTTATTTAGAGAGAGTATGAGTGGGGCGGGGAGAGGCAGAAGGAGAAGGAGAGAGAGAGTTTTAAGCAGGCTCCACTCCCAGCACAGAGCTGGATGCAGGGCTGGATCTTATGATCCTGAGATCATGACCTGAGCTGAAATTAAGAGTTGAACACTTAACCCACTGACGCACCCAAGTACCCCCATCCATTTTGAATCTATTTTTATGTATGATGTAAGAAAGTGGTCCAATTTCATTCTTTTGCATATTGCTGTCCAGTTTTCCCAGCACCATTTGTTGAAGAGACTGTCTTTTTCCATTGGCTATTCTTTCCTGCTTTGTTGGAGACTAATCAACCATGTAATTGTGGGTTTTTTCTGGCCTCTCTGCTCTGTTCTATTGATCTATGTGCCTATTTCTCTGCCAGTACCATACTGTTTTGATTACGAAAACTTTGTCAAAGAACTTGAGGTCAAGAATTGTGATGCCTCCAGCTTTGCTTTTTTTTTTTTTTTTTTTTAAAGATGTGTTCATTATTTGAGTCTTTTGTGGTTCCACGCTATTTCAGGATTGTATATTATAGCTCTGTGAAAAATGCTTTTAATATTTTAATAGGGATTGCATTAAATGTGTAGATTGTGTTGGGTAGTATTGATATTTTAACAATATTTTTCCTTCTGATCCACTAGTATGGAATGTCTTTCCATTTCTTTGTGTTGTCTTCAATTTCTTTCATTCATGTTTTATAGTTTTCTGAGTACAGATCCTTCACCTCTTTGATTAGGTTTATTCCCAGGTATCTTACTGATTTTGGTGCAATTGTAGATGGGATTTATTCCTTGTTTCCCTTTCTGCTACTTCATTTTTGGTGTATAGGAGTACAATAGATTTCTCTATCTTCATTTTATATCCTGTGACTTTGCTAAATTCATCTGTCGGTCCTAGCAGTTTTTTGGTGGGTTTTTTTTTTTTTTTTTTTTTTTTTTTTTGGTTTTCTGTATATAGTATCATGTCATCTACAAATACTGGAGGTTTTACTTCTTCCTTCCCATTTTGGATGCCTTTTTGTTGTTTTTGTCTGATTGCTGTGGCTAGGACTTCCTGTGCTGTGTTGAATAAAAGTGGTGACAGTGGACATCCCTATTTCATTCCTGATTGCAGAGGAAAAACTGACAATTTTAGGATATTATCTAACTACCTACCTAAATATCCATTTAGAATATTACCTGTGGGTTTTTCATGTATGGCCTTTGTTATGTTGAGGTATGTTCCCTCTAAACCTACTTTGTTGAGGGTTTTTATCATGAATGGATGTTGTATTTTCTCAGATAATTTTCTGCATCTACTGAAATGATCATATGGTTTTTATCCTTTCTTTTATTAATATGATGTATCACATTGATTGATTTGTAAATATTTTTTTCTTTTATCTTTTTTAAAATTTTTTATTTTTTATAAACATATATTTTTATCCCTAGGGGTACAGGTCTGTGAAACTCCAAATTTACACACTTCACAGCACTCACCAAAGCACATACCCTCCCCAATGTCCATAACCCCACCCCCCTTCGCCCAACCCCCCTCCCCCCAGCAACCCTCAGTTTGTTTTGTGAGATTAAGAGTCACTTATGGCTTGTCTCCCTCCCAATCCCATCTTGTTTCATTGATTCTTCTCCTACCCACTTAAGCCCCCATGTGGCATCACCACTTCCTCATATCAGGGAGATCATATGATAGTTGTCTTCTTCTGCCTGACTTATTTCGCTAAGCATGATACGCTCTAGTTCCATCCATGTTGTCACAAATGGCAAGATTTCATTTCTTCTGATGGCTGCATAGTATTCCATTGTGTATATATACCACATCTTCTTGATCCATTCATCTGTTGATAGACATCTAGGTTCGTTCCATAGTTTGGCTATTGTGGACATTGCTGCTATAAACATTCGGGTGCACGTGCCCCTTTGGATCACTACGTTTGTATTTTTAGGGTAAATACCCAGTAGTGCAGTTGCTGGATCATAGGGCAGTTCTATTTTCAACATTTTGAGGAACCTCCATGCTGTTTTCCAGAGTGGTTGCACCAGCTTGCATTCCCACCAACAGTGTAGGAGGGTTCCCCTTTCTCCACATCCTCGCCAGCATCTGTCATTTCCTGACTTGTTGATTTTAGCCATTCTGACTGGTGTGAGGTGATATCTCATTGTGGTTTTGATTTGTATTTCCCTGATGCCGAGTGATATGGAGCACTTTCTCATGTGTCTGTTGGCCATCTGGATGTCCTCTTTGCAGAAATGTCTGTTCATGTCCTCTGCCCATTTCTTGATTGGATTATTTGTCCTTTGGGTGTTGAGTTTGCTAAGTCCTTTATAGATTTTGGACACTAGTCCTTTATCTGATATGTCATTTGCAAATATCTTCTCCCATTCTGTCAGTTGTCTTTTGATTTTGTTAACTGTTTCCTTTGCTGTGCAGAAGCTTTTGATCTTGATGAAATCCCAATAGTTCATTTTTTCCCTTGCTTCCCTTGCCTTTGGCGATGTTCCTAGGAAGATGTTGCTGCAGCTGAGGTTGAAGAGATTGCTGCCTGTGTTCTCCTCAAGGATTTTGATGGATTCCTTTCTCACATTGAGGTCCTTCATCCATTTTGAATCTATTTTTGTGTGTGGTGTAAGGAGATGTTCCAATTTCATTTTTCTGCATGTGGCTGTCCAATTTTCCCAGCACCATTTATTGAAGAGGCTGTCTTTTTTCCATTGGACATTCTTTCCTGCTTTGTCGAAGATGAGTTGACCATAGAGTTGAGGGTATATTTCTGGGTTCTCTATTCTGTTCCATTGATCTATGTGTCTGTTTTTGTGCCAGTACCATGCTGTTTTGATGATGACAGCTTTGTAATAGAGCTTGAAGTCCGGAATTGTGATGCCACCAACTTTGGTTGGCTTTCTTTTTCAATATCCCTTTGGCTATTCAAGGTCTTTTCTGGTTCCATATAAATTTTAGAATTATTTGTTCCATTTCTTTGAAAAAGATGGATGGTACTTTGATAGGAATTGCATTAAATGTGTAGATTGCTTTAGGTAGCATAGACATTTTCACAATATTTATTCTTCCAATCTAGGAGCATGGAACATTTTTCCATTTCTTTGTGTCTTCCTCAATTTCTTTCTTAAGTACTTTATAGTTTTCTTAGTATAGATTCTTAGCCTCTTTGGTTAGGTTTATTCCTAGGTATCTTATGGTTTGGGGTGCAATTGTAAATGGGATTGACTCCTTAATTTCTCTTTCTTCTGTCTTGTTGTTGGTGTAGAGAAATGCAACTGATTTCTGTGCATTGATTTTATATCCTGACACTTTACTGAATTCCTGTACAAGTTCTAGCAGTTTTGGAGTGGAGTCTTTCGGGTTTTCCACATATAGTATTATATCATCTGTGAAAAGTGATAGTTTGACTTCTTCTTGGCCAATTTGGATGCCTTTAATTTCTTTTTGTTGTCTGATTGCTGAGGCTAGGACTTCTAGTACTATGTTGAATAGCAGTGGTGATAATGGACATGCCTGCCGTGTTCCTGACCTTAGCGGAAAAGCTTTCAGTTTTTCTCTATTGAGAATGATATTTGCAGTGGGTTTTTCATAGATGGCTTTGACGATATTGAGTTATGTGCCCTCTATCCCTACACTTTGAAGAGTTTTGAACAGGAAGGGATGCTGTACTTTGTCAAATGCTTTTTCAGCATCTCTTGAGAGCATCATATGGTTCTTGTTCTTTCTTTTATTAATGTGTTGTATCACATTGACTGATTTGCCGATGTTGAACCAACCTTGCAGCCCTGGAATAAATCCCACTTGGTCGTGGTGAATAATCCTTTTAATGTACTGTTGAATCCTATTGGCTAGTATTTTGGTGAGAATTTTTGCATTGTGTTCATCAAGGATATTGGTCTATAGCTCTCTTTTTTGGTGGGATCCTTGTCTGGTTTTGGGATCAAGGTGATGCTGGCCTCATAAAATGAGTTTGGAAGCTTTCCTTCCATTTCTATTTTTTGGAACAGTTTCAGGAGAATAGGAATTAGTTCTTCTTTAAATGTTTGGTAGAATTCCCCCGGGAAGCCGTCTGGCCCTGGGCTTTTGTTTGTGTGGAGATTTTTAATGACTGTTTCAATCTCCTTACTGGTTATGGGTCTGTTCAGGCTTTCTATTTCTTCCTGGTTGAGTTGTGGTAGTTTATATGTTTCTAGGAATGCATCCATTTCTTCCAGATTGTCAAATTTGTTGGCGTAGAGTTGCTCATAGTCTGTTCTTATAATAATTTGTATTTCTTTGGTGTTAGTTGTGATCTCTCCTCTTTCATTCATGATTTTATTTATTTGGGTCCTTACTCTTTTCTTTTTGATAAGTTGGGCCAGGGGTTTATCAATTTTATTAATTCTTTCAAAGAACCAGCTCCTAGTTTCATTGATTTGTTCTATTGTTTTTTTGGTTTCTATTTCATTGATTTCTGCTCTGATCTTTATGATTTCTCTTCTCCTGCTGGGTTTAGGGTTTCTTTCTTGTTCTTTCTCCAGCTCCATTATGTGTAGGGTTACGTTGTATACCTGTATACCTCTTGTTTCTTGAGAAAGGCTTGTACCGCTATATATTTTCCTCTCAGGACTGCCTTTGTTGTGTCCCACAGATTTTGAACTGTTGTATTTTCATTATCATTTGTTTCCATGATTTTTTTCAATTCTTCTTTAATTTCCCGGTTGACCCATTCATTTAGAAGGATGCTGTTTAGTCTCCATGTATTTGGGTTCTTTCCAAACTTCCTTTTGTGGTTGAGTTCTAGCTTTAGAGCATGTGGTCTGAAAATATGCAGGGAATGATCCCATTCTTTTGATACCGGTTGAGTCCTGTTTTAGGACCGAGGATATGATCTATTCTGGAGAACGTTCCATGTGCACTAGAGAGGAATGTGTATTCTGTTGCTTTGGGATGAAATGTTCTGAATATATCTGTGATGTCCATCTGGTCCAGTGTTTCGTTTAAGGCCTTTATTTCCTTGCTGATCTTTTGCTTGGATGATCTGTCCATTTCAGTGAGGGGAGTGTTAAAGTCCCCTATTATTACTGTATTATTGTTGATGTGTTTCTTTGATTTTGTTATTAATTGGTTTATATAGTTGGCTGCTCCCACGTTGGGAGCATAGATATTTAAAATTGTTAGGTCTTCTTGCTGGACAGACCCTTTGAGTATGATATAGTGTCCTTCCTCATCTCTTATTATAGTCTTTGGCTTAAAATCTAATTGATCTGATATAAGGATTGCCACTCCTGCTTTCTTCTGATGTCCATTAGCATGGTAAATTCTTTTCCACCACCTCACTTTAAATCTGGAGGTGTCTTCGGGCTTAAAATGAGTTTCTTGGAGGCAACATAGAGATGGGTTTTGTTTTTTTATCCATTCTGATACCCTGTGTCTTTTGATTGGGGCATTTAGCCCATTAACATTCAGGGTAACTATTGAGAGATATGAATTTAGTGCCATTGTATTGCCTGTAAGGTGACTGTTACTGTATATGGTCTCTGTTCCTTTCTGATCTACCACTTGTAGGCTCTCTCTTTGCTTAGAGGACCCCTTTCAATATTTCCTGTAGAGCTGGTTTGGTGTTTGCAAATTCTTTCAGTTTTTGTTTGTCCTGGAAGCTTTTTATCTCTCCTTCTATTTTCAATGATAGCCTAGCTGGATATAGTATTCTTGGCTGCATGTTTTTCTCGTTTAGTGCTCTGAATATATCATGCCAGCTCTTTCTGGCCTGCCAGGTCTCTGTGGATAAGTCAGCTGCCAATCTAATATTTTTACCATTGTATGTTACAGACTTCTTTTCCCGGGCTGCTTTCAGGATTTTCTCTTTGTCACTGAGACTTGTAAATTTTACTATTAGGTGACGGGGTGTGGGCCTATTCTTATTGATTTTGAGGGGCTTTCTCTGAACCTCCTGAATTTTGATGCTCGTTCCCTTTGCCATATTGGGGAAATTCTCCCCAATAATTCTCTCCAGTATACCTTCTGCTCCCCTCTCTGTTTCTTCTTCTTCTGGAATCCCAATTATTCTAATGTTGTTTCATCTTATGGTGTCACTTACCTCTCGAATTCTCCCCTTGTGGTCCAGTAGCTGTTTGTCCCTCTTTTGCTCAACTTCTTTATTCTCTGTCATTTGGTCTTCTATATTACTAATTCTTTCTTTTGCCTCATTTATCCTAGCAGTGAGAGCCTCCATTTTTGATTGCACCTCATTAATAGCTTTTTTGATTTCAACTTGGTTAGATTTTAGTTCTTTTATTTCTTCAGAAAGGGCTTTTATATCTCCCGAGAGGGTTTCTCTAATATCTTCCATGCCTTTTTCAAGCCCGGCTAGAACCTTGAGAATTGTCATTCTGAACTCTAGATCTGACATATTACCAATGTCTGTATTGATTAGGTCCCTAGCCTTTGGTACTGCCTCTTGTTCTTTTTTTTGTGGTGAATTTTTCCATCTTGTCATCTTGTCCAAATAAGAGTATATGAAGGAGCAAGTAAAATACTAAAAGGGTGGCAACAACCCCCAGAAAATATGCTTTAACCAAATTAGAAGAGATCCCAAATCATGAGTGGGGAGAAAGGGGATAAAAAGAGGTTCAAAAAGGAAGAAAGAAAAAAAAAGAAAAAGAAAAGAAAAGAAAAGAATTTAGAAAAAGAAAACGAATAACGAAAAATATAAAAAAGAAAAATATATATATATTAGATAAACTAGTTAAAAAAACGTTAAAAAAGAAAAGGGTAAAAGTTAAAAAAAAATTTACCCGAAGGCAAGAAAAAAAAATGAAAATTTAATTAACTTCAAGACTAAAAAAAATCACAGGGAGAAAGCCATGAGTTCCGTGCTTTGCTTTCTCCTCCTCTGGAATTCTGTTGCTCTCCTTGGTATTGAAACCGCACTCCTTGGTAGGTGAACTTGGTCTTGGCTGGATTTCTTGTTTATCTTCTGGGGGAGGGGCCTGGTGTAGTGATCTCACGTGTCTTTGCCCCAGGTGCAATTGCACCGCCCTTACCAGGGGCCGGGGTCAGTTATGTACTCGGGTTTGCTTTCAGGAGCTTCTGTTCCCTGAGCGCTTTCCGTAGAGTTCTGGAGGACAGGAATACAAATGGCGGCCTCCTAGTCCGGCACAGAGGAGCCGAAAGCCTGGGGCCCCACTCCTCAGTGCGCCCTCAGAGAACAGCGCCCAGTTACTCCCGTCTGCCTGACCTCCAAGCACGCTCCGAGCTCACCGAGCCTGTGGCTGGTTCAAGGTAACCCCGAGCTGTGAGCTTACTGTCGGCTCTGTCTCTGTAGCTGGCTTTCCCATTCCAATACCCGCAAGCTCTGCGACACTCAGACACCCCCGATCCTTCTGTGACCCTGCGGGACCTGAGGCCACACTGACCCCGCGTGGGCTTCGCCCCGGTTTAGCCTCTGGAGCGATGTCCCTCAGTGGAACAGACTTTTAAAAGTCCTGATTTGTGCTCCGTTGCTCCGCCGCTTGCAGGGAGCCAGCCCCTCCCCCCGGGGTCTATCTTCTTGTCGCTGTGGATTCATGTCTCCGCCAGTCCTATCTTTCAGAAAGTGGTTGTTTTTCTGTTTCCAGAATTGCTGTTCTTCTTCTCTTCAATCTGCTGATGGATTTGTAGGTGTATGCAATCTTTAGATAAGCTATCTAGCTGATATCCTGCTAGCTGAAGTAGTCTCAGCCTGCTACTTCTCCACCATCTTTACTCCTCCTGCCTCATTCATCAATGTCTTAATAACTATAGATTTATAGTACATTTAAAATGACAAAAGGAATTCCCCCTTAATATTCTTATTTTTTGACTATTTTGATTCTTCTTACACATTTGTTTTCAAACTTGAAAATTTATCTAGAAATTTTGATTGGCAGTGGCTCAACTTACAGATTTAGTGAGAAGTGAGATAGTTACATTTTAATTTTTCTATCCAAGAACATGGCATTCCTTTCCATATGTTCCTATGTTCTTTTTGATCAATAAGTACAATTTTATAATTCTAATCTTATGGGTCATGTCTGTGTTTATTGGATTTATTCAGATGGATCTTATATTAATGTGAATGGGAACTGTTTATGTGTTTAGAGAGTTTCAGTTATTTTATTACACTTAATCCACTGGTTCTAACCTTCTCTGGTAGGGAATGGGTCTTCAAGGTGAGGTATGAATATCAGTGGGGATACATGAGGACTTTCCAGGCAGTACTAGAGCACAGTGAGTCTAAGGAAGTCATTTTCTGCATCTTCCATAGGTAGGTATTACTCAAGGTTGACCTTTTAATAGAGTGGGATCTGTTTTTATGTTGACTTTTCTAAATGAATTAGATTTTTATTCTTGGTGTATAAGAAGTCTATTGATTTTCTGCATTTATTTTATAACTGTCACTTTATTGAATTTACTGATTATCTCTGATAGTTTTCCAATTGGTTTTCTTGGGTTTTTGAGGAATGTAATGACCAGATCTGCAAATATGGGAAACTTGCCCTCTTGTTTAGAATATTAATGTACTTATCTTACTTTTTAGTTATTTTACTGTTTAACATGCTTACAGTTGGCCCTTGAACAACATGGGTTTATACATAGATTTTTTTGAAACATATAGTACAATCCTATATGTGTATTCTCTCTTACTTATGACTTTCTTAATAATATTTTTTTCTCTAGCTTACTTGAAGAATATAGTATGTAATACATACAATATACAAATAACTGTTAATCAACTGTTTGTTATGGGTAGTCTTCTGGTCAACAGTAGGTTATTAGTAGTTATATTTTGTGGGAGTCAATATTACATGCAGATTTTAAACTGCATGGAGGTTCAGTAATCCTAACCTTTGTGAAGCTCACAAGGTAAACTGAAAATTGCCTAGAACTTTAATTGGAATACTTATGTTCCACCATTAAGCTGTTGGTTTTATGACTGTATATATTTTTAATTTTATTGAATTTCTAAAAAATCAGGGTCTGTTATTTTTGGAAATCTCTCATGATCATCACATGATATCTCCCTTCGGTTCATTATGGATCAAATATATTGAAGAAATATATTACTTAGATTTCCTAATTTTCTGAAAAGATTTCATTTATTTATTTATTTATTTATTTGAGAAAGAGAGAGAGAAAGGGAATGAGTGAGAGAGAGTGTGGCAGGGAGGGGAGAGGGAGAAGTAGACTCCCACTGAGCAGGGAACCCAATGCAGGGCTTGATACCTGGACCCTTGGATCATGACCTGAGCCAAAGGCAGATTCTTAACCAACTGGGCCACCCAGGCACCCAAGATTTCCTAATTTTTAACTGTGCCTACCTTTATGGAATAAATCCCACCTGAATTAATTTTTTGAATTTATTTTTTTATTGTGTTATGTTAGTCACCATACAGTACCCCATCAGTTTTTGAGGTAGTGTTCCATGATTCATTGTGTATAATACCCAATGCTCCATGCAACCCATGCCCTTCTTAATACCCATCACCAGGCTCACACATTTCCCCACACGCCTCCTTTCTAAAACCTTCAGTTTGTTTCCCAGAGTCCATAGTCTCTCATGGTTCATCTCCCACTCCTTTTTCTCCTCCTTTATTTTCCCCTTCCTTCTCCTAATGTCCTCCATGTTATTCCTTATGTTTCACAAATAAGTGAAACCATATGATAATTGACTTTCTCTGTTTGACTTATTTCACTTAGCATAATCTCCTCCAGTCCCATCCATGTTGATGCAAAAGTTGGGTATTCATCCTTTCTGATGGCTGAGTAATATTCCATTGTGTATATGGACGACATCTTCTTTATCCATCCATCTGCTGAAGGGTATCTCAGCTCTTCCCATGGTTTGGCTATTGTGGACATTGCTACCATGAACGTTGGGGTACATATGGCCCTTCTTTTCACTACATCTGTATCTTTGGGGTAAATACCCAGTAGTGCAATTGCTGGATCATAGGGTATCTCTATTTTTTATTTTTTGAGGAACCTCCACACTGTTTTCCAAAGTGGCTATACAAATTTGCATTCCCACCAATATTGTAAGAGGGTTCCTGTTTCTCCACAACTTCTTCAACATTTGTTGTTTCTTGCCTTGTCGATTTTTGCCATTCTAACTGGTGTAAGGTGGAATCTCAATGTGGTTTTGATTTTAATTTCCCTGATGGCTTATGATCATGAGCACTTTTTCATGTGTCTGTTAGCCATTTGTGTATCTTCCTTGGAGAACTGTCTGCTCATATCTTCTGCCCATTTTTTGATTTGATTATCTTTTTTTTGGGTGTTGAGTTTAAGAAGTTCTTTATAGATCTTGGATATCAGTCCTTTGTCTGTAGTGTCATTTGCAAATATCTTCTCCCATTCTGTGTCTTGCCTGTTTTGTGGTCTGTTTCCTTTGCTGTGCAGAAGCTTTTAATCTTGATGACGTCCCCAAAGCTCATTTTTGCTTTTGTTTCCCTTGCTTTAGAGATGAATCTTGAAAGAAGTTGCTGTGGCTGATGTCGAAGAGGTCACTTGCCTATGTTCTCCTATAGCATTTTGGTGGATTCCTGTCTCACATTGAGGTTTTTCATCCATTTAGGGTTTATCTTTGTGTATGGTGTAAAGGAATGGCCCACAAATTAATTTTGAAATACCCTTAGATTCTATTGCTATTATATTTAGACTTTTCATGTATACCTACATAATTTGGAGTGGTTTTTAAAAAAATTATCATGGGCAGTATCTAATATCAGCTCTATGTCAGTGTCTTTAAAAGAATGGAGATGTTTTCTTTTCTTATTCTCAGATATGTCCTAAAATAGCATATGAAGTTTGATTCTAAAATCCCTGAAACAATTTAAAGCTGGCACTTTTTTGAGAAGTAATTTCTTTCTGACCATTTCCCCAATTTTGATCAAGAGAGATAGGCAAAGATGAATTGCTTTCAGCTTCTCTTATCAAAGGGAGTTGTCAATTATCACTTCAGCCATTAACTGAATCTGGAATTGGCTTTTCTGAGAAGTGATTTCTTTTCTTATGAGAGGACCCTCAGGGTGTCTATGGTTCCATGAGCTACCTCCTGGCTTTGGGTCATGGGAACTCATTGGACTGACTTCAGGGATTGCCATTTTTTCTCCCACAACAAGACTTCATTGAGAAAAAAAATCAAAACAGGAAGGAGAGCTGGGTGCTTAAATTTTGTCAATTTCCCTCCCTGCCCCCCACCACCTAGGAACTCTGTCATTGGGGATGTCAAGTATATACTTGCCCCAATGCCTTCCAATCCCTCCAAATATTTCCTAATGAAAACTTCACTTGTCTCCTTGTCCTCCAAATGTCCTTTCTTTCTGCCTTCCCCCTTCAATGCATGTCACCTTCATGCAACTTCCCAAATCAAGAGTTTGAGTTTTGTCCATGATCGTGCCTTTTCTTTACCTATCACATTTGATTTGTTCATAAGATCTCTCAAGTCCATCATTCTTTCTACTTTTTTACCCATCATTGCTACATTACTTCCCTTCCTGAAATCTGGATTTTATTGTCATGTTGGCCTGCTCATCAGCCTCTGACTCTAGTCTTGCCCCTGGCATACTCCCACTCCCCCAAATCTCCTTCCACACTTCCACCAGAGTCACCTTTTAAAAATGATTTTGGGAGGTGCCTGGGTGGCTCAGTGGGTTAAAGCCTCTGCCTTCAGCTCAGATCATGGTCTTGGGGTCCTGGGATTGAGCCCTGCGTCAGGTTCTCTGCTCGGCAGGGAGCCTGCTTCCTCCTCTCTCTCTCTGCCTGACTCTCTGCCTACTTGCGATTTCTGTGTCAAATAGATAAATATAATCTTTAAAAAAATAAAAATGATTTTGATTTTGATTGAAGTATTATATATAATTAAAAGTATCAAACACAAATTTACAGTCATGGATATGTATTTTTTTTAGGTCAAAAAAAGCCTTGAAAACTGATTTTTGGGGGGTACCTTAGCACCCAAACTCATTCTGGTGGCAAAACCTGACCTAAACTTAAAACTTCTTTTGCAAAAATATTGCATTGGAGAGCCTGGGTGTTCAGTTGTTTAAGTATTTGACTCTTGATTTTGGCTGGGGTCATGATCTCAGGGTAGTGAGACTGAGCCCTGTTTCTGGCTCTGTGCTGGGCATGGAAACTGCTTGGCATTCTCTCTCTCTCCCTCTCCCTCTGCCTCTTTCCCTTCCTGTGTTCTCTCTCTCAAAAAAAAAAAAATTGTGTTAATTACGGAATGCTGCCCATAATTATGTGCACATAATTGTGTGCTTATTATATAGTATGTGAATATTATGTTTTTAAAAATCAGAAAATATCTGAATTCTGAAATACATCTGACTTTAAAGATTCAAGATGAAGTGGGGGCCCCCATCTCATTCTTCAGAGACAACTCTTTAAATTCCTTTAGCTTTTAAAATTTAGCTATTTCTTCTGGGCTGCTAACATGCCATCCAGACTGAGGAAGACCTGGCACTTTTGGAACCACAGCCGCATGGGCAAGCACCAAAAGCACTCAGGAGGCCACAGTCATGCTGGTGGCATGCTTCACCACAGGATCAACTTCAGTCAGTATCACCCAGGTTACTTTGGGACAGTTGGAAGCAGGCATTACCACTTCAAGAGCAACCAGAAATTCTGCCCAATTGTTCACCTTGATATAGTATGTGAATATTATCAGTGAGCAGTTGTGGGTAAATTCTGCCAGAAATAGGACTGGAGTTGCTCCTATCATTGATGTGATATGATTGGGCTATAGAAAAGTTTTGGAAAAGGGAAAGCTCCCGAAACATCCTGTCATCCCAAAGGCCAAATTATTCAATGGAAGAACCGAGGAGAAGATCAAAGGGGTGTGTGTGTGTGTGTGTGTGTGTGTGTGTGTGTGTGTGTGTTTTATCCTGGTAGCTTGAAGCCAACTGGAGGGAGGTTCATGCTAACAAATGCCTTTAAAAAATTATATTTCTATTCATCTTTTAAACTTATTGATTTGTCAGTTTTGGATACTTTTATACATTAACTTTCTATTATAATTAATGAAGATTTGACTGACATGTTTCCTAACTGTCTTAGTCTGCCATAACAAAGTACTATAGACTGGGCAGTTTCAACAACAGAAATTTATTTCCTCACAGTTTTGGAGGCACAAGATCAAGGTATAAGGAGGGTTGCTTTCTCCTGAAGCCTTTCTTCTTGGCTTGTAGATGGTCATTTTCTTCTGGTGTCTTCACTGGTCTTCCCTCTGTACATATCTGTGTCTAAATTTCTTTTTCTTATAAGAACACCGGTCATATTGGATTAGGGCCTAATTTAATGACTTCATTTAACGTTAGTATCTCTTTAAAAATTCTATCTCTAAATACAGTTACATTTGGAAGTACTGGAGATTAGGACTTTGACATATGAATTTTGGATACCATTCAGCCTGTAACACCAACTACATCTATTCATCTATAAGTTTATAAAACTCTTTGTTTATTCAGTTATCAGTTTGCAATGTTCATTGTTAGCTTTGTGAAAATACTGTTTATTGAAGAGTATAGGAAGGTACCATAATTATATTTCCTTTTTAACTTTTTCCTGATGTTAATAATTGTCCCCAATCATTAATTCAATTGATAACCCATGTACCTATCATTAAATTTTTTCTCAAATGCTTTATCAGATCTACCTGTATTAACATGATTTTTTATGTAGTTGAAAGTATATTTTAAAAATCCCCAAACACTCTTCCACCAGCCTGCTTCTCCTGAAATGTCATTCTTTAAACCCATGAGGTAGCTCTCATCCCTCCTTTGGGTTCTTTCTTGGGCTCCAGGTTTTCCTTTCTCTTCATTTTCTTATTGTTTCTGGAGCACATCAGCAGTAGCTTTCAGGAAAAAGTATGAGATATAACTTTTTAGGCTTCCTGCATGAATTAAAATATATTTTATACACACACAATTGATAGTTTGTGGGGATAGTGTTCTAGGTTGAGAATACTTATTCCTGAGATGCTTGAAGGCATGGACCATTCATGTCTACAAGATTTTTTAATTTAGATTTATTTATTTATTTTAGAGAGAGAGCAAGAGCATGGCAGGTGGGAGGGCAAAGGGAGAGGGAGTGGGAGAGAGAGCATCCTCAAGCAGACTCCCGACTGAGTGTGGAGCACAGTGTGGGGCTCGACCTCACAACCGTAAGATCATGACCTGAACTGAAACCAAAAGTTGGACACTCAACTGACTGAGCCACCTAAACGCCCCAACTACAAGATTTCAATGTGGCTATAGTATGTGTCTGTTTATAGTCTCTCTGAAAGTTTTAGAGTCTTTGTTTTATTCTTGAAATTCTGAAATTATACAATGATACACCTTGTACTGAGTCTTTCTTCACTTGTTTTAGGCTGTTGGTGGTCTTTTACTTTTCAGCTTATTTTTCAGTTTGGGGAATTTCCTTATCCTATTGAAAGTTTTCCCCTGTTTTTTTGTGTTCTCTCTCTATAACTTCTGTCATTCAAATGTGGAACCAGCTGGTATGTGTGATCCTATAATTTTCTTTTCTTTCCTATTTCCCATCTCTGTTTCCATCTTCTACCTTCAGAGAGATTTTTACCTCTCACAAAAATTGGTTGAAATGTGTGTCTCCTTTAAAGGCTTTGAGTAGCTTTTAAGAAGTCCAGGTTTCTTTAATGATCGACCCCTGACTGCACCTCTTTCTTTATAGTTTGCACCTTTCCTTCATTTTTCTATGATCTTCTTTGAATGTCTTTCTCCGTGCTTGTCACACTATATTGCTGGTTCTACTCAGTTATCTCTTTGCTTTTCTTGTCTACATCCTAATCCCCAGAACCTGTGAAATGCCTTATCTTAGGTGACAAAAGGGATTTTGCAGATGTGATTCAAGTAAGGATATTGAGATGGAGAAATTAACCTGGATTATCCAGGGGACCCAATGTCATTGCAAGGATCCTTATCATTGAAAGAGGGATGCAAGAGAGTCAGAGATGTGATGATAGACACAGAGCTCAGAATGATGCCATTGCTGGTGTTACACGTGGAGGGGCCACCAATTCGATGAATGCGGGAAGCCTCTAAAAACCAGAAAGGACAAGAAATGGATTCTTCTCTAGAGCCTTCAAAAGGAATAGAGTCCTGTGGCACCTTAATTTTAGCCCCATGAGACCTATTTTGGTATTCTGACTTCCAGAATTGTTAAGATGTTAAATGTATGCTGTTTTAAACTACCAAGTTTGTGGGAATTTGTTGCAAAACGTGCTGCAGATTTGTGGCAAATGAATATAAAGGCAAAGGTTCACTGAAGCTGGGGAAGGGGAACATAGATACGGTAAAAACATCTGAGGGGGGATCCTGTGGGGGCCCAATATTTTCTGCTCTCTTCAAATCAGAAAGCTAAATTAGATGGCTAGAACTTCAAACCACTAGTCAACAAATAAGTTGACTATCAAATTAGGGCAGTGTGGCATAGTGATCAAGCCACGGGACCTGCAGTTTGATGCCCGTTGGTTAAAATCTGGCTTTGGGCACTTAAAAGCTCTGTATAACCTAAGACTTTTGGATCCTTAATGCCTCATCTGTAAAATGGGAGAAACCCAAGAGCTATTCTAAGGATTAGATGAATATGTCCTTAAAGCACTTGACACACAGTAAAATCTCAATGCAGATTTTATTGGTAGCCTGTGGGATCCCCTTTCTCTGATCAACTGTTCACATTCTAAAGACAGCAAAGGTGGGAATCAAGCTTGGTGAATATTAGAGATTAAAAATCACTTAACTTGGGGCGCCTGGGTGGCTCAGTGGTTTAGGCCTCTGCCTTCGGCTCGGGTCATGATCTCAGGGTCCTGGAATCGAGCCCCACATCGGGCTCTCTGCTCAGCGGGGAGCTTGCTTCCCCCTGCCTCTCTGCCTACTTGTGATCTCTCTCTGTCTATCAAATAAATGAATAAAAATCTTTGAAAAAAAAATCACTTAACTTGCCCAAGGGTACAGTATTCAGGGCTTTGTGCTTGCAATCTTGTAAATAATATGTACAATGAGAGTTTACTTGTCATCACAGTGGGAATTATATAATACTGAGTCCAAGGGCAGAACATATGTTCCAGCATTTAAAATTACTTAGAAGAGAGTTGCTGAGTATTGTATGGGGGGGGGGGGTCCTCTGTACATCTATGTTTTAGCATTTTTGAAATCTATGGTTTATTCAAAGGATGGCTTTCACCTTCACTGGAATTTGCTCTCCTCCTGAGATCTTTGTTAAGCCCAGCAATGTCACCCATTAGAGTCGTGCCTGTCTTTCTTCCCAAGGTGATCTGGGTGGTATTTTCCCAGCCTTTTGATATGCTAAGCAGCCATACCTGGGGAGAGTTTAATAAACAACCATTAAGTTGCTATTAGAAGTGTCAGGACTGGTATAACTAGTCATTCTGTAATAATTACTGAGGTTCGGCTGTAACTACAGAGCCACTTAGTTTCAGATCAGCTTCAGCTGAATCCAGAACTGGGCCCTATGGACCCTTTCTGGCATCCAGGTAGGCAATTACCTAGGGTCTTTCATTCATCTCTGTCAGAGAACAGCAGCTAAACTCACATCGGCTCATGTGGAAACCTTGAAACAGCTAATCAAGGATACCAGAGCAATTGATTCAGACTTTGGGGTAGGAACCATCAAGAAGTGGTATATCTGTGATCCCCTCTGCCCTCCCTTTTTCCCCAGGTCCCGCAACTCAGAGCTAGCAGCACTTTTTCTGTATTCTAGGACAGTCTCTGGTTTGGGCTGCATCTCTTTTAAATCACCCCTGCTCTGCTCTCCAGCCCCGGGAATGGTGGCAGAGAAGGGGTGGCAGCCAGGGAAGTGGGGGGGGGGACCTTGGCTGGGCTGGAGCCCCCAGTGCTGTCCTGGGAGGAAGGGACCGGGTGTGGCAGAACTTGGTTTGCTCTGAGGCTGCGCCAGCTCCTGGAAATGCTGGAAATCCTCCCTAAGGAGGACCCGTTAAAACAACAACAAAAGAAATCAAATCAAGCCTCAGAGGGTTATTTTAAGGCCAGGGGGAAAGTAACAAGCTGGAGAAAGGAGGGAGGAAGCAGTGGAAAGCCAACAACTGCCTCCTCATTTTTCAGCCACTCAGCCTTCCAACTAAGCTTTCCCTACTTCCATCCAGCTGCTCTGGAGCCTGGGCCTCCCCCCAGCCCTCTCCCCGCCCTACCTTGTTCGCCAGATGAACTGCCCTGTCTGGGCCTTGCCTTAGGTGGGGCCTCTCAGGGAGAGAGCTGTGTTTGTCTCCACTGTGTGTTGAACTTGGCAGGTGCAGGCGCATCTCATTCCAAGTCAAACTACCACCTTTCAAAAGAGAAGTCCAGGCCTGGAATCCACGGCTCTGGGTGGGCCCTGTGTACCACCACCGAGGCTGTCCTTCTGCCCCGCCCATGCCAGTCCTGCCTCCAGTAATGACTGAGAAGGGAAAAAACAGGCATTCAGGACTGGAGGTAGTAGGAGGCGGCTGGAGGGCTGTAGGTGTAGGAATGAGGGCAGCTTCACAGCTGAAGGTTCAAGCAGCCCTGCAGAGCCCACTGTTGCTTTGGACCAGTGAGCAGTTATTGGCCATGTTGATGCCACCTGAGTGCCTACCTAAGAGTGCAGTCAGCCCAAGGATGAAGTCCTGTTTTTCAAGAACTAGCCTTCTTCTAGAAAAGCTCTGGAAAGACTGAGTCCATTCAGGAAGTTTCTCTCCCTTTGCCCTGCTGTCATGGAATCTGTTGCTCCCACAGAGACCGGCTGCCCTCCAAGGACCAGGAAGAGCAGCCCGTGGATCAGAGGGGCAGAGAGACCTCCAGCCTCAGTTTCTCATTTGAGAATTGTTGCCAGACAGTGAGATCCCTTGTCCACTTTACCAGGGTTCATGAACTCCCTGATAGTTCATCTAGGTGCCCGTGTGTTAACTACGTGACTCAGGCTAGAGACAGTTTTCTACTCAAGGGGGATCTCATCTACCCAGTAAGTGTTGTGATGATTAAAAGAACATGTGGAAAAGTGCTTACTTGGCTGTTATTCTAATCAGGCCCTGAGCAAATGTCACAGCATTTTCACAGACAGCTTCTCACTTAGCTTCATAATAGCTCCATGAGGTGGGGACAGTAGGGGTGGGGTGAAAGGAATTAAAACATTTTCTTTTAAAGTTTGAAAAGCTTTGCCAGTTGAATGATGGCCTTGGCAGGCCCACATCTGGCATGGAGTAAATGACCCCAGCAGTATTTCTACCCGTGTGGGTTTTTCTTTTTTCTCTTTTTTTAGTTAGCAAACTTGTCTTGAAACAAAGAACTTCAAGACAAGTAGATAGTGTTGAACATTCCAAGACCCCCGAGGGCCACCAAAGATGGGTAATCCGGTTCAGAAAACCATGAATCATCTTAACATCTAAAGTCTGGCCAGTAGGAACTTCATGTGAGTCACCCATGGAATTTAAATTGTCTTGTAGCCACACTGGAAAACTTTTTTAAAGGTGAAATCAATTTTAGTATTATACGTTTTTAACCTCTATGTATTAAAAATTTCCATTTCAACACATAATCTAAAGATTATTGATGAGATACCTTATATTCATTCATTCTTTCATTTGTTATATTCATTATAAATAAATTTTTATTTATATTCAAAGCCCAGTGTGTATTTTACATTAACAGCATGTCTCAATTCTACCCTTAAAAAATCATGGGAAGCTCTTGATCTGTATTTCAATTTCAGAACTTTATAGTTCTGAGTAGCTTCACCTACTTGTCATTACAAGTATACTAAAATTTTTCCAGTAATGGAACTGAGTACCAGATTTTATTTATTTTTTAAAAATATTTTATTTATTTATTTGACAGACAGAGATCACAAGTAGGCAGCGAGGCAGACAGAGAGAGAGGAGGAAACAAGCTTCCTGCTGAGCAGAGAGCCCGATGCGGGGCTCGATCCCAGGACCCTGGGATCATGACCTGAGCCGAAAGCAGAGGCTTTAACCCACTGAGCCACCCAGGCGCCCCCTGAGTATCAGATTTTAAATACAAATTTAAATTAATTAAAATTAAATAAAACAAAACCTCAGTTTCTTGTTCACACTGAGCACCATTTCAAGTGCTCAACAGTCACATAGAGCTTGCAGCTGTCACCTAGGAAAGTCCAGGGGAAGTTTCTACTAGGACGTTTTCTTGTTCACTTGTGATTTCCGTACTTAGAATTTTCTTCACTGACTTTCTTTGCAGTGACGTTTTAAGTCATTTGCCTATTTTATAAGTATTTAGAACTACATAATACACTCTGCCTATCCATTTACCTGGCCACATTGTAGGACAGGACAAATAAACAAGGGGTTCTACTGGTGACCTCTTTGCATTGTGAAGAAATTGAGCCATAGAGCCCCCATGACATAGGACTCTCTGAGGGAGGGCCCCAGTATTAGCCCACATATTAAATAGTTTAAAATCTGAATTTCTGCACTTTTTTGACGGAGGAAAAAAATAAACAAATGACAGATCTAACATTGTCTTCCTACACCCTTATAGATCACCTTTGTGCACCATGCTTGGAAGACCAAACTTGAAACACCACTGTGTGATCTAATCCTTCCCCCAAGGTCAGGCATAAGCTCTGATCCTGGACTCTCAAGATATGGGTGATATTTATTTCCCTTCTGGTCTTCCCTCCTGCTCCCAAAGCTCCTCTATCCTGTTTTGTTTTGTTTTTTAAACATATGTAATTACATTCATTTAGAGACTTGATTAAATACCACTTTGTCCTTCAAAACCAAAACCAAAACCAATAGAATGATCTCCAACAAAAGTCATAAAGAAATGGCCAAATCTTTAGAATTTGACCTAGTTTTGACCTAGTTTTGTTCTTTGTGGACAAACTATGCACTTTTTTCCTCTTACTCACGCTTGGCGAAATTTTTGGCATACTGTAATGAGACAACATCATGGAAATCTGTGCTTATATTTCCAGGATTTTCAGTGCTATGCTTTTCTCCAACCTCACTATTTTCAGAAATAGAAGTGCCCTCTTATTTACGTATGGGTTATGTATTGTTTTATTTGTTGGAAATTTTGGAAGCTAGACAGTGTCTTTGCTTAACAGCTTCATCTTGGCTGGGTTCTGCGTGGTGGTCTGTTTCTTTTTCTGTTTTTTTGAGTATCCCTCCTCCCTCCTTTATTCTTCTTTCTTCAACTATTTTGCTACTTCAATTGTCTGAGGTAGAATTTTTGGAGTCCTTGGCTTTTGGTGGACCCAAGTTTGACTCTTATGACCCATGCAGGAGAAATTGCATATTTGGTGCTTTTCTTCTCTCCTGTTTTCCTTGAGAAGGATCCAGATAAAATTCTCTGAAGGAATGAAAGGATTCTTGACAAACTATAGGGACTTTCTTCCTCTCTTTTGCTTTGTAGTATATAAGCAAAATATTCCAGAGCCCTGAAATGTTGTTTTCCATTAGTGCCTCATGGAGAATACATTTTACTGGGGGAAATATGGTACATTCCTATCCAAATTCACCCAGGCTTCTGGCGTATGGTGGCCTTCACATGGCTGGGCTGGGGCCTGCTCAGGGGTTGAGGACCCCCTTGCTGGTTATCATCATCTATAGGACTCATTTCTGGTTTCCTTGATCAGTTTTTACAAAAAAAATTTCATTCATTTACTTGAGAGAGAAAGAGTGTGCACGCAAAAGTGGGGGGAGGGACAGAGGTAGAGGAGCAAGCAGACGCCCTGCTCAGCGGGGAGCCCATTGCAGGATTTGACTCCAAGACTCTGAGATCATGACCTGAACTGAGGTCAGATGCTTCATAGACTGAACCACCCAGATGCCCCAATCAATTTTACTACAAGAAATTCTGGGGCACCTGGGTGGCTCAGTGGGCTAAAGCCTCGGCCTTCAGCTGGGGTCATGATCCCAGGGTGCTAGGATCAAGCCCCACATTGGGCTCTCTGCTCAGCAGGGAGATTTATTCCCCCTCTCCCTCTGCCTGCCTCTCTGTCTACTGTCATCTCTGTCTGTCAAAGAAATAAATAAAACCTTAAAAAAAAAAAAGAAATTCTAACATCATATTATAACTTCTCATTGCTTCTACTTCTTTTCCCATTGTCATTCTTCAATTTCAAATATAATTACTTCTTTAGTATCAGCTCCAGCCTTGTCTTCCTAGGGAAGAAACCCCAACTGGGAATGGCTGGTCTTCACTTGGCTTGTTCAGAAAGTCTCCCTTATAAACCTTTGTGCAGGGTTGAGATTTGTACATATCTCTACTCATAAAGACATCTCTCAGACATGGCAGGTGATTTTGGGTTTCCTATGACCTTCACCCAGCCTCCAAGATTCCTATTGACAAAAGGCAGGAAACAAGCAGAGCAGGAAGTTGTGGCCAGGGCCAGGGAGTGGGCACCTGGATTTCCAACAGCTGTGCATCAACCTCCTCTCTGCTTTGTAAATGGTTTTTATTAATGATGTTAGTATTTTTTTTTAATTTATTTTTTTGAGAAAACAAGAGAGAGAGAACACAAGCAGGGTGTGGTCGTGGTGGGAGGGATAAAGGGAGAGGGAGAAGCAGACACCCCGCTGAACAGGGAGCCTGCAGATCTTGATTCCAGGACGCTGGGATCAGGACCTGAGCCAAAGGCAGACAACCAACTGAGCCACACAGCTGCCCATGTTAGTATTTTCGAACAGCTACCTTTTTATTTTCAGATCAAGGCTACTACTGATTTTGTTTTGTTGCTGTTGTTATTCTTTTTCTACCTTTTTTCTTTTTTTCTTTTTCTAGCTTCTTGACTGCCTCCTTCACTTTTTTAATCTTGCATGTGTCCCATTTAAGGACTCTTTGCTTACCCAAGGTTGTAAATGTCATATCAAAAAGATAAATCGTATGTTTCCTCTAGAATATTTATCACTTTTGCTTTCATATTTTGGTCTGTGAACCATCTTAAAACAGTTTTTAGTGTAATGTGAGTTAGGGGTTGTGTGATTAGTCAACTCATTCAGCAACATTTATTGGAAAGAAATTCTTTCCTCACTGAATTGGATGAATCACTTGATGGTTTGTGTGTGAGCCTGTTGAAAGACTCCCTTTTAAAGAGTCTATCTAAAAAAAATTTTAATTAACATATAATGTATTATTTGTTTCAGGGGTACAGATCTGTGAATCATCAGTCTAACACAATTCACAGCACTCACCATAGCACATGCCCTCCTCAATGTCTATCATCCAGCCACTCTATCCCTATCCACCAGCAGCCCTCAGTTTGTTTCCTGAGATTAAGAGTCTCTTATAATTTGTCTCCCTTCCTGGTCCCATCTTCTTTCATTTTTCCCTCCCTTCCCCTTACAACCCCCCACTGTACCTCTCAAATTCCTCATATCAGAGAGATCATATGATAATTGTCTTTCTCTGATTGACTTATTTTGCTTAGCATAATACCTTCTAGTTCCATCCACATTGTTGCAAATGGCAAGATTTCAGGTTCTTTGGTGGCTGCATAGTATTCCATTGTATATATATACCACATCATCTTTATCTATTTATCTGTTGATGGACATCTAGGTTCTTTCCATAGTTTCCCTATTGCAGACATTGCTGCTATAAACATTTGGATACACATGCCCCTTTGGATCACTACATTTGTATCTTTTTAAAAATATTTTATTTATTTATTTGACAGAGATCACAAGTAGGCAGAGAGGCAGACAGAGAGAGAGGGGGGAGCAGGTTCCCTGCTGAGCAGAGAGCCCAATGTGGGGTTCGATCCCAGGACCCTGGGACCACCACCTGAGCTAAAGGCAGAGGCTTTAACCTATGGTACCACCCGGACACCCCACTACATTTGTATCTTTACAGTAAATACCCAATAGTATGATTGCTGGGTTATAAGGTAGCTCTATTTTCAACTTTTTGAGGAACCTCCATGCTGTTTTCCAGAGTGGCTGCACCAGCTTGCATTCCCACCAACGTGAAGGAAGGTTCCCCTTTCTCTGCATCCTCACCAACACCTGTTGTTTCCTGACTTGTTAATTTTAGCCATTCTGACTGGAGTGAGGTGGTATCTCATTGTGGTTTTGATTTGTATTTCCCTGATGCTGAGTGATGTTGTACACTTTTTTATGCGTCTATTGGCCATCTGGACATCTTCTTTGCAGAAATATCTGTTCATGCTTTCTGCTCATTTCTTAATTGGATTATTTGTTCTTTGGGTGTTGAGTTTGATAAGTTCTTCACAGATTTTGGATACTAGCTCTTTATCTGATATGCCATTTGCAACTATCTTCTCCCATTCTGTCCATTGTCTTTTGGTTTTGTTGACTGTTTCCTTTGCTGTGCAAAAGCTTTTGATTTTGATGAAGTCCCAATAGTTCATTTTTGCCCTTACTTCCCTTGCCTTTGGTGGGTGTTTCTGGGAAGAAGTTGCTGTGGCTGATGTGGAAGAGGCTGCTGCCTATGTTCTCCTCAAGGATTTTGATAGATTCCTGTCTCACGTTGAGGTCTTTCATCCATTTTGAATATATTTTTGTGTTTGCTGTAAGGAAATGGTCCAATATCATTCTTCTGCATGTGGCTTTCCGATTTTCCCAACACCCTTTGTTGAAGAGACTGTCTTTTTTCCATTGGACATTCTTTCCTGCTTTACCAAAGATTAGTTGACCATGGAGTGGAGGGTCCATTTCTGGGCTCTCTGTTCTGTTCCATTGATCTATGTGTCTCTTTTTGTATCAGTACCATACTGTCTTGATGATTAAAGGTTTGTAATAGAGCCTGAAGTCTGGAATTGTGATGTCGCCAACTTTGGTTTTCTTTTTCAAAACTCCTCTGGTTATTCGTTGACTTTTCTGGTTCTATATAAATTTTAAGATTATTTGTTGCATTTCTTTGAGAAAAGTTGATGGTATCTTGATAGCAATTGAATTAAATGTGTAGATTACTGTAGATAACATAGATATTTTCACAATATTTGTTCTTCCAATCCATGAACACGGAATGTTTTTCCATTTCTATGTGTCTTCCTCAATTTCTTTCATGAGTACTTTATAGTTTTCTGAGTACAGATTCTTTGCCTCTTTGGTTAGGTTTATTCCTAGGTATCTTATGGATTTGAGTGCCATTGTAAATGGGATCAACTCCTTAATTTCTGTTTCTTCTGTCTTGTTGTTGGTATATAGAAAAGCAACTGATTTCTGTGCATCAATTTTATATCCTGACACTTTACTGAATTCCTGTATGAGTTCTAGCAGTTTTGGGGTGGAGTCTTTCCACTTAAAGTATCATATCACCTGCAAGGAGTGAGAATTTGACTTCTTCTTTACAGATTCAGATGCCTTTTATTTCTTTTCATTGTCTGACTGCTGGGGTTAGGACTTCTAGTACTATGTTGAATAGCAGTGGTGATAATGGACAACCTGCCATGTTCCTGACCTTAAGGGAAAAGCTCTTGGTTTTTCTCCATTCAGAATTATTTTCACTGTAGGTTTTTCATAGATGGCTTTGATAATATTTAGGTATATACTCTCTATTCCTACACTGTGAGGAGTTTTGATCAAGAAGTGTTGCTGTACTTTGTCAAAAGCTTTTTCAGCATTTATTGAAAGTATCATATGGCTCTTGTTCTTTCTTTTATTAACATAGTATATCACAACAATTGATTTGCAGATGTTAAACCACCCTTGCAGCCCAGGAATAAATCCCACTTGGTTGTGGTGAATAATCCTTTTATTGTACTGTTGGATCCTGCTGGCTAGTATTTTGGTGAGAATTTTTTCAACCATGTTCATCAGGGATATTGGTCTGTAATTCTCTTTTTTGATGGGGTCTTTGTCTGGTTTGGGGATCAAGGTAATGCTGGCTTCATAAAATGAGTTCTGAAGTTTTCCTTCCATTTCTATTTTTTGGAACAATTTCAGGAAAATAGGTATAAATTATTCCTTAAATGTTTGGTAGAATTCTCCTGAGAAGCTGTCCTAAAGAGTCTATTTTTTAATTTTTGCCCTAATACCTTGTCATAGCCTCACAATAGTGCTTGATATTTGTTATTACACACCTTCCAGGTTCACTCTTTTTCAAAAATGGCTTTGGCTATTCTTAACTTCTTTGCATTTCCACATATGTTTCAGTATATCAATATCTCTGGTGGGCTGAAAAATTGCCTCCAAAAGATATCCATGTCCTAATCTTTATGATTAAGATCTAATGAGTGTTACTTTAATATGGAAAAAAATAAATTAAGGATCTTGAGATGGGGAAGTTATCCTGGGTTATCCAGGTGGGTTCTAAATGCTTTCACGTGTTCCCATATAGAGAGGCAGACTTGACAGCCCAAAGAAAAGTTTCTATGAAGATGGAACAGAGAGATTTCAAGATGGTGGCCTTCATGATTGGCATAGAGTGGCCATAAGCCACCAGAAGCTGAGAAGCAACAAACAGGTTTTCCCCTTAAGGCTCTAAAGGGAGCGGGATCCTGCCAACACCTGGATTTTGACCCAGGGATACTGATTTCAGACTTCCAACCTCTATAACTGTGAGAGATTATGTTTTTATTGTTTTAAGCCACTAACTTTGTGGTAATTTGTTATAATAGCCTTAGGAAACATATCATTTCCAAAGAAAAATCTGCCAGAAGTTTATTGAGATTGCATTGAATCTATGGATCACTTTGGGATAGGATGACATCTTAACAATATTGAATTTTTCCATTCTTGAACATAGTATATTTTCCCATTAACGTAGGTCTTAACTGATTTCTGAAGAGTTTATTTTTCACCTGTGAGTTGTTGGTCAAGGGACAGCTTTGGATGGCACATAGAGAGGTCGGCATCCTGTCCTTGCCCTGTGCCTTATTGTCACCTGTGTCCGGGTAGCTTTGTGTCTATAAGTAAGGAACAGAACCAGAAAGAAAGAATAAATGTGGGTTGTAGTTCCACTTAAAAGGTTGCACAGAAGGGTGAGGTCCTCTAAGGAGCAAATGCTAAAAGAACACTTCTAAGTGAAACAGGGATGCTATTTCTGAGAGTTCCTGTATCCTTCATATTGGTGCAACAAGGAAATCACCTGGATAACTTTTTAAAGTACCCATACCTAGGCACTTGTAGAATTTCTCAGTTAGTTAACAAGGCATGGGACCTGGGACCCCTATTTTTTTTTAAGAGCTTCTAAGGTTATTCAACTATGAAGCTAAGGTTGAGAACAAGTGTGCCTCAGAAAAGATATGCAATCTTGAGACTTGTTGGATCAACAAAAAGTGTATTTTATCTTCTTATTTTAAGAATAGAAAGGCTGATCCTGGCCAATGGAGGGAGTTTATCTCGGTGTGTATGTGTGTGTATATGTGTGTGCATACCATGAGACAGAGAGAGAGAGATAGAGAGATTGATGGGGTCAGTACGAAGGAGAAAGGGTAGACATGGGAAAGGAGTTTGGACCACAGGGAGCAGCTTACCTCAGGGGTTGTGGTAAGAGTATAAACAACAGAAGTGAGGCAGCCCTGCTTTACCTAGTGAGGTAAACATGAAGCAAGGACATTTGGAGACGTTAAGACCCAACCACATAGGGATCTTTGGGACTGGAAAGTGGGGCCTAGGGGCATGATACCTGTGATTTCCATGACAGCCTGTAGCCACCCCAGAACAGTAACTGGAGGTAGATCAGGCAGAAGGTTAAGTGAACATTCTCTCCACAAATATTGATGTAGAGGAAAGCAGACAAAAACATTAGCATCCCAAATGCTCTCTTATTTCTTTCCTCTTTGTCATTTAAGTACATTTGTTCTTAAATATATTTCATATATGTGTGTATATATGCACAGTGTGTCTTATTAAGCTATATATTTCTAAGATATCTATGGTGTGTGTATATATATAGATAACAAAGGATTATCACAATGTGAAGAAGATTCATACAAACCAATGTATTGTTATATTTAAGAAGAATGGAGGTTGGATATAATGGGAAATTTAAAGAAATATAAATGGTTAATAAACACTGAGAGTCTCAACTTCACCAGGGCACTGTGTGAGCTCCAAATCCACTCTGCTATGATGGTGAATCTGGGACTGGGATTCCATGAACTGCAATGCTCTAGTGACTCCCTGTGAAGTTCTGTCAAAGTACTGGAAGAAGGTTGGGAGAAGCATCTCTTGTTTCTCCCAGTGTCACCTCAGAAGAAGCACAGCTGGTTCCTTTTCTCAGACTCTATTCTCCCTGAGACAACCTCATTACACACCTTTGAAGCACCCCCAACATCCAGATAAGGGTTTCTCTCTGCATTTGGAGGCCTCTTCTCCAAGCTCCTGAGATGTTTACACCACCAGGCAATTAGCCTGTTCTGTAGTCTATGCCCTCTCTGTGTGACCTCCTTGCCCTTTGTTTCCCCAGCCTTGGGGGTGGACATGCTTCTGGCAATTATACCTTTGTTTTACCTCTGACTTTTCCAGGTTACCACCATATTTACCCAATTACCTATACCAAATTCTCTGTTAAGATAATGAGCATCATTTCTATTTTCCTAACTGGATATTGACTAATACAACAACTAACATATAAAAGGCTCCCCCCCCCCCAAAAAAATGTGTGTATCTATAAAGCCATATTTTGACCTATTTGGTTGGCAAAAATGGACAAGGTCAATAAATATTTATTGTTGGTGATAATGTGTGAGAAAGAAAATTGAGGAAAAAAATATGCATTTTAAAATAGGATGTCTTTCAGATAAAATTGAAAAGTCCATTGTAGATATACAATGCTTCAGGCATAGAACTGTGAGACCTTAAAAGCCAAGCTAAAGCAAAGGACCTGTCAATGGGAACGTCCTGAGGCTGACACTGTGGTTCTTTCTTTGAGCTTTAATGGACCAGAAATCTGCTCTTTAAAGACATCCCTCAGTTGCAGGAGATCTTAGACTATCCTAATCCATTTAACCTTGGGGAGTTTCCCAATTTACTGTCTCTGGGGTGGTCTCCTGGTTTGGCTCAGGAGTGGGGGACCCTTCAGCCTATTTCCCTGAAATTTTCAACTCCTTAGGGGATTCCTAAATTAATGTCCATCATCCTTTTCTTATTATGGAAACTGATCTTAGAGAAGATGCTCTGTTTTTCTGGTTAGCTTCTTCCATTCAGACCTTCTCCTTCCTCAGGACCTTCTCTTCCCTCTCTTCTTTGCCTCAGGGTCATTGTTATTCTGTGGCTGGAGTCTCAGGAAACAACCCACCCTCATCTACGGGTAGGATGACCAACTCATCTGGGTTTGCCTAGGACTTCCCTGGTTTTAGCACAGAAAGTTCAGTATCCCAGGGAACTCTTCTCTCCTAGGCAAGCTTGGATGGTTTGGTCACATCATCTCTTGACTCATTTCCTGCTGTCACTTAACCTATAAGTTGGTTCTGGGCTGCATTCACAGCCCCACTGTGCCACACTACTTCCACAATGCAGGTGTAAGAAGCTGAAGGATCTGCTTGTCATCTTCCCACAGTCTGAGGGCCCTGTGTGAGCCTGTGGTCACTATCAGAAGGATGGATCTCAAGGTCCTCTGGACTTTCACACTCACAGGTGCTACAGCTGAGCAAGGACTTTCAAAGGCGATAAACTTGTTCCCTTGGACTACTTGGTAACCTTGACTATGGAGTCTCACCCTGGAACATGGGTGCCCACGGTGGGAAAAGTAAATAGGAAGAGAGGCCAGGATTGGCTATCTCTCAATTTAAATACTTTAATGGATCCAAGGATTTTGAGAGGAGAATATGGCCTCTGCCACACACAAAATCATAAAATATGACCATCTAAGACCTACTGAGCTCCTAAGTGAGGAAGATAACCTCCTCAGAGGTATGTGGGTGTGTTCCTAACCCACAAAATGTGCTCAGTTTCTGTTTTCTCAGCCCCATGGAACTTCCCAGGAGGGGCAATGTAAAGTAGGCAGCCATTCAAGGACCACTCACAACTGAATCAGAAAAACCCTTCCAGGTCTGTTCCAGCCTCTTGCCCAATGTGCCTTCCAGGCATTTGCCAGTTTTCTGGTTTCCCTTTGAACGTTTAGTAAGTCATTTCCTGATGGATTCATCAAGTGACTCTCATCCTTCTGCTCAATCACTAGCTTCTTACTTGGTAGAATTTCCTAACTTTTCTCATGAGAACTTCCCCATATCCTTCCATAGCTGGGCCCTGTCAAGTGCTTCACACAGAAGATTTTTGGGCGCGCCATCCACTACTCTTGCTCCTCAGGGCCTTATTGCTTTGGCCTTTACATGTCACATGGTGGTGGGAGTCTGTGTTTGCCTTCATTAAGAAATCTTGGTTATTTTCTCTGAGGCTACCTCCATGTCAGAGACTTTTAAATTCTGAGGACCAAGATCCATCAGAGTTGGATGAACCCCCTTTGAGTTGGGGTGCTCCAGTTGTCCCTGGATCTCATTGCTGACAGGAAGTCTTTCAGAAAGTAGGGAGTCCAGCCACAGAGGTCTGGGAGCCCAGGCTAGGTGGGAGATAGTTGTGAACCCAATGACTTAAGACTTCCCGAGATCTTTGGAAAACTGAAAGTAAGCCTACAAACTTCCAGCTGCTTCTGCAACCAATATCACTTCAGGTGTTAATTGCATTCAGAGCAAGGGACTGTGTTTCATTTTGGGCTCCAAGTAAAAGATGTACCACAGGCCCTAATATAGGTTGGAGAAGATCATAGGGTACAGAAAAGAGGGAAGAGATGAATCAACTTTTTCTGAAGAGAAATCAGATCCTGTGCCACCTCAGTCCTCATGGCCAGTCTCCAGGCTGCCCATTATCATCCCTGTGTTGATACTGAAAGACTTGAGAGAGGGACTGGGACTATCTCACTGCTTTTTCTGGGCAATTTGTGAACGTAATGTGTGGATAATATGCTGTTCTACAACGAGTCAACAGAGAGCTGAGTTCTTTCCAAGCCTTTCACTTTTAAAGTGGATAACAATATTTCTATTTTTCTGACACTGACAAATGCAAGGGAGGATGGCTTTATTTATTGATTAATTAACTAATTAATTAATTATCATATCCTCAATTGTTATTTTGATTCGTAGCCCTCAACTGAAGAAAGCACCAAATCTCAGACCTACACTTGCTGGGTACCGTATGGGCTAGAATCCTGCTCCCCAAGGAAACTGAGGGCTCTGTCAAGGACAAGCTGAGGGTTCTGTCCTGTTATCAGAGGCCTTCCAAAGCTCAGTGACACTCTCCAGGTAGGGCCTGACCCAGAGAAGAAACTCATCTTGAGGTGCCACAGAGGGAAAGGAGAGATACACAAACATTCTTCTGCAGGTATCCTGAAGTCTTTTTTTTTTTTAATTTTATTTATTTGACAGACAGAGATCACAAGTAGGCAGAGAGGCAGGCAGAGAGAGGGGGGGGGAATCAGGCTCCCCACTGAGCAGAGAGCCTGATGCGGGGCTCGATCCCAGGACCCTGGGATCATTACCTGAGCCGAAGGCAGTGGCTTAACCCACTGAGCCACCCAGGCGCCCCTGAACTCTTTTAATAACTTAGTTGGTGACCACTGAATCCCTGTGTTTGGGATTATATATATATATATATTTTTTAAAGATTTATTTACTTATTTTAGTGAGAGCAGGGAGAGCAGCAGAGGTGGAGAGAATCAGACTCCATGCTAAGCGTGGAGCCCAATGTGGGGCTTCATCTCTTGACCTGAGCCAAAACCAAGAATCAGACGCTTAACTGACTAAGCCACCCAGACACCCCTGGGATGATATTATTTTTTTTTCCAGATGTTTCCTGTCCCAGGTGTGTCTCTCTGAGCCAAAAAATTGATTTAGAAAAGTGTGAGGAAGAATGGGAAAATGAAATGTCGAGCTTCAGCTGGGGCTGAACCATGGCTCCCTCTACCTGGCTGATGTTCCCTTTATTCTGAAGACTAGTAGCAAACCTTCCCTGTAGGATGGAGGGTGAAGATGGAGGGGCCCAACCACATTCATATCTCAGTCTCCTCAGAAAGGAGATGGGCATCCATCATCTGAGGCCTAAAGCTCACTCCTATCTCAGGCAATGGGCCCTGAGGTGTGTGCTGTGTTCCAGAGAATTCTGAACCTACATTGCAGAGCAACGGAGCAGCCACTAAGGATTCCTGAGGGTGGAGGAGAAGAATCCACAGCCCCACCCCTGCCATCCAGTCCGGTTGCCCTCCTGGGTATCTGGATGCCATCCTTTTCTCTGTTTCCTATTGCTAGCCCTGTCCTAGCTTCATATCCCATATATACCTTAGTGCCTTTTTCAATTTATTCTACCTCAACCCAGACATTACTTAGGTAGCAGTACCTGTATCTTCCTTGGACATTTGGCTTAGATCTCTGCAATTCCATAGACTTTGAAAGGCTGGAGTTTTCCTAGGAATTTTATAGTGCTTGGAATTCCCAAGTACCAATTGAAAGAAGACACTTTTCTGGAAGTGTGATCCAACTAGAGAAAGTGCATCCATCTTCCACACACCGTTTGATGAGTTTTATACAGAATACATCTGTGAAGCTAGTGCCCAGATCAGTAAACAGCCTATTCCTGGGTGCCCCCCTGGTCACTATCCCCACTATCCCCACCTGCTGTCCACACCCACCACAACAGTCACTCTGTGGCATCTTCAGAAGGCAGGGATCATTACTGGGGACAACTGGTAACCCTTATGTGTATTAATCCACTGACCCCTCACCTCACTGAGATGGTTCTATTACTGACTCACTTACAGGTGAGGAACATGCAGGATGAGCTACTTGCCTAGCTCCCATTGCTGGTGATTAGCAGAGCCGAGATTCAACACAGATGACTGGTTTCAGAGTCACACTCCTGAACCATTAAACTGTGCTGCCAAAATCTCATGGTGCCTGGGAGAAACAATGTGAGTCAAATAAAACTAGACTCTGGAAGAACAGTCACTCACTCCCACATGGCTCTTTGCCTATAGCATCCATGTGCCCTTTTGTTTGCCTCTCCCTACCTGCTGCTCAGAGCCCAGTGAGGGGTGTGAGGCTCAGAGCAGGGAACGGCTGGCCAGAAGGCCACAGATGAAAATGGACAGTCATGTTTGAGCTCAGACCAAATCAAGAGTGATTCTTGCTCCATTTTGCATGGGGAAACTGAGGCCAGGAAGGGGTTAAATGAATGACACTGTCCCTCCCTCCTTCTGGTGGATTTTGCTCATGGCTGGGGCAAATTTTCCTCAGTCAGTGCCCACACCTGGACTGAATGATCAGAGGCCACTTGACTCTTTCTTCAGACTCTTTGGTGGAACCTGGGACCTTGGCTGCACTTGTGCAGGTGACAGGGGGTCAACAGAGACTGAGGGACAGAGCCAGCTGCTTTAGGAGGAGGAGATGACAATAAGAGGGTACATGCAGCACACAGTGAGCAGGGCAAGGAACTCTGCACTCAGAGCCCACCAGGAGGGACATCCCACATTAGCACTGGCTGGTGGTATAAAGGAATCAAGTGTCAGTTGGGCAGCATTCCATTCTGGAACTTAGAGTCTTCTTCCAAGCTCATGTAGTGGCTGGTAGCAGAATTCACCTCCTGATGGTTGTAGAATTGAGGGCCCTTTGTCTTGCTGACTGTTATCTAGGGACTGGAAGTCATCTTCAGGTCCTTGCCACGCAGCCTCTTCATTGACATTGACCCACAATAAAGTAATTTTTTTCATTTCAAGGCCAGAAAAAGACATTCCTTTCATGCTCTGATTTTCTTCTGTCAGGGAAGGCTCAGATTTCCTTCCTGGGGAAGGATTCAATCCCAAGGATTTGATTACCTTAGGCCCATCCACATAATCTCCCTTTTGCTCAACTCAAAGTTGATCGATTAGGGACTTTAATTGCAACTGGAAAATCCTTTTTTATTAAAATAATGATGGAATTTATATCCCATTATATTTAAAAGTCCCACTCACACTCAAAGGGGCAAATTATGGATAACATGTACACCAGGAAGCCAGGAATATAGGGGCCATCTTAGAATTCTGCTTACCACATCAGGTGATATTATTGATTTTGTTCCAGAGACCTCCTATAAATAAATATGAACATTTATGCAATGGTGAAACAGTGAGTAAAGAAAAACAATGACTATATATTTCTGAATGAATATTTCTAGTAGAAATAACAGAGACAGTTCAAGTCAAAACCCCCCTCACTACACTGAGTACCTCTGGACACTGTGTATTTTTATTTCCATGATGAAAATATATTTAAACTCAAAAAGAAGGACAAGAAACTGCACATAAGTATGTGGTGGTAAGTGGAGGCTAAAACCTTTGGCTACTGGACTCTGGAGTTATAGGCATATGGGATGAATTCAGCTCTCTGGCACCATCTTGTTTGAGCCCTTAGCAACATTTGAAATGGTTGGCTCTGCCCTCTCAGTTCCATAACACATTTCCCTCAGCACAGGTGACTCCAGTGCTTCCTGGTTCTCCCTTGGCCACTCTGCACACTTCTTCTCAGTCTCCTTTACATGTTCCTCTTCCCTGACCCTCAGGTTGTTGCTTAAGGCTCTATCCTGCAACTTCTTTTCTTCTCAAGTGAGATATGCTTTCTTGTAATACTCCAACACAAAACATGGCTTCAAAGACCATTCTGTGTTAAGAATTCTCAGTCTTCATCTCCCTCCAGGTCTCTTTTCCTGAACAGCAGATCCATATGTCCACCCACATCCAACACAGCACCACCTATGGGTCTTCCAGTCCTTCAAACTCAATATGTTCGAATTTGAACTCACCTTTCCTCTCCCCAGCCCCAACCCCTACCAAAAAAATAAAAATGTTTCTCCTCCTATATTTCTTATCTCATTAAATGAAACCGTCATCCAACAAGATGTTTCAAGCAAACCTGGAATTCTTCTCTGATCTATCACTCCTTCTCACCTGCACTTGTAATCAATCATCACCACCTATGAATTTCACCTCTCAAATTATCCCTCCATCCACCCACTTCTCTCCATTTCCATAGATATACCCATATCCCAGTCATGATCTTCTCTTGCCTGTATCATGGAAATGATTTCCCAACTAATGTCTCTGCTTCTACTGTAACTTTCTTCCAACTCATGCTCTACTTCTTAGAGAGAGGGATTCTACTAAAATGCAAACCTCATACTACTACTCCTCTACTAAAAGCCTCACTGGCTTCCTTTTGCTCCTTATGGTAAATTCCACATGACTTCAAGATTCTCCATTACCTGGCTCCACTCTGGCTCTCCAGTTCTCGCCTTGCCAATCCTCACTGCACCCTTTATAAAGCAGCCAAACTGAACTTAAGGTCATTCTTCCCATACCCTACTCTCTCTTCCCTTTTTTTACTTCTATTCAATTTTCAGATTTGGGCTTATACATTCTAGCCTCCAGGAGGCCTTTCCTGACTCCCTTGACAAGTATACCCCACCAAGTATACCATTGCATCCTGCACGTCCCCATCACAATATTTATCATACACTATTATATGTGCTGAAAACTCCTTGAACAAAGACACAGTGATGGCCATCATCTGGTCTTCCTCCCCCATAGTGCAAGTTATGTCCTTCCAGAAATGGTAAGTGGCTGAGTGTCCCAGAGGCACTTCTTTGCTAGATCTACCATGAGAGATGTCACAAGTACTGAATTCCCAGGAACACAGACACAGTCACCAGGACTCAAGCAAACAGAGAAGTTTTTCCCTGAATAAAATACGATTTTAATTTGTACAATATGCACATTTATAATAATAATAGCTGCATGAGACATGCAATAATAAGTTCCTAATGCTAACCTGGGGCAAAATATCTAATACAAATTAAATTGGCTGTGTTCCCAGGAATTTTAGTATATTGCATTGTGGATTTTTAGCCAAAATTGTGCAGAGCATAGCTGATTAATATTCTAATTAAAATCAGAATAGAACTATAGGAAATTGTTGGGTTTCCCCAGTAATGAATAAATAAGTGCCTTCCTAATAAAAATAGGCTCCCGGCAGATATTAATATAGACTTGGCTGTCTTCTGTGGGTACCACATACCTCACTTGAAGGTTGCAAGGTCCTAAAATGCTGCTGTCTCCAGAATCTACCTCATGAATATCCTCTTAATTCTAGAGTCATTTTTGGCTTTTAGCTAAACTATATGGCAAGCATTTTCTTCTCTTTATACCTCAACATGAAGTAACTGTTCCACTCAAAATCTTAAAGGGGCAGCTCATTATATAATTTGATTTTGCCTTTGGCCACAGATGGTTGAAACAGATGTGAACACTTGTACCAAAGTGGGTCGATCCAAAGGGCATGTGAACATGCCAGCTGAGCTGGAAAGCCAAGTGGTCTTGGGGTCTGAGGGAAATCCTTGAGGGCAGTTATGATAGCTCACTGTGAGCCTCAGCAAATGAGCAGAAATCCAAGTCTGCATGGGCTGGCAGTTGCAGCATCTGCTATAGCAGAAATAGGAAACTATGAGGTTCCAAATGGAAGAAAGAAGTGAGAGCATATGAGATTTCCCAGAGTGCTTAAAATAAGCCCTGCTTCTCTTACGCTGCTTTCTCTCCTTGCTATCCAACGACTCCTAAGATAAATGGAAGTAGTGGCACCAGTCACGTGATTTTCTGCTCAGATTCTTAACTTCACTCCTGGTTAAGAACTGTGCCAGTGTCTTGGATGAGGATAGAGATAAGGTCCCAAGGAAAACTGTGGGGAAAGTAAAGCTTTACAGAGCAGCAGGAGTAAGGTGAAAGAATCAGGAGTCAAAAGAACTCTTGTAACTGGAAATAAGTAAATCTAACAAGAAAAGGGTTAATGGGTGAATGTAAAACCCACACCCAGACTAGAAAAATCAACTGGACAGTCCAGGATGAGTGGTGGAAGTGGAGAACAGATGTAATAGCGATGAACACTGAAATGACTGAGGGAGGTTATTGACAAACATGTCTGACATGTCCACGCTCATGAAATCGAAGCTACTATATGCACATACTATGTCCCAGGCACTCTGTTAGGTTTTCTACATTCACACTTCAAAAATTTTACTATGGTCTTCCTAATATCTAATAAATATAGAAGGCCTCACTTTCAGCAAAGTGGTTGAGGGGGAAATAAAGGGGAGGGGAGATTCAAAAGAGTCCTAAATGCAGCAGGTTTGGTGGTGACCTCTTTTCCCAGTCTCTCTTCCACAGTCATAGTGCTCATCAGTCCCTGCTTCTTCTGGAGCTTCCCCTTTATCCTTTCTACAAATCTTTTAGTTGGATTTTTCTAAAGCAGGTCCTGTTGCAAAGGTTCTAATGCAAATCGCTGATTCAGGAGGTGATCTGGGGAACACCAGCAGTGGAGGAGTGAAGCAAGGAAGAGACGGCAGCCAACATGTTATCCAACAAGCTCCTACTGGGACAGCAGTAGCTCAGGCTTGATGGGACCTCCAGAGATAGTGTAGGACACAAACATCAGAGCTATCCTTCTGAAGACGTGAGAATTTGGGGTAATTATCCACCAACTACTATAATGATTAGTTGACTGCCTCTTCCAGAACACCAATCTTTTTGGCTTTCCTCGCATACAGGCTGTGTATGCCCAGGGCCATATAAAAATCTGTTGGGCAGAGATTCACAGATGTCACAGAAGCAGTCTTTGTCTTAAGGAGGTAAATTCTGAGAGGATAGGATGGGACACTGATAATTTAAAAACTCAAGTTTTCTTTAGGATTCATTGTCCTCCACTGTTGTGCTTTTCGGCTTTGTATATGGATCAAAAGAAGGCTGATTCTTTTATAACAAGCAGAAGATGCAGAACCAGGAACCCATGAGAAAGGAAGAGGTTAGACAGTGTTATACAAGATTCCCACCGACATGTTATGGGAGAAATTTTTCTGAAAAAATCCTAAGATGCACCTATTCACTAGACGAGCACAAATGCCCCAGGGTCTGAGCCTCTAAAAACTCATGTTGCAAAAGCAAATGCTAAGCAGATTGTTCATTTTTTAATGTGACCCAATGAGTCAACTGGGCCCTAAAACACTGAATAAATTAGCTGAAAGCTTAATTCTTCCTGTTTCTTTATAAAGTCCTTGACTTTGCTCTCTCTTGTACTTGAAATTAGAAATACATTGAGATTTTCAAAAATAAGGGGGAAGAGGATTGTGATTTTTACCTGAGCTGGTAAAAAAGGAAAATTTGACTAGCATAAAATACATGTCAATGTTACATTAAAATCTTCCAAGTGTGTAGATTTTTTATTAAGTTTGGTACTTTAATTCCAGGATTGTTAACATATACTGTTATATTAGTTTCATGCATACAATATAGTGAAGCAGCAATTCTTTTAATATTTTATTTATTTGAGAAAGAGAGAGGACACAAGCAGGGGGCAGGGGTAGAGGGAGAAGCAGATTCCCCACTGAGCAGGGAGCCTGATGGTGGCTCGATCCCAGGACCCTGAGATCATGACCTGAGCCGAAGGCAAACGCTTAACCACTAACAGAATACTTAACTGATTGAGCCACCCAGGAGCCCCATAGTGATTCAGCAATTCTATACATTACTCAGAGCTCATCATGAAAAGTGTACCCTTAAACCCCATCACCTATTTCACCCATCCCCCCCATCGCCCTCCTCTGGCACCGACTGATTTGTTCTCTATGGTTAAGAGTCTATTTCTTGGTTTGTCTCTTGCTCTCTGTTTTTTTTTTTTTTTTTTTTCCCTTTGCTTGTTTTGTTTCTTTAATTCCACATATGAGTGAAATCGTCTGGTATTTGTCTTTTCTCTGACTGACTTATTTTGCTTAGCATTATACTCTCCGGGTCCATCTATGTTATTGCAAATGGCAAGATTTCATTCTTTTTGTGGCTGAATACTATTCCATTGTGTGTGTGTGTGTGTGTGTGTGTGTGTGTGTGTGAGAGAGAGAGAGAGAGAGAGATATCACATCTTCCTTATCCATTCATCAATTAATGGAAACTTGGGCTGCTTTCTTATTGGGCTATTACAAATCAGGGAACATGTATCTCTTTAAATTAACGTTTTTGTATTCTTTGGGTAAATACCCAGTAGTTTGCTTGCTGGATGATAGGGTGTTTCCAGTTTTAACTTTTTAAGGAATCTCCACACTGTTTTCCATAATGGCTGCACCAGTCTGCATTCCTACCAACAGTGTATGAGGGTTCCTTTTTCTCCACATCTCACCAACATTTGTTCTTTCTTCTTTTTTTCATTTTAGCCATTCTGATGGGTATAAGGTAATATCTTGTTGTAGTTTTGATTTGCATCTCCCTCTAGTGTGTAGATTTTTTTTTAAGATTTTATTTATTTATTTGATAGACCAAGATCACAAGTAGGCAGAGAGGCAGGCAGAGAGGCAGGCAGAGAGAGAGAGTGGAGGAAACAGGCTCCCTGCTGAGCAGAGAGCCCGATGCGGGGCTCGATCCCAGAACCCTAGGATCATGACCTGAGCCGAAGGCAGAGGCTTTAACCCACTGAGCCACTCAGGTGCCCCTAGTGTGTAGATTTTTAAATTAGTTGGAGGCATTAAAGATGAGGTAGCGATCAATTTTTTCAGAATATTTGTCTTCATGCCAAAAGAAATGCTCCATCTAAGTTTTTTTTTTTTTAATATGGAAGGGAAAATTCTTAGAAAATGTCTCTTTCCCTGAAAATATTGCTTTTCTTCTTTTCTTTCATTCATTTTTCTCACACTAGCCCATCTGGCAGCTTTCCTTCACTGTAAATCATCTTATAAACATAGGCATCTTTCATGATAACTTTCCAGAGTGAAAAGCAATGTGACAGCTTTCAATCTCTTCCTATCTAAATTTGAAACACCACTTCTTGCTTTATACACTTTTTCATATATGCTATTCCAGCACTCCATAAATGGGACTAACTCATTTTGTAGTTGTTTATATAATTTTTTCAAGTCTACGGTTACGTCATTGGCCTACATTTGATGGCCCCCAAGGAAAGTCTCTTAACCATCTTATCCATCAAGAACAGTAGCACATGCCACCAGCATGGCTGGCATGTTGCACAGCTCCATGGACACCATTTAAGTAGAATACTGTAGAAATCCTGGAATTGTAAACTTACTGGTGCTGATCACCATCAACCCAAGATTACTGTTCAATGGTGACCTTGGCAATGAAGTCACTTTCCTATAGCTATTATGACAAATCCACTCACAACAAGGAAGGAATATGGCTTTGCAGGTGAGGTAAAACCTAGAAAGAAACTAAAAACTAGATGGGAATTAAGAAATCAACTAGTACAACCCCTTCATTTGACCCCAAGCTGTCCAAATTCAAAATGGTTAAACAGCTTGGAAATGTTGAGCTGCTTCCAGAATAACCTACAATATGTCTTCTGCCATATCACTCTTTATCCCTCACACCTCTAACTTCTCCTCCACTTTCACACCCATCACACACCTTACCATTACTCACAGAGAAATCTAGATCAAAGGTACCAAACTCAAATGGCTAAGGGGCTAGGGAGAGGATATAAATTAATAAAGTGGACCAAATAGGGATTGTGGTGACCTAGGGAGGTTCCCCCCACTTGAGAGAAGAGCAGTTATTCAGCCAATAGTACCATACAATTGATGTTCTTCAAGAGAAACCCAAAGCCTAGATTTTTGTGTGAAACTTCCTGGATTTTAAGTGTAATAAATTAACGTCAGTGGTTTGTCAGCACTGTATACCAAGCAAACCAGATCTGGCCTATAGTTCCCAGTATCTGCCTTTGATGGTGGAGCCCATGAAGGAATCAACATCTCTTTATCACTCAAAGCTAAGTGATCTGTTATGCACCAGTGACTCTGAGCCTTGGTTTCCTCATCCATAAAATGAGAGACTAATCCCTTTACAGGATTTTGTAAGAACTAAGCTTATATAGGTAAAGAACATAGCACACATGGCTGGCATAGTCAATTCTCAATAAGAGATGGTTGTTCACTTCCCTTTGCAGCAGAGATGTGTATGCAGGTACTGATAGAATTCACCATAGCCTTCCACCCATTCTTTTCCCTACTATTAGAAGAAAATGCCTACTACTGAAGGCAGTGGAGAGGGATCTTTAATCTGTCATCTTTACAGGGTTTTTACAAATCAAAAAAATTGGTTTTGCATGTTTTCTAGCCTAAGGACAATAAGAACAAATAATAAAATAAATATTTTAAATAATTTTTAAATAATAAAATTTTAAAATAATAAAATAAAGTAATAATCTAAAAATAATAAAATAAAATAAATAACAAAATAAAATATTTTAATTAATATAAAAATAAAAGAGAGCATGCCTGGCTGGCTCAGTTGCTTAATCGACTGCCTTCAGCTCAGGTCATGATCCTGGAGACCCAGGATCAAGTCCCACATTGGGCTCCCAGCTCCACTGGGAGTCAGCTTTCTCTCTGACCTTCTCCCCTCTTGTGCTTTCTCTCCCTCTCTCTCAAATCAATAAATAAAATCTTTTTTAAAAAGAGAGAGAAAATATGTACTTACATGTTTGCATTTAAATAGAATACATAATAGTTATAAATATGAAAGTAGGCGCTCACTTCCTGATACATTTGGTGAAGATCACACTATATCATATGTGCTTAGATCCAATTTGCCAAGTCCTACCACATAGCCAAGGTCAGAAGTCAGTTGGTAACCAAGAACACACTGATGTCTTCTCTCAAAAAGTGAGTAGGCCATTGCCTTCAAAAGGACTGAGCTGGGGGGCACCTGGGGGTTCAGTCGGTTAAGCGTCAGACTCTTGGTTTCAGCTCAAGTCATGATCTCTGTGTCGTGAGATAGGGCTCTGCACTATCAGCAGGGAGTCTGCTTGTCCCTCTCCCCCTGCTCCTCTCCCTCCACTCTCTCTCTCTCTCTCAAATAAATAAATGAGGAGCACCTGGGTGGCTCAGTGGGTTAAAGCCTCTGCCTTCGGCGCAGGTCATGATCCCAGGGTCCTGGGATAGAGCCCTGCATCATGCTCTCTGCTCAGCAAGGAGCCTGCTTCCTCCTCTCTCTCTCTCTCTGCCTGCCTCTCTGCCTACTTGTGACCTCTGTCTGTCAAATAAATAAAATCTTTTAAATAAATAAATAAAATATTCTAGAGAAAAAAAAAGAGGGCAGGGCTGCCTTTAACTGTTAACAACCTAATAGCAGGTAGTGGGGCTAGGTCTTGGGGTCAGGGCAGAGGCCACTGGAACTGGGTGAGTCTCTGGAGCCACAGGCTGGTTCGTTCTCTTTCTATCCTCCTCCCCATAGTGATGTGGGATGTCCAATGGTGGTAAAATGTTTGAGCTCAGACACAATTCCTGAATTACTAGTGGGACATCCTGTGTTTCCCTCACATTCCTATTTGGTGATGTTTTTACACCAAGATCATAATAGGAGGAAATTTGCAAAACTGCATTTTCTAAAGGCAGTACAGATTCTGGAGCAAAGTTGTTACAGAGTCAGACAACTTGTGACATCTCAGTTCCTGCCAGACTAAGATATCTTCTAATTTAAAATTTAAAAAACAACATAGAAATTTGGTGGCCCCCATATGCCCACCAGCCCCTTACAGTAGGCCTTCACACAATAAGTACTGATTATTGAATAAAACCAACTCTTAGTGGAGGAAATAATAACACATGAAGTAAAGCCGATAGTAGAATGAAAACTGATAACTTTCCAAAAGCATGGATTTACTTCTTCATTCTATTTCTTATTAACAGGCTTTCTCCATTGGCTCATTCATTCATTCATTCATTCAGTATTTATTGAGCACCTCCTGTGCCTAAAGCACACTTAAAAGTTAAATTCTGAGTTAAGAAACAAAACAGATTAACATAAGAGAAAAGAAAGAAAAATAAAATAAGGTGCAAACTGAGAGGGAGGCAAATGATAAGAGACACTGAACTCTAAGAAACAAACTGAGAGTTGCTGAAGGGAGGTTGTAGGGGGAAGGGGTAACAGCATGATAGGCATTAAGGAGGGCACCATGTAATGAGCACTGGGTGTTATATGCAACTGATGAAGTGTTAGGTTCTACATATGAAACTAATAAAAAAAATTTTAAGTTAAATTTTGAGGATAAAAAGATGATCTTCAATTAGAACCTAAGGTTATATCTACTCTGTGAAAACCACATGGCCCTCAGAATATAACTGCACCAGATCATCCACTGTGGATACCAATCTATAAGGCCCACTGTCTAAGTGAGCATATGTGTTAAAAACTGTTTTGTCCATGGGGCGCCTGAGTGGCTCAGTCAGCTAAGTGTCTGACTCTTGATCTCAGCTCAGGTCTTAATCTCAGGGTCATGAGTTCAAGCCCCACATTGGGCTCCACACTGGGTGTGGATCTTACTTAATAAAAAATAAAAATAAGGGGTACCTGGGTGCTCAATGGGTTAAGCACCTGCCTTTGGCTCAAGTCATGATCCTGGGGTCCTGGGATTGAGCCTTAAGTAGGGCTCCCTGCTCAGCAGAGGGTCTATTTCTCCCTCGCCTTCTGCAGCTCCCCCTGTTTGTGCTCTATCACTCTTGCTCTCTCTCAAGTAAATAAGTAAAATCTTTTTTAAAGAATAACTAAAGTATACAGCACCTATTAGTATACAGAAACAAGGAATCTTGGAACACTGCATCAAAACTAATGATGTATTTTATGGTGACTAACATCACACAATTAAAAAAATAAAATAAGCTAGAGTAGTAATGATAAAAAATAAAATACAATAAAAATAACTGAAATAATTTTTTAAAAGTTTTTAAACAGTTTTGTCCTCAATTTTCCTCTGTGTTGCACTGACAGCAGGAATCTCGCTTGGTTTGGCTAAATTGAAAAGCAGCTTAAAAGATGGAAGGAATAATTGCTTATAAATTTATCATCCCTTTAGATTTTAAGTTTATTTCATGTTGGAGCTGATGACTCTCAAACTAAAAGCCTTTATTTGAAATATACCAGTACTGTCCTAGATCAGTCTGTTATCAAACAGTTGATCAGAGGGGTAGATGTGACAAGAACCAGGAATTTTCTGGTGGCCTATAAACATCATTTAACCAAAATTTGCATGAAGAGAATTTTAAGACCAGGCATAACACCAGCTGAAAGAGCAAACTATGCTTGCTGACTCATCCAGATCGTTTAGCACATATTGAGGACTATGTGTCACTTACTGTACACAATGTTTTAGCTAATCTAGAATCCTCACAACAAATATGTTGGTATCTTTCCCATTTTACAGCTGGAGAAATTCAGGTGTTTTCAAAGAATTAAACACCCACCCAAGGTCACAAAGTTAAGAAAAGATGGAGCCAGAAATCAAATCCAAATAATATGAGTACAGAGCCCCAGCTCTGAATCACACCATTTCTGCAGCTCTGTTATATACATCAGTTCACTTGTGTGTCTCCACCAATCTATGGCAGCCAGAGAGCCTCTATTCTATTCTCCATTTGACAGTTGGTGGACTACAACTCAGAACTCACAGCTCTAGCTCTCTGGGCTACAAAAAAGCAGAGCCCAGATATACCACCTATAGCTGACAGAGACATGAGGAATCTAGAAGGACTATAATTCCTACCTTGGCAGGTTCCAAGATACTGCACCAAGGCTGGGCTCTGGTCACATTCTCTCAGCTCAGTGGCTGGTGACAGGAATTTCTAGAGAAATGAAGTGTCAAGTGTCAGCCTGAATGTGCCTTGTTCCCTCCCAGAAATCATATTCAAAGGGGAGGAGCAAATATCCATGCAAGTTGTAAATGCATTTACCTCTTGACCCAATGATCTTACTTCTAGAAATGTGTTCCACTGGTATTCCTGCACTCATGAAAAGATCATTCTTTGCTGCACTATCTGTAACAAGAATGGAAACAACTTAAGCATCCATCAGGAGGGAAGTGGTTAAATTAATCTTGGTATAGCCTTTTAATGGCATATTACAGAGTTGTGAAAAAGAATGAATAAGTTCTCCATGTGCTGATATAGAAAGATCTCTAGGATTTATTGTTAAAGAATATAAAATGCAGAAGAGCATCTTAGTATGCTCTTTTATGTAAGAAATAATGCATATATATGTTTATGTTTATATATTCAACATATTTGTTTATATACATTTACTTGAATTCTAAAAAAATATACAAGAAACTAATAAAGATAATGATCCCTTTGTTTTTTAAGGGAGCACAGTAAATAGCATAGATGGGGCAGAGATGAGAGTGAGTTCTATATAACTTTCCATAACATTAACTTCTTCTTTTTTTATATATTTATTTATTTTTTTAATTCATTTTTTATTTTTTATAAACATATATTTTTATCCCCAGGGGTACAGGTCTGTGAATCACCAGGTTTACACACTTCACAGCACTCACCAAAGCACATACCCTCCCCAATGTCCATAATCCCACCCCCTTCTCCCAAACCCCCTCCCCCCAGCAACCCTCAGTTTGTTTTGTGAGATTAAGAGTCACTTATGGTTTGTCTCCCTCCCAATCCCATCATAAGATTAACTTCTTAAACCATGTGAATAAATTACCTATTCAAAAAGAATACCCATCTTGAGTCCAGCTAAAAATTATTTGGATCTTTCTGGAGAGTCAGCTGCTGAGTCTGGTCATGACAAATGTGTTTTGGAATATACATACACAGATGTGGGAACATCTTCTCTAACGTGCCAGTCCATTGGCTCAAACTTGGAGTACCCTGTCTGTACTAATCAGTATACTATTCAGTGTAGACCAAGCTGCTTTGATAAACAGATCCAAATAAGTGATGGTCTGATATGGTAACAGTGTATCTCTTGCTCATGTACCTAGGAGGGGGTTCGATTCTACAAGCAACTCCCTTCCACAAGGTCATTCAGATGCCAGGAATCTTCCATCTTGTGTCCACCCCTATTATTCCCTAAGGCCTCAGTATCACACATATCAAAATGACAGAAGGGGAACAGGTGCAGGAGGGCATACATGTTCACGTGCTCCTTTTATTCTCCTCATATTCTATCGGTGAAAACAAGTCTCATGACTCCTAGTCATGTACAAGGCAGGCTGGGAATACAGTCTCTAACTGGGCAACCTCTTTCCATCTCAACATTTACTATGGAAGGGGAGAATAGACAGTTACCCGTTTCTGATACCATCACTGTCTTCACTACTGAAAGAATTCTGGGAGGATTACTGAGCATCGTTCATCCAGCAAACCTTTCCAAGGAACCCCTTGTCAATGCCTGCTGGTATAAAGGATACTTTGATGTGGTTTGTGGAGATAATGAAGATTTTCTCCAGTTGGAATGATGAAGAGAGGCCACAGGAACTAGTTGAAGACCTCACCTACCCTGAGCCTCCATATGACCCAATATAGGAGTCAGAATCACTATCTTTTTCTATCGCCTATCTCTGATTCTGTCATCAATGTTTCCTTGTTCCCTTGTAGACTTTCTCACTGCGATCATCTATGGCAAGAGGACCTTTCAATGACCAATTGTGTGTTCTCTTCTTGACCCACCTGACTCCAATTCTAGCATTCATTTCCACAGGTATGATTTCTTTATCCCCCCTCCCAGCGGATCATCCTCCCAACCTTGTGTGCCCAATGCTTCACGTATGCTTATACTTGTGTGCACACACATGCACAAACATGTATGCCTGTGTGCGCACACGTGCATGCACTGAGGCTGTGATGTAGCTGTTACTGTGCCCAGTGCCAAGGAAGCACCAGCAGGATGGTACAAGGCGTAAACTTGCCCACTGTCCTGCAGGAAAGAAGAGAGAAACACACGACAAGCATCCAAGGAACAACAATTAAGGATAGATTTTGAACCAAAATACCTCTGCCAAAACCTAAAGCAACGCAGATGAGATCTAGTCCCTAGAACATAGCAGGTGGAAGCAACAGATGCAGATTTTGAAGTCTTCTGCATTAAACTAGAGCAAACAAAAGCAAAATTCAACCAGACCATGTAACACCAGGAATTACTTTTTTACTACCAAGGGCCTGTTTTAATTATTTATATACATCACATGGGCTCATGTTTGCAAAGATTTTTCCTCCCAGAGAAATTACGTTTATTAGACAGCAAGGTCTTCATTTCCCCTGTGTCTTATTAAGCAAAGACATGTGCAACTACCAAGCAGGGTTTCTGATCATTCATTTGTTCATTCAACAAACATTTACTGAACCTTTACCATGTGCCAGGCACTGGGGAGATGGTGGAGACTGCAGCAGACAAGGTCGCTGCCCTCCTGTTCTTACTGCAGATCATCAAAAGATTATAAATACTTAAGTACAAATTAGCAAGGAGAATAAAGAAATCCATGAGAAACACGAGGTGAAATTTGCATGAGGTGGGGCTTCAAGAAAGGCATCTCTGCCTAAGGGACACCTGAGCAGGGACCAGATTCTCAGGAGGCGTGACTGCCCTAAATTGAGTAATCTCCTCTAAAAGAGATGAAAACACTGAGCTTAAAAATGAAGCTAATAATGTCTACTGGTCTTCTGTGTGCCAGATACAGGACTTAGCTCTTTCTCAGCACTATTTCTCTCCTCCCCTGCCCCGAGGTTCCAGGTGGGTGAACTTCTCCCCAATTTTTACAGATTAAGAACCGAGGCTCCAAAAATTTCAGTAGCCTGATTGTACTTCTTGGTTAATAAAAGGCAGCTCAGAGAATCACACCTGGATCCAAAGTCCTAAGGATCCAGTACAAGAAGGCAGGTGTACCTGGGGGGACCCTGTTTCAGCACTGCAAGGAAAGCCACCCGAGGCACCTGCACCTGCTGTGACAGTGAGCCACTTATACACCTAGAGGGAGCCTATAAGAAACTATAATCACACAGGCCCCTTCATCCCTTGGACCACCTCTTCTGCTTCCCAGGCTGTACAAACAGGTGGTCCATGGGAGCAGCCCAGCAGATGAGAGAATTGTCCTTTTGTATAGATTTCTAAAAACGAAATCTGGGTTTAACAGAATTTGACCTCTCATGCTCAGTCCTTTGCAGGTCCCATCATCATTCCTGGCAGGACTCCCAAACTCCCATAAAAAGGAATGTGTGACCTATTTTAAAATTCCTCCAGGGAAAGAGTCAACATGTTGCCTTGGCAACTGATGTGAACCCTTCTAGGAGTCCTGCTTGGCTCTTCCTTCTGGTCTAACATACTTCCGCTCTGATGCGATTCAAAGCCTGTGCTGGCCTCCCAAGGTTGGAAGAGACCAAACCCCCCCAATGTCCCTTGCTCCAGGAGAATTTAGGGGACAGAGAAAGGGAAGCAGAAGAAGTGGCATGGGAAGTAGGAACAGGATGACAATTGCGTCCAATTGCCTGTCCTTCTTACCCAGAGATGGAGGCTTGGCTTGGAAGGCCTGGGCAGTCTCTAGTCTCAAGGACTTGGTTCCATCAGAGTTGCTGACATGTGCCCCTGCCTTCTCTTCCACTGACCACTCTAACCTCCCAACCTGGAGCTTTAAGAAGACTGCCTCTCTACCACACCTCTACAAGCCCTCACAACCCTGACCAACCAAGACTCCCATCAAGAGTTTGCACTGTGGATTTGGGTCTTTAGGTTTGCTCACAATGTATCCCGTCACCCTTTCTCAAAGCCAAAGTTCCTGGGGGTGAAGAGCCATATCTGAGTTTGCTTTTCAGCCATCATATCAGTGAGCTGTAATATTCATTTCTACTGACTTCAATGAGAGTTATAGACTTCTTGCCCTCTCACCATATTGTAGAGCCCATACGGACTTCCCTTCAGTCACCCTCCGTATGGAGGAGAAGAACTGTACCAATAGACACCCAAAGATTAAAGGGACCACCACAAAGTGAAGTCTTTCTCCCTGGCCCTGATTGGAAGGTGGGGAACAGAGCTTTGAAGAAAGGAGGGAGGGATCGGCACAAATGATTTCCAGGACTATTTTGGCTACAAATGACAAAAACCTAAGTCAAAATGGCCTAACCAAAAAAAAAGGAGAGAAAAACATATGGACTCATTTAACAGAAAATCAGCCTGAATCCAGTGGCTCTGACAATGTGATCTCCATCCCTTAAATTTATTCTGTTTTGACCTCATTCTCAGCAGGCTTCTTCCTACATGGTGACAAAGATGGCCACCAGCAGTACCAGGTATCTGCCATAGCAGGGTGTAACTCCAGCAAAAAAGAAAAAAAAAAATGCCACCTTTCCCAGAGTTCCAACCAAGTGCCAGGACTCTGAGTCTCCTAGGTCATGTGTCTAGCCTTGAATCGTTCCCCCTAGCAGAGCCTGAGTCATGTGTCTGCTTCCTGGAACTGGGTGGACTCTCCCCCACAAACCCTGTGACCTGGAACAGGGGAGAGGTGACACCCCTGTGCAAAATCTGTCTGTTAGCAGAAGCAGAAGACGCAGAACCTGGGCTGACAAGCACAACAGATGTCCACTGCCATCTACATCCTTCCTCTTCACTTCCCTTTCCTTGCTCAGAATAATAAGACATGGAGTTGGAAGTGTCTCCCCCTTGAGAAACATCTTTAGCCTGAAGGATTGATCAGGGTCCGAGAAGAACCGAACTGGTGGGGGGGGGCGGGTAGTGAATCACCTAAAATTGGCTCTGACCCTAAATTTACAGAGAGAGGAGTGAATGGGGGTTTTATTTATTCATTTTTCTCATTGAAATGCCCAGCTCTGTTCCACCTTGAGGACTTTCTCATTGGCTGTTCAGTGCCAGCAGGACTTTGCAGACATCAGAACAGCTTCCTTAATTATATGTCTGTATTTTAAAAAAATAAATAGTGGTGCTTATCACTCTGCCTGCACATGGGGACCTGGATGAGCCCACTGACGCAAAGCAGTTTCTAAGCAACTTGTGGAGTTGGTGCCTAATGCAACAGCCACGAGATTTGGAGGAAAAATAAAATAAAACCCATGTACACTCAATGTGGAGCCAATTGTGATTGGTTCATAAAGGATGCATAGGGTCCTTTGGGAGGTTAATTCCATCTCAGACTGACAGAAAGGGGCTTGTTTCCGCAGAGCCAAGCTCTCTCTGGTGTGGGACGCTTGATAAGTGGGCTTCTGGAGGATTCCAATAAGCACTCTGTTCCAGGCAACCCTGGTGCTGATAATGTATGATGATAGCAGAATTGCTGATGTTCAGAACTGAGAGAAGTTCTGGGCAGTGCAAGCGAACCCAGGAAAGAAGGTGAGAATACGGAGAGGGCAGGGCCAGGTTTTCTCTGGGTCTCCACACTCACCCTCTAGCTCCCAGCCAGTGTGGCTCCACTGCCTGAGAGAGGCAGGAGGCCTTCTGACTGAGGAGGAGAGATTCATGGCCACAGAACTGACCTTACAGCACACAGACAAAGGGAACTGGTGTCGCGAATAAGTGAGACCAGCATTTGCATGTGGCTGCAACATTTACATCTGCATGGCCCTGGGAGAATCACTTAACCGCTCTTTTTCTAAGTTTTCTTGCTTTTTAAGTGGAAATAATAACAGGATTGTCCTAAGGATTAAGTGATTGTAGAACACACAGCATGTCCTCTGCCGTAAAGGGCTCATACCAGACCTCTATAGTGACAGCACTAAGATTTTGGAGATTCTATTGGTCATTTCAGCAAAAGACTATATCTGTTAACATTTTTTTTTAAAGACTGTATTTTCTTTAAGTAATTCTAGGTTCTCAGCAAAACTGAGAGGAAGGTACAGAGTTCTCACACACACCCTGCAACCACACAAGCACACCCTTCCATTATCAACATCCCTTCTTCCCCATGGTGCATTTGTTACAACTGATGAACCTACATTGATCATCATAACCACCCAATGTCCCTATTTTACTTTAGGGTTCATCCTTGCTGGTGTACATTCTATGCATTTTATCTGTTACCTTTTGCCATGTAATGAATCATCCAAAATTTAGTGACTTCAAATAATAATTTATTTAGCTCATGATGCTGTGGGTTGACAATTTGATCTGGGCTCAGATGGATGGTTCTTCTGGCCTCAACTCACTCATGCCTCTGCAGTTAGCTGGCAGACCATCTAGGAACTGACTGACTAGGATGGCCTCAGCCAAGACGGCTTGTCTCCACACATCCTCTATCTTGCTAGCCTGACTGAGGGAATAGTAATCTCTACTGTAGGCAACATCAACCTCTCTCTTTAAATCCAAGCACCACAAGTTCTATACTATTTTGGTCAGCTCCACTCCATCCAGGTATCCAAGAGCAATCCAGTACAAGCGGTAGAAGATCCTCAGTAAATCCCCGTGTTACCACTTTCCACCTACAGCCATGGCCCTTTCCTAGCCTGTCCCTAGCCAAGCTGGTATTAACAACACATACCTAGCCAGAAATAAGGGCCATTTCCCTTTAAGCCTGGTCCTCTTTGACTCACATGACATCATCTCACTTCTGCAAATCCATTGCTAAATGATAAATTTTAAAATATATTAGTAGGAAAGGACTGAAATCTTTATTCTGAAATAAAAATCCCACAGTGTAACATGAGTTCAGTTGCTATGAGAGAAATTTACACCATCTGATCATCTAAAATTCTATTCTTGGTCCTGCCATCAACTCAGCAAGAAACATTAACTGAGTCACTTTATCTCTTTGGGCCTTTTATTCCTTATCTCCTTGCTCCGCTCTCCATGTCTTCTGGAGGAACACCACCAGCTGCCCATCACTTCCCTAGATTTCCAGTTCCCAGGTCAGAGGGTCAAAAGTGCTGGTGAATAGGGCTATTAAGGGTAAACAGGAATGTCTCCAACCCAAGAGAATGGTGAGACTGGTTGGCTAATTCTAAGGTGATTGACTAACATTCTTTATCTGTTGAGATGCATAAAGGTCCAAAGTTAATACTAAGCCCTGATTAGCAAGTGATGGAGTAAGGTGTCTAGCTGGTCATTCCAGTGGGAGTTTCCTGTGTGTTAATATTTACTGCCTAAATGATGTGACTTCTAGGGAAAACAGTATGGAGGTTCCCCCCAAAATGGAATAGATCTACCACATGATTAGCAATCTTACTTCTATGTATTTATCCAAGAGAATTAAAATCCAGATCTTGAGAAAATGTTTGCACTCCTATGTTCACTGCAACATTATTTACAATAGCCAAGAGTTAGAAACAACCTAAATGTCCATCAGTGGATGAACGTTTAAGAAAAATGTGGTATATACACAAAATGGAATATTACTCAGCCATAAATAAGAAGAAAATCTTGTCATATGCTACAAAATGGATGAACCTCAAATACATTATGCTAAGTGAAATAACCCAGGTACAGAAGGACATGTATCTTATTTCCATGTTTCCAATTATATGATGTATCTAAGTAGTCGAAGTTGTAGAAACAGAAAGTAGAATGGTGGTTGCCAAGGCTAGGGAGATGGAAATGTAGACGTCCAGTTATGCAAGACAAAAAAGTTTTAGAGTTCTTTTGTACAACATTGTACTGAGAATTATCAAATACTGTACTACATACTTAAAATTTTGTGAAGAGGATATACCTTATGTTATATGTTTTTTACTACAACAAGAAAGATAACAACAATAACTATCTCCTACCTTCCCACTGTTGGATGGGAAAGATATTTCATGTGAAAATGGTTTGGAAGCAGGTCTAGTACTGTGCAAACATAAGGTATTATTACGTTGATTATTATGGTATCCCACCCTGGTTTTTTTTTTTTTTTTCTATTTCAGAATGGATGGCCAACAGACACATGAAAAAGTGCACAATTATCTTCTAATTAAGTCTAAATTGGAGGAAGAGTCCACACTTTACACCAGTCCCTCCAGTAGTCTTCTAGTGCCAATCACCAGACAGGACAGCAACACAAGTGATCTTAAGCAGGCAAAACTCCTTAACCAGAGACAGAGAGGAGCTAATGGATGAAATTGAGGAAACACTGCTTTGTGGAGATGTCTCCAGTTTGTACATGATATCCAAAGACAGAGCTCTGCTCTTCAGCCATGAAATCAAAGATATTTTTCACACCCTGGCCAGAGATGTTTCAAAGGGGGAGTCAGAGACAGAAGCATTAAAAAACAAACAAACAAACAAAACTCCATTACATCTCTAGCTTAAGAGGGAAAAAAAAAAATCATCTCCAGAAGCTAGCACAGTGACCAATACATAATATTCACCAGCCAAGGTACACAGAAAATACTGGTTGGATGGAGAATGGATGGAAGGGTGGATGGATGGAAGAAAGGAGTAAAAAATGAATGAACAAGCATAAAAATGCTCCCAAGTTGGCCTTCTATCTTTACAAAGAGACGTCTGCCTACCAAAATGATCAGAAACTGCTATATCAACGAGTACCAAGGCAGGCTTTCACCATGAACAGCTTTTCATGACAAATGTTAGCCACAATGCCATTGTTAGCTTGAAGGATGACTTCCTAAAAACTACACAAATGATCCCCTCTTGGAGAGTGATTAGGAAAAGGCTTCTACTCTGGGCTGGTGCAGTCAGGGCCTACACCTTGGAGTCTGGTTCCTGTTCATTCCCTCTGTTAGGTACTTCTGTGCAATGCACAAAATGAACATCTGGGCTAAGTGTCTTTGATTAGTTGTATGATGAAGTAAAAGCTAATAACTTGGAAGGAGACAGACTGTGGCTCAGTGGTTTGCCAGACTCCTATCTCCAGCCCCTTTTGGGGCTGGAATCAGGGTTTGACAGCCAGTGGCCTTAGATGAGCACACACAGAGGTGTTCTGGCAAAAAGCCAGCAAAAAGAAATCCTGTGTAATCTTTACCCAGATCAAGATAAACAATACTTCCACAGAGACTTCTCTCTGCCCCTTCCCGGTCAACATCCCCAATTCTAGCTCCCTTGGCAACCGCTATTAAGACCTCTATCACTATATATCAGTTTAGTCTGTTCTTTCATAAAAACAAAATTGTACAGTATGTTCTCTTTTGTGTCAAGCTTCTTTAACTCAACATAATGTATTTGAAATTGTCCATTACTGTGAGTAGCATTAGCTTATCCTTTCATTTTGAGGAATATATTCAAACGACCAAACCACATATGTAAAAGAAGATACCCAAGTGGCCAAGTCACTTACAAAAGGTGTTCAAAGTCATTAGTCATCAAGGTAATACAAATTAAGCCCACAGTAAGATACCTCTACACCTTCACAGGACTAGCTAGAGACAAAGACTGACAATATCAAGAGCTGGTGAGTACCTGTAGAATCTGGAACTCTTGGGCACCACTAGTAGGAGTATACACTGGTATATATATACTGTATACTGGTAAAATCACTATGGAAAGCTGTTTGGCTTTCTAATAAACAAACACATCTTCTATGACCCAGTAATTCTACCCCATACAAGAATATTCCAGTAGCTTTGTTTATCAAAATCCTGAGTGGAAACAACTGAGAGGTCCATCATCAAAAAGGATAAATTAACTACGGTATGTCCACACATTGGACATGTCATTCTCACCTCTCTGACACTTTGGTTTATGGGAAGAATAATGTTTATACCACTTACAGAATCATTAGAGGAATAATGTGGGAAGTGGCTTACAAATACAAGATTTTTATTATTTGGTTTTGTTGCTACGTAAGTAAGGAAAAAACAAAGAAAATGTAAGTGGAAAAAAAAAAAGACACAAATCCACATGCTGTTGGCTGCCAACTCCTAAACCTACTTAAATGCCTCATCTCCCTGGATCTAGCTGCCATTTTTCTGAACTGCAAGCAAGAAATAGTCATGAAATGAAACCATTTTTGAAAAAAACAAACAACAACAAAAAAAACCAGGGTAACCAGAAGGGTTACTCTTAGAACCTCAACCTCTAAGAAACAGCCAAATTTCCTACACATGTTTAATCTGCTTAACTTAGAAATCTCAAAGCATCTGCTTCTGCATCCTTTCCATCATATTGATTTTGTTTTATTATTAAATGCTTCATCTTTTATTCTGTTTTAATCAGCAAATCACCTCAAAACTCTGGAAGCAAACAGAAAAATAATCACATGCACACACTCATGCACTCAGACACAGATATGCACATACGTTGCCTTCCTCACCCATGTATACATCGAGGTCTTCATGTTTTCTACATCTACGTACGATAAGCATAATATAAAGCAAGGAGTTAGTCGACAGCAAACAAGCCAGAACATATGAATCTGCGTGAGGTCCCCCAAAGTGGAGAGTTTCTACCCTTATTCCAACAATCGTGTTCTTCCTCGATATATTTTTGGAGCTTTGGAAGCTGTGTTATATAAGGAATTGCGAAAATAACAGAGCCTATTCAGCTAGGAGGAGAAAAACCTACCCTTAAATATTTGAAGAGTCATTGGGCCAAAAAAGGAATACGTTTTATAGCCATTGTACATATGAGGAAACAGGTCCCATCGTGTGGCCACAGTCACACAGCCAAGCATGGGGCTGGACTGCTGTAAACTCAGGCAGCCTTCCCCTGATCTGCTCTACCACTGGCCTTCTAGAGTAGAATGGGACAGACTAGTGATGAAAAATGTTACTGCACTCCAGGTGTTCTGGTGGGAGACACAGCGGGAAGATATCTAGGATACAGCGGGTGCTTCTGGGGACCATGATCAATCAGCCCAGAGGACTGAGGGTGTGGTGGTGGGTGCCAGGAAGGACTTCATGGAAGAGCTGCATTCACAAGGAAGGGACTTTAGAAAGCTGATTCGACTCTTTGCAGACTGGTGGGTTCTTGTGTTCTCATCTTTTTCCAAGGTTGGATCAGAAAAAGCCAGGTAGCACTTGTAACATCCGGCACCTCATCACTATCCTAATGCTTGTCTGGTCCTCAAAGAACATTTGAACTCTCTCCTGCAGATAGGGATCTTGAGATAGCTTCGGAAAATGGGGCCACTGTTGGGATATAAGTCACCTGCCAATGCCTTCTTCCCTCCACCTCCCAGACTCCAGAAATCCATCATCAGATCTTTCTTTAGCAGTCAGGTGGTGGCCCACAGAGTGTGTGTGCACATGTGTAATGCATGGGCGTGTGTGTGTGTGTGTGTGTGTGTGTGTGTGTTGGAAGGGAGGTGGGGAGGGGCTACCTCTCCCCCAGCCCCAGAGCATCCTGCCTCTGCACATGTGAAGCTGAAGCTGCCTGGCTCTTTGATCAGGACCCCATGCTGTGCCTTGTTCAAGGAATTTTTAAATTCTCTTTCATTTTATTGAGCGGCTTCACTCCCTACCTGCCATCCCTGAATCAGGTCTCAGGATTATTGGGTCCTTCTCTTCATTGATTTGTTTTTCTGACCTTTGTAGTAGATACTGAAATATATGGATGGAACAAGAAAGGAAGGAGGAAAGAGAAGGGGAGGGAGCCCAGGTAGCCTCTGGAAGGGAAGGCTCCTGGTGAGGATCTTTGGTCTGGCCACGTTTACAGAAAAGATAAGTCAGGTGGCAGTTCCTGGTGACCCAGAAGAGGAAGCCCACGATTTATGGTGGCCAACCACTAAAGACCAGGCCAAGGTCATAACTTTGGTCCCCCACAAGCACAAGAGACAGATGCTGGACCTCTGTATATCTATGCATTTCCTTTCTGTTGAAAAAACTCCTGTGTCAACTCCATCTTTCCTTCTTTGGAGAATACCTGCTCTGCTCCACTCACGGCTCTGCACTAGGAACACATGCATGCTCTTCTTTCCTTCTGTCTCTAAGTCCCAGCTTTGTATTAAACCCCATGTCCTCAGACCAGTCACACTGGTACAGGTTCTATCATCAACACTGAGAAGGAAGAAATGAATATTTGTGCAGTACCCATTGCCCATCATTGTAAGAGGTGTTTTATTTGTATTATGGGTCACTAGGCCAGACTTCTGCTGTTCCAGATATGAAGCTAGAACCCACAGTGGAGCCACCAAGCAAGAGATATGCCTGAAGAGGAGACATGGAGCAGAAGGGGACAGCCCGAAGCAGCCCATACCTCAGTGTCTGGCAAGGCTGATGATCTGAGCTCTCTAAAGCTCAAGCATCAGAGTGTTAAACTTGACTTGCCTTTCTTGTACTCTACTCCAGTGGGTTGCCCCACTAGGCACAGGGAGGCAGGAAGAAGAGGAGACTGTGTGGTAGACTCCATAGTGAAAGTTAAGTGGGGGGTTGGGAAAGGTCAGCCTCCATCAGGGAGTTACCACAGGACCCTTCAAAGACACAGACATGCTCCGTGTTAAGAAAGCCTTGCCTTTGGACACATGTCACAGAGAGTATCAACAACCAGTCAGTGTTGGCCCAAGAAATACCAACAGCCTCCAAAGGAAGCACAAGAGATGGGCACAATTATGTAAACAGAGGCTTGTTCTTTTTTTTAATTTTTTTTTTTTTTTTTTTTTTTTGATAGAGTAAGAGGGAGAGAGAGAGCATGCACAGAAGGAGAAGGGGAGGGAGAAGCAGACTCCCGGCTGAGCAGGGAGCCCAATGCGGAGCTCGATCCCAGGACCATGAGATCATGACCTGAACTGAAGGCAGACACTTAACTGACTGAACCACCCAGGTGTCCTGAAAGAGACTTGTCCTTTTCCGTTTCCTTCTACCATTTCCTTCCAGAGATCATTCTGGAAGAACTAGGCTTTCAAGGAGTGGATGCTCCAAGCTACCTAAAGAGAGGGAGGTAATGTTGATGAGATTTAAGTGGAGTTTGAGAGTTGCAAACACCTCTACCTATATCCCCTCATCTTTACCTTTAAGTTCACACAGGCTTGACTTTCAACTGCCAGGACTGCATCTTAGACTTAAATTAGACTTATAGGGGCCCCTGGGTGGCTCATGGTTAAGTATCTGCCTTTGGCTCAGGTCATAATATGGTCGTGTGATTGAGCCCTGTGTCGGGCTTCCTGCTCAGCTCTTTTCTCTCTCTCTCTCACTCTCTTTCTGCTGCCACTCTCCATGTTGTGCTCACTCTAAGTGTGTGTGTGTGTGTGTGTGTGTGTGTGTGTGTGTGTTAGGAAGTGACACAAAATTTATTAGTCTTACTGTGGGACACAGCAAAAATTTTGAAAGTCATTGTAGTAAGCAGGATTTCAAAGACAATGGTTTCATTTAACCCTGATGAAATCTAGAAAGACTGGACCTTAAGAGGATCCAAAGGGGTTAGAGAGAAGACAAAGAAATATGGAAAATTAGAAAGTGCACTGTGCATCCAGAAACAGGGTGACACATAGAACTAGGGCTGTTACTTCCTGAGTTCATTCCCCACTTGTCTGTTTGGAGTTTTGCTTCTATCTGCCCATCACGTTACTTCAGTCCGGGGTCTTCTATCAAGATGCCCATATCCAATCCGAGCTCCAGCAAACCTTACATCTAACAAATATTCCATACTTTCATAAGGGAGAATTACTCTGTAACCAAATTGTAGAGATGAAATGCAAAAAAACTTCATAGCATTTGTGGGGGATGAGGGAGATTCCCAGAAGTAAGCTAAGTCACTTGAAACAACTATACATTTTCATACATTTTTCAAAACTCACTTTGAGACTGACTTTAGATAGATAGGTACCAAATGACTCTTGACCTTTAAGTACCCAAAAAATGCCCAGGAGAAATCAAGGCCTTCCAAAGCACTCAGTTGTGAGCTTATCAAGGGCTGGCTAGAGGAGCTTAAATCCAAATTAATTACCCAGAGATCTCTAGTTCAGAAGTTGGGCTACAGACAATCTCATCAGCATGCAATTGCAGCACCAGTCCCACGGTGAGAGGAAAAGGAAGCAGGATAATGAGGACAGTAGATAAAAGGGAGACCACGGAGGAGGATCTTAATTGTATCTTAATTGAGTCACACACTTTCTCCTTCATACAGATCCCAGACCTCAAGTCAGAAAGAAAGTAGCCTCTATGCTTGGGTGCTTCCTGTGTCCCAGCCATGACTGGTGTACAAGGTCAACTGTGGCACAATATTAGAAAACAAGTGTATCAGTTAGTGTTGCTGCAATAATGCTATGTAATAAACTACTCCAAATCTTAGTAATAATCACTCATGTCACCCATGTATCTACAAGTCTGTGGATCTGCAGGTCAGCTGGAAGTTGGCCGATTCAGGCTGGGATTGGCCAAGCAGCTCTGCCTCAAGCTTTGGATATAGTTCATCTTGGCCTTCATGGAGGCTTGGCTCACAGCTACTCCACAAGTGTTGGTTTCAGGGCTTAGAGTTTTAGAAGGTCTTCTCTGATGCATAGGGAAAAAGCAGAAAGTCCAAGGCCTCTTAAGACCTAAGCTTGGAATTGGCAACCCTTCACTGCCATCCATATATTACTGACCCAAGGATGTCACATGGCATAACCCAAAGTAAGGGGTGAGGGCCACCCTCCACCACAGTGAAGCCATGGCAAGGATGAGGACATAGGAGAGAGTGAGGGATACAGAGCCAACAATTCCATCTTTCAAAGCCTCGGTCTGCTTCCAAACTCAAACTGAAGCCAAAATATTTGATAAAGACTCCAGAATTCTAATCCACTGGTTGTATTTCTGATAATTAGGAAGTATGAAGATGAAATGCTCATATACCTGCCCACTACAAAAACTGGAGAGCAATGATGGAGTATGCCACCCACACATTTGTGCTTTGGGAGTAGTCAGTGTGGACCATAGTACTCATGGTCCTACATTGGTTATTACTTGCTGCCCAAAGAGATGTGGTGTTTCCTCTGACACTGGAATATGAGGGTAATTGCAAGTTATGTGGTCATTCCTGAGAAGAGAAGAAGGTCTTTCCTCAAAGACAGATGCGCTGCTCTATAATTATGAATGTTTCATAATCATTTCATTCCTTTTACATTGGCTCTGGCCTTATGTGGCTGACTGGTAAGGCTATTTCTGAAAAGGAAAAAAAGTCACCATTTCTTTTCTGAAGGTGGAGTCCAAAGAAATCCAGCTTTTTTGAGTTGGACTGACAAAAACAGAAAACTATCCCAAACTGTTCCAACCTGCAAAGTGTGGAGTCAGTTGTGACAAAATGCATTCCTGGGCCTTGTGAGTCACTCTTTGGGTGGGTGCAGGGTTACAGCACCCAGACCTGTGGCTTGACCCTGCACAAAGGTGCCCACCCAAGGAGCCGATGGGGGCTGAATTCTATTCCATCTTCTACTTGTCAAGTTAAGCACCCAGACTAAGGACTGCATAATCCCAAAGAAAGGGGCAACTTTGATAATTAATCTGCCCACAGAGGGCACATTTTGGTAATTCACAGAAAGACAACTTAGCACCAAAGGAGAATTTATCTCCTTGGCAGTCAGATGTTTGGTTCTCACAGATTGCCCAGGAGTTACCAAAAGCATGGAGCCTGGCACAGTGTGTTACTTTGGATTACTCCTTCCAACTCTTCACTACTTCCACCACCACATCTACATCCATGTCTTTTGCCATGTGACTCTGCACTCCCTGCCCCTGGAAGAGGCAGGAAGTACATCTCCATCCCACCCAAGGTGGGCTTGACCATGTGACCTGCTTTGCCCAGTACAATGTGAGTGGATGTGAAGTGAGAAGTGACTTTAAAAGCACTTGCTTCATCGAGCTTGGCCTTTCAAGCCTCTGCCATCTGCCATAAGAAGGGTACCAGAAAGAGGAGACCATAGTGACCCACAGTCTGAAACAGAGCCACCTTCACTGCCCCACAGATCAATAAGCAAAAACAATAGATATGTGCTGTTTGTTACATGATGAAACTTGACCAATACACATGTTATACAATTCATGAAATGGAACAAACTCTCCTCTCAAAGCAAGAAATCTAGGTCATCCAGTTAACAGAAAGCATCCAGGAGTGACCAGAAAATATGAAAGCCCAATAGATATCCCACCAGAGGACTAAGCAGAGATGCACGCACTGGTGGAATGGAAATTTGAGGAAACAAGATGAGACTAAATGGGAATGATGCTTACCCAGATTTTGGAGCTGAGCTTCCAGGACTTTCTAGGGCATGCCTGAGGCTTCTGTTGTGAGTGAGGAGGGGCTGTGGGGAATTCTGAGTGTGCCCAGGTTCTGTGATGTCCATTTAGGTGGCTCCAACCCAGGTGCCACCTGCTGGAGCAAAGATCACCATGCTGGACAGGGTTGTCTGCTCTAGTGCCCACACCGTGCTTTCCTCAGGGACAGCGGTGACACACTCCAAGTTCAACCCTCTGAGGAGGCAGACGTTTTGTCTGCAGGAGCTTTTCTACTGATTCAGCCAGTTTTTAATGAGGGCTGTACACCAGACAGTGCTGCCACCTCGCCACTCTTATTAAGCCTTTATCTCAGCTTTACCCAGCTGCAGCTGATTTGGCTTTTGCCATGTAGATGCATTTTTCACCCCTTGTCATAATAAACTGAAGAACAGACAGGTTTATTGGCATGTGGGAAGAGATTTTGCAAAGGAGAAAGGAAGAGAATTCCTCCACTATACTGCTTCCAGCCCCAAAACAAATACCAAAGTCAAATGCTTCATTCTGAGGTCAGTTAGGAAAGTGAGCCCATATGCAATATGGGTAGTGCTTAGATAGAAAGAGGCACAAGACAGCCACCCTCTGTGTGGCCTCATTTCCAGGTGTGATGGTGCCGAACTCGAGGAGGACAATGACATCTGGGTTCACCCCATTTAAATCTGTTTAGAATAGGACCCAGAAGAAATATATTTGTTAAGAACTTCTTGAATATGAAAATATCCTGTTAAGAATAAGATGATCAAAAAAAAAAGAATAAGTTGATCAAGGGACACTTCGGTGACTAAGTCAGTTAAGATCCAACTCTTGACTTTAGCTCAGTTCATGGTGACCTGAATTCAAATCCAATGCTGTTTGGATTCCAGAATTTTTATTCTTTCCACCCGTATTCTTACCAGACTGATGTAAGTTAATCTTCATATTTTATACAAAGCAGACATAAAATCTCAGTATACAAACACTATTGTTTAACAAATGTAACTTTCTTCAGTTTTCTATTATCATCAACTTATTTTCTCTTTCGAGCTCATTCCACCAAGAGGTCAGTAACTTAAACCCAGTTGTTTGCCCCTGCCCTTCCCAGGTTTGAGCAGTAGGCCCTCGGGATGCTTCACATCATGTCCCCCTGGGCAGTCATAGGGGTCAGGTCCACACAAGGCCATATACACTGCCAGTACCTAAGTTAAGCATATGCCACCACACCTCTCTTCTCTGCTCCCTCAGTTGGGGGATGGGGAGGGGCGCAAAGGGGGCGGCTATCAGCCTCTTTGACCTGTTAAAAAAGAAACCACAAAAAAGAAGCCCAAAATGGTGTCACTTAGGCCAAATCAGCAAACTTGGGTTTAATACCTAATCTAATTGCAGTTCCAACCTCCCCCAGAAATGTGTTAACCACTCAGTCAGGAATTTTCTGATCAGCACCAATGAGATACTCTGTCACATGGGCCCTCTCCATCCCCAAAAGGAAGATGAGGTAATCTGCAGGATAAGATCCCTTGTCCTTCCCCCTAAGGGAAAGTGACCTTGCTTGAAAGAATCCTTTTCCTTTGCTAATAACTTTCTCGCCCCACCCTCCTTTCTACAAAAACTTTCCATTTTGTACAGGTCCTTGGAGCTCCCCTCTAGTTGCCAAATGAGGATGCTGCCCAATTCATGGATCAATTAATAAAGCCAGTTAGATCTGCAAATTTATTGATTGAATTATGTTTTTTTATAATCCTCTGAGAAGACAATTTTGAGGCTTGTTCTTTGGAGGGCCCCCTGAGAAACTGAGCCCTAAGTCCCTCCAGCAGTAACCTGATCATTAAGGCCCTCTTTATTGGCTTCTCCTCCCTCCCTGACTCACTGCTCCCACCCACTCACTTCTGCTTCCTGGGATGGCCTCCCAAATAACCTACTTACTCATGAATCCTTGTCTCAGGCTCTGCTTTCAGGGAACTCAAACTTACACACTGTAAGTCCAAGTTTCTGGGAACGTCCACAGGGTCAAGGCATAGTAATGGCAGGGCAGGATGGAACAACTAATCAGTAAGTCACCTGCCCCTTAGGTATCAGCTAAGACAACCCCATCATACCATCCCTGGTCACCAGGCTACATAAATCACTGCTGAGCTATCCCTTGTTCCCATCCTCTGGCTGCCTCAGGCCCCATATCTCTCATCCTTATTTCTATGCCATGCCACATGGGGGTGACAGAATCCTTCTACCAGGCTGTCATAATATACCCCATAGCCATTCCCACCTTCTCGGGACTCTACCCAAGAAACAGTACACAGAACCCACCCTTGGTTCTCATCTGCCTGCTTCCCTAATGCTCCACTGAGAAAATAGAACTGTGGTCCCTCTCTTTAGGAACATCAGAGGCTGTGTTTTCATCTCTTCCCTTCTGACTCCCTTCTTCCCCAAGCCTGGGATAAGCCCTCTCTCCTCAATACTCTGTTCTTCCTTATGCTGTGCCCCCTGAGTGTTCTGTCTATGCCACAGTACCCTCCATCCCTTAAGGGTTCTGGGAGATTCTCTCAGGATGGTTCCTTGAAAGGTGGGGAGTGGGGGGAACCACTGTGATAAAAAAGAGGAAACTGAAAATATAAACTTCAGTTTACATCTTTTTCAATATCATTCTTCCACATTTATGAAACACATTACAAATAATCCATGGTACAGTGCAGTCCCTGGTATGGAATCCCAGTATTTCTTCACCAAGTAATTGGAAGAAACCCCCTAGCTTCCTCCAGATCTTTCCTATATCCCCTACCATTCTGAGCTGACTTCCCCATTTCCTGATGTTGGGGTGTCTGTACTATGAGAAGAGGGTCCCCCATCCTGTTCATAACCAACTACAATTATGAAGTAACTGCCTTTCCTTCTAGACAGCCTTTCTGTAAAATGACTGTGACAATAGCTAGCTGCCCAGGACCATCTCTTCTCCCTCTGCCCCTGTCCTTCTGTTTTTTGCTGCAGAGGGTGTTGTGATGGGAACATACTTTGGCTCCTGTGACAGTTGTCCCTAAGCCCTTCCTGTCCTTCCTATCCCCAAAATCTACCAGGTCTAGCAGAGTACACAGCGCATCCCTGCACGCGTTCTCTCTTTTCAGGTCTGTGTCCAAACCAAGAAGAAAGCAATTCCATCAATTCTCAGGAGAAACCGAGGCACAGTCCCTATGGAAGCTGGTTTTCAAATTCACAAAATCACAGACTACTTGAGGCCTTTGCTTGTCTTGGAAAGTAGAATCCCTGGTCTAGAGGAAACATTGCCTCTCCCTCTTCAAGTGTCCTAACCTTGCAGTTAGAGTTGGTGAGTGGTTTGTAGCTTCTGCTTTTAAGTACAGCTCAAACTCTCTTCCTTTCAGAACATTTCCCTCATTCTGGTTTTGGGGATAAGAAAGATCACCACTTGTATGGAGCATTATGAGATGACCTCTTATGGTATAATTGCCAGCCTCGATTTGGAGACCTGGGGGAAGTTGTGGTCCCAGCTATAACAGAGGCCCCAAGGGCTACTGCACTTGGCAGTACAGCCCCCAGGGCCCCAAGGAACACTTCAGTGCCCTCTGATGAGGGAATGTCCCCACCAACCTGGCTCACTCTCTCTCTCCTCTGGAGGCTCCTCAGGGCTGAAAAATCTCTGACTAACTCAACTTTCAAGCTCATTTCCATCCATCCTCTCTATGACCAGATCCCTGGAACAGGGCCACTTTGCTCCAGGTGATGCTCTTTCTGACCACCTGGAGTGACAACTCTTTGAAGTAATGAGTTTCAGATGGCCTAGAAAGATGAAAGTATTGGCCAGTCCCAGTGATGAAAATGTCATGTTGAGCTAAAGCCCCCTTCTTGGGAACATCGCCACTCCTCCCCCTCTCCATGCCAGGAGGTCTCCCCCCTCCACTCACTTTTCTCTTAGTTCTTTCCTTCCCCACAAGGAGGAGCAGAAATTTGGTCAGAATCAGGATTGTAGACTGGACAACACTGCTACTGAGCCAAGGTTTCAGGCTCCACTGGCTCCTAGTCATTCTCCCACTAGTAACCTCTCATTCTGTCATGCCCAATCCCAAGTGACCTGGAGAATAAAAGAACTAGTGTCCTAGAGAACCTGCCTCTCTGCAGGCAGGTTCAAGCACTTGAGCACAATTTACACTCAGGGACAATAAGAATGTTATGACTTCACATATCATCTTTAAAAAAAACATTCATTAGTTCTTGAAAAGTGTGTATTTCTGAAATTCTAGTGTTGTCCTCAAATTCCTTTATTTCAACTTTCTTGATCATATAATTAAATTATTCTATAGTACTTTATTTTTTCTCCACTGGAACTAGTGTTTGCCAGTGAGATAATGGTTTAGTAGAACAACTAAAACCATCTGTGAAAAATAAAGCCTTGCAAACTTAATTCATGCTTTTAACAAAATAAATTTTAGAACATATTTAAATGATAAAAAATGAAAATAAAAAAACTAAGAGGAAATGTAAAAGAATGATGTATAATCTCAAATGGAGAACACTTTGTAAACATTAAAAAAGCTACAATCACAAAAAATAATTTAAAAATAAATTATTGGCATATTAAAAAAAAAAGAAGTCCCAGAAGTTATGGGTTGAATGGTGTCTACCCCAAAGGTGCATCCACTTGAAACCTGGTACTGTGACCTTATTTGAAAATAAGGGTCTTTGCAGATGTAACTAAGTTAGAGATCTCAAGATGAGATCATCCAGGGTTACCCAGGTGAGCCCAAAGTCTAGTAGCAAGTTTAATTAGAAGAGTCAGAAGAGGAAGAGACACAGATGCAGAGAAGAAAGGCCTGTGAAGACACAGAGGAGAAGGCCATGTGGAAAGGGAGGCAGACACTGGAGGGATGTGGCCACAAATCTAGAACTCCTGAAGCCACTGGAAGCTGGAAGATGCCAGAAAGTGTTCTCCCAGAGAGCCTTCAGAGAGAGCATGGCCTCACACCTTATCATACATTTAAGTGTTAAGAAAATCCAGTTTAGGGATGCCTGGCTGGCTCAGTCAATTAAGTGTCTGCCTTCGGCTCAGGCAGTGATTCCAGCATCCTGGGATTGAGCCCCTCATGGCATCTGGCTTCCTGTTCTGCAAGGAGCCTGCTTCTCCCTCACCTTCTGCCATGCCCCTTGCTTGTGCTCTCTTTCTCAAATACCTAAATAAAATCTGAAAGAAAGTAAGTAAGTTAGTCCAGTCCAATCTAATACCAAAACTTTAAAGTTTCCCCCCCTTCCCCAACTTGAACCTGACTTAGGGCCAGAAATCTATAAACCTTCAGAAAGGAGTAGGGGAGAGAAGTTAAGGAACAAAGTCTTATTTGACAGTGTCTACATGACGGTGGCATCACAGCCTTCCAAGCTCAAGGCTTCAGTGAGGAGGAGTACAGGACGGGACTCACCATAGAAAAACAGCCTTCCAGGGAGCTCAGTGGTGGGGAACTGTGAAAATGTAATAGTCCAGAGATGGTGTGGACAAGCTGTGAGCTAACCCTCAATCAGTAAGGTATGCCCAGTACTAGGCTCAGTAAAAAAAAGTCAGATATGAATTTCAGAGCTGGGACAACCCATGGGGATCTGCCAGTCCCCTCCACCGCTTTGATTTTACAGATGGGAAATAGAGACCCAGAGAATTTAATTGTGCCCAAGTTCATGTAGTAAGTTAGTTCCTAAATTCCCTACTCCCCCCACCCCCTATTTGCATGCTTTTGTGTTTAGATTCATCACACTGCTTTGGGGTTCATAACCCATCCCCAGCAGATGCAGCCCCAAATGCTCCTCAGGGCACAGGTACTCTGTAAGTGTGCCCTGAATGGAGATGTTGAGATTTTGCCATGGCACAGAACACCTGTGTGCTCTGTCCTACCGTCCCCACCCCCCAGCAGGGCACAGCTGCACTGAGTGTGGGGTTGAGCAAGAGCGCCCTGAGGACAAGCTAGCCTAGGGCTGGAAGACTTAGGTTCCAGTTGGGGTCATGCCCACAGGGCACAGGCAGCTTCCATGGGCCCTACCTCCTCCCTGGGCCCTTAAGCAAGGACCTCTATTCCCTGCCATCTATCAGCTTCTCAGTAGTAGAAGGCCTTCCCCTCCTCTGATCTTCAACATTCTCTTAGCCCTCTTCTTACTGCTGTCCACACACTGTGTGGCTCAGCCTGGGTTCCCTTAAAAACAATCCCTGAAACAAAAAACAGGGTATGGGTAGTTTATTTGGGCGGGGAGCCCCAGAGAATAGGGTGAGAGGAAAACTGGAAACACAATGCAAGGAAGGGAGAAAATCCAGTAAAGGGCACATCCCCGAGCATTAGTGTGGCTTCGTCATGCTGGTGGCCCTCTAGGATACGAAGGATGCACCTCCGAATCATCCCACTGGAGAAGTGAAAGACTGGGGCATTTACGCTGACTCCTGTCCCGACTGGCCACACATCTGAAGGTCATGGCTCCCTCCAGTCAGGGTGAGGTTCCCTGGAGGCATATTTCACACTCTGTACCCGGCTTCCTATGAGGTTGTTGTTCAGCCTTACAGAGATCACAGCCATCAAAAAAGGTACAATAGTAAAGGAATCCCTTCCATTTCTGAAGATCTTCTTATTTCCAAAGCCCTTTCACACATGTCATTCTATGTCATCTTCACAGCAACCCAAGGAAGAAGATGTCACAATCCCAATTTCACAGTTGGGGAAACGGAGGCTCAGGAGGCTGGGAGGGTGGGATGCCGCCTGCCAGGAAGTGATACAATGATAATAGAAAGATCAGTATTGTTCTTGCCAATCCATATGGCCACATGAAATCCCACTTCCGTTGTTTCCTCCCCTGGAGAAAAAAATGTGTCCATCAGTGTGTCCCCTTTGCCATTTGCTTGACTCCTGGGTTGGTGACAAAGCCGCCTTAGAGGAGGCTAATTTGGATAAGAGGAGAGGCAAGAGAGAATATGCCAGAAAACAGCAACCTAACAACTACTGGGAATCACACCTGGTCAAAATAACTGCGCACTAGGGGCTAGCAGGTGCTTTGCAACACTAGGCAAGTCAGCTCATCTCACCCAGCATCCCATCCCCTTCCCCTAAGCAGAAGACTTGGTGGGAAGGAGGTGAAGCCAACAGGCCAGTCCCTAGGAGCAAGGAGAAGCAGGAGTCTCAGTTTTATATGCCTCAGGTCTCAGGTTTATATGAGAGTGACGGGTAATGGGAAGGAATGGGCTGAGTTTCACAGCAAATGAGTTGACAATGTACAGGAGACCAGGTTGGGAACTTCAAGGTGGGTTCAAAGGGGAGGGGGTAAGGCCTGGAGAAAAAGGGACTCAAGAATGTGTCCTTAAAGCACATAATCAGAGCAAGGGGATGGAGGCCTCTCCCATTTCATTGTCTCCAAGATTGGGATCTTACAGCCTTAACTGGGTTTTCACCCTCCCCGGGCACATACATCTAGGTTCCCTGGGCCATTTAAAGAGGCCTCAGCATGTGATAACCAGAGGCCCCATCTCTTCCTTTTCTCATTCAAAGGGATGTACCAGACCAGTTGTTTACAAACTGCACCTGCAGAGCATGGTGAAGGACTGGGCCTGTTGGAAGTGAGCAAGGGAGTAGGTAGTTACAACAGGACCCCAAGGGAGGGCCTGAGTCGGCCACCAAATTCCACCGGAGGAGCACTCCACTTTCGTCTGACATCATTTGAACATCATTCTCTTTAAAGAAAAGGTCCTGAGGCTAAAATGCTTAAAACCAATAAACTACACTATCTTTAAGAATCTTTCTGACTCAAATGGCTAAAATGAAAACCTAGAAAAACAATAGATGTTGGCAAAGATGTGGAGAAAGGGGAACCCTCTTACACCATTCGTGGGAATGAAAGCCGGTACAGCCACTCTGGAAAATAATATGGAGGTTCCTCAAAAATTAAAAAATAGGGATACCTGGGTGGCTCAGATGGTTAAGCATCTGCCTCCGACTGAGACATGATCCAAGGGTCCTGGGATCAGGCCCCATGTCAGGACTCCTGGCTCAGTGGGGAGCCTGCTTCTCCCTCTTCCCATGTCTCTGCTCCTGCTCATGGTCACTCTCTCTTCCGTATCTTTCTGTCTCAACTGAATAAATAAAATCTTTGGGAAACAAAGTTAAAAATAAAGCTATCCTGGGGCGCCTGGGTGGCTCAGTGGGTTAAGCCGCTGCCTTCGGCTCAGGTCATGATCCCAGGGTCCTGGGATCGAGCCCCGCATCGGGCTCTCTGCTCAGCGGGGAGCCTGCTTCCTCCTCTCTCTCTGCCTGCTTGTCATCTCTCTCTGTCAAATAAATAAATAAATAATCTTTAAAAAAAATAAATAAAGCTATCCTATGATCCAGTAATTACACTATTAGGTATTTATCCAAATCATACAAATATAGTGATTCAAATGGGCACCTGCACCCTAGAGTTTATAGCAGCAACGTCCACAATAGTTAAAATATAGAAAGAGCCCAGATATCCATAGACAGATGAATGGATAAAGAAGATGTAAGATAGAGAAATAGATAAATAGATATATCTCCCAAGGAGTATCACTCAGCCATCAAAAAGAATGAAATCTTGCCATTTGCAACAACATGGGTGGAACTAGAGGATATTAAGCTAAATGAATAAATCAGTCAGAGAAAGACAAATACTATACTATTTCACTTATAGTGGAATTTAAGAAACAAAACAGATGAACAAAGGGGAAGGGAAGGAAAATAAAATAAGATGAAAAAAGAGAGGGAGACAAAACATAAGAGACTCTTAACTATAGGGAACAAAGTGAGGGTTGCTGGAGGGGAAGTGGGTGAAGGGATGGGGTAACTGGGAAATGGGCACTTAAGGAAGGCACTTGATGTAAAGAGCACAGGGTGTGGCAGGCAACTGATGAATCACTAAATTCTATCAATGAAACATAATATACTATATATTAAGTAAATTAAATTTAAATTTAAAAGTTTTTAAGGACTCTTCCTGACTCTAAAATCCAGGCTACTTTTGAAAAATAAACAAGGTAGAGGAAGCAAGTTGGTGAAGGAATGGGACACTGAAATATCATCACGTCCCAGGAGTTCAGCTAGATAGTTATCAAACCATTCTGAACAGCTACAAACTCAACAGGAGATAGAAAAGAAAAGAATAGCAATTCTGGGAACAGAAAATTGATGACTTTTTGGAAGGTAGGATGTGCAGAGAAATGAATCCAAAGTGACAGGAAGATAGACCACGGGGGGAGGGGCCAGTTCCCACCAAGTGGTGGAGCAGTAGAACACAAAATCAAAACTTTTAGAAGTCTGCTCCACTGAAGAATGTTGCTCCAGAGGCTAAGCAGGGGGTTGAGCCCTTGTGGGGACAGTTTGGTCTCAGGCTCCTCAGGGCCACAGAAAGACTGGGGGTGTTTGAGTGTGGCAGAGCCCACAGGTATTGGAGCGGGGAAGCCGGCTACAGAGACAGAGCCAAGGAATGAGCTCTCAGCTCGGGGTTACCTTAAACCATGATCTGAGGCATAGTCAGACCACTGCTCTTTGAGCAGGGACCCCAAAAGTGGCAGATCAGATCCCCGTAGACTCACCTTCCTCCTCTGGGGGGAGTGTGTGGCAGGAATCTGCTGGGTTTGGAGGCCATGCACCAGAGATAGAAACACTTGGTCACAGGCCAGGAGAGCACAGAGTGTGGATGGAGAGCAGGGAGACAGGAGGGATTGACTGCTTTTCTCTAAGGGTGCACTGAGGAGTGGGGACCTGAGCTCTTGGCTCCACAGGGCCAGAGATTGGGAGGCCATCATCTTCATTCTCGTCCCCCAAAGCTCTATGGAAAACGTTCAGGAACAAAAACGCTGAAGAGCAACCTGAGCGGATTACTTAGCCTGGCCCCTGGCAAAGGTGGCGCAATACCGCCTCACACAAAGATATTTGAGAATCACTGCAATAGGACCCCCTCCAGAAGATGAGTGAGAACATCCAGCCAAGACCAAGTTCACCGATCAATGAAAACTGCAAAACTTCAGAGCTAGGGGAAAGCAACATATAGAATTCACGGCTTTTTCCCCATGATCCTTTTGTCTTTCAAAGTTAAATTTTTTTAATTTTATTTTTTCTTACTCTATTTTTTAACTTTGCCTCTTTCCTCTTTTAACTTTTTTTTTAAGTATTTTGTTTTATCAATACCTTTTTTAAAAAATCTTTTTAAATTTTCATTGTTACAGTCATATTTTATCCCTTCATTGTATTTAATCTTATATTTTGTATACTCATGTTTTTTTCTTTAAAAATTTGGGATACAATTTCTTGTAATAGATCAAAATATACCCTAAATCTAGCACGTGGCTTTGTTCTAGTCTCCAGCCTGATCACATTCTCTCCTCTTTTTTTTTTTTTGTTTCTTTATCCAACCAACTTATGTTATCAATTCCTTTTTTAGAATATTTTTTAATTTTCATCTTTATGGTCATATCCATTCCTTCATTGTGTTTTTTCTTATTTTTGTATATATTTGTGTTTTTTTCTTTAAAATTTTGGGAGGTAGTTTCTTCTAAGAAACCAGAATACACCCAAAATCAAGTAGGTGGCTCTTTTCTATTCACCAATCTAATGTGTGTGTGTGTGTAAAAATTTAATAAATATTATATATATTTACTATATAAATATTATATATATTTAATAAATATTTTATATATATTTTTTTCTCCCCCCTTTCTTCTCCCCCTGGTTTCAGGTGTCTTCTGATTTGGTTACTTTACATTTTTCTGGGGTCTTTTCCACCCTTTTAGTATTTTGTTCTCTCATTCATCTATTCATATCTGGGTAAAATGACAAGGCAGAAAAACTCACCGCAGAATAAAAGAACAAGAGGCAGTACCAACGGCTAGGAACCTAATCAATATGGACATTGGATGTCAGAAATAGAGTTCAGAATGACGATTATCAAGGTGCTAGCTGGGCTCAAAAAAGGCATGGAAGATATTAGAGAAAACCTGTCTGGAGAAATAAAAGCCCTTTATGGAGAAATAGAAGAACTAAAATCTAACCAAGCTGAAATCAAAAAAGCTATTAATGAGGTGCAATCAAAAATAGAGGCTCTTACTGCTAGGATAAATGAGGCAGAAGAGAGAATTAGTGATATAGAAGACCAAATGATGGAGAATAAAGAAGCTGAGCAAAAGAGAGACAAACAACTACTGGACAACAAGGGGAAAATTTGAGAGATAAGTGATACTATAAGATGAAACAATATTAGAGTAATTGGGATTCCGGAAGAAAAAGAAAGAGAAAGGGGGTAGAAGGGATACTGGAGAGAATTATAGTAGAGAATTTCCCTAATATGGTAAAGGGAACAAGCATCAAAATCCAGGAGGCACAGAGAACCCCCCTCAAAATCAGTAGAAATAGGTCCACACCCCATCATCTAATAGTGAAACTTATAAGCCTTAGTGACAAAGAGAAAATCCTGAAAACAGCCTGGGACAAGAAGTCTGTAATATACAATGGTAAAAATATTAGATTGGCAGCAGACTTATCCACAGTGACCTGGCAGGCCAGAAAGAACTGCCATGATATCTTCAGAGCACTAAATGAGAAAAATATGCAGCCAAGCTAGGCTGCATCCAGCTAGGCTGTCATTGAAAATAGAAAGAGAGACAAAAAGCTTCCAGGACAAACAAAAACTAAAAGAATTTGTAAACATCGAACCAGCCCTACAGGAAATATCTCTAAGCAAAGAGAGAGCCTAAAAGTAGTAGACCAGAAAGGAACAGAGACAATACACAGTAACAGTCACCTTACAGGCAATATAATGGCACTAAATTCATACCTTTTAATAGTTAACCTGAATGTAAATGAGCTAAATGCCCCAATCAAAAGACACAGTGTATCAGGATGGATAAAAAAAACAAAACTCATCAATATGCTGTCTACAAGAAACTCATTTTAGACCCAAAGACACCTCCAGATTTAAAGTGAGGGTGTGGAAAACAATTTACCATGCTAATGGACATCAAAAGAAAGCTGGGGTTGCAATCCTTATGTCAGATAAATTAGATTTTTAAGCCAAAGACTATAATAAGAGATAAGGAAGGACACTAAATCATACTTAAAGGGTATGTCCAAGAAGAAGATCTAACAATTTTAAATATCTATGTTCCTAACATGGGAGCAGCCAACTATATAAACCAATTAATAACAAAACCAAAGAAACACATCAACAATAATACAGTAATAATAGGGGACTTTAGCACCCCCCCCTCACTGAAATGGACAGTTCATCTAAGCAAAAGAGCAACAAGGAAATAAAGGCCTTAAATGACACACTGGACCAGATGGACATCACAGATATATTCAGAACATTCCATCCCAAAGCAACAGAATACACATTCTTCTCTAGTGCACATGGAACATTCTCCAGAATGGATCACATCCTGGGTCACAAATCAGGTCTCAACCAGTACCAAAAGATTGAGATCATTCCCTGCATATTTAAAGGCCACAATGCTCTGAAACTAGAACTCAATCACAAAAGGAAAGTTGGAAAGAACCTAAATTCTTTCTATAGAGGCTAAAGATAAAGGATGCTAAAGAGCATCCTACTAAAAATGCATGGGTCAACCAGGAAATTAAAGGAGAATTTTTAAAAATTCATAGAAACAAATGAAAATGAAAACACAACTGTCCAAAGTCTTTGGGGGCACAGCAAAGGTGGTCCTGAGAGGAAAGTATATAGTGATACAAGCCTTTCTCAAGAAACAAGAAAGGTCTCAAGTACACAACCAAACCCAACACCTGAAGAAGCTGGAGAAAGAACAGCAAAGAAAGACTAAACCCAGCAGGAGAAGAGAAATAATAAAGATCAGAGCAGAAATCAATGAAATAGAAACCAAAAGAACAGTAGAACAGATCAACGAAACTAGGAGCTGGTTCTTTGAAAGAATTAATAAGATTGATAAACCCCAGCCAGACTTATCAAAAAAAAAAAAAAAAAAAAGAAAGAAAGAAAGAAAGGATCCAAATTAATAAAATCATGAATGAAAGAGGAAAGATCACAACCAACACCAAAGAAATACAAACAATTATAAGACCATATTATGAGTAACTATACACCAGCAAATTGGAAAATCTGGAAGAAACGGATGCATTCCTAGAGACATATAAACTACCAAAGCTGAGCCAGGAAGAAATACAAAACCTGAACAGAGCCATAACCACTAAGGAGATTGAAGCAGTCATCAAAAATCTCCCAACAAATCAGAGCCCAGGACCAGATGGCCTCCCAGGGGAATTCTACCAAACATTTAAAGAAGAATTAATACCTATTCTCCTGAAACTGTTCTAAAAAATAGAAATGGAAGGAAATTTTCCAAACTCATTTTATGAGGCCAGCATTACCTTGATCTCCAAACCAGACAAAGACCCCATCAAAAAAGAAAAATTACAGGGATGACTGGATGGCTCAGTGGGTTAAAGCCTCTGCCTTCGGCCCAGGTCAGGATCCCAGGGTGCTAGGATTGAGCCCTGTATTGGGCTCTCTGCTCAGCAGGGAGCCTGCTTCCCTTCCTCTCTCTCTGCCTGCCTCTCTGCCAAATTGTGATCTCTGTCGAATAAATAAAATCTTGACCAAAAAAAGAAGAAGAAGAAGAAGAAGAATTACAGACCAATATCCTTGATGAACACAGATGCAAAAATTCTCACCAAAATACTAGCCAATAGGATTCAACAGTACCTTAAAGGGATTATTCACTATGACCAAGTGGGATTTATTCCTGGGCTACATGGTTGGCTCAAAACCCACAAATCATTCAGTGTGATACAATAAATTAATAAAAGAACAAGAACCATATGATATACTCAATAGATGCTGAAAAAGCATTTGACAAAATACAGCATCCTTTCTTGATCAAAACTCATCAAAATTTGGGGTAGAGGGTTTATACCTCAATATCATCAAAGCCATTTATGAAAAACCCACAGAGAATATCATTCTCAATGGGAAAAAACTGAGAACTTTCCCCCCTAAGGTCAGAAACACGGCAGGGATGTCCACTATCACCACTGCTAATCAACATAGTACTAGAAGTCCTAGCCTCAGAAATAAGACAACAAGAAGAAATAAAAGGCATCTGAATTGACAAAGAAGTCAAACTCTCACTCTTTGCAGATGATATAATACTTTATGTGGAAAACCCAAAAGACTCCACCCCAAAATTGCTAGAACTCATACTGGAATTCAGTGACGTGTCAGGATATAAAATCAATGCACAGAAATCAGTTGCATTTCTATACGCCGACAGCAAGACAGAAGAAACAGAAATTAAGGAGTCGATCCCATTTAAAATGGCACCCAAATCCATAAGATACCTAGGAATAAACCTAACCAAAGATGCAAAGAATCTGTACTCAGGAAACTATAAACTACTCATGAGAGAAAATGAGGAAGAGACAAAGAAATGGAAAAAACTTCCATTTTGGAAGAACAAATGGGTTGGAAGAACAAATATTGTGAAAATGTCTATGCTACGTAAAGCAAACTACACATTTAATGCAATCTCTATCAAAATACCATCAATTTTTTTCAAAGAAATAGAACAAATAATCCTAAAATTTATATGGAACCAGAAAAAACCCTGAATAGTTAGAGGAATGTTGAAAAAGAAAGCCAAAGTTGGTGACATCACAATTCCAGACTTCAAGCTGTATTAAAAACCTGTAATCATCAAGACAGTATGGTACTGACACAAAAGCAGTCACATAGATCAGTGGAACCAAATATAGAGCCCAGAAATAGACCCTCAACTCTATGGTCAACTAATCTTTGACAAAGCAGGAAAGAATGTCCAATGGAAAAAAAGAGTCTCTTCAACAAAGGGTATTAGGAGAATTGGACAGCCACATTCGAAGAATGAAACTGGACCATTTCCTTATACTACACACAAAAATAGACTCAAAATGGATGAAAAACCTCAATGTGAGACAGGAATCCATCAAAATCCTTGAGGAGATTGGTTGCAGGCAGCAACCTCTTCGACCTCAGCCACAGCAACTTCTTCCTAGAAACATCGCCAAAGGCAAGGGAAGTAAGAGCAAAAAAGATCAAAAGTTTTTGCACAGCAAAGGAAACAATCAACAAAACCCAAAGACAACCAACAGAATGGGAAAAGAAATTTGCAAATGGCATATCAGATAAAGGGCTAGTATCCAAAATCTATAAAGAACTAATCAAGCAACACCCAAAGAACAAATAATCCAATCAAGAAATGGGCAGAGGGGGACGCCTGGGTGGCTCAGTTGGTTAAGCAGCTGCCTTCGGCTCAGGTCATGATCCCAGCGTCCTGGGATCGAGTCCCACATCGGGCTCCTTGCTCCACAGGGAGCCTGCTTCTCCCTCTGACTCTGCCTTCCACTTTGTTTGCCTGTGCTCGCTCTCGCTCGCTCTCTCTCTGACAAATAAATAAATTAAATTAAATTTAAAAAAAAAAAAAAGAAATGGGCAGAGGACATGAACAGACATTTCTGCAAACAAGACATCTAGATGGCCAATAGACACATGAAAAAGTACTCAACATCACTCGGCATCAGGGAAATACAATTCAAAACCACAATGAGATACCACCTCACACCAGTCAGAGTGGCTAAAATTAACAAGTCAGGAAACGACAGATGTTGGCGAGGATGCAGAGAAAGGGGAACCCTCCTACACTGTTGGTGGGAATGCAAGCTGGTGCAGCCACTCTGGAAAACAGTATGGAGGTTCCTCAAAGAGTTGAAAATAGAGCTACCTTATGACCCAGCAATTGCACTACTGGGTATTTACCCTAAACATACAAATGTAGTGATCCAAAGGTGCCAGTGCACCCAAATGTTTATAACAGCAATGTCCACAATAGCCCAACTATGGAAAGAGCCTAGATGTCCATCAACATATGAGTGGATAAAGAAGATGTCATGCACGTAGGTGCACGCACACATGCACACACATACACACACACACACACACATGGAAATACTATGCAGCCATCAAAAGAAATGAAATCTTGCCATTTGCAACGATATGGATGGAACTAGTGGGTATTATGCTGAGCAAAATAAGTCAATCAGAGAAAGACAATTATTACATGATCTCTCTGATATGAGGACTTTGAGAGGCAGGGCAGGGTGTTATGGGGGGTAGGAAAGGAAGAAAGGAAACAAGAAAGAATCGGGAGGGAGACAAACCATAAGAGACTCTTAATCTCACAAAACAGACTGAGGGTTGCTGAAGGGTGAAGGGTAGTGTAGGGTGGCTGGGTTATGGACATTGGGGATGGTATGTGCAATGGTGAGTGCTGTGAAATGTGTATGCCTGATGATTCACAGACCTGTACTCCTGGGGCAAATAATACATTATATGTTAATAACAATAAATAAGTGAATGAAAATAAATAAGACTACAAAAAAAAAAAAAAAAAGAACGAAAGAAAAGAAAAGAAACAAGGTAGCCTGGCTACTACAAGATCAAAGGGTTTGATTCTTTTCAGATTAAAGGATTTGCCTGGGAATCATTTTGTTCCCATTCTTGTTGGCATCTTTGTGCCACTGGATTGGTCTAAATTTGACTTCGGTACTTGTAGAGAATAACATGAGTGACTTCAGGGACTGGGACTCTGATTTGGTGATCTCAGGCAGGTTCTGAAGGATGCAAATTGCCTTCTTTCCCACAGAGTCAGCTGTTATTCAAGAACAGCAGTCACCCACATGCAGAGCTCTGATGCCCTTTTTCCAAAACTCGGAATGGCATTTAATCCTCAAAGCAATCCTGAGAGTTAGGTGCTACCAACCCCATCTTCCAGATGAGGAAAGTAAAGCTACAAAAGCTTGAATGATTCAACTCACTCAAGGTCACTGACCCATAGAATCAGAACTAGGAATTGAATCGGTGTTTATGGCACATCAAAGTCAATTGCACTTTCTGAGCATAGAGATTAGTCTGGAAACCTTAGCCTCCAGTTGGATAGCAAACTGCTGTTGGTACCCCTACTGCATCCCCTTTCCTTTTCTACTTCAGTGCCCATCTGCCCAACATCTAGCATCTCTTTGACTGAGATCTGCTTTCTCTGGACTCTACAACCTGCCTGCCCAGTGAGGCAGCCCAAAAATGCAGGGGAATTTAACACCCCACCTCCCACAAACAATCAGTCGGTGACATATAAATGCACCAGCTCATCCCCCTCTCCTACAGGTGCTCCCTGTGATCACCTCCCAGATAGGCTACCCACACTGAAATCCTGGAGTCAGGGTCTAAACAAGCTAGACAAGCTCCCCTATGGTCAAGACAGGCTACCCTAGGGTTTAAAGTAAGGCCCGCAAAATTCAGCTGTCTCCCTTTTTCCAGGGGTTGTTGCAGATGTCTGAGGCAGGAGTCTTAAAGCCCTAGGAAAGAAAGGTGCCTAATTAGGATCAGACACCAGCTTTATCCAAAAACCATAAAACATGCTACATCCCATACAAAATGTACTGCACAGCCATTTTTAAAAATGAGGAAGATCTCAATATGTTGATATGAAACCATCACCAAGATATATTGCATCATGAAGAAAGCAAGTGACAGAATGGTGTGTTTAGGATGCCACCATTTGTGACTTTTAAAGGGATTTATACAAATATGTATGTGTATAAATATCTCTGGGAAGAAGAATATCTCTGGGAAGATACATTAAAAAACAAAAATGTAGGAGTCCCTGCGGAGGAAGCCTGGGGACTAGGGACTATTCTTCCCTTTCATTGTTTGAACCAGCCTTGCCTTATCCCTATGTTACTTTTAAAGGGGGAGAAAGGTAAAGGAAACACATTCTTCAATTAAACAAAGAGGCTCATGGGAAATAATCTATGTGCATCATATTTACCTGAGGAACTTGTAGAAACTGGCAGCTCCAACTGGTCAGGGGATTCTAGAATCTGCATTTCTAATCAGTTCCTAGGTGATTCTCATGTCCATGAACTATGCCCTGGGAAAACCTGGCACAAAATGCTATTGCATCACCAGGCTGCAGTGCAGGCTGCGAAGCCTCTGAAGAATGGCTGGGATGGAGAGAGACAGTGCAGGGGTGGGGTGGGGGGTAGCATCTGTGTGTCCCTGAGGGCTGTCCCTTTGCTGGCCATGACAGGACACTCATAATAAAGGGCAGTACAAGCCACTGCCTTTCCCTGGCTCACCTCTCAGGTCTGTAGCAACCATCTCCCTGGATGGCATACTTGGCAGTGGGTTACTTTGCTTCCTCCTCTCCCTTTGTACAGGATACTCCCCTAATCCGAATGGTGAGCAAAATTAGATGCAGTCTAATTTAAAATGAAAGAAGAGGATGAAAATCACAAGCTGCATGAAAATAAACTTGAGCCCAATAGAACTTCGTGGCAATCTGCAAAAAAACCCGAACAGAGACTGACAAAGAAGGCAATGGCAAATTATCTCCAAAGCTATTTAAAATTAACTGGCTATGGGGCATCTGAGTGGCTCAGTTGGTTAAGTATCTGCCTTGGGCTCAGGTCATGATCCCAGAGTCCTGGGATCGAGCTCCACATCGGGGTTCCCTGCTCAGCAGGAGAGTCTGCTTCTCTCTCTCCCTCCCCCCCACCTCTCTCCCCAATTCACTCTCTGTCTCTCATACAAGTAAATAAAAATCTTTTTTAAAAACAAAGTAAATAATAGCATTAACTAGATATTCTGAAACCACTATGACACTCTATGTTAACTAACTAGAATTTAAATAAAAACTTGAAACAAAAATAAATAAATAAAGGGGGTGGGGAGCCTCAGCAGCTCAGTCAGTTAAGCATCCTGCTCTTGGTTTCAGCTCAGGTCCTGATCTTAGGATCCTGAGATCTAGCCCTGTGTTAGGTTCCATGCTCAGAGACGAGTCAGCTTGACATTCTCTGCCCCTCTGCCCTTGCTTGTACTATTTTTCTCTCTAAAATAAATAAAATAAATATAGGAAGGAAGGACAGGAAGGAGAGAGGGAAGAATGGAGGAGGGAGGAAATAGAACTAACTGGATATCTGGTCATAAAGTGAGTCACCAGACACCCAAACTTGAGATGATAGTGGACTTTTAATGAATCCTGGGGAGTCACAAAATTCCAGTGACCGCTGGGGAGTGAAGAAGTCCCCATGAAAGGGTGGCTGTGGTGCAGTATGTGGTCCATTATGTGGTCCTAGACTTGAGGAGCAGGCCGAGAAGGAAAGTGGTGGAACTGATTGTTTGCAGGCCAATCTGGAATATTCATTCATGCGAGCCCAGATACCTGGACCAACATCCTTCTCTGGTATGATAAAGTGCTTCATACACTGTAGCAGGCACAAGCTGTAGGACATCTAGGAGGCAAAGGCACAGGAGCCTGGTCCCAGCCTCCTGCCTCTGCCACCACCACCACCACCACCCCACACCTTCCCTACTTCTCCCCACCCCAGACAAGAACAGGGATGGAGGATGGGATAGCCAAATAAAGCTGCATGCTGGGAGTCAGTGATCCAGCTTGGAGCTGGGGACCCTGCTGGACCCCAGGCCCACAGCTACAAGGAGAGCAAAAGCCAACTTTGCCTCAACGTGATAATGAGCCAGCCTCATTATAAGATTAGCTGCCAGGATGAACAACACTCTCTTAATAATGCACGCATTGCTATGACAACCACCCACTTTGGTACCTAAAGATAACTTCATTGTATGGCCCTGATTTCCTTGTTGGAAAAGAAATGCTGTTTACTGTGAGGGGCACCACTCTGCTCATCCCTTGGGCCTCTAGCTTTGTGCAGAGTGTGTGCCTGCACGTGTGTGCAAGCCGGCCACATTCATGTGTACCCGTGAGTGTGCGGCTGGGGTAGGCAAGGAGCCCCAGCCCCCGCGGCAGTCCTGCCCGCAAGGATATCGTCGGGGGCTCAAGGTTGGTAACATTTCTGTCCGGCCCAGGCACCCAAGCGTGTTGACATAATTATTCAGAAAGACAGGCTTGGCCAGGATTAATACTGTGATTAATTATGGTGGGAGCCTCAACAAGCAAGTGCATGCTCGGGAGGGTCGGGGAGGGACGTGACAGCGCCTGGCTCGCCAGCTCGCCGGCAGGACGGCCGACGAGGGTGTTGAGTGGGGAGCCGCATGGGCCTGACTGTAATGAGAAATGAGCACAGTGCTGAAAAATTGATGGCGCCCGCAGATTGCACAGGCTGGCACACAGCGGGAGCCCTGCAGCCCGCGCGCCGAGCGCGCTATGCTAATGTGGGCGCGGGGCCCGGGGAAAGGGAGCAAGAAAAGCCCGCACAAAGGAGAGAAATGCAAATGACAGGCACGGAGATCAGTGCCGAGAATCCCGGATTAACTGCTAGAGCTGGTGCGCGCCTGAGTTTAACCCCTTCTGGACTGTGCTTGCTGGGGGTGGTGCGGTTGTTGCCGGAACTCCCGTCTAGATCTGGGTCCAGGCCGAGGTGGGGATGCGGGAAAACGGGGTTGGGAAAAACCAAGAAGCTGGAGGAAAGAAGCTGGTTCCTCCTCCAGGGTGGTGACTTCTTTGGAAATGGTCGGGGGCGGGGCGGGCGGTGGTAGTTAAGGAAGTGATGTCTGGGGTGGGAAATGGGTGCCCAGTTAAGTGCTTCCTACTCAGCCTATAGTAGGATTGGTGGCCTTACAGGCGGCCGAAAAAGCTTCTAGGAGGGCAGAGAGAAAGGGGGGCGGGGAAGGGAGGCAGGTAGAAAGCACCTGGGTGCTGGACTGTCCAGCACCCTGACCTGGGCGGTGGATACAAGGCTGGTTACATCATTTACGGGATTTTGTAAGTATCAGGTGCCCCATCACCTCTCTACACTCAGCTATGTTCTAGTCAAACCTGAAAAGAAAATGAGGCAGGAGCCCCTGAACAGAGACCTGGTTCAGAGCTTTACAGACTGGACTTCTCTGAGAAAGAACAACGATGGGAGTGTTTCATAAAGAGTGGGGAACCCAAAACACAAATCGGTGTCTTCGTGCCCTGTGGGCCAAGCCCATTTTGTGACCTGAGCTGTCTGGGAATGTCACTGTGGTTTGTGCTTAAGGAGAGGAGAATGTGCTAAAACACAGATACACTTGTCCCCAGTCCTCCTTCCTGGGGAAGCGGTTGGGTAATATTGAAAACTCCACAGGGAGTCCCATTGGGTGTGGGACATAGGACATTTAGACCAGCAGTAGTAAGAAAGAGGATCCAAAATTCCAGGCAATAGAATTCCATGTAAAGGTGGACAGATTCAAACAGATGCTGGTGATGCAGGTTTACACAGACAAGAGGAACAAGCAAATATGTATGTTACAAGGAAGAAAACAGAATCAGAGATTCCATTTATGTAATAAAACAGAAGTTATTCACCTATCTTGATATTCATTGTCTCAGTCTGTTCAAAACAAGACAACAGGCCCAAAATAAAATCCCTTATGCTAAACCTCCTGTTACCAAAGCAAGACTTCACGTAATTACTGTGGGTCTCCCAGAAATGGAACTTAACCCAGTCCATCAGGAATCACTTGATCAGCACTAGTCCTGTCATCTGCCTGATAGACCCCAGCTCACCCCTACAGGACAGTGACCTTGCAACAATCGACTTGCCTTTTCACCTAGTGTAACTTCTTTGTTCCTGCTCCCTTTTGCCTAGAAAAATCTCTCATTTTGTCCAGCTCCTCGGAGCTCCTTTCTGTCTTCTAGATGGGAAGTTGCCTATTCATGAATCATTAAATAAAGCCAATAAGATCTTTAGATTTTACTCAGTTGAATTTTGTTATTTAACAAATCCGAATGCCTGTATACCCACCCCATTAACAGTAGTTCTTACCATGGGATGGGGCGTTTGAACTTTCTCTTTCGTGTTTTTTTTGTTTTTTTTGTTTGTTTGTTTGTTTTGCCGTATTCAAATATTAGGGAAAATGCATATATATAGTCGTTTTGAAAGAAAAAAATGGCAAAGTAATTGGGAGTCATGTGAATCATGAGCACTGCCTTTCTGGTGGCCTAGTTCCCTAAGATAAGAAGGCACTCTCCCTCCTGATGTATGCAGAGAGGAAGTTCCAGTAGTCTTCTCCAAGGTCGCTCCGCTTTGTGCATGGCACTGCTAGAAGAATCCTTGCCTGTGAGCACAGGGCTTTCCCTGCTACCTCCACACAAAACATGCCACTTCACCCCATTATTAATCCATGTACACATGGAGGCATAGACCAGCAGGTCTGGGGAAGGTTTTAGAAATAGCCCTTTTGGGGGCAAGGCAGGCCTGGTAGGGACATGTCTCAATTGCCTTTTCCATGCCCACACTGGGCAGGACACTTGCAAACAGTACTTCTGCTCAGCTCCAGCTTGTCATTTTCCTGATGGGGAAACTTTCTGAGCCATTATGACTTGTCTCCAGAAACTGCCCCCGGGTAGCATAGGGAAAAGGCACTCCACTTCAGAATGAGGCCACACCATCTGTGTCACATCTCCAGGGTTCCTGCACCCCGCCCCTTCCCCCCAGAATCCAAAAGAGCGGCAGAACACCCACACATGTGTTGAGAAAGGAATGAAATCTCCAGCCAAGGAGAGTAGGTGAATGTGTAGATATGCACACACACAGCAGGAAAGGAGGCCATTTGCAAGGAGTTGGGGGCGGGGATGTTTCCCCTGGGACAAACAAAACAAAGCAGATTTCTCTGCTAGAGTTCCTTTGAACCAGAAATTACAATCTTTGCTCCAAGAGACAAGAGGATTACAAAACATCTTAAATGTCCTCCTTTTCTCCTTTTACTGCAAAGCTCCAATGAACTCGAAACCCAGGGGTATTCACTGTAACACAACAGATTAAGCAAATAGGACTGGAGAGTCATTTGGGATCTTTTTCCTTTACACAAGGCCCTCTGTGAGGGTAGGGCTTGTGGGGCGAGCCGCGAAGAGACCGCCTTTGCTAAGGCGGGCACAGCTTCACTAGGCACAGCAATTATTCTAGAAACATCTGGAGCATGAAATTTTAAAACGCCAGAATTACAGTGGATCGAGATGGAGCCTTGGATATTCTCTGCACAGTGCCACAGGAGAGGCCAGGGAGTTTTCCCAGGAGGTAAGATTTATCCTCTTTCTCTATCTGTCCTGAAACAAAGTCTGGGATTTGAATCCATTTGGTACAGGACTCCCCCGTTCCTCTGATTCCCAAACAGGAAGAAATCCAGAAATCACAGCAGATTGAGTATGCATCAACCCTACAGAAAGGCAGCCCAACTTTGTTGTTTTCTGTTTCACAGATGCCTTCAATTGACATTAAAAAGAGAGAGGGAAGAACCAAGCCATTCTCTGCTTTTTAGGAGCAATAGTTTACATCTACTTTATGAGGTGGGAAAAAAAAAAACAAAAAACAACAACAAAAAAAACCTTCTTTATACAAGAATGCCAGCTAAGAGCTGTGGAAGGAAAGAAGGACTTGGAAAATCTACCAGTTTGCAGCCTGGAATGAAGTAAATCCTTCAGAAAAGGATTCTTCAGACATCAGGGAGAGTTAAAGCCATTCGGAATTAGAGTAGAATAGTCATGTTTAGTTTCGTGGAAGGGAGAAAAATTAACTCCCATCTGTCCTTTCTTAGGAATCCAATAGGATGTGAGTGCCCCTCAAAACAAGGAAGGAGTCTTGTCCTCCAGAAAACAGTAGATCCCACAGACAGGGTGAGGGAAAGAAGGTGTAGAGGGACGTGCACCCCAGCCCAAGAGGAATAGGACAGAAGCCTTGAAGGCACTGGGGCAAGATTTGGGAGATCTTATACTTTCCATGAGAACTTGAAGTGAAGGAGGCAATGAGGCCAAACAATGGAAAAGCAAAAGGAAAGCTCTTTTTTTAACTCCAGAGAAAATAAAAACAAACCCATGCAGGGAAGTTACCATCATCCCCAGCACACTGGTGGGCATAGAATTAACATAGAATTAACAGAATTGCAACTCAATAATTAACATGGGAATGACTAACACCCTAAGTATGGGGTCTTCCCACTCTTGGGTAGGTATATTTCCTAAATTATTCTTGTCTTCTTTCATGTCTCTCACTAAGAATGTTGTTGTCTAGATATTGTTTCTGTACATTTCTTGTTGACCAAGACTTACATTTGTATTCCTGTTTTAAATAGGATTTTTAAAGAAAGATTTATAGGTGGTTATTGCTAACATAGAAAAATCATTGATTTTGCTATTTTAAAATATGACCCTCCTACTGTAATCTTGTATTACTGTAAATAGTTTTTCAGTTGGATCTCTTGGGGGTTTTTTAGTTACTAATAATAACATCGATAAGTAATGATAGCCCAGATTTAATTCTTTTTATTCCTTTGCTCTGTTTATTCTATTCTTTAAGTTGTCAAATGGCAGCAGCAATGGTAAGCATCTTTATTTCCTTCCTGATGTTAGGGGAAGTTCATCTCATGTTCCCTACAAGCAAGGTTTTGATCTAACTCACCACAAGGTAACAAAGCCTGGTGGTGAAGATGATAGGCTTTTAGATCAGACTGCCTGGTCCTAGGTCAGATCTGGATCATCCATTTTCTTAGCAGCATGAATTACTTACCCTCTCCACCTCAGTTCTCTTGTCAGTGAAATGGGATAACAGTGCCGGCTCCACTGGGTAGCTGCGCTCACTAAATGAGATTATATGTGCAAAACACCTATCCAATGCATGGACGTGACTTTCAAGAATCTAATATATGACAACCATTCCATGTCATTTTGTTAGGTCTGGCCTTTTATTAGCCCCTTGAGGCTATTTTGGACCTGACTCTGCCATTAGTTTTCATGGCTTCCATTAGTTTAGCAGAGCCTTGTTGATTCCCTGGGGTTTGGGTAGAACTTTGAGGTGCTGTGTGCATTCCACATGAGGAATCAAAGTGTCACCCTAGATCCCTGCAGATGTTCTCTCTGTCTTCTTTGTATCTCATTAAGAAGAGAAAAATCAGACAGCTCTGGAGTGAGGTCATAGTTCTAGCTCTCAATGTGTGGTCTTGGGCAAAGTCTTAACTTCTCTTGGCTTCTAGCTCCTCGTCTCCAAGTAGAATGAGAATGTCTGCCTCTGGGGGCTCTCGAAAGAGAGGGGGAGCAAAAGCCCACACCTACCCTTGCATTTCTTTCCACTTCTTCACCCAGGACCCCTTTGTCCAAAATCAGAAACTACTTCATCCAGTGGCCTGGATGGCAGGAAGAAACCAAGCTCCCTGGGATTAAACCCAGCTCCACTTCAGGTGGATATAATTCAGTCTTTCCAGGCTCAGCTTCGGTGGGAGTCACAGGCTCCCAATCCTGATACCGCAGCTGAACCAGCTCAGGAGATGCTCTTACCTCTGAAAATTCAATCCCTCCACTGTCCCTTCACTGTCAACAGCTCTGAAATTCTCAGCTGAGAGACTTGGTGTGCGACACAGGGATACAGCTTCCTCCCCTACAGAGAGCAATTCTCCCTCAGCCAGAACCTGTTCAAAGCCCTCAGACCTTCCAGAAAGGCGCCTACAGCTCTATGCAAAGTGTTTTTATTAATATTTGGACAAGACAAAGGAATGCATTACCATACAGCCACATCTGCAAGCAGCAAAGACATTCAAATTGCTCTGAGTCACCCCAAGCAAATGCCACAAAAACACAGACAAAAGCCCCCCTGCTGACCGTCTTGGTTGCTAGAATACCAATTATCAGCATCTGTGGACTCGTCCACTTGGCACATGTGTGCAGCCTTGCTCTGTCCTGCTGGCTAAACCATCCTTACCCAGGACACAGATAGGAGCGCAGAGGTTCCGATTGGCAGCCCCGCCCCAGCCTCAGATCTGCATTTTCATGAAAGCCTGCCTTGGGGGTTTTCCTGGCTGGCTTCTAGAGCTATCCAACCAGACCTGTGTCAGATGGACAATGCCCTTTATTTGAATCTTCCTCCTACCTTCCCTGTCTGTCTAAAAGGCACCAAACACTCACTCAAACCAGAGACCTGGTAACACCCTCAGATCCCTCTATGCATTGATCACCAAGTCCTTTCTATTGGAGTTCCTAAATCACACCCATATGTGTTCATTTCTCTTTCTCTCCCTCCCCAGAGCTTGCTGAATTACTAGCACAGCCTCCTTCTTGTCTTGGTGCTCTAGTCTCTCCCTCTTCAATCCGTTTGCTACAAAGCTAACGTGATTGTGGGTCTTCATACCACCACAAAGGGCTTGCCCTCCAGCTGAGTTCCAAATCCATGACATTCACGACCTTGTAAGATCTCCCCTCAGCCACCTGTCCTTGCCCTCCTGTGCCCAGTGCCACACTCCACCAGGCTCTGTGTGGTCCCGTTCTATGGCACTCATCATCTCCTTCCTGACTGTCCCCATTGCCTCTAACCACCTCCTCCTGGTTGCCTCCCATTCACCCTCAAATTCCACTCAAGTGTCATATCTGGGGACAGCTTTCTTGCTACTACCCACACTGAGTGCCAGAGCCACTGTGATGATATCCATCTTCCTCTCTGATACCCACCTGCCTCCGGACCATTGTCCAGGAGCGTAAGGTGATAAATTTCAGATGGTGTCAGCCAGACAGAGACATACTCAGACAGTTCCTGAAGGAAACATTCCAACGGCTGTAATCCCTTTGCCAATTAAAGGGTTGGGAGGGACTCTATGGGAATGTCATGGGACCCTAAAGGTGCAAGAAGCATAAGAAAATCCAGGCATCTCAGGAGGCAGTTGTTGAGGACATGAACTAAAAGTGTATTCAGATCCCAGTGATGACATTCACAAGCTCTGCTACTGGGCATGTTACTTAATTTCAACTGTTTCATCTGAAAAATAAGGGTGATTATTCCTACCTCATGGGCTGGTTGTAAAGATTAAGAGATAGTTCAGGAAAGGAACTCTGCACAGTGCCTCGGACACCAGCAGCAGTAGTTGCTAACATTAAGTAACGATGGTAAGATGGTGGTGGTTGTAGTGGTATTTAGTAGCAATAATTATTCCATGCACATCAAGTCCCCCTAAGACCTTCCAAGTCATCTGTGCATTGTTCTGCACTGGAGGGGCTGATGGAATTTAGAGCGTCTGTGGCTCAGAGTTTTGAGCTTATTGCATCTAACGGTTGAAACTTCAGCTCTTTGCACATGGATATTAATCTCCACTGAAATATTGGAGAGCTTTAATTAAGGCGATCGGGCTGATTAATGATTCCCTCTGGGCGAGTGCCGAGGCACCTAGAAGTGGAGCAAGGGCTTTCTCAAACACAGGCAGAGCAGTCCTCCACCAATTTGCAGATGATGCTAGCTCTTCTCAGGCTGTTGGCTCTCAAGGCTGTACCCCCATCCAGGGTGCCTGCAGCTACTTTTGCAGTCATAAACATACCGGCCTATCAAGAGGAAAGACTGGGTCACCAAGCCTTGCTGATTTCTTTATTCTAACTCTTAACTCTTCCTCTCCAAGAACTTCCTCTCCAAGAACTGGGACTAGAAGTGGCTGCAGGGCTTTGGGGTAAGACACACCAAATTCTTACTCCATTCCACTGTAAACTTGAATTAGATAAATCCCCGGGACTCAGGGTTCAACTCCCCCTGAACCCTGTAGAAGGTAGACCCTCCCCACACCTAATTTTGCCCTCGGCAGTAATCTCCTCACCTTCCAGATGGGAAAAAGAGCAAAATGTATGTTTATTCAGGATCAGCACCTCAGGCTGGGTATTGGGACTCCAAGACTGGGCTAAGGCTTTGGAGTCAGGATTTGAATCAAAGAGATGTTTTAAAGATTAAATAAATTAATTCATGTGCTTAAATCAGTGTTTCTCACACTGTAATATGCATACAGATTATCTGGGGATCTCTGACATGGCAAGTCTGGGGTGCGCCCTAGAAATCGTCTGGTTTACGAACTCTTGGATTATGCCAGCAGTGCTGGTCTAAGGACCACGCTTTGAGTAGTCAACAGTTTAGAAGGTTGCCTCACTTAGCAAATGTTTTATGTGGTAGCTATAATTGTGTGTGCTCAATCGCTGTTGAGGAGAAGAACTGAGCTGAAATTTGTACAGTCTAATGATAGTATATTCAGCATTTTCATATCTCTCATTTTATTTAATCCCCATAATTTGACAAGGCAGAAATCCCTGTCCCCATTTACAGGTAAGGCATTTTAGGTGTCTTTCATCTATCCTGGAAAGTTCTCCATAGCTACTTCTTTGACTGCTGTCTCTCCCTTTCTTTCAGACAAATTAGGATTCAAACTAGACTGTGTATAACTTCATACTCGACACCTTTCTGTACTGCATTCTTTGTGATTTTTTTCATGTTTTTTCCAGTTCACTAATTCTTGCTTTACCACTCTTGAATATGCTGTTTAACACACCCACTGAGTTTTAAATTGCCATTGTTAATTGCCATTGTTTTGTAAATTTCCATTGTTGGGCTTTCATTTCATTTCCAGAAGTACAAATTGGTTATTTTTCAGTTCTTCTGGCCATTTTACTCTTACTCGTTTGCTCATATTTTCAATTCTTTTTTTTTCCCCAGTGCCTTCTTTTATTTCTTTAAAAACAGTAGGAATATTTATTTTAAATTCTGTACCCAATAATTCTCGTCTCTGAGGATTTATTGAGACTTTTGTCATGTATGTCGATGTGATATTGTGATTCTTAAGAAATGTATTTGTTCTTCATCCCTTCCTGGCATGGATGGAGTTCCTACAACCCTTGGAATTTCCCAGGTGATAAGAGCGATAAAGATGTCTTTGTTACTCCTAACAAACTTCTTCCAACCACACCTGAATTTACTAAATTAAGGAAATGAGTTTTAGAAAGCACCTAAGGATGGAGACTAGTTGCCAGAGGAATGATCAGGGGACTAAGGGTCTGGAACTTTCAGACCCACCCTGTGGCCTTTCCCAACTCCTGGGGAATGGGGAGGGGCTGGAGACTGAACCAATCACCAATGACCAATGACATAACCTAACATGCCTGTGTAATAAAGCCTTTGTAGAAAGCCCTCTTGGAAAGGGTAGGAAGACTTCTGAGTTGGGGAGTATGTGGAGGTGCCTGGGGAATGGTGTGGTTGTGGAAGGAAGCTCCATGCCCTCTCCCCACACCTTGCCCTATGCATCTTTTCCATCTGGCTGTTGCTGAGAGCTATCCTTTTAAAATGAATCAGTAGTCTAGTAAGTAAATTATTTTCCTAAGTTCTGTGAGCCACCCCAACAAATGATGAGCCCAAAAAGGGGGTTGTAGGAACCTCCAATTTATAGTAGGTTGATCAGAGACACAAGAGACTACCAGGACTTGCGATTAGCATCTGACCTATGTAGGGGGAGAGGAGAAGTTGGGGGGAAGCAGTCTTATGGGACCTATTCCTTGACCTATGGGCTCTGATACTATCATCAGGTAGATAGTGTCAGACTTGAGTGAAATTGTAGGACCCCCAGCTGACATCAGAGAATTGCTTGGTATGGGGAGTAGCTTCCACACCTTTGGTGACCAGATGTGAAGTACTGGGGGCACTGAGAGTAATGAGAAACAGAACAGTTTTTCCTACACAGGTGTTCCTACAGACTTTTTCAAGGCACTTTGTCTCCTTTTAAGTTGTACATATAATGTATTATTTGTTTCAGAGGTACAGGTCTGTGAATCATCAATCTTACACAATTCATAGCACTCAACATAGCACATAACTTTCCCCTAATGTCCATCACCCAGCCACCCTACCCCTCCTCCCACCCCATACAATTTGTTTTCATTGTGAGTCCAAAATCCTAGAAATTTCCATCAGGGGGAATTATTTGAGCCTGAAGAGGATCTCCATTTGCTTCTTCAGGTGTTGGAAGCTTGACTCTCTTGGGCCCATGTTAAAATTCTCAGCTTGTTTATTTCAAACCTTGCAAATAGCATTCAGGCATTGGCCCCACCCAGGAGCCCACTCAGGTCCACAGGTTCACAGAGTATTCTTTCCACCTGTACCCAGGATCAAGACTCAGCTGGGACAAACAAGTTTCCTTTCATTTTTCCTTTGCAAGGAGGGTTTTATCCAGTTTATGTTTTTACTGAGAGTATAGACCTTTGTGGATCATAGCTTCACACGGAGTGGAAAGAAGACTCCAATTCTCACCGGGCCCAGCGTCTTGCTTCCATTCATGCCCGTGGTACCAGGTGCCTACAGCAACATCTGTGCTCACTCACGCATCTGCATTCCCTCTCCCACTTCATCCCAAGTCTCTAACGACCGCCTTCATTTTCTTGAAAGGTCATCGTACATATAAAATTATGTTTCTTATGTTTTATCTAACATTGTTAATAGTTTGTAATAGAAGGGCTTTAGAATTTCTAATCTCTCATTTTGCCAGTGCAGATATCTCTTCTTTTACTAAACCCACAGTCGTCAGTAAAGACGGTAAAATGTGACACACACCAAACAGCGGGCAAACTACCAAGAGTCTTTGCCTTTTTAAAGGGAATAAGAGGTTGGATATTATCCATATTGAGGTGTCTTGGAGATATCATAGCTCTGGGGTCTTTACCAGTAAACATTTAGAGGAAAATGGCATCATCAGGAAAGGTTCCATAAAGCACATACCTGGGAGAATTTTCTTCTTGGAACAGTGATAAGAACTTGCCTCCCTCCACCTGTCAGGGGATAGTTTCCATCTGAGACAAAAACACTCCATTGAAGATCAATGTAATGATAATGGTTACAACAGCTTAAAGTTGCATAAAGGGCATTGTTTAAAAAGTACTTCTGTTAATGTCCACAATAGCTAAACTATGGAAAGAACCTAGATGTCCACCAACAGAAGAATGGATAAAGAAGACATGGTATACAGACACACACACACACACACACACACACACACACACACACAATGGAATACTATGCAGCCATCAAAAGAAATGAAATCTTGCCATTCGCGATGACGTAGATGGAACTAGAGGGTATTATGCTTAGTGAAATAAGTCAATCAGAGAAAGACAACTATCTTATGATCTCCCTGATAGGAGGAAGTGGAGATGCAACATGCAGGATTTGGGTGGTAGGAAAATAACAAATGAAACAAGGTGGGATTGGGAGGGAGACAAAGCATAAGAGACTGTTAATCTCACAAAACAAGCTGAGGGTTGCTGAGTGGAGGGGGGTAGGGAGAGGGTGGTGGGGTTATGGACATTGGGGAAGGTATGTGCTATGGTCAGTCTTGTGAATTGTGTAAACCTGGCGATTCACAGACCTGTACCCCTGGGGCTAATAATACATTATATGTTAATTTAAAAAAATTAAAAAAATTTTTTAAAGTACTTCTATTATACTTATTTTGTGCCCCTTTTGACATATGTCCCAAAAGGACCCCTGGGTTAAGGAGCTGTAGGTGGGAATACTAGGGCACCTCCTCTGGTTCAGAAGCCTCCACACCAGAAACAATGCAACAAAGCCTTTTCGAAGAAGGCTTTGAACAAGCCTCCTGGAATCCAAGAGCCTCTGCTTTTTTTCTTCCCTGAATTTAGCTTCATCACATATGGTGAGATCTTTGGGGAGACTGGGACTCTTTCAAGGGTCCCTGGTGTTCACCAAACAGAGTTCTCATAGTCTTGGCCATCCTGTACATTTGCCATGGATTCAACCCAGGTCCATTGGCATTCATGTCCAGCATCCTTCCATTCCCATTAACAAACAGCCCATCCGCTACAATCTTCCCAAGAGATGGGTTGTTGAACAGGGAATGCTGTGGAACTCTCTCAGTTGCCCCACAATCTTACCACCCAACACAGGACTTCTCAAACAGCAGGCTTTCCAGAGCCTTGGGGCACCGCTGGTGCAGGGACAGTGGCATTGTTGGGTGAAACTCTAGCTCTCAGCAGAGACACCTGGCCATCAGTGGCATCCACTGTTGCTCATTTTTGGTGTTTTTTTTTTTTTAAGTTTTATTTTATTTAAGTAATCTCTACACCCCCTGTGGGGCTTGAACTTGCCCTCGATCAAGAGTTGATGTTCCCCCAACTGACCCAGCCAGGGCACCCTCCCCCACTGTTGTTCTTTCTGAGCAGAGCAAACATAGAAGGGCAAGTCTGAGTTGGATGGATATTTCCAGGACTTTTGAGAATGACCTGTTGCCATGCTGTACACTCTACATAGCATGGGATCTTTATTCTTTCAGTGCTCTGATTCTTGATCCCAAAGGTAAGGGACATTCATTTATCTTTCCTTATCTAAAAATCTTTAGTTCTTCTCAGTCTTGCTCAATATAAAACCTTAGGAGATTTTGGCCTTTTTCCTGAAAGCCTGACATGACCCAGAACATTCCAAGGCCTGGTTATAAATAATCACCTAACATTTCACTGTTGATGGTCAGTTCATATTCACCTTCAAAACATATCACAAGAAGGGGGTGAGGAGTTGGGTGAGCCTGGTGGTGGGTATTAAGGAGGGCACGTATTGCATGGAGCACTGGGTGTGGTGCATAAGCAATGAATCTTGGAACACTGAAAAAATAAAATAAATTTTTTTTTAAATCATAATTCTAAGTTCAGCCAGGAAGCAAATACTACAAAAAGGTCAGCCATATACAAAAAGTAAGAAAACGAAGATCACTTAACACATATGAGGAACCTAAGTCTCAAAGCAGGTAAGGAATTCATTCTAGGTCATGGGGCCAGGACACAAGCTCAGGCCCACTGTACCCAAATCTGTTCACTCTGCCAGTATGCCATGTTGCTCTCACACTGGGTAGCTCACTTCTTCAATATCAATCCATTTTATGAGGAAAGATGATCCTTATATAAACTTCATAGGTAGCATAGAAAAGTCAAGATTTTACCATGATGCCATAATTGGAATTAGCACCAAATTTATCCAAATAATGAAGAGATTAAAGAAGAACAGAAACAACAGAGACAGACAGAGAAGAGACTCTTTGTGATTACTTTTTTGTTTGTTTGTTTAAGATTTATTTATTTTAGAGAGACATAGAAAGAGAGTGGGGAGAGGAGCAGAGGGAGAGAATTTCAAGCAGAGTCTGTGCTGAATGTGAAGCCCAATGTGGGGCTCGATCCCAAGAACCATGTTATCATGACCTGAGCTTAAACCAAGAGTTGGATGCTTAACCTGACTAAGCCACCCACATGCCCCTGATTACTGTCTTTGCTTCATTTTCCCATTTGGGTTTGTCACTTTACAGACCTCCTATTAATCTGAATCAGGGGTCACACACACATAGGCACACACAAGCACACCCCTGAATTATCTAAGAGAAACGTGTCCTAGGAAGGCTGAGAAGTCTCTGTAAACAGAGACCCAGCATCTCCAGGAGTGCTCTGCCCTGAAGGAAATGCAGGAGACACACAACACAGCCAGGCAGGACTCTGTCCAGAGAAACCCATGGCCCAGATAAGCAGAGGTCAGATAAACAAGGTTGCCCCATGATCAGCAACTCTTCTGAGCTGTCCAGGGCTCAAAAAACAAAATACATACCTGTCCCCAGGGCAGGTTCCATTGCTCCATTTGTTCAGGCAGTGGTTTATCAAGAATCTGGCCTTTTCAGTAGACTGAGCCATGGACCTGGAGCCAAGAATTCAGATCTCAGCCCCACCCTGCTACTGGCTCACTCACCACCCCTCACTGGGGGTAGAAATGGTGCCCATCAGCTTTGCTCAATGCCACAGCCTCATGTGTAATACAAATTGAAGCAACAAGAGCAGCTAGCACTTATGAAGACTGAGTGTGTGCCATATTCTTCACAAACATGATCTTGACCTCTCCACAACACTGAGGTAGTTATAATTGTCATCTAACACATACAGAAACTAAGGGTCAGGGCATGAGAAGACCCACCTCCAAGCATCTCTATGCCATGGTAGCTCACTGTTGCTCTCACCTTCCTTATATCAGTTTCTTTTCCCAAAGAAGAGCAGTGGCTCCATTGGGAGAGTGACATGATCACATTTTTCCTCCCTCTCTCTCCCACCATTCTCCCCACCCACCCCCCACTCCACTCCCCCGCCCCCCCACCCCCTGCCCAGTGCTCACTAGAATTTTAATGGTGGGATCTGGGAAGTAAGACCCAAATTTGGAGAGTAAAGCCCAGCAGTCTCATTCACCCATTATGGGTTTTGGAGACTATGTGATTATTTATTTTTCAGATGATGCCCCTGTTCTCTGCAGAAGCACAGACTGAAAAGAATTCATAAGAAGATTTTCAGAATGTGTGTTTGTTTTGTGTTTTGTTGTTTCCGCAGCATGCAGAATTTATGAGCATTTAAGAAATCAACCCCCACTGCAGAGTTCCTTCAGTTCTTCCAGCTGCCAGTTCCTCGTGATGCAAAGGTGTCTCTGCAAAATCAAAGGATATTTAGAACAAACACTCCATGGAATATTTGCAAAATAATGTGATAGGAAGCCAAGCATCCCAGCCTCAGCTGCTGTGAAAACACTAGAGTCTAGAGTGCCTGACACAGCAGCAGACTGATATCCCCTCTCACTTCCTCTCTTTTGCCAAATCTGGCTACTGAGATCTTTCTCACATGCTCCCAGGGATCCTCAAGGGTGGGTCAAGACCTATGTGTCGGGCATGCCATTTATATAAAACTCAGCATCTTCAGAACACACAGAGCCTTCCACTATGGAGGTAGTAAATTCTGGTAGATAAAATGAGACAAAATGGCCCAAATATTCTTATGTCTACACCATCCCCATTCTTGGGTTTGGCCTGAACCAAACCTATCCCAGACCCCAGAACAATTTCTGAGAAAAAATGGTGCTTAAGGAAGATCTAAACCACAACCACTTTCTAAAGATTGTTACAGGGCGAGGAGACTTCTTTTCATCCTAGTCCTTCTGCCCCTTCACCATCTCTTTCAATCCACTTTTGTAGGACAACAACCTAGGGGTTATACAACACTTATCTGGAGCTGAGACCCTGCATTGTCAGTTAATACCAGAGATCTCTGTGGTGCAACTCAGAAGGAATTGAACCCTAAGAATAGAGCTATAATTGACAAGAAATAAAGTCAGCATTTTGTTTTTGTAGGGAAGTCATCTTTTTGTATGACATTGAAAGAACTTAATTCTCACAGTGGTGAGAAATATTTAATTTTAAATTAATGTAAGAAAACAAGCAACAACCCAGGCTGAGAACTCTTCCTCTGCCAACATTCTGTATTAGGGTTCTCCAGAGAAACAGAACCAACAGAATGTGTGTGTGTGTGTGTGTGTGTGTGTGTGTGTGTGTGTGTGTGTCTAGGCAGAGATTTTACAGAATTGGTTCACACAACTTCAGAGTCTTGGCAAGTCCAGAATCTGCAGGGTAGGCCAGCAGACTTGAGACCCAGGAAAGTGTTGCAACTTGAGTCTCTATGTACTTTCCTGGCTGAATTCCTTTTCTCCTGGGGATTGCAGTCTTTTTTCTATTAAGGCCAACATTACTACTTACATCTCTCATCTCCCACCACATCCTTCATGCAGAACCAGAGTACATTCCCATCTTTGACAGAGATAAAGGATTTGAGTAGAAGAAAATGTCCTTTCTGATACTGAGAAATGCCTGAGAGTAGAGTGCTGGGACCGTGTTGGGGGGGGGGGCGGTAATTGGGGCTTTAGAAAGGTCCAGAACAACAACAGGACATATGGGTTTCAATAGGACTCAGGTCCCAACCATAAACTTGACAGGGAGGGTTCATGACATGAGCAGTAGCTAGACAAGGAGCTTGCCATGGCTCTAGAACATAGAGCATATTCAGATGGTTCTGTAAGCATAGAGCCAAGAACAGTCTAGATCACTTGATAGCTAATCAAACCCCCAGCCATGTGAATGAGCCCAGCAGACATCAGCAGAGCCTCCTAGCCAACCACCACACAGGCAATTGCAATAAATGCTCAGTGTCATATGCCACTGCAGTTTTGTGACTGTTACACAACCTTTTCGTAGCAATAGCTAACTAATACACCAACTTCCCAAGTCAGGAAACAGGCTGACAAATTCAAATGTTGACAGGGAGAGTCAGATAATATAACCCTGCAAACAGGTAAAGTGGAGTCTACATTAAATGGGAAAATGCATGCCCATCTGAAGATACTCAGCTCAACCAGTCATGCCATGTGGAAATGTTGATTTGGTACAGCTGAATTAATGGGAGTTAATTCAAGGGAGATGGAGATGGAGGTGTTCCTATGAGATGTATTACTTTATACGTTTTCAGTACATTTTATTTTCCTTATAAATCTGGGCAGTAGTAACAAAAATGCAAATTAAAACTCAACTGAGATCATTTCACTTTCTATCCAAAAGATTTGCAAAAATCTAGACGTTCAATAATATACTCTGTTGGTGAAGCTTTGGCAAAACAGGCACTTTCATACATCACTAAAGGGAATGCCAAATGGTGTACATAACCCCAATGGAGAGAACTGAGAAGGATTTAGTGAAACATATTCATTTACCCTTTGATCCAATAATCATACTTCTTGGAATTTATCCCAAAACATATATTGCCAAAACTACAAAAGAGATATATGCACAAGGTCACTAATTGCAGTTACCATTCATAACAGCAAAGGCAGAAAACAACCAAAATGCCACAATCAGGGACTGATTAAAAAAATTATGATACATCCATATGATAAAGTACTGTATAACTATAATAAGGAATGAGGAATATCTCTATTGTCCACTATAGAATAAGTTCCAACTTACATTGCTGAAATTATTTTTAAAAAAACTAAGGTACAGAAAAATGTGTATCACATTTTACTATTTCTGTAAGAAAAGAGGAGATATATAGGTATACTTTTATACATATTAATTAAATTTCTCAATGGAAAATAAGCCACAAACATTTTAAAGTGTTGTTTATAGGGGAAAGGAAGGTACAGAGTAGGTGAGACAGAAAAAGAGGCCAGAGTTATTTGAACATATGTTGGTTTTTAGATATATCTTTAATGTTATATATTTTTTCATATAATTTTAAAGCAATTAATCTTTAAAATATTAATCCCCAAATATGAAAGAAATAAAAAGAATTAAGTGAACCTGTGTACCCATTATGCTGGCAACACAACACAAAAAAAGCCATAGTAATTTGACTGCATACTTTCAGTGGAATATATCCTAAGTACAAAAAGAATTATAAAAACAACAGAAAGTAACTGTTTAAATAATAATATTTCTGGTGGGAGTGTGTGGGTTTGGAATTCTAAGACTGATATATGAGTAATGTGGGATAAAACTGTTGAATAATTGCATGATATTCCAATTCTATCATTCATGCTATTTTGGAGAACAAAGATTTTGGGTGTGGAAAGAAGGAAATGCAGATGTTGGAAAAGTTTATGTAAAAACCATGTAATCCTGAAACTGAAAAAAAACATTGGTTCAAATTCATAATGTATTTTATGATGATGTAGATAGCTAGATGATAGATAGATAGATGATAGATAAATAGGTGACAGATAAATAATAGGTAGGTAGATAGATGATAGATGGATAGATGAATGGATAGATAGATGTATAGATAATAGATAAGTAGATAGAGAGATCGATAATAGATGATAGATAGATCGATAAACTACCCATATTTCCCAGTTCTTTCCCCGAGACCCAAAAGACTGGAAATAGTGCCAAGGTCAATAGCAATGGGTTGAGTTCCCTTCGTGCTCAAATTGGGGTCTGGAGATACCATTTCTTACCAAAATGAACCAAATGTGCTTGGAGGAATAGCTAATTCCAAGTACAGTACAGGAAATAAACGAGGAGTCTAAAAGACCTAATTATATCAGAAAACAAAATTATCAGACTGATGGGGTTATCCCAATTTGTAAGGGTTCCCACTGGTCAAAGGTAGGGCAACCTGAGCATCAATAATAGTAATCTTTTAAAATAATCATAAAATTAATAATAATCATCATTGCAATAAATTTAAATGTATCAAATATGCTTAAATTCATGGGCTTGTAATTTTTTAATAAGATAATTGAAAAATTCAAACATTGACTAAATGCTCAATAATACTAAAGAATCTAGGAGTAATCATGGGAATGGGGATTATGTTTGTAAAAGAACATAAGGAATAGCTCAGAGGACCATAGGGGATGGGAGGGAAAACTGAATGGGAAGAAATCAGAGAGGCAGACAAGGCATGAGAGACTCTGGACACTGGGAAACAAACTGAGAGTTACAGAGGGGAGGGGTGGGGGGCTGGGGTAACGGCCTGATAGTATTAAGGAGGGCATGTGTGGTGGTGAGCACTGGGTGTTATTCACAACTAATGAATCATTGAACCATGCATCAAAACCTAATGACATACTACATGCTGGCTAATTGAACATAATAATAAAGAAATTTAAAAGTAAGAGTCCTTATATTTTAGAGGTTTATATCATCATCCTATTTATCCATGGATTCTATATTTGCAGATCACCCCTACTCAATAAAATTTATTTGTAACCCCCAAATCAGTGATGCTGGTTTTTTTATGGTCAATCATGGACATGGGCAGAGCAGCAAAAGTCTGAGTCACCTGACATGCACTTTCCCAGCTCAGGTTGGACAAAGGGATGCTCTGCCTTCTTATTTTAGTTCTCATACTGTAAACAAATACTCTTTCTGTGGTCTATTTAACGTCACATTTTTTTATGACTTTTTTTCTTTTTGTAATTTCCTGTTTAAAATGGTTACGTTAAGTGCTGGTGTATAATCTAGTGCTCCCAAGTGTAAAATGCTGTGATGTGCCACATGAAGAAAACACACCTGTTTGGTAAGTCTCATTGAGGCTCAAGGTATAGTGCTGCTGTCCATGAGTTCAGTGTCAATGAATCAATAATCTATATTAAATACAGTGTCTTTAAACAAAAGCACATGTAAAACAAGGTTATATATTTACTGGTTGAAGAAAATGTGTCAGAGGCTTGCAAGAACCTTGTGGACACGAAGGTATCACACACCTTCAGTACTCAGAAAGACAATATAGAACATAACAAATAACAAGAATTGACCTACTAAAATAGTAGATTAGGGCAATATAGGGCAAGAATACTGTGCAGTGAGAGTAAGATATGTCTCCTGGACCGGATTAGGTTTACCAGACCCAGTTCTTTGTCTCTGGTCTCTTTCCCTTCCCTTAAATAGTGCACAGAACAGAATCTTTTCCCTTTCCATCATTCCCCGATTGACAGACATTTGAGTTGCTTCCAGTTTTTCACTGTTAGGATCAGGACTTCAGTGAACATCTGCACAGGTGCAGAAGTTTCTCTTGAGAAGACGTGAAGAAGTATAATTGCTGAATCACAGGGTATGCACATTTTCCATTTTAAAAGACGCTGCCAATTTGCTTTCAAAGTGACTGTACCAATTAATACTCCCACCAACAGTGTTTGCAAGTCTGGGTTTCCCACAGTCTTGCCAACGCTTAATTCCATGAGTATTTTTGGAATCTGGACCCTGTGTGAGGCACTAATGAGGTTATGGGGGGTGGAGAGGAAGCAAAGCAGCATACAAGCTGCAGGAGACGTGATGTCCCAGCACCAAAGACAAACTGCTCATCCTCCCCCAAGGGCACAGAACAGCACGATGGAAACAAAAAGCAAGCAGAGAATTTTCAAATCTCATCCAGTGGCTCACTTACCTTAAACAATAATCCACAAAAATTACTTGATTAGCTTTGGGGTGATAATTTGTACTATAATATGACAGGTAGGTCTAGGTCCAGCCCAAGACCATATCAAGGGCAAATCCTGTCAGCTTAATTTTACAAATAAATTACATTTTTTCCTTAGAATAAAGATGTGGATATATATTTGGCTGTGTGCATCCAAAAAATAAATAAGTAAGTAACCCTTAAAATGTCCATGCTATTTAACCAAGCAATTATTTTCGGCATATTATCTTAGGGAAATTAATCTGAAGAATTTACAAAAATGTAAGTGGAAGAATAGTTATTCCCAGCATTGTTTAATATCCCCACAAAAGAGAAAACTACCCAACTGTTCAAAAATAAGGAATGAAATAGTTAAATATTTTGAAGATAAAATGTTCAATAAATTGAACCATTGGGAACTCTTATGCGACGCTCAGAAATGATTTATTTGTCGTTATGGAAAGACATTTGGAAAGTAGTATTGTTAAAAAAAAAAAAAAAGGCCGCCAGCATGCGCACATTTGTTCATTCTCTCACCAGATATGTGCCGTGCACCTACTGTGTGCCAAGCACTATGCAGACAAAGTCATAACAACTGCAGACGGAGTCCCTGCTCTCCAAACTGAGCTGTCTTTTGCTTCTCTTGCCTGTTTTGTGGACTGCATAGACAGGTTTCTCCAGCCTGGATCTGAGCAAACTACTAATTGTTTAAGCTCCTTGTGATTTCACAAGTACTGATGGATTGCTTCTGATTCTTACACCATGTAGGACAATGCCCCATTTCGTTAAAGGGTCTTTTTTATAATATCATCATATATAGACCAGTGGGAAGAGAGTCTATCTTACCCACAGAATAGCAGAGTATCTGATTCCTCTTCCCAATGCCATCCTCTGAGGGAAGGTTCTAGAACACTGGAAATACCGTGGCTCGGCAATGTCACAGTGCTGACTCAGGATCCCTGTTTTGCTTTTCTGGCACCTGACTCAACATCTTCTGGCTTCAGTGCACCCACCCATACGATGAATGCCACAGGTTTGATGTGAAGTGAGGCATGACCACAGGATGATGCCTGGTGCACAGTGGCACAGGCTCTTACCATCCTCTAGTCTCTTGTCAAAGATTGGTTTCTTTATGGAAGTCATTAGTATGAAAAGCAGAAGGATGCAGTACTTCAGCTGGGATGTTCATTTTCTTCTTTTTTTAAAAAAGATTCCTTTATTAGGATGCATGGGTGGCTCGGTCAGTTAAGCATCTGCCTTTGGCCTAGGTCATGATCCTAGGGCCCTGGGATCCAGCCCCCACTGGGCTCCTTCCTCAGCAGGGAGCCTGCTTCTCCCTCTGCCTGCCACTCCCACTACTTCTGCACTTGCTCTCTCTCACTCTCTCCGACAAAGAAATAAATAAAATATTTTTAAATGCATTTATTTAGTCATCTATACACCCTACATGGAGTTCGAACTCACAACCCCAAGATCAAGAGTCACACACTCCACTGACTGAGACAGCTAGGCACCCCTGTTCCTTTTCTTTCTATCTCATAACTTTGAGGGAGAGCAGTCTGGCTTATCCAGAGAGTCTCTGGAAATGTTCACCAATATGGTCTGATGGTTAGCAGGTGATCAGATTCTAGAGGGACAGATAAATTGAGCCTCCTTGGACCCTTCTACAAATAGACAGACACCAGCACATACACATGGGCAAGGGTCTGCCCTATCTGCTTTTAAAACTCAAAGCCCTTATCCCTGCTTTGGATCTCTCCAATAGAGACAGTGGAGTGAATGGGAGAAGTAGAACAGGGGTACAGAAGAAAAACTGAGGGAAACCACAGGCATGTGACCCAGGACTGGTCAATCAGACCCTCTTGTCCACCTGGCCTCAGTGGTGGCTCAGAGGGGTGAAACCCAGGCCAAAGGTTTCCAATTCTGCGATGTTCTTGAAACTATTCACAAAAATAATTTCTTTCTGCTCAAGTAGTATTTTTTTTATTTATTTAAGTCCTAGGTAGTTAACATACAGTCCAATATTGGTTTCAGGAGTAGAATCCAGTGATTCATCACTTACATACAATACCCAGTGCTGTGCTCACTTCGGCAGCACATATACTAAAATTGGAACAATACCCAGTACTCATCACAAGTGCTATCTTTAATACCCAACATCCATCTAGCCCATTCCCCACCCGTCTCTCTCCATCAATCCTCAGTTTGCTTTCTATAGCTAAGAGTCTGTTAGGGTGCCTGGGTGGTTCAGTTGGTTAAGCATCTGCTTTCAGCTCTGGTCATGGTCCCAGAGTCCTGGAATGGAGCCCTGCATTGGGCTCCCTGCTCAGCAAGGAGCCTGCTTTTTCTCCCTCTTCCCATGCTCATGCTCTCTCTTTCTCACTCTGCTCTCTCTCTCAAACAAATAAACAAAATCTTGTAAAAACAACAACAAAAGCAAACAAACAGAACAAGGGGTGCCTGGGCAGCTCAGGTGGTTAAGAGTCTGCCTTCATCTCAGATCATGATCCCAGAGTTCTGGGATCAAGCCTGGTGTCAGGCTCCCTGCTGAGTAGGGAGCCTGCTTCTCCTTCTCCCTCTGTTCCTCCCCCTGCTTTTGCCCTCCCTCTCCCTCTCTCTCATTCTCTCTCAAATAAATAAATAAAAATCTTTTTATTTTTAAGTCTGTTTTATGGTTTGACATCTCTTCTTTTCTGTTCATCTGTTTCATTTCTTAAATTCCACATATGAGTGGAAACATATGGTGTTTGTCTTTCTCCGACTGGCTTATTTCACTTAGCATAATATTCTCTAGATCCACCCACATCATTGCAAATGGCAAGATTCCATTCTTCTTGATAGCTGAGTAATATTCCGTTGACTATATACACCACATCTTCTTTATCCATTCATCAGTTGATGGACATTGGTCTCTTTCCCTAGTTTGGGTATTGTTTATAATGTTGCAATAAACAACAGGGTGCATGTACCCTTTGAATCTGTATTTTTGTATTCTTTGGGTAAATACTTGGTAGGGCAATTTTGGATGGTAAGAGAGGTCTATTTTAAGATTTATTTGATTATTTTAGAGAGAGAGTTGGGGGGCAGAGGGAGAGGAAAAGAAACAGACTCCCCACTGAACACAGAGCCCAGCAGGGGATAATGAGATCACAACTTGAGCCAAAACCAGCTACACCACCCAGGGACCCCAGGGTAATTCCATTTTTAACTTTTTGAGGACCCCCAAAGTGTTTTCCAGGGTGGCTTCACCAGTCTGCATTTCTACCAACAGTCCACTGAGGTGTTCTAGTTGGGAGAATGTACTCCTGGGTGTATTGGGAGCATTGTGCTGAGAAATTCTGCCTGGGGAGAAAGCCCAGCCCCGTGACAGGAAGAGAGACCAAGTCCTAATGGTATGGAATGAGTGCACTAGGTCCAACCTTACCTGAAACCAAATCTATGCCTGGATTCCAGTTATATGAGGCTAAATCAACATTCACAGCCCCCCTCTCTCCTTCCTCTTCATTTGAGGTTACTGCTAAAGAAGACCCTGAAATAAGGATTCATGTGCAATAAAGAGTTAATGTGAGAAGCAATCCCAGAAAACACCCGCAGGGCAATGGGGAGGTAAAACCAAGAAGAAAAGGTACATTACTGAGCAGATAACCACTAAAGGCCAACTTGGGCTGAGTCCCACTCAGGAACTCCAGGACATTTTTTTTAAGTATTTTATTTCATTTTTAAAGATTTTATTTATTTATTTGTGAGAGAGAGAGCACAAAAGCTGGGGAAGTGGGGAAAGGAGAGGGAGAAATAGGCTCCCCATTGAGCAGGGAGCCTGACATGGGGCTCGATCCCAGGACCCTGGGATCATGACCTGAGCTGAAGGCAAATGTTCAATGGACTGAGCCACCCAGACACAGCAGGAACTCCAGGAACACCTTGTGGAGCACACATTTCAGAGTCATCCTGCCCAAGGGGCAAGGTAGCTGGGATATTGACACCCCCCCCACCCCCACCCCACCTCTCCTCCCCCCTACCACTGTGTCAGGTTACTCCCACAAGGCATCAATAACCCTTCACTTTCAGCCCACCATGAGAATGTACAAAGCAGACCCTGGCGGGGGAGGGGGTAGGGTGTTGCTGGCTGTCTGCAAACTGCTGTGTGCTGCACCAAGGGGCAATGAGGGAGATACAGTGCTCTTGTATTTTTTTTTTTAAGATTTTATTTATTTATTTGACAGACAGAGATCACAAGCAGGCAGACAGGCAGGCAGAGAGAGGGAGAGGAGGAAGCAGGCTCCCTGCAGAGCAGAGAGCCCGATGCGGGACTTCATCCCAGGTCCCTGAGATCATGACCTGAGCCGAAGGCAGCGGCTTAACCCTCTGAGCCACCCAGGCGCCCCTCTTGTATCTTTTTTTTTTTTCCCTGCAAGGGTTGCTGAGGTCAGGGGCAGATTAAGCTAGACTTCCTGCCATTTGCAAAGAAAAATATCCTGACTAATATATGTGACCCTTCCACCCAGGTCAAAGGAATCCTAGAAAGTGGGATGAAGTAGCCCCAGATCCCTTCCTTCACTTAACCCCATCCCAGACGTGACACCACCCTGGTTACAGAAGGAAGATCTTACCAATGATAACACTGATGACCTGAACCCACACTGGCATGGCCAGCATGTCCCCTGAGACACGACAGAGTGGTAGAAGTGGGTTAACCGCGTACACTTCCAGAGTGAGCAGGCCCTCAGGGAAATTGTACCATGTCCCGTGGTTCTCTGCTGCATCGGATATCCTATATACCAGGCCCGGACCCCAGCTCGGGTGACCACCCTCAGTTCCCCTAACAGGCCCCTAGCAGGCCCAGCAGCCCCTTGGCAGCTGCCCAGAGCAGCTGTCATGAGCTTATATCTTCAACATGCTTCCCACCAAGAGAGCCAGAGAAACCCAGGCTCCCAGCCCTTCTGTGGCAAAGGTTGGAGGGTGAGAGCCAGGAACCCAAGCTGTAGTCATATCAGGCCTCTCCTCCAACACAGAGGGACGCCTGGGAGGAGGGAGGAAAAGGTAGCACATGTGTCTTCTCCTATCAGTTTGCTTCACGGTGATAAATACCTTTTGTTTCTATTGTGAACAAGATCTTTCTTTTCCATTATTTTTTTCTAAGTGGTTACTGTTGGAAATAGGAAAGCTATTGATTTTTGTACATTTATTTTGTGACTGGCTGCCTTACTGAACTCTCATTATTTCTAATAGTTTTTCAGTTCAATTCTCCCAAAGGAGAAAAAAAAAAAATGTAGACGATGTGACAAAACTGACAAAAAACGTGTGAAATCGGCCACCATTCTATTTGTTCTGAGACACATAAAAAAATCTAGGTAGAAGCAAATTCCCACTAGTGCTACACAAGAGTCATGTGTTCCCCCTCCCCCCAGCCTCCCCTACCATTCCAGTGCCCCTCTACCTCTCCACCCCTGGGGAGAGGCCACACTCTCCTGTGTGATGACAGTCTTTGAAAATCAGACTCAGAAAAGCCCTTTTTTGGGGCAAATGGCCAAACCCCATGCCTGCCTGGGCTGTCAGCCAGGGGCAGGTGTCCTAGCTTTGGGGAGAGGCCCAGGACAGGGCTGGCTCTCTCAGACTGCCCCTAGGCCGGGGTCCCTCACTCCAGCCCCTTGCCCAGCTTCTACTCAGCCCCCCTGCAAGCAGCCCTCAGCCCTAACTGAGCAACTACTATGTGCCATGTCTGGGAATGTCTGCGGACACAAGGTTTAGTCACTTCCTCAGCTCTTCCAACTATAGAATATCCTGGAAGATGCCCCAGTTTCGTTTTACCAGATTGACCCGGGTACTCTTGGAGAGACATTTTATTATCAACTCGGGTTTGCCTGTCTGGGATGTAGCGACACAGCCAATGCCTTGCCAAGTTGGCCTGCCATCCGTTTTACACAGGCTGTGCGGCCCTCCACTGGCTTCTGTGTGATCTCGCTTCCAGAGGACTGCCCTCAGGCGACCAGAGCCGCTTGCCCACACCAGCAGAGATTGGAAATGTCTGGGAGTTAGCATTGCCCCAAGGCAGCCCTTAGCCAGTGCCTGACAGGTGCAGAGTCTCAGCCTCCCTGAGCTGCCCTGTGGGGGCAGGAGGAAGCCAGCCCTGGGGAGCTGCTTCTGGTCTCTGCCTTGCCCCTCATGGACTGCCTTGCCTCCCTGACCAATCCCCCACAAAGCATTTCTTCAGTGTTTCCCACACGCAATGTCCTCACTTTAGGGTTTGTTCTGGGGAACCAAACCCAAGACACAGTGTGAGCCTCTGACCCCCATTTCCTCATCTGTCAGGTTGGTCTAATTAGAAAGTCTCCTGAGAAAGTGAGTAAGATTTTGTCAGGGACTGAATTGTGTCTGCCCACCGCCCCCATACACACACACAATTCCTATGTTGAATCCCCAACCCCCAATGTGACTCTATCTGAGACAGGGCCTTTAAGGAGGTAATCAGGGCTGAATGAGGTCATACAAGTGGAGCCTGATCCAAAGGGTTTAGTGTCCTTAGAAAAAGAGACAGCAGAGAGTTCACACACGCTCTCTCTGCCCTCCGAGCACCAGGCACCGAGGATAGGCTGGGTGAGGGCACAGAAGTGGCAGCTGCCCACAGCAGGTAAGGAGGCCTCGGACGAAATCTGATGTGACCAGCATTTTGATCATGGAATTCTAGCCTCCGGAGCTGTGAGAAAATAAATACCTACTGTTTATCTGTTGTTTAAACCACCCAGTCTGTGGTATTTGGTTATGGCAGCTCAAGCTGACTAAGAGATTTCTTCAGTGCGATCTGGCCGGGAGGCTGAAACAGCCTCCAGCCCCTCATTCAAGTGACCCGTCACCAAGAAACAAAATTACAACCACTCTGGGAACAGCACTGTCTCACTCCAAGGAAAATGAAATGAAACTGAAGCCATAGACTAGAGCCTGGCACATTCCTCCTGTAAAGAGCCGGAGAGTAAAGACCTTGGGTGTCAGAACTACTCACTTCTGCGTGGCAGCGAGGAAGCAGCCACAGACGGTATGTAAACAGTGGGTTTGCTGCGTGCCAGTAAAACTTTATTTAGGAAAAGCAGAGCACTCGAGGGGCAGCAGTTGAGCTGGGAGTCCAGCAAACCTTGGATCCAACCCCAGGTTGTAAAGACAAGGACAAAGGCAGAAGGTGGAAAGGACTTGCCCGAGATCCCACAGGGAGTGAGCGGCGGGCAGACCCCAGAGAGATACCCTGCCCCCTGTGTCCTTTCTGTTGTTCGGAATGGAAGATTACATGGGTAATCCCAAGGGCGTCTACAAATGTCGGTAACCGAAGGTGCCCCAGGAGGAGAAGGGAAGTGTGCCTGTCACCAGAAAGCCAGGAGCAGAGGCAGCCAACAGCCATCCTGCCTGTGGATGGGCCTCGGAGACAGTCCAGTGAGGTACAGGGTCGCTGGACCACCAAGAGGCCTTGAGGGTGATCCTGATCCAGGAGGTCCTTACCCCATTGCTCTTCAAAGGAAGGTGAAAGTCTGGCACCTCTCACTGTCAAGTCCAGGGTGAAGGGACGCGAGAAACGTCCCACTGGCTGAGCACTGCAGAGCCATGGGTAAGGAGAGGCTCCAGTTCACATCACCATGACTAGAGGCTTACCTGCACAGCTGGACTCACTTCATCCCCTCCCAGGCCTCCACTTTAGGCGGGAAGCGGTGGACCTACTTTGAGAAACCAGCGGCAAACTCCAACCCATCGCTTTACATTTCACAGCGATAGCATTGCGCTTGCAGCCTCAAGAAGCAGGGCCAGGGGCCCTGGGGTTAAAGAGACTTGGCAGTATCAGGATCTGTGGCCTCCTCCCTCTGTCTACATCTGTGACCTCTCTCCCCCTCCCTGTCTCCCCCTGTATCTCCTTCATGGCCACCGACCACTGGCCTCAGATGAGAGCATCTCAACAGATGCAGGGAAGGGAGCAGCTGGCTCATAGCAATGACCTTCCCAGAGCCCTAAGACTCCCTGCAGAGCCCCAGCGGTTCCTTGAGCCCCACTCAGCAGCCTCCGGCCATAAAATCACCAAGTCAAAGCCTCAGGTTGTAAAGAAAGAAATTTTCCGATTTGGAAAGAGAAGGGAAAGGGGGCATTTGGGGCCTTGCAGAGGACTGACCCTATTTGGGATTCTGTTTGACCATCTCAACACCAAGGAAAAGTGAACCAAACATACCACCGGCACTCAAGAAGCAGATTTTTTAGAATCTTCCTATCAACAAGATTTCAGTCTTCAATCATCTCAAATTAAATAAAACCTATGTGCAAGATAAAGAAAGAAGGGGGCGTTGCGGGAGGGGGGGGGGCTTTGTGTCACATGACTTTTATGCAGCAGAAACTTAATGAGAAACACACCACATTTCCAGAACCCTCTTTCTAGTCAGAGCTCCCGCTGAGATAAAAGGTCACAAGAAGAGAAGGAGGGAGAGCCGGTGGCAGAGCAGGGAGGCACTTTTACTGGAAAGATGGGCCCAAATTTCACACAAGCTGCTATCAGGCCCGAGAGTCTAGACCGATGATTTTCTTTGAATGCCAGATGTGAAGCGCTTTCATAAAGGAATCTCAGACATCACCCATTTAAAAACAAATCGACCCAAGCTGCATTCACTGATGCAAAGGAGAACTTTATCCCAGGCTGCAAGGGAAAGCCAGCTGGCCCGCCTGGGGGGGGGTGGCCCAGCCTCGGTTTCATGTCCCGTTGCTGCCCCCTGCAGGCCCTGAGCTGCAGAGCTGCCGATGCGGGTCGAGGCTGGGTCCGCCAACTCAGCCAGGTCTCTGCCAGCCAGTGGGTGGAGGCTCTCTGTCCCTCTGACCCAGGGTGGCAGGAGAATGGTCCTCTATGCCATGCCAGATCACAAGTGGAAGGACTGAGCTGGCCTTGGGCAGCGTTACCCATATCGTCTTACTCAGCCTTTAGCCCTGCAAGGTGGAGATACAGACCCTTTCCTTTTTTTTTTTTTTTTTTAAGATTTTATTTATTTATTTGCCAGAGAGAGGACAAGCAGAGGGAGAAGTAGTCTCCCCGCAGAACAGGGAGGCCGACGTGGGACTCAAACCCAGGACTCCGAGAACATGACCCAAGCCAAAAGCAAATGCTCAATCTTTCTACAGGTGAAAAATCACAGGTCACAAGAAGCCCAGTGCCTTGCACAGTAAATGCAACTGGTTGAATCAAGGTCCTTTATGCTATGGCCACCAACACCAGGATTCCCATCTCAGAGAAAATGAAATGGTATCTCCAGACCAGAACAGAAAGGAGGAAGCTGTGCCTGTGGGCCCACAGGGCCTAGGGGGATGTCTTCACATCCCTGTGGCCTCAGGCTGGGAGTGACCAGGGTGATGTACCGGCTGCCAGGCTGGAGGGAGGCTCCATAATTCCCACCCCCCACCCCAGGCTCAGAGCTTCGTAGACCAAGGAGCAGCGTGGCCACTCTGGCCGCTGGAATCTCCTGCCAGCCCTGTATTTCTCCCCGTGTTGTAGCTGCCTTGGGCTGCAACCCTCCTTAACAGGGACTGAATCTGTAAAAATCACTCTGAGATGACCAGAGACCTCGCACTTGGCAGTAGGTACAAATCACAATGCCAGACGCTCAGGACCAGTGACCTTTAGAAGGAGCCGGGCATGGCAAGGAGCCCCTAAGTGATTCATGTCTAATCTGGTGTGAGAGGACCTCTGCCCCCACTCCTCGGGGCACCCCAGGCCTTCTCTGCACCCTCTGGCCTGCCTGCTCTCGGCTGTCATAGGGACCATTCTGGCGTGCTGGAGAGCATCAGTTCTCTGCCAGTGCTGTTGACTTGAGACTCTATAGTGTACCCTTGGGCTTTCCTTCCATTTCTGAACCCTTCTAAAGGGGCCCGCTCACCTCTCTGACCCCATCTCTCTCCAGGGCTCCTTCTCCTACAAGGCCAAGCGGTTTGCCTCGCCCAGGGCATGCCCCATTTTCTTCCACCTCCGGGGTCTGCCTGGAAGCCCTCTCTGCCCCTCCATTATTTGCCTGATTCTGACTCAGCACCATGTGAGTATCTTACGGCTGCAAACAGTTCTTCCCACTTCCTCCCCTTCCCATGCCATTTCTCTGATAGCAACGTCACCATGTGGTCATTTGACCACCGGTTCATCTACCTGAGTAGGCTCTGACTGGAAAGCACTTAGCAAATATTTCACTGTTCCCCTAATCTCTTTGTATCTGGATGTGACTCCCCTGTGGGACCACACATGCGGAATTGGAAGCTGGGACATGGGATCTGACCACAGGACAAAATATTTGCCTCTGGGGTTGTCCTGGGAAGAGAAAAGATTTCCTCGGGTCCCCACTCCCTCTGCAGGGCCCCCAGGCAGCAGGGAGATGAGCCAACTTTGTCATTCCTGTGTGAGTTGGCCAGAGGTGCCGTCAAGGTCAGGGAAGCTGCCAATCCGGGGAGGAGTCACTGAGCCACGGTTCCAGGTCCATCCCTAGCCTATCACCCACTGGAGGCACCTCCCCTGCAAGGGTTGGCTGAAATGACAGCTGGGATCTGAAGAAGGAGCTTCCCACAGTGGTTCAACTCCTTTTGTGAGCTCCTGGAACTACTCTCTGGAGAATCTGGCTGAAAGAAACCTTGTTTAATAGTTCCTGTGTAAAAGCTAAGGATAATTGCATCATGTATCAGTCATTTACACTTTAATAGAAACCAATGACTACAATCTGGTCATTGAATCTCAGCATCTTAGGAGGACCAGGGGCCTTAACCACCAGCACCCTTCAGCCAAGCTGACCTCATTCCTTCCGGTCAGTGCTGCTGCTATAGCTTGATACATTTACAAAACATCCCCTATCCCCCTCTCCTCACACCCTCACTCTTAATGAATTTAAGTTCAAATGCTAACCGTGAACCTCTTAAAACAGGCATGCCTCCATGAAATTGCAAAAACCAAAAAGACACCAGGTCCGACGCCCATCTGGTACAGACCTTCCCTCAGCTCCTAAATGCCACCTGTGACCTGGCAGGCTCCCGATCCCCTGGAGCCTTTGAGAGAAGAGAAGGGAGAGAAGGTCCATCACAGACCGCCTCACTGGTCCCAGGTAGAAGGTAACAGATCTGAGGTGATGAGGAGGCTGGCAGCCCAAAGAAAAATGTCTTGTATTCTCCAATTCTGATGCTGAGTGTGATGCCAGTCAACAGGGCCAGAAGAAGACAATGATAATCCTTCCCCAGAAGTGTTACTCTTCCTAACAGCAACCAAACAGAGTAGGGGGACTCCTCAATTTGCCCACCTTCTCCACAGCAGGACCCAAAGAGCAGAGCACCGCCATCCAGCTTTTCTAGTTCTCCCCCTCAAATGCCCTCCCCTCTTCCAGTCCACCCCAGAAGGGAGAAGTAGCTGAGGAGTAAAGGACAGCTGGACACAAAGAGGAGCCTCAAGGTCGCAGGTGTGTATAACAGAGGTGAAAACCACAACGAAAGGACTTCTAAGTCTCCATCTTGTCATAAATGAAATATGGAAAATAAGGCACATAATTTTCCATGGCAGTAATTTCTCTTTGATCAGGAGAGGCCATCTGGAGAAGTGGTGCGAGGTTAAGTTTTGAAGCAACAACTTGGGTTTAAAGTCCCCCTCTGTCACTAACTAGCCTGGTGGGGCTACAGAAGCACCGCCATACAGGGCATAGGGAGATGTTTGAATGATGAAGCACTTTGAACCTTGCCTGACACATGATAAATGCTACCCTGGAGTGGGAAAAGAAGAAATAGCAAGCGATAAGAATAGTGCTCCAATGATGGAGCCACAAAGAGCATAAAGAGAGCCCTTTAGGGTTTGCAAAGCTCTCTGGGTTCTGTTCTTTCATGTGTTGCTCATAACAGCCCTAGGAGGTGCACGCTGTAATTGTCCCCACAACACAGATGAGAAAACTGAGGTTTCTAAGTGCCAAGAGGCTGACTTATCATCCACACAGATTTCCCAATGGATAGCAAAGCAGAACACAGGAAATGAAGAATAGGTCTGCTGTGGCCATTTGGAAGTTTGCCATCAGGAAACCTAGAGAGATCATCCTTGCTGATTTTATAAGCAAACACGTCTGGGTCTTGTGGGCACAGGATTGTGTCTTACACATGTGGGGGAGTCCAGCTGCTTGTGGTCCCCATGGGTAAACGCAGACAGGGCAAGGATGAGAGCCCACAGCCCCTACTCCCAATCTCCTTGCTAGTTTCAGGACATAGAGATCTCGCGAGGCCATCACGGACATTCAGCCTCGAAGCTTGTAAATGGACGAAGGCAGATTTGGGCAATCCCACAAGGGGAGATGGTCACCCTGTGTGTGGTGTGTGTACCCAAGTCTCCCTGCCACCTCCGGATGTCTTTTCTTTTTTTTTTTTTTTTTTTTTACATTTCTTTGATTACATATTACGATTTTTTAATTTTTTTTATTGTGTTATGTTAGTCATATGTTAGTCATCGTAGTTTTTGATGCAGTGCTCCAAGATTCATTGTTTATGTACAACACTCAGTGTTCCATTAACGAGGGCATTATTCCTGCAGATTTCTGTTACAGATTTCAGCGCCTTCCCCTACCCTCTGTGCTGATGCAGCCAAGGCAAAAGCCTCCAGTGGCCTGTTTGCGCCTGCCTCTGAGCTCCACCTAGCGGCAGGTGTGGGGCATGACGTCCTAGTGCACGTTTCCTTCCAAAGCCACCTTCATACATTTAGCCATTTAGTGTAAAGTAAAATGAACACTATGCTCTCAGCATACTTGTGCCCTGGTCCTCAATAACCATGTCCTAAAATCTGCTGGTGTGTCAGTCCCTTAGGTTTAACCATGCTAGGCAGACGGAAGGCGCAAACTGGCTCATTGTAAACCTGGCCCACAGCTGCTTGGAACATCTTTGAAAGGCCCTTATTTTCAAAGCATACAAGGTTCTCTGATGTCCCAAAAGCTTGGCCAGGGATGAACGGGCAACCACTTGGTGTAGTGGAAAGAATGCAAAAGTAGACATCCAAGGACCTGAATTCAAATTCCACCATCCCCCCCAGGGGCACTAGGTGGACGTGGATAATCACCCAGGGGCTTCAAATCCACCTGTCCCCATTTGGGCAATGAGGATCAGACCCATCCTGGATGTCCCAGCACATCGTGGTGAATGTGCTAAACAAACAAGTGATATTTTTCTGCAAGAATCTGGCAAATAAATCAAGAGAATTTCTACACACTGTCCTTGTGCCCTGCTTTTCCTTGCCTGTGTACATGCTGGTTTCCCTGCATGGCATGCTCTTTCCCCAATTCCTCCTGGGTAACTCCTCCCTCATACACCATCACCTACTCTAGAAGGCCCTCTCTACTCCCATCCCAGACTGAACTGGGCCCTCCCATGTCTGGGCCCACACACACATTGCTATGGCTCTCATCACACTTTGGTGTTGTTCCTTGTCTCTTTCCCCAGCTCAGCTGTGTGCTCTTTGAGGACAGGGACTGGGTCTTTTTGGCTCTTTTATCCCTGCTGCCCAGCACAGAGTCTGGTACCCAGTAGGTTCTCCATCCTGCTTTGTGTTGCATGATTAAAACCAAATGAACTAAATAAACTAGTGTTACTCTAGGTCATAAGGAGGTTTTCCTCTGTATTCTTTCAGAGGCCTTCTGAAATCCACCTGTATTATTGTGTATGCCTGAGGTAGAGGTGAGGATAGGCTCTTTTCCCATTCTCATAGGTAGTTGACCCAATGCCTTTATTTAAAAGGACCATCCTGTCCCCCCTACACTGCAGGGTTACATTTGTCATAACTCAGGTGACTATATATGCATGTATATGTCAGTTTCTAGACTCTCTTCTGTTCCATTGGTCAATTCATCTTCCAACTTCCTGAGCCAAAGACCCACTTACTGTATGAGAGTTAGAGACTTACTGTATGCAAATAAATAACAAAATTTCAGCCAATAACAGCTACAAGCAGCACCACACCCACTTGAGAGCCTGAGCCATGAGCAGAGCCAGAGTGAGTGACCAGGCTGTGTGCTGGGGCTGCCCTCAGGGAGCTGCAGGTGAGCAGGATGCCAGAAGAACTTTCTCAAGGAAGGAAAAGTTACACCAGCCCCGAGAGTCTGTGCACCTCGCGGGACCAAACAAGGGGTGGACTGTCCCAGTAACAAGCACAGAAGCAGAAAGGCAGCCAGGAAACCAAGTCAGGAGGAAGCCAGGCATTGCCTAAAGTCCGTGACAAGAGCTAAGGGAACGTAGGCACCGCCCTGAGCTGAATTCACTGGTACCTGCTGCTGTGGCATCTGGCTCCTAGCCCTGCAGGCATCTCAGGCATCTAGAGGCTTCTGACAGCTGGGGCTGGGGAAAGCAGAGAATCCAAGGAAGAGAGACGAGAAATCCCCCAGTTCCTCTTTGCCTTCGGTTAGGCAACTCAAATGAGTGAAGAGACCCCCTATGGGAACAGTGGGGATCTGACATGTGGCCCTCCCAAAGGGCCCCAAGTGCTGGCCACAGACAATGTGGCCCAGAGTTGCCAGCTCCTCCAGTTTTCCAAGAGAAGCTGCAAATCCAAATTCGTATGCAAGAGGTCTAAGTATTGGTAGCTAATTTTTGAAAATTATAAACACTATAGACCACATCTATAGGCCATATCCGGCCATATCTGATTTAATATCTGATCATTATCTGATTAGTATCTTTGGAATCAATAGAGGAAGAAACAAATCATTTTGCCCTTGAGTCCTGGGTGTTGTTCTGATATTAAGAGGAGAGTATGGTGGGGACGTCCCCCATACACATAAAGAAAAATCTATTGTGAAAAGGAGAAAAAAAGAAACATGGCCCCCTGCTGGGTTACTTTTCCAAGCCTAATTGCATTTTAATAATCTGGAGCTAATTCTGAAGGTAATAATTGTTTGGTTCTCACATTGGGTTTGTGTTGATTATTTTGGAAAATGTGTTGAAGCTTATTTTATTTTCCAATCTTGTACTACTTTAATGAAAATTCATTACCGACAGAGCTTTCTGAACTGGAAAGGAAGAAATTGAAAACAGTCATCTGTACATAAATAAAGTAAACAGGCATGCTAAATAAATTCTTTTTACATGAGGTATCTGGCCCATACTGATGAAATACGAATAAGGGGATATTTGAGACCTAGAAAGAGAATAAAAAACTAGAGTGAGTAAGTAAACGAAACAACATTATTTCAAGGATCACTTGGCACATCATGGGGGGGGGGCAGAACCATTATGTGTGGAATCATAAGATCTGCCTGGAAGTCCAGATTCGGCTCTTTCAGGTAGTTTAACCTCTGATGATAGGATTATATATCCTTGCCCTCTGAGTCATTATTTTGGTCAAAGAAAGAGAAAAATGAATACATTACACGTAAGTGAACTTGTTCAAGATTGCCAAGCTTTCTTTTCCCTCAGACACAGTGATCGGCAACATCCCAAGTGGTGGATACTTTGTCACCCAGAGTTCTATAATGAAAACAACAAGGATGTGGAACAGAGTCACAGAACAATGCACTGAAGATATGCAAATAAGCAAGAAATAAACCTTTATAATTTTAAGCCGTTAAAACATGGTGGGGCTGCTTGTTACTGCAGCAGCGCCCAGCCCATCTCAACTAATACCAGTCTGGAAGCCTGAGTCCTTATCTTAAAACCTCCAAGAACTCACCTTACAGTGTGTTGGTGCATGTTACCTCCACCAGCAATAAGTACACCAAATTACTCAATTTTCTCCCCATACCACATACCTTATGTCCTCTATTCCCCATTGTACTTTCACATGTAATTCCATGCTGATGTTTTCTATATTATATTATATATATTATTATAAGTTTCCTAAAAATAGGAACCCTGTCTTTTCACTTGTATATCTCCCATAATAACAACAAACAAGATTTATTTCTTGGAAGAGAAATTAAATTTGAACAGGGTGCTTAACTGGTTAAAACAGTTTTATTTTTCACTACTCATCAAGTAAATACAAATTAAAAACCACAATGAGAAGTAATTGCATGCCCATTAGAATGGAAAATCAAAAAGGTTGGTGACAAAACATCACTGACTGAGGCTGTGGAGCAGACAGAACTTGCACCAGCTCATGAGATTGTCAAATATACAACCACTTGGGGGGTGCCTGGGTGGCTAAGTCATTAAGCGTCTGCTTTTGGCTCAGGTCCTAATCTCAGAGTCCTGGGATCAAGCCCTGTAACAGGCTGCTCTGCCTCTCCCCTCTGCTCGTGCTCTCTCTCTCTCTCTCTGTCAAATACATAATGAAATCTTAAAAATAAAAAAAAATTTTAAAAAGAAAGAAAGTTCAATGTACACCCACCATGGGATCTAGGCATTCCACTTACAGATATTTATCCAAGAGAAATAAGAGCATATGCCTACTCTGTTAGATATCTATTGCTGTGTAATATTACCACCAATTTAACAGCTCAAACAGTACATATTCATTATCTCACAGCTTCTGTGGGTCAGGAGTCTGGCCACAGCTTAGCTGGGTCTTCTGCTTCAGCATGTCTCACAAGACTGCCATCAAGGGACCCGCCTGGTGCTCGGATCTCATCTGAAGTTTGACTGGGGAAATACCCTGTTCTGAGCTCATGGGGTTGTTGGCCAGATTCAGTTCCTTGCAGGCCCCCAAGTGGCACCTCAGTTTCCTACTGGTTATTGGCCAGAGTCAGCCCACAATTCCTTGCCACATGGGCCTCCTCATAAAGCACTTCCTTCATCAAAACCAGCAAGAAAGTCAATAGAGTGTGCAAGCAAAATGGAAGATACAATAATTCATAATGTAATCACAGAAGCAATATCCCATCCCCTTCGCCATAATCTGTGGGTCGGAGGAAAATCACCAGTCCCGCTCACACCCAAGGGAAGGAGCCTATATGGATGTGAACACCAGGAAGGCCCGTCGGGAGCCATTTTAGCATCTTCTGCCACACTTGAGCAAAGACTCATCCACAAGTGTTCATAGCTACTTTATTCAAGATAGTACCCACAATGCAAGAACCCATCAACAGGGGAATGGAAAAACACACTGTGTAAGTATACAAGAGTTACTACTATTCAGCTGTGACAGGGAACGGGCTGTCGATATAAAACGAATGGATCTCAGAGACATGCTAAGTCTCAAAAAGAAAAGGAGAGCCAGACACAAAATCACACATACTGCATCTACACAATGGTCAAAAATAGGCAAAACTAATCTATGGCGATAGAAGTCAAGACAGTGGCTGCCTCTGGGTGCGAGGAATTGACCAGAAGGGGCGGGCAGGAACAATCCAACAGATGGAAACAGTCAGTACCTTGTTTTGGTGGTGGTACATGGGTGTACACAATTGTCAAAACGCATCAAATGCTTAAAGTATATGCATTTTAATGTGTGCTGTTTATATTTCAATAAAAGCTTTAGTCTCTTACTGTCATAATAGTTGGGGTTTTTTTTAAGCTTGAAGAACACGTACCCTAGTCATCAGCTATAACAATTGTAATTTTTAAATTTTCACTCCTATGGGGGGGGGATGATACAAAATGTGATAGCAAATGGAAAAAATGTTAGGTGAACAGAAAAGAATATTCACAAAGACATTTTGCAATATAATCAATAGACCTTTTGGAATAGTACTGCAAAATAATGGCCAAGGGAGAGGGCTGTGCTCAAAGATGGCCCTAAAAGTATGTGGCTTTTTCGAGCATCATCATTATTATTAAATACAGAGCACAGACAGCATTTCAAGTTGGTATGGGCTTTTCCACTCAAAGCAAAATATATCATTCGAGGCACGGTAAAAGACATCCTAAGCTCATCCTCCTGCTACAGAAAGCGACAGCATTTGGTGGGGGCTGGAAAGAGTCCAATCGCTGAACAGCCCAACCGCAGTGCAGAACCACAGCCCAGCGTGCAGGGCCAGATGCGAAGGGTAGGCCAAAATGAAAGCTATCAACAGAATAAAAGAACACACAGGCACGAAAACAGCAGGAGGGCACCAGAAACAGAGGCAAGCACAGGGAAATATACCAAGAACATGAAATGTGCTGTTACTGATTTGCATGCGGAATTGGGCTGATACACACCATTTTTGGAATAGGAAATTAAAATGGGAAAGAACTGGCTTTAATGAACAAGAAAAGACAGTAGGCAGGCACAGTCACAATAATCTCGGAGAAGAAACCTATCTCTTCCCGTCAAATTAAATTCCAACAAAAAGAGGGGGTGGGTATGTGAATAAGACTTTGTTTTAAATAAAGGGGGAAAGAAAGCTATTTGGGGTTGAGAGATATTGTATGTACTGAGACAGGCTAGTTGAATCTTTAACCATAATAGACACACTTAAGGGGAATAAATGCTTCTTAAGGTATATGGCTTGGCAGCCAGAAATCCAAAAATAAAAGGCAAAGGAGTAGAGAACAGGGTATCTTGCCATCCAAGGTCACTGATGTTATCACTCATTTATTCCATGTACATTTAGCAAGCTCCCATACCTCCATGTTCCTGACCCATCCTGACCGCAGAATTATGTCATTCTCCTCCTTCTTTCTCTGTGACTTTCCCTTCCCCAGCACCCCACTAAGGGTTCATAAATGCTTTTGTCCCACTCTATACCCCTCTGCCATAGCAAGCTCCCAATTCCCTGCATTTCAGATCCAGCCTGAACCAAAGCCCCCAACATCCCCTCCAGACAAAGAATCAGAACTATATTAGAGCATTTGTGGTAATTTCTTTTAGATGTGATAATTTAGGGTCTTTTGAAACTACTTGTCTTTTAGAGTTACCAACTGAAATATTTATGAATTGAATGATAGGATGTCTGGAACTTGCTTCAAAATAATATTGGGAGATAATACAAAGCAATTTAAGAAAGTAATTAAAACTAGATAGATAAATCTCACAATGTTGAGTGAAGAAAGCAGACCCCAAAAGAATACATGCTATATGATGCCGTTTGATTAAGAGCAAAGAGAAAACCAACTTTTCAAGATACAGGTTAGAATAATGGATACCTGGAAGGGGAAAGTTGTGATAAATATCAGAATAGTGGCTGCTTCTGTGTATTCACTGGAAGGGGACAGGAGGGAAATTTCTGGAATGACTGAAATGTCCTATGCCTTGGTTTAGTGATGGTACGTGGGTATATACAATTGTCAAAACTCAGTAAAGGCTTCAGATACATACAGTTCATTGCATAATAATTATATTTCAATAAAAGCTAGGTTTTGTCTCTTGCCATCATGGTAGTTATTTTTTTTAGCCTAAGAAACATTTATCCTGGTCATCAGTTTTCTTTATGACTAATGTTATGGAAACTCTCCTTGTACGTAAATCTTCATGCAACCCCATAGGCATTAATTCTCCTTGCCAGTGAAGAAATGAATGAAAACAACTGTCCCATTATTTAACTGTGAGAATAATTCCAACCTAGAGCCACAGATACTTAGAAAAGCCCAGCAGGACTTCGTCACTGACAAATCACCCAATTTCGGATCTTTCTGAATCACCATTTTTTCATATGATGTATGTTAAGGAGCCAATGAATTTAAAACAAGTGTTCTCATCTGAGAGCAGTAAATGCACCGTACACAGTGAGCCAGAAAAAGCCTTAACCCAGCTCTCCGGTTAAGGCCAGGCACCTCTCTGCCCTTCAATGTCTGGCATTGGAGGGACACCAGGGTTGGCATGGCCACACAGCTCCCTTACAAGTCTAAAGGTTCTTCATGAAGAACTGAGCATCTCCCTAAGAAAGAACCTCAGCCTTGGAAACTAAGTACATTTTTAAATAACCATTCAGTAAGTCAACAGAGGGAAAAAGGGTCTTCCCAGTCCAAAGAATAGTGGATCACCTAGAGGGTCACCCTTGTCAAGGTGTACCTGGTTCCAAGCAGCAGGAAAATCGCCACCCGAAGAGTTAGAGGTTCCGGTCTCAGCTGAAATTTATTCTTTTTCACCCTGGTGTTGTTTATAGTCTGTTTAAAAATATCTGGCAGGTTTCACCTGATTGGCTTATTTGTCAATCTGCTGAGTAAATAGTCTGAAGTTTGCTTCAGAAATGGCATTCGGCAGCCATTTCACCTGCCAAAGATAATTTAATAGAATTATAAAACTTGATTAAAGTTCTGTCTTATGCTCCACAGACTATACAGACAGGCATATATCATCTATATTTAAAAACCAGGGTGATGATTCAGACAAGAATAGGTGAAAGTTTGGTAAGGAGCAGGATATTTGCATAAACCCTAAATATCTCCCATTAAAGTACTTATTAAATACAAAAGGAAAAAAAGGTACTTTAACAGTAGAAAGATCCAAGGGACATCACCTTAACAAATGCCTGATGTTTGTATCAATAATTAAATCAACCCATGATGTATGCCTCACGATAAGGTGCACTGAGAAGGACACAATATCACTTCTGGGGTATTCTGGCCAAAATGCATAATCAGAGTCTAATAATGAGAAAACTGCAGAGAAACCCAAGCTATGTCAAATGTCAAAGTCATGAAAGACAAAGAAAGGAGGGGTAAGTGTTCCAAATTTAAAAACCCCAGAGAGATGGTGCACTGGGGTAGCTCAGTCACTGGGCGTCTGCCTTTGGCTCGGGTCATGATCCCAGTGTCCTGGGATCGAGCCCCACATCAGGCTTCCTGCTCCACAGGAAGCCTGCTTCTTCCTCTCCCACTCCCTCTGCTGGTGTTCCCTCTCTCACTGTGTCTCTCTCTGTAAAATAAATATATAAAATCTTAAAAAAAAAAATTAAAACCCTAGAAAGTGTGATCCTGGGTTAGAAATAAAAATATCTTCAAACAACTCTAATGAAATAACTGGTGAAATTGGGAAGTAGAAAACAAATTAGAAAATAGTATTGGCTCAATGTTCAATTTCCTGAATTTGACAGCTATGTTGAGATTACATAAGAAAGTGTTTTTGTTCTTGGATATACCCATGCAAGTATTGAAGGGTAAAGGGATGTAATGTCTGCAACTTACTCTCAAATGTTTCAAGGAAAAAAAAAAACACTGTGGTTGTATATATGTATATGTCTCTCTATTTAGAAAGAGAATAATCAAATATGGAAGCTGTTAACTGTTGAATCTGTATGCAACTCATTTCAAGCAGGGTAAAAATGAGGATGGAGATCTGAGCGAGAGTCAATCCCCTTTCTGAATGCTCACATACCAGAAAAGTCAGAGGACCTCACAGTTGATCCTGGAACAAACTGAACTATTTTGTGGTCTGTGTGTGTCCAGCGGGATGAACTGAGATGACTCAAATCATCTTTACTTTTTTCCCCTTTATTTCTATAACTAATGTTGTGCCCACTCACATGCCAATACCACTTTTTCTTAGAAATGTTGCTTGCTTAAAATCTGGGTGCAGATAAAATAAAGTTGTACAATGCCTAATATTGCCCTTGTTCCCACCAATAAAGAAAGAATAAACTCGGGGCACCTGGGTGACTCAGTTGGTTAAGATCAGACTCAGTCATGGCCTCAGAGTGATGAGATCGAGCCCCACATCAGGCTCTACACTGGGCATGGAGCCTGCTTAAAATGATTCTCTCTTTCCTTCTTCCCCTCTCCCCAATTCATGCCTTTGAACTCCCTCTCTTTCTCTCTCTCTCTCAAATAAATAAATAAATCTTTAAAAAAGTAAACCCGCTGCTTCGCACCCTATTTATTTCCCCTGTGCTAATGACATTTGTCTACCAATATACATTTCCTTGATGCTTTAAGATAATTTTTGCTCCATTTTCTGAAAGTAATCCTATCATTATGGGAATAGTTCATTCAATTTTAAAACAACTAGGCTCTGTAGATGTCATTTATTTGTATTTTAATATGTCATGAGGCCTGTTTTATAATTTATAGCTCATGAATCTCTGTATATTTACTGCTTAGCCTTCTGGTGACATTAAGTTACAGCATGAATTATGATGAAGGCAATAACTATTTGTACAATGATGCTTTCATAATTTATTTATTCAAAAAGTACTTATTGAAAGCCTTCAACACGTCAGGCACTGTGTTATTTGGAATGAGAGAGCTGTATGAATTAGATATGTCAGATAATCATAGTTTGTTTACTCTTTTCTTACACTAAAAACAGCAGTAACAAATACAAAAAAACATGATGACTACAAGTTCAAATGAAAACCAACAGTCAATGCCTCTTGGTCACTATCTTTTAGCACTAAAATCACAGGATCACTTACTCAGTTTAGGTTTCCACTCGAAGAGAGAGTTGGAAAGGCAGGTAAAAAGTCCAATAGCCCCACACCCATGAACTAGACTAAACGTATCAAAGCCCAACTTTGCACAATCCATGTTCAAGATAACACAAGACATCTAGTTCCCAGCTCTTGGTTTTTAAATACCTTTTCCCATACCAGAACTGCTTGGGAAAATAGTTGATGTCTGGGCTGGAGCTGGAAAGATAAAGCATCTCCATGAAGTTTTTTGTTTTGTTGTTTTAAGTAAACTCTACACCACACATGGCGCTCAAGAGTCACATTCCCTACCAACTGAGACAGACATGTGCCCAGCATGAAGTGTTTTTATCAGAGATGTTACCAGAACCTAATCAAACCTCTAAACAAACTTTAAGGATACAGGAAATACCGAGAAGGAAGAAAAAAGTTACCATACAAATCAACACTGGGGGACAACCACCTTTTGGAGGGGAGCCATTAACTAAAATTTTATTAGCACAAAACAACATTTTTTGTGTTTGTGTTTTCACAATATATGTAAATAAAATCATCACACTGTACACCTTAAACTTATACAGTGATCTATGTCAATTTCTTCTTAAAACTGGAAAAAAAATAAATTAAGTTTAAAAAATTAACAATAACAACAATTAAAAAAAAAAAAAAAACACTAACCCAGCAACCTGAGGGCCTGAGAATAAATTAAGGCACAGTGCAGGTAAGGGGTGATTTTCCAAGGCCCAGGTAATGAGTCAAGGGCCCATGTGCCCCAAATTTCCTGAGCAAACTTCAAAGGGGACTGGGGAATCAAAGGTCCTGGAAGATTTTCTAAGGATGAGGGAAATGGAGTGTGGTATGGTTCCTAGGAGCAACTCCTGCAGACACAAGTAGGCCACACTGTTTCAAGATGTTAATTGTAAAACTTAGGACAACCATATTAAAAAAAAAAATTCCAAAAAATCTGTTTTAAAAAACAAAGAAATGTAAACAGTACACTAAAAATATCTAAGTGACATAAAAGAAGTCAGAAAGGGAGGAACACATGAACAAAAAATACATAAGACATATGGAAAACCAAGAGCAAATTAGCAGATATAAATTGTACCCATAACAGTAATTACACCAAATGAAAATAAACATTCCTATCATAAGGCAGAGTTAGCAGAATGGATTTTTTTAAATGACCAAACTACATGCTGCTTTAAGAGACACAATTTAGGTCCAGCGACACAAATGGACAGAAAGTAAAAGGATTGTAAGATGTGCTGTGGCAAACAGTAACCATACAGAGTTGAAGTAGCTATTGAATGTCAAAGAGGCTTCAAGATTTTTAAAAATGTAATTTGTGACAAAAAGATGTTTTATAATGATAAAAAGCTCAATTTAGCAGAAAAATAACAATTATACATAAATATGTACCTAACAACAGAGTCCCAAAATAAAAACTGACAGAATCAAAAGAGAAAGAGACAATTCAATCATTGGAAACTTCAATATTCCACCCTCAATAATTGATAGAAAACCAGAGAAAAAATAAGCAAGGACACAGAAGAACTGAACAACACTATGAACCAACTTGACCTAAAGACATCTATCCAACACTCCACTCAACAAGAGCATAATGCACATTCTTTTAAAGCACATATGGAATATTCAGTATGATAGGCCATATGCTAAGCCAATGTTTTACAATTATCTTAATGAATTTAAAGTATTTTAAATTATGCAGAGTTTGTTCTCCAACCATAATGGAGCTCAATGAGAAATCAATGACAAAAGGGAATTTTGGAAAAACAAAAATAGTTTGGAAATTAATGAACACATATTCTAACCCATGGTTTAAAGAAGAAATCACAAGTGAAATAAAAACACAACACATGGGGCATCTAGGTGGCTCAGTGGGTTAAAGCCCCTGCTTTCAGCTCAGGTCATGAGATCAAGCCCCACACTGGGCTCTCTGTTCCGCAGGGAGTGTGCTTCCCCCTCTCTCTCTGCCTGCCTCTCTGCCTACTTGTGATCTCTCTCTGTCAAATGAGTAAATAAAATCTTTAAACACACACACACAACATATAAAAATGTATGGGATCCAGCTAAAGTGGTGCTTAGAAAGAAATAGTTCTAAATGCCCATATTAGAAAAGAAAGAAAATGCCTGTATTAGAAAAGATCTCAAATCATTAATCTAATCTTTCATTTTAAAAATAAAGAAAAAAAGACACCTGGGTAGCTCAGTCAGTTGGGTGTCTCACTCTTGATTTTGGCTCTAGCTGTGATCTCGATGTTCTGGGATGGAGCTCTGTGTAAGGCTCCGTGCTCAGAGGGGAGTCTGCTTCTCCCTTTCCCTCTGCTCCTCCCTGTGCTCAAGCACATGCATGTTCTCATTCTGTCTCAAATAAATAAATAAATCTTTAAAATTAATTAATTGGTTAATTAATTAAACATCTAGAAAAAGAGCAAAAGAATGGAAGGTAAGCATAAGGAAGAAAGCAATAAATAGTAGAGCAGAAATTAATTAAATAGAAAACAAAAAATAGAGAAAATTAATGAAACCAACACTGATTCTTTGAAAAGATCAATGAAATCAGAAATCTTTACCAATCTTTACCTGCATCGAGAAACTGAGATGATACAGATAACAAAAATTAGTAATGAAAGAGGGGGCATTTCTGCTGACCCCTCAGAAGTTAAAGGGAATACTACAAATGACTTAATGTTTACAAATTAGATAACTTAGGAGAAATTTGTCCAAATACCTAAGAAATTACAAAATACAAAAACTGACTCACGAAAAAAATAAAACATCTGAATAGTAAAGACAATGAATTGCCACTCAAAATCTTTCCATGCACACAAAAAATTCCAGATGGCTTTCACTGATGAAATTCATACTTATATTCTACAAATTCGGAAAATAAAAGACAAGGGAACTTCCTAATTCATTCTATTGAGGCTAAGATCATTTTATACCAAAATCAGACAAAGACATCACTAGAAAAGAAAACTATAAACCAGTGTCCCTCATGAATATGGATGAATATGGATGTAAGTCAACAAAGATTAATAAGCTGAATCTAACAACATATGTGAAAATATATACCATGACCAAGTGGGATTTATCCCACAAATACAGGGTCCATTAGCATCCAAAAATCAATACTAATAACACCATATTATATGTCTTAATATTACATGTTATAATTAACACAATATTAATAAAACAAAAGACAAAAAAATAAGACATCTCAATAGACACAGAAAAAAATATTTGAAAAAATCAACCACCTATTCTCGATAAAAACTCTTAACAACCTAGGAAAGGAAAGGAACTTCCTCAACCTGATATAGAATATCTACGCAAAGCCTACATGGATTTCACTCAAATTAACTAAAACTGGACCAGTTACTTAAATGTAAGAGCTAGAGCAATAAAGCTTATAGAAGGAAACATAGTAGTAAATTTTCAAGATTAGGAAAAAATTAAGAATTAGGAAAAGATTTCATAGATACAACACCAAAATCATAATCATATAGGAAAAAATGATAAATGTTTTAAAAGATTTTATTTATTTATTTGACAGACAAAGATCACAAATAGAGAGGCAGGCAAAAAGAGAGAGGGGGAAGCAGGCTCCCTGCTGTGCAGAGAACCTGATGTGGGGCTCGATTCCAGAACCCCAAGATCATGACCTGAGCCCAAGGCGAGGCTTAACCCACTGAGCCACCCACATGCCCCCCAAAATGATAAATTAAACCTCACCAAAATTCAAAGCTTTTGTACTTGAAAGGACACCATTAAGAAAGTGAAAGGACAAGCAACAAACGGGGAGAAAAAGATTTGCAAAACATGTATCCAATAAAAGACTTGTACCCAGAATACACAAAGAACTCCTACAACTCAATCAGACAAATGACCCAGTCCAAAAATGGGCAAAAAATATGAACAGACATTTCACCAAAATAGATATACATATGACCAATGAACACATGATAAGATGTTTAACATCAGTCACTAGAGAAATAGAAATTAAACTCATATGAGATACCCTTCCCCACCTGCTACAATGAGTAGAATGAAAAAGACAAATAACAGAAGTTGTCAAGCATATGGCAAAACAGGAGCCCCCAGACATTACTGGTAGAAATGTTAGTTGGTGCAGCCACTTTGGGAAAGATCTTGGCAGCCTCTCAAAAATGTAAGTCTAAAACTAGCATCAGAACTAGCAATTCTATTCCTAGGGATTTATCCAAGAAAAATGAAAACATACATCCAAAGACTTACATATGAATATTCATAGCAGTTTTATTCATAATAGCCAAAAACTGGAAAGAACTCAAATGTCCATCAGCTAGCGAGTGGATAAAATTTGGTACATTCATACAATGGAATATTAATCCAACAATAAGAATGAATGAACTACTGACACATGCTGCATCATGGATAACGTTATGCTCAGTGGAAGAAGCCCGATATACAGGAAGTGTTCATAAAAAGCAAATTTACGGAGACAGAAAGTAGATTAGTGGTTGCTTGGGCATGAGGGGTCTTTTTGGCAGGAGGAAAGCATCGTCAAACTGATTAAAGTTCACGTTTTCAGCTCTCAGTGAAGTTTTGAAAAATCATTGAGCTGTAGAGTGAAATTGGTGAATTACGTAATGTGAAATAGACCTCAGTAAAGCAGTGTTTAAAAATCAGTATTTGTTGAATCACTGTATTGTACACCTGGAAATAATACAACATCGCATGTTAAATATACTGAAATCTAAAATAAAGTAAAAATTTTAAAAAAGTCAGTATCAGGGCGCCTGGGTGGCTCAGTGGGTTAAGCCGCTGCCTTCGGCTCAGGTCATGATCTCAGGGTCCTGGGATAGAGTCCCACATCGGGCTCTCTGTTTGGTGGGGAGCCTGCTTCCTTCTCTCTCTCTCTGCCTGCCTCTCTGTCTACTGTGATCTCTCTCTCTGTCAAATAAATAAATCTTTAAAAAAAAAAAAAAAAGTCAGTATCACTTTTTTTTTTTTTTTTTAAGGAGAAGACTATTCCAGAAGAGATATAGCCACCAAATCCATGCAAAAACCTAATTGGGTCCTGGATTGGAGGAAAAAAGAAAAAAAATCTTCAAAAACACATTTGGGGGAGGGGTGCCTGGCTGGCTTTGTCACTAGAGTGTGTGACTCTTGATCTCAGTGTTGTGAGTTCAAGCCCCATGTTGGCTATAGAGATTACTTAAAAGTTTTTTAAAAAAATTGAATTGTTTAAAGACAAACACACACTTGGGGGAAATTTTTCAATAGACTATAAAGTAGATGATACTACCAAATTGTTGGTAGATTTTTTTGGGTGTGAGAATGATATTGTGGTTTGGTAGAATGTCCTTAAATTCTAGGGAGATAAGCTGAAGAAGTCAGGAGTGAAACATGATGTCTACAACTTACTTTCAAATGACTTAGGAAAATAGATACATAGATATGTATGAAGATAGACAATATGAATGTGAAAAAAATGTTAACAATTATTGACTAGATGGATGGTATACAAGTATTCATTGTACCATTCTCTCAAATTTTCTAGAGCTTTAACAATTTTCAAAATAAAATGTGTGAATAAAAATAGTCCAGGCACCACACTTGTCTGCTTTAGGGTAGACCTTCAAAAAATATTTACTTAATAAGCAAGTTGGACTAGTAAAATGACTCTATAATTTGTGCTTCCTCCATCCCTCATGTATTACCCCAGTCACACTAGATTTCCTTCAGTATTTCAAATGAATTTGAATTTTTTTTAAGTTTTATATATTTAAGTAATCTTTGAACCCATCATGGGGCTCTAACTCACAACCCCAAGATCAAGTTCATGTTCTCTAAGCCAGCCAGGGACCTCTCAAATGAATTTGAATTTCATGTGCCTTCCTAGCTCAGGTTCTCCTCTCCCCTGGCTTCTCTCACAATACCATGTACCTTTCCTTCAAATGCTTATCAAAATTATAATAATTTGTTCAATTATTTGTCCCATGATCTGTCTCCCACAAAGGATTATAACATTCAGGAGGGTGAGTACTTGTCCACAGCATGTCTCCAGTCCTGTGCAGGGCTTTGTACATAGTAAGGACCCAAAAAATATTTTTAAGAGAATGTATGAATGAATTTAATAAATCTCCCAATGTGCCATTTCCTGTCAGGAATCTCACTAGTGTTAGGGAAGCAACACTGTATCTTAAAACAGGTCCGTCTCTCAGGAACCGTTATCGTTTTAGATCCAGTTGGGTTGTTATTCCCTGGAGTTCTCTGCCAACCTGTTTCTCACTATCTCGATAATGGACCTCCATTTGGGAGTAGGTAGAAAATCAAACAGACCAAGCGTACAGTCATTTGGCGGGGGAAGTATGTTGTAAAGAACATGATAAATCAGTCAAGGACAAGGCAGAAAACATTACTCAAAGGCTCCTCCGATGACATATCAGAGTTTACTGCAGCATCTGGCGTGTCGCGGATGTGGCGGGCTGATTAAAAAAGTGGCTTGTGATTTGTTTTCTCGGTTTTGCTGCTGTCAATCATCAAGGAGTCAACATTTTTTTCCTCTCCCAGGAGAGTAGCTAGGTATCTTGGATACTAAAATCTGAATTTTCCTCTCCCTGTAGAGGCAGTTAATAAGTGCTTATTTCTTTCAAAAGAAAAAAAAAAAAGATGCAGCAAATTGGACTCTACTGCCACAGAAAACAATACCTTTGTTTAGCAGCAGGGATTTGCTATTAATTTTTTTAAAGATTTTCTTTATTTTTTTTGAGAGGAGAGCACAAGAAGAGGAGGGAAGAGAAGCAGATAGGGCTGAGCAGGGAGCCCTATGTGGGACTCAGTCCCAGGATGCTGGGATCATGACCCAAGCTGAAGGCAGGCGCTTAACCAACTGAGCTATGCAGGCACCCAGAGATTTGCTATCAAAAGTATAAATATATTGATATAATTAACTAAACTGGGGAGAGGATGCAATGCAGGCCTTTTTGTTTTTCTGGATGAAAGGGAAGGTTCTAGAATGAAGACAGCTGTTCCCCTATGAACAGGAAGAGAAGTGGGAGGGATAGGGATGTGAGTCATGCATATTCAGAGTGTCTGAGGTGACAGAACTCCAGATAACTTGTCCACCAGTGCTTAGGGAGACTGAGGCTTAACCCACTGAGCCACACAGGCACCTCTATGGGGTTGATTTTATATATTACATCTTGCCATTTCTAAGGACAGCACCTAATAATCTGTGTTTAAAAAGTCCTCCAGAGGGGCGCCTGGGGTGCTCAGTGGGTTAAAGCCTCTGCCTTCAGCTCAGGTCATGATCCCAGGGTCCTGGGATCGAGCCCGGCATTGGGCTTCTGCTCAGCAGGGAACCTGCTCCCTCCACCCAACTCTCTGCCTGCCTCTCTGCCTACTTGTGATCTTTGTCTGTCAAATAAATGAATAAATCTTTAAAAAAAAAAAAAAAGTCCTCCAGACCCAAAAATCAAATAATCCAATTAAAAAAGGGGCAGATGACCTGAGCAGACATCTCTCCAAAGAAGACATCTATATGGCCAACAGACATATAAAAAGATGCTCAATGTCACTCATTATTGGGGAAATGCAAATCAGAGCTACATTGAGGTATCACCTCATTTCTGTCAGAATGGCTGAAATCAACAACATAAGAAACAGCAGGTGAGGGGCACCTGAGTAGCTCAGTTAGTTGAGCATCAGGTCATGATCTCAGGGTCCTGGGATGGAGCCCATCCTCAGTCTCCCTGCTCAGCACAGAGTCTGCTTCTCCCTCTGCTCCTTTTATCTTCCCCACTGCTCATTCTCTCTCTCAAATAAATAAATAAATAAAATCTTAAACATACACACAGCTGGCATTAGCAAAGATGTGGAGAAAAAGGAAGTTCACGCACTCTTGGGAATGCAAGCTGGTACAGTCACTGTGGAAAACAGTATGGAGGTTCCTCAGAAAGTTAAGAATAGAACTACCTTATGATCTAGTAATCATACCACTGGGTATTTACTCAAAGAATACAAAAATACTAATTCAAAGGGATATATGTACCTCAATGCTTATAGCAGCAGCATCAACAATAGCCAAACTATGGAAAGAGCCCAAATGTTGCCCATTGATGGGTGAATGAATAAAGATGTGCACACACACACACACGCATGCTATGGAATATTATTCAGCCATAAAAACAATGAAATCTTGCCATTTTCAACAACATGGATGGAGCTAGAGTATAATGCTAAATGAAATAAGTCAGAGAAAGACGAATAAATACCATATGATTTCACTCATATGTGCAGTTTAAGAACAAAACAAATGAGCAAAGTGGAAAAAAGAGAGAGATGAACCAAGAAACAGACTCTTAACTATAGACTGGTGGTTACCAGAGGGCAGCTGGGTGGGAGGATGGGTGAAATAGGTGATGGGAATGAAGGAGAGTGCTTAAAATAAGCACCAGGGGATTTTAAAAAGCCCTCCAGATAGGGGCGCCTGGGTGGCTCAGTGGGTTAAGCCTCTGCCTTCTGCTCAGGTCCTGATCTCAGGGTCTTGGGTTGGGAGCTCTGCTCGGCAGGGAGCCTGCTTCCTCCTCTCTCTCTACCTGCCTCTCTGCTTATTTGTGATCTCTGTCAAATAAAAAAAAAAGTCCTCCAGATAATTCTTAAGCACATTCGAGATTGGACAAGTGCTGAGCTATAGTATGATTCCACTGGGAATTATAAAAAATTGTATATGTGTATGTGTACATACACATGCGTGCATATATTTTAAAATTATATACACAGAGAGAGACCTGAATAATGTACACTCTGTTCACAGTAATGTCTGGATGAAGAATTCAGATGTCAATGAGTAGTTTTCTATTTTTTAACCTTATGTTAATTTTAACTTTAAAAATATTTCCAAAAGAAAATATAAAGTGTAGTGTGGTCAGGACTCTACTTCTCTAGGACTCTCTGAGCTCAGCCCTGTCACCTTATCTGAATTCCCACTGGCTCAGGAGATGGCTATGGGAGTTCTGAATACCACAGCCAGACATGACAATGCTTAAAGGCCACTTAGTTGTGTCTCTTTTCTAAGAGTAAAACTCCTTTTTGAATAGAATGTACTCTCAGCTTTAACTCGTGCTTCCTTGTGGATTCAGCATATTCAATCCATGATAGAATACTCATAACAGAGAACATAATTTCCATTGACCCCTCATTAGTGGTGGTATTTTTTTTAAAGATTTTATTTATTCATTTATGTATTTGAGAGAAAGAAAAAGAGAGAGCATGAGGTGGGGGGCAGGGGAGAGGGAGAAGTAGACTCTCTGCTGAGCAAGAAGCCAGCCAAAACACAGGGCTCATCCCAGGACCCTGGGATCATGACCTGAGCCAAAAGCAGACACCTAACCAACTGAGTCCCCAGGCACCCTTGTTGGTAGTAATTTTGATCATCCAGTCAAGGTGTTGTACAGTTTCTAGACTCTTCTGTGCTTTCTCTTGCAACTTATAATTTCCATGGTTAAACATCTTAAGACTATACAAACATTCTAATCTCCATTATATCTCCCCACTGAAGATTCTTAACTGAACCTATCTTTATTATAATGATTGTAATAGGATTTTCCAACTTCACTTATTTTTTTAAGTAAGCTCTACACCCAACAAGTGGCTTAAACTTATGACTCCACGATCAAGAATTGCATGCTTGGGCGCCTGGGTGGCTCAGTGGGTTAAGCCGCTGCCTTCGGCTCAGGTCATGATCTCAGGGTCCTGGGATCGAGTCCCGCATCGGGCTCTCTGCTCAGCAGGGAGCCTGCTTCCCTCTCTCTCTCTGCCTGCCTCTCCGTCTACTTGTGATTTCTCTCTGTCAAATAAATAAGTAAAATCTTTAAAAAAAAAAAAAAAAAGAATTGCATGCTCTACCAACTGAGCCAGCCAGGTGCCCCCTATTAATTTACTTTTGATGAATAGTTTTGCTAAGAATGGAATTCTAGGTTGAACATAATTTTCTTCAAATTTAAACGAATTGCTCCACTATCTTGGATCGTCCCATATTGCTAATGCAGAATCTGATGTCCTCCTGATTCCAGTTCCTTGATGTATGGCCTATTCCCCATCACTTCCCACCCCCAGAAGTCCAAAGGATCTTTTCTTTATCCTTGGCATTCTAACAGTGTATAAAGATGGGACTGGAATAAAGATTTTTTTTTTCCTTTTTTCCTAGAGGCCTCACAATTTTTCATCATCCTATTCAAATTTGAACTGGTTGGTGCCTAAGACCAATGTCTTCCCAGCCCTTCACTACTTTATGAATGTTGGCTCCTCCATTCCCTAGACTCTAAATATTTTTTTAGATTTTATGTATGTATGTATGTATTTAAAAAGAGAGAGGACACACAAGTGAGGAGAGAGACAGAGGGAAGGGAGAGGGAGAGAAAGAATCTGAAGCAGACTTGTGCTAAGCAGGGAACCTGACATGGGGCTCAAATTCATGACGATGATATTATGACCTGAGCTGAAACCACAACTCAGATATTTAACTGACTGAGCCCCCATGGTGCCTCTAAATATTTCTTTCGGTTCACTCCCTCATTTTGCTGAGTCTTCTAGCAGTATCACTGAAGCATAATGTGAAGAGAAAAAAGGCAAGTTGCTGAGAGACTAACAACCCACCAAGACAAACAGAGGAGCACGTATGTAGTTGTACATCGCATAACTATCTCTAGTGCCCCTGGGACACTGACACCTACATCAACTTTTTTAAATGTGTGAAAGATTGCCATTCATTATTCCTAGTTTAACTCTGGAGAAATAATAGAAGAGGCAAATAAGAAAGAGAAGAACAAAAGGGAGACCTACTTTATTGAAAATATTCCATTTATTGTCAAAAAGTCTGCAGAAATAAAAAGATAATGACTATAGCAACTATGTACATACTAGATGTTCATCAAAGTATTTAATAAATTCAAAATGGAATTATCTTACATGGTCAATAATAATAGGTTATGTAAAGAATATAAACCCATGTAATGGAATATTATGCAGCTAATACATATAATATTAATTGTTGACTAGGACAGCACATGATATTCTGCTAACTGAAAAAAGGAGTCTACGATAGAATGTGCATACTATAATTATGTATGCATACACGTGTGTGGGCATGATTGTGTAATCAGGTGCATATTTGTACGTATACCAAAGTATTAAAAGTGATGAAATTCAGGACGAGTTGCTTTGCTAGGTAAGATTTTGGCTTTAGTATGTACTTCTTCTATAACTAGAAAAACGGTGATTTTATTTTTAAGGACTGCTTTACATGCAGGGCACCTTGCTGGCTCAGTCAATGAGCACAGCATGTGACACTTGACCTCAGAGTCGTGAGTTCAAGCCTTATGTTGGATACAAAGCTTGCTTTAAAAAAAAAAAAAGTGTTAAAAAAGGAGCTGCTTTACGTGATCAAGAAGTTAAAAGTGGACAATTTATACAAATGATGGAAACCCTCAGTGTTTGTAAAACGACTAGCCATCCTGCTAATGGAAAATAAGAAACCTGAGAAGTACAGGAAAACTGGCCTGTTCCCAGAACATCACACCTGTAAAGAGAACCTCTCTTCTCAAGAACAGGTGCAATGTAGCTTCATATTTCTGCTGCCACAAAGGCTGCAATTCATTATTTACACTTTGACAGTCTAATGGACATTGCTCCTGCAATTAATTAAGCGATCTGCTAGTAGTAGTCACTGACAACAAACAAAAACTGAACTGAACTGCTGAGATGGCCCTACAAAACAAGGGCAAGAAAAAAACCTCTGCCCTGTAACAATCTCTCAGTAGACATAAAATCGCTATATTTGTGACGTTTCCTTCAAAAGTTAACATCAAGAACTGAAAGTGGGCATCAAAATATTTCACGTCTGTCCCCAACGACTATGACCTTGAGAAAGGTCCTTTACCATCTCTGGAGCTTCTTTTTATACAAACCTAAGACAGGAAATCTCACATGCAATGTACTGTGCTTAAATATTAAACAGTAAACCAGGAAAGTATCTATTTTTATCATTATTAAAATCCAAGGTGTCCTTGTAAAAGTAGCAAAAAGGAGTAGATTCGAACTTTTGGGCCAATTAAAATTTCCTCTAACATCATAAATTCACTGTAATTAGCAAGTAGATCAGCAGAAATAAAGTTATAACATTGATTACCGATTCTGGGCCCAATTTGGCTCTACCTATCTTCTCCATGTGTCGCTCAGGCTTTCTGAAGCCTAACTGCTCTCCCAGCAGAGGGCAGAAATGATCATCCGCTGAGCCGGAGGACTGAGAAGGAGACGCCACAGAGTTGAGAAGAAAGAAGCTAGGAAACAGCAGTCTACGGGAGTGGGGGAGTGACATGGACCCTAGAAATGTAGTATGACTGTCGGGAAGCATCAAGGGCCCACTTGCAGTTACTAGTCATGAACACAATTGAGCACAGTAGTGTGTTTTCCTGATTGCTTTCGGTAGTGAAGGTGCAGGTCCTGAGAAGGCAAAGAACTGCGTTTAATCTGAGGTGGGGTTTTGCCAAGTCAACATGATGACAAGGGAGTTGAGGAAGACCTAAGGGGCTGTTACAGTAATTGAGCATAGAATTCGTGCTGGGCGAAGGAGAAGGGCACGCAGGAAGGAAGTGAAGGACGGTTAGCTCAGGATTCTAAAGAGAATGAAAAGAGCTAAGAGGGCAGGATATGTAAAGTGCTGAGTCACAGAGGAGATGAGGTACTTGGTAGCAACAAGATCTAGGGTCTGATCAGAGGAGAGGCTGGGGTAAGATGGAGGACCAGGAAGGAAACGAGAGGGCGAGGTACTGAAAGGATCAGGTATTGAAATTACCAAGAATCCTAACAAGAATAATGTTGAAGACAATGACAGCAGGCCAGGAACTAAAAGCTTCCAGAAATAGAGGGGTATGGCCCTGAAGCCCAGCAGTACAGCCTGATGACCTGAGATTCAAAGGTTGTTTTTTGGAAAAGGGAAGAGGGAGCAGAATGGTCTGGAAATGGCAACAAGAAACAAAGAGGACCCACGCTGAATGATATCAGCACTGTGTGAGAGAGGGGACTACCCTGTCAGAGGGCTCTAGGGTAGCAGTATCTTCAAGGGACAGACAGGTTCTGATTAGAGCACAAAGATAAAGGCAATGCTGAGAGGTTCGGCACACAGGCGACTTGCTACGAGTGGACTGGCCATTTCAGAGAGCAGAGGGAAGAAAAGCTTTCAGGAGCTGAAGAGGTAAAAGATGAAGACAAAGGGGGAAAGCAGAGATGTGGAGGATTCAGTTGATTCAATCTGCAGGAGACGGGCACTATCCTGGGAGGTCAAAGCCCGGTGCATGCAGAGGCTGCCCTAAGGCTCCAGAGTAGAAGGCTGGGCAGGCTGAGTTTCGAGCACAGTAGGTTGGGGAATGGATCTGGAGTCTCTCTTTATTCCTGCCAGGAGGGACACAGAGGCCTGAAGTGGGGTAACTTTACTCCAAGTACTTAACACGTGCTCATGAAGGCCAAGAACCCTAGGCTTCCATTCTGGGAAATCGCCTGGCAGCATTTCTTTTGATGATTTGTTTCTCTGTTCCCCTCTAACGTCGGTTAGGTCACCTACACTACATCTCTTTTTGCTTTCACCTCTTTTTGCTATGCTTTCTAGGTGATTCCCTTGCTCACTCTAAGTCTCATTTTTGATACCAACTTTAAGTTTTCAAGAGTTTTTTTTTTTTTTAATTGTTGTTCTCTGAATTTTCCTTTTTTGGATCAGCCTTTATGTGAACCTCTTCTCTAACCTCAAAATAAATTCTTCCTGCCATAGTTTCTTTCAAGTGGGCTTTCTTTTTTCTTGTTCCAGCCTCCTGCATATCCTTGGCTATTTGTTTATATCTCAGAATGGAGCATTAAAAGGCTGGCTAAGGGAGGGGCACCTGAGTGGCTCAGCCGTCTGAGCATCCAACTCTTGATTTTGGGTCAGATGATGGTGTCCAGCCCCACATAGGGCCTGGCACTCAGCAGGGAATCTGCTTTGGATTCTCTGTCTCCCTCTTCCTCTGTCCCTCCCCCATCATTCACATGTTCTCACAAAATAAAAATCTTTTTTAAAAAAATTTTTAATTACAATAATAAAAGGCTGGCTAAAGTGAGGGGGGTGGTGGGGTGTGGCCTGGCTAAGAAGCTCTCTGTGCATAGTTGGAAGATTTCTGGAGAGCCATTTCACTGAGGAATCTGAGATGTATTATCTTTCTTTTCTCTTGATTCACCTGATCTCCCAAAGAAGTTCTTCTGACTTCTAGCTGAGAAGGCACACAAGTCTAGCTGGCAGCATTGTGGAACAGAAGTAGGGGCAGAAGGGTGAGAGAGAAGGACCTGATGTTCAGCATGGTACCCCTGACCTCCAAAACTTTTGTTTTACTACTCCAGTGAACAGAGTGCTAGGGGAGATGAACTGAGACTCTAAATGCTTTGTAAAAACCTAGCAAATTCTCTTATTTTAGCTCCACCAGCATCCTCTACATCCTCCACAGAAACCTACATCTTCAACTCCTAAGCCTCTGTGGGAAATCTGCCACATAGGCAGCTCAGCTTCCCCCAGGAGCTATTCAAAGTACTAACTCTTCACCCATCTTCCAGCTTCCAAGCTCTTCCCATCATATTTTCCTTGTCCTTGTAAATTGGTGCCTTTTAATTTTTAATCTTTTGCTGTTTTAGTGGGGTTTCAGGAGGGCATGAGTGCTAACATGTCCAACCACCATTTTCCCCAAACACTCCGTGGCAGTATCTTGTTTTTGCCAACTGTGTTTTCAATTTTTTCTGATCTGTTTGTTTTCTTTAGTTTGTGGTTGATTTGTTTCCCACAACTAGACACCATCCCTGACTTGCTGAACTGCAAGGGTTAAGCTCATTTTCTAAAGGATGCATCCAAGTTTGTCAATATTGCTCTGAGTACAGCATTTTGCCATTTTCCAGCCCATGCTGCATCCTGTTCTTACCGTTGTTCAGTTCTCGATCACCCACAGCATCCAAGCACCATATGTACTCACTTTAATCAAAGAGTTCCTTGGAGGGGTATTAACTAATACGAATATGTTTCTTCATTATTTTAGCCAGCAAGCAAATAGCAAAAGGTAGCCAACGTCAACCCCCAAGCCACTGGCAGTGGAGAACTTTAGAACACCTCATGGCTACCTCAGACCTCTTTGCCCCTTTCTTTTGTTCTCTACCGCTATGTTTTCATTGCTTTTCTCTCTTCTTCGAAACCAACGGGATCCACCCTGCTCTTAGAGGTCTCTGCCTTGAAGACCCACCCTGCAGGAAGGCAGTCCCTCCCAAACCCTTATCAACACACATCTCCAACGGCCAACAGCACTTTGTGCTCAGGGCTGCTCTCTCACTGTATGTCTAGCCATCACCACAGATATCCAAAAACAGAAGTTCTGGGAGTTAGGCCAGAAAATTACTCTTCTCAGACCAGGTTATTCAGACCACACGGGAAAGTGTAAGAAAAGAACCACTAATTTAAAGGTTTTTCTGTGAACTGCCGTGGAGAAACATCGAGGTAGCAAAAGCAACTTAGGGGGCTCAGTGCCTTCGGCTCGGGTCATCATCCCAGGGTCCGGGGATTGAGCCCCGCATTGGGCTCTCTGCCCAGCGGAGAGCCTACTTCCTCCTCTCTCTGCCTGCCTCTCTGCCTGCTTGTGATCTCTGTCAAATAAATAAATAAAATCTTAAAAAAATAAAAAAGCAAGTTAGAAGAATAAAACGTATGGCCCCTTTCATCAATGTTTAAGGAGTTAATTTATATTAATGCCAATAATTCTTTTTCCAGAAATTGCTTCACATAGTCCTCCACGGAGCTGTAAAAGATCCCCATCAAGGTCAAAACCAAGAGCAATCCAAAATTCCACTTCACTGACCTAGCACAGAAGTTTAGCCACTCGCCCACCAGACAGCTCCCTCTGTTCCTAAAAAATACTTTAGGAGACTTATTCATATTTCCCCCAAGCTGGCTTAACACTGACGCTATTTCTTTCATAATTCACCAAATTCATGTTTGCAGTTCATGCTATCTGGAGAACATAAAACGCAGAAGCCAATGCTTGCCAACAGAACGCCATGGAGAAAAATGTATACAACAGTGGAACAAAGATGAGTACTTTGGTGTGTATTTACTTACAAAACCAAAGTTAAAGAGAAGTATCTAGACATTAAGAGCAAAACTAAAGAAATAAAACACAAAACACACTTTGTGTTTACAGACATGATTGCTATCACTCACATAAATGACTGTGATCACTGCACACATTAGGTTTTCACTGGTCATTTCACATGATCTTTTGCATAGACATAGGAGATCCCCAGTGATCGTGCCAAGGGCAACCTGATTTCAATTGTGTTGATGGACCGACCGCCTTAGCCCACTGAACAAGCTGCATTAATTTCTGAGTCTGTGGCTGGAAGGGGATTTCAGTGCTTCCCCGCTCCCCCCATCCTGCCCTCAGTTCCTGTGCCCTCATCTGCTTCCCCCAAGCCAACTGGCTCTAACCACAATGGCCCAGCACAGGGGCGGCCTCACTCCCAGACACTCGAATGCAACCAAGTGTCCTGCCAGCACTTCCAACATTCCCGCCCCCACAGGGCAGATACAGCCTTTACTGTTCAAGCCTGAAAGAGACCAGTGCAAAAGTCAGGTAGTTTCACTTTCTACCTGGAAGAAAATAAGAAACACAGTCTTCCCATATAATACAGATTAAAATGGAGTTTATGCTGAAACAATTGTAATGCATGTAAAGTTAAAAAAAAAAAACACACACACGCACACATATACAAATAAAACTCAAGTGAAGCTGAGGGTCTGCTGGACCCAAGAGCCAGAAGAGTGCTGAGATAAAGTTCATGAGGTGTGAGGGGAAGGGGCCAGAATAACCGGCAATGGCTTCACAGTGGAAGGAAGGCCCTGGAAGACATGCACTATTTGGACAGGTGAAGAAGGCATTCCAGGTGCAGGCAGTAGCATGAACAAAGGCCCGGAGGTAGGAATGAGCACAGCACATGGAAAGGTCAGTGAAGGCACGGCCACCATGGCAGCAGAGCATGGGCCCTGGACAGGAACAGCAGAGAAGGCTGAAGAGGTGCACGGGGGACTCATCAGGGATGGCCCAAGGACCTTGGCAGGCTTCTTTTCCATAGGGTGCAATTTCTGGTGCTGAACAAAGCTGCCATACCATTTGAATGCTTTGCCACACACCTTGCACTCATAGGGCTTCTCGCCGGTGTGCACTCTCTGATGCTGGATGGAAGCTATCTTCTGAGTGAAGGCTTTGCCACACTCCTTGCACTGGTAGGGCTTCTCCCCTGTATGAATCCTCTGATGGACAATAAAAAGTGACCTACACCCAAAAGCTTTCCGACATTCCTTGCATTTATAGAGCTTCTCTCCCGTGTGCAGTCTCTGATGCTGAAGATAAGCTGCGCTCCTTCGGAAGGCCTTCCCACACTCCTTACACTCGTATGGCTTCTCTCCAGTGTGGATCCTCTGGTGCTGAGTCAAGGCCGTGTTGGAACTCAAACCTTTGCCGCACTCCTTACATTCGTAGGGCCCTTCTCCAATGTGGTTCTTCTCGTGTACGATGCAGTCATAGCTGGACTTAAAAGCTTTACCACACTCCTTACATTTGAAGGGCTTCTCCCCAGTGTGACTCATCTGGTGCCGAAGCAGCTTTGAGTTGTATCTGAAGATTTTCCCACATTCTTTACATTCGTAAAACTTCATTCCACCCCGAAGTATCAGATTCGGATTCAGACTGAAAGTCTGCCATGTCGCCTTGCTTTTAAAGTCAAAGTGCTGGGAGACGTTTCTGAGCAGTCTTCCTCTGGGCATTCTGGACAATTCTGGCTGCTCAGAGGCTTCCTGCTTTACAGCTGGCTCCTCCTCCTTCATCCAGGACTCACCACCTGTCCAAAGAAACCAAAAGTGTTCGGAGTTACTGAGCTGGGAGGGCAAAAGGATCCAGGGCTCCTGTTTTCTCTTACAGAATCTGATTTTGAAAAACACACTCAGAAAGTGGCTACAGACATCCCTACAGGAGGGTAAGAGAGAGAAAGAAAAATGATAATCTACTATCTGGAGGGCAGATGGCACTGGAAACAGCGGGAAGTGCCTCCTATGAGGAAGGCTGGGAAGTGGACTAAGACAAGTGAAAGGAGCACAGTGAGACCTTCCAGAATGAAAAGGGGAAAAGGCAGGCAGGAAGGAAAAGAGAAAAAAAGATGTGAGACCTAAGAGGATCAGCAAGAAATGGAAAATTTTTGAGAGAGAGAGAAAGAGACCCCAAAAAGGGAAGGAAATTCACGCTCTTGGGGAGAAGAGTCGGAAAGCTCTCACATTAGCAGGGATCTTGCAAGCTGCAAACCAAACTCAAAAACACTTTATTTCAATGTCCCCACCTGCAAGCCAGAAAACCATCCTAAATTCCAAATAATGGCCCAATGATTTTATTCTTAAATATTCCACATGGGGCGCCTGGGTGGCACAGTCGGTTAAAAGTATCCAACTCTTGATTTCTGCTCAGGTCTGATCTCTGGGTTGTGGGATCAAACACTGCCTCAGGCTCTGTGCTCAGCATGGAGTCTGCTTAAGGATTCTCTCCCCATCTCATTCTCTCTCTCTCTCTCTCTAAAATAAATAAATCTTATTATTGTTTTTTTAAAGATTTTATTAATGACAGACAGACACAATGAGAGAGGGAACACAACTATGGGGGAGCTGGATAGGGAGAAGCACGCTTCCCGCCGAGCAGGGAGCCCAATATTGGGCTCGATACCAGGACGCTGGGATAATGACCTGAGCTGAAGGTAGATGCTCAACGACTGAAGCCACCCAGGCACCCCTCTAAAATAAACAAATCCTAAAATAAATAAATAAGTAACATTCCACATAATCTTCTAGGATAAAAGATTCAGGAAATCAGCTAGAACACAAATTGAACTGGAGAGCTGTAGGCCACAGGCATATTTCTGCTAAAAGAACTAAAATTTACAAAATCACAGCATATATGGAAACTTTCTCCAAAAGGAAGAAAACCCAGGGAATCAAGAGCTCCGAGGACTGGTGAGCAGTCTCAGGGAAATTTTACGCTGTGTGCATGTGTGTTCATGTGTGCACGCACATGTGTGTGTATGTGTTGGGGTCTGTGTGTGTGTGTGTTGGGCGCAGTGGTGGGACAACAGCCCCTGCCTCCCCCTCTACAGCTGTATATAAGACAAATATAATATAGACCTAAGGATTCTGGCATATAGAACCTGTCGGTGACTTAAATAGTAAAAAGGCAAATTAAAGGCATTTATTTCATTGCTAAAGACCTAAAAACAACATTCATAGCTGTGGCACAAATAACTCAGTCTGACCCACGGAATCATACTTTCCTCAAAGTACAGCTGAAACCCACTCCTTTGTATAAAGCTGGTTTAAAATTAAGTATTTCCACTGTTGAGAAAAGAAGTGGTTTAAGAGCTACTGGGTCAGAGCTTTTCTGTGGGAGTTGAGTGGCCACACACTACTGGGGACTGGTCTTCCAAGGCACAGGGCTGAACTGGGCAGAGGTCAGAGAGTGTACTGAGTATTGCCTTATAAATGTCTTCTCTGCTGCAAAAGAAACACTTCTAATAAACTGGGAAGGCAAAACCAGAAACCACTAGGTTCTCTTACTCACCTGGACAGATGCCTCTCAAAAGCTCTGCTTCCCAGGGATCTGGGCCCCATGGTGCTTCACCGCTCTCCAGCTGGGAGATCAGATCAGGTTTGGGGAATGGAAATGCTACTCAAACAAGAAAAAGGAAAAACAAGTTGAGGGAGGACTTCCAGAGCTTTCCTGAGATCTCGCTAGGCCCACCTCACAACAGGCTGACACAGGGAGGGAGGAAGGGATGGGATGAAATGCCCAAGAGTACAAGTGAGCTATCAAGGGGTTCTGAGGAAGAACTTCAAACCATGCTCCAAGGCAAGGCCAAGGAGATAGCCATTGTCCTCAGGAAGAAACTGCAGTCTCACCCTGACCTAAAGGAAGAGCTCCCCTCAGGAAGAACATAGGTATTGATTCCCATGGCGGGAGGACCCACATCTCCAGAACACTGGCAGCATGGAGAAACCTAGTGCATCAGGAAGCGGCCTCTCCCTCAGGGCCCAGAACCAGCCCCTTCCCAGGATGTAGGGAAGTCTGATTTCAAAACCAGAGAATCAGGGATTTCCTCAGCCAGCATCTCCAGAGACTGGCAACTACAGAACTAACCTCTAGGGCCATCTAACCTAACGACTTCTAGAAGCCCCAAAACGTCTTAGGAAGATGTCAAACTATCACAAAGGACCAGGGTGAGAGTCCTTACCCAGCGAAGCCACATTCGTATAATTCTCCAGCATCACCTCCCGGTACAAAGCCCTCTGTGTGGGGTCCAGGTTGGCCCACTGATTCTGGGTGAAGTACACGGCCACGTCCTCAAAGGTCACTGGCTCCTGAAAAAACAGGCTCCTGCTAAGGCTCTCAGTGAAGGCAGAAGAGAGGGCTGACTGCAGAGAAGAGGTGGACCTGCCAGGGTCTGCAACTCTGAGCCTCCTGGAAGATCTGCTCTAGTGAGAAGAACACTTAGCACCCCAAAGGGGCAAGCCCTCAGCCAATGCTCCAAATGGAGAACCCCAACACACTCCCATGCACACAGCTTTGAGGCCACAAACTGTCATCTCCCTCTCACAGCCTGGCAGCCAGGGCTCTCTGCCTGGTCACTATATCAATCCCCATGTTCCTGACTCTGTCCCTCCTGCACCACAACCCTGTCACCCTGTTTTCTAAACACCAGCCACTGCAGGCTACTGCCACTCACTATGTCTCTGCCCATCTAGAGTATACACGCACACCCTGTTTGTTCCCTGCACCCAGCATCTCCTGGGTCTTCCCCAACATTCCACCAGTGCAGAGGACCCACTCCTTAAAGGTATTTCCATCCAGCATTCTTTAAATTTCTTTTCATTCTTTCTTACCTTATCAGAATGCTCCCTTGAAGGAAACCTGCAGCCTGCCTGTTCTGGTCTTTTCTCTGCCTCACCCACCTTCAAAGAAAGTTAGCAGTGCCTTGTCTCTGGACACAGATCCATCCCCCAGTCTTGAGCTCCATCCCACCTGCCTCCCCCTGGAGCTATCCATGTTCCCACACATGAAGGGAATTCATACTTGTTAATTAAGACCCTAGGCACCAAGCTCTTAGGAGTGTGTACCTTTAGGACATGTATTTCATTTAATCTTTTTTTAAAGATTTATTTATTTGAGAGAGAAACAGAGAGAGAAACAGAGAGCATTCAAGCACAAACATCAGGAGGGCAGAGGGAGAGGAAGAGAATCTTTTTTTTTTTTTTTTAAAGATTTATTTATTTATTTGACAGAGAGAGATTACAAGTAGGCAGAGAGGCAGGCAGAGAGAGAGAGGAGGAAGCAGGCTCCCTGCTGAGCAGAGAGCCCGATGCGGGACTCGATCCCAGGACCCTGAGATCATGACCTGAGCCGAAGGCAGCGGCTTAACCCACTGAGCCACCCAGGCTCCCGAGAGGAAGAGAATCTTAAGCTGAGTCTCTGCTAAGCACAGAGCCCAACACAGATCTCAATCTCAAGACCCTGAGATCATGATGTGAGCTGAAATCAGGAGTCAGACGCTTAACTGATTGAGCCACCCAGGCACCCCGTATTTCCTTTAATCTTAAAAACATTTATATGGGGGCACCTGGATGGCGCAGTGGGTTAAGCCACTGCCTTCAACTCAGGTCATGATCTCAGGGTCCTGGGATCGAGCCCCGCATTGGCCTCTCTGCTCAGCAGGGAGCCTGCTTCCTCCTCTCTCTCTGCCTCCCTCTCTGCCTGCTTGTCATCTCTCTCTCTGTCAAATAAATAGAAATTACTACTCCCATTTTCACCTGATGAAACTAAGATTCAGAAAAATTAATTACTTTGCCCAAGACCATACAGACAGGAACTGGTTGAGCTGGGATTTCAGCCCATATCCATCAAAGAGCAAACCTGGGCTCTTCCCACACACCAAGCTACCTCCCATACCAGGCTTATGAGCTTCCCCTAAAACATGGCTCACCCCTGATCCTCATCATTACCTGGTGCTGTCCCATCTTTGAAACTCCTAATCCCCAACAGCACCCATCAATCCGTCTTTACCATGCTCCCTCCAAGCCACAGGGACTCCCTCTCTGAGTGTAGACTGGTGTGTGTGTGTGTGTGGGGGGGGGGGTTCAGCTCTTTCAAAGCCTCACACACCACCCTGGGAGCCACAGACTCTGAATCGCCCAAAAGCAATCCCTAATGGTGTCACTGGCTACCTTCTCTGCTTCTACAGTCAGGACAGTACAAACCACAGAAACTAGATTCTCACATGGGAGGTTTCATGATTTCTGTACCTTCTCACCTTGATGCCCCCACCCCCAGAGTCTACATCCTAGGAGATATTCAGTACCCTATGCAGTCAGTTTTGTTCTTCCAGTCACCAAAAACGAAAACACTTACCAAGAGGGGTTCATTCAGCTAAGCCCCTAACTCTATGTGCCCGTCTCTTGGGGTAGCAGCCTTGTGCTGAGGACAGCACCAGGGCCAGGGAGAAGGGAAGGCTACTGCAACCACTCTTGGAGGAAGCCCAGAAGAAATGTATCCCAAGGATAAATGCTGGCATTCACAATGTTCATGGCCGCTCTACACTAAGGTCCTTGTGAGGGTGCCCTCTTATTTTATTTTTTTAGAGAGAGAGAGAGCAAGAGTGTGAGTGGGGATTGGGGCTGGGGAGGGGAAAACAGAAGAGAGAGAATCCTAAGCAGGCTCCACACTCACTGTGGTACCCAACAATGGGCTTGATCTCATAACCCTGAGATCATGACCTCCAAAATCACGACCTGAGCTGAAACCAGACGCTTAACCCACTGAGCCACCCAGGCACCCTAAGGGTGTCCTTTTTAAACAACAATTAGGGAACCCAGTTCAAAAGGAGACAGTGAAAGAAAAAGAACAAATGTGGAAACTACTCAAGGCAAGAGTTGGCCTTTAAACTGGGCAATGACAAGGTCTAAAGGGCCCCGAAAATAACCTGAGCCAAAAAAAATATCCCAACAGCAGACAGAACCGCAAAGCAATAAGGCCTCTGAGGACACCAACCACAGGCTCACAGGCGAACCAAAGTTCACATCCACTCAGAGCAAGTCAGACCTCGCTTCCTCTCATCTTCAGGGCTGCTCTCATAATCTCCTACTCCTCATCCCAGTCTGCCACCCCAATCTCTTTCTCCCCCACAGTCCCTCCCACCTGCCACCAAATATCACCATGATTCTGGAGTCTGGAAAAAGGAAAACTTACTGCAAGGTAAGTAGCTGGGTTGTGGATATACCTTTTTTTCTCCCATGATGGTCCCTATGTACCTCACCTTATTTTTCTCCACCACCTTTCTCATCATCCAACAAATTAGATTGTTCATTAACGACCTGCCTCCAACAGAACACAGGTCGATAAGACAAGGACCCCGTTTTGTTCATAACCAGTTCACTACCACACAGTCCAGTGCCTGACAGATCTAGATGCTTAATATAAATTTGCTAAATGAATGTCAAAAATCATTTGACCATAAATCTTTTTAAAACTTATGAAGAAGGTCAGAAAACAGCAGCATATACCTCCCTGAGTAAAATGCCAGAGCATATACACTCAAACTAATGGCTGGTGCTTTACCAAGAGCAGAGATCCTCCTTTCTGCAAGACTAAAAAAGGAGCATAAATGCAGGAAATGAGCCTAAACATCTTTGCTTGCAGATGAAGTAACTATCTGCCTAAAAATACTCAAGAGCCAAGGAAATAAATGGGAAATAGTTAGAACCGACAAAAATAACTCATTAAATTGGCTATATATAGGGTAAGGAAACCAGAATCACTAGCTTTCCTAATACTGTAACAATTAGAAGATAAAATGTGTGTGTGGGGGGATGGCTGGCTCAGTTGGTAGAGTATGTGACTCTCAGGGTTGTAAGTTCTGGGCCCCTGATGAGTGTAGAAATTAGATAAAAATAAAATCTTTAAAAAAAAAAAAAGATAAAATGGGAGAAAATAGATGCCATTTATATACAAATAGTTAAGACTAGACCTAACAAAAATATGCAAGACCAAGATGAAGACAACGGAAATAAAGGAGAAACAGTGTTTCTAAGTGGGAAGAATCAAATTTGTAAACAATTATAGCCAATTGTGCCTAAGAATTCAATAAAACCCACACTCCCATCTAAAAAGTCAATGACATCTGTGCAGAGAAAAGATATCATTTAAAGTCATCTAAGGGGCACCTCGCTGGCTCAGTCCATACAGCATGGGACTTTTGATCTCAGGATTATGAGTTCAAGCCCCACACTGGATGTGGAGGTTACTTCTAAAAATAATAATAGGGACTCCTGGGTGACTCAGTCGGTTAAGCATCTCCTTTCAATCAGGTCATGATCCCAGGGTCCTGGGATTGAGTCCCACATCGAGCTCCTTGCTCATCAGAGAGCCTGCTTCTCCCTCTCTGCCTGCCATTCCCCCTGCTTGTGCTTTCTCTCTCTGACAAATAGGTAAAATCTTAAAAATAAATAATAGTAGTAATATAATAATAACAGTGTCACCTGAAAAGTAAGTACGGAGGACTACCTAAAATGTTTTGAAGAAAAGAAGTTATGGAAGAAAAGAAGTTATGAAAGAAAAGATGAGCAGGAATTAAACCCTACACTGAAAGGCCAATACTTCAGGGGTGAATGAGTGGGTCAGTCAGTTAAGCATCCGCCTTCAGCTCAGGTCATGATCCCAGGGTCCTAGCCTCACATCAGGTTCCCTGCTCAGTGGTGAGTCTGCTTCTCCCTCTCCCTCTGTGATCTCTTTTGCTTCCACTCTCTCTCAAATGAAGAAATAAAAATCTTTAAAAATAACAATAATAAAATAAAGTTAATGGGGAAAATTGGAGATACTTTAGGATTTTGGTGTCGGGTGTCTGTATGAAATTCTGAGGCCTTCATTTAAATCTTTCACTGTATTGTGATTTCCTTTTAGGTGTATTGCACTAAATGAAACTTGTCAAATACATCTTCCTTTTAAAAACTGAAAGAGGGTAGCTGGGTGGCTCAGTCGATTAAGCATATGCCTTCGGCGTGGCTTGGGTCATGGTCCCAGGGTGCTGGGGATGGAGCCCACATCTGGCCCCCTGCTCAGCAAGGAGCCTGCTTCTCCCTCTCCCTCTGCTCCCACTGCTTGTACTCTCTCTCTCTGTCAACCAAATAAATAAAATCTTTAAAATAAATAAATAAAACTGGAAAAAAATTGGATATAAGAAAATGAGAAGGGGAGCCTGGGTGGCTTAGTCAGTTAAGCATCTGCTTGTGGCTCAGGTCATGATCCCAGGGTTCTGGGATCAAGTCCCACATTGGGCTCCCTGCTCAGCCAAGAGTCTGCTTCTCCCTCAGCCTGCCATTTCCCTTGCTTGTGCATAAGCACGTGCTCTCTCTCACTCTCTGACAAATAAATAAAATCTTTTTTAATCTTTTTTTTTTTTTAATGAGAAAACAAGCCACCACAGGGAAAAAATAGTTGAAAAGGCCTATCGGATAAATGACTTAACCAAAGTATACAAAGAACTCTTTAATCTCAAAAGTAACAAAGACCAGAAGCGACACCTCACGAAGCAGATGTACAGATGGCATACAGGTATATGAAAATACATCATACATCAATAGGAAAAGATAAATTAAAACACTGAGGTACCACTAGAATGGCCAAAACTAGAACGCTGAAAACACCTAATGCCGGTGAGGATTTGGAGCAACAGGAAATCTCATTTATTGCAGACAGGAATGCAAAATGGCACAGCCACTCTGGAAGGCAGTTTGGTAGTTTCTTACAAAACTAAACTAAACTCTCTGTTAAATAAATGTTAAATATGATCCAACAATCATGCTCCTTGGTATCTTCCCAAACAAGCTGAAAACTTATATACATATAAAAATCTGCACACACATGTTTCTAACTACTTTATTCATAATTGCCAAAACATAGAAGCAACCAAGATACCCTTCAATAGAGGGGAATGAATAAACTGTGGTACATCCAGACTATGGAATGTTATTCAGCACTAAAAAGAATTCACTCTCAAGCCAAGAGAAGTCAGAGAGGAAACTTAAACACATATAATCAAGTGAAAGAAACCAATCTGAAAAATCCACATACTATATGATTCTAACTAAAACAAAACTATAAAGATAGGGATGTACAGGTACAACACAGAGGATTTTTATGACCATGAAAATACCCTGTATGATACTATAATAATACTCTGTACGATACTGTAATGATGAATACATGTCCTTATACATTTGTAACCCACAGAATGCTCAACACCAAGAGTGAACCCTACTGTAAACCACGAACTTTGGGTGATTGTCATTTGTCACTGTAGGTTCATCAACTGTAACAAAAGTAGCACTCTGGTGAGGGATGTTGATTATAGGGGAGGCTAAAAATAGCCAAAGCAATCTTGAGAAGGAAAAACAAAGCTGGAGGTATCACAAATCCAGATCTCAAGGTAGACTACTAAATTGTAGTATCAAAACAGTATGGTACTGGCACAAAATAGACACACAGATCAGTGCAATAAATAGAGTCCAGAAATAAATCCACACTTATATGGCCGATTAATCTGTGGCAAAGGAGGCAAGAATATACACTGGGGAAAAGACAGTCACTTCAATAAATGGTGCTGGACAGCTACATGCAAAAGACTGAAACTGGACCACTTCCTTACACCACACACAAAAACAAACTCAAAGTGGATGAAATACCTAAAAGTGAGACCTTGGGGGCACCTGGGTGGCTCAATCGTTAAGCTTCAGCCTTCAGCTCAGGTCATGATCCCAGGATCCTGGGATCAAGCCCTACATCAGGCTCCCTGCTCAGTAGGAAGCTTGCTTCTCTCTCCTCCACTCTCCCTGCTTGTGTTCCCTCTCTCACTGTCTCTCTCTGTTAAATAAATAAATAAAATATCTAAATAAATAAATAAATAATAAAGGTGAGACCTGAAACCATATAAATCTTTAGAGAGAACACAGACAGTAATTTCTCTGACATTAGCCACCGCAACATTTTTCTAGATGTGTCATCTAGACACATCTAGATGTGTCACCGTCAGGGAAATGCAAAACCACAATGAGGTATCACCTCACACCTGTCAGAAGAGCTAAAATCAAAAAGACAATAACAAGTGTGGGTGACGATGTGGAAAAAAGGGAACACATGCCCACCGTGTGAGGGAATGTAAACTGGTAGAGCCACTGTGTAAAACGTCACAGAAGTTCCTCAAAATATTAAAGACAAGAGTACCATGTGATCCAGTAATTCCACTACTGGGCTAATTCAAAAAGATACATGTGTCCTTATGTTTAATGCAGCATTATTTAAATAGCCGCAATATGGATTCAACCTAAGTGTCCATCAATAGACAAACGGATAAGGAAGATGTGAGATACACACATACACACACACAGACACTGAAATATTTTGCAGCCATAAAAAAGGATGAGATTATGTCATTTGTTTTTTGTTTTTTTAAGATTTTATTTGAGAGAGAGTGAGAGAACCCAAAATTTCCCTGAAAATAAAGCCTATATATATATATTTTTTTTTTAATATTTTTTTATTTATTTGACAGAGAGAAATCACAACTAGGCAGAGAGGCAGGAGGAAGCAGGCTCCCTGTGGAGCAGAGAGCCTGATGCGGGGCTCCATCCAGGACCCTGGGATCACGACCTGAGCCGAAGGCAGAGGCCCTAACCCACTGAGCCACCCAGGCGCCCCAAGCCTGTATTTTTTTAAGAAAAAAAAAAAGGACAATATTTATCTCTTATCTGGACTACAATATGCTTCTTACTGACTCAAACCCTTCTACAACTAACATACCACCAGGGCTGGAAAAATCATTTTTTAAAAAGAAATCTTTTTTTTTTTTTTTTAATCTCTACACTCAACATGGGGCCATGGGACTTGAGCTCATGATGCTGAGATCAACAGTCACATGCTCCACCAACTAAGTCAGACAAAGTCTGCTGGAAAATCTTTTTAATACCCAACAAGGTGCCTGGGTGTCTCAGTTGGTTAAGTGGCTGCCTTCAGCCCAGGTCATGATCCCAGTATCCTGGGATCAAGCCCTGCATCTGGCTCCCTGCTCAGCAGGAGCCTGCTTCTCCCTCTCCAAGTGCTTGCCACTCCTCCTGCTTATGCTATCTCTCTCTGTCAGATAAATAAATAAAAATCTTAAAAAAAAAATACATATATCCAACCATGTCACCTACCATGCTTAATAATCCTTCAGTGCCTTCCCAATGAACTCGGAATAGAAATCAAAGTCTTGACAGTGTCCTACAAGACATGTGCCTACTTCTCCCACCACACAGTGAACTACTTTCCCTGACCTCGCCCTATTTCCAGAGCACACCCAGCTTTCTCCCCAACTGTAGGGCCTCTGCATTTGACATTCTTCTCTTCAGAAAGCTCTTTTTTAGCTCTCTCTTCAGCGATTCCCAAAACTGTTTCTAGCTCATTCTTGGGATCTCAACCCCATGCTATTACCTCTATGAGGGCTTTCCTGACCACTACCTTGAGAGGGAGCTTCAAGGCTTCTCAGATTTGCAAAGGTACAGGCATTAAGAATCATCTGAACAGCAGCACCTGGGTAGCTCAGTCAGTTAGGGATCTGCCTTCCAGCTCAAGTCATGGTTCTGGGCTCCTGGGATCGAGGCCCTGGGAGGCTCCCTGCTCACCGGGGAGGTCTGCTTCTCCCTCTGCCCTTCCCCCTGCTCATGCTCGCGCTCTCTCTCTCTCTCTCAAATAATTTTTTTTTTTTTTTTAAATCACCTGAAGAGCTTGTTACAACAAATTCCTGGACTCCTCAGTCTGATTCTGGGTCTAGGGTGGAACCCAAGAATTTGCAATTCTAATGACCTGCCAGGTGATGTGGATGCTGCCCACATGGGTACCACATTTCTGACCACACTTTAGCAATATGTAATTAACTTACTAGTTGGTTTATAAACTATCTACTTTGCTAAAGGTGCCTTTCATGAGAAAAGGAGACTTATCTACATTACCAATACTGTATACCCATCACTTACAAAGTGCATAGGGAAAGAACAATGCTGGTCTCCCTGCAATACATCTGCAATTTGAGGAACAATGTCTTCAATACAGAATTTCTCTGATCTTGAGGCGCCTAGGTGGCTCAGTGAGTTAAGCCTCTGCCTTCAGCTCAGGTCATGATCCCAGGGTCCTGGTATCTGGAGCCCTGCATCAGGCTCTCTGCTCAGCAGGGAGCCTGCTTCCCCCCTCTCTCTCTCTGCCTGCCTCTCTGCCTACTTGTGATCTTTCTCTCTCTGTCAAATAAATAAAATCTTAAAAAAAAAATTTCTCTGACCTCAGTAGGCAAATTTTATATGAAGAACATGATTTGGATTTCCACATTCAGGGAGAATTTCTTAGCTTGGGTGCCTCTATTCCCACTTAACCCTACACATCCACACTCATCACTCTCATACACACAACTTATCTCCTCCACCATTATTTAGAGCCCTGGCTGTGGGGATAAACTTAAGGGGGAAATGGGAGCATGGCCAAGTCAGGCCTTCTTGGTCTTTTCCTGATTACCTGATAGCTAACTTAATTTTAAAAGACTGAAAGGAAGCTCAGCTCACCTGAGGCCAAGATGTTTGGAGCATGGCTGATGTCCCCTGGCTTCGTGCACTGTCTTCTTGATTTGGAAAAGCAAAAACCTTAGGAGCTAAGAGAAGAAGAGCCGTGAGTGCAATGCACCCTGACCTCCAACACTCACAGCCGCCCATAGCCTTCCCAGTCTCCTCGTTTCCAGCACTGGGAAGAGACTCTCTCAGACCCACCCTGCAGCTGATGGCCCTAACAACCTCATGAACTGCTCTGCCTGGTCCTCAGGACAATCCCCATCACCTGCTCAGTCCAAGAGTGTTCCTGAGCCCATTCACACGCAGCGGACTGAGAGATCCAAGACAAATCCTATCCCTACAATGTTGGGTCTGAACACACCTAAAAACGCGCTTACAGGAACCATGACGTTGACCCAAAAGCGTTGTCAATGGAAAGGAGGCACAGAGATGGCAAAATGCGTATTAACAGTAAAATACTCATGATGCTGACCAGAGACCCGACCGGGATCTCCACCCAGGGCCTCCGAGACCCCAAATAGAAACGTCAGTCGTGGGCGCGGGAAGCTGCTGAGCCAAGTTCCTGAGGGCAGAAAAGAGGATCACGCCTCGGCGGAGGGCAAGGGGTAGGACCAGGCTGCAGAAGGCCGCTCGGCCACCTCGGGCGGCTTCCGCGAGGCCCAAGCGCCGGAGCCCCGAGTCAGGGGAGGGGGTGAGTCCGCACTGGGCCCGAGCTCAGGGGAGGGGGGCGCTGACGAGCCGCTAGGGAAAACGAGGAAGCCGACGCCGGCGGACCTTACACGTAGAACTCGCTGGAACCCACGCTCTCCCTCTCCGAACACCAAAAAGCTGAGAGAGGCAAGCCGACGCGGAAGCGAGCGCGAGCCCCCAATGCCCCTCTAGGCCGCACGGAGGCTGCTCATCTCTGTGGTCCCCGCGGTGCGGCCCACGTGACTCCGCCAGCCGCTCGGAAGAGGAGGGGTTGCGGGCCGGCCTCGGCAGGCGTGGTCATTAACTGGTGCCTCCCCCGGCTGCGGCGGCTGCCTCCTAGCGGGGTCCGGGACGTATAGGCTCAGGTACCCCGTCTAGACCCATGTGGGGTCCAGGTTAACTCGATGCCGGTCAGCGGTGGGTCGCCTTTACTCGGAGCGTCACTCGGGCTGTGCTAGTGTGAGGAGAAAGGCTCCCGGTGCTTCACATCTTGGAGGCCCAAACCAAGGACACTCCTTGGGTCCCCAGCTGGGTCGCCCTTAAGAAAACGAAGTTTTCTATCCACTCCTGTGAAGCCCTCTCCCTCTCTAGGACCTGCACGTGTGGAGGTGCCTTTTCCGTCAGGCTCATTTAGCTACCAAAAGAATGGTGACTGAAGTTGCCAGGCATCCTGTATATATAGGACATGTCCTATGTTAGACGATCTTGTAATGTATTTACTTAAATGTCTTCTGTTTAGATTTTCCCGACAATTTTACCAACAAATCAGTAGTTTAGAGCTATTTTTCCACCGAGTAACTGCTACTACAATACAATATCAACACTGGCTGGGGAAAAAAAAATCATACCTTCCATAAATAAAGATCTGGATAATCCCGTAAGTCTCTCCTGCCGGTTTGGCTGTGTGAAGTTAAAACAATTAACATTAAAACTACGTTTTTCAGGGCACCTGGGTGGTTCAGTTGGTTAGGCAACTTCCAGCTGGAGTCATGATCCCGGGGTACCAGGATGGAGTCCCACATCGGGGGACTTCTCCCTCTGACCTTCTCCCCTCTCATGCTCTCTCTCACTCTCTCTCAAATAAATAAAATATATTTTTTTAAATGCTTTTCATAGTCAAGTAATTGCCATTAATTTGACTCAGGTCAGTACACGTGTTCTGCAAATCAGCCAATAAAGTGATAGCCTCACTTAGGTGGTCCCAATTCTGAAAGTTAGCAAAGCAATGACAGCCCAAGCTTCTGAATAGGAGCCAATCAGTGGCAAACACCCCTGAAAATCGGTCCCCTCAATACAGTGACCAAGACTTTGAAAGTCACTGGGTCCCCGTGTTCCAGTGACCAGGGTTGGTCAGCGTGGTTGCCAGCAGGAACGAACTTTATTTCTGTTGAGTACATGTTCAGATACACGCCTCCTACTCACCAAGCACTTCGTTGCCATGGAGGGCACTGGGCCTCCCACTGCTAAAAGACAGAATGATCCTTGGTATCCGGATGTATGGATCTACCACAGGAGCTTCTATTCCTTTTGTTACCAAACCCATTTGGCTGCCTGCTAACTCAAAGATCACTTGAGAGGAGTTTTATTTGAAAAGGAATCTGAGCTTTATTCAGGAGGAAGGCAACCAAGAGAGAAGTTGGACTCTTGTCCAAAAGCCCCCTCTTGAGAGTTCTGCCTGGCCCAGTGGGGTTTAAAGCAGCTAATCAGCAAAGAGTATGCAGTGGCCCGTAGCATTTCTTCATCACATGTAGATTTGAGGCCAGCTAGAAATATTTTCAGTGCTGGGGTTTTGCATGGGGGTCCAGTTCTTGTTTCGTGATGTGCCCCAGTACTCTCTTCTTTCTGGAAAGCAGGGCAAGGTCTACAGATACAGAAAGGGAGTTAGTAAAATCATTCGTGTAACCTAAAAAAGAATATTTTGCTTAAAAAAAAAAATTGCCGGAGTGATCTGAAAGTCGAAGTAGCTTCAAACAGACTTGCTGGCCTCTGGGGCTTCGGAAGGTTCTGGCTCTTCACTTCTCAAGGTCAATGGTCTGCAAATTTCGAAGAAAGTAAAATAGTTCTGTTACAGACTGAGGCCTTAGGTCAGGAAGTAAGGAGTGTTAATGCTCCAGACCAGCGGGAGTGCTATTCCCCTTCCACAGGAATTAGACTGTCACTAACTATAGCTTAAAGTCCTGTCATGTAAAGTACAATAGGTAGCTCTTGCTGCATAATCATCCCAAAACTTTGTGGCTGAGAACAATATATTCATTCAACATGTTTCTTAAAGTTTCTGTAGACCAGGAATTCAGGAGTGGTTTGGCTGGAAGATCCCAGCTTGGGATCTCTCATGAAGTTCCATGCAGGAGTCACCTGGGGCTGCTTACATATAAACTTAAATTACTGGTTACTGCTGTGAAACTTCAGTCCCTTCCCACATGCGTTTCTGCACACAGTTGTGTCCTCACAATTTTCCTATAGGTTTCTACCTAAAGTAAGCAATCCAAAAGGCCAAGGCCAGGGGCACCTGGCTGCCTCAGTTGGTGGAGCATGTGACGCTTGATCTCAGGTCATGAGTTCAAGCCCCACATTGGGTGTACAGTTTATTTAAAAATTAGATAAAACCTTTCTTTAAATAAAAAAAAAATGTCAAGGCCAACTGCAGTGTGATGACATAGCTTTAGAAGTCATGCACCATCATCACCTCAATGTACTACCAAGACAGGCCTCTCATAATACAATATTAGATGAGATACACAAGGGCATGAATGCAAGAATTAGGATCACCAAGGACCAATCTCAGCCTAATGCTGAGATTTTTTCTACCACAGAAAACATATATTTTATAAAATTTCCTGTATTTTTATTGTAAAGCTTCTGTACAATTGTTTTAAGTAAATGAATTAGATTTCCAGGAACAACAGCATGATGAAGACCTCTATTTTCAAACTGCCTCTTCTCTAAGCTGATCAAAATGAACAACTAATTAATCTAGAAAGATGGGTGCACATATACACATATACATCACAAACCCTTAAGTGTTAGCCAGGGGTGCATGGGTGGCTCATTCAGTTAAGCATCTCTCTTTGGCTCAGGTCATGATCCCAGGGTCCTGGGGATGGAGCCTCACATGGGGATCCCTGCTCAGCGGAATCTGCTTCTCCCTCTCCCTCTGCTGCTTCCCCTGCTTATGATCACTTGCTCGCTTGCTCTCAAAGAAATAAAATCTTAGGGAAAAAAAAAGTATTAGCCAGTTATCACAATCAGATCTAACTTGAAGGGGGACAATACTGGGCATGGTATTCCTCTATCTAGTATTAGAGTGGAGGGAGAATAAATGAGAAAGTTTTGGTAGACCCAAACAAAAATCCCCAAGTTGTGAAAATGAGAATTGGAATCATGGGAATCAGAGGAGAAAACTGGGAGCATGCAAAAGTCCCATTCTTTCCCAGAACCACCTCACCAGAGGGACAGAGTATATAGGCAGTGCTGATGTACAGGCAGCTAGAAAGCACGGTGAACCAGGAGGTGGGAAACTTGAGTGCTTTTACAGCTATCAGGGAGCTTGCTCATATATCAGCAAAATTAAAAATCTGGGGCTGGATGTCCCTCACCTGGTCAATATCACAAGGACTGGCTCTCCCTAAAAACACACTATCCCCAAGCCACTAGTCAGTGCAATAAGGCAAGAAAAAAGATCCAGAATTGGAAAGAAGTAAAATGGTTATGAACATGATCAATGTTAAAAAATCCTACAGAATCTTAAAAATGTTATTAGAATAAGTGAGTTGTGCAATATTGCAGGATACAAGGTCAATACAAAAATCAATTGCATTTCTATATGCCATCAATGAACATTTAGAAATTTACTATTATAATAGCATCAAAAAAATAGACATGCTATCAGCATGTCTATAATAGACATATCTAGACAAATCTGACAAAAGGTGTGAAAGACCTATACATTAAAAATTACAAAACACTGCTCAAATAAAGATCCAAATGAGATATTTGCCATGTTTTTGAGTTAAGACTATACATTTGAGATGTGAATTCTCCCCAAAATTGATCTAAAGAGTCAGACAATCTCAACCGAAATCCCTAGATATGCTTTATAAAAATTTGCAAACTGATTCTAAAAATCCTATGAAGTGCAAAGGACCTAGAATGGCCAAAACAACTTTGGTAAAACACAATAGGAAAACTAACACTGTGTGACTTCAATACTTAGAAAAACTACAGTAATTAAGGCAATGGCATCAAGACAAACAGGCCAATGGAACAAATAGAATCTCAAAGTAGGCCCACACCTGTATGGACAACTAATTTGCAACAATGGTGCAAAGGCAATTCAGTGGAGGAGTCATTTTCAAAACTAGGATATGCACCTAAAAAGGCATGGAGAAGAGGAGAAAGGAAGGAACTTAGAGGCATACTTCATACCCTACACAAAATTTAAGACAAAAATAGATGACATAACATAAAATCTAAAATTACAAAACTTCTAGGAAGAAAAACGGGGGGAAACAATCTTGGGTAGGGCAAGAATTTCTTAAATATGACATGAAAGGCATAATCCATAAGTGAACAAACTGTTATATTGGACCTCATTAACAAGACTTCTGCTCTTCAAAAGATTAAGAGAATGAGGGACACCGGGGGAGCTCAGTTGGTTAAGCATCTAGCTTTCACTTGGGTCATGATCTCAAGGTTCTGGAATTGAGCCCCGCACCAGGCTCCCCATTTTACCTCTCTCCCTTAGTCCCTCCCACCAAACCCTGCTCATACTCAATCTCTCTCTCAAATACATAAAATCTTTAAAAAAAAAATTAAGAGAATGAAAAGCCCAGCCCCATGGGAGAAAATGTTCACAAATAATGTATCTGAAAAAGGACTTGTATCCACAATATATAAAGAACTCCCCATCTCAAAAAGACCTCCCAAATATTGGGGCGCCTGGGTGGCTCAGTGGGTTAAGCCTCTGCCTTCGGCTCAGGTCATGATCTGAGGGTCCTGGAATCGAGTCCCACATCGGGCTCTCTGCTCAGCAGGGAGCCTGCTTCCCTCTGTCTCTCTCTCTGCCTACTTGTGATCTGTCCGTTGAATAAGTAAATAAAATTAAAAAAAAAAAATTTTTAAAAAAAGACCTCCCAAATATCAATAAAAAGAAAACCCAATAAAAACATAGGCAAAAGATATGGTCATTTAACCTAAGACATATGGAAGGCAAATAAGCACATGAAAGTTTTCAACATCATTAGTCATTATGGAAATGCAAAGTAAAATTGTAAGAAGACAGCATTACACTTATTGTAAGAGCTAAAATTTAAAACAGTATTAAGCATAGCCAAAGATGAAGACATGAGAGTATAACTCTCCTACGTGCTGGTATGGATATAAAATGGTACAACTTCTTTATAGAAGTTTTGAAGATTCTTAAAAATGTAAATATATACTGAGGCACGCACCTGGATGGCTCAGTAAGTTAAGCATCTGACTTTGGCTCAGGTAATGATCTCAGGGTTCTGGGATCGAACCCCATGTTGGGGCATCCAGGCTCCCTGATCTGCAGGGAGTCTGCTTCTCCTTCCCCAACCTCCCACCCTGCTCCTATGAGGGCACATGCTCTCTCTCCCTCTTTGAATAAAATCTTTTTTCAAAATGTAAATATGTACCTACCTTATGACATAGGCATTCCATTCCTTATTTACCCAAGAGAAACAAAAGTATACACCATTACAAAGACTTAAACACAAATATTCATAGCAGCTTTATTCGTAATAACCAAAAATTGGAAACCCAAATGGCCATCAGGAGATGAATGAACAATTTTTGTTATTTCCATAGTGGAATACTGTTCAGCCACCCCTCCCCAAAAAGAACCACTGATATATAATGAAGATGTTATATAAATATCAAAATAATTTATGCTGAAAGACACCAGACCCCCCCCCCAAAAAAGTACACAAAATAGTCTTTTTGTAAAATCATAGAAAAGCAAAACTCATCCAATGTGAGAGCAGATCAGCACTTGCTGTGAAAAGCTATGAGAGGGATTACCAAGGGGCATAAGTAATTTTGGGGGGTGATGGCTCTGCTTATTATCTTGACTGTGGTGACTGTTTCACTGGTATATACATAAGTCATCACTTAGCAATGGTATTATAATAAATAACACTATTATTTACCAGGTTCTAGTCATTGTTCTAAGCACTCCTGCATGTATTAATGCAGTTAATCCTCAACACAAACATATGAGGTAGACCATCATCCAGATTTTACAGATAAGGAAATTAGTAGTGTCTGTAACTTAACCAAGGCGATACACCTGGGCTCACACCTGGCTCTGTGTTGTTATCCACTACTCTGCTTCCTGCAATGGGCAAAGTCAAGCAGCTTGCAAAAGAGGGATGCTAAAAACGGAACACATTTATATCTCCCCTCGTCTCCACTGGTAACAGATAATAACGGACGCTTCTTTCTGTGATAAGATAGAACGAAGTGAAGTTGCAAGGAAATGCTTCCTGCCGTGAGGTCACTTGGAAGAGCAATGAGATGGACGAATTTTTGATAAATAGGGCCTTGCATTTGACTCAAAGGGTATATATACCTCAACTTTTGCAAAGGCACAGACTACAACCGAGCATTGAGAAGTGACTATAGAGTAGTGGTGTGGGTGGGCACTGCACCTGAGGTAGGTCTCTGAAAACCTGTAGCCTACTAGGAATATCCTCCAAAATACAGATGGCTCCACAGGGATAAAGGCCCTCTGTTTCTGAGTTTAGGAGACTCCTAATATAGACTGTGATAGGGTGTTCACGTTATCTTTTTCTTTTCTGGCTGATCCCTTGTTTAGTGTTGCACACCTGAGAATGGATGCATGGGAGACAAAGGTTGAAAATCTACAAGTTTATACTCAATTCACATTTGAGGGTACTGAATAATGGGTGGAACTTATTTTCCCTTAGAATTTTGCAGGAATATACCACTGTCCTATAACTTTCAAGACTGCTGTTATGAAATCCAGTGCATTCTTATTCCTGAACTTTTGTTTTCTCTAGAACCTTTTTAAGATCTCCTCTTAAAACCTGGAGTTTTGGTAATTCACAGTGGTATTCTCTGACGTAGGTCCTCCCACCCATCCCTCATCCGTCCTGAGGGGCACTCAGGGACACCACAAAATCCAGAGTCACAGCCAGTTACATTTCTTTGTACATTTGAGTTTGGGGGTTTGTTTCTTCTTTTCTAACTGTAAAGAGTGTGCTAGTGAAGAACACGAAAGGGGAGAAACAAAGAGGCACAGCACGCCCAGCTGCAGACCACCTTACTCTTGCACAGGTATCTTCTGTGTGTGTAGTTTCCGATGCAGTGTAAATCGCCCACACCAGCTGAAGGTTTTCCCACACACCTCACACTCGTACGGTTTCTCACCGGTGTGAACTCGCTCATGCTGGACCAGGGTGATTTTCTGACTAAAGGCCTTCCCACACTCCTTACATTCAAAAGGTTTCTCCCCTGTGTGAATGCGCTGATGCTGAGTCAAGGCTGTGGGGGAGCTTAGCCGTTTCCCGCACTCTTTACATTCATAGTGTTTCTCCCCAGTGTGCACTCGTTGATGGACGATAAAGCTTGAGCTACAACTGAAAGTCTTCCAACATTCATTACATTCATAGAGTTTCTCCCCAGTGTGGAACCTCTGGTGCTGGAGGAAAACAGAACTGCTAATGAAGGCCTTGCCGCACTCCTTACATTCATAGGGCTTCTCTCCAGTGTGGATTCTCTGATGCTGAATCAAGGCCGTGTCTGAACTTAAACCTTTTCCACATTCTTTACATTTAAATGGTTTCTTTCCAGTGTGAATTACCTGATGTCGAATAAGTAATGAGTTGTATCTGAAGGCTTTTCCACATTCTTTGCATTTGAAAGACCTTTCACCAGTGTGACATCCCTGAAAATCTGCCATTCGACTAAAATATCTGCCACATTTTCTACATTCATATGATATCTGACCACTAGGAACTGTCTGATCCATGAGTTGTGTGCTAACATTAATGTTTTTCCCAGATTTCTCACAGTGCTCCTCACTCCCGACAGTGCAGTCGTTGAGATGGCTGGTTGGCCCAGCTGTGAAATCTCTCCTCTTTGACATGGTCTTCTTAGCTATCCAGTGACCATGCTGCTGCTCTAGGCTGCTCCCAAAGTCCAGGCGCTGGGGAACATTCCCTGGCAGCCCTCCTAATGTCAGTCTGTGGGACTCTATTTCTTTAGAAATGTGTTCCTTTGGAGTTGATTCTTCCTTCTCAGCTCTGGCCTCACCTCCTGACATCATGTGACGAAAAAAAAAAACAAAAAAAAAACACAAGTGTTAGCCTCTGACAGTGCTGAAGGGGAAAAGGATCAAGTTGTTCTCATCTGCTCTATGTGACTATTTTCCTACAGGTACACAAAATGGCTACCAAAGACAACACAGCAGAGCCCCACAAGTGAAAGATACTATGGGTGGAAGGCAAACAAGGCCAGGAGAGTGGCCTTATAAGAGTGTAAAGACTGGAAAACAGCAAAGACTGTTACCTACTAGGGTGGGAAGACCAACCACTTTCTCCTGAGTGAATGGGTGGGATAAGAATGTATGGACAAGTGATGAATAGAGACCCCAGGGTCAGAGGAAGACCACCAGATTGAAGAAGGGGCAGGTCAAGCAGCTCAAACTACAAAGGGTCCCACAACTGATTCCTTAAAAGCTGCTTATTTTTTACAACATTATCCATGTCATAATCTTTGAAAAGAGAATGGTCTCTGTCACCAGGCTGACACCAGTAAAGTGGCAGCCTCCTACGCAATGGCTAAGGGAACTATGGTGGGCTAACACACCATAGCTGGAAGGAAAGGGGAAGACACTGAGGCTGGCTTCTAAAATAAAAGAGCAAGGGTCCCTGGGCAGCTCAGTTGTTAAGCATCTGCCTTTGGCTCCTGGTATTGAGCCCCACATTAGGCTCCCTACTCAGCGGAGAGACTTTTTCTCCCTCTCTCCCTCACCCTCTGTCTACCACTTCCCCTCTCTGCTTGTGCACTCCCCATCTCTCTGTCAAATAAATAAAGTCTTTAAAAAACTAAAACAAAATAGCATGCACTGCACGTGTGAGGAACCCTTCCAAGAATAGACGTAAGCCTTAGGGAGGATCTGGTAATGACTCTGGTGCTTTTCCTACAGTACTGTACAAGCTGTGTATAGTTTACTATGATAGTGAGAATGTGAAACAGAGAAAACCAAAGGCAATTTTCCCTCTCCTATTAAGGCCTTTTGCAGGCTAATATAATCTTCAGCACTGGGCCAGGGCAACCTTGTGTGTTTACAAGCGAACTGTTTAAAAATGCTTTTTACACAGATAACCTGAAGTCCTGGGTGGGAGGGAGTTGGGAATTACTTATGGACATTCTCTGTGAAGAGTCTGAAGAGCACATGAAATTTTACAGGCAGAGCAGGGGTGAAAAAGAGTAACAAAGGCAGGAAAAAGTACACCGTGTTATTTTTCATTCACATATCAATCAAAATGAGGAAGCCATTCACCTTTCTGTTATACCAAGTTTTGTTTCAAAAGCTCAGCTGTTAAAATCTAAGTTTTTTTTAAGAGTCTGTAGGGGAAAAATGACAGGCTTCAGGTGGGTGTTGAGGAAAAGGAATCACGGGGTGTGCTGTGCTGGTGTCTGCGTATGTGGGAAAATTTCCATTGTGAAAAAGAATTTTTTATTTTTAAATAATTTTTTCAATTGTAAATTTTTTTTTTTTTTTTTTTTTTAAGTCAGTGTTTGGGAACTCGTAATTCAGTTTCCCAGAAAGAGGAGTTCAGCTGGATCAGTCAGTACAATATGCAACTCTTGATCTCAGGATTGTGAGTTTGAGCCCCATACAAGGGGTAGAGTTTACTTAAAAAAAAAAATGTTCCCATAGAAATAATGTACTGGGGGCACCTGGGTGGCTCACTGGGTTAAAGCCTCTGCCTTCAGCTCAGGTCATGATCCCAGGGTCCTGGGATCGTGCCCCGCATCAGGCTTTCTGCTAGCGGGGAGCCTGCTTCCTCCTCTCTCTCTGCCTGCTTCTCTGCCTACCTGCTATCTTTGTCAATCAAATAAATAAATAAAATCTTTAAAAAAAAAAAAAGAAAGAAAGAATATACGCTGTGAATATGTGGATGGCCAGATAGGCCCCAGAAGCCTATTTTCCTTCTAAGGTGGTTGACATCCTCATCTCTGTAACACAAACTGGTAGAAAAATAAACTTTCCACAAGACAGGTTTCAAAAGAGCCCTCATGCCTCAAGAGCTGCCCGCTCAGTCACATGGTGCCCCTTAACAGGTGGAGAGGTAGAAAGGCAAAGGTGAACATGCAGAGAAATCTTGCAGCCATGCCTTCCCTGGAAGAGACTGGCCCTTCCTCATTTGAGGGAGGCTACTACCATGAACACAGAATCACATATAATGATTCTAGAAGAAAGAAGTCTCACACACATTCAAATGTGAATATAGGAAAGCAGGCTAAGCAAAAAAGGCAGCTGGTAGGTTCTCGTGCTCACCTGGACAGATGCCTCTGAGAGCTTCCCTGTCCGCAGGCTCCCAGGGTTCCAGGCCCCATGGCAGCTCCCCTCGCTCTAGCTGGGAGACCAGAACAGGTCTGGTGAATAGAAAAGCTGCCCAGGAGAAAGAAACAGGAACAAAAAGTAAAGGGAATCAGGAAGCAAGGTCCCCTCTTGACTGTCTTTACTTTTCTTCACTGAGTCAGGGAGGGAAATGAAGAGAAGTTAGCCTGCGCTATCTTAGAAGAAAGAAAATTCCCACAAATGGGGGCAGAGTCCTGGAATAACCCCCCATTCACACGAGTGAGTCCCAGATCTTCTTCATAGAACTTGGAAGACAGAGACAAAGGGCTCTGCTGAGCTCCCAAGAGCTCTTCCTTTCCCTCCAAGCATGGGGCAGAGTCCCTCCCAGGGCCAGGGGGACAGCAGGTTTCAAAACCAGGGAACCTGAAACTCTCCCCAACCAGTAGCCTCTGAGAAGCTCAGCCTTTGGAGCAACTGCCCATAAGGGTTATCAGAGAGGACACGATGTCTAAAAGAAGAAGCCAGGATGCACAAAAGGCAGAGAAAGACAACAGAAGGGAGAAGGGAGTCCTTACCCAGGGAAGCCACATTTGCATAATTCTCCAGCATCACCTCTCGGTACAGGGCCCTCTGTGAAGGGTCCAGGATAACCCATTCATTCTGGGTGAAGTACACAGCCACGTCCTCAAAGGTCACTGGCTCCTGAAACAACAGGTTCCTGCTCAAACTCTGTGTGAAGGCAGAGGAGCCTAAGTATTGGGGCAGAGATCTACTGGATGTGGTGGTACTGCCAAGGACAGTTCTCCAGTGCCCTCTAATCCCCGTGGGGGCCAGCCCTCAGCTGGCATCACCCTCATCAACAGGAGAGTACCTCTGTGTGGTCATCCCCACAAACAGCCCCTCCTTCCCCTGCTGACCTCTGTGTTGACTCTGCCAGGCCCTGCTCTATGTGCCTATCCCTCTGGCTCCTTTCCAAGGGTTTTGTGTGCACATGCACAGAGAACATCTGTATAAACACAGCCCACAGCACTTCTGTACTGATCTCCACTCCCACCCTAATCCCACTAAAGTGACAGTAATATAATGGCCCACGAGGAGAAGAGTCTAAGGAGCAAGGATGTTAACAGAATTTTAGAAGACAGAAAGGATGAATGTACTAAATTAGAAGAGCAGAGAAAGCTGAATGTTAACTGCTGGCAGAGGGGGAAGCAAACAAAAAGGAGGCTGATCATCATATAAAACCAAGAATGAGTTTAGGATTTTTTTTAAGTGTGCTCTGCTTTTTTTTTTTTTTTTTAAGATTTTATTTATTTATTTGACAGAGAGAGAGAGATCACAAGTAGGTAGAGAGGCAGGGGGAAGAGAGAAAGGGGTAAGCAGTCTCCCAGTCAAGCAGAGAGCCCAATGTAGGGCTCGATCCCACAACCCTGAGGTCATGACCTAAGTCAAAGGCAGAGCTTAACCCACTGAGCCACCCAGGCGCCCTGTGCTCTGCTTTTTAAAAATTGGTAATTCTATCTGTTTAAAAGCACCAGGGAGGAGAGAGGACCAACAAGTACTCAGAGTAGTAAATGAAAAATACCTACACAAGATCACTGAGAAGTCTCAGAAAAATGAAAACATTAAAAAAAAAAAAAATCCTGGGTGCCTGGGTGGCTCAGTTGGTTAAGCAACTGCCTTCGCTCAGGTCATGATCCCAGAGTCCTGGAATCGAGTCTGGTATGGGGCTCCCACGTCCATGGGGAGTCGGCTTCTCCCTCTGACCTTCTCCCCCTTCATGCTTCTCTCACTCTCTCTCAAAGGGATAAATAAAATCTTAAAAAAAAAAATCCTAAAGGACTTCAGAGCAGGAAATACACATACATACACAAAGACTGTGGAGTAAAGATGGCAACAGACAATATGGCAAAAGTAAAGGGGAAATGTTTTTAAAAGTGCTGAGCGAAGGAGCCCCTGGGTGGCTCAGTCAGTTAAGCCTCAGACTCTTGATTTCTGCTGATTGTGATCTCAGCTTCATGAGATGGGCCCTGCATCAAGTTCCACACTCGGTATGGAGTCTGCCTGGGATTCTTTCTCCCCCTCTCCCCTTCTCCCAATCTCTCTCTCAAATGAATGAATTTTAAAAAATTAAAAATAAAAATGCTGAGAGAAAACCTCTGTTTTTCATTCAAATGGAGTCAAAGCGATTGGGTTTATCCTGCCTACACCAAAACAAGACAAATTACATAAAACAAGTTATCAGATACTAGGTGACAGCAATGGAGGATAACAATCCCAGAGGGACAGGAAATGACAAGGTGAGTCCTGTGAGTTGCCATGCTTACTACTATGAGTTTCCAGGCTGCAACACAGGGAGGAGGAAATGAGGCAAAGCTGAGCAGATTCCCTGGTAGCTTCTAAGGAGACCAAGACAGTGGAGTTTAGAGACAGAATACCATAGAGAAGAGAGCTGCACAGAGAAAAAAAAACAATTATCTGCAGAGGGTTCACTCGAGTGGGCACAGGTGTGTGGAAACTACTCAAAGCCAGAGAAAGGATCATTTGAAAGGACTGAAGGACACAATGTCTGGCATTCACACAGGGCCAGAAACAGTGCCTACTTCCACTATCCACATTGGAAACTTTCATAATTCATAGGCCACTAGATAGAGTTCTCGGGAAACTCTTGCCTCAGTAGCGGAGAATAATTACTCCTAGGCTGACCAGAATTCTACTTTCCAGATTCTACTAGCAAATAATAAATATCAGAACCAGAAAGAACCAAACTGTTTCCAAGTAACTGAACCTGATTCCAGAAAAGTCTGAAGAATATTTTGGGAAGGGGCGCCTGGCTGGCTCAGTGTATGCGACTCTTGATCTCAAGGTTTTAAGTTCAAGCCCCGTGTTGGATATAGGAATTACTTAAAAATAAAATCTTAAAAAAATATTTTTTTAAAGAAACTATTTTGGGGACTAAAAAAACCTAGAATCAAACAAGATAAAAGTTACAATATCTGGCATTCAATCATACGTTACTAGGCATTCAAAGAGGCAGGAATAGGTGACCTAACAAGACCAGGCAATCAAAATCAACCCAGAACTGGTAAATGTTAGCATTAGAGAGATGGACATTAAAGCAGTTATTATAAATGTATTCCAAATATTCAAAGTGAAATAGAAACAAGTTGTATGTATGTGTGTATATATATCTTTACATACATATTTCTTTATATCATATTTATAAAGAAATATGTATGTAAAGATTTCTTTATTTGAGAGAGAGAGCATGCACGTGTGAGCTGGGGGAGAGGGGCAGAGGGAGAAGAAGAGAATCTCATTCAAGCAGACTCCTCTTTGAGCATGGAGCTCTACACTTGGCTCGATCCTGATGCAGCTGGATCTCACCATCTTGAGATCACGACCTGAGCAGAAATCAAGAGTCTGACACTTAACCACCTGAGCCACACAGGCACCCCAAAGATATACTTTTATAAAGACCCAAATCAAACTTCTACATTTGAAAACTGCTATGTGTGAGATGAAAAATACAATTCATGGGATTGACAGCAAATTCGACACTGAAGAAAAAAAAAAAAAACTTGTGAACTTGAAGGCATAGCAATAAAAACTAACCAAAAAGGAAACAGAAAAAGATTGAAGGCAAAAAGAACAGAGCCATCAGGGAGTAGTGAGAGAACCTCAAAAAGCCTAAAGGACAAGAAATTGAAGGTAAACTGTGATAAACTAAAGATGCATACTACAAACCCTACAGCAATTTCTAATAGTAACACAGTTATAGTTTATATATAGCCAACAAAAAGGAAAACATGGAGTAAAACACACTATTAATCCTAAAGAAGGTGGAAAATCAAGAGAAAAGGGAACAAAGAACAGACAGGACAATTAGAAAACAATTAGGAAGATGACAGATTCAAATCTAACCATACCAATAATTATGCCAAATATACATAATCTAAACATCCTAACCAGTAAACACTATCAGATTAGATTTTCTAAAAAGCAAGGGCCTACTATGTGCTGCCTTCAAGAAATGCATATTACATGTAAAGACAAGAAAAAGTTAAAAGCAAAAAGATGTAAAACATATATATACTAATCAAAAAAAGCTGGGAATGGCTCTATTGACTTAAGGCAATGTATTTTTCAGAGCAAATAATATTTTTTTAAAGATTAATTAATTTATTTTGGGGAGGAAAAAGGGAGAGAATCCTCAAGCAGACTCCCCTCTGAGCTCAGAGCCCAACACAGAGCTAGGTCCCAGGAACCCGAGATCATGACTTAAGCCGAAGTCAGAGGCTTACCCCACTAAGCCACCCAGATGCCCCAGAGCAAAGAATATTAAGAGATAAAGAAAGCCATTTATGACCATAAAGGGATTAGGTCATCATGAAGACATAACAATTCTACATGTTTATGCAGTTAGTAACAAAGCTTCAAAATACATAAAGCAAACTGAAAAAACTGCAAGAGAAATAGAGAAATCCCTAATTATAGATGGAAATTTCAATAACCCTTCTCAACAAGGATTTAGCAAACATAAATAATATATTACCCAACCTGACTTAATGGACATTTACAGAACACTCCACCCCAAAACAGCAGAATACTATCTTCTCAGGTGTCCAAGAAACATTTTGTAAAGTAGACCATATTCTGGACCATAAAAGAAAAAGAAATCAAGTCATGCAAAGAATGTTCACTAACCACAACAGAATTAAATTAAAAGTAACAGGGGCACCTGGGTGGCTCAGTGGGTTAAGGCCTCTGCCTTTGGCTCATGTCATCGTCTCAGGGTCCTGGGATGGAGCCCTGCATCGGGCTCTCTGCTCAGCAGGGACCTGCTTCCTCCTCTCTCTCTGCCTGCCTCTCTGACTACTTGTGATAAGTCTGTCAAATAAATAAATAATAAATAAAAATATTTAAAAAAAAAATTAGAAGTAACAGACAGACACATGGAACATTCCCAAATATTTATGAACTAAATAACACCCTTCTAAATAACACACAGATGAAAGAATAAAACATAAAAGAATGCAGAAAGTGTTTTGAACTCAAGGAAAATGAAAACACAATGTACCAAAATGAGGGATGCGCTAAAGCAGTACTTAGGAAGACATTTATAATATTAAATGCCTGTGTTACAAAATTTAAAAAGGAGAGAAGGTCTTGAATCACTGACCTCAGATTCACCTTTAGAATCTAGAAAAACAGCAAATTTAACACAAACTAAGTAGAACAAACAAAATAAAGATCCAAGTGGAGATCCAATGTAAAACTGACAAAAAACAATAAAAAAAATTAGCAAAAGCAAAAACTGGTATTTTGTGAAGATCAATGCAACTTATAAATCTCTGGTTAGATCAATCAGAAATAAAAGAGAAAAAATAAATTGGCAATATTAATTCAAAAAAACTGCAGATAATAAAAGGATAAGAAAATATTATTAACAACTTTATGCCATTAATGTCTATAGCCTAGATAAAAATTGACAAATTTCTTCAAAGAGACAAATTAACAACACTCATTAAGGAGAAGAACTGAAACTGTATTCTAAAAGTTATCACCGGGGCGCCTGGGTGTCTCCGTGGGTTAAAAAGACTCTGCCTTCGGCTCAGGTCATAATCCCAGGGTCCTGGGATCTGGCCCGGTATTGGGCTCTCTGCTAGGTGGGGAGCTTGCTTCCCCCTCCCGCTCTCTGCCTGCCTCTGCCTACTTGTGATCTATCTGTCAAATAAATAAAAATAAAATCTTAAAAAAAATAAAAATTAAAAATAAAAGTTATCATGGGCGCCTGGGTGGCTCAGTGGGTTAAGCCTCAGCTTTCCGCTCAGGTCATGATCTCAGGGTTCTGGGATCAAGTTCCACGTAAGGCTCTCTGCTCTGTTGGCAGGGAGCCTGTTTCCTTCTCTCTCTCTCTTTGCCTGCCTCTCTACCTACTTGTGATTTTTCTCTGTCAAATAAATAAATAAAATCTTTAATAAATAAATTAATTAATTAATAAAAGTTATTAGAAAGAAAACTCTACACCTAAGTGGCTTCACTGGTGAATTCTACCAAATATTTAAGGAAGAAATATTTAAGGAAGAAATTCTACCAAATACTTCTACACAAATTCTTCCTAAATACTCAAGAGGGCAGAATACTTTCCAACTTATTTAATCAATGGGCAGTCACGACAAGAAAATTGCAGATCGATACCCCTTACAAACATAGTGCAAAAGTTCTAAACAAAATTTTAACAAAAGAGAATCCAAAATACAGTAAAAGAATAATACAAATGACCAAATGGTTTTTATTTAAGGAATGCAAAGTTGGTTGAACATTTGAAAAATTAATGTAATTCACCATATTAAGAAACTAAAATAGAAAAACCATAAAGTCCTCTAAAACAACATAGAAAAAGCATTTGTCACGCAGCAAATGCACTACTGGGTATTTACCCCAAAGACACAGATACAGTGAAAAGAGCCATACGTACCCCTATGTTCATAGCAGCAATGTCCACAATAGTCAAACTGTGGAAGGAGCCAAGATGCCCTTCAACAGAGTAATGGATAAAGAAAATGTGGTTGGTTCATATACACATGGAATTTTACTCAGTCATCAGAAAGGATGAATTTCCAAATTTTGTATCAACATGGACAGGACTGGAAGAGATTATGCTAAGCAAACTAAGTCAAGCAGAGAAAGTCAATTATCATAGGGTTTCACTTGTGGAACATAAGGAATAGCATGGAGGACATTAGAAGGAAAAGAAAAATGAAGGGGGACGTGGAAATCAGAGGGGGAGATGAACCATGACATGACATGGGCTCTGAGAAACAAACTGAGGATTTAGGAGGGGAGGGGGGTGGGGGGAATGGGTGAGCCTGGTGGTGGGTATTAGGGAGGGCACATACTGCATGGAGCACTGGGTGTGGTGCATAAACAATCTTGAACACTGCATCAAAAACTAACGATGTATTTTATGGTAACTAACATAACACAACAGAAAAAGAAAAGGAAAGAAAGCATTTGTCAAAATCCAGCACCCACTCTTGATAAAAATTCTCAACAAGCAAGGCACAGAACATGATCAATGTAATATGGGGCATTTACAAAACAAAACAAAACCTATGTCGGCTTTAACTGAGAAATATTGAATGCTTTCACTTGAGATCACAAATAAGACAAGGGTATCTGCCCTCACCACCTGTACTCAACATTAAATGCCAGTGAAGTTAGGCAAGAAAAAGAAAGAAAAGGTATCCAGACAGGAAAGAAAAAAGTAAAACCGTCTTTATTTGTAGATGACATGTCTACGTAAAAATCCAATGGAATCTATCAAAACAAAAACAAATACAACAACAACAACAAAAACTAGAATTACTTTGTCCAAGGGAAGAGAACACTCTTGTAAACAGAGGTGAAAAGGGTCTTCACAATATGCAATGATGCGGATTTCTACTTTTCAGCCTCCACTGCAAATCTATCCCAATCAACCCCTCACACTTGCCTTTCCATCCTAATTATGTCTTAGTTTGGGCATTCTGATCTCTCCGTCCCTCTCAACTCCACCTCCTCTGCCGGAACACGTACCTGATAGTGACAGCCGCACAATGAAAGCCACAAGCCGGTCAAACGGGAACCTCGGGAAGGAGCTCCCATGCACCTCCCCGCTGCCTGCCGGCCGTTAATGCTTTTCTAGCACAACTCCCTGCTGGCTATGATCACTGCTTTCAGAGCAAAGCATCCGCTAAGCAGCAAGCCCCGACCGGTCCAAACCAGTCTCCTCCAAGATCCACACGAGTGCTGAACTTTCACGACTTTTCCCTCATTATAATACTAAAACTCACACCCAGGGGGTGGAGATTTAACAAGCTCATGACGCAAGCGATGCATGAAGAAACATGACCTTTAAGTGTGTAGGTGCTAATAAATGCCCGGCTCTACTTGCTTAGACGGCACAATCTTCTCCTTGAGGGGCTCCTGGGTGACTCAGTGGGTTAAAGCTTCTGCCTTCGTCTCAGGTCATGGTCCCAGGGTCCTGGAATCGAGCCCCGCAACGGGCTCTCTGCTCAGCGGGGGCCTGCTTCCCACCGCCGCCCCGCTCGCCTGCCTCTCTGCCTACTTGTGAACTCTGTCTGTCAAACAAACAAAATCTTAAAAAAAAAAAAAATAGTGGGGTTAAAAAAAATTCTCCTTGACCTCTCCTCGGAGTCAACCTGAGGATTCTTTGTGCTACTCCCCTGTGCTCGAGCTTAAGCCCCAATAAAGCCTTTCTTGTGACTTTAAATGTGGGGTCCAGTCTCGTTTCCACCGATGTTGAGTCCAAGGACCCGAGTCCCGTAAGACCTGGACAACTCGGGCTCCGGATGCGGACTGACATCTGCTCTCACCTGACATCTAAGGGTGGGAGGGCCGGTAAGGGGGACGACGGAGGCAGAGAGGATGCTCGCTCACCTGGCGCCACGTGATCTGGAGCATGGCTGGGGTCCCCACTTCACACAGCGCCTTCGGGGTTCGAGGTGAGGCTGAAGAGAAAGTAAGAGGCACGAGTAGGGCTGCTGCTGCTGCTGTCGGGCACCGCTCAAATGCCGTCTTCCGCCGGGGGCCCCCTCTGTTCCAGGATCCCCTCAGCCCAGAGCCACGGGGACTGGGGAACCCGGTGCTGGAGAACGCCGTGGGGATGCAGCCCCGTTAGCCGGACCCGGAGCCCAAGACCGCTACCGCCGAGTGCCGCAGATAACAGGGAACGCGTGGGAAAGCTGCGAACCTGCGCTCCGGGGAAAGCTTAGGACCCGCTCCGCCGGAAACACTTAGAGCCGTTTCCCCTCCTCTCTAGGAACGTGAAAACGTGCGCGTCTCTGTGGTTCCCCAGCCGAGCGGCTACAGCCGCTGTTCCTTCTCTCTGAGACTGCGAGCCAGAGTTGCGGGCTCCAGGCTGGGGTCCTGCAGCGCCCTCTCTCGGTAGCTCCTCCCGGGGACATGGTCTGGCCCCCTCAGACCGCGGAACGGTTGCAATCTTGTGATTCAGCCAGGCTTCGCTGGCGTTTGTCACTCCTGGCTGCTGCTCTTCAGGTCCTGAAGCTGCCCAGCTAGGTTCTGTGGCGGCGCTGCAGTGGGCGAAGTATGCGGGGCCCACCATTTGAACAGCCAACGGTGCATTTGTGGAGAACATGGACTACATAGCTCCGGAAACCTGGCTGTAGGAGGTCTTAGCTGTGTGAGCAGCCCCTCACACAACAGTGATACCAACCGCAAAGGACTGTTGAGGTTTAAAAATTAGCTAATGGATTAGCAAAGTACTTACAGTAGTGCCTGGCGCACAGTAAATGCTTGCGGGTTGTTTTCTTTTCTTTTCTTTTCTTTTCTTAGATTTTATTTATTTATTTGACAGAGAGAGAGATCACAAGCAGGCAGAGAGAGAGAGAGAGAGGAAGGGAAGCAGGTTCCCCGCCGAGCAGAGAGCCCGATGCGGGGCTCCATCCCAGAACTCTGAGATCATGACCTGAGCCGAAGGCAGAGGCTTAACCCACTGAGCCACCCAGGCGCCCCTGTTTTGTTTTCTAATTGTCTTTTTTGCTTTCGAAGATAGAAGTGCTGTTGAGACTTCCAAGATGTGGCACAGTTTAGGGAAAAGAGCTATTAACAGTTAGCTTTTCATCCGTTTCCCACCCTATATGTGGATTTGTGTTCCAGGTCCAGCCAGGAAACAGATCTCAACTAAGGGCCCAGCAGCCTTCTGAGTGAATACTGGGTCCTTCATATTGAGTCAGATATTTCATATAGCTTCTCCTCTGCCAGTTTTCAGAACCACTCCATCCTCAAAGACTTATCAGGGCACCACACTACACAGCTAGACCTGCAGATGGGATAGCCACCATGATTTGCCTTTATTACATATTTGCAAGCCAAGCAAAAGTCTCCACCCTATCCCAAAAAGCTCTTCTTGGAGGTTGCCAATGTGGGAAGGCTCTAATACTCCTGAGAATAGCATCATAGCCATGGCTTCCACTAGCCAAGCTCTACTGTTCTATGTTAAGAACTGCCCACTTGAAAGAGGACTTTGGCTCCCTCCATTCTGACCTCAAAATTTTTAGGTGGATTGTTCTTTCCAGCTTGTCTCTTGGCTCAGGAAGGAGATACACAGGGCCAAGTATCCCCTGATGAGAACCAAAACTATCCCTTCAAGCAACAAGAACTGCTCTGAGGCAGGAAGACCCTACCCATGATTGATCCCAAGACAATGATCTTTTTTTAACCTTCACTGCCTACCTGAAGGTACCCACCCACTTTGTTCCACATTTTCCTTACATAAACCTGAAGTATTTTTGGCATTTTGGAGACAGTCTTTGAGACAGTAATCTGCTCACTGAAATAAATTCCTTTCTTGTTTCACCACCACTTGTTTCTCTTTCTTTGGGTTTTGTCAGTGACGAGTGGCGAAACCTAGTCTGTTTGGGAACCCAGGATCCAGGGGCTCTTCAGCCCTGACTACACGCCCTCTTCTCCAATATTAGGGAGAATGGAAGAATGTTCTAGTACATTCTAGAAGCTGAGCAAGGTGAGGAGTCTAGCAATTCAGTATGCATCCTTTAATAATTCCAGTTTTCCAGAACTGGGTGGCTCACTCCTGCCCCCTCACCTTTGCATAGTGTCCCTGAAAAACATCTATGGTTCACCAGCTCAAGAAAATACACTTCCATATTTCTCCCTGGGAAGAGGAGGGAGAGTCTCTAGGCAACATGGAATCAGGAAAAGGATTTGAGATCAGGCTGCGACAGGGAAACTAAAGGGATTCATGAAAAACTGCTTTTTCATTCCTTCTGCTTCTGTTCCTGCTAGGACCTATGCCCCTGCTTTACACAGGTGTTATAGAACAGATGGTGTATGTCTTCCCTGTAAAGGTCAAGGATTTAATGATTTTGTTGGAGTTTTCCAATACAACAGATAATAAATACCTAAGGACTAAATGGGGTCTTCATGAAAGTTTTCCAAGACCAGTGGCTCATCAAGACCCCTGGTCCCAGGGCATAAGAGATTTATGGAGGACACCTAACACTTTGTTTCTGGATTATTGAGAAGACAGGTACACCAGAAAATTGTCCTCAGTAAAAACCCCAGGTCCCAGGGCACCTGGGTGGCTCAGTGGGTTAAAGCCTCTGCCTTCAGCTCAGGTCGTGATCCCAGGGTCTTGGGATTGAGCCCCGCATCGGGCTCCCTGCTCACAGGAAGCCTGCCTCCCCCTCTCTCTTTGCCTGCCTCTCTGCCTGCTTGTGATCTCTGTCTGTCAAGGAAATAAATAAAATCTTAAAAAAAAAAAAAATCTCTGAGCAAAGACAACACATTTTCCTTCTCTTTCCTTTCCAAGTCTCCCAGATGCTCTGTCTGTATGTATAGTCTGCTCTTACTTCTCTCAGCTTCTGTTTGATTTCCATTTTGTGCAAAGCCAAGGACCCTCTTGGCTCGGCCTGCAGGATCCCTTCTGGGTCCTTGGACTTAGCCACCCTGCATCAAAGCTGTTTCTTTTAAAAAATATATATGTATATATAGACACACACATATATATGTGTGTGTCTATATATACATATATATGTGTGTGTCTATATATACATATATATTTTTTAAAGATTTTATTTATTTGACAGAGAGAGAGACACAGCGAATGCTGGAACACAAGCAGGAGTGGGTGCTGCTGCCCCTCAGAACAATTTGTTACTTAAACTGTAACCCCTGGAGGATTTTACTAGTTACCAAGCACATTTAGATATGGCCTTTAGAAATACATATACTGGCAACAGGTCTTTGGGGAGAAGGACGATATACGACCGTGAAGCTGGGCAGCTGGGGATGCCCGGCTCCCTCAGGGCAGAAGGCCGCCCCTTCACAGAAGCTGGGCAGCCGGGAATGCCTGGCCCACCCAGGGCGGAACGCCACCTGCTTCAGGGAAGCCGAGCACCCGGGAACGCCCGGTCAGCTCAGGATGGAACGAAAACCGCCTGCTTCCCTTTTCCGTTATTGCTCCTTTCTCTTCCCAGAAGCGCCTGTTGTGAGTTTGAGTCCTTTGAATGTGCTTGTTTAACTATAAACTCTATCCTCCTCCTTGTTTGCCTGCAATACGCGATTACCGTTTGACCTTCATCAATCCTTCTGTTGGCTATTGTTTTCTATCCAATAAAAGTGTCATCAATCCTTCTGTTGGCTATTGTTTTCTATCCAATAAAAGTGAGACTGTGGAGTTGCTCGTGGCAGCAGTTCTTTTCGACTGTTGTCCCCTGCTCCCAGTCTTTTGCAGCTGACTTGTTTGTGCCTAATTCTTCTCCCGTCGCCGACTGGAAGCAGCAAGTGGGAGAGGGAGAAGCAGGCTCCCTGCCAAGAGTCCAACATGGGACTTGATCTCAGGACCCCGGGACTATGACCCAAGCCAAAGGCAGACGCTTAGCAACTGAGCCACCCAGGTGTTAAGATCCATGAGGAAAAGAACGAGACTGACAGAAAGCGAAAGTCAAGCAAAGCTTTATTTCACACCAAGCATCAAAAATCAAACCGACCAGTCAGGGCTGTCTCTCCAAGAGGCGACGACGATGATGACCCCAACAACACTGCTCCAGACAACTCTGCTACCCCAGCCTCACAGACTAACTTTTATAGAGGTAGTTAAGCCTGGCTTATACACAGGTGGCCAGTGAGATTGCAACACACAGAGAAAACTGCACAGTCATGCTAAGTCGGCCATACAGGTGGCCAATTGAATTTCAATTTACCATAGTAAATAGTAAATATATGCGCGTCCTACTGATTGGATGTCTCCACTGGCCTGGCCCATCCTTGTATCTGGGCTTTGCAAGTAAGTTCCTCTGGGAGGGGCAGGGTCAATCTAAGTTCACAACCAAATGGCTCCCTATGGCTAACCAGGCCCTTACACCAGGCATCCTAAAGCTGTTTCTTCTAACCACTTTTAAACAAGAGCACCTTCCCTATATTATGAGGGCAATGTGTTTAAAAACAAAAAACATTAAGGCCATTTATTACAAGTCAATTAGACTGTTATACTATTAATCTCCACGGGAAATATATATTTCCAAGCTCAAAAAATTACAAATTATTCCAGAACACAAATTTCATTAAGATAAACACAATTGGAGCAACCGGAGGCTCAGTGGGTGTCTGACTCTTAATATTGTCTCAGGTTATGATCTTAGGGTCATGGGATCAAGCCCCATGTCAGGCTCCATGCTCAGCATGGTGTCTTCTTGTCCCTCTCCCTCTCCCCACTTGCATTCTCTTTCTCTCTTTTTCTCTGTCTCTCTCTCTCTCTCTCTCAAACAAATAAATAAATAAAATATTTTTAAAAAAGAGAAACAATTATTTCAACATCTGACATAGCACAAAAATGTCATTTCTCCCATTAATTACAATATGGCTGTGTGACCATCTTGATTCAGCATTGTCTTAGGAAGGTATTATATACAATACACTTAAGACTTTACAAAGTACACGTATAATATCTAATGTCCATTTATCTGCATATTTATGCCAAAAAAGAAGAAATATGAAACTAATGGAAATGATGCTAAGTTATCACTGCTATAATCTAGCTAATGACAAATACCTTGAGAAAACTTCATGCAACGTTTACATATGGTTGAGAAAGATTTAATTATCAAAGTTTTACAAAATTTTATTGAAAATGGGGTAACCACAGAAAGCAGAAGCAGGTGTGTTTGGGTAGCTCAGTTAGTTAAACATGTGATTCTTGATTTTGGCTCAGGTCATGATCTCAGTGTCCTAAGATCAAGCCCCGCATTAGGATACTGGAGTGGGTCCTTCTATATCAAAGAAACTCATTTTTTTTTTTTGAGTCATGCTTTTATACTCAACCTAATCAGAAGAATTTATACACACACACACACAAATGTATACACTGTTGTATATACATTTTACATATGTATATATGTATAGAATGTTTATAAATTCTGGACCCTTTGGTCATCCCTACAATATAGCCAGAATCTGTCAGGTAGCAATAATGATTGCAGTGCCCAGATGTCACTCAAAATATCTCTATCTCCAGTTACTCCAGCAACTCGGAAAGTCCTTTTCCCTGTACCATGTAAATAGTGCTCACTACAGAGCCAAATGGTATGTAAAGATTATATCTCTTCTATTGCACAACTTTTTAAAAAATTCCTAGTTGCATATTTTCTACTGCTTGACTTTATGATATCCTAGTTTAGTTTTGGGGGGGTTTGTTGTTGTTGTTTTACAAACCCTTCTTGGTATTGTTGCTGGGTGAACTGGGGAGACCTCGGGCCCTGGGGCCTTGACCCAGACAGACCCAAAGGAGTTGCTGAGAGTTCTTGGACTTGTCATGAGAATGAACTCAAAGACAGACACACAGCACAGTGGTTAAGTGACACAAGAGGTAAAGTTTATTAAATTGAAAAGTGCATTCTAGAGATAGGAGAGCTGGTGAGCTCAAGAGAGAGAGATGGATGCCCAGGTGTTGGGTTTCTATCTTGTATTGACAGTTGTTAACTAGAGGGAAGAATCTTCATTATCTGGGGTGTGAAGCAGGGTTTCTTCCTAATTTGGTCAGGAGTTTCCTGTTACGGCATCCACCATCTTGGACTTGTTTGGTTTGATCCAGTTTATTATGGAGTGCTGCCAGGACAGGACTCGGACCTTCCTAATAGTTGGCCATGACTTCCTTAGTACTGCCCTCCAGGTGTCCTATTAGAACCTATCTTTCTGCCCTTAACAGTATGAACACACAAATTTCCAGCCCTGCTGCTGAGCATGGACTGTTTAGCGTGGACAATTGTCATGCTGAATCCATAATTTCCCTACAATGGACCCATGCTTTTCTGGATGTGATGTCCTCCTCATTCTTCCTTCTTTTGCTGAGCACACCCTTTAATAATGAAGATGTTTAGTCATATCTTCAAGGCCATTTATATATAGAAATGTCCTTCTCCCTTTCATATATCCCCAGCCTGGCTTTTATGGACTCAAACTTTCTTCTAAGGAAACTTTCCCTCACACTCAGTGTATCTTCTTTCATTCTGCTATCATTTGCCCAATGTTCCTGTTCTGACTACAAGCCTAAATCCTATTTCCAAAACTAATTCCATTAGTCACTGAGTATCTGAGAAAAACTTTCCTGTTAAGTGTAGGAAAAGCACTTACATTTTTTTTTCTTATCTGTACAGTTTACAAAGGTTTTTCTCTCCATCAAAGATGTTATTTTTCCTGTATTGTATATAAGGCATTATTCTAGATGGGATTTTATTATTTTATCTTGTCATTGATTAAAAAAAAAAAAAACCACTAACCCACTGCAGAATAGGTCTCTGAAATCTACTATTATGATCAACTTCTTTATAAACTATCTGCCCATGAAGGACTATTACAAACAATTTAAGACATACTGTCTCAGTCTTCTCAGTGTTCCCATCCCCATATGATGGGCTATGAATAGGACAAATTTCTGTCCATCAACTAGAGCCACAGAGATCCCATATTTTTCTCTCCTGCTCTAAACTGCTACAATGGTTTTTCAGGGTTTTCTTCATAAGTACTACTGGAAAACAGTTAATAAATATAATTTTCAGAAACCAAAATCATTGTCTTTTTTCCTACAGTTTTGTTTGTTTGTTTGTTTGTTTCTTTTTTTTCTTAAGAGATCTGGGATTGACTCAGACTGTATCTGGATACACTAATCTTGCATTTTGATTTTTTTTTTCTCCCAAATCCTACCTATTGCTACCCATTATAAAAGAATGAAATAAAAGTTCCCTGAATCCCCCTGTGAGGGTCATTAGCAAGCTAAACAGATAACCCATAAAGAGAATTCACAGTAGATGCAGGGAAGTTTTCTCACCAAAATAGTCTTAAGTCCTTCCTGGGGGAGAGCCCTTCCTGAGTAGGCACTGCTTCAGAGTGACAGCAAGACTGAATTAGAAGTGGCAGTGCTACATAAAAGCTCTGTATAGTTTGAGAAATTGGGATAGGCTGAGAAGAATAGGAAAGGCCTCAATGTACTCTTCTGGATTTTTAAAAATCTTGCTTAATGGACTTCTTTCAAATGAAGAAAGCCAGTTTCCATCCCAGTTACGACCATGATTTCCTCATAGAGTTTATCATTAGGTCACTGTTTAGAAACATTACATATGGGACGCCTGGGTGGCTCAAAGGGTTAAAGCCTCTGTCTTTGGCTCAGGTCATGATCTCAGGGTCCTGGGATTGAGCTTCATAGGGCTCCATGCTCAGCAGGGAGCCTGCTTCCTCCTCTCTGCCTGCTTCTCTGCCTACTTGTGATCTCTGTCTGCCAAATAAATAAATAAAATCTTTAAAAAAAAAAAAAAGAAAAAGAAATATTACATATTCAGAACACGTGGGTGGCTGAGTCAGTTAAGCGTCTAACTCTTGATTTCAGCTCAGGTCATGGATCTCAGGGTTATGGAATTGAGCCCCACATGGGATTCAACAATCAGTGTGAGTCCACTTGGGATTCTTGCTCTTCTCCCTCTGTCCTTCCCAACTCATATATGCTTGGCCTCTCTCTGAAATAAATAAATAAATAAATAAATAAATAATACCTTAAAAAAAAAGAAAAATTACGTTTTCTTATAGAAACAATGAATGATAATGTTCTGTATGCTCTCCTGGGCTAGTTCATGGGAGCCTAAATTCCTCTAATTGTAATTAAAATACATATCTAAATTGAAAATAGTGGAAAATTAAATTATCCCATTATATGAAATAAAAGGTGTGTGGCTGGAGGAGAGTGGTAACACAAATATGTGGCAGAATGTGCAGAACCCTTGCAGACATAGGTCCCTAGGGAATGTCCTATCTAGTTCAGGGCCGATGCTCCACTGAGCCTTCACCAAATGTCCTACAATGCTTTAATAATGACCATCTTCATCCCCCACAGCAGCCATTTGAGAAGGAAAACAAAGGGAGAGTAGAAGTAGGAAAGGAAGCTCACAGGTTCTCCTACTTACCTGTACTGACATCTCTCAGGACCTTTCTTTTTTCTGGGATTTTATTTATTTATGTGTCAGAGACTGAGAGAGTGAGTGCACAAGCAGGGAAAGCAGCAGGCAGAGGGGGAAGGAGGCTCCTTCATTGGGCTTGTTTCCAGGACCATGGGGTCACGTCCTGAGCCGAAGGCAGACACTTGACCAACTGAGCCACTCAGGCATCCCTCTCAGGACCTTTGTGCCAACCTGTGTCCAGAGATCTGGGCTCATGAGACCTCCCCTTGCTCCAGCAAAGCTATTAGAACAGGAGAGTACCGGGAATCAGAGTTGATTCTGGAACTCCTTTCAGCCCATCCTCTGCTTTTAGCAGGTGGAAAGGGAAGTGAAACACCCAGGAGGACAAGGTAGGTGAATCTTAGGAGCCCTTGCACCTGTCTCACTCGGGAAGAAACTTAAGAAACTTACCTTATGAGGGCCTATCTGAATATGCGCTAAAATAGGGGTAGCAGTAGAGGACCAAGATCTCAAGAAAACAAGGGTGAGGTAGGAACCAAGGGTTTAAGGAGGACATCAGAAAACTTTTCATTTCCCATTTTGCCCAGAGCAGAGCCTCTTCTGGCTCTGCTCTGGGCAAAATGGGAATTGGGGAACCTCTGTTTTTTTTTTTTTTTTAATATTTATTTATTTGACAGAGAGAAATCACAAGTAGACAGAGAGGCAGCCAGAGAGAGAGAGAGAGGGAAGCAAGCTCCCTGCTGAGCAGAAAGCCCGATGCGGGACTCGATCCTAGGACCCTGAGATCATGACCCGAGCCGAAGGCAGCGGCTTAATCCACTGAGCCACCCAGGTGCCCCGGAACCTCTGTTTTAATACTAAAGAGAACCTAGGGCTCCTCTCAACCAGGAACCTCTGAGTCTGATGACTGGGGAACTCAGCTCACAGAGTTATGAAAACTGAGCTGAGGAGAGACACCTGTGCCTGTAAGGGGAAAAGAACTAGGAAGCTCCAAGGTACAGAGGTTGAGTCCTAGAGGAAAGAGAGGACTTACCTAGAGAAGCTACAGTCCCATAAATCTCCAGCATCACATCTTGAGGCAGGTTCTTAACAGGCATTAGGCTGGCCTGGTGTTTCTGGGTGAGGTACACAACCATGTCCTTGAAGGTCACTGTGGCTGACAAAACAAAAATTTCCTACTCAAGCCCTGAGCTAGGCGCAGAAGGGGAGGCATGATCAGTCAAAAATTAGCTGATGAGATGAAGATTGTGATAGAAAAAGAAATACTATGCCCAGAAAATCAATTAAAAATTGGACATGATCTATAGTTCACACACACACACACACACACACACACACACACACACACACTCCTTCACTGAAGAACATAAGAGCTGAACAAAAGACAACAGAACATGTTCCTGAAAAAATTGGACATGATCTATAGTTCACACACACACACACACACACACACACACTCCTTCACTGAAGAACATAAGAGCTGAACAAAAGACAACAGAACATGTTCCTGAATGAGAAGCATTCGTTTTATGAAACTGTCATTTCTCAAATTCATCTGTAGGTCAAGGCAATCCCAATGGAAATCATTTTTTAAAAGATTTTATTTATTTATTTATTTGACAGAGGTCACAAGTAGGCAGAGAGGCAGGTGCGGGGGAGGGGGGAAGCAGGCTCCCCGCTGAGCAGAGAGCTTAATGTGGGGCTTGATCCCAGGACCCTGGGATCATGACCGGAGCTGACAGCAGAGGCTTTAACCCACTGAGCCACCCAGACGCCCCGGAAATTATTTTTATTCCAAAATCCTAAAGAATCTAGATTCTAAAATTTATATGAAAGAATAGGTGAAAAGACTAGCTAAGAATATTTTGAGAAAATAAGAAAGGGAATTTGCTCGACCCAGATAGCAATGCACCCTATAGCAAGAGAGCAACAATTTCCTGGGTAGGCTCCTACAATAGTCTAACTAGCCCCTCAAACCTCAACAGACTTTCTATGCAGTAGCCCCAGTAATATCATAAAATCTGCATGAAGCACTCGGAAACCTTTCAATGGCCAATTGTTGCTCTTATGATGAAATCCAAAATCTCTTCCATGAGCTAAGGTCATACAAAGCAGGCCCCTGCATTTCTCTACAACTTCAGCCAGCGCCATACTTTCCCTGGGTTCTGTGTGGTCTGGTCACTTGACTTCCCTTTCTCTTCAACAAATCCAATCCTCTCCTACCTCTTGGTTTTTGTGTTTGTTCTCCCACCAGCCTGGCTGCCTCTCCCTGGTTCTTCCTTTTCTGTAGATCTCCAAGCAGACATTACCTGTTCAGTGAGACCTTCCTTTATAGCTCCAGGTAGAGGAGGCCATGCCCATGTACAAAATATCAAAGACACACAAGAAATGGCCCGGCTCACTCCGTCTGTCCCTCTCCCTTTCTTTTTCTCTTATGTCCTCTCTAACTACTGATTAGCTCATTGCCCTTGCCTTCTTTCTTTTGCTTAAAAACCCAAGTATTTTAAGATTAGTTCACTCTTTAGGACATTAACATTATGTCTGCCTGTTTTGCTCCCTTGCATTATTCTGCTCAAATATCACTGCCCTTAATTCAATGCAGAATTGTCACTTTCTATCTCCTTCCCCACCCTTCCATGTTAACATGTATCACTCCCTGATAGTGTATTATACACTCCCCGGTGCGCTGTCTGTGTCACTCATTAGAACCAAGAGCTCTGTGAAGGCAATTTTAGTGACCATTGGCACAAAGTAGAAACTCCATAAATATTTATTAAATGAATAAATCCATCAAAGTAAGAACTCAATACATTATGTAACATTAGTAATGTTCCCCAATACTGCCAAAGCCTATGTCATGGCATGGCACACACGGTGCTCGGTATATACCTGTTGAATGAAGACCAAAGTCCTAATCTTATGCTATTCTGCCTACACAATTTACACAGTGAATATATTTCTCTAAAAGACTTTTCTTGCCTGTTCAGAGACTTCATTTGTTTAAAGTGATATGGATTTATAATTCCCAGAAATTTTTACTGGCAGGTACTTCTACTCCATATATTTAAATGGATCTTCTGAATATCATGTCCTTTCTCTAATCCAAGATATTTCCCTGGATAACCTCATCTCACCTCAAACCATTTTTCCCAAACAAACAGACCCTCATGTGCATAGACACACATATATACCTTCTGTAACCATGTAGCACAGGGAACCATGTCACGCCTGAGTCCTTGACTGACTTCTCTGACAGCAAATCTAAGAAAGGTTATCAGGATCAACTAAGACCACACTTTCTGGAGAATAGCTGCTGAGTCCCAGCCTCCCGCTTGGTTCCCTGATTTTGGAAAAGGAAGAGCCTCAGATCTCTCAGACAGCAGAAGACCTCCAGGTGAGACTGCCCCTCTCTTGCAGTGCATAAGAGCATTACTCCCTCATCTCTCCCCACCATCCCTGGACTCCTGGACCCAGAACAATGACTATCCTATCACATCAGGGCAGCCTGGCCTCTACCCTCAACCACAGTTAGAATTACTCCTTCGTTTATTTTTTCACTCACTTGCTTGCTGGCAAGGCACAAGGCTTCTCAAAATAAGCCACTACACTCCATTGGCCAGAACTGGGCCTCAGCTGGAGAGAATTCTGGCTTCGATGACTGCTTGGATTTGAGGAGAAAATAGTCTTTCCTGAATGTGTTCAGTGACTCTGACCATTGACAAAGATTCTGTCCTTGGCCAAACTCTAGCCAGGCTTTACTGAGCCCTTTTCTCTACTATGCCTTAACCTGGGCCGGTAAAGACCAACAAAACATTAACAGCTCAAGACCACATCCCAAGGATGACCCTAGCCCACTTTTAGAGTGTCTGTCTGAGAAAATTCAGGGCTGTCAAAAGAATTTACTGTTTGTTCCCACCAACACCTGAAGACAGGGCCCCTGTCTCCCAGTCTCTGCGTAGGAGCCAAACTTCCCTAACACCAGTCAGCAAACCCATATGGGTTTCACGTGACTTCCCCTAACCCTGTGGATCCTCCGCTCACCCCGCACCCTCCTCCTCCATTCTCGCTTTAAAAGGTCCAGTCTCTTCTGACTGGTACAGAAGTCCAGTTCATCCTGGACTCCTGTCCCTCCTGTAATAATTATTACTGATTACACCTGCCCGGCTTTGCTCATCTTTGACAGCACGACTAAGAAAGGCTGCCTCTGGAGAAAAGGAGGGCAGAAGACGCCTGGACGGAGAAGAGCTACTGCACAAGAGGCAGGTGCCGGCCGGACCGCGGGTCAGAGCAGGAAAAAGATGCTCAAGTGCGCCGCTGGGTGGCAGGGGGCGCAGACCCGCTCGGACTTCCGGGAAACAGGCGATGCCAGGCAACACCTCCCGCCAATAGGAAGGCGGGCCCGACGCAGGTGCGCGCCAGGACCAAGGAACCCCGGAGCGCGCCGGCGCGCGGGTAAGCGGCCTCCTCGACCCGGCATTTCCGAGTCAAAGCCGGCCAGACCTTACAGGGGCGGAGCGGCCTCGCCTCAGAGCGGCAATTCACGGGGACCCCGAGCGCCGGCGACCGAGTTTCCTCCCCGCGGGAGCGCCAGGACTCCACCAACCAGCGACGAACGGGAAACACCGCTGGAGCCCGCCCTCCCTTCTAGGAAGCAGGAGGTTTCCCGCTCTGCGGTGCGCTGGTCCGGGACGCTCCCGCGCCGCGCTTGCGAAGCCGCGCGGTCTCAGGGCAGGGGTCAGTGTTGCGGATGTCCAGCGGCGGTATGGAGGGTCCGGTTGCAGCCCTGCCTGTGCAGACCTCAACAGCTGGCTACAGACGGGGCCGCAGGAGGGCCAGGAACGAAGGAAATGTTTGGGGATCCCACGTGCAACAGTGATGGAAAAGCCAGACTTCTTGGCTTGCAGGGCGCGTCATACAGGGAAAGAGCTGTTTGCGTCTCTGAAGCCCGCACTATTCCTGGAACCCAGTCCAGAGGCTGGACTGGTAAAAATGAAATAACAGTGGTGTGGAGTCTGTGCTCTAACCTCTGAGGTCTTAGTAGGGCCAGACTTGACATACTGAGTGCTATCCTGAGGACAAGGCCGAAAACTAGAGAATTAGCCCGAACTGTAAACACTGAAGACCCCCGAGCACATTCAATTTAGACTGGACTGTAGGAGGTCTGCCCACCGTATGCCTGATCTCTGTTAAAGGATACAAGGGCTGTCCTGAATGAGAGCTCTGTGACGGTGCTACTTAGCAATCTCAGCTTCAGGGAATCAGGTCTAGGGTAGGATCAGTTAAGGGAGGCCTATTCCTTTGGGAGGCATGGCAGTGGTAGCTAGATTAAAGGAGAAATCATGCAGCCACATTTTTATCACCACCCAACTTCAGTGTTGGAGTGGCTGTGGAAACACAAGGAAAATCAAGGAGAACTATAACAAGAAATGAACCAGATGGAGAGTTCTAACCAGGGAGCCAGGCTTGCAGCTGCTAAGTGGGGTACATACACAGACCCCAAAGAAAAAGGCCCAAGAGCCACAGAGATTCACCATCACTCAACCCGTGGCCAGAAGAGCCTGCTTACTCCAAACACAGAGCATAGGGAAATCAGAGGGGGACATAACCTCATTTCCTGTAACTCCAGCTCTTCCACCCCAAAACTAGCCAATCACAAATCATCAACAAGAGATCTGAATGCACAGACTGAAAGCTTACTCTGAACCAAGAAACTTTAATGGAAGATGATCAACACTGCCCACAGAGAGCTGTCAAAGGTAAATTCCTAAAAGCTTCCAGTCACTGGGGAAAAAGTACCCTGAAGCTTCTCCTCAGTTATCTTAGTTGTCAGGAGACCTGAAAAAACAAAAACAAGAGAAAAGGTGCGCTCTCAGAAGTCTGCAAGATACTTTCCCGGTGTCTGATCAGCTCAGTTAACTCTTCCCCTTACCAGAGTGGGGCCCTAGCAGCCTCACTCACACTATGTGGCATAACCCCTTGGCCAGGAAGAGTAGACCAGTGGACACCTCACCTAAATTGGGCAGATCAGATTCTCTCCCCCAGGGATGTGCCACAGTCTTGGAGATTGTTTGGGCTGCTCCCTGGAATGGGGTTGTAAACACGAAACTTGTGGCAACTTCTACTACGTGCCTAGAGACAGAGAGTGCAGCAAACAGGGAAGAAGGGATCAGAAATGAAGAAAGAGGGGTGTCTGGGTGGCTCAGCCAGTTAAGCATCTGCCTTCAGCTCAGGGTTCTGGGATGGAGCCCCACGTCGGATTCCCTCTTCAGCGGGGAGCCTGTTTCTTTCTTCCCCTCTGCTGTTTCTCTCTATCCCTCTCTCTCAAATAAATAAAATCTTAAGCGGGGTGGGTGTGGTGGTTGTGGGGAGAGAAGTGGAGAAAGAGCAGAGACTGCCTGTTGTTCCCTCTTGGGTTTTCCAGGCTCCAGATCTCCTGCTGCATTCTTGCCCTTGGTGCCAGGCTATACATAGGAATCCTTATAATTAAGTGTACTTACTTGCACTGAAATAGGTTTCTGTTATTTTCAAAGTGTCCTAAATACCATTGCCAACTCACTGACAAAGGCAAAAGTCTCAAACTAAACAATTCTGATAACATGATACCCATACCCTTTTCCTGAAGGAAGTGGACAGTCCTCTTGCTTGTGTTAAACTAATAAGTTTGGGAGGGAGGGGAGAGTCAGTATGTTCATAGTCATTTCACTTTTAGAGAAAATAAAACTCTTGGAAGAACTCTACATTGGATTTTAAGTGATGTATGAGTTTATTTTTACAGATTCATCCTTTCTGTGAGCAATACATGGCCCTTGTCAAAAAACACCTGCATGCCTATTGAGTGCCAATGACCGGCAACACCAGTTCCTGTGTTAAGAATAGCACATCAGTCAGCCTTTGACACCTACTAAGTTCTATGGAGCCTGTATCACAACAATGTGGGGAACCCTACCTGCCTGCTGAATTAATGATAAAAGGAAAAAATAAATGAGACAATAATAGTCACCATCATCAGAAACCCATAAATCTATTGGCTGTGAGGAATCAAAAGCCATTTTTCAGCCCAGAGCTGATATTTATTTTTCCGTACACTCCTTGCTTCCTTCTAATCTTGAACTACATTGAGAAGTTCTGCTTATCTTCAGAGGCTCTCACCTCCCTCCACTTCCTTCCTTGCTATAATCCTCCCAGAAACCCTGAGGATGTGTTGGGGCTTGTGGGAAATAAGTAAGACACTTTTATATATATCACATGTGTGTGTGAGAGAAATAATGATGAAGAAACCAGTCATTGTCATTTTCCTACATTTTGACTGTTTTCCTTAACAGTGATACTAGGAGAGGGATCTTTGCATTTTGCATAGTCTGGAAGCTCTGACTATAGCTGGGAAGGATAAGTTTGGTTCTGCCTTTTCTTCTCCTGAATTCTATATATTACACAAACCTTATCAAGCAAGAAAATAAAGAAAAACCACCAACATCCCACAAACCATTTAAATTTCTCCCTATGCTAAGGGTGATGGAAATTTTATCTTGGTTACACAACTATATTCTTTTGTCAAAACTCACCAAACTGCCTACTTTAAAAGGGTAAGGCCTATTAAGTATATCTCAATAAGTCTAACCAAAGCCCAGACCGAAATGCTTCTTTATGCCCTCCCTTGCAGACATAATTGTAAGGTGTTATCCTAACAGTATACATATCTTTTCCTTAGTGCTGTATTCCTGCTTAACTATTTAAAGTACCTTTCCATGCTTCTACACTGTCCTGAGGCAGTGATTGCAAGAAGGATCAGGGTCCATACCATTAGAGAAGTATGGTCAAACCAGTGACATCATAACATCTGGTAAGATTAGTACCCACCCACAGGAGGTGTCTGGGTGGTTCAGTTGATTGAACATCTGACTCCTGGTGTCAGCTCAGGTCATGAACACAGGGTTTTGAGATCAAGTCCTGCATCTGACCAGCATTTAGCACAGAGTCTGCTTGTGATTTGTGATTCTCCTTCATCCTCTCCCTCTGCCTCACCATCCCCCCAACCTCACTCAGCTCATGCACCACAAACAAATAAATACATAAAATCTTAAAAAAAAAAAAAAAAAGATTAGTGTCCACAAACACTTCTTGGTGTTAATTATGAAAATTAACTTAAAAGTACCAGGACTCAAAAATGCAGATTTAATCACAGAGGATGTGGAGTAGATGTGAGAACACATCTGAGTGTGTGTATGGTTAGTTATGAGCTCTCCTCTGAGGCAGGAGCTACAGCAAGACAGCCTCCTTCCCTCGGAGGCTCATCAGTGTGAGGCCAACAAGTTTGCTCCATGTAGAATTGAGATGGCTACACCTAGGCACCTGTGCTCTAACCCAAGGTCCCAGATAATTTTCGTACCTATGTGTTTGCGTGGGCACTGAAATTAAACAAGGAAGTGTACAGGAATAGAAAAGGAACAAAAAGAGAAAAAGAGAACCACAAAAGAGAACCACATCCCCTTCCAATCAAGTTTAGAGACAGTCTACATTCTTGCTATCAATGCTGACTCATCACTTCATATTCTTTCTACTGGTTATTTCCTTGGTCTATTGCTTGGTTACACAGGATCCTCATCATGGTCATTATCGAGGTAATAAGAAGTCCCAGGCTCCCATTCTACACAGTCAGCCTTGCTCCTGTCCCACCAAATGGCCCTCCATAATTCCTGAAAGCCATCACTAGATACTTTCTCGGCTTACCTCCTCCCATGGGCTTTGCATCTTCCCTATTTCTTAAATTACAACAGGCCATGCCATTGGAATTCCATATCCTTAAGCTCCCAAATGTTCTGTAAACTCTACCTAATGTAGTAGGAAGGCAGGTGCAGACTGATGGTACAGGCCCAAACTGGACACCATAAAGGACAACCCCTACCATTTTCTACCCAGGGGATAGAAGTTTTAGAATCAAACATGGTTCTCAAACACCGTGAGAACATAAATGGAGTTGGGAAAACAATAATGACCACACGGACCCAGAAGACAAACAACACAGGCATGGTCAGGAGCTCAGGGAAACTGATAACTCTAAGTGGGTGGGTGGTCAAGCCCATGAAGGAGCTCATGGGGAGGATTTGGGCTCCCAGGAGAAAGAAATGCACTACTTGAACAGGGGAAGGACTAGCCATATCAGAGGAGGGGAGCAGCACGAAGAGAGGCAGGGAGGGAGGAAGGAACGCGGGGCGTGGGGAAGATGGGGCAGCCCCTGGCACGGAGGGGGCAGAGTGCTCATGCTGGGCAGGCAGAGAGGGGTGGCCAGAAGCAGGGCAATGGGGTCCAACTGTGGCTGGCCCTGCCACTTGTGTGGCTTTCTTGCGAGCATGCAACTTCTGGTGCTGAGTGAAACTTGCACTCTACTTGAAGACTTTCCCGCACACCCTGCATTCGTAAGGCCTCTCCCCAGTGTGGAGCTGCTGATGCTGGACCAGGGTGACCTTCTGATTGAAGGCCTTCCTGCACTCCGGGCAGCTGTAGGGCTTCTCCCCAGTGTGGATGCGCTGGTGCACTGTAAAGCGGGAGCTACAGCTGAACGTTTTCCAGCACTCTTTGCACTTGAAGAGCTTCTCCCCTGTGTGGAGCCGCTGGTGCTGGAGAAACACGGAGCTCCAGCTGAAGGCCTTCCCGCACTCCTTACACTCATAGGGCTTCTCCCACGTGTGGATGCGCTGCTGGAGGAGGACTGCACCTCCAGCCTTCCTGAATTCCAATCTCTCTTTTCTCACAGGAGGGAGACTCCCATCATTTCCCCCACACCCCTCCCCAAGTCCATGGCCATGGTCCTCACCCAGGTCCCCCTTTCCCTTCCTCTGGCCCCCGAGCCCCCTCGAACACTGCCCCGCCCTACCAGCAGCCCCCCATGGCGGCCGGCTGAAGCGCTGGTGAGCCTCCTGCTGTGGAGGCGGAAAGGCAGGGTTTTGACCGGCCGCCCGTACAACGGGCCGCCCTTTTGGGGCCGGGGTCCCGCGATGCTGGGGCTGGGGTGGCCAGGGGTCAGGGGTTAAGCGGCTTGAGGGGACCGGGCTCAGGGGCTGAGGCTTTCAGGGACTGTTGGGAGGCCGCCGCGTTAGCCAGGGCGCAGAGCAGTGGCGGCCAAGGGAGAGGGAGGGAGGCCGAAGGGGGAGAGAGAAGAGGAAGGCCAAAGACAAGCGTTTGGGGGCGAAAAAAAAGCCTACAGCACCCCGTATTCCCAGGCGGTCTCCCATCCAAGTACTAACCAGACCCAACCCTGCTTAGCTTCCAAGATCAGACAAGATCCGGCGCATTCAGGGTGGTATGGCCACAGATGCCTACTGTGGCAGCTGGCCTCCCCAAGAGCCTGATGCCCGGTTCCTGGGCCCCGGCGCGAGCTGCGGCTCCCCTCTCGGCCTGCCCTGGGCCTGGCGCCTGCCTCCCAGCCCGCCTGCCCAGGGGCCCAGATGCCTGCGGCACCGGGGCCTCGCCAAAGTCCTCCGGGCACTCTCCCATCCCGGGACTCCCTAGCCCCGCCGCTGTGTGCCTCCCCAGGTGGCAACCGGGTGCGTCCTCGGGGCGCGCGCGCTGTGTGCTCAGCGCCCCCCAGCGCCCACCCAGCGCCCTGGGCCTGGCCCAGCCGGCCACCTGGCCTTCCCTCCTTTCCTCTCCTCTCCTCTCCTCTCTTCTCCTCTCCTCTCCTCTCCTCTCCTCTCCTCTCCTCTCCTCTCCTCTCCTCTCCTCTCCTCTCCTCTCCTCTCCTCTCCTCTGTTCTCCTTTGTTCTCTTCTCCTCTCCTTGTTCTGCTCTGCTCTGCTTGGCTCTCTCCTCTTCTCTAACCCACCTGGCTTCCAGCCCACCGAGGACAGGGACGTTGTCACATCCCAGTCCAGAAGCTGCAGCCCTGCCCTTTAATCCCAAGGCAGTCTCCCTGGCTCTGAGATAGTTTGGGAGAGAGGTGGGCCCTAGTGACAAAAGACTCACCTGGAGAGGAGTGCTCTACAGAACTGCTTCTTCAGAGCCCAGGGTGTGTTCCTTTCCGCATCCTGCACCAGGTACTTTGCCTAGCCCTCCAGCCAGCCTGGGAGGCCGTAGCTCATGGAGGGATGCGTCCTTGACTGGATTCCTCCTCATGGGTTCACACAGCGCACCTCCCAGATGCTGTCACACAGGCATCACACCGGCTGTCCCTCTTCATGAGCTACTTGCGTGGAAACGGCTTTGCTGACAGGAAGGCATCTTAGCGTTTCTTGTATAGGGCTCTTGGCATCGGCTTCTTAACCTAAGCTTGGAAGCCAGGGAGGGGGCTTGGTCTTAAGGCCCAGGGGCGACACTGGAGTGAAGATTGGGGACCTTGAAGCATCCTCCGTCTGCAAGACGCAGGTGTTGCCAAAGTGTGTGGGACAGCTCGGGGAACGTGTTTGGTGCTTCCCGGTGAGCGCGAAACACGTCTGTGGCGAAGGGGCCTTTTGGCTCTGATAGCAGCAGCGAGAGATGGTGCAGCGGCACACATGGGCTTGCGCAGGAACACCCGTGTAGCGCACAGTGCGTAGGGGGCAAGAGGAAATCGGAAAGCACCTCACCTAGGACACCGAGGTGTGTGCAGAAGGTTCCGTTCAATGAACGCCTGGTTGCCCCAGGAGGGGCAGCACGCTGCCATGCACTCCACTCTTAGGAACAACAGGGCGGGGAAAGCCACCATTTGTCTAGCATTGTTCTGGAAGCCAGAGCCCATGCCCGGTGCCGAAGAGGCTCAGGGCCCAAACCGCCGTGAGAGCCGGTCACCCCAAAACAGCATCCTCCCAGGCAGAAGACAGCAGTGCTCTCCACAGGGTGTGTGGAGGCTTGAGGAACGTACCAGGCCCTTCCCTGGGAGCGAGAAACAGGTCTGCTGAGAGAGCAGCCTTCCCCTCCAACAACACTGTCGAGGAAAGGTGCGTCGGTAAACACGTTCTTGCCAGAGAACACAGGTGCCTTCAGAAGCGTGTGTGAGGCGGCTGGGCACAGTGCAGCCATCTCACCTAGAAGGCCGGTGCTTGCGGCCTGCGCGCACCGCAAGAACCATGTTCCAGGGAGACAGACGTGATTTTCAAAGGTACTTGAAGAAGCCTCAGCCAAAGGGCCCTATGGAGGAGCGCTCAGACGCCTTCCTGTCAGGAAAGCTGTTGGCGCCCCTATGGCTCATCAAGAGGGAACCCCTTGCAAGTGTGGTGGGACAGCATTGGCCAGGTGCCGTGCCCAGACCTGGTTAATTATATAATAAGGAGTCTGAAGAGTTCCCAAAATGACATGGAATTTGGGAATAGAAAGATGACCTATGAAGAATAAGAGGACACATGTTCCAAGCAGAGTAAAAATTCTAAAAAATCTATACAAAACCAAAAAAACCACTTAAACCTCCCCCAAACATACAGCTTTCAACATAGCCACTATGAAATTCTGTTCTGCTCTGATTCCCTTAGGTGATGCCTGCTTTGAAGGTCTTACTGGCTTGTTAAATTGCAATGAAGGCAAATGGTTTCCCCTTTTCACATTGACAGATGACCAATAGCCCCATACCACTATGTTAACAAGCACTACCAACCTCTGTGCTGCTCTACTGCTCCAAACCCCTCTGGGTGCCACACTGTGTTGGGGGCAGAGATGAGTCCAGCGAGAAAGTCATCACACCCAAATCACGATGTTGTCAGGATCATCTGGCTGTACTCTGGCAAACACTACATTAAGCTGCTGATAGCAATGTAAAGTTCAGCATGGTTGAAGGATCTATATTCTGATTGTCCTCTGGCTCTATGAAAATAGCTCATATGATACTTTGTACATGAGTCTCTTTTTCATATGTAAATATCAGGAGAGAGAGAATCCAATAAATAAACCTTAAAATATTTGAATTACTTGGACTGTAAAGCTAGGCAAGTTTACACTTTGAAGCAGCATGAATTTATATTCTGATACTATTTGTTTTAACAGATAATATTGATATTGGGTTTTCATATCAATATTATAGAACAGAGGAGTGCAGTGTCATATATGAGCACATAATTGTCTATTTAAAGAAGTATGCATTTGCATTTACTAATACCTTGTATGCCATATGCTTGATTTTTTTTTTAAAGAAAAACTCTAAATAGCAGAGGCTCCTATTTTTCTTAATAATTCTTGAAAATAATACTTCTAGGCTGATAAATTTGATGAACACAAAACAGTACAGCAGGAAACTTACACACAGTCTAACGCTTGTGCTTCTAAAAGACACTGTTCAATTTATGGCATGTTCCATATGAGAGCCAGGATACACAGAGCCTCCTAAAACAGTCTCTGAGATTTAAAGCCCATACTATTTCTTATAGACTTCATTTGCCTGCCATTTATAATTTCCATTTATTGCTTCCTTAATAGCCTGGGCATGACCTTATATTTTGTAACCTTTTCCTTTTCCTCTTTAGGGCTTTAAATGATTTGCACATATCATCTTTAATTGACACCTCAGTGTGACATCAGCAAAATAGACAGGATGGATAGCACAATTCACAAAACATTATCCTTGCAACTACATTTCTAATATTTTGAAAAACAAATGAGCAGAACACACTTGCTTTTAAGCTTTTCTTGACAATCTTTTCTAGAAGGCTTATTCTAGTACTCAAATTCCAGTATTCAAATCTTGTGCACCAAAACAATAAACAAAGACGTTTCACTTCAACCCCGAATTCAGCAAATTTGGGGAATAGGAATACTTTTCTTCAAGTAAGTTGAGAGTACAGTTTTGAGACTAAGAGGTGAGAGTAGAGTTGAGGAAGTATAACCCATCTTTACTTGGAATTAATGAGATGGAAGGCAGATACTATCATCATATACTTCTAGAGCTCCTAGGAAACTTAGAGACCACAAGACCAGTCCTCTCAATACTGAGGACACTGAAGCCTGATAGCTTTCTTGGTATCAGAGAGTTTCTAATAGTAGTTGGGACCACTCAGGCATTCCAACTGCAGGTCTTATGTGTTTTCTACTACATCAAGCTCTTTTCTTACAGAACCTGATCTAATATAATCAAAGCAGATGTAAAAAAAATGTATCAACAAACATAAAGATCAATGGGGGGAAATGACAAAGTGAGAGAGGAGTACTGAATGATTAAGATGTTTTATTTTATGAAAATGAGGAAGAAGACAAGGCAGTTTCAGTGATGAGGAGTAACAGATATTAAAGACAACTTATATCACTTAGGTCCCTCATCCTTTATTTTCTTTTCTTCTGATACTTAAATCCCCTCGATCAATCCTATCAATATCATTCCGTTATATAATTAATATGTAGTTATCCAAATCATACTTGAATCCATTTGGTGATGGAGAATATACTGTTTCAGAGGCATGCATTTCATCTGACTTAACCCAAACCAATTTCCTTTCAAGTTATTTCCTTGAAGAAAAAATATTTCTAGATTAGAGAGTGAAGTGATGATAACCATTTGATGTTTAGATTTATTTACTCTTTCTATAACAGAAAAAAATGTATCTGAATCTAATATAAACACAAAGAATTTGCTATCCTTTAGGATGAAACGTGCAAAGCCAAAAAGTGAATTAAAATGATATTTTTCAACTTTTCCACTGTTAGGTATGGCAATTGTATTAGGTACTTTATCAGTTTCCATGATAGCCTTGAAATATATGATTATATATATATATATATATATATATATATATATATATAAAATCAAATGATTTAAGAAGTTAATAGCATCAATAGACATTTGGGGCTATAGCTAAGGTTCTTTCCTTGTATCACAATGTCACAAACCTTTAATATCTTTGAACCAAATAATAACTTCTTCAATCTAAAAAAAAATTCAAGAGTCTTATTTACCTTTTAGTAAAGCAGTCATTTAGCATGAACTGTTCAATGGTAAAATAAGATATTCTATAGAAAGTACAGATGGATGAATGATAAGTACTAGCGTGAATGAAAAACATCTCAAGGCAAAAATGCAGAAGCCATACATAATAGAAAAAGATGTTTATGGAACACAATCAATGACCTTGTCTTGAATTCTGTGTCTGAAAGAGAAATGTTCTTAGTAGAGACTTCAACTAGAGACCATATTTTGTCTACCGTCACTGCTAAACTTTCCATGGATGAGGAGTCAGATTTAAATTTGAGTAAATCAGATTTCACCCTTTAGTTAATTCTGATCAATACAGTATCATAAATGCAAAGCCTTCAAGTTCTAAGAATACTCTTTGACTATTATTTTTTAATTTTAACTTATCCCAAGTTTATTATTTTCTGTGTCTCAATATGACCACACACATGTAGATCAGAGATGCCCTTTCCATGTATATGTATGGACATATGTATATGCTATCATACATAACACGTATCATTAGTTTACTATACTGTGTAATGTACTACAATGGTTCTTGCTTTAAGGAATAGCAAAGTAACCCAGCATACCTCAAAAGAAGAAATTGAAAGAAAGAAAGAAAGAAAGCTAAACAGCAATCCCCACCTTGAAAAATAAAAAGATTAAGCAATGGACTGTGTATTTGGAAAAACAAAGGCAATTTAGGAGTATTTTTTACACCTCAAAATTACAGATAGAGCAAAAACACTCACGATTAACTCCTTTAGCCTACTGGAGCCAATTCAGCTTGTGGGAGACAATCATTAAATTCTCAGAAATTTGGGGAGTAGGTTATTAAATATAGCCATTATTTAAAAAGTAAATTGAAGCTCACAGTGGAATAGTGTATCAAAAACAAAAGTGATAGAAACTAAAAATTCATAATTTCCTAATTATTTTGCTACATTTTACTACTATCAATGTACTTGGTGTGGTCTAATTTGATTATTATACCAGCTCCAGGGAAACACTATACAATCATGTGACACTGAACATCTCTTTCTGACACCTCTTTCACTGCTTTTATTTGGTGCCTTAAAAGCGATCATGGTGGGGATTCTTAGAGCACAGAAATCAATCTAAGCTGCAATGCACGGTGTTTTATCCCCCTCCATTCCAAAGGCAGCTGCTGCTAAACATTTAAAAGCACACCACTGATATTCTGAACAGGGATGAATGTAGCTTAGTGGTTCACAACACAGCCTCTGAATCTGATCTTGTCCATTGATATCTCTGTGCTCTTGCACAATTTTCTTAGATAAGTAGTGGCCTAGTCTCTTCATCTGTAAAATGGTTTGTAAATCTTTTGAAGCACTTAACACTGTGTCTGGATTGGAACTTTAAGAGACCAGTAAATGCGAACTGTAATCACTATTAACCACAAGATGGAGCAATGATCTACAGAATGGGCCAGCGGGTTTAGTCTTGTGTTCAAGAGAACTAGTAAAACAGACAAATTAGGTTTTTCATAATTTACTTAGCTCTTTATATAGAATTGTATGCCTTAGGAGCCAGAGTGTAGGAAGAAATCAATTGCATTCTCTGAAAAACTACAAAGAAGAGGGTTTTTATACTTGTATAAAAACATATATGCTTTCCTAATATTTATTTTTTTATTTATAGGGATAATCAGGAAGTGATTAGTTCAAGCAGTGGAACATAAGATGGTAACGTTTAAGGCTTGAGAAAATAACATAAGTTAAAAAAAAAAAACCAATAAGGTGGAATAAGTTTTAAATTTGTAGATGGACATCTTCCAAGATGTAAATTTATTACAACTTGAGGCTAGAATGATCATATCATGAACTTTCTCTGATTATACTCTTCCCCTTTTTACCAAGAGATTCCATTTCTGTATTTTAATTTCAGAGTCCTTCTGACTGCCATATGTGAAATACACATTCTTGAGTGTTCTGAATTCCATTTGTTACAAAAAGGCAAAAAAAGAAAAATTGAGCAACAGGATATATATGCTGCAGGCCCTCCACTCTGGACACAAGATAGGACTCTTGAAATCCCTGTAACATGGATTTGTGATGATGCCAGTGAGGTCACCCAGTTCTCTTTGCCTGAAAACCTCCTACACAGTCACCCCAGCTTCCCAGTTCTGTAGTTTTTTTTTTTTTAAACACATCTTTTTTTTTTTTTAAGATTTTATTTATTTATTTGACAGAGAGAAATCACAAGTAGGTAGAGAGGCAGGCAGAGAGAGAGAGAGGAGGAAGCAGGCTCCCTGCCGAGCAGAGAGCCCGATGCGGGACTCATCCCAGGACCCTGAGATCATGACCTGAGCCGAAGGCAGCGGCTTAACCACTGAGCCACCCAGGCGCCCCCAGTTCTGTAGTTTTTGCTTGACAGTGTGAATCCTACTTCTGAATTCAAAGTGGGGAAGTGGGTTAGTAAGTGTAAAGTATAAATTCCTCAGTGTAAGGTTAGAGCTAGAGGGGTTTTCTGCAAGTGATTGTAGGAGGCACTGTCTGTAAGGAGATAAAATCAGTCCAGAAGTTCAAGTCATAAATGGGGAAGGCAACGAAAAATGAAGCATGGCTTTATTTTTTTATTTATTTTTTAAGATTTTATTTATTTATTTGACAGAGAGAGACCACAAGTAGGCAGAGAGGCAGGCAGAGAGAGAGGAAGGGAAACAGACCCCTGCTGAGCAGAGAGCCCGATGCTGGACTCAATCCCAGGACCCTGAGATCATGACCTGAGCCGAAGGCAGCGGCTTAACCCACTGAGCCACCCAGGCGCCCCAATGAAGCATGGCTTTAAAAGGAGAAAATAGTGGAAGAATTTGTGGATAAGACATGAGAGACTAGAAGACTTGCAGAGTATAGGAGTTTTGATGGTTGAGAAACTTGTTCATAACCTTAAAGTTTATCTGCTTCCCAACAGTGGTGGGAAGGTGGACAGTACTGCTTAAATGATCTGGACCAAATGTTCTTATTCTCTTTCCTCCTTTTAAGGTCTGTTTCTAAGCAATAAAACTTGGAAGAATTTTTTGATGTATTTCCATGATACTGACTTTCCCACCTGGTGTCTGGAAAATAAGAGTTCTCCATTAGATGAGTACTAAGTGAATTTTCACTAAAGTGTAAATGATTCATAACCAAATTCCATAGGAATTTATAAAACCAAAGGGAGTGAGAGGTGTTTGAGAGGGTTTAAAGGTCTAAAACCTCATGAGGCTCCCTACTACTGTGGTGGACTCTCAGGTATTCAGAAGCAGGTGGCCAGCATACATTTTGAAATGAAAGATCATGAATTCACCTCTTTAGCCAAGAGATGAATGATAAGTCGCTGCACCCTAACTTCATCAAGCCAATATCATTGCTCTCCAGAAAATAACACAATAATGACTATGTCAAACATAGAGATTCTGAGGATACTTGTGTGGCCCCGGTGGTTAAGTGTCTGACTCTTGATTTCAGCTCAGGTCTTGATCTCAGGATGCTGAGTTCAAGCCCCTGCATTGGAGCAGAAAGGAAGGAAGGAAGGGAGAAAGGGAGAATAGGAGACAGGAGGGAGTTAGGGAGGGAGGGGGGTGAAAAAGAAAGAAAGAGAAAGAGAGAAAGAAAAAGGAAGGAAAGGAGGGAGGGGGAGGAACAGAAAGAAAGGACATAGGGATTCTGGACCTATTTGACTGCTTGTCATCTCTAGATTGGTATTATAATCTCTATTTAAAAAGATAAATAATGAAATTTTTTAAAAAGATAAATGATGAAATAATGAGCAGCATTCAAATTTATAGGTATATGCCTTCATGCTCCTTCCACTACACCATGTTACTCATATACTATCAAGAAATAGAAAGGAGAAAGTATATGGAGTATTTTTGCCATAAGCCATAGAGTTTGTTAACATTCCGAGAGTGATCTATATTGAATACCATTAATGTGTACCTGGATCCCAGTAATGTGATTTCAAAGACTTAACTCAGAAGAAAAAAAAAGCACATTTAAAATTCATGCCAAAAAGTGACAGATCAGTGAATAAAGACTCAGCTAAATGGAAAGGACATGTGAGGACAATATATCTAAGGCTCTGTGATATGATGAGATTAAAGATTTTATTTATTTATTTGACAGACAGAGATAACAAGTAGGCAGAGAGGCAGGCAGAGAGAGACATGGAGGCAGACTTCCCGCTGAGCCGAGAGCCCAATACAGGGCTCGATTTCAGGACCCTGGGATCATGACCTGAGCTGAAGGCAGAGGCTTAACCTACTGAGCCAACCAGGCACCCCTCAATGTAGTTTTAACAATACATTTCAGCTGGGCAAATTTAAAACTATTTCTCAGACATCTATGTGTTCATGCATGTACATATTTGTCTATGGACACATATGTGCATAATTGGTACCTATTTATCTATCCACATGGTATGTAAAGATATATGTTTTTATGCCTGATGTGTTGTTAATGAATATTGCCTGAATTAACATTCTGACTCTTAGAACAGTAGTTCTTAAATATTTTTTTGTGGATTTTAAGTTTTGAGATACATGTGATTTAACCAAAGTGCACTTTTAAAAGCCGGTATTACTTAGTAAGTGGATTATAATTGATCAAGGAAAAACACATTTGTTTCCTAAAGTATTCCCAAGGTTGATTAAGAGCCATTTCACAAATTATAAAAACAATTTGCTACTGGCTGACAAGACAGAAACTTCCCCACACCAATGAAATCCAAGAATAGACCCAGGTGAAACATGACATATGGTTATCAAATTGTTTTAACACACCAGTTAGAATGAAATGGAAGCATTTAGAGTATCCTACAAAATGGCCACTTCTAATTCTAGTCGCCCTGTAGAAACTCAGCACTGGAAGTTACCCATTGTGCTTAATCTCCAGTGAGTATTTCCATAACTTAGAAAACTAAGCACTTGGTTTAATTATGTAAGCTCTTGGGGTGTCTGGGTGGCTCAGTGGGTTAAAGCCTCTGTCTCCAGCTCAGGTATTAATCCCAGGGTCTTGAGATTGAGCCCTGCATCACATGGCATCAGGCTCTCTGCTTGGCAGGGAGCCTGCCTCCCCACCTCTCTCTGCCTGCCTCTCTGCCTACTTGTGATTTCTGTCAAAAAAATAAATAAAATCTTAAAAAAAAAATAAACCTCTCAAGAGACAAATAGAGTACTCTTCAGTATGAAAGTTCTTAATTTCATAACTCTTAGATTTTTCAAATTGTTTTCATACCCCTCTCAACTGAGTCTTAGAATAGTTTCATGAGGATGGCAGGCAGAGATCATTATCAGTATTCTGAAGAGGAAAACAAAAATCAAGGCACATATCTGTGGAGATACTTGAAAACACAACGTTTAGAATTTGCTTTATGTGTTAGTGGATCTATTTTTTTTCCTAACAAATTGTGCAAAAGTTCTTTTCTCAAAATCTTTGGCACTTATATTTGTCAAAATAATAATTGAAGCAATAAAAACAACCATCAAGCACAGAAAATAAGTTTTCACTAAACTTCAAATTAATATAAAATGATATTAGTTCATAAATATGTCTTTTAGGGACAAAAATTAAATATATTGTCACACTTAGAAAAGAATAAACAAATGTTAAAGACACATTATTTCTCAGTTAATGTATTTAAGTTCTTTACAGAAAGCTTGATCTTAGGATATTCTTTTTTTTTAAAGATTTTATTTATTTATTTGGCAGACAGAGATCACAAGCAGGCAGAGAGAGAGAGGGGAGGAAGCAGGCTCCCCATTGAGCAGAGAGCCCCATGTGGGGCTCTATACCAGGACTCTGAGATCATGACCTGAGCCGAAGGCAGAGGCTTTAACCCACTGAGCCACCCAGGTGCCCCAGGATATTCTTTTACCCTAAACTGGTAAATACCCACAAATATTAATTCATTCTAAAAGTAATGACAAGACATAGCTTGCTGCACATGCACTAGACTCCATAACCATTGCTTTCTGCCCATCCAATAATTGGTTATTCTTTGTTTTTAATTAATTATCCAGAAGGAGATAATGGATTACTTCTTTTTTTAGAAAATGCATATTTAAATTCTGTACAGTTAACATGCACCATATTTTTATTTTCTGGGTAGAATTTAGTGATTCATCTGTCTTAAATAACATCCAGTGCTCATTCCATCAAGTGCCCTCCTTAATGCCAATCACCCAGTTACCCCATGCCCCCACATATTTCCCCTCCAGAAACTCTCAGTTTGTTCTCTACAGTTAAGAGTCTCTTATGATTTGCCTCCCTCTCTGTTTTCATCTGATTTTATTGTTCCTTTCCTTTCCCTGAGTTTATCTCTTTTTTTTACCCTTAAATTCCACATATGAGTGAACTCATATGGTATTTGCCTTTCTCTGTCTTACTTACTTCGCTTAGCATAATACCATCTAGCTCCATCCACATCATTGCAAATGACAGGATTTCATTCTTTTTGATGGCTGAGTAATATTCTGTGATGCATGGGTACATGTATATACCACATCTTCTTTATTCATCTGTTGATAGACATCTGGGCTCTTTCTTTAGTTCAGCTATTGTGGGTGTTGCTGCTATAAATTTTGGGATGCATGTGCCCCTTTGTATCCCTATGCTTGTTTCCTTTGGATAAATACTTAGTAGTGCAATTGCTGGGTTATAGGGTAGCTCTATTTTTAACCTTTTGAAGAACCTCTATATTGTTTTCCAGGGTGGTTGCACCAGTTTGCATTCCCACCAACTGTGTAAGAGTGTTCCTCTTACATTCTGCATCCTTGCCAACACCTATTGTTTCTGGAGTTGTTAATTTTAGTCATTCCAACTGGTATGAGGTGGTATCTCATTGTGGTTTTGATTTGTATTTCCCTGATGCCAAGTGATATTGAGCAGGTTTTCATGTGTCTGTTGGCCATTTGGATGTCTTCTTTGCAGAAATGTCTGTTCATGTCTTCTGCCCATTTCTTGACTGGATTTTTGGTTCTGGGGTGTTGAGTTTGATAAGTTCTTTATAGACTTTGTGTTACTTCTCTATACATGTTTAGTTAATTTGAGCCTTTGTTTTTTGCTCCAACTTGGGATTCCGAAGAGGTGGGAGAATGTTATACTCCTGTCAGTTTCAATTTCAGATCTATCCCTGATAACATGCAATTACTAGAGGTCTTAACTAAATTAAATATTTGGGTGAATTTGATTGAAATTGATGTTGATATCTTCCTTGTTTTGAAATCACAGATACAGAAGTCATGGTATAATATACAATAAAAAGGGCTTTCACAATACTAATAAACCAACTAACTAAAAAGTAACATTTGAGTGATGACAAGGTGTAATAAAACTTAGCTTAAGTAATACACTATGAAGCTGGAAGAAATGCTTTAGCCCTTGTAAGGTTCTCTAAAAGAAATATATACTCTTACTACCAATGCCTCCTCATCTATACATGTATTTCAGTAACTAGTCAACAGAATAAGATCTTTTTTTAAAAAAAATTGACAAAATGGTGGGCCCTGTGTATAGCAGAAAGGTATAGGAGACAAACACAAAAAGATTAGTTTAATTATAGTAGACAAAAAGAGGAAACTGCATGCTTAAACAGCAAATCCTATCTGGGGCACCTGGGTGGCTCAGTGGGTTACAGCTTCTGATTCTGGCTCACGTTATGATCCTGGGGTCCTGGGATCAAGCCCTGCATTAGGCTCTCTGCTCAGTAGGGAGCCTGCTTCCCCCACCCCCCTGCCTGTTTCTCTGCCTACTTATAATCTTTCTCTCTGTGTGTCAAATATATAAATAAAATCTTTTAAACAACCAACCCAGTTAATACAAATTGAGATATGCGCTTAAATATTCATGTATTTGTGACGGGTATTTATATCTTCTATGTGTTGTACATTCTGCCTAGTTGGTGCTGGAATATTAAAATATATTAGTTATGGTCCTGGAGTTGAGATCCTCAGATGCTGGCCAGGACCCAGGTAAAAACAATAACAACAACACCAAACCATAATAAAATGAAGTGACACATATGAGGTGGCCACAGGAAAATGGATGCAAGGAACAGTTGGGAGTAGTGACTTCTTATAATTAACTGCATCGGAGGCTGGCATTTAAAAAATTGAAACTTAAGTAGGACTTGATTAGATGAGCAATACAAGATCATAGACAATGATCTTGTCATTAGTATTTGCATGTTTGGAAAGAGATAATTATTAGGAAAGAAAGAATGATAGGGAAGTCCATAGCTATAGATTGAGAATTAGAAAAACTAGGTAAAGAAGAGACATCATGTCAAAGTCAGAAGTCTCAGAGCTAGGATGTTGCAACCCAATGTCATAGTTTACTGAAGTAATTCTTCAATCCTGCACTGCAGTTACATCCATCAATTATACATACCCTCTTATCACAGAATTCCTCTTCTTTTTAATTTTTTTTTTTAAATTTTAATTCCAGCACAGTTAACATATAGTGTTCTATTCCTTTCTGGTGTACGACATGGTGATTCAACATTCTATATGTTACTCAGTGTTCCATCGTGATGAGTATGATAAGTATGCTCTTTCATCCCCATCACCTTTTTTAGCCATCTCCCCACCAACCTCCCCTCTGCTAACTACTCTCCTTTATATTCTCTGTTCTCTATAGTTAAGAGAATTGCTCTTCTAAACACAAAACAAAAAGTGTCCATATGTCCATGTATATATTAGTGTTCTTATCAATACTCTGCAAAAGCTGGAACCAACTCTACTCATGGAATAGATATGGAATAGATAAATATGTAGCATTATAGTCACTCAATAGAATACAATGATTGTTTTTTAAAAATTTACATTATTGCTTCTGTAATGAGTTTCACAGTGAGGATTCAAACCCAGACAGTCTTGCTCCCGTCCTGAGTTTAGCCTTCACTACATTAAGTGTCTGAAAGCATCCTGATTCTGAAGAACATTAAACAAAAATCTTTCCTATCTGTCTTCTTCCAACCTCTGTCCACTTTCACTAGGATAGCCAGATTGAACCAGTAATCTCAACTCTGGAAGACTACATCCCATACTATACTCTGTCTTTCACAGAATGATGACGTACTTAATTCTGGTGTTATATGCATGGATGAGTGTATTTATTAACTACACTCCCCCACCAGAACCTACTAATCTCTCTCTCTCTTTTAAAGATTTTATTTATTTGACAGAGAGAGATCACAAGTAGGCAGAGAGGCAGGAAAGAGAGAAAGGAGGAAACAGGCTGTGTGCCGAGCAGGGAGCCCAATGCAGAACTTGATTCTAGGACCCGGAGATCATGACCAGAGCCAAAGGTACATGCTTAACCCACTGAGTCACCCAGGTACTCAGAACCTACTGCTCTTTAGAGAAGCATCAAATCTAACTATATTCTCATACAAACACAGTGGCTGGAATGTAAGAAAAGCTGCATATAATAGAGTCTTATCCCATCTAAATGTCTGTTCTTTAATTTGTCTAAGTGGACCCCATCTATTTTAGCAATCAGTGAAGTAGAAAAGTAAGGGATGGATATTCCTGGTTGATTTTAGCCAATCCCTGGACTTGCCTCCGTTTCACTGTACCTGCTGTTTGTTCTCACTCCCAAACAACCTTGGCCCTGTTTCAAATCTTTTATCTGATGTTCAACCTCAAGTAAACATCTGGTTCTAGAGCCTTATGATTGCTACGCTCCTTTTACATCTCATAATCACTTCTGATATTATGTAGAAAACTGCAGAAATGGAAGAAAGTTTAGGCCATTAACCTCCATCACACTGTCTTCTGCACATTTATATTCTGACACTTCAAAGTAGTTCACAAATAACTTGAACTACTGGATAAAAATTTAACAAGAATATGAGCCACGAGATTCTGCATGCCAAGTGTGCTATCTCAGACAAAAATCTTTCAGAGGGCGTGAGGGAGTTCTTTAACAGCCTCAAGACTCGAACTTCTCTGTGTCTTTTTCAGTGGGTTCTGGTGATCTAGAATGGTTGGTGCAGTCTCTTAGGCATTTATGGAATCTTCAGACTTGAAAGGTCACAACATTTAAAGAAAGTGATGAGTTAATATGATCAGGAGTCATAGATGCTTTTCCCAAGACTTTTACATACCAGAGTCTTCTGGCTGGCATTACCTGCAAAAAAGATACACTTAGAGCCCTAAGCCTGAATATTATTTAACAGCATCTTTCAGTGCTTCTCTTTCTTTTTTCTTTTCTTTCCTCTCCTTTTCCTTCCTCTCCTTTTCCCTCCCTTCCTTCCTCCCTCCCTTCCTTCCTTCTTTGAAAGCATTTTTCAACTAACATCTTCCATGAATAGAAGTTTTCTCTTTTTCTTTTATTTAAATACAGTTTAGTTTACATATAGTGTATTATTAGTTTCAGGGGTAGCAGTGCTACTCTTCTTGATGATGGACTACGATGGGATGTTTTTCTTTACTTGTAGGTCTGGCCCTGGATGACCCTTACATTGGCAGTCCCAAGTCACATAAGCTCTAATATCAAGCCTCTCAATTGGCATTTTGATGTTCTTTGTAAGAGATTTAATTTTATCTTTGTGCTTCTCTACTGTTTTATTGAGGGGAGGATATCTAATCTTGCATATGCTTTTCATATGTTAACAAAAAAGATGTATTTTATAATCAAAATTCAAACAGGGAGATAAGATGGATCAGTCTCTCTGCAACCACTTACTGTTGCTGCCAATTCCCATCATCACCCATCACAGATATCTGCATAACTTTGGGGGCTGCCTATACTCAGTGATTTGCTTTCTGGGTTTACTATTCAGACTTGGCAATAGAAATAGTCAAAAGAAATATTGACTTCGAATGGAATACACGGACACTTCGATCTAGGACACCTACACCTTGGCACAGACTGTTTTATTGAGAAATATTTAGGTAATTAAGAATTCTATAGGCAAGGGACATCTGTGACAGGGAGCACTCACATAACAAAATTTCATAGATCCTACCACTGCACTCAAAGCCATCACATTGTCATATCAAGGTTCATGAGTGTAAGTTTTCTGGTATCAAAAGGGAAAGACTGAATGAATTCACTTTGGATTTCCTGTACTGTCTAATAATCTCATTTGGTATCAATCTAATGGTGAGTTCCTTGCTAGGGATGCCATAACAAAGTGCTACAAGTTGCATGTCTTAGACAAAAGAAACATACGGTTTCAGAGTTTAAGCTGGTAGTCTAAAATGAAGTTGTTGGCAGGATTGATTCCTTCTGAGGGTTATGGAGTAAGAGGCTGTTCTAGGCCTCTCTTCTTGACTTGTCAGTTGCTGTCTTCTCCCTAAGTCTCTTCATATCATCTTCCCTCTACGTGTCTCTGTCTCTCTGTCTAAATGTCCCATTTTTATCAGGATAACAGTTCTTTTGGATTAGGGGCTACCCAAATGGCCTCGGTTTAACTTAACTCTATAAAGATCCAATTTCCCAAACAGAATCACCTTCTGAGGTGCTGGAGATTATGATTCTAACATATTTTTTGTCGAGTATAGGGGAAAGAATTCAGTTAGAACAAAGAATATAAAGTGATTTAAATGGATAGCCTCCCCTATACTCACATAGTTTATAATTACTGTGATAGAAATGGATACTACTTTTGAGTCAGATGGGTCAGTCATTTATTTCATCCCCAAATTGGGGGTTGAATGTGTGTTAAAATGTACAGATAGACTGAGAAGTATTTTCCTGATTGGCAGTCATAAAAATAGAAATATATATATATATATATATATATATATATATATATATATATATATAATCAGTAATGTTATTTGACCTTGTGTACCAGGTGTTTTACTGCATAATATTCTAGGGTAATAGTTGAGACCTTCTGCCAATAAAAGGGTAGAAAATATCCTCAGTTAGGATTATTTCTCTACCCTTTTACTGAAAAGCTTTGCTACTGTATGATTCTGATGTTACAACTACTATTTCTAGGGCTGGATTTCTCTCGCTCTGTCTATATACTGAAGGAATAGAGTCTAGAGCCTTTAACAGCACAAATATATATGTACAGAGAGGTGAAAATATAGCCAGAAACCTGTACTATTTTTAATTCTTGTGTTACCCTCATTGTTTGATATTTTAATAAAGGTAGAGTTAGAAATTAAATTTGAACTAGAAATTATACAAAACTCAGGGTGCCTGGGTGGCACAGTGGGTTAAGCCTTTGGCTTCAGCTCAAGTCATGATCTTAGGGTCCTGGGATCGAGCCCCGCCTCGGGCTCTCTGCTCAGAGGGGAGACTGCTTCCCCCTCTCTCTCTGCCTGCCTCTCTGACTACTTGTGATCTCTGTCAAATAAATAAATAAAACCTTAAAAAAAAGAATCACTGCTCAATATACTGATTGTAACATCTCATATGGGTAGAAATATGTACATAATGACATAAATATGTATATTTATGTATATATAGAAATATAAGTATTTTCTCATTGATGGAAGCATGAGAGTAAAGTTGTTCTTCTGTTTGCCCTTCTTGTGCCATAATTGTGTGATTATTTTTACCCCACCTGATCCGAAAAATGATTTGAGATAACCTATACAATGAAATCAGTCCAACAGTGTAAAGGTAATCCAAAAACTTGTAATAAAGGAAAAGGTCAGTAAAATAATATAAATTCAATAGTATGTTTACTATGTAAAATATGGTAACACATTACATTACATTACATTAAAGAAAGAATCTAATCCAAATATTCAAGGATGATTTATCATTTGAGTATCAGGCAATGTGTCACTGTGCTAAAAAAAAATATGTATCTTGCTAGATGTCATATCATTTTAAAAAAGATTTTACTTGAGAAAGAGAAAGAAAGCACAGGTGAGGAGAGGGGCAGAGGAGAAGGAGAAGCAGACTCCTTGAGCAGGCAGCCCTACATGGGGCTCCATCCCAAGACTCCCAAATCATGACCTGAGCCAAAGGCAGATAGATGCTTAACCTACCAAGGCACCCATAGGCCCCATAACAACATTTTATAAAGTTCACTATTTTCAATGATTACAAATTTTAAAACACTAGGCATAAAAGGGAACTTTTTTTTAGCACAAAAAACCCTGCATATTTAAAGACATCATATATGCAATGAACAAATTTTAAGACATCCCATCCCTTCCAGTTGCTCTTTTGTTGAACTTATTTCTCTGACTTTTCAGAAATTCCACATTTGGAGCTCTCTAGTTTACTTTCCAACCTTGGAACTCAGAACTTGTTAATACCATTCAACTAATAATATTTCCTGTTTTGGCCCTGTCTGTCACCTTTGGAGGCTAGAAGATATATACTTCCTAAGGAGATAATTGGCCATTCAAAAAAACCTCCAATTTGCTAATAGGCCAACTAGAAATTTATGAAAACCTGTACAATTTTAATTGATATGAACCATTCCTTCTTTATAAACTATTTTCCTTGTTTATTTATCAATTTGTGTATGCATTTTATATTCTTGTTTTATGTACACATATTATGTAAACAGAGAAATGTCATAAATTTATGATTCTCAAATGATGTTTATGAGTACATTGGTTTTGGTTTTATTTGTAGAACATTATTAGAAATATTAAGAATACAGATTCTATTAGGCTATTTCTGACCTAGAGTATTGATCTCTGATCAATAGATCAGACAGATCTCTATAAAATAATTTGGGGAAAGGAAGATACAAATGGAAGAAAAAAAAACAGAATTTGGAGTCCTTGAGATTACAAATAATAATGTCAGTTCTTAATATATTTCTTATTTAGGGGATTTAACCACACCCTTGCCTTCTGGTCTGGTCCATTGACAGAGCCTAAGTAACCTAAGAGGAGCAAAATACTAAATTCCATTCCATTGGAGCCATATTGTCTCACCTAATAGTGTAAGTGTTTGACCCTCCATAAGATTGAACAAGTACAGATAGACATTTACTGTGCTTTTGTTTATTTGCTCATTTATCTAACAAATCTTTATTGTACATCTGATATGTGCTAGGTACTGTATTCAATGAGGATATAGCAGCAAAGAAATACAGTTCCTGCCCTCCTAAACTTGATATTCTAGTGTAGAAGAGAGATGGCAAGTAAGTAATCAAACAAAGGCACTACGTAATTTTATGTGTTAAAATTTTCCATGAGGAAAATCAATTAGGTTAAAAACAGTAATGCCTGAAATGAATTATAAAGTTTTTGCCTTTGTAAGTGAACTGTGTTCATAATGTTTGATATGCCTACTATGGAAATGGAGGTACATAAAAGCAAAATTCCATGTGGAAAGTACAAATATAAAGCACTAAGAAAAAATAAAACCCTGAAATGAATAAGTTATTGAGTTATAGTGGGTTAACTATGTGATTTTGGTGTTTAGATATATTGTAATATGGTGTTGAAGTGAAATTACTGTGTTCGCATTGGAAGCAAGTTCTATAGTGCTTTCAAAGGCCAGGTCCTCAGACACCATGATAGACAGCAACATTGAAATATAAGAAGAGATCATACTTAAGTCGAGCACATTGGCAAAGTGACAAAAATCGAAGTTCTCCTATTCCTCAGCATACACAGAGACAAAATTTTAATGAGTCACATGTAAGAAATTACCAGTAAGAACTTGCCAATGATGAGATTCATTAAAAAAATTTGTTTTTGTTCTAGAGATTTAGAAAGGTCTGCAGATAATAAACAGGATGTCTGCTCTTTGACTGTATTGATTAAAATTTCTTAATTAGTATCTTTTCAAGGTGTAAAGGGAAAAATGAAGGAAACAAAACAATTAAAAGACCACAATGAACACATTATTGGATAACTGATTTATTTCAGGTACCAGGTAAAGCACTTTTGTATAGATTATCTCAATGCAAAGAGGAGAAAAAAAGAAAATAATGACCTACGTGGCAGTGGATTTTAGTGACTCTAAACCTTCCTTCCATTTATCATTAATAAGGGGTTAAATGAAGGCAAACTCTGGATGTTTGTAAGCAATGTTGATTTCTGTAAGTGTGTCCTACTGGGAGAATGGGGCCATAGGGTCTAATTCTTAGTCCCAAGGACTGTGGTTGCTTTGAAGTTCTCACAAACTTTTTCTTTTGACTGAATCATCTATTTTACTGCATAAAAACTGATTTTTATCTTGAAAAACCTGAGCCTTAAAAAAAGGATGACTGTCAGTATCAATTGAAAGGGTGGGGAACAGAAACATTCAGTGAATCTTTGCTGTTCAGTGGGACATATCTTTATAAGCTTACAACCCCCCTAAGAGAGACCATGGAGATTAGATCAGATCTGGCTATGATGTGCTGAATTTTGGTGCAGAAATGAAGGGTAAAATATTTGTCCCCATGGGAACAGATCCATGACTGCATTTTTCAAAATGTCAAGGTTACATTTGAAAAGTAGTTGCAATTTTCTCCCATTTCCTAAAGATAATTCTCCACTTGTACTTCACACATAAAAATCCATGACTTAATGAAAAATTTCTTCACAGTATTAGGATAATAATTCCAACCTAACATGGCTTAGAGTAGAGTGTATTTTTTCCTCCAGATTCCAGCGAATAAAAACATAGTATTGTTAGTGATTTAGCAATATTTTGTCTTTTCAACCACTTCAGTTTTGTAGGAGGTCATAGTTTGTTTCAGAAACTTTGTCAAATAAGCTATCTCTTTTTGGAAGTATTAATCTATAAAAAAAGAAAACATATTCCTATTTGTTCAAGATATTTCTATATAAAACAGTCTACCTTAGATAAATTGAATCTTACTGGATAAAAATGTACATTTGTGTATATTTGGTATGCTTTACCAAGTCCTGATTTTATATGCAATAGCAGTATAGCTAAACATCGCAGTATACTTTGACAACTATTAAAGCATCAAAGTTTATTGTGGTATAAATGTTAAAAATGCTAGTAGCTATTTGGAGGTAGATATTACATACTGATGTTTAATGAGATGGAATAAATGGCAAATGCAAAATAAAATTCTCAAATAATTTTAAAGAAAAATTAATTTCAATTTATTAGAAATCTTAATATAAGAATTATTTTTAAAAGTCCATGTAAGAAAATTTTGGAGGATGGTCAGTTGTAGAAAATCAATAACCTGAAGCTTTAATTAAAAATTCTGTCACCATGCTGGGAAGTGAGAGGACACATGGACAAGATTTTAAAGATTTAAGTCATTTTGCAGATGTCAACAGGTAATTTGCCTTTATATTGGACAATTATTTTTAGTCCATAAACCACTGATACAAAAAAATGGTACCAAAATTATGGCCTTTCTGCAGAAATTAAACAGTGTATCTTTGTAAGACATACTCAAACATGAAACATCATTTGGATTCAACTAAATATTATAAATATTATAATTTGTATATGTTAAAAACAGAAATTTTCACATGGATCATCTTTTTTTTTTTTTTCAAGATTTCATTTGTTTATTTGAGAGGGAAAGAGAGGGAGAGAGTGTGGGCACACAAGTGGGTGGAGCAGGGGTAGGGGCAGAGGGAGAAGGACAAGTCAACTCCCCACTGAGCAGGGATCCAAATTCTGGGCTTGGTCCCAGGACCCTGAAATCCCATCTGAGCTGAATGCTCAGAGTGAGCCACCCAGGCACCTCTTCATGTGGATTGTCTTAGGTCATCTTCACAAGGACCTTGTGGAGCAATTATTTCAATTTTAAAGATAAGAAGATTAGACTTAGAGAGTTAGAGAGTCTAAGGAACTTGTTCAGAATCTCAGCTACTTGATGGTCAATGTGAACCTTAACTGAGCTCTTCTACCCCCAAATATAGTGCTTTTCCCACTACCTACACCAACTGAAGTAATTAATAGCCTCATTTGGACATCTCAATAAATAGCTTATCTCTTCAGTAAATATCTACAAGATTTCTACTATTTCTGACATCTCTGCGTTACCTCGTGGAGATTGAAGAGTTACCTTGACTCATCTCAAGTAAATTTTATTCTTCTGTATGTTGTTTAATATGTTGTTTTTCTCTTGCTACTTTCAAAACTTTCAAATGAAGCATAAATTTGACTTGTATGTGTGTAGATGTTATTTTCCTTGCATTTACTATGTTTATGTTCTAATGAGCTTGAATTTGTACACTTATGTTTTTCACCAAATTTGAGAAACAAGCCACATTTCTTCATCCATTTATTCTGTCCCTTTATTTTTTTTTCCTCTCCTGTTACAATCACTGCATATATGTTAGGCCATCTTCAATTGTTGCACTTTTTCTGAGTCTGTTCATTTTTTGCATTTAATTCTCTCTTATCGAATTTATTATTTATCTGTCTTAAAGTTCATTTACTTTATCTTCAATATGTTGTTAATCCTGTCAGGTGAAATTTTTATTTCAGATTGTATTTTCCACTCTTTAATTTCTTTTTTATTCTTATAGCTTCTATTCCTTTGCTGAGATTTGTCTTTTTATTCATCATCAATGTATTTCCATATCCATGAAGATAGTTATAGTAGCTTGTTTAAAATCTGTTCTGATGCCAACATCTTGATCCATATCTACTTTTGTCTTTGCTGATTGTTTTTTTCTTTGAGTGTGGCATCTTTCCATTTCATTGGAATTTGTGTAATTTGGATTTGTGTTCTGGGTATGAATTATACATTGTAGAGATTCTGGATTAGGTTATATACTTTCAAAGAACGTTGTTGTTGTTGTTGTTGAGTGTGCAGTTTGACAGAACTCAAACTACATTTTTTATTTTCCATGTGGCGCATGGCAAGTTCGCCAAATATTTAGGCATAATGTGATGTTTCTACCTTATCTCTCTTTTTAGAAATCCTCCCCTCACTCTACTCTGCCCCCTCTTAATTTTTCAGCTGTGTAGTTGTCCCAGACTCTGCTCTTCTTGGCTCATCAGTCTATTAAAAAAGTTTTATCACATCCATATTGTAGTTGCACAACATTGCACTAATGTTGGTACTGTCTGTCCTCAGGCTCTGAGTGGTGAAACTAGGAAGCTTACCTAGGATTTTTCTCTTCTAGCAAGTGTTGACTTACCTGTAACATATGTCTGCTTTGCTCAGTCTTCAGTGACCTTAGATAATTGCTTTTCTTTACACATTACACTGTAGTTTATGGAATCATATAACATCTGGTGTTTGTACCTGGCTTCTTTTACTTAGCATAATGCTTTAAAATTAATTTGCAATGTTGTATATATAAGAGATTATTCCCTTATGTTCATACTCTTTTACTATTGAGTAGTATTTTGTTGTGTGAATATGGCACAATGTGTTAATCCATGAACTATTTAATGAACACGGGTTTTTTTAGTTTGGGCTATTCTGAATAAAGTTCTTTAAAAATTCAAATAGAAGATGTATAGTTTTATTTTTATTTTTTGGAAATACTTGGTCCTGTGTAGGTGTTACATACAACTTAAAGTATAAATTTCTTTTATCAAAAGCAATGACATTATTTTATATTCCCATCAATAATGTTTGAGATTTCCTGTAGATCCACATTTTCACTTGGTATTACCAGTCTTTAAAACAGTAATCATTCTAGGGGTGCCTGGGTGGCTATATCCTCAGAACCTATTCATCTCTACCTGGAAGTTTGTACACTTTGACCAACATCTCTCCATATTCCTCAGCACCTAACTCTTTGCAACCACCATTATACTCTCCAGGTAGAAAGCCTTTTTCAGATTCCAAATATAAGAGAGAACACAGGATATTTTTCTTTTCTGACTAATTTCACTTGGCATGATGCCTTCAGTTTCCACCCGTGTTGTTACAAAAGGAAGGACAGGAAAATACCAGGGACTGACACTGACAGAGTCACCACGATCTGGAGCAATGCTGATCAATGTTTCCGGGGGAAGACAATATAGCACTGCCTCTTGAAGTTTTCTGGCATCAAAGCAACACATGTTGCTTCTGCTCTTATTTTATTGGCCAAAACAAATCACATGGCCCGACCTATCGTCAAAGCACATTCTTACCATGAATCTGGAAGGTTATTGGTTATTAGTCTTCATGTCAACCATCACTCATTAAAAATAACATTAGATAAGGATTCTAATTCAAAATGTGTAGCCTGCATAATCATTTTAGTCTTGTGGTTTTAAAGTCAAAGGTCAAAGATTATGCATAATATTGGAATATTTAAGAGAACTTGATGTCCATCATGTCTATAAGTTTAATTTATTATGTATAGAAGAGTTAAATATATGAAAGATTTTAAATATTTTTGTAAATTGGACAGTTAATTATCCAAATAGGTATAGATGCAATTAAAAATATTTAAAGAGGGGGACACCTGGGTGGCTCAGTTGGTTAAGCAGCTGCCTTCGGCTCAGGTCATGATCCCAGCATCCTGGGATCGAGTCCCACATTGGGCTCCTTGCTCGGCAGGGAGCCTGCTTCTCCCTCTGCCTCTGCCTGCCATTCTGTCTGCCTGTGCTTGCTCTCTCCCCCCACCATTCTCTGATAAATAAATAAAATCTTTAAAAAAAAATATTTAAAGAGGGCGCCTGGGTGGCTCAGTGGGTTGGGCCGCTGCCTTCTGCTCAGGTCATGATCTAAGGGTCCTAGTGATGAGGGAACACGAGGCTGGCTGAAGACAAAGCAAAAGCTGGCACCTTGTACTCCCCCCATCCGCCCATCCGCTCCCCCTCAGTTCTATGTGTAGCATCCTCAGGCAGCCCTGAGTGCCACGAACAATAAGCAAATAGTTAATTTGCAGAGCTCACAATCCTGCTAGACCAGAGTCTCCCTTGGTTTACAAATGTCCTAAATCTCACTAACAAAGATGATTGATAGCAGGATTGTGACATCCCACCAAAATTCTCCCAACTATCTTAATGTTAATGGCTGGTCTAAAGACAACATTGATCCAGCAGCAAGGGCAAGGCCTTAGGTAGGCCTGGGACATCCTGGCACCTTGTAGGCCCTCTTTAGCATATGAAAACTCCGTTGAAACCTCCCTTCCCCTCACCTTCCCCCAACCACAGGGTACATAACCTGCCATCCCTCACAACCCGGGGCAGCAGCTCTTCCTGCCCATGGGTCCTGTCCCCGTGCTTTAATAAACCACCATTTTGCACCACAGATGTCTCCAGAATTCTTTCTTGGTCACCCGCTCTGTACCTCAGCCCACCGAACTTCACCTAGGTTCTAGAACTTCATCACTAGGATCACGCCCTGCATTGGGCTCTCTGCTTGGCGGGGAGCCTGTTTCCCTTCTCCTCTCTCTGCCTTCCTCTCTGCCTACTTGTGATCTCTCTCTGGCAAATAAATAAATAGAATCTTTACAAACAAATTTGAGCTAACATTTTAAATTAGAAGCTTTCACATAAAAATCCAGATTTCTGGAATCTCTCAAAAAATTAGGAGATCTGGGAATACTGGACTCACATGACCACACTGCAGTCTATGGCTGGCTGGCTGGCTATTGCCCTCTTTCGACACACATATGTTCTCCATGGTCCCCACCAATTCTTCCTGCTTTGCAACACTGAGGCTGGCCATTCCCACGACTCCTCTTGTTCTATTTCTCTTTTAGTAGAAAATATTTCTTTCTGCCAATGTCTTTATCAAAAGTAAGTAAAAATATGGCAGTATTGTAAAAAACATGGATTTATAGCTTTACATTGGATTGCTCTTTGTGGATTCTCTTCTCCCTTTCTCTCTCATACATTGGGGGCCAATTTTTCTTCCCTATCTTCCTCTGAAATTGAAACAAAGACCTGAGAAACCATTGATCAGTGTAAATACTGGAAGGTTCTCAGAGGCATGTTTCGTGCTCTACTTTTTCTCCCAAAGACCTGATGAGATTGGGCTTGGGGAAAGTAGGGAAAAAAGGGAGGATGGAGAAACAAATAAGAGGGTGCAATTTCAGCTCTAAGCTCTGAGCTTACCCTCTGAAGTGCTGGGAATTCCACTCTTAACCAACTGAGCCACCACGGCGTCCCTGGTACTTGGACTCTTTAGGCTGCCTTTGGTTTGTCCTCTTAGGCTCTGCCAGCAGAGGGCGCAAGAGGGAGATGCATGGCTGGAGGAGGCTGAAGGGGCTTCCTGCTGCTTGGTTTCTGAGGACTTTCTGTTTCCTTGAAGTTCTTCAAGCATTGCCCTACCAAAACTCCTGCATCTCGGCAGTAACAGTTCCTTAATGGCATTGCAGCTGAATGGCGTTGTAAGGACCTATTCAGCCAGAGCGGCCCCACTCTGGTTGAAATATGCCATTTTGTTGTAGAACTTAAATTGTCTCCCCACCGCCAGGGGAACTTACTTAAAAGCAAGTCCGGAAAACCAGCCCCAGGTAACAAAGTCCAAATACTAGGGTGGGTCAGGCCAGGTGGAGGTATTCAATCAGTGGGGGCGCATACTGTCTCCTAGCTGTTGGGCTGGCAGAAAGAAAGGGCTACTTAAGATGGCAAAAGTCCCCGCCACAAAACCTGAGCTCAGACAGGAGAACAAAGACCCAAGCAGGAATCTGAAAATCCTCCCACCCGGGGCTCCCGTGGACCAATGGGACCCTGACAAGGGGGAATTTGAGACCCCTGCCCCAGGTTCCAGTGGACTAATGGGACCCTGACAAGCAGGTGAAATATCCAAATAAGGGAAACTTGCAAAATACCCCTGAACTCCCCTCGAGGCCCCTTAAAAGCCCCCTTCTCCCTGCCTTGGGCGCAACTTCCGCCACTCTGCTTTCCAGAGTCGGGGAACCTCGCCCAAGGGTGCCCACGTCCTCCCGGCACAACTTTCCTGGCTCCCCTTCTCCTGAGCCCAGAAACTTTGCCGGAGAGTGCTTTTAATAAATCTTGTCTTGCACACACTTTGCCTGCTGTTGTGTTTATCTCGCCAGAAAAACTTTATACTAGCTACCAAGGAGTATGGGCCCCACCCTTTGAGCACCTTTTGGGTGCCAATTCTGTACTAGGTGATAGGCTGGTTCAAATGTCTACTAGGGTAAATTGTAATTCAAATGGTTACCTAGCATCACTCTGGAGTTTCCTGTGTGTGTTACAATCTCATGGCCACCTGTGTGTGGCCAGGCCCAATCACACGGCCTTTGCTCTATAAAAATTAGTCTGGGAAGCAGGGAGGGTTTGTCCTCTCTGTAGGGGCGGCCCCGACCACTCTGTTTGATGGTCGGTCTGATTCTTGATGCTTGGCATGAAATAAAGCTTTGTTTGACCTTCACTTTGTATCAGTCTCACTCCTTTAATCACAGAGCCATTATTGGGGGACCCAATTATGGGATGACCCAGCAGGGTCTTCAGTTTTTCCTTCACTTATCAAACCAGCTTCATTGTGTGATCCCTTCCCTTCACCCCCATTGCCTTCTTGATAGGTCTAACTTCCAGCTCATGGAGGCCTCGCCTCCAAGCTTCAAAGTTTAAATATTCTGGAGTCTTTCTTTTGTTTCCTCAGCTCTGAGGGAAGAAGCTTCTTCCTACAGTTGCTACTTCTGTGATGTGTTAGAATTCTCTTTTTTCTCTACTTAAAAAATCGATAGGGGGGACGCCTGGGTGGCTCAGTTGGTTAAGCAGCTGCCTTCGGCTCAGGTCATGATCCCAGCGTCCTGGGATCGAGTCCCACATAGGGCTCCTTGCCCTGCAGGGAGCCTGCCTCTCCCTCTGACTCTGCCTGCCACTCTGCCTGTGCTCTCTCTCTCTCTCTCAGACAAATAAATAAATAATATCTTAAAAAAAAATCGATAGGGGCACCTGGGTGGCTCAGATGGTTGAATGTCTGACTCGTGGTTTTGGCTGAGGTTGTGATCTGGGGGCCTGGGATCGAGTTCCATGTTGGACTCTGTGCTCAGTGGGGAGTCTCCTTGAGATTTTCTCTCTCTCCCTTCTACGTTTCCCCCTTCTTGCTCTCTTTCCCCCTCTTTGTCTTTGAAATAAATCAATAAATCTTTTTAAAATATATATAATTATTTAACAATTAGTTATGTAACTTTTTCTCAGTTCATAACTCCTTCCTGACTGGATCCCGACTCACAGAGAGAGGAAGAGTTGACTCATGCTGGTTGGCCCCAAATGCACAACTCCCCTTGATTATTTACATATAAGTTTAATTTAGTCAAAAAACTAAAATTAAAAACTTTTTCAGTTACATTAGTTACATTTTAAGAGCCCAGTAGTTAAACTGTGCGTACTGATCGCTGTATGGAACAGTGTGGATATAGAACATTTCTGTCACCACAGAAAGTTCTATTGGACAGTGCTGGGCTAAAGAAATGGGAGGTCTTTCAAGTGGGGAAGACCTTTATTAGTGCCAGGAAATGAGGTGGAAGAGACTCTGGATGAGTTCTTCTCAAAAATGTTTGAAAAATATAGACAGATTATCTGATCATAATGCAATTAATCTAAAAATCAATACAAGGTAGAAAACCTTCATATATTTATGAATGACTGATACGATAATGAAATTATAATGAAACATTATTGGGGTTAATGTAGAGCATGAAATCAGCCATAATACCTGGCTTGCTAAAATATAACACAGAAACGCTGGGGCAGGATGGTTTTGAAGAATGGAGCAGGCCTTTGGAATTCTGAGGCCTGCATGACCACTCTGCCTTTGGAATACTGAGGGAAGTCACCTTTCCCAAAACTTTCTTTGCCCAAACAGCCACCCTGTGATCTATGAGATGTATGCATTGTCCCTTAGGCTACATTTAGCAGAACTCCTAGAACACATAGATTAGCATATCCTATCTTTCTGGTAAACAGGTCCTCCTAGTTTCAGGAAGACTCTTTGTCACACATCATTTACTTGAGAAACAGTGATAAGGATGTGTGATTTTCCTGAAGGACCAATAAAAATGGGAGCAAAGAAGAGCAAAAGGTTTTTGTCTCTGAGCGCAGGCCACCACGCCTTCTCCTCTCTTTCACAGCAAAGTCTGCTGTAATCTTTCATCCATCTGTACAGGAATTGCTGGCCATTCCTGGAAAAATATTGTGTATTTAAATTGGAGATTATAAGTAAAGTAGTATTTGCAGGGACATTTAGAGACTTAACTGAATATTTAGGAAAGAAGAAAACAGCAGGATTAATAAGTTAAACATCCATCTCCCAAGAATGAGAAACGGAGCTACAGTTGTAATAGTAGATACTAGAAATTAAAACAAAACAAAACAACAGAATCATGAAAAATGCTCAACATCCTTCATCATCAGGGGAATGCAAATCAAAACTATAATGAGATGTCCCCTTCCTCTTGTCAGAATGGCTAAAATTAAAACCACAAGAAACAATGAGGGTCGATGAGGATGTGAATAAATAGGAAGCCTTGTGCACTGTTGGTGGGAATGCAACCTGGGGCAGCCACTGTGGGAAACAGCATGTGGAAATGCCTAAAAAGTTAAAAGTAGAACTCTCCTATGACCCAGCAATTCCACTACTGGTTATTTACTCCCCAAATACAAAAACATTAATTCAAAGGGATACATGCACCCCTATGTTTATAGCAACACTATTTGTAATAGCGAAATTATGGAAGTTGTCCATGTGTCCATCAACTGATGAATGGATAAAGAAGATGTGGTATATATACCAAATGAGATATTATTCAGTCATTAAAAAAATGAACTCTGGCCTTTTGATATAACATAGATGGAGCTAGAGAGTGTAAATGTTAAGTGAAATAAATCAGTCAGAGGAAGACAAATACCATATGACTTCATTCATATGTGAAACTTAAAAAGAAAACAAATGAGCAAAGGGAAAAGAAAAGAGAGAGGCAGACCAAGAAACAGACTCATAACTGTAGAGAACAAGCTCATGATCACCAGAAGGGAGGTGGATGGGGTGATGGGGATTAAGGAGGGCACTTGTGATCAGCACTGGCTATTGTATGGAGGTTTGAATCACTATATGGTACACCTGAAATGAATATCACACTCTTAGTTAACTATACTAGAATTTAAAATGAAAACTTAATTAAAAAAAATTCTAAAACTAAGGATATTAGAACAGAAATTAATTAGATAGCAAAATAATAGAGAAGGCTAACAAAAACAATTGTTAGTTTTTATGAAATGATCAGTAGAGTTGGTAAATCCCTGGGAGGGAGAGATCAGGGAGAAGGTAGAGAAGACACAAATAATAAATGTCAGTAATGAACAAGGGAATATTACTATAGATCTGGCAGATACTAGAAAGGTAGTAAGAGGATATTTTGAACAACCCAAGGCCAGTAAACTTGAAAACTTAGATGAAATAGACCTATTCCTAGGGGGAAAAAAAAAAGAAGAAGACATTAAAACTCACTCTAGAGGGGCACCTGGGTGGCTCAGTGGATTAAGCCACTGCTTTCCGCTCAGGTCATGATCCCAGGGTCCTTGGATGGAGCCCTGCATCAGGCTCTCTGCTCAGCGGGGGGCCTGATTCCACTTCTCTCTCTGTCTGCCTCTCTGCCTGCTTGTGATCTCTGCCTGTCAAATAAATAAATAAAATCTTTAAAAAAAACCTCACTCTAGAAAAGTAGATAATAAGAATGGTTCTTTAACTCTTAAACAACTGATCCATGATTAAATACTTTCCTTCCTTCAAAGACAATTCTGGGCTCATCTTTCCTTATTCAATTCTGTTAAACATTAAAAGCATCTTAGTGGCAATCATTTACAAATCTTTCCAAAAAATAGTGGGGGGAGGGGCAAACCCCAATCTCATTTCATGGAAGTCTCTAAACTTTACTACCAAACCAGACAAAAGAAGAAAAGTTGGAAAATCTCATATGTGAACAAATGTCCAGAGCTCCTAAACAAAATAACCACTAATCAAATCAGGCAGTATGTCACGCAGCTAAGTTTTTCTTTTCTTTTTTATATTCTAGTATATGTGCTGCCGAAGCGAGCACTTTTTTTAATATTCTAGGACTATAACATTGATTGAAATTTTGAAGACACATCCATGTAATTCATCACATTAAAAGATTGAAAGACAAAAGTATTATAAATATATGTAAAATAATTTGAGAAAATTTATGATTAAAAAGTTTTTTTTAGTATTAGGGTGCTTGGGTGGCTGAGTTGGTTGAGTGTCGGACTCTTGATTTCCACTCAGGTCATGATCTCAGGGTTGTGGGACTGAACCCTGCATTAGGCTCTACCCTGAAATTGGAGCCTGCTTGGGACTTTTTCTTTCCTTCTTCATTTGCCTCTTCCCCAATTTGCATGCATGCAAAGTTTTCTAATCTGATAAAGGGTATTTACCCAAAACTTTAGAGTTAAATTTTACTTAAAAGTAAAACAGGGAGAATTTTGAGTTCTAGAAGACAATGAAAAGAAGTAACAACTATGAAGTTTACATGAGAACAAATGAAATTATAATTATCCACAAATGATATTATTAGGTAGAAAAACCCAATGATAAATTATGGGCATTAATTTGAAAACTTAGCAAAGTTGTTATAATTTAGCTCAATCAATTTTATTTTATACCCCAGGAATAAAACAAATGAAAGGTAAAAAATTAATAATACAGCCATTATAATAATATAAAAATATGAAATACCTAGGAATTTATCTATCAGCTGTGCAAAACCTGTATACACATTATTGAGAAACATTAGGAAAAGATCTAAATAAATGGAAAGATACATTACATACAGTATTTCTTTTTGTGTGTGTGTTTAATCTTCTTTTATTTAAATTTAATTAATTAACATATGGTACATAATTAGTTTCAGATGTAGAGTTCAGTTGTTCATCAATTGCATATAACACCCAGTGTTCATTACATGTATGCCTTCCTTAATGCCCATCACCCAGTTACTCCCTTTTCCCACCCGTTCAGTATTTCAATTCTCCCTAAATTGATTTAGAGTCAGTGTCATCCCCCCCCAAAATTCCATCCCTTTTTTATGTGCTTGCATTTATGTGTGTGTAACCTGGTAGGATAATTCTAAAATGTGAAAATGGAAAAACAAAACAAAACAAAGATAATTAAGATGATATTGAAGATGAATAAGGTTGGTGATGATGAAGATGAGTAAGATAATATTGAGGATGAATGAGGATTGACTTTAGCAGTTATTAAGATTAGATACCAAAGCTTGAGTAATTCAAAGAATGGATGGTGAAAAATGTTATCCTCTGAGCTGATCTTGAAATGTTCTATTACCTACTATTCCTGCTTTGTTAGAAATATTCAAAACAATTTTCAAGTCCAATCTATTCAGTCTTCATTATAATGCAATGCTGAATCCAGGGGACATGAATATGGAAGAGAAGGCTGTGTTCACATAGCCCTCTTTGGTTTCTACATTTCCTCATAAACAGAGAATATGGTGGTGAGCTTCTAACTAGTTTTGACATTTTTGAAATGTCTAGGACAATGATAGAGGTATTGAAAAACTGGATATGGATAAATACTACTAAAATAAATATTAAATTCTGAAATTAAAATATATTTTGAACACTATGGATTGATGAGCTTGATTATCACTTTAGAATGAAAAGCCCCAATGGATTAATTAAAATATATCTTTTGAGCTCTTTTGAAAAAGCAAAATGCTTGTTGTTAGTGATTCTGAGTTTACTTAGAATAAGGTCCTTCAAATTTCCCAAATTCATTTGCTGAATAAAGCTTGTAAGTTGATTGATGAAAAAAGTGTTACAGATATTCTAGCCTGTTCTGTTTCTGTGCAGTGGCTATTTGAGGTTATGCCGGCTAAGCATTGTTGATGTGTTCAGGAAACATGGGGTTAACATGGACTTTGAAAATTTAGCAAATGTATTCAATGACAGAATAGAGACTTAGAGCTAGCTTGAAATAAAGGACTAAGTTCAAGAAGCTGAAGTGTGATAGGGATTAATAGAAACTATTACAGTGAATTTACAAATCAACTAACCAAATATAGAATGGATGAGATGTGTCGTAACATTAATTCATAAAAGAAAAAAGGACCAGAGATTGTTTTCTTTCTTTCTTTCTTTCTTTTTTTTTTTTTTTTGTTCAAATATGAGCTCATGACAAGTCAATGATGTAATATGTCTGCTTAGACCCTAATTCAATCTTGGGCTTCATAAATGGATAGGTAGGCCACAGTGACAAGAAGGTGATAGACAATAATAACAGCCCATGGCAGATCTCACCTCATTCATCTCACTTTACTGAGATGACACACTTGGCAGGTGATTCTGATAAATGGAAAACATTTAAAGGAAAAGCACACAAAGCCAACTCCCCAGTGAGCAGGAATCCAAATGCAGGGCTTGGTCCCAGGACCCTGAGATTCCCACCTAAGCTGAAGGCAGCCACTTGAATAGACTGAGCCACCGAGGGACCTCTTCATGTGTATTATCTTAGGTCATCTTCACACTTGTAGAGCAAGTGTTCCAATTTTAAAGATAAGCAAATTAGACTTAGAGAGTTTAGAGAGTCTAAGGAGCTACTTGATGGTCAATGTGAACATTAACTAAGCTCTTCTACCCCAAGTATAGTGTTTGTTCTCCACTACCTACACCAACTGAAGTGATTAATAGCATGAAGTAATTAATAGCCTCATTTCGACATCTCAATAAATCTCTTATTTCTTCAGTAAATATCTACAAGATTTCTAGTATTTCTGAGATCTCTGTGTTACATCGTTTGACTGATCTCAAATAAATTTGTTCTTCTGGATGTTGTTTAATATGTTGTTTTTCTCTGGCTTCATTCTTCAGATTTGCTAGGGAATGACTACTCCTTTTAATTTCCATGGAAATAGAAGAACTGGCTTATCCATGTACACAGGCACTTGCTAGATAGGAAACTGGGATTGAATTGAATCTCTCAATCAAGGTGGGGTCAGTTGAAACTTTACAATGCCGATCATCCAATCGATGATCCTGTTCTTTTAACCTAGGTAACATGTTAACATCTTGGACATCCCATTGATTTAGATCATAAATTCCCCCTGAGTAATCTTTGATGGTTTTCTGGGTGGAGACTTGCTGTGTAGAGACTGTATAAAGTCTTTGGATAGATGAAGTCCTCGTTTTGGTGCTCTCATCAACAGGATGTTCATCCTTTGTTCGTATGTCCCAGAATGCCAATGAATTTTTCTTCTTTTTTAACTTATATCTGATGACTTTGATTCATTCACTTCCCGATTCTAATACCTTGTACATTCTCTTAGAATATCTTTCTATACAAATCTCACTCATTTTACCCAGTTGTTATACCTTTCATGTTTCCTCCATCACTCCTAATACTCGCTAGGATGTCCCCGTCTAGGTTTGTAGAACAGTTGTTCAATTTTAGGTGTTCAATACTACCAAATTTTGTTTCTGCCTTGGTGGCTGATTAGGTATCTTGTTGAAGCAGCACATCATTATATGTGTATGTGGGTATTGATGCAATCTAACAAATTTAATGTTTTTATTAGAGTAAAGAAACCATTGATATTTCATTAAATGACTGAGCCCCTCAATGTTTGTCTATTGTCTTGCAATTTGTTTGCTTCATCCCTTTTTAGACCCTTTTTAAAAAGATGTTTTTTTCATTATGTTTTTTAAATGCTGTCAGCCTCCAAATCTCTGGTCACTTAAAGTACATACCAAATGAGAAAAAGGAATGTAGATTTACAAAGAAGAACCATTTAGCTTTTATAGGTCCTTCTTTTAAACACTAGAGAATTTACTTTCCCAAAAAGAAACAAATTCAGAAGGAAAGAGTAGGATGAAAGTCACTTTTATCAGCCTATAAACAGATACTCAATACCAAAAAAACTGTAAACTCCAAAAAGATGCCAACTGTTTTTAAAAAAGATGGCAGACGACTTTAGGTAACAATGACTTTCATGAAGATTGAGGAGGTAGAGGTGGTCGAATTGTTCAGGAGGCACCATGCGAATAACCTTGTAATGAAAGGAAGGAAGACTGAGATTCTTACCAAAAATGTTTTGCTAGCCAATAAATAAATAAATAAATAAATAAATTAATAAATTAATTAATTAATGTGTGTGTGTGTGTGTGTGTGTGTTTATGCATATAAACTATCCCAGTCCTAAACCCCAGCACCTGGGAATGTGACCTTATTTGGAAATAGTGTCCCTGGAGATGGAACTAGCTAGGATAAGGTCATATCTGAGTGGGCTGGGCCCCTAATTCAGGAGGACTTGTGTCCTTCTAAGAAGAGAAACTTGGGATACACAGATATGCGCTGAGGGAGGCGGTCATGTGAAGACGTCCAAAGCCAGGGCAATCCTGCAAGCTGGGAGAGCAGCCTGGAACAGATCCTTCCTTAATACTTACAAAAGGAGCATGGCCTACCAACATTGTAGCCTCCAGAACTGTGACACTGTCTAGTGTTGTTTCAGCCACTAGCCTTGTGGTATCTTGTTATAGCAGCCCTAGAAAACTAATACAAGCCTTGTTAGAGGAAAAGAAACCAACCATAAGCCCATGGGGAATTGGAAAAGAAAAAAAATCTATCTATCTATCTATCTATCTAATCTAACTCTTGAAAACATTGAAAAGGAATGCACATTTGTGAACCCTGTGAAAAAGAAAACAAGCAAACAAACAAACAAAACTGAGCCCCGGGATTCACTCGGCTTTTCACCCGGAGGAGTTCTGGATGGTGGGGGTATGGAGGAGATTCCAAGAAAAGATGGGAGTCTCCCTGGTGTGAGGAAAGAGAGATCGGAATTCAGGAAGGCTAGAGTGATGAAAAGGCCATGGGTTCCAGAGAGAAGGAAGTCAAGTAGAAAACAAGCTCTTGGAAATACACACTGGAGTCCTCTTGAGTCCTTGCTCCATAGGAAGCAGTGTGTGTCTAAGACAATGGCCCAGGTTCTAACAAAGAGTCAAGGCAACTGAACCAGATGGTTGCCAAGACTCATAAAAGGCGAGAGGTTATTGGAGTTCCAACAAGCCATAGGGAAGTGTTCTTTTGGATAAGTCAGAATATTCAGGAGAGACCTGGTAAGGAGCATGAGTTAGGAGCAGGACAAAATGATCCCTCAAAGAAAGCTTCCTCTACAGATTCCCTGAATAAGTGGGAGAACAATTTTAGAAAGGGTCAGAATTACCTACTAATCTCTCACTGCCCGTGTGACAGCCAGTAATAGAAGACACAGAGCAGCCTACAAAGGACTCAGTTCGTTGAAAGGAAGGCAGTTCAAAAGGGAAGAAGGAACAGATGGGAAAAATAAAACACGACTAGTGAGGTAGTAGACTTCCACTTCAACATTTCAACAATGACCTTCAGAATGAACTACTAATATTCTATTTCAAGAAAAGACCTAAATATGTCAGTGAAATATAAACTATACATAGAAGGATGCAGAGGATAGTATAGATTTTGTGAAAAGAAAATGGTGAAAAGGGCTAGACCGTACCCAAACTAACCCTAAAAGGCTGAGTTTCCTAGATCTTGACAAGAGACGATAGAAAGACAACCAATCTAATGAACAGAGAAAGAAGACAATTCAGAACAGCAAAGGGTCCATTTAGAAAGACATGGCCATCATCCAGGTGTCTGCATCCGATGAGAAAACTTGTTGAGATTAACCACATTCAAGCCCATAAAACAAGGCTCAAGACCTCCATGGCATCATGGGGCCACCCCTACATTAGGCTCCCTCATTGACAAAAACTCCAGCCTGAGTGAATGTCTGACACTCAAGCTAATAACTTCAGATGCTGGAGATCTCAGTTCAGCCTCTGCATATTGGGCCTACCATGCCCTAGGCCCTAAACCCAATCTTAGTTTGTATTTTCACACTTTTCATCCTCACATTCCTGGCCCCAAAGCCCTCAAGATTGGGAATTCTAGAGCCACAAAGTAGCACTGTGCCTGCCCACCAGAAAGAATAAGTGCCCTATGGGGCTGCCTCAAATAACCAGATGAGGATCCACCTCCATGGCCTTTGAAAGCAGCCCAGTTTCATAGGCCGACTTGTGCACTAATGCTCTGTCTGACACAGCCTGAACCCAGACCTCCTGTCAGCCACCCAGATAGCTGGTTGCATATCCAGAAGATGGGACCTGCCATGGCCCTAGGCGGTCATCTCTACCCAACCTGGCTTTCAGCATCTGTAATCTGACCTTATCTCAAATCCCTGCATATGGGGGAATCTGATGAACAAGACTGTACTCCTCCTTCCCCATGGCAGGAAAACTTGCTGTTGGGATGGGTGTATAACCCTTGGAGTAAGAGAAACCAGCATGGCCCATTAGGCCACACCAACTCATGAGGGCTGCCCTGGGCACATACATGCATTGTGACCCTCAGCCTGAGCCTATTTTCAGCATGGCCCCCTTAGGATCTGGACTAAGAACCTGCCTATTGGGCCTGCCTTGCCCCTAGGCCCGAATCCTAACACACAGTGTTGTTTTCTAGGCGCCTGTACCCAGAGTCTGTCTCTGGAATCCCTCTATTCGGGGGACCCCTGAGACAGAAAAAGGACTCTTCCCTTCCCCTAGGATGACACCAAACTGCTGAGAGCCTGGTAGAATCCCCAGAGACAGAGAATCTTTCAATGCCCCATGAGGCCACCCCTACACTGCTTCTAATCTTAGACACACAATTCAGAGACAAAGGCTTAAGCTACAACTTCACACTTGCCCTAATATCAGATCCCAGAAAGCTACCACCAGGGTCTCTAGATCGGACCTCCACAACATTGGCCCTAACCATAACCTGAGTTTTTGTTTCCAGACATCTGTTCCCAAAAGCCCTGGGCACACACACACAGCAGGCTGAGGTATCTGGAGCCACACCACGGGACTGTGCCTGCATTCCCAAATGAAACTGTGACATTTACAGTTGCCAATTCCCTCCAGATTAGGAGAACCCTGCAAGGCCCCTGGAGCCTCCCCAATTTTGTACGCCACCCTTAACAAAATGCGCAGTCTGAAACACCCTGAGAACCTATCTCCAAGCAGACACCTAGGTAAATGGCCCTAGAGACAGAAGATTGAAACTGATATGCCCCAAGGCCCTAATCTGAACCCTAGCTTAAGTTTTCAGGCATCTGTACCCAGAGGCCTGGTCTCGAATACCAGCATAGGGGGTCCCTGAGAACAAAACAGAACACCCTCTGTCCCCAGAAGGGAACCTATTATGTGGAGCTGTGTCAAAGCCTCTGCGCAGGAGAATCCTGCATGGCCCCTGACCACCGCCACATTCCAAGATCTCCGTGGACACAAACCCGCATTGTGACCCAAAAGCATGAGACTCATCCTTCTCGGTTGCTCACTCCAGAGGCAGCAGATGGAACCTGCATTATTCCTAGGCACCAATGGGAACGCTAGGAGGAGTTTCAAACATCCAACATAGAGCCCTGCTCTTGAATCTTTCAGTATGGGGAAACATTGAGCCAACATACAGAACTCCCCATGTCCTGCGGAAGGAAATCTTGCGCTTAGGAGCAGCTCACAAGCCCCAGAATGGGGAAAGCACCATGGCTTCATGAGGCTGCTCCTCCATTAGGCAGCCATCATGAACACAAATTCCAGCCTGAGGGAACTTCTGCCACTCACCATTGTTAGGATACGGAGTCGACCACCCCTCAATTAGACAGAGAACACTCTCGATAATGCAAGTCACACAGCGAGGTTTATTTCCAGCTAGCTGGGGTCCAAGTATCTGTCCGGCACAGCAGGTTTCAACAAGGACCCCGAGCACTCAAAGCCAAGGGTTTATATAGCATTTTCAAGGCACTTTTTCATAACTACATACATATCAGGCATCCCACTTTGACAGTTTAACTTTGTTTAACCTTTTGACACCCTGGCGTCATCCTGGCCATTAAGCGAGATTTAGGTTTAGAGGAAATTTAACTTTATTTACATTTCCTTCTACCTCAGCCTCCTTTCCTTTTTTGGTGCGACCTTAGGCCTTGAGGAACTGAGCCCTTTGGCTCTGGAAATTGGGCCATTTGAAGAGATAGCCCTTTTTGTAGTAAATCACCAGGACATTTGCAAACCAAGGGAGATTCTTGTCTTGCAGAATTGTGATCACTGCAAATTAAACTATTTGTTTTTCTTTAACACCTGGTCCCTGGGGCACCATTGCCTAACTGCCCTGGTGGTATATGATTAAGTTATTTTTTCAGGTTTTAGCTATTTTCTCTTAGCTCTTATCCCTTTCTCTTATCTCAAGGGCGCCCTGTGGGCTGGTTAGGGATGCTCAGTAAAATGGCTTCCCGGCCTTCAGGATTGCCATTATTATGCTAACCCACTCTTACAGTGCAAGATGCCAGCTTTTGCTTTGCCAACATGGCTGTACTTATGTCAGGGCTAGACTCGAGGTGGGTACAGCCCATGTTTTTCTTGGCCTTCACACCTGGAGCTGGTTTCTGGGACTTGTTTTTAAGTCCCCTGGGGGAGGGGAGCAGGGACAGTAAAATAGGTCCTTACAACCATTACTTCAGATGTTGGAGATCGCGATTCAGCCTCTGCAGATTGGTCCTGCCATGCCCTAGGACCTAAAACTAGCTTGTGTTTGCAGACTTCCATCCTCACACTTCTGCCCCACAAGACCTCCAGATTGGAAATTCTAGAGGCACAACACCGCATTCTGCATGTCGACCAGAAGGAAAAAGTGGCCTATGGGGCTGCACAAACACACAAATGAGGATCAACGTGCACAGACTTTGACGGAACTGCAATTTCATAGGCCGCTCTGTGCACTGATGCTCTCTCTGACACAGCCTGAGTCCAGACCACCCGTCAGCCACCCAGTTAGCTGAACGCATAACCAGCAGATCCGAACTGCCAGGGCCCTCGGCTGTCATCTCTATGGAACCTAGGTTTTCAGACATCTGTCCCCAGATCTTATCTCAAATCCCTGCACCTGGGGGAGCCTGATGCTCAGAACAGAACTCCTCCTTTCCCATTTCAAGAAAGCTTGCTGTTGGGATGCTGATGAGGGTCAAAGTGAAATACTCAAGAGTAGTATAAACCAGAATGGCCCATGAGGCCACGCCCATGCTTGAGGGTCACCTTGGGCACAAACATGCATTGTGACCCTCAACAAGAACCCATTTTCCAATAAGGCCTCTCAGAGGCTTGTCCAATCGCTCGCGTATCGGGCTGGCCATGACCCTAGGCCCCAGTCTTAACCAAAGGTGGGGTTTTCTGGTCATCTGTACCTGGGGCTCTGCTCTGGAGTCCCTCTTTTGGAGGGATCCCTGAGACAGAAAACAGGACTCCTCCCTTTCCACAGAATGACCCCAAACGATTGGGAGCTGGGCAAAATCCGCAGAAAGGGAGAATCATTCATGGCCCATGAAGCCACCCCTACATTCCACGGCCATCCTTGACACAAAATCCAGAGACAAAAGCCTGGGCTACGGCCTCACACTTTCCCTTATTTCCTATCCAGAGGCGCTCCCCTCAGTCTGTAGATCCAGCCTGCCATGCCCTCGCCCAATACCTAACCTGAGTATGTGCTTTTACATTTCTGTCCCCACAGCCCTGATCCACACAGCCTTGAGGCTGGGGGCCTCTGGAGCAACAACACAGGACTGTGCCTTCCCTCTCAAAGGAAACTTGGCCCATTCCATTGGCCACAGCCCTACAGATTAGGAGAAACCTACAGTTCCCCCGAGGCCACCCCAATTGCTTTCTCACACAACCTGAGCAACTACCTCCACTCAAACACGCAGACAGATGTCCCACAAACAGAAGATTGAACCAGACATGCCCCTAGGCCCTAATCTGAATGCTAGCTTAGATTTGCAGGCATCTCTCCTCAGAGGACTGGTCTCTAATACTAGCATATGGGGTTTCCTGAGGCACAAAACAGAGCACCTCTTGTCTCCACATGGGAAGCTTGCTATGGGGAGCTGTGTAAAACCCTCTGGGTAGGAGAATCCTGCAGGGCCCCTGAGCCACCACCACATTCCGGATCTCCATGGACACAAACCCACATTATGACCCAACCTCATGAGAGTCCATTTCAACTCAGCCCCCTGGGTAGCTCTGCCCATAGTGAGCAGACCGAATCTCCCTTGTCCTTAGGAGCCAATTGAAATGTGAGCCAATGAAAATACAGGTATCCATCCTTAGAGCCCTGTTTTCAAGTCTTTCTGTATAGTGCATCCTTGAGCCATGCAAGAGGACTCACCTGTCCCACTGAAGGAAATGTTGCAGTATGGAGCAGCTCATATCCCCCAGAGTGGGCAAACCTCCATGGCCTCATGAGGCCCCCTCTTCATTAAGGTGCCATCTTGGACACAAACTCCAGCCTGAGCCAACGTCTGATCCTCCCCCTTACTTCAGAGGCCTGAGATGTCAATTCAGACTCTGCTGAGTGGGCCTGCCATGCCCTCGACCCAAAACATACCCCTAGCTTGTGTTTTCTGGAATTCTGTCCTCACACTCCTGGCCCAAAAGGCCTCCAGATTGGGAATTCTGGAGCCACAACTTAGCACTCTGCCTGCGCACCAGAAAAAAAAAAAAAGTGCACTATGGGCCTGCCCAGAAACCCCAAAAGAGTATCAACCTGCTCGGCCCATGAACGCACCCCAATTTTGTAGGCTGTCCTGTGCACTAAGGCTCTGTCTGACACAGGCTGAGCCCAGACCTCCCATCACACGTCCAGATAGCTGGCAGCATAGGCAGCAGGTCGAACATGCCAGGCCCTCAGCCATCATCTCTTCCCAACCTAGGGTTTTAGCCATCTGTCCTTACACCTTCTCTCAAATCCCTGCATATGGAGGAACCTGATGCACAAAACAGAACTTTTCCTTCTCCATGGCAAGAAAGCTTGCTTTCCGGTCGCTGTACCTGGAACTCTGATCTGGAATCCCTCTTTTGGAGGGACTCCTGAGACAGAAAACAGGACTTTTGCCTTCCCACACAATGACCCCAAAAGTTTGGGAGCCGGGCCAAATCCCAAGAGAGGGAGAATTGTCCATTTCCCTTTAGGCTACTACCTCTACATTCCTCGGCCATCCTTGACACAAAATCCAGAAACAAAATCCTGAGCGACCGCCACACACTCGCCCTTCTGTCATATCCAGTGGAGTTCCCCTCAGTCTGTAATTCGGGCCTGCCATAACCGCGGTCCAAAACCTAACTCGAGATTGTGTCTGAGCGCTCGTCCGTAGGGCCCTTTGGCTGAAGCTTCTTCAAGTAGGTTTGGAAATCACGTCTGTCTACCTAGAACAGGGTTCTTGTGGACGGCGCAGGCCGCACGCACCAGCCTACCAGGTGAGATGGCTGCACTGCTCCCTTTTGCCTCACACATGCTTCCGAAGGCATCTGTGTTCTCTGGCAGGAGCGAGTTGGTGGAGGTACCTTTCCTCAACAGCGTTGTTGGAGGGGCTGCTCTCCCAGCAGACCTGTTTCTCGCTCCCAGGAAGGGGCCCGGCACGTTCCTCGAGCCTCCACACACCCTGTGGAGAGTGCTGCCAGCTTATGCCTGGGTAGATGCGGTTTCGGGGTGACTGGCACTCACGGCAGTTTGGGCCCTGTCCCTATCCGGCACCAAGCATGGGCTCTGGATTCCAGAATGATGCTAGATGAACGGTGGCTTTCCCCGCCCTGTAAACTCCCAAAAGTGCACCAGAAATAAATTGACAACCTGAATAGACCAGTATCTAGTGAGGAGATTGAAACAGTGATCCAAAACCTCCCAAAAAACAAGAGCCCAGAACCTGATGGATTCCCTTGGGAATTCTACCAAACTTTCAAAGAACAAAGAACACCTATTCTCCTGTAGCTGTTTCAAAAAATGGAAGCAGAAGGAAAACTTCCAGACTCTTTTTATGAAGCCAGCATTACCCTGATCCTCAAACCAGGCAAAGACCACACCAAATAGGAGAATTTCAGACCAATATCACTGATGAATATGGATGCTAAGATTCTTTTTTTTTTTTTAAGATTTATTTATTTATTTGACAGACAGAAATCACAAGGAGGCAGAGAGGCAGGCAGAGAGAGAGAGGAGGAAGCAGTCTCCCCGCCGAGCAGAGAGCCTGATGCGGGGCTCGATCCCAGGACCCTGGGATCATGACCTGAGCCGAAGGCAGAGGCTTTAACCCACTGAGCCACCCAGGCACCCCTGGATGCTAAGATTCTTAACAAGATCCTAGCAAATAGGATCCAAAGCACATTAAAAAGATTATCCACCATTGGGTGCCTGGGTGGCTCAGTGGTTTAAGCCACTGCCTTCCGCTCAGGTCATGATATCGGGGTCCTGGGATCGAATCCCACATCGGGCTCTCTGCTCAGTGGGGAGCCTGCTCCCTCCTCTCTCTCTCTGCCTACTTGTGATCTCTCTCTCTGTCAAATAAATAAATAAAATCTTAAAAAAAAAGATTATCCACCATGACCAGGTGGGATTCATCCCTGGATAACAAGGCTGGTTCAACATTCACAAATCAATCAAAGTGATAGAACAAATCAATAAGAGAAGAGAGAAGAACCACATGGTCCTCTCCATTGACGCAGAAAAAGCATTTGACAAAATCCAGCATCTGTTCTTTATTAAAACGCGTCAAAGTATAGGGATAGAGGGATCATTCCTGAACTTCATGAAATCTATCTATGAAAGACCCACAGCAAATATCATCCTCCATGGGAAAAAGCTCGCAGCCTTCTGGTTGAGATCAGGAACATGACAAAGATGCCCACTCTCACCACTCTTGTTCAACATAGTATTAGAAGTCCTAGCAACTACAATCAGACAACAAAGAGAAATGAATGGTATCCAAACTGGCAATGAAGAAGTCAAACTCTCTCTCTTCGCAGATGACATGATTCCTTATATGGAAAACCCAAAAGACTCCACTCCCAAACTACTAGAACTCATACAGCAATTCAGTAACGTGGCAGGATACCAAGTCAATGTACAGGAAACCGTGTCTTTCTTATACACTAACAAGAAAATACAGAAAGGGAAATTAGAGAACTGATTCCATTTACTATAGCACCAAGGACCATAAGATACCTGAGAATAAACCTAACCAAAGAGGTAAAGGAACTGTACTCGAGGTACTACAGAGCACTCATGAAAGAAACTGAAGAAGACATAAAAAGATGGAAGACCATTCCATGTTCTTGGATTGGAAGAATAAACATTGGTAAAATGTCTATACTGCCTAGAGCAATCTATACTTTTAATATCATTCCAATCAAAATTCCACCGGTATTTTTCAAAGAGCTGGAGCAAATAATTCAAAAATTTGTATGGAATCAGAAGAGACCCCGAATCGCTGAGGAAATGTTGAAAAACAAAAATAAAACTGGCGGAATCATGTTACCTGATTTCAAGCTTTACTACAAAGCTGTGGTCACCAAGAAAGCATGGCACTGGCATAAAAACAGACACATAGACCAGTGGAACAGAGTAGAGAGCCCAGATATGGACCCACAACTCCATGGTGAAATAATCTTTGACAAAGCAAGAAAAAATATACAGTGGAAAAAAGACTGTCTCTTCAATAAATGGTGCTGGGAAAACTGGACAGCTATATGTAGAAGAATGAAACTTGACCATTCTCTTACACTGTACACAAAGATAAACTTGAAATGGATAAAAGACCTCAACATGAGACAGGAATCCATCAGAATCCTAGAGGAGAACATAGGCAGTAACCTCTTCGATATCAGCCACAGCAACTTCTTTCAAGCTATGTCTCCAAAGGCAAAGGAAACAAAAACGAAAATAAACTTTTGGGACTTCATCAATATCAAAAGCTTCTGCACAGCAGAGGAAACCGTCAAGAAAACAAAGAGGCAGCCCACAGAATGGGAGAAGATATTTGCAAATGACAGTACAGACAAAAGGTTGATATCCAGGATCTATAAAGAACTCCTCAACCTCAACACACACAAAACAGATAATCATATCAAACAATGAGGCAGAAGATATGAACAGACACTTCTCCAATGAAGACATACAAATGGCTTTCAGACATATGAAAAAATGTTCATCATCACTAGCCTTCAGGGAGATTCAAATTAAAACCACATTGAGATATCACCTTACACCAGTTAGAATGGCCAAAATTAGCAAGACAGGAAACAACATGTGTTGGAGAGGATATGGAGAAAGGGGAACCCTCTTCCACTGTTGGTGGGAATGCAAGTTGGTGCAGCCACTTTGGAGAACAGTGTGGAGATTCCTCAAGAAATTAAAAATAGAGCTTCCCTATGACCCTGCAATTGCACTCCTTGGTATTTACCCCAAAGATAGAGATGGAGTGAAAAGAAGAGCCATCTTTACCCCAATGTTTATAGCAGCAATGGCCACAGTCGCCAAACTGTGGAAAGAACCAAGATGCCCTTCAACGGACGAATGGATAAGGAAGATGTGGTCCATATACACTATGGAGTATTATGCCTCCATCAGAAAGGACGAATACCCAACTTTTGTAGCAACATGGAGGGGACTGGAAGAGATTATGCTGAGTGAAATAGTCAAGCAGAGAGAGTCAATGATCATATGGTTTCACTTATTTGTGGAGCATAACAAAGAGCATGGAGGACAAGGGGAGATGGAGAGGCGAAGTGAGTTGAGGGAATTGGAAGGGGAGGTGAACCATGAGAGACTATGGACTCTGAAAAACAACCTGAGGGTTTTGAAGGGGCGGGGGGGGGGGAGGTTGGGGGAGCCAGGTCGAGGGCACGTATTGCATGGAGCACTGGGTGTGTTGCAAAAATAAAGAATACTGTTACACTGCAAAGAAATTTTTAAAAAAATCTGTATTTTGGTTTGTCTCTTTTTTTCTCCTTTATGTATGTATGTTTGTTTCCTCAATTCTACACAAGAGTGACATCATATGGTATTATCTTTCTCTGACTGACAGTTTTCACTGAGGATAATCTTCTCTAGTTCCATCCATGTGGCTGCAAATGGCAAGATTTCATCATTTTTTTGCCTGAGTAATATTCCTGTGTGTGTGTGTACGCATCTCATTTCATTTATCACTTTATCAACAGACACTTTGGTTGCTTCTGTATTGTGATCTTTTAAATATCGCTGGAAGAAACAAAGGTGTGTATGTATCCTTTTGTGCTCTTGTTTTTATGTGCTTTAGGTAAATACCCAGTAGTGTTGTTGCTGGATCCAGGCCAACTCTATGCTTAACGCCTTGAGGACCCTCCATACTGTTTTCCAGAGTGGCTGTAGCAGGTTGTTGTTCCACCAACTGTGCACGAAGGTCCCCTTTTGCCACACCCTCCCAGCACCTGATCTTCCTTGTGTTGTTGATGGGAGTCATTCTGACAGTATGTGGTAATATCTCATTTTACTTCTGGTCTGTATTTTCCTGAGCTTGGGTGATGGTGAAGCAGCTTTTCATGGGACCGTTGGCCATCTCTATTTCTTCTTCGGAAAAATGTCTGTCCGTGTCTTCAGACTATTTTTTAACCAGATTACTTGTTTTTGTGGTGTTGAGTTGTATCCATTCTATATATTTTGGATACTATCCCTTTATTGCATAGGATATTTGTAAATACCTTCTCCCTTTCAGTAGGTTGTCTTATTATTATTACTTCTTCCTAGTTCTCCTGTGTGGAAACTTTTTATATTTTTTTATATAGTCTCAGTAGGTTATTTTTGCTTTTCTTTCCTTTGCGTCAGGAGACAGTCTAGAAAAATGCTGCTTGGTCCATGTCAAGAGGTTACTGTCTGAGCCCTCTTGTAGAGTTTTTATGGTTCCTGATCTTTCACTGACGTCTTGAAACTGTTTTGCGTTTGTTTGTCTCTATGGTGTAAGGAAGCAGAGTAACTGCATTCTTTTGTTCATGGCTGTCCAGTTTTTCCAAAACCGTTTGTGGTAAAGACTGTCTTTTTCCTTTTTGATATTCTTGCCTGCTTTGTGGAAGATTAATTGGGCACAGAACTGCGGGTTTATATCTGAGCTTCTGTCCTCTTCCCTTGGTTTCTGTGTGTATTTTTGTGCCAGTCATCCTTGTTAGGATGACTACAGCTTTGTAATAGAACTTGAAATCTGGAATTGTGACTCCTCCAGCTTTGTTTTCCTTTCTCAGCATTGTGTTGACTGTTCAGTGTCTTTGCTGGTTCCATACAGATTTTTAGGAGTGTTTGCTTGAGTTCTTTTTGTTTAACTTAAATTCAATGAGCCAACTTAGACTACATCACTAGTTTCAGATGTAGTGTTCAATAATAGATCAGGTGTGTGCAACACCCAGTACTCCTTGCATCCCATGCCCTCCTTAATGTCCATCACCCAGTTACAGCATCCCCTAGCCACCTCCCCTCCAGCAACCCTCAGTTTGTTTCTGTAACAAACCCAACAGTTTGTTTCTGTACTGAAGAATCTCTCATGGTTTTTCTCCCTTTCTGATGACTTCCCATTCAGCTTTCCCTCCCTTCCCCTCTTATCGTCTGTGGTGTTTCTTCTATTTCACAAAGGAGTGAACCCATGTACAACTTTCTTTCTCTGATAGACTTCTTTTGCTCAGCATAACACCCTCCAATTCCATGCAGGTGGATGTGATGCTAAGTCTTCATCCTCTCTGATGGCTGAATAATATTCTGTTGTAGATATGAGCCACATCTTCTTTATCCATTCATCTGTCCATGAACATATCTGAGCTCTTTCCGTACTTTGGCTAGAGAGGATAAGGTTGCAATGAACATTGGGGAGCAGGTGCCACTAGTTTTTATTCAATCTGTGTCTTTGGGGTAAATACCTAGTAGTGCAATTGTTGGGTCGTACGGTAGCTCTATCTTTAAGTTCTTGAAGAAACTTGGTAACATTTGGCAGAGTAGCTGTACGAACTTGATTTTCCACCAGCAGTGTAAGAGGATTCCCCTTTCACCACGTCCTCACCAACATTTGTTTTTCCCTGCCTTGATAATTTTAGCCATGCCAGCTGTTGTAAGGTGGTATCTCATTGTGGTTTTGATTTGTATTTCCCTGATGCTGAGTGATGTGGGGCACTTGTATGTCCTTTTGGTAGAAAGTTGTGTTCATGTTTATACCTACGTCTTAATCTAGGATAGGGGTGGTCCAAGGAGCATGGAAGGTGTGATCTGCTTAGGTGTGGAGACCTTCACAGACGTCTGAATTGAGGGCTAGAGTTAAGGAGAGTATCAGGCTCAGGCTTTGCATTCAGTATGGTTTGGAACTATAAATAAGCAGGGATTGGTTCAAGATTTCATTCAGATTTGTTTTCTAAATCCTTTCTGCAGTTCCAAAAGCCATGATTTCTGACTTTGTTGTAGGATGAGCCCTCTGCTTTGCTTAGGTGTCCCCATTCCCTGGGGATCTGGAGCCAGTCCTCTGGGCATGGTCCTTTAAAAAGCCAATCTAGGGTGAGGGTTGGGGCCTAGGATCATGGCAGGTTCAATCTGCCAGCTGTGTGGCAAGACTACTGAAGGGCTGAGTTCAGAGCATGGTCAGGGTGATTGTCAGGCTCCAGGTTTGAGTCCAGCCAGCACTGAATGTGGGGGTTGCTTTAGGTGGGCATGCAGATTTCTCCTGCTCTGAGCCATTTCTGGAGTTCCAAATGGCATGGTTTCCTTCTGGGTGGCAGGTGGAATCCTCTGGATTTGCTCAGGTGTCCTTAGTCCTGGGGCTTTGGCATCAGGTCTCTGGGAACAGACCCCTCTGAGCCCAACCTAGGGTCAGGATTGGGGTCAAGTTTACAGTCAGCTTTTAGGGTCACAGGTTAGGGTCAGGGGTTAAGGTTAGGGGTTTGGGGTAGAGGTAGGAGTAGGTTTAGGGTTGTGCTAGGGTTAATTTTTTGCCATTCCTGTGGGACAGAAAGCACACTACTGTATTATATCCTCCTTGCACACTGTGGCTAACAAAGGGGAAGCACACGCTCACCCTCATAAGTTCACACTTACACCTTTGTTTCTGCACATCACTATCATGTACAGTGAATTCCTGTTGGGCTGCAGACATGTAGATGTGCCATTTAAGGTTTAAATAGAGGAGGATGGAGATGGAGTTCTGGCTAAAAGGATGGAAGTCCTTGCCTCTGGGGGTGAAGAAATTACATTTTACCCAGAAGGCGCTATGCTCTGTTCAAAGAAGTGACATGATCCTTGGACCTTTGAGACCAGGGATTGACACAGACTTTTCCATATGTCTCTGTAAAAATTTTCTGTCAGGTTTGCTGTCCATGTGGTGTCTCTGACAATGACTCCACTCTTGCACTGTGGCTTGAGAGCAGCCCCAGACCATCCATAACTCAAGTTCCAGCCACACTTTATTGACAGAATACAGGGAGAGGTCCCATTTGGCCCATGGGTGATAGTCTCCCACACTCCAGATCTGCAACATGATAGATGATGGGGGAGAGGGCTCTTCTTTTCCGGTGGCAGACTGGGAGTACACTGGGACATATCCTGCCTGACCCTGGCCCCTCCACTTGAAAGAAAAAAAAGATGATAGTGAGACTGGCCAACAATGAAGGCCTCAGGGATTCTCCTGCCTTTCTCTGTAGGCCTCAAGTTTGCCACAAAACGTTTGTCTGTGGTTGAATTCCATGTGGGTATTGTTTGGCTGAGACAGTCCCCATTGCCTGGTGGGTATATCTTGCAAGTTATATACCACATAGACCGTCATCTTGTTCAGGCCAAGACCATGAGCACATTTAGGGTTCTCCTGAGTTAGCAGAGGTTGTAGCATGTGTGGGCTTCAGGACAAGTCTGATGCAGCCCTCAGCAATGTAATGGAGCATCTGGCTTCCTGAGCTCTCTGTGGCACTACTGGCACAGGCCTGGCTGAGGCTACTTCTGCGGTCATGATGGAAAACCCCCCTGGCCTGGGCAGTTCACCCCATCCTTGGCCCTGCAGGCTAAGACCCAAGGTTCCTCCTACCTCATTGGCTGGGACCAGGTCACATGCCCATGAATGAACCAATCCCTGGAGCCAGAGAGTGGAGCCATGGAGGTTAGCACATGTTGTTAGGACCTCTGTTGTAATGACTTTTCTATGGCTGTGGTGGCAAGATCTTATGGGATGCATCTGTTAATAAAACGAATGTTAATTTCTGTTTTCTTTTCTTTTTTTTTTTTTAAAGATTTATTTATTTATTTGACAGAGAGAAATCACAAGTGGGCAGAGAGGCAGAGAGAGAGAGAGAGGAGGAAGCAGGCTCCCTGCTGAGCAGAGAGAGCCCGATGCGGGACTCGATCCCAGGACCCCGAGATCATGACCTGAGCCGAAGGCAGCGGCTTAACCCACTGAGCCACCCAGGCGCCCCACGAATGTTAATTTCTGATAGTAAGTGGGTCCAAGGTGCTGGCTTAGCACCTAGCACCTCAGTACTGATGTACTTCTCTGCAGAGACAATGGCCTAGGAGCAAAGTGGATGGAAACTGGCCCAGAGTGCACAAGAGAAGTGTGTGTGTTTAGGGGATTGGGGATAATAGCTCTGGGCAAGCTATAGCTCCAACTTACCTAGGTTCAAGAAGGTGCAGGGAATCCGTGGTGTTACACCATCCATCATTTTGCAGATGGAGAATATGCCTTTGCATAGGGTCTGGCAAGACTTGTTCCAAGTCTTCTCTAGTTGGTACGGATGTCGGGAAGACAGTACCCTCCATCTGCTGGGATAGGCATGAGAGGCTGAGTGCTCTCAAGAAAGTGTCTGGCTTTCTGTGAGCCTGCACACAGGCCTGATGAGGACAGTTCACGGTTTTGTTCTGAGGAAGGAGTGGTGCCACGTGTGATCCCGGGACGAAGACCGACCTGGAGTCCGCTGTAGAGCTACTTCATGGGAGTGGGGCTGATCTGCAGCATCCGCCCCATGGGATGTCTGTCCTTTATTGAGTTCTGGGTATGGTTTCTGTGACTGTGTCCTAATGGCTGGGATTCCCAAGGAGCAGGATTTTTTGGCTTTACATTAAGAGTTGGTCCACCCGGACTGGGCAAGTCCCATTCTGCTGCTGAGAATTGTGTCTCCAGTGGTTGGAGTGTGTATTACAGGCCTAGAGGTCAATGGTGGGGTGGTTACAGTGGTCAGTAGACTACTGTTATTGATGATTTTTGTAAGTGAAATCTATAGGATGATATGTTAGATCTTATGGTTAGGGATCCACATTAGGTGCCCGTAAATGGTGCTTGTTCTGAATTTCATATTTGGTATCTTTTTACTACTTCTAATAGCCCTCCTTGTACTTGGTATTCCAAGAAGCAATGCATCACAACGTTGCCTGCATTGCGTTGATGGGAATTTGAGCATGAAAAGGTTATCAGTGCTTCCACAAATTGTACACTGGAACAGCCAAAAAATAAAATTTTATTTTTGACACTAAGGAGGAAATATCCTGCTGTGATTCTTTTTTTTTTTTTTTAAAGATTTTATTTATTTATTTGACAGAGAGAGATCACAAGCAGGCAGAGACGCAGGCAGAGAGAGAGAGGAGGAAGCAGGCTCCCTGCTGAGCAGAGAGCCCGATGCGGGACTCGATCCCAGGACCCTGAGATCATGACCTGAGCTGAAGGCAGCGGCTTAACCCACTGAGCCACCCAGGTGCCCCATCCTGCTGTGATTCTTAATTTAAACCAGGGGAGGGGTCCTCTTTTGGTACTGGTAATGAGTACCATAGGCCTTCCTAGGGAACATTATCAGATTCTATTGGAAACTTGGTCTTTGTTTTTGTGGAAGAATCAGGAGTCAGCCAGTTATTTGTGTCCTTTCTCATTTTCCATGATAGTTCCACAATATCTGGTTTCACACCTCTACCATTGTGAAATCCCAACTTTGGCACCAGCTTGCCCTTCTCTGTCAAGGGCAGAGAGCCAAGTTTGAGACAAGACAAGAGCTGCTTCTGGGTCACTGGGAGACTCTAGGATCAGAATGCTGTTGGTAGGGAGTTACTGGGATCCTAAATTCCAAACCAGCTCCTAACACCCAGCTGAAATACATTTCTTTCTTTCTTTTTTTTTTTTTTAAGATTCTATTTATTTGCCAGACAGAGATCACAAGTAGGCAGAGAGGCAGGCAGAGAGAAAGATGGGGAAGCAGGCTTCCCGCCAAGCAGAGAGCCTGATGAAGGGCTCGATCCCACGACCCTGAGATCATGACCTGAGCCCAAGGCAGAGGCTTAACACGCAGAGCCACCCAGGTGCCCCTAGATGAAATACATTTCTGACTTAGAAACTTCAGATAGAAATCTTTTGTCCATAATGACAACTGAAGAAAATGTGTCATCCCTAAACCTAACCTTAAGCCCTAACAATGCTGAAACCTAAGCTGACCTTAAAGCCCAAACTAGAACCCTGAATCCCAAACATGAAATGGAACCCAAAGCCTATACCTGAGCCCTGGATCCAATCCCGGAACCACGAACCCAAACCTTAAACCAGACCTCCAAGTCATGAACCCTGAACCCAAATCTCAGCTTGAAGCCAAACCCCAAATTTGATCTTGAACTTAAACTCATAAGCCCTGAGTCTTAAAGCCTAAATCATAAACTTAAAGCCCTAAACTATAACTCTGTTTCCTTGTCCTTCACTCTAAATCCTCACCCTAACACTAAACCCAAAGCCTGATCTAGAACTCTGACTAAAACCTGAACCTGAACCCAAATTCAAACCCTTCACCACACTTTGCTTATGCACTTGCCATTGATGGATATGTGCAGTTTCTACCTTTTGATTCTTGTGAACATTGTTTGGGTTGGGGGCTAGGGTTAGGGTCTTGGATTAGGGTAGGGTCCAGGCTTGAGACCAAGTTGAGGTCAGCGTGTGGGTCTGCATCAGGGCCATGTTCAGTGCCACTGTTTGGGTCAAGTACTGTTGTAATTCCACATTGTTTCCAATTCATTGTTCCTTAGCTATTTTGGGGGAAGTTGGGGGATATTGGGCTCCATGCAGCTTGAATTTCCGGAATGAAATGGCGTCAGCAGGACCCCTGGAGGGAGCAGGACCTTCCACTGAAGGGTGAGCTCCCACAGCCCTGCACCACCTTTCACCGCCTGCAGAGGGCGCGAGACCCCAGCTCCCGCCCTGAGCCCAGGCTGGGCAGCCACAGCTGGGACCAGAGCCCCGCCTCTTCAGGGCCCACTGTAGAGACTTCTGGAGAATGGGGGGGGGGGGGGCTCCCACCCTGACAGGACAAGCTGAGGAGGGTGTGGCTCTGCATCCACACTGACCAGACCCGTTGTGGAGGACGCGCCCACACTGACAGCAGTCCAACCTCCTAAGGACCAGATGCTGGAGGAGGTGAGGAGATGCCGCCTGAGTGGACTGCCAAGGGGTTCGTGGTCTCAGGACCCCACAGAGGAAGGGCGCCCTGTGTAGACACTGGGGCTTCCATCGTTTTGTGTGAGGAGACGTGGCCTCCTGCTGTGCTGTGTGCAGGGCTGTGGGTTCCCCCCTTTCTGGGCTCGGGTGCTCCTCGGTCCTCGTCTGTGTTTGTGTGCTTGAAGATTCGGTTCCTGGGGTTCCACAGATGGTCTGCAGTCAGGGAGCGTCCGCCTGCCTTGGTGCTTGTGCTCCCCCCACCTCAGCCCTGCGGGGTCCTTCCCGTGTCCACACCCACTCCGGGCTGGCGCCGAGTCCGGAAGTTCGGGAGCCAGAGTGAGGACTCTGTAGAGGGTTTTGGGGAGAGTAGATATTTTCCCAGTGTGGGCTCTTCCCTGAGCACAATGCCTCCCCATCTCCGTGTGTGCTCCTCCCTGTCTGTGGTCATTGTTGCAGGGCTGTCAGAGGACAGGTCTGTCACCTTCTTGGTTCACGGGCCTCCCGGGTATCTTGCTCTCTTGGATGCAGGTGTTAATGAGATTGTTCTCCGTAGTCTCTTTCTGATGGTTCCTTCCGAGCACGTAGGAGTGCCACTAATTTGTGCATATTGATTTTGTTCCTTGCAAGTTCTTGAATTTATTAGTTCGATTTGCCTTACGCTCAATCTGCCAGTTACTTGACCAGCAGCATGGGTTTATTTGGGAAGAGCAGAAAATGGCAGTCTGGGCTGAGCAAGCTACGGTCCCATCACAGGCAAGTGCGAGAAACAAAGGAGAGGAACATTATTTCATGGAGGAGGAAGAAGTTGGGAGGGGTGCTTGGAAGGAAAGTCCCCTGGAGAAAGGCAGGGTGATGGAGAATTCTCACCAGCTGAGCTGCAAAGCTCCTACAAAAAGTCAGGAGATGAACCTCCAGCTTCCTCTGTGGGGCCTGGAATTGGTGAGTCTCTCCTGTGGGGGATTGCAATGTGGGGTCTGTAATGGGCACTGAGCACCAGGCACCCCCTTCCAGCCTCCCCTTCTGGCATCCCCAGTCCACTTTACTGGGGCTTCCCTTCCTGCTTTTTGCACAATTCTAACCAGCTTGTGGTGGAACGTTGTGGAAAACTGGAATTCCAAATTCACTGCTTCTACTGCACCTGAGATACAGGGGCCCATGATTTAATCCTCCCACGAGTCTCTTGCTAACATGTGTCCTCTCCATGTTGGGTGACCTGGATCTGGGAGGGCTTGGCCTCCATCCCAAAGTCTGATGTCCTCTCTGCTTCCGTGTCGTTGTGTTAACATGGATGTTTGGAAGAGTCATTTCCTCTGCGGTGATTTCAAAGTGCAGTCACCTTGTCATAGCAGCACAAATACGTGCTGTCTCCACACTCAGATTCCCCAGCCGTCATTTCTTTACCACGTTTGCCACTTCACACGGGATGCTTCAGTGTGTTTGACTCCACACCAGGACAATGTCCTGCAGAACCACCACATAACCTGAAATGAGGAGATCATTACAGAACCCATCCAAGGGTTAGTGTTAGGGACCAGGGACATGGCAGGACTGACCTGAAGACCCCATGGAGAGCTGTCTGGGTGGCTGAGTTGACAGTGTATTTGATGGTGAGTGTCTGGCCCTGGCTTTGTGTCCAGGAGTCAGCTCTGTGTGGGTGTGTTCTCAGCTGGGCATGCAGATTTCTGCTCCTCATAATCCTTTCCGCAGTTCCAAATGGCAGAGTTTTCCTTCTGGGCGGCAGACTGAGTCCTCTGGGATTGCCCAGGTGACCCCAAATTGTAGGGCATCTACTGCAAGGCCTTTGGGGTCAGAATCCTGAGAACCAAACCAAAGGTTATGGTTAGGGCCCACCACAGGGCAAGCCTGATCTTCCAGCACTCTGTCCATCTTTCTGGGGCGGGGGCAGTCGAGGGATTGGTTCAGGGTGAGTGTCAAGCTCCAGGTTTGCATCCAGGGCCCTGCTGAATATGGGGGTGTCCAGAGGTGGGAATGCAGATTTCAGTTCCTCTGAATCCTTTCTGGAGCTCCAAATGGCATGGTTTCTTTCGGGGTGGCAGGGTGAGTCCTATGGTGTTCCTCACTGTCCCTAATCTCTGAGGCTTTGGAGCCAGGCCGTTGGGGACAGACCTCTCAGGACAGAATCTAGGCTTAAGAGTTTGTGCCTATGGGCATGGGTGCACTGATCTGAAAGCACTATGGTGAGGATCACAGGGGTCTGAGTTGAGAGCATGGTTCAGGATCAGTATCAAGGTCTGGGTTTGTGTCCAGGGCACCGCTGAATGTGGGGGTGGTCTCAGATGTCCAAGCCGATTTCCCCTACTCCGAATCCTTTCCAGCATTCCAAATAGCCTGGTTTCCTTCTGGGTGGCAAGCTGAAATCTCTGGGATTTCTCAGGTCTTGCCCAAGGGCAAGATACTTTTTACAGTAAAAGAATTCAGATGAGCTGAACAGCAGAAAAGACACAGCTCAGGAGTAAATCAGTGAACAGGAATATCATGCCAAAAACTTCTTTGAGAACACACTACAGAGCAAGGGAAGATAGGAGAGAAAGCTGAGATATAAAGGACAAACCCTCCAACTTTCCAACATCATTCCCTACTTGTTTATTTCCATTGCTGTCAGCTCCTTCCCAGCCAAAAATAAGTCACCTGAGCCAGCCTTTTTTCTTCCTGAGTTTGGGGCACTGCAAAGCCCACCAGAGGGGCCAAGGGTACCCCTGTACCTGTTGAGCTGAGCCCTTTTGTACCCCAACAGTGAGCAGGTACCAGCCTGGCCCTCTGGTACTCCGTGGTCTGTGGCAGTCCTTCCTTCTGGACCCTGCTTTGCTGCTCTTCCTTCCCTAACCCTGGTCTCAAACTAGGGATTGCTCCTGGAGGAGGAACCCAGGGAGATGAGGCTCAGGAGGGCCTCCCTGCCTGGAATCTCCGTGTGGGGAGTGCACAGCCAACAGATTTTGCCCAGGGACTTGCAAAATGCAGAGAGGCAGATTTCTTTTCTCTCTTTCTCTCTCTCTCTCTAGCCTCATACCAACCAGGAGTTCTTAGAACTTTCTTCAGTGACTTCTAAGTGTAGCTTGGCCACTGTTTCCACAGAAAGGCCACTTGAGCGTGATCAAGCACATGTATAAGCAATTACATTTTTTTCAAAAACAACAAGCCAATGCACACAGACCTTTGACAGGAGCACAGGACGCTCAAGGGACCAGAGTCCCTACCTTGGGCAATAGTGGTAGAAGCCGGGTTCTGCCACGCAGGTCCCTAGACCTTTGGCAGTTTCCACGATTGCAAATCCAGACATGCAGAATCCTGAGGGACAACCTACTAACTGCAAAAGAGCAAAAATACATCAGGATTCAGAGAGTGGAAATCCATTTGTACTGGAAAAGAAAGAAGCAGGCTTGCTGTGAATCCAGCATGGAGGACAGGCATAGATAAGGCTGCTTGCTGTATGAGTCACGGAAACTATTGTTTCTCAAGGGTCATGCGGTCTCTGTAAAATGCTATGAGAACTCTCTCTTGGGGAACTCCTGCTTTCCTACCAGTGACGCCCCCAGATTCTGCTTTGCTAGTCCCATGGATTCCTGGGGATACCCAGTTGATAAGCTAAGCCGTCCTCAGGACAACACTTGCTAATGGACTGAATGTTTGTGTCTTGTCCCAATTCAGATGTTGAAGCCCTAACCCTCAAGGGGTGCCGTCCAGAGGTATGGGCTTTGAGAGGTGAGGAGGTCATGAGATTGGAACCCTTGTGAATGAGATAAAACCCCTCTGAGAAAAGACCTGAGAGATTGTTCTGCCAGCTGTCAGCCTTGCAAGGCTACAACAGGAATATGGGCATCTATAGATAATGAAGCAGTCTCTTGCTAGATATCAGATCTCCCAGGATCTTGCTTTGGACTTCTCAGCCTCTAGAACTGCAAGGAATAGTACATGTTTTGCTGTTTCAGCCACCCAGTCTGTCATCATTTGTTGCAGCAGCCTGAACTGAATAAGGCAGAGCCCAAGTCCTGGTTAATCCCTGCTTCTACTCATTTCCCCTCAGAAAGAGCTTCTAATCCAGAACTGACCTCGGCTTTCCATACACGTGCTTCAGACCCCCTTCTGTGAGAGCCCAGACTTTGTAAAAGACTCCTCCCTCATGGCAACCAGCATTCTGTGACTCCTGAGGAATGTCCTCCCTGACTGTCTTAAGTCAATCAATCTGATTTTGATTCTGGAGTCCCAGGATTGAAAGACCCCTCTCCCCTTGCTAAAGGCTTGTTTAAGTAACCTGATGTCCCCACAGCACCCCCTCTTCCCTTGCTGAAGGCTTGATTGTCCCCATAGCCGGATGGCAACACATACCAGGATGTCTATTGTCTATGGTCAACCGGCCTGTCAAAAAGGGAAGACAAATGAGGAATAGAGTGTACCTGGGACTTTCCAGAGTGCTGAGGCAAGGCCGGCCAGAACAAACGGCTGTGTCCTTGCCTTAAACCCAACGCCTGACTATGCTTGATTTAAATTAACCAATCAGATCCCTGTAACCATGCATCTGCTTCTGTAAGACCGCTTCCCGCCACCGCTTCCTGCCACCCCAACGCTTGCCCTATATAATCTGCTCCCCAACTTAGCCCGGCGTGCTCAGTCCACAAAGGCTGATGCATCCGCAGGCGCCTGTGTAACCAATAAACCTCTTGCAACTTGCATCCAGTGGAGGCTTGGTGTCTGCTTCTTGGGTGCGGATCGAGGGTCTTTCAGGATCAAGTCCTGCATCAGGCTCCCAGCTTCATGGGGAGTCCGCTTCTCCCTCTGACCTTCTCCCCTCTCATGCTCTCTCACTCTCTCTCTCTCTCAAATAAATAAATAAAAATCTTTTAAAAATCTGATTTTAACAGACCATAAGCTTGTTCTTGCTGGTCTTTGGAAGATTAGGCATTAGCCCTTCTGAGAAAGTTCTGAATGGCTGCTTCATGAAGGGGTGAACTGTGTCCCCAAAGTCTCTTTCTGCTGCCTTCTAATCACAGATGCTGAGACCAATCCTCCCAGGTGCTGGTTTTTCAAAGCACTTAATGCGTTGGCTTTGAAGTTCCTCACTTGACAGTTCTGCTTTAGTCACTTTGTGACAAAACAGCCAATTGGTGGTGGATGCAAAGTGCACTGATAAAGTTAATATCAGGGAACAATTTTTTGAGTGTCAAGCATGTGCATGTGTGTGCACACACATAGCCATGTGCTAAGCATTATGGTAAATGTCTGACAAGAACTAAAACATCAAAAAGTCAGGATACCCCATTAGCTGATATTTTTATTATTCCTACATCCTAAACTATGAAACACAGGGTCAGAGAATAAGAAGTGGCAAAAAGAATCAAGATTTGAGGCAGTTCGATTTCACAGCCAGCCTTGATCAATAAGCATGTACACCTGTGTCTAGTTTCAGCTCTGTGTAACCTTGCCATAACCTTGGATAAGCCATTCATCTCTCAAGTTCAGGTTCTTGGTCCAAAGAGGGAAGGGGCACAGGTTGAGTACCTCCAGTGGGACTTCCTGGCAGACTTGTTCATCCAAGCATTCCTGTTTCAGTTTGAGTAATTGAATCCAGTCTTTGTTTTACCGAAGGCCAAGCTTGTCTAGTGTGTCCATGCCACCAGCCAGCAGCATTTGTCCATGCCATGTAACAACTGAGCAACATTCATAGGAATGGGGGAGGAAAAGATGTCCATAGGTGTTGACAGATGTTCTGCATGGAGGGACAGGAGCTGGGGCCATCACCTTCTGTTTCTAGTGGCCTTCTCTGTCGAGTTAAAATAAATGGCAATTATTTGCAACGACAGGGATGAAAGTAGACGGTATTATGCCAAGCGAAATAAGTCAGTCAGAGAAAGACAATTATCATATGATCTCACTCATATGTGGAGCTTAAGAAACAAAACAGAATCATAGGGTAAAAAAGGAAAAAAATAAGATGAAGTCAAAGAGGGAGACAAACCAGAAGAGGCTTTAAAAAAAAAGAGATTTTTATTTACTTATTTGACAAACAGAGATCACAAGTAGGCAGAGAGGCAGGAAGAGAGAGAGAGGAGGACGCAGACTCCCCAGGGAGCAGAGAGCCTGATGCGGGCCTCGATCCCAGGACCCTGAGATCATAACGTGAGTTGAAGGCAGAGGCGTTAACCCACTGAGACAGCCAGGTACCCCTCAGAAGAGACTCTTAATCACAGGAAACAAACTGAGGGTTCTTGGAGGGGAGGGGGATGGGTGGATGGCATAACTGGGTGATGGACATTAAGGAAGGCATTATAAAAGACTGATGAATCACTAACCTGTATGTCTGAAACTAATAATTGTATTTAAATTACAATTTTCTTTAAAAATAATTTTAAACTAAAGTAAGTAACAATCAAATAATGATCAGAGTTATCCAGCAGTGAGTATCAGATCTAGATGTCAGTTAAATTTAAGGGGCTTGCCGAAGTTTAGGAGAGTCACACAGGTCATTTTCCTGTGTGGGGACGTCTTCAGGGGCAGTTCCAAAGACAAAGATTATTAATATTTCTCCTTCCCCCATTCCTCCTAGAGCCAAAGATGTTTCCTCCACTCACTCACTGGCCCTGTAAGTAGGTGTTGCTTTCTCTCTACCAATCACAAAATCAGTGAGTAGCTATAACTTCACCTTTTCCAATATCCCCCTACCCCCGACCTTTTGTTTTTAATGGCCACGGGCAACAGGGACAAAGACATTTTTTAAAAACTTAAAGAGATCTATTATGCTCTACTACCTTGGCCTGCATGGGTCACTGCAAAGGGATTCTGCGAACTGTGTACTCAGATGAGTGGTCATTATCTTCAAAAACTCAGGGGCTGAGATAGACACAGGAACCAAAAAATAAAGAGTTAATGGACCATCAGAATAATGGAGTACCAACACTTTTTCGTCCTTGGCTTGAATCCTCAAGGTCCAGTGTCTCAACAGAATTTTCATTTTGGTCTCATCTGACTCACTTGTCCACGCCTGGGCCAGTTGGCAGTTATACTGAGAACTGAAAATTTTCCTTAGAAGAGAAAAAGAGTATTTGTCAGGTAAACCCAGAAAATGTCCATTATAGGAAGTTAGGCCTTTTGTCATGGTACTCCATTAGCACCCTCCTGACTGTTAAAGAAAAAAAAAATTTTGTGACACCCATTAAAGACAGTAAGGAAGATTTTATTCAAGGGATGCTACTACGATGGGATTTTATTTTATAGTATGGGAGAGAAATCTGGCTCAGCTCAGACAAATGGAGATTTATAGCTAAAGAGCATGGTGGGGGGTCACTGAATGTAAAATTAAGATGGAACATCAAGGGTAAGGATGAAGGGATTCTGGCTAAACCATCTGGACAGTAATATTGTTGAAGGAAGGCTAGGGTCATAAACTATTGAGAGCAGGGGATAAGGAATTTTTTAAAAGACTTATTAATACATTTTAGAGAGAGGGAGCAGGGGTAGGGGTAGAGGGAGAGGGAAAGAGAATTTTAATCAGACTCTTCCCTGAGCATAGAGCCTGAGGTGAGGCTTAATCTCAGGACCGTGAGATCATGACCAGAGCAGAAACCAAGTGTCAAACGTTCAACCAACTGCACCAACCAGGTGCCCTGGGAATAAGGGATTTGATCAGATATTAAGCGTTGTAGATACTGAAGCACCTGGATGGCTCAGTTGGTTAACTCTCTGGCTTTGGCTTAGGTCATGATCTGATCCCAGGATCAAGCCTGGCATTGGGCTTGCTGCTCAGTGGGGAGTCTGATTCTCTCCCACCCTCTGCTACTCCCCCTGCTCGTGCTCTCTCTCTCTGTCAAAATAAATAAATCTTAAAAAAAAAAAAAAAAAAAGAGTGGTAAGATACCAGAGGTGAGACATAAGGAATTTGATCAGATATCAAGAGTAGGATAGGAGATTGCTGAAAAATTGACAAAGCAGGTTTCTTGCTAAAACGGGGCTAAGTGGGCGGAGCCTGAGATCAAGGCTGGACAGAAAGAGGACTCAGAGGAACTTGACTCAAGTCTGGTCAAGGAGAAAATCTTCATCATCCATGACCATTGTATTTTCTGCAGTCACACATTTTACTAATTCTTTTATCAGACATTCAGTGAACGAGAAACATGAACACAGCAGCAATAATATAACAAATGTAAGCACTCTAGCAGAGACAAAGGCGGTATAGGAATCCACCTCATCAGATTTAGAATATGCATGACACCATGACTGAATTACTACCACTGCTTGACTTTACTGTTGAGATTAAGATGGAGTACAGAGGATCAGAGGGAAGGGAGGGAAAACTGAATGGGAGTCATCAGAAAGGGAGACAAACCATGAGGCACCTTTAACTATAGGAAACAAACTGAGGGTTGCTGGGGGGGAGGGGAGTGGGAGACATGGAGTAACTGGGTGATAGGCATTAAGGAGGACACGTGATGTGATGAGCACCAGGTGTCATCCACAACTGATGAATTACTAAATTCTCTAAAACCAATGATGTACTATCTAATGGCTAATTGAATTTAAATACCTAAAAAAGACACTTAAAAAAAAAAAAAAGATGTAGCATAACTCACAATATCCTTTGAGTGGAAGAATGTGTGGACTCTCCACACCTCTGCTGTCCAAGCCCAATGGCTAGTAGCCACATGTGGCTAATGAACACTTAAAAGGTGGCCAGTTCAAATGGAGAAATGCTGTAAAAGCAGAATAAACACTGGCTTTCAAAGACATATTGTAACCAAAGGTCAGAGAGTATTGCCACCCTCACGTCGCAAACATCGCATGATTTCTACAGCTAATGAGAGTGGGACCCAAGATGGGAGAGGTCAACCTGAAAGTCCATGATGTCAGAAAGAACATGGGGAAGAAAGAGTTATAATCCTGGAGTGGATGGGCTGAGGACAGTCAGAATGTCTTTTTTTTTTTTTTTTTTTTTTTGGTGAGTCTGTATATGGACAAGGAGAATTCACTGGAGATGACATCTGTATGCCTCACATTTTCAAGGGAAAATTATGAAAATGCATATAGACCCACAGCCATAGTTTAATTATGTTTGAAATGTATTCAGACCTACTCCAGTCAGTAAATTGCATACTTTCACATTTAGCTTCTCAATTTTCTCTTCGGCCCCTCCCATTCTTGAAATCCCAACACAAATCCCATCTCTTGCCTAAGGACCATAAACTACCTATCAAAGGCCACAGTTCATTCATTCATTTGATTCATTCAAAGCAACCTAATCTTGAGTGATGTCTTAGGCGCTCTTCTAGGGACTGGTGACACGGTGAATGAAACAGGTAAAGATCTCACTTTCATGGAGCCTATCTGGTATTTAGGGGAAAATCTTTCCTTATCAACATGAAAAGACTTATTATGGATGTTGCTTAGAATTTCAGTTTTTTTTTTTTTTTTTTCTTGACAGTATCACAGGTGATCATCTTTGAGGTGGTTCTCCTGAAAATCCCTTTGGGGGATACTGATTTGACTTTCTGAGTCAGACACTTTCCTAAAGACAGGGGTCACAGGAAATGTGATAACTGTCACTCTTGCAGTAAGAACAGGGATCACAATGCTTGAAACAGAGATATGCTACTCAGCTGTCAGAAAGTCCACAAGGCTCCAAATGTGTGTGGCCAACTAATGGAACCTGTAGCTCAGAGGTTATCATCCTGAGAGCAATGGGAATACCTCTAGTTAAGGACTGTCCTTGACGGAAGCTTGACAATGGCCTTGATTCACTTACTATGATGTTTAGGTAATTATACACATTAATAAAAGGGCGCAAGGCACTTACATTTCCATGATACCATCAAGGATATTGTCGTTTTATTAAAATGTTACATCTAGAGCTGTAACGTATAGAGTAGTTAAGTCAATCACTATGTGGTACAGGCGAGACTATTGTAACAGCCATACTTCCATAAAAAAGAAAAAAAATTTGTGGTTTCTGATCTAGGAATCAGCCAGTGAATAATTCTATATCAGTGTCCAGTTACCGGGCTAAACATGTAATTTATTTATACTTCTGAGGGTAAGCTGAATTGTGATCACCGAGCCAGCTATGTTCTAGTAACTACCCATTTACCCAACATAACAGATATAAGAAGGTAAAAGGCTTATAAGGAGACTGCTTATTTATATTTTGAACCACATCTTGGCACGTATAACTTGCAACTTGTGCTTAGTGGTAAGATTTCTGATATTTACTTTCTCCTTCCCTTGGCAAGTCAAGTTAGTTAAAAAGTAATTAGAGTTGAGTCCATTGTTTTTCTTAAATGTTTACAGAGCCATAGAACTCTCAAGCTTTCTTTACTAGACAGGATTAGATCACATTAGTGATAAAGATCAGAATGATTTGCATTGCTAAAATGAGAACTGCCTGTCAGTTTGGAGACAGCACATTTTTATAACCAACAGATTGGCTGGGCTAGATATTAATGAGTGCTATGGGTGGGGTGATGAAAGTGATACACACAATGACCTGTGGAATTTGTTCTGTAATTTTCCCACTCCTCTGGTCAGCAGAGCGTCTTCTTCAGTACCCAGCACTGCCCATAACTGCATTCAGAAAATCAATCTACAAAAATGGTTATTTGTTTTGCCTTTTTTTTTAAATCATTTTTTAAAACATTTGATTTATTTACTTGACACACAGAGAAAGAAAATGAGAGCAAAAGCAGGGGGCGCAGCACAGGGAGGAGGAGACGCAAGCTTCCTGCTTGGTGGGATTGCACAAGGGCTGAAGAAGACAGAATGGGAAGGGGACAAGGAGAATAGTGGGTTTCAGCTTCTTGGAAACAGAGCCCACCTCTATTTCTATGTTTATCTCACTGCTCTAAACCCAGGTCACAGCACAGTGCCTGCAGCAGAGTCATGTCATGGAAGTGCTCCAGAACTGATAAATATTGCTATTTATACTACTAAAATTCCCCCACAAAGGGCCAAATGTCATAGCTTCTCCCAGGTCCCCACACTGAACGCAATGAAGAATCAAACTATCGGGTTAAGGATGGCGAGAGGCGTTTAACAGGACCCAGATCACAGGAGCCATATTGTATTGCAGGACCAGGGGTCTTACCAGTGACTAGGTATTCACTCCTCTTAAGAGGCTAGCTCCTTGGATCTCCCTCTTCGATCCTCTGAACCTATGTCTGGCATCAGAAACAAAAGTAAACATAACTTATCGCCCTTGTTTATTTTTTACTATTATTTGTTACAGAGGAAGAGAGATCACAAGCAAGAGGAGCAGCAGGCAGAGGGAAGGCAGGCCCCCCACTAGAGCCTGGTATGGGATCCATTCCCAGAACCCTGGGATCATGACCTGAACCAAAGGTAGATGCTTAACTGAGTAAGCTACCCAGGCATCTCTTATTGTCCTTCTTTAAAATTTGATGTATTCTCTCTCCCTCTCTCTTTGTCCCCACTCTGTCACTCATACTCACGCAATCACAGAGTCACAGACAATAGCAAGGGATTTCCCATTCTAACTCGCTAAGGCACTATGAGCTTAAGCTCAACAGAATCACTTTGCCAGCTGCTGCTCTACCATGCCCTGATCCCTTCTCTGTCCCCAAGCTCGATCTAGAACTCAGGTGTCACGGTGGTGGCTCTTTCTGCCCTCCCTCCTGTCATCAGCACACTCTTCCCCGTGGCTCCACTCCCCGGCACTGGCTGCCTTTGGCCTACTGGTATGCCCTTTCCTAGAGCCTTTCCACTCTCCCTGAGGGGAAGAGAACCCTTACTTCTCCCCTGTGGCTGTCACGTGTCCGCTATATATTGTGACGATCAGCCCTATTAAGAGATTGGGAACTAAAAGACCGCCTTCTGGTTATGGATAAAACTAACTCTGGGGCTTGGGACACATGACAGCAGCACATGGTGGTAGAACTGAGATGCTTAGGGAGTTAATCTGCATTTTCACATCTGGTCAGCAGCAGAACAAAGAGGACACCCCAGATCTCCTATCTCCCAGAACAGTACTCTTCAAGTAACTTACAGCACCATCCTTCTCCAGCTTTGGGAGTGGCACTTTTCCAACCCCCAAAGTCTTGATTCTAGGCATCACTCTGAGAGATATTCCCTCCAGAATCACCCCTGGCTGGAAGTAGTGGTTGGCCAAGGCCTCCCAAATATCTTCCCTTCAGAGTTGCGCTTGCATCAAACTCAAAACTGTGGCACGTACGCGACTTTCCTGTCAGCCTCTAGCTCTAATGACCTATTGGACTTCAGAGGTGCTCTTTTATACCCACTTACCTTATAACATCACCGTGTGACTCCTCTAGAATTCTCTCCATGGTTTTTCTCCCATACTGATTGTTATGGACTGAATTGTGTCCCCACAAAAGTCATATGTAGAATTCCTAGTCTCCAGTGTGACTGCATCTGGAGATAGGGCCTACCTAGAAGGAGGTACTGAAGGCTTGGTGAGGTCACGGGAGTCCTAATCTGCTAGGACTGGTGTCCTCATAAGGGGGAAACACATGAAAGCACTCCCCCTACCTCCCCTCTGGGGGCCCACAGAGAAGAGGTCATCTGAGGGCACAGTTGAAAAGATAGTGATCTATAGACCAACAAGTAAAGGCTCACTGGAGACCAACCTTGCTGGCACCTTGATCTGGAACTTCTGGCCTCCAGATATGTGAGAAAATACATTTCTGTCATTTAAGCCCCCCAGCCTGTGTTTGGTATAGCAGCCTAAGTAGACAAAAATATACTGATAAAGCCTTCTTTCAAGCTTGGGGGAAACTTTCTATGCTTTTGGGTCTAGCCCTTCTCTCCATAATCATGGCTAATATTTGAGCCAGAGAAGTCATAAATACTAGGAATGTTGGAATTGGATAGGGGATCAATAACAATCTAACTCAGTATCCCCAGCTATGAAGAATTAACACACACACGCACGCGCACACACACACACACTACAAACATGGTTATTCCATTTAATTACATTGGTGATTTCTTGATACCCAAGCCCACATGCCAGCTCCCCTTCGGAGTACTAACCTCACTATCTCCCTGTGACCTACCCACCTCCATGCAGACCTAGGACCTTATACCTCAACTCCTGCCAAGCTTATACCTCATCTCCTGCTTTATTCATGACCTCTTAAAGTCTAGTGACCCATCCTCCTCTTCTTTCTAAAAAAACAAAACAAAACAAAACCCACTGCTTCCTGGGAACCTTCCAGATTTTTTAAAATTTTTTATTTCTTTTTTTAATATCTTTTATTTTATTTTATTATTATTTTTAAAGATTTTATTTATTTATTTGCCAGAGAGAGTGAGCACAGGCAGAAAGAGTGGCAGGCAGACGCAGAGGGAGAAGCAGGCTCCCCGCTGAGCAGGGAGCCCGATGTGGGACTTGATCCCAGGATGCTGGGATTATGACCCAAGCCGAAGGCAGCCAGCCGCTCAACCAACTGAGCCACCCAGGCGTCCCTTTAATTTTTTATTTCATTTCAGCGTAACAGTATCCATTGTTTTTGAACCACACCAGGTACTCCATGCAATACGTGCCCTCCCCAATACCCACCATCTCATTCCCCCTACCTCCCCCCCACCCCTTCTAAACCTCAGATTGTTTTTCAGAGTCCATAATCTCATGTTTCACCTCCCCTTCCAATTTCCCTCAACTCCCTTCTCCTCTCAATCTCCCCTTGTCCTCCATGCTATTTGTTATGCTCCACAAATAAGTGAAACCATATGATCATTGACTGTCTCTGCTTGACTTATTTCACTCAGCATAATCTCTTCCAGTCCCGTCCATGTTGCTACAAAAGTTGGGTATTCATCCTTCTTTCAGGTGTTTTTTACCTCTATAATCTACTGGAGGATAACAATGTACCAGAACCCTTGAGTGACCATTAATGCCTATTGGTCACATCGTGTATGCTACGTAGGACCCTATTCTGTGTTCTTAACAATCATGGCTTTGGCTCGTAGCTGAAGGTGGACTTCAACTGGAGTCTATTGTGCAAATACCTGAAGCAGGAAGTCCCCTGCCCAGTGAATGAGGCATGCAGACTTCCAGAGGTCTTGAGGTCCTCTCTTCAAATATACACATTCACTTTGAGCAATCAGGATTCCCACCCAAACGAGAGACAAAAGAAAAGAAAAAGAAAGAAAAGAAAAGAAGAAAAAAGAGAGAGAGAGAGAGGAAAGAAAGGGAAGATGAAAAAGAAGGTTCAGCCCAGATGGGCCCCAAGGTAATATTTATGAAGTAGACAAACAAAAAGAGATAAAAAGACTGATACAAGTATATGACAAGAGAAAAAAATATATATATATATGCAAATAAAGAAAGAACCTCGTCAAAAAGAACCACAAGTGTTAAAATTTATATGCTATCAGGACAAACACAAAAAACACAGAAACACTAGTGGAAGAAGATGGGAGAGTTCTTATAAATTCTCAGTGTGTGCGAGGAAGGTTGTTTTGATTCTTCCTGGATGTATCTTGATATCTTTGTTAAAGGACTCAACATTCCTAAGAGAAAGGGGATTAAAAATTGGTTTACCTTAGGGGTAGTATTGATTGGGGAAAGGGGATTACATTGAATTTTAACTCTATATGAATAATAGAGGATAAAAATAAAAAGGAATAAACTAGATTAAACTAAACTAAAAATTTAAAAAAAGGAATTCAAAAAATAAAAATGCAAAAGAGAAACATAGGTGTATGTATCAAAAAGTTCAGGTTAGAAAGGTATTATGGAGGGCGCCTGGGTGGCTCAGTGGGTTAAGCCGCTGCCTTCGGCTCAGGTCATGATCTCAGGGTCCAGGGATCGAGTCCCGCATCAGGCTCTCTGCTCAGCGGGGAGCCTGCTTCCTCCTCTCTCTCTCTCTGCCTACTTGTAATCTCTCTCTGTCAAATAAATAAATAGAAAGGTATTATGGAATTTGATGTACTGCACAACTCGCTGTGATGGTAAATAGGTTAAAAAAATTACCTATGTGTAAAAAAATAAATAAATAAAAATGAACCAGAATAGTGGGAACAAGTGAACAATACAAGTTTTCCTATGAGGTAGTGGTTGTTCTCTTGTAGTCCTTTTTTTTTTTTTTCCTCTTTTTTTCTTTTCCTTTCTTGGTTTGTGTTCTGGGGGATTGGCCTGCCACGTAGGTTGTCAGTCAATGACGTTTCCTGAGTTAAGTTCCTCCCGCCCCCCTCAAGGGGGTGGGCTCTGAAGAAACTGTTTTTTTCCAGGCTTTTGTTCTCTGGCGGTTTTTATGCTTGTTCACTTTTTTTTCCTCTCACCTTGACCGCCTTTGATGGTTTTTGTAGTTTTAGAGGAAAACAAACCGCACCCTGATCTCCCTCTCAGAGAGAAGCCTCAGTCTGGGTGCAGAGCCGAAATAAGTTCCCCCTTGGCCGCTGGCAGAGCAGGTTCCAAGTTGCAGACCCTGGGGGCGCAGGATCTTTAGCGTGTACCCAGAGCCAAGGCAGTGGCAGCTGTGTGGGAGCTCCCGACCGCCAGAGAGGTTCCAAGCAGCGATCGCACACTGAGATTTTACGGGGCGCTGGTCCGTAAGCACCAGGCTGGGCTTTTGCGCACCTCTGTCAGTGGAGAGTTTGGGGCTCACGGCTTAGGCTTTGAAACGATGGCGCGGGTCACAGAGCGCCCGCCGTGCCCTTGTAACTCAGGGGAGCATGAGGGATGTGCGCGCGTATCTCAAGCTTTGTGGTAGGGCTCCCGCCATTCTGCTGACTGTCCTGGCTCCCATCTCCTCACAGGAACTAGAACCCACGCATTCTCAGCGCGCTGGCGGCTTAGGGACCAAGAGCTGGTTTCTCCGCTGCACTCTCTCTGCCTCAGCGCCAGGGAGGCTGTCCTGGGACCGGGGACTTAAGACCCTGTCCCTAGCCGCGCCAATTCCCACAATTTCTCCCCGCAATCCTTTGCTCTTTTGGAATGCTTTCAACCACTCTCCAAGTTAATGCTGGTCCCCAGACGCAGGGCACTCTCGCTCCTATTGGGGTATTACTTTCCAACCGGTCGCCCCTGGTGGCTCCCTCCCCTTTTTGTTTATCTAAGGAGAACAGTCCGCCGCCATTCCCATTTCGCTTTATCTGCCCACTGGCGTCTTCTGCCCCTATAGAGATCCAGACGTGTATAATTCTGATCTCAGGCTGATATCATGGGTGATCGGAGTTCTTTGGTAGGTAATCAGCACACTTTGGGGTACTGGCTGAAAAGGCGCCTCCTACTCCCCCCACCGCCATCTTGTCCCCCCCAACACACATTCACTTTCAACAGTTGTACCCTCCCCGAGGAAAAGACGACCATCCAAAATCAGCGTGTGACCTCAGAGAGTTGCTGCTAGATTGCAGGCAGTGTTAGCGTCCTCCAGTTTGTTGGCCCCTCGGTGCTAGAAATCCCCGTTTCTATACACAAGCTTCCTCTCAAAATTTTACCCAATTAATGGAGGCAACTGGGTAATTTTCTATCGACATAACAAAAGTCCAAGGCTATGTATTTTGAAACAAACAAATTTGTCCTCTATTGGGTTTGCTATTTTAGTAGAATTATGTGTAAGAGAGACAGTTAGAAAGAGCTTTTGATGTACAAATTTAAATTTGAACTTACTCTAATTTTGAACTTTATTCTCTTCCCTCTCTCTGTAGAATTTCTTTCATGTCCTTTTTAAAAAAGATTTTATTTATATATTTGACAGAGAGACACTGCAAGAGAGGGAACAGAGCAGAAAGAGCGGGAGAGGGAGAAGCAGGCTTCCCACCAAACAGGGAGCCCAATGTGGGTCTCAATCCCAGGACCATGGGTTATAACCTGAGCCTAAGACAGATGCTTAACAACTGAGCCACTCAGGCACCACTTGTTTCATGTTCTTAATAGAACTGAGAGTTTTTGTATAGAATATGGATGATCACCATGATTCTATAGTGCCTTGCTTGACCGAGATATAAAAGTATACAAGCATCAGCTTTCAAAGGATTACCTCCAGCAAATTCTTATGTTTACCATAATGTTAATTTTTAAAATTTACTTGTTTAGGGGCAGTACAAAAAACAGATGTTTGTCATTTTAGTAGCAAATTATTACTGGTTTTTCATTCATCTTTGAGAGTCCTGGTGAAGATGTGTGGTTCCCCTTGAAGTACTGAAAAGAAGATACTAAAAAATATTTGGGGGTGACTGGGTTGTTCAGTCGGTTGAGTGGCTGCCTTTGGCTCAGGTCATGATCCCAGGATGCTGGGATCGAGTCCATCTTCAGTCTCTCTGCTCAGCAGAGAGACTGCTTATACCTCTCCCTTTGCCTGAAGCTCTGCCTACTTGTGCTCTCTCTGTCAAATAAATAAATAAATAAAATCTTTATAAAAAATTGGAAGGGCTCCTCAGTCACTCTTTCCTAGTATCCCCATTTGTACATAAGGAAAGGCAGTGCAAACCTGGAGGGAGGAGCCCAGAATGAAAATGAAAGAAAGAAAATGGAAAAGAAAGAAAATGAAAGGGCAACTGGCTGAGAGACTAGAACCGAAGCTTCACCAAAGTATAGCCTTCCAGGAAGTAGAAAATGGGATGTTTGCTTCCAGCTTAAAGAGTATGGGAGCTTGAGTAAAAGAAACAAGCAAAATCCTGATGATTACGAGGCTCTGGAGGAATGGGTGGGGTACCCAGGTGACCAGTAGGTTACAAACCCTGATTCTACCCATTTTCATTAAAAAGAAAAAAAAATACCCTGCAGTTCATCCTCTTCATGCCCCTCCCTCCTGCAAAGAGAGGACAAAGCAGTGACTCTCAAGGTACATAAAAATGAGTGTGACATAAACCACCAATCACAAACTTTTCAGAACAATCAAGGCACGGAAAAAATAAACAGCTTTAATACGTTTTATCATTTCTTTCAAGAGAGAATATGCACCTAAGAGGAGAAAAAAAAGTGTTAGACATTAACATCAATGTAATTAAATTAATCGTATGGATAAGTCAGAATATCTTATGAAATGAGAGCAGGCAGTTATAAAAATAATTAACCGGTATCTTGGAAATACAAATAGCAACAGCAGTAAAAATAAACCTTTCAAAGAGATGGGTTGAATAGCCAGAATGAGCACTGCTTAAAACCGAACCAGAGAGATGGAATATCAAGCTAAGGAATTCTCTAAGAAGGCAACCCAAGGAAGAAAAAGACAAAAGCTCTGAGTGACAGGTAAGGAATTACAGAAGACAGACCTAAAAGTTCCAGTAGAGGTCTACAGACATCCCATTGGTTTGTCATCTTTCCTGTTTATCTTCTCAGCCAAAAGTAAAGCACCTTAGCGCCATTGGGCTTTTTCCCAGTTATTGTTGGCTTCTGGCTCAGAGTCTCAAAGTGCTGGTTTGGGCCCCAGTTTTCTCCCAGGATTCCCCTACCAGCACCTGTGACTTTTTCAGACAGCCTCCTCAGGAAGCCCAGGACAACCAGCAGCTTCAGCGCTACCCAGTCCCTAGCACTGCACCTCCTAAGCTAACACTTTGTTACACTCTACCCGTCAAGAGCCAGTCCGAGGCGATGCCCCAGTACTCCAATGAGTCCAGCTGCCAGATGCCAATCCAGCGATGAGAAAGCTCCTGAGCTCCAGAAAGCCGCAAGGGGACGCTGAGCCCCAAGGCCCCTGCATCATGGTCCCGCCCCTTTAACAGCCAGGCTCAGTTGGAGTGCAGGGCCTTGTGGGAGTTGTGGTCCCCCCAGGGCCTCCAGCCTCCTGTGGAAAGGTGGGGCTGGCAGCTGGAAGAACCCGGGAACCACAGCTGCGAAGGACGCCTCTGCCTCCCTGGAAACTCGGGCTCCATGGCGGCCAATTAGGCAGGACCACGTGAGTCTCCAAAACAAGAGCAGGAGCAGGCTGGGCGCCTTCCCCTAGGCCCGCCGCCCTTCCCGCCCTCCCGCTCTCTCCCACTCTCTCACTCCCACGAGCCCCCTCTCAGGTTTGGAACTTGATGAGGGAGCAGGAGGCTGACTGAGGACAAAGCAAAAGCTGGCACCTTGCACCCCCTCTCAACCTGCTCCCCTCGGTAATATGTGTAACATTCCTCAGGCACCCCTGACCGCCATAAACGAGAAACAAAGAGTTAACTTGCAGAGATCACAATCCTGCAGGACAGGCATCTCCCAACTATCTTGATGTTAATGGCTTGGTAAAAGACAACTCCTCTTTAGCATATGAAAACTCCTTTGAAACCTCCCTTTCCCTCACCTTCCCCCAACCACAGAGTACTTAACCTGCCATCTCTGACAACCCCGGGGCAGCAGCTCTTCCTGCTCACAGGTCCTGTCCCCTTGCTTTAATAAACCACCATTTTGCAGCAAATATGTCTCAAGAATTCTTTCTTGGTCATTGGCTCCGGACCTCAGCCCACTGAACCTCACCTAGGTTCTAGACTTCATCAACTCTTTCCCTTAAAAATTGATGGTCCATATGGTTTTAAAATTAAATATACTAAGATGTTATTTTCTTTTTAGAATCCTGTCCTTCACATCAATAATCTTTCACTACAAGTTCAGTTTACTTTTGTATTACTAAAACACATATTGTTAAGGAAAAAAAAAAAGCTGTCTCCCTCTGAGTGTGAGCTAATGAGTCTTAAAGCTACTCAGGTGACACCAAAAATCCATCATGGTGCCTCATTCCCAAAGAAGATTCACTGCCTTTGATGGGGGACAATAACAAGGTCATTCTGGAGGTGGAATGCCTGGCCATGGTTCCTCACTGGTCTGTCAAGCTTCAAACAGGGAACTCCTTATGGTAAGATGCCAGGTTTCACCACTGTCCCAGCTGCTTTTCTTGTAGCCCCTACACAAGTTTTGGATCTTCTCCTTCAAGGAATTTTCCCTCCAGCCCAGTTCTCAAGAGCTAAAGGTTGCTCAACTCCCTTGCAACTCCCTGGTGCCAGCTTCAGGCCCAGGTCCTTCAAGCAAAGTCCTTAGTGCCTCTCAGTGATGAGGGAGCATGAGGCTGGCTGAAGACAAAGCAAAAGCTGGCGCCTTGCACCCCCCTCAACCCCTCTCCATCCGCTCCCCCTCAGTCCTCTGTGTAGCATCCCTCAGGCAGCCCTGACTGCCATGAACAATAAGCAAATAGTTAACTTGCAGAGCTCACAATCCTGCTAGACAGGAGTCTCCTTTGGCTTACAAATGTCCTAAATCTCACTAACAAAGAGGATGGATATCCGGATTGTGACATCCCACCAAAAAGTCTCCCAACTAGGTTAATGTTAATGGCTGGTCTAAAGACAACACTGATCAAGCCACAAGGGCAAGGGCCTCAGGTAGGCCTGGGACATCCTGGCACCTTGTAGGCCCTCTTTAGCATATGAAAACGCCATTGAAACCTTCTTTCCCCTTACCTTCCCCCAACCACAGGGTACATAACCTGCCATCCCTCACAACCGGGGGAAGCTGCATCTCTGCCTGCCCACGGGTCCTTCTCCCCGTGCTTTAATAAACAACCTTTAATAAACAACCTTTTGCACCAGAGACGTCTTAAGAATTCTTTCTTATCCGTCGGCTCCGAACCTCACCCCACCGAACCTGACTTAGGTTCTGGGACTTCATCATCAGCACCTACTGCTCTCCTCTCCTGGTGGTCTCTCCGGAAGGGGTCTTCTCTAGCTCTTCTAGCAGGAGATGGGCACTTCCCCTCTACCCCTGTTGCCGGACCAACCTTACCTATCCTGCAGGGTCAGGTCGGCCTGGCCTTTTATCTGTTGTTCTCTTCTGAGTGGTTAGTTTTTCATAGATACCGTGCTTTGCTTTTGTCAGGATTTACCCTGGACTATCAAAACCCTTTTCTTGTGCCAGTGAAGCCTAAGAAACAGTCCTGATGAGAGAACCAGGAACTCGAACAGATCATATTTATCCTGAATGTTCTGTCCAAAATGAAAAATACATTTCTGAGGAGCCTCACGATCTCTGAGAAGGGAAGTTTCACCAACTCTGTCATGTAGGGGCATCAATTCCGATTCTGTGTCAATTTTCCTACTTTCCCAGCTAGTAATTCTCTACCTCAGAAAGCCCACTCTCAACCGTTTCCTCTCTCAAAGGCAGTTGCTCTTAGAGTCTGCACATGGCACTTGGGGCCTGCTGGTTGTTGGCTACTGCCCTCTGTACCTTGGGTCTAACAGCTGCGGGGCATCAAGATGAGAACGTCTCTTGTTCTAAGACTTAATATAGTTTGGGGCACATGGTAAGCAATAATCACTTTTTTTGTTGGTCCAAGTGTTCGACCTTTCTTAATTATTCTAGTACCACAATTTACTTGTTCTAAGATTTGTCCTCCCACCCCATTTTAATATCTCTTAAGGTGGCACTCACCTTAAGAGTGCACTTGATGACATATCCTAGTTTAACTGACAGCACTTCTCTTTCTTAGTCGAACATAAAATATAGTGCATCTTACCCTTGATGAAAGCTAGGATGCAATTAAATACTCTATTATGGTTACGATTCTGATATTTTAAATCCTCCGGGAGCTCCCTGTGCCCCCACAGCGTAGTACCTCACCTCCTCGGCATAGTTTACAAAATATCTCACCCCCAGTGTTAACCCCGGGGCTCAGCCTCCATCCCCAGGTGATGCTGTCAGATCAGCTGTCGGTTGTCATGAACTTGCTGTAGTTTCCCAAATGCACTGTGCTGCCTCCTGGCACTTTGAAACTTGACACACTCATCCTCATTCTTTGCTTTGCCCTTGTCTATCACCTCCCCGGAAAATCTGTTCCTAAGTGGCTTTTCCCAGCTCCAGCCTACCCTTGGCAGTCTTTCATCTCTCTGTGGTAAAGCCTGTCACACTTCACCATGGACATGCCCGTTGTCCCCCTGAGAAGAGAAAAGGGACAGTGAGGGCCCCCCAGCATTTGCAGCTCTAGTGCAGAGCCCCATGCCTGGCTTGCAGGAAATGCCGGATCATGAAGACAAACAGAGATCATCCTCTGGCTAAAACCAGCTCTTCTTTGCCTACCGCAGGATCTGGATCAATAAAGAGCAGCCAGTTATTATTGCTGTTTTTCTAGGGATTTTTTCCCCATATATTTCCCAGGTCTTTACTCTTTTTATATCACTTTAATTCAGGCTTCAAGAACCACTTCCTAGACAGATCAGGTGAAATCATTTTCCTTCCCATACCCTCGATGTATTTCACACCTAGTAATTTTTTTTTTTTTAAAGATCTTATTTACCCATTTGACAGACAGATCACAAGTAGGTAGAGAGGCAGGCAGAGGGGGGGGGGTGCGGCTCCCCGCTGAGCAGAGAACCCGATGTGGGGCTCCATCCCAGGACCCTGAAATCATGACCTGAGCCGAAGGCAGAGGCCTAAACCACTGAGCCACCCAGGAGCCCCCATATCTGATCATTTTTAATCAACGTGGATTTGCTGCATCAAATAGTTCCTTCTTCTTCAAATATAAATATATAAATATATTGATCAAGTCACTCGCATGTCTTAGGAGAATGTCATACCTTCAGTAGCAAACTTGAAATCTTGGCCATTGGTTTTGATTTTTATTTTGGTTTGATTTGGTTCGGTTTTTGTAATTTTAAAAATCCCTCCAGCCCTTGGCTCTGTCTGACCGGATTGCTTTCAGCTGTTTCTGCAACAAAATTGTCCCGGCAGCCAAAATGCTCATTGTTTTCAGTGGCGCCCCCTTCTGAACACTTTGTTAATAAAAAGCTTTTTTTTTTTTTTTTTTTTTGGGGCTATGGTAAATGTGGAACAACAATGAGGTATTTCAAAGAGGTGAACCACAGATAAATTTCTCTAAGGGTGGGGTGGGGTGAGGGTTACTCAAAAAGGAACTTGACAAGGCTTTTAAAGATATCGATAATCATTATAACATAACGTGTCTGATTGTTACTGTGCTCTTAACTGGGCATACACTTGTTGGCTTCCAAGAAAGACTAACATAGTTCTAGATGGTTCTAGCGGCGTTCGAGCACAGGGTCTCATGAGGCAGGGATTCTAGCCACTGTCTGTGCAAGGCATGAGGCCTGTTAGTGATTCTATTTTTTCTTCTGCAGAATGGGCCTTTCTACATTCCAGATCCTTTCTACCCCAATAAATAATGCGGTGATTCTCTCAGTGAGTTGTACTTTTGGTTTAAACAGCCAACTGTCTCTTAAAAAGGACTTTTGTTTAAAGTCCTTTAAAAAAAAAAGTCCTTTAAAAAAATCTTTTTTTTAATTTTTTATTTTTAAATCGCATATGTTTACTCTGATCCTGGAACTTTGTCATTTTGACCTTCTCTGCTGATTAAAATATTCTCTCCAAAATGTCAGTTATTTGCAGGTACTTGCACTGTAGACATTCTTTACATATTTTTTTAAAAATCCATTCACGATTCTTAGTGATAATCTCGGGATTCTGAAAGACTACCATTTGCTATTCATCGAATAGTTACTGTCTCCACTAAGTGACAGGGTTTCAGAGAACGTGAGCTCACAAGAGATTGAAGGACCCCAGGTCAGAACTATAGTATACCCTATAAGTTTTAACATTCTTTTTATAACCAGCTTATGCTAACTAAGAAACTGTGGCCAGCTGACCATAGATAAGGGAGTCAGCAAGCAGCACAACAGGATAACGAATAGCAAAAGTCTGTGTTTAACCCAGCTGTTTCTGGCTTCTGTATAATAATGCTTCTAATGCTTTGCTAAGAAATGAAAAATTGCTTAAACCCTCGTTCGCTGTGTAATCAAATAAAGTTATACCCTTCCCCTGTTAAGAATTTCCCCTACTACTAAGTAAAATCGATAAGGGTTGCCTCCCGTACCAAGGCCGGAGACGTACGGTTCAGCACGTATGCTAGCTGGAGACGTGCGGCTCAGCACGTATACAGATAAAGGTTAGAAACGTGCAATTCAATACGTACCCTCTACTGTACACTACCTGAACGATGACTGGCCAGAATGTATGGTTGGTTTTAAAGGATTGGCTACCTATGTGTAGGCCTTACTGTAATGCTTTGAAATTACTGGCTAGAAAAGTGAGGGCTCTGATGTAATGGACTGTAAAATTCTATATTAAGGGACTCCCAAAACAGATCAGGGCTCTCAGACACTGACCCATCCCTCGTGGATTTCATGGTCAAGTGTCCCTGGGAGTCCGAGCATGCCCGAATAAAATCCTCTTGCTTATTGCATCCAGTGGTCTGTGAATGTGTCCTTGGGTGCGGGTCCTCTAGGGTCTTTCATTTGGAGGTCCCACCGAGATCCACCATGGACCCCAGCCCAACGACCACCGGTCCCACCGGGAGGTAAGCTGGCCGGCCATTGTCTCTGTCTGATGTCTTGTCTGCTGCCTTGTCTGCCTGCTTCTTGTTTGTGTCTCGTTCAGTGTTCGGAATCGGAATTGTGCTATTACGCGTAATAGACCGGTGTTCGGTTCGGGGCAGCTTGAGAAGGAGTTGACGGACTCAGACTTCTCCCCTGCCACCCTGGGAGACGTCCCAGGGATTCGGGGAGCCCGATTTTTCGGTGCTCCAAGCGTATCCAAAGGATGCGTTCAATTTTTGGCCGAGGGAACAGCTTCTGCTTTCCCCCGACCGTCGGAATCGGTTTTGGTTTGGCGCCAAAGCCGCAAGGCACGTCTTGTGACCGGTCTGTTTGTCTTGTTCAGTGTTATGGCTATTTGTTACTTGCTTTATTCTAGTAAACTCAGGTTGCTGGGCCATCCCTAGCAAAGGGGACTCTGGCTTTATTTCTCTCTGTTACTCCTAATAGATGTGGGAACTTCTTCCTCACTCACTTCCCGTGTTAATGGCTATAACTGGAGCCAACTGGGGTTGGTCTAACTCGAGACAGAGACTATAAGGAATATTCCCAAGCAGCTGCCGAAACTCTCTTTGTTTTGGGGAAGTTTCCCTGTGTTCTCTGGCCTGACTTGGACTGCCTAACCCCTCCCCCCTTGCTGGTGGGAAAGCATGGCGTCTGCTCCTCTGTTGGGGCTTATGAGCTCCAAAATCGGGAATCCTTTCTCTGCCTCCTGGCAGCACTTTGTTTCTTCTGTTTCCCCCTTCTCCTGTTTCTGTGCACCAACGTGCGTGCAGCCTGCATGACTGGCCTCTAGATCATGCACCACAGCTCCTCCTCTCTTCACTGTCAAGGAGCAAGAAGAGCACCCCTGGACCTAACACCCCCCCCCCACTCCAGATCTTCCCAACCTTGTCTCAGGTAAACATTCAAAGTGGAGTGGGTCCAGGTGGAACGTAAATCAGTGTTGGAACTAAGTTAAGTCTGTTGGTTTAATTAAGATAAGACCTGTCTTTTAAGTTATCAGCAGTAAATGTGAAACTTCGAAGTTACAGAAGGTCAAATAAGCTTGTGTTATTAAAATTTGTTAGCAAAGAAATAACTAAACTGATGGTTAATTGTCTGTCTCAAAGTTCTAATGGGTAATTGCTGAAGTAGCTTTCAAAGTCTTTGGTAACCTGAAAGTTTTAAAGTTTTGCTTGGATGACAAATGGAATTAAATTGTGGACATCTAGGTCCTAACCAAACAGGATAAAATGCTAAGTCGTTAATTACTGGATGTAGGTTTGTGCTTTTTGACTTCTTACTGCAAAGAAACTAAGAGTATTTAAATCTGTTGGTAAACGTGTTCTACACTTAAGTGATTCATAAATTTGCCACCTGAAGAATTCTGTTGTAGCAGTTCACAATTGGTTAATAACTAAAGGTGTTTCTAAGAATACAAAGTTCTGCTTAGTGTAACTAAGACTGATGGAAATAAGGGAAACTCTGCAGGAAAGTAGATGATAAGTAAGAAAGATTTAAGGAATGGGAATACATTTTGTTGAAGGTAAGGGAAGGTAATTTTGTCCTAAATGAGATGGTTGTTTGGAAGGAAATGGCTTGGGACAAAACCTGAATGCAAAGGAAAGTTGTAGAAGGTTTGTGAACGGAAATCTTCACAAAAGAAATTTTAGATATGGTCAGGACAGACTAAAAAGAAAGAAAAACAGCCCCCAAGGTAATTTAGCACTCTCCTGACCTGCCTCCACATAGATTATACTTCCAAGTATAAGGGCCATTTGGCCTTGAGAGATTAAGGAAACAGCCCAACCTTGAGGGACTGCGAAAACACCCTGTTACCATCCTCCATTGCCTGTAACCATAGAAACTCACTCTAATCTGTAAAGAGTGAAAGGGGAGACTGATCACCTCCCATTAGCCAGAGATGCCCAGAAGGGGAGGGTATCCAACCTGTTTGAATCTGAAGAGTGCCTGACTGTGTGAATGTGTCTGTATGGCTCCACCACTTAGGCTACGGAGTCTGAGTGAGCTGCACCTTGAGTCTCGCGGGGCGTCATATTGCATAACGGTCATCTACTCCATGGAGTAGCCTGGTCCGGGGTTTATACGGACAGGCCTTAGCTAAGACGATCCTAAATTCCCATGAGGGATGGGAACAAGACAGCAGGGGAAAGATCCCCCTCCTTTGTCTGCGACATTATTCATGATAGGAGGGAAACCCAGAAAACTCCTATCTTAAGACTGCACACTTAGAAATAAAATAAAAAAAGGAAAGACACTGGTATAAAAAGCTGGTTTTCTTTCTGTTTAAAAGGGGCAAAGTTTTCTTAGCTAATTGATCTGTTAAAAAGTATAAATGGTTTTCTCTTTGCCTGCCTGGAAAATTCAGTTCCTATATTTTGTTTTATCAGGTGTTTAACATCCCTAATTATATTTAGGCATGTGTTTTTAAACTTTCTAAGGTTTTAGCAACTGTTAACAAGATTTAAACCAATGATAAACCTTGGGTTACATTTGGGAAAATACTATAACTATTCTAGAGATTCTACGCACTTCCTAAAGTTTTAACGTTTTGAGAGATCATTACTTGATACTGTAATTATGGAAATGTTATATGTCACAGAAATTGTAACCTGATTTTCGTGCAGCTAAATTGTAAATTCCCATGTCTCTTTAGCTCTAACCATATCCATTCTGAGGTTTTGTCATTTATAATTGTTTTAATTCTCTTGTAAAATGAGTTTTATCTTCAAGGAGATTCATATAAAGGACTTTCAGGACAAATACAGGTATTTGATATACTTTAAAATCCTAAAACTGAAATGGGTAAGAATTTCCAAAACTGACTAAAGCCGCATTCACCAGATTTAGTAACATGGGACTAAGTGAACTAAAAGATTATAGTGTTGTGTCTCTTAATGTCTTGTCTTATTTTAAACATTGCCGGTTCTCTCTAATGTTTGCTCTTCCAGACTAGGGATACTTTTTCTTAAGTTATCTGTAACTTATAGAGATGTATAAGTGCTCATTTGTAAAAGTGCTCAAAGCATTCAAGCTTTTCTCTCTATCTGAACCCTCTGAAACCAAAAGGTCTCAGTAAGTATTCATTCTTCCATGGCAATCAGTCATTTGCGTAAGTTCAATAAGAATCTGTTCTCCTTTAACAGGACACCATTGAGAACTGGTTGTTTTACCAAGGCTTTGACTGGAATGTCATATTTGAGAGAGACATGCATAGACTCAGATATGACCAGACAGCTTTAAGGAACTAAGGTTGATTTTATGAAACCTGGAGCCATAAAGCCCCTTGGGACTGTTGGCCTGATACCTTGCTTACAGAGTTCCCAGCAGCCTCACCAGGTGAGTAAAGAATGTCACTCTTTGGTAGGTGCGGAGACTCAGAAGAGGCATTCGCCCAAATCAACAGGTATTGCAGGCATGCCTGATGGCAAGTATAGGGCTTGGCTTCTGGCCCGGAGAGGCTACTAAAAGTTCAACCCAGAGATTTCTTATAAGAAGTTCCAGCAAAGCAGATGCTAAAAGATCTATTGATCACACTCAACTGTTCTTGCTGAGCTTATGTAAATAATGGGCCAAGTTTGTTAAAACTAGACTTGTTTCACAAGTGAATTAGTCCTGATTTGGCTATCTCTGTAAATGAGGGTTATTTTAGAGAGAAAAATTATGCTTTAGTAACACACCTTTATGGATGTTAAATTCTAGATTTGATTGTCTTTAAATGTTTACCTAAGCTAAACAATTTGAGGTAAACTTCAGAGAAGTTACACATTAGCTCATTTAGATGATCTTCTTGCTTTTTTTTTTTTATTTTGTGGGGATATTAGTAGAACCCCCTCACACATGATTAAACAACTGGAAAATGGGATTAATTCCCCTACAATTGTATAACTTAACTAACACCTTATGTGTGGCTGGGATAATGAAATTGCCTAAAAGCCAGCCTATTGCACTCCATAGGATTAACTATGGACTTGTGGAGACAATGGATGACCCCACTTTCTTTATGATTGGATTGGATGATGCATGGGGAACTCCCCTTATCTCTTGACAAGTTTTCTCCCACTTGACAATGATCCTCTGTAATCAGGATATTGTTAAGGCTGGACCACTCAAAGGTCGTCTTATTGGTTTCATCCCTTAGTCATATTTATCCTAGAGGCCACCTCTGTTGAGGTGCAATTGCAAATAGATGCTTTAGCGAAACCTAGAACAGCAGCCCAGGATGGCACATGTGCAATTATCAAGACAGAATGTTGTGTGTACATCCCAGACTATCACAAAAATGTCACAGGACTAATAAAATATATGAATACCCAAATTAAGGCCCTACAAGATCCTTCTCTCTCTCTCTCAGTGAATGGTTAAGTTCCTGGTTTGAGGGAGGACTATGGCCAAATCTCCTTCTCGGGCTTTTCATTCTTATCGCCTTATTAACCTTAATATGTTGCTTTGTTCAGTGTTTCTCTACTTGGTGCTGAGACTCCATTGCTGCAATGACTTCACCACGACAGACGATCCTTGTCGCGTGAGAGGACGCCTCTTCACTGTCAGCGCTGGATTCAGCTGCCTCCACCTTTCGTAACGCCCTTATACATTCCTACCCTGATCAATATTGACCCCAGTAGGTAGGGACAGCTCTACGCCCCTATTCAGCAGGAAGAAGTTACAGAAGATAAGACCTTCCACCTTCAACCACCTTAAAGATTTAAGGGTCAAAATTGTTCAGGGGGAAATGATGAGGGAGCAGGAGGCTGGCTGAGGATGGAGAAGGGGCTGATGCCTTGCACCCCCTCTCCACCCACTCCCCTTGGTAATATGTGTGACATTCCACAGGCACCCCTGACCGCCTTAAAAGAAGAATGTTGCTTTTATGCAGATCAAACTGGAGTAGTCAGAGAAACTATGGATAAACCCAGAGAAAGACTTGCTCAAAGAAAAAGGGATTTTCAGTCCCAGCAGGGATGGTTCGAAAACTGGTTCAACAGATCGCCTTGGCTTACTACTTTGTTGTTATCTATAACAGGCCCTCTCATCATTCTGTTATTAATTCTAACTTTTGGTCCTTGTGTCTTAAACAGGTTAGTACAATTCATTAAAGATCGCCTGTCTGTTGTTCAGACTATGGTCTTGACTCAGCAATACCAACTACTTAAACAAGTAGAGTCCCAAAAGGACTCAGTTGAAGAACAAAACAGATGGATATAAGATTATATCCATGATAAAGAAAAAGGGGGGAATGAAGGACCCCAGGTCAGAACTATAGTATACCCTATAAGTTTTAACATTCTTTTTATAACCAGCTTATGCTAACTAAGAAACTGTGGCCAGCTGACCATAGATAAGGGAGTCAGCAAGCAGCACAACAGGATAACGAATAGCAAAAGTCTGTGTTTAACCCAGCTGTTTCTGGCTTCTGTATAATAATGCTTCTAATGCTTTGCTAAGAAATGAAAAATTGCTTAAACCCTCGTTCGCTGTGTAATCAAATAAAGTTATACCCTTCCCCTGTTAAGAATTTCCCCTACTACTAAGTAAAATCGATAAGGGTTGCCTCCCGTACCAAGGCCGGAGACGTACGGTTCAGCACGTATGCTAGCTGGAGACGTGCGGCTCAGCACGTATACAGATAAAGGTTAGAAACGTGCAATTCAATATGTACCCTCTACTGTACACTACCTGAACGGTGACTGGCCAGAATGTATGGTTGGTTTTAAAGGATTGGCTACCTATGTGTAGGCCTTACTGTAATGCTTTGAAATTACTGGCTAGAAAAGTGAGGGCTCTGATGTAATGGACTGTAAAATTCTATATTAAGGGACTCCCGAAACAGATCGGGGCTCTCAGACACTGACCCATCCCTCGCGGATTTCATGGTCAAGTGTCCCTGGGAGTCCGAGCATGCCCGAATAAAATCCTCTTGCTTATTGCATCCAGTGGTCTGTGAATGTGTCCTTGGGTGCGGGTCCTCTAGGGTCTTTCAAGATGTAGCCTTTTTTCCACTTTCTGCTACCATGTTCATATCTGTGTTACTCAGAGGAGCCTTCTTTGTAGAAACATATTATCCAATCTTTTAAAAATCATAAAGCTGAATTTAAATTCTGTTCCTTCATTCCCCACAACACTTAAAAAGCCAAGCAAATTTTGTTCCATTTTTTAAGAGCCCATAGATGGCATTTTTTAATGTTGCGTTTTTGAGTTTTCATCACTATTTATTTACTTCTACTTCACAGATAAACAATTGCTAATGACAATGTGAACTTCCTACAAATGTGCAATCAAAATCCCTAGGTACACATTACTGAAGTTCTTCGTTCCCTTTAAACATTATTTCCCTCTTGATATGCATTCTTGTTTTGTATTTTATTGCATTATAAAGTTTTTTTTTAACAGACTGCATTTTTTAGAGTAGTTTGGGGATCAAAGTAAAATTCCCTTTCCCCCCACACACACAGCCTTCCCCATTATCAACATCCTGTACCATGGTGATAATTTGTCACCCTCACTGACCCTACACTGACACATCATTATCACCCCAAAGTCCACAGTTTACATTAGAGTTCACTCTTGGTGGGGCACCAGGGTGGCTCAGTGGGTTAAGGCTTCTGCCTTCGGCTCAGGTCATAATCTCACGGTCCTGGGATCAAGCCCCAGACCAGACTCTCTGTTTGGCAGGGAGCCTGCTTTCCCCCAACCCCTGCTTTCCCCGCCTGCCTCTCTGCCTGCTTTGATGCCTGTCAAATAAATAAATAAAATCTTAAAAAAAAAAAAAACAACTTTTCTCATAGAGTTCACTCTTGGTATAGTACCTTATGCATTTTGACAACTGTGTAGCTATATATATCTAAAATATCATACATATCATACGGAACATTTTCACTGGCCTAAAAATCCTCTGTGCTCTGCCTATTCATCCTCCTCCTCTCCTAACTGCTACAAACCTCTGACCTTTATACCATTTGCATAGCTCTGCCTTTTCTAGAAGGTCATATAGTTGGAACCTTGCAACATGAAGCTTTTTCAAATTGACTTCTTTCACTTATTATGACGAATTTTAGTTTGTTCCCTGTCTTTTCATTACTTGATAAGCATTTCTCTTTATCGCTGAATCATATCCCATTGTCTCAATGGACCACAGTTTATCTATCCATTCTCCTCCTGAAGGACATCTTGGTTACTTCCAACTCTTGGCACTTATGGGTAAAGCTGTTACAAACACAGGTTTATATGCAGGTTTAGGTGTACACAAAGTTTTCAGCTCTTTTGGGTGAGTACCAAGGAGCACGATTGCTGGATCATATGGTAAGAATATGTTTAGTTTTGTAAGAAACTGCCCAACTGTCTTCCAAAGTGGTAGCAGCATTTTGGTGTTCTCACCAGAATGAATGAGAGTTTCTCTTGTTCCTCATCATCAAAAGCCCTTTATGTTGTCGGTATTTTGGATTTTAGCCATTCTAATAGATGTGTAGTGATATATCATTGTTTTATTTATTTATTTATTTATTTATTTATTTTAAAAAAAGATTTTATTTATTTATTTGACAGAGAGAGATCACAAGAAGATGGAGAGGCAGGCAGAGAGAGAGAGAAAGGGAAGCAGGCTCCTGCTGAGCAGAGAGCCCGACGTGGAACTCGATCCCAGGACCCTGAGATCATGACCTGAGCCGAAGGCAGCGGCTTGACCCACTGAGCCACCCAGGCGCCCCTCATTGTTCTTTTAATTTACAATTCCTTAATTATACATGCTGTGGATCATCACAGCATCTTTTTATATCATTATTGCCATCTCTATATCTTCTTCAGTGAGGTGTCTGTTCCAGTCCTTGCCAATTTTTCAATCAGGTCGTTCATTTTCTTGTGTTTGAGTTTTAGTATCATATATATACATATATATATTTAATCATTATTATTTTTTTATAAACATATATTTTTATCCCCAGGGGTACAGATCTGTGAATCGCCAGGTTTACACACTTCACAGCACTCACCATAGCACATACCCTTCCCAAAGTCCATAACTCCACCCCCTTCTCCCAACCCTCCTCCCCCCAGCAACCCTCAGTTTGTTTTGTGATATTAAGAGTCACTTATGGTTTGTCTCCCTCCCAATCCCATCTTGTTTCATTTATTCTTCTCCTACCCCCTTAACCCCCATGTTGCATCTCCACTTCCTCATATCAGGGAGACCATATGATAGTTGTCTTTCTCCGCTTGACTTATTTCGCTAAGCATGATACCCTCTAGTTCCATCCATGTCATTGCAAATGGCAAGATTTCATTTCTTTTGATGGCTGCATAGTGTCGGAGGCAGGCCCCTGGCCAGGGCGGCCTCCGCCATTAAAAGATGGCGCCTGGCTAGTTGCCAGGTTAGGATTGCCTCATGAGACTAAGCGGAACGCCCAAAGAGGAAGTAAACAACATTGGTTGCTAGCAAAATTGTTCGTTTAGGTGCACAGCCTGATTCGCTCCCTCCTGTACCCTGCTCGCTGATTGGTCATGTACGCGTATATAAGTGTGTAGACTTGCGGAGAGAAGAGAGAGAAGATGCATCCGAGCCAGGGTTCTTGTCGTCCTTGCGGGCCGAGGGCGATAAATGGTGCTGAGACCCGGGAACTAATAAAAGGAATCTTGTAAGGTAATCCGCAGGAAAGCGGGGAGTAAAGGTCCGCAGGTAAGCAGGGACATTAGCCACCTTCAAAAGTGGGAATTCCGCAGTAAAGCGGGGAGTAAAGGCTACGTTCAAAAGTGGGAATTCCGTAGTAAAGCGGGGAGTAAAAATAGAAAAACCTTGCAAGGGAGAATTCCGCAGGTAAGCAGGATAAAACCACGACAAAGGTGGTGGAAAACTTGTACAAGTCCGCAATAAGAAGCGGGGCGGCCTTGAGCCGGGATTAAACTTGTACAAGTCCGCAATAAGAAGCGGGGCGGCCTTGAGCCGGGATTAAACTTGTACAAGTCCGCAATAAGAAGCGGGGCGGCCTTAGAGCCAGGATTTAACGAGTCCGCAATAAGAAGCGGGGCGGCCTTGAGCCGGGATTAAACTTGTACAAGTCCGCAATAAGAAGCGGGGCGGCCTTGAGCCGGGATTAAACTTGTACAAGTCCGCAATAAGAAGCGGGGCGGCCTTGAGCCGGGATTAAACTTGTACAAGTCCGCAATAAGAAGCGGGGCGGCCTTGAGCCGGGATTAAACTTGTACAAGTCCGCAATAAGAAGCGGGGCGGCCTTAGAGCCGGGATTTAACGATGTTTCAGAATTTGGAAAGTTAAGATATGTTCATGTTTCTGTAGATACCTGCTCTGGAATAATTTTCGCCTTAGTGCATGGGGCAGGGGGGAAATCCAGAATTGCACTAAGAATTGCTATCTTTCCCAGTGCTGGAATGTCACGGCCTTCAAGCTGGCTGTGATTATGCGTATCCCTACCCATGTTCCTATCCCAGTTTCCATTCCAGAGGACAAGTTACCGGTGATGCTATCCAGAAAGAAGAGAGATTTTGGTATCACAGCCACCGTTGTGACAGCGGCTGCCCTTCAAACATACTCAGATCTATGCACATCTGCAAGCAGGAATCCTGATAGTCAACCAGAGAGTGGGATTTGGTTCAAGAAAAAGTGGACATATGGGGGGCCCTATTGGGACTGGGATGTATAGTACCCTTCCTGGCAATTTGTGTAACTCCCATAGCCTATACTAATATGAGTAACTTACAGAATGTCTCCCGACAGCTCTCCCAATACTTGCGGGGGAATTAGTTCGCAGAATTCCAAAACTATACTCAGCACCTGCTACTAGGCATAACAAGGATAAATAACACCAGAGGTGAGCTTGCTGTGTTAACCTTTACGAAACAATGGGCTAGCATAATTGGTCTGATGATAATCCTCGTAGTGGGCCTGATTCTGCTAGTATTTGGAGGCGACAGCAACATAGGCAACAGCAAGCCATGGTGCAGGCCTTGTTAGCCATTGAGGCTGGAACATCCCCCCAGGTGTGGCTAAGTATGCTGGATCGGTAGTCAACGACGGGTAAGATTGGTGGGGGAAATATACCAACCTAAGACAGGACGCAGATCATTGATATCTGCCGTCTGATGACGGGTAAGGATATTCCCCGCCACTGACAACCTAAGACAGGCACGATCCCTGCCATAAAAGAAAAAAGGGGGAGATGTCGGAGGCAGGCCCCTGGCCAGGGCGGCCTCCGCCATTAAAAGATGGCGCCTGGCTAGTTGCCAGGTTAGGATTGCCTCGTGAGACTAAGCGGAACGCCCAAAGAGGAAGTAAACAGCATTGGTTGCTAGCGAAATTGTTCGTTTAGGTGCACAGCCTGATTCGCTCCCTCCTGTACCCTGCTCGCTGATTGGTCATGTACGCGTATATAAGTGTGTAGACTTGCGGAGAGAAGAGAGAGAAGATGCATCCGAGCCAGGGTTCTTGTCGTCCTTGCGGGCCGAGGGCGATAGCATAGTATTCCATTCTGTATATATGCCACATCTTCTTGATCCATTCATCTGTTCATGGACATCTAGGTTCTTTCCATAGTTTGGCTATTGTAGACATTGTTGCTATAAACATTCGGGTGCACGTGCTCCTTCGGATCACTACGTTTGTATCTTTAGGGTAAATACCCAGTAGTGCAATTCCTGGAACATAGGGCAGTTCTATTTTCAACATTTTGAGGAACCTCCATACCGTTTTCCAGAGTGGTTGCACCAGCTTGCATTCCCACCAACAGTGTAGGAGGGTTCCCCTTTCTCCACATCCTCGCCAGCATCTGTCATTTCCTGACTTGTTCATTTTAGCCATTCTGACTGGTGTGAGGTGATGTCTCACTGTGGTTTTGATCTGTATTTCCTAATGCCGAGTGATGTGGAGCACTTTTTCATGTGTCTGTTGGCCATCTGGATGTCTTCTTTGCAGAAATGTCTGTTCATGTCTTCTGCCCATTTCTTGATTGGATTAGTTGTTCTTTGGGTGTTGAGTTTGCTAAGTTCTTTATAAATTTTGGACACTAGCCCTTTATCTGATATGTCATTTGCAAATATCTTCTCCCATTCTGTCAGTTGTCTTTTGGTTTTGTTAACTGTTTCCTTTGCTGTGCAAAAGCTTTTGATCTTGAGGAAATCCCAATAGTTCATTTTTGCCCTTGCTTCCCTTGCCTTTGGTGATGTTCCTAGGAAGACGTTGCTGTGGTTGAGGTCGAAGAGGTTGCTACCTGTGTTCTCCTCAAGGATTTTGATGGATTCCTTTCGTACATTGAGGTCCTTCATCCATTTTGAGTCTATTTTTGTGTGTGGTGTAAGGAAATGGTCCAATTTCATTTTTCTGCATGTGGCTGTCCAATTTTCCCAACACCATTTATTGAAGAGGCTGTCTTTTTTCCATTGGACATTCTTTCCTGCTTTGTCGAAGATAAGTTGACCATAGAGTTGAAGATCTATTTCTGGGCTCTCTATTCAGTTCCATTGATCTATGTGTCTGTTTTTGTGCCAGTACCATGCTGTCTTGATGATGACAGCTTTTTAATAGAGCTTGAAGTCCGGAATTGTGATGCCACCAACTTTGGCTTTCTTTTCCAATATTCCTTTGGCTATTTGATGTCTGTTTTGGTTCCATATAAATTTTAGGATTATTTGTTAGATTTCTTTGAAGAAAATGGATGGTATTTTGATAGGAATTGCATTAAATGTGTAGATTGTTTTAGGTAGCATAGACATTTTCACAATATTTATTCTTCCCATCCAGGAGCATGGAACATTTTCCCATTTCTTTGTGTCTTCCTCAATTTCTTCATGAGTACGTTATAGTTTTCCGAGTATAGATACTTAGCCTTTTTGGTTAGGTTTATTCCTAGGTATCTTATAGTTTTGGGTGCAACTGTAAAGGGGATTGATTCCTTAATTTCTCTTTCTTCTGTCTTGTTGTTGGGGTAGAGAAATGCAACTGATTTCTGTGCATTGATTTTATAACCTGATACTTTACTAAATTCCTGTACAAGTTCTAGCAGTTTTGAAGTGGAGTCTTTTGGGTTTTCCACATATAGTATCATATCATCTTCAAAGAGTGATAGCTTTTCTTGGACATGGGGGGGTTAGAGAGGAGAAGGGAGGTGGGGCAAATTGGAAGGGGAGGTGAACCATGAGAGACTATGGACTCTGAAAAACAATCTGAGGATTTTGAAGGGGCAGGGGGTTGGGAGGTTGGGGTACCAGGTGGTGGGTATTATAGAGGGCACGGATTGCATGGAGCACTGGGTGTGGTGCAAAAAGAATGAATACTGTTATGCTGAAAATAAATAAAAAATAAATCTTAAAAAATTAGTTTTTGTAAACTGCAAAAAAAGAAAAGCACTCCCATTTATAGCGTACACTTTATGGTTCACAAAGCACGTGCCAACAATAAAAATAATGATGGGTTACCATTACAATTCATAGAAAAGGAGGTACAGGGAAATTGAATGAAAGGGAATAACAAAGTAGGTTCATAAGTCAATCTTCCTCGTAAAAAAATTAACCTGAAAGTGCGTTTCTGCCACCTCTCTCCTGTTTGATATGATAAAGAATGACCACGATACATGAATTATAGTTCAGGGTTTTGAAAAGCATAATAGCTTTATACCAACACTTGAGCTTTTATTTATTTATTTATTTATTTGCTAACAAGATAGCTCGATTTGATATGCGGTTCCTGACAACCAACCTCAGAAATAATTCCATCTTCATGAGAAGTCAGAAAGAACCACAAACCAAACCTCAAAATAGATTCAAAGAGAAAATACTCTTAAAAAAATTTCCCTTCCTGGGGCACCCGCATGGCTCAGTGAGTTAAAGCCTCTGCGTTCGGCTCAGGTCATGATCCTAGGGTCCTGGGATTGAGCCCCATGTTGGGCTCTCTGCTCAGCGGGGAGCCTGCTCCCACCTCTCTCTCTGCCTGCTCTCTGCCTACTTGTGATCTCTGTCTGTCAAATAAATAAATAAAATCTTTAAAGTAAAATTTCCCTTCCTGTCACAAGCAGACCAAAGAGAAGTGTATCCTCCCACTAACAAATTCCCCAGAAAGCTTCATCTAAAAGGTTGTACTTTCTTCAGACACCCAGCAGGACCTTCTTCTCTGGGCCTGGTATTTCTTCAATGGCCTATTCCAGAGAATAAGACACTAAAGGACTGAGTGCCATGGGCCTTGGAACCACGAAAGAGATGATGAGGGGCGCAAAGCAAGCCTCTGGTCACCAAGAGGGTATGTAGACGTTTGCTGCTTTTCTGCATTTTTCAAAGCTGAGTTTTTAGCTGGAGGCCGCTCCTTTATGATAAATTGCTGCTACCGTATAGTAAAAGCTATTATATGATCTTTAACAAACCATTTCCTATCTCTACATTCTCATGTGCCAAGACAGACACGGATTATTTAAAACCCTGAAGAGAGTGCTATTGCATTAAATTGCCTGTAACCTTCGTGTAATAGATTTATGATTGATGATAGATTTAGTTAAAATATAACTATTTTAAATATTTATTCTCGGTAAACGATTTCAACCTATGCTCACTTAAGTAACTTGGTGCATAATCCCTTTTCTATTAAACCGTAGTGCAAGGACCAATGCCGCGTTTCGGAGAGAACCCCAAGCTATTTTTCTAGAATGGCTGTATGCGTATATATCAGGCGTCCTCTTTTCACTCCCTTTGTGGAGCACCTACCCTGGAGGTCATGTAATAGCCAATGACCAAAAAACAAACAAAAAAACCCAAACATCCAGATCGAAGTTATTCGCGTGTGCCATCATGCAACGGCGGACCCTGCCTGGAGATGAGGAGACTGCTCAAACAGATCGCGGGCAGGCATCTCAGCCCAGGCCTGTGCTGGGGAAGCTGGTTCCCGGCTTCGGTGGCAATCAGGAAGCCAGCAAAGTGACCTGAGAGTGCAGCCGGGGTTTAGGGCTGATGATCTTTTTGCAGCCAGCCGCGCGCGCGCGCCCGAACACCCGCTTGCGCAGCCAGGCTAAGACGCGGCCCAGCGCGGGCGCTGGCCAGGCTTACAGCCCCCCGGGCTTTGCTCCGCGCCACGGCCGGGCCCGCGCCTCAGGACCGAGGCGGGCGGGGGCGGCGCGGAGAAGGGGCTTTGCTAATCGCCGAAGCGGGAAGTGAGCTCGTGGAGGACGCTGGCGTAGAGTCTGGGAGGAGGTGGAGGGGCTGGCGGAGGAGAGGCGCGCAGCGCTGCCCTGCTGTACTGCCGCCCAGTCGGGATTGCAGGACCCACCAGACTCGCAGCCCGTGGGCTCCCGCGCCGGGCCGTCCTGCTCCGGGCGCCGGCTGCCCCTCCCCGCCCCATGGCTTCTCCGGACGACCCTCTGAGTGCAGGTAAAGTGACACCGCGCCGCGCCCTCACCTGGAACGGGAAGCGCGGGCCGCGAGCTCGCGGAGGTCTCGGGGCCCAGCCTCCCGCGACCCGGGGCGAACCCGGACCACCCCTGACGCGCCCCACCCAGGTCCGCACCGGGTCGGCCTGGGGACGGCGCCGCGCGAGGTCCCCCCCCCTCCCTCCCACCCTCCTGTGGGCTCCAGTGGGTCCCAGGGGACAGCCTGCCTTCCTTGCAAAGCCCAGTAGCACTGGGAGCAGAAACTGGGACCAAAGAGTGAGCACCCTGTTTGACAAGCGGGACCAGCCACCTCTTCTTCAGATGCAGGGGGAGCCCTGGCGTGCTGACTCCTCCCTTCTCCCTTTCCCCTTTCCTCTCTTCCTCCTCTTCCCTTCCCCTCTCTCCTTCCCTGGTGGTGCCCTTTCCCAATGCCCACTTCATCCCTTTTCCTTTCTTACATGCCTGTCTTCTAGATTTTCTTCTCTTTCCTCCCAATTACTTCCCTTCGTCTGAATCTCCTCTTTGGTCCCTTTGTCCCCACTCTCTGCTCCTCCTCCCCTTCCCTGGCCCCTGTTCAGCTCCATCCAGACTGCAGGCAGAGCTGGATTAACACACTCACTCGCTAGCTCAGCCACCCTCCAGAGAAGTCACTCTTCGGTGGCCACCTTCCTGACCCTCTGGTCCTTTCTCCACTTGTTCAGCTATTGCTCTGAAGTCTGTGGAGGACAGAGCAGGGCTGCCACAGAATCAGGCCAGAGGAGAAACCGAACCATGTGTCCACACTGTCCCCCAGTACTGCTGCTCTGAGAGCTTTCGGAGTCCTCAACAGGATTAGGATTTAGGGGCTTCTTCAGAACTGGGAGTGAAAACAGCCATAGGTCCAAAGAAAAGCTATGGCCCCCACACAAAAATAATAATCACAAATGAAAACTAAGTTAACTCTGAAGTCCCAAATTCAAAAAATTGCCTTGAATCTGTCACTAGAAAGCACCCAAGGCTACACTCTCTGGGTTCTGGGTGCCCTGGGAATGGGAGGAGGCTCTGACCCCCTTCCCTCTTTATTCACTCCCAAAGAACGTCCTCTGAGGTGGTCTTCAAACTTCCTCTGAGAAACTGTCTCTGGGAACTGTAGGCCCTCGGCTGCTGGGACTAATGAGGGTGAGGTCAGGACCTGATGGGCAGCTTTACCAGAAGATTGTGGCTTCTGGATGCAGTCCTCAGGTCCCATGGTCTGGGTGAGATCTGGGTCTTTGAGTGGAGGAGGACAGATGAGATTTCAGATTTTGAGTTGATTCTGGAATGTTTAGTGCTTTGGGGGGCATTGGGTGAAGGTATTTTGCACACGGGAAGGACATGAATTTGGGGAGCCAGAGAGTGGACTGTTAAGAGCTGACCTGCATTACCCCCAGAAACCTTGCTGCTGTCCTTATCTCTGGTACCACAGAACGTGACCTTATTTGGAACTAGAGTCCTTACAGATGCAATCACATTACACTGAGGTCCTTAGAGTGGGCCCTAATCTCCTGTAACTGACCTCCTTATGTAAAGGGAAAATCTGGACAGAGAGATGCCCCTACTGTCAGTGGTAGGCAGTGCATGAACTTCTAGAACCCTGACAGTAGTGGAAAACAGACTCGGGCTGGGCACTAGGTAAATGGGAGCTCTAGTGGAATTTCAGATGAAGATGCTGTGGACCTCGGCTTCCCAGGTCATAGTGACGTTAGGATTTCAAATTCAAGTCAGAGATGAAAGAAACATCTGGACTCGGTCCTCAGGTACACGCAGTATTCTGAACTGAGGCTAGAACCAGAGACCATTCTAATGAAAGGCCTCCACAGGTGGGCTCTCACAGGTGGGCTCCGACTCAGTTTCCTGTATATTCATTCATGAAATCGCTCTGCGGGTCAACATGCAGAACCAAACCATTTAATAAAAGTGACAATGAGGAGAGGAAAGGGACACCAGAAGGCATGTGAATGTGGAGAGAGGAAGAGCCAGGGCGGGGCGGAAAAACCGAGAATCCCTCCCTGCTCTCCTTGCTGCCAGGGAGGTCTGAGGGACTAGTTTCCACCTGGGATCCCAAGTCCAGAACAAAAGCGGCGGAGCCACGGCGCGGGACCAGAGAAGGGGGTCCTCCACACGCGCATGGGGGTGCCAAAGGATGGGGGCTAGCGCGCCAGATGGCGGGGGTGGGGGAGGGCTCCTCGCGCGGCGCTGTCCCTGTCCCGACCCCGTGCGGACCCGGGTGCGGCGCGGCGTCCGGGGTGGTCCGGGTGCCCCCGGGATCACGGGAGGCTGGGCACCGACACCCCCGCGAGCTCGCGGCCGCGCTTCCTGCTCCAGGTGAGGGCGCGGCGCGGTGTCACTTTTCCTGCACTCAGAGGGTCCAGAGGGTCGTCCGGCGAAGCCATGGGGCGGGGAGGGGCAGCCGGCCCCAGAAGCCGGACGGCGCGGCGCGGGAGCGCACGGGCTGCAAGTCCGGTGGGTCCTGCAATCCCGACTGGGCGGCAGTACAGCAGGGCAGCACTACGCGCCCCTCCTCCGCCAGCACCTCCACCTCCTCCCAGACTCTACGCCAGCGTCCTCCACGAGCTCACTTCCCGCTTCGGCAATTAGCAAAGCCCCTTCTCCGCGCCGCCCCCGCCCGCCTCCGTCCTGAGGCGCGGGCCTGGGCCGTGGCGCGGGGCGAAGCCCCGGGGGCTGTAAGCCTGGCCAGCGCCCGCGCTGAGCGGTGTCCTAGCCTGGCTGCGCAAGCGGGTATTCGCCCGTGCGTGCGCGCGTGCGCGCGCGCGCGGCTGGCTGCGAAAAGATCATCAGCCCTAAACCCCGGCTGCACTCTCAGGTCACTTTGCTGGCTTCCTGATTGCCACCGAAGCCGGGAACCAGCTTCCCCAGCACAGGCCTGGGCTGAGATGCCTGCCCGCGATCTGTTTGAGCAGTCTCCTCATCTCCAGGCAGGGTCCGCCGTTGCATGATGGCACACGCGAATAACTTCGATCTGGATGTTTGGGTTTTTTTGTTTGTTTTTTGGTCATTGGCTATTACATGACCTCCAGGGTAGGTGCTCCACAAAGGGAGTGAAAAGAGGACGCCTGATATATACGCATACAGCCATTCTAGAAAAATAGCTTGGGGTTCTCTCCGAAACGCGGCATTGGTCCTTGCACTACGGTTTAATAGAAAAGGGATTATGCACCAAGTTACTTAAGTGAGCATAGGTTGAAATCGTTTACCGAGAATAAATATTTAAAATAGTTATATTTTAACTAAATCTATCATCAATCATAAATCTATTACACGAAGGTTACAGGCAATTTAATGCAATAGCACTCTCTTCAGGGTTTTAAATAATCCGTGTCTGTCTTGGCACATGAGAATGTAGAGATAGGAAATGGTTTGTTAAAGATCATATAATAGCTTTTACTATACGGTAGCAGCAATTTATCATAAAGGAGCGGCCTCCAGCTAAAAACTCAGCTTTGAAAAATGCAGAAAAGCAGCAAACGTCTACATACCCTCTTGGTGACCAGAGGCTTGCTTTGCGCCCCTCATCATCTCTTTCGTGGTTCCAAGGCCCATGGCACTCAGTCCTTTAGTGTCTTATTCTCTGGAATAGGCCATTGAAGAAATACCAGGCCCAGAGAAGAAGGTCCTGCTGGGTGTCTGAAGAAAGTACAACCTTTTAGATGAAGCTTTCTGGGGAATTTGTTAGTGGGAGGATACACTTCTCTTTGGTCTGCTTGTGACAGGAAGGGAAATTTTACTTTAAAGATTTTATTTATTTATTTGACAGACAGAGATCACAAGTAGGCAGAGAGCAGGCAGAGAGAGAGGTGGGAGCAGGCTCCCCGCTGAGCAGAGAGCCCAACATGGGGCTCAATCCCAGGACCCTAGGATCATGACCTGAGCCGAACGCAGAGGCTTTAACTCACTGAGCCATGCGGGTGCCCCAGGAAGGGAAATTTTTTTAAGAGTATTTTCTCTTTGAATCTATTTTGAGGTTTGGTTTGTGGTTCTTTCTGACTTCTCATGAAGATGGAATTATTTCTGAGGTTGGTTGTCAGGAACCGCATATCAAATCGAGCTATCTTGTTAGCAAATAAATAAATAAATAAATAAAAGCTCAAGTGTTGGTATAAAGCTATTATGCTTTTCAAAACCCTGAACTATAATTCATGTATCGTGGTCATTCTTTATCATATCAAACAGGAGAGAGGTGGCAGAAACGCACTTTCAGGTTAATTTTTTTACGAGGAAGATTGACTTATGAACCTACTTTGTTATTCCCTTTCATTCAATTTCCCTGTACCTCCTTTTCTATGAATTGTAATGGTAACCCATCATTATTTTTATTGTTGGCACGTGCTTTGTGAACCATAAAGTGTACGCTATAAATGGGAGTGCTTTTCTTTTTTTGCAGTTTACAAAAACTAATTTTTTAAGATTTATTTTTTATTTATTTTCAGCATAACAGTATTCATTCTTTTTGCACCACACCCAGTGCTCCATGCAATCCGTGCCCTCTATAATACCCACCACCTGGTACCCCAACCTCCCAACCCCCTGCCCCTTCAAAATCCTCAGATTGTTTTTCAGAGTCCATAGTCTCTCATGGTTCACCTCCCCTTCCAATTTGCCCCACCTCCCTTCTCCTCTCTAACCCCCCCATGTCCAAGAAAAGCTATCACTCTTTGAAGATGATATGATACTATATGTGGAAAACCCAAAAGACTCCACTTCAAAACTGCTAGAACTTGTACAGGAATTTAGTAAAGTATCAGGTTATAAAATCAATGCACAGAAATCAGTTGCATTTCTCTACCCCAACAACAAGACAGAAGAAAGAGAAATTAAGGAATCAATCCCCTTTACAGTTGCACCCAAAACTATAAGATACCTAGGAATAAACCTAACCAAAAAGGCTAAGTATCTATACTCGGAAAACTATAACGTACTCATGAAGAAATTGAGGAAGACACAAAGAAATGGGAAAATGTTCCATGCTCCTGGATGGGAAGAATAAATATTGTGAAAATGTCTATGCTACCTAAAACAATCTACACATTTAATGCAATTCCTATCAAAATACCATCCATTTTCTTCAAAGAAATCTAACAAATAATCCTAAAATTTATATGGAACCAAAACAGACATCAAATAGCCAAAGGAATATTGGAAAAGAAAGCCAAAGTTGGTGGCATCACAATTCCGGACTTCAAGCTCTATTAAAAAGCTGTCATCATCAAGACAGCATGGTACTGGCACAAAAACAGACACATAGATCAATGGAACTGAATAGAGAGCCCAGAAATAGATCTTCAACTCTATGGTCAACTTATCTTCGACAAAGCAGGAAAGAATGTCCAATGGAAAAAAGACAGCCTCTTCAATAAATGGTGTTGGGAAAATTGGACAGCCACATGCAGAAAAATGAAATTGGACCATTTCCTTACACCACACACAAAAATAGACTCAAAATGGATGAAGGACCTCAATGTACGAAAGGAATCCATCAAAATCCTTGAGGAGAACACAGGTAGCAACCTCTTCGACCTCAACCACAGCAACGTCTTCCTAGGAACATCACCAAAGGCAAGGGAAGCAAGGGCAAAAATGAACTATTGGGATTTCCTCAAGATCAAAAGCTTTTGCACAGCAAAGGAAACAGTTAACAAAACCAAAAGACAACTGACAGAATGGGAGAAGATATTTGCAAATGACATATCAGATAAAGGGCTAGTGTCCAAAATTTATAAAGAACTTAGCAAACTCAACACCCAAAGAACAACTAATCCAATCAAGAAATGGGCAGAAGACATGAACAGACATTTCTGCAAAGAAGACATCCAGATGGCCAACAGACACATGAAAAAGTGCTCCACATCACTCGGCATTAGGAAATACAGATCAAAACCACAGTGAGACATCACCTCACACCAGTCAGAATGGCTAAAATGAACAAGTCAGGAAATGACAGATGCTGGCGAGGATGTGGAGAAAGAGGAACCCTCCTACACTGTTGGTGGGAATGCAAGCTGGTGCAACCACTCTGGAAAACGGTATGGAGGTTCCTCAAAATGTTGAAAATAGAACTGCCCTATGTTCCAGGAATTGCACTACTGGGTATTTACCCTAAAGATACAAACGTAGTGATCCGAAGGAGCACGTGCACCCGAATGTTTATAGCAACAATGTCTACAATAGCCAAACTATGGAAAGAACCTAGATGTCCATGAACAGATGAATGGATCAAGAAGATGTGGCATATATACAGAATGGAATACTATGCAGCCATCAAAAGAAATGAAATCTTGCCATTTGCAATGACATGGATGGAACTAGAGGGTATCATGCTTAGCGAAATAAGTCAAGCGGAGAAAGACAACTATCATATGGTCTCCCTGATATGAGGAAGTGGAGATGCAACATGGGGGTTAAGGGGGTAGGAGAAGAATAAATGAAACAAGATGGGATTGGGAGGGAGACAAACCATAAGTGACTCTTAATATCACAAAACAAACTGAGGGTTGTTGGGGGGAGGAGGGTTGGGAGAAGGGGGTGGAGTTATGGACTTTGGGAAGGGTATGTGCTATGGTGAGTGCTGTGAAGTGTGTAAACCTGGCGATTCACAGATCTGTACCCCTGGGGATAAAAATATATGTTTATAAAAAAATAATAATGATTAAATATATATATGTATATATATGATACTAAAACTCAAACACAAGAAAATGAACGACCTGATTGAAAAATTGGCAAGGACTGGAACAGACACCTCACTGAAGAAGATATAGAGATGGCAATAATGATATAAAAAGATGCTGTGATGATCCACAGCATGTATAATTAAGGAATTGTAAATTAAAAGAACAATGAGGGGCGCCTGGGTGGCTCAGTGGGTCAAGCCGCTGCCTTCGGCTCAGGTCATGATCTCAGGGTCCTGGGATCGAGTTCCACGTCGGGCTCTCTGCTCAGCAGGAGCCTGCTTCCCTTTCTCTCTCTCTCTGCCTGCCTCTCCATCTTCTTGTGATCTCTCTCTGTCAAATAAATAAATAAAATCTTTTTTTAAAATAAATAAATAAATAAATAAATAAATAAAACAATGATATATCACTACACATCTATTAGAATGGCTAAAATCCAAAATACCGACAACATAAAGGGCTTTTGATGATGAGGAACAAGAGAAACTCTCATTCATTCTGGTGAGAACACCAAAATGCTGCTACCACTTTGGAAGACAGTTGGGCAGTTTCTTACAAAACTAAACATATTCTTACCATATGATCCAGCAATCGTGCTCCTTGGTACTCACCCAAAAGAGCTGAAAACTTTGTGTACACCTAAACCTGCATATAAACCTGTGTTTGTAACAGCTTTACCCATAAGTGCCAAGAGTTGGAAGTAACCAAGATGTCCTTCAGGAGGAGAATGGATAGATAAACTGTGGTCCATTGAGACAATGGGATATGATTCAGCGATAAAGAGAAATGCTTATCAAGTAATGAAAAGACAGGGAACAAACTAAAATTCGTCATAATAAGTGAAAGAAGTCAATTTGAAAAAGCTTCATGTTGCAAGGTTCCAACTATATGACCTTCTAGAAAAGGCAGAGCTATGCAAATGGTATAAAGGTCAGAGGTTTGTAGCAGTTAGGAGAGGAGGAGGATGAATAGGCAGAGCACAGAGGATTTTTAGGCCAGTGAAAATGTTCCGTATGATATGTATGATATTTTAGATATATATAGCTACACAGTTGTCAAAATGCATAAGGTACTATACCAAGAGTGAACTCTATGAGAAAAGTTGTTTTTTTTTTTTTTAAGATTTTATTTATTTATTTGACAGGCATCAAAGCAGGCAGAGAGGCAGGCGGGGAAAGCAGGGGTTGGGGGAAAGCAGGCTCCCTGCCAAACAGAGAGTCTGGTCTGGGGCTTGATCCCAGGACCGTGAGATTATGACCTGAGCCGAAGGCAGAAGCCTTAACCCACTGAGCCACCCTGGTGCCCCACCAAGAGTGAACTCTAATGTAAACTGTGGACTTTGGGGTGATAATGATGTGTCAGTGTAGGGTCAGTGAGGGTGACAAATTATCACCATGGTACAGGATGTTGATAATGGGGAAGGCTGTGTGTGTGGGGGGAAAGGGAATTTTACTTTGATCCCCAAACTACTCTAAAAAATGCAGTCTGTTAAAAAAAAACTTTATAATGCAATAAAATACAAAACAAGAATGCATATCAAGAGGGAAATAATGTTTAAAGGGAACGAAGAACTTCAGTAATGTGTACCTAGGGATTTTGATTGCACATTTGTAGGAAGTTCACATTGTCATTAGCAATTGTTTATCTGTGAAGTAGAAGTAAATAAATAGTGATGAAAACTCAAAAACGCAACATTAAAAAATGCCATCTATGGGCTCTTAAAAAATGGAACAAAATTTGCTTGGCTTTTTAAGTGTTGTGGGGAATGAAGGAACAGAATTTAAATTCAGCTTTATGATTTTTAAAAGATTGGATAATATGTTTCTACAAAGAAGGCTCCTCTGAGTAACACAGATATGAACATGGTAGCAGAAAGTGGAAAAAAGGCTACATCTTGAAAGACCCTAGAGGACCCGCACCCAAGGACACATTCACAGACCACTGGATGCAATAAGCAAGAGGATTTTATTCGGGCATGCTCGGACTCCCAGGGACACTTGACCATGAAATCCGCGAGGGATGGGTCAGTGTCTGAGAGCCCCGATCTGTTTCGGGAGTCCCTTAATATAGAATTTTACAGTCCATTACATCAGAGCCCTCACTTTTCTAGCCAGTAATTTCAAAGCATTACAGTAAGGCCTACACATAGGTAGCCAATCCTTTAAAACCAACCATACATTCTGGCCAGTCACCGTTCAGGTAGTGTACAGTAGAGGGTACATATTGAATTGCACGTTTCTAACCTTTATCTGTATACGTGCTGAGCCGCACGTCTCCAGCTAGCATACGTGCTGAACCGTACGTCTCCGGCCTTGGTACGGGAGGCAACCCTTATCGATTTTACTTAGTAGTAGGGGAAATTCTTAACAGGGGAAGGGTATAACTTTATTTGATTACACAGCGAACGAGGGTTTAAGCAATTTTTCATTTCTTAGCAAAGCATTAGAAGCATTATTATACAGAAGCCAGAAACAGCTGGGTTAAACACAGACTTTTGCTATTCGTTATCCTGTTGTGCTGCTTGCTGACTCCCTTATCTATGGTCAGCTGGCCACAGTTTCTTAGTTAGCATAAGCTGGTTATAAAAAGAATGTTAAAACTTATAGGGTATACTATAGTTCTGACCTGGGGTCCTTCATTCCCCCCTTTTTCTTTATCATGGATATAATCTTATATCCATCTGTTTTGTTCTTCAACTGAGTCCTTTTGGGACTCTACTTGTTTAAGTAGTTGGTATTGCTGAGTCAAGACCATAGTCTGAACAACAGACAGGCGATCTTTAATGAATTGTACTAACCTGTTTAAGACACAAGGACCAAAAGTTAGAATTAATAACAGAATGATGAGAGGGCCTGTTATAGATAACAACAAAGTAGTAAGCCAAGGCGATCTGTTGAACCAGTTTTCGAACCATCCCTGCTGGGACTGAAAATCCCTTTTTCTTTGAGCAAGTCTTTCTCTGGGTTTATCCATAGTTTCTCTGACTACTCCAGTTTGATCTGCATAAAAGCAACATTCTTCTTTTAAGGCGGTCAGGGGTGCCTGTGGAATGTCACACATATTACCAAGGGGAGTGGGTGGAGAGGGGGTGCAAGGCATCAGCCCCTTCTCCATCCTCAGCCAGCCTCCTGCTCCCTCATCATTTCCCCCTGAACAATTTTGACCCTTAAATCTTTAAGGTGGTTGAAGGTGGAAGGTCTTATCTTCTGTAACTTCTTCCTGCTGAATAGGGGCGTAGAGCTGTCCCTACCTACTGGGGTCAATATTGATCAGGGTAGGAATGTATAAGGGCGTTACGAAAGGTGGAGGCAGCTGAATCCAGCGCTGACAGTGAAGAGGCGTCCTCTCACGCGACAAGGATCGTCTGTCGTGGTGAAGTCATTGCAGCAATGGAGTCTCAGCACCAAGTAGAGAAACACTGAACAAAGCAACATATTAAGGTTAATAAGGCGATAAGAATGAAAAGCCCGAGAAGGAGATTTGGCCATAGTCCTCCCTCAAACCAGGAACTTAACCATTCACTGAGAGAGAGAGAGAAGGATCTTGTAGGGCCTTAATTTGGGTATTCATATATTTTATTAGTCCTGTGACATTTTTGTGATAGTCTGGGATGTACACACAACATTCTGTCTTGATAATTGCACATGTGCCATCCTGGGCTGCTGTTCTAGGTTTCGCTAAAGCATCTATTTGCAATTGCACCTCAACAGAGGTGGCCTCTAGGATAAATATGACTAAGGGATGAAACCAATAAGACGACCTTTGAGTGGTCCAGCCTTAACAATATCCTGATTACAGAGGATCATTGTCAAGTGGGAGAAAACTTGTCAAGAGATAAGGGGAGTTCCCCATGCATCATCCAATCCAATCATAAAGAAAGTGGGGTCATCCATTGTCTCCACAAGTCCATAGTTAATCCTATGGAGTGCAATAGGCTGGCTTTTAGGCAATTTCATTATCCCAGCCACACATAAGGTGTTAGTTAAGTTATACAATTGTAGGGGAATTAATCCCATTTTCCAGTTGTTTAATCATGTGTGAGGGGGTTCTACTAATATCCCCACAAAATAAAAAAAAAAAAGCAAGAAGATCATCTAAATGAGCTAATGTGTAACTTCTCTGAAGTTTACCTCAAATTGTTTAGCTTAGGTAAACATTTAAAGACAATCAAATCTAGAATTTAACATCCATAAAGGTGTGTTACTAAAGCATAATTTTTCTCTCTAAAATAACCCTCATTTACAGAGATAGCCAAATCAGGACTAATTCACTTGTGAAACAAGTCTAGTTTTAACAAACTTGGCCCATTATTTACATAAGCTCAGCAAGAACAGTTGAGTGTGATCAATAGATCTTTTAGCATCTGCTTTGCTGGAACTTCTTATAAGAAATCTCTGGGTTGAACTTTTAGTAGCCTCTCCGGGCCAGAAGCCAAGCCCTATACTTGCCATCAGGCATGCCTGCAATACCTGTTGATTTGGGCGAATGCCTCTTCTGAGTCTCCGCACCTACCAAAGAGTGACATTCTTTACTCACCTGGTGAGGCTGCTGGGAACTCTGTAAGCAAGGTATCAGGCCAACAGTCCCAAGGGGCTTTATGGCTCCAGGTTTCATAAAATCAACCTTAGTTCCTTAAAGCTGTCTGGTCATATCTGAGTCTATGCATGTCTCTCTCAAATATGACATTCCAGTCAAAGCCTTGGTAAAACAACCAGTTCTCAATGGTGTCCTGTTAAAGGAGAACAGATTCTTATTGAACTTACGCAAATGACTGATTGCCATGGAAGAATGAATACTTACTGAGACCTTTTGGTTTCAGAGGGTTCAGATAGAGAGAAAAGCTTGAATGCTTTGAGCACTTTTACAAATGAGCACTTATACATCTCTATAAGTTACAGATAACTTAAGAAAAAGTATCCCTAGTCTGGAAGAGCAAACATTAGAGAGAACCGGCAATGTTTAAAATAAGACAAGACATTAAGAGACACAACACTATAATCTTTTAGTTCACTTAGTCCCATGTTACTAAATCTGGTGAATGCGGCTTTAGTCAGTTTTGGAAATTCTTACCCATTTCAGTTTTAGGATTTTAAAGTATATCAAATACCTGTATTTGTCCTGAAAGTCCTTTATATGAATCTCCTTGAAGATAAAACTCATTTTACAAGAGAATTAAAACAATTATAAATGACAAAACCTCAGAATGGATATGGTTAGAGCTAAAGAGACATGGGAATTTACAATTTAGCTGCACGAAAATCAGGTTACAATTTCTGTGACATATAACATTTCCATAATTACAGTATCAAGTAATGATCTCTCAAAACGTTAAAACTTTAGGAAGTGCGTAGAATCTCTAGAATAGTTATAGTATTTTCCCAAATGTAACCCAAGGTTTATCATTGGTTTAAATCTTGTTAACAGTTGCTAAAACCTTAGAAAGTTTAAAAACACATGCCTAAATATAATTAGGGATGTTAAACACCTGATAAAACAAAATATAGGAACTGAATTTTCCAGGCAGGCAAAGAGAAAACCATTTATACTTTTTAACAGATCAATTAGCTAAGAAAACTTTGCCCCTTTTAAACAGAAAGAAAACCAGCTTTTTATACCAGTGTCTTTCCTTTTTTTATTTTATTTCTAAGTGTGCAGTCTTAAGATAGGAGTTTTCTGGGTTTCCCTCCTATCATGAATAATGTCGCAGACAAAGGAGGGGGATCTTTCCCCTGCTGTCTTGTTCCCATCCCTCATGGGAATTTAGGATCGTCTTAGCTAAGGCCTGTCCGTATAAACCCCGGACCAGGCTACTCCATGGAGTAGATGACCGTTATGCAATATGACGCCCCGCGAGACTCAAGGTGCAGCTCACTCAGACTCCGTAGCCTAAGTGGTGGAGCCATACAGACACATTCACACAGTCAGGCACTCTTCAGATTCAAACAGGTTGGATACCCTCCCCTTCTGGGCATCTCTGGCTAATGGGAGGTGATCAGTCTCCCCTTTCACTCTTTACAGATTAGAGTGAGTTTCTATGGTTACAGGCAATGGAGGATGGTAACAGGGTGTTTTCGCAGTCCCTCAAGGTTGGGCTGTTTCCTTAATCTCTCAAGGCCAAATGGCCCTTATACTTGGAAGTATAATCTATGTGGAGGCAGGTCAGGAGAGTGCTAAATTACCTTGGGGGCTGTTTTTCTTTCTTTTTAGTCTGTCCTGACCATATCTAAAATTTCTTTTGTGAAGATTTCCGTTCACAAACCTTCTACAACTTTCCTTTGCATTCAGGTTTTGTCCCAAGCCATTTCCTTCCAAACAACCATCTCATTTAGGACAAAATTACCTTCCCTTACCTTCAACAAAATGTATTCCCATTCCTTAAATCTTTCTTACTTATCATCTACTTTCCTGCAGAGTTTCCCTTATTTCCATCAGTCTTAGTTACACTAAGCAGAACTTTGTATTCTTAGAAACACCTTTAGTTATTAACCAATTGTGAACTGCTACAACAGAATTCTTCAGGTGGCAAATTTATGAATCACTTAAGTGTAGAACACGTTTACCAACAGATTTAAATACTCTTAGTTTCTTTGCAGTAAGAAGTCAAAAAGCACAAACCTACATCCAGTAATTAACGACTTAGCATTTTATCCTGTTTGGTTAGGACCTAGATGTCCACAATTTAATTCCATTTGTCATCCAAGCAAAACTTTAAAACTTTCAGGTTACCAAAGACTTTGAAAGCTACTTCAGCAATTACCCATTAGAACTTTGAGACAGACAATTAACCATCAGTTTAGTTATTTCTTTGCTAACAAATTTTAATAACACAAGCTTATTTGACCTTCTGTAACTTCGAAGTTTCACATTTACTGCTGATAACTTAAAAGACAGGTCTTATCTTAATTAAACCAACAGACTTAACTTAGTTCCAACACTGATTTACGTTCCACCTGGACCCACTCCACTTTGAATGTTTACCTGAGACAAGGTTGGGAAGATCTGGAGTGGGGGGGGGGTGTTAGGTCCAGGGGTGCTCTTCTTGCTCCTTGACAGTGAAGAGAGGAGGAGCTGTGGTGCATGATCTAGAGGCCAGTCATGCAGGCTGCACGCACGTTGGTGCACAGAAACAGGAGAAGGGGGAAACAGAAGAAACAAAGTGCTGCCAGGAGGCAGAGAAAGGATTCCCGATTTTGGAGCTCATAAGCCCCAACAGAGGAGCAGACGCCATGCTTTCCCACCAGCAAGGGGGGAGGGGTTAGGCAGTCCAAGTCAGGCCAGAGAACACAGGGAAACTTCCCCAAAACAAAGAGAGTTTCGGCAGCTGCTTGGGAATATTCCTTATAGTCTCTGTCTCGAGTTAGACCAACCCCAGTTGGCTCCAGTTATAGCCATTAACACGGGAAGTGAGTGAGGAAGAAGTTCCCACATCTATTAGGAGTAACAGAGAGAAATAAAGCCAGAGTCCCCTTTGCTAGGGATGGCCCAGCAACCTGAGTTTACTAGAATAAAGCAAGTAACAAATAGCCATAACACTGAACAAGACAAACAGACCGGTCACAAGACGTGCCTTGCGGCTTTGGCGCCAAACCAAAACCGATTCCGACGGTCGGGGGAAAGCAGAAGCTGTTCCCTCGGCCAAAAATTGAACGCATCCTTCGGATACGCTTGGAGCACCGAAAAATCGGGCTCCCCGAATCCCTGGGACGTCTCCCAGGGTGGCAGGGGAGAAGTCTGAGTCCGTCAACTCCTTCTCAAGCTGCCCCGAACCGAACACCGGTCTATTACGCGTAATAGCACAATTCCGATTCTGAACACTGAACGAGACACAAACAAGAAGCAGGCAGACAAGGCAGCAGACAAGACATCAGACAGAGACAATGGCCGGCCAGCTTACCTCCCGGTGGGACCGGTGGTCGTTGGGCTGGGGTCCATGGTGGATCTCGGTGGGACCTCCAAATGAAAGACCCTAGAGGACCCGCACCCAAGGACACATTCACAGACCACTGGATGCAATAAGCAAGAGGATTTTATTCGGGCATGCTCGGACTCCCAGGGACACTTGACCATGAAATCCACGAGGGATGGGTCAGTGTCTGAGAGCCCTGATCTGTTTCGGGAGTCCCTTAATATAGAATTTTACAGTCCATTACATCAGAGCCCTCACTTTTCTAGCCAGTAATTTCAAAGCATTACAGTAAGGCCTACACATAGGTAGCCAATCCTTTAAAACCAACCATACATTCTGGCCAGTCATCGTTCAGGTAGTGTACAGTAGAGGGTACGTATTGAATTGCACGTTTCTAACCTTTATCTGTATACGTGCTGAGCCGCACGTCTCCAGCTAGCATACGTGCTGAACCGTACGTCTCCGGCCTTGGTACGGGAGGCAACCCTTATCGATTTTACTTAGTAGTAGGGGAAATTCTTAACAGGGGAAGGGTATAACTTTATTTGATTACACAGCGAACGAGGGTTTAAGCAATTTTTCATTTCTTAGCAAAGCATTAGAAGCATTATTATACAGAAGCCAGAAACAGCTGGGTTAAACACAGACTTTTGCTATTCGTTATCCTGTTGTGCTGCTTGCTGACTCCCTTATCTATGGTCAGCTGGCCACAGTTTCTTAGTTAGCATAAGCTGGTTATAAAAAGAATGTTAAAACTTATAGGGTATACTATAGTTCTGACCTGGGGTCCTTCAATCTCTTGTGAGCTCACGTTCTCTGAAACCCTGTCACTTAGTGGAGACAGTAACTATTCGATGAATAGCAAATGGTAGTCTTTCAGAATCCCGAGATTATCACTAAGAATCGTGAATGGATTTTTAAAAAAATATGTAAAGAATGTCTACAGTGCAAGTACCTGCAAATAACTGACATTTTGGAGAGAATATTTTAATCAGCAGAGAAGGTCAAAATGACAAAGTTCCAGGATCAGAGTAAACATATGCGATTTAAAAATAAAAAATTAAAAAAAAGATTTTTTTAAAGGACTTTTTTTTTTAAAGGACTTTAAACAAAAGTCCTTTTTAAGAGACAGTTGGCTGTTTAAACCAAAAGTACAACTCACTGAGAGAATCACCGCATTATTTATTGGGGTAGAAAGGATCTGGAATGTAGAAAGGCCCATTCTGCAGAAGAAAAAATAGAATCACTAACAGGCCTCATGCCTTGCACAGACAGTGGCTAGAATCCCTGCCTCATGAGACCCTGTGCTCGAACGCCGCTAGAACCATCTAGAACTATGTTAGTCTTTCTTGGAAGCCAACAAGTGTATGCCCAGTTAAGAGCACAGTAACAATCAGACACGTTATGTTATAATGATTATCGATATCTTTAAAAGCCTTGTCAAGTTCCTTTTTGAGTAACCCTCACCCCACCCCACCCTTAGAGAAATTTATCTGTGGTTCACCTCTTTGAAATACCTCATTGTTGTTCCACATTTACCATAGCCCAAAAAAAAAAAAAAAAAAAAAAGCTTTTTATTAACAAAGTGTTCAGAAGGGGGCGCCACTGAAAACAATGAGCATTTTGGCTGCCGGGACAATTTTGTTGCAGAAACAGCTGAAAGCAATCCGGTCAGACAGAGCCAAGGGCTGGAGGGATTTTTAAAATTACAAAAACCGAACCAAATCAAACCAAAATAAAAATCAAAACCAATGGCCAAGATTTCAAGTTTGCTACTGAAGGTATGACATTCTCCTAAGACATGCGAGTGACTTGATCAATATATTTATATATTTATATTTGAAGAAGAAGGAACTATTTGATGCAGCAAATCCACGTTGATTAAAAATGATCAGATATGGGGGCTCCTGGGTGGCTCAGTGGTTTAGGCCTCTGCCTTCGGCTCAGGTCATGATTTCAGGGTCCTGGGATGGAGCCCCACATCGGGTTCTCTGCTCAGCGGGGAGCCGCACCCCCCCCCCTCTGCCTGCCTCTCTACCTACTTGTGATCTGTCTGTCAAATGGGTAAATAAGATCTTTAAAAAAAAAAAAATTACTAGGTGTGAAATACATCGAGGGTATGGGAAGGAAAATGATTTCACCTGATCTGTCTAGGAAGTGGTTCTTGAAGCCTGAATTAAAGTGATATAAAAAGAGTAAAGACCTGGGAAATATATGGGGAAAAAATCCCTAGAAAAACAGCAATAATAACTGGCTGCTCTTTATTGATCCAGATCCTGCGGTAGGCAAAGAAGAGCTGGTTTTAGCCAGAGGATGATCTCTGTTTGTCTTCATGATCCGGCATTTCCTGCAAGCCAGGCATGGGGCTCTGCACTAGAGCTGCAAATGCTGGGGGGCCCTCACTGTCCCTTTTCTCTTCTCAGGGGGACAACGGGCATGTCCATGGTGAAGTGTGACAGGCTTTACCACAGAGAGATGAAAGACTGCCAAGGGTAGGCTGGAGCTGGGAAAAGCCACTTAGGAACAGATTTTCCGGGGAGGTGATAGACAAGGGCAAAGCAAAGAATGAGGATGAGTGTGTCAAGTTTCAAAGTGCCAGGAGGCAGCACAGTGCATTTGGGAAACTACAGCAAGTTCATGACAACCGACAGCTGATCTGACAGCATCACCTGGGGATGGAGGCTGAGCCCCGGGGTTAACACTGGGGGTGAGATATTTTGTAAACTATGCCGAGGAGGTGAGGTACTACGCTGTGGGGGCACAGGGAGCTCCCGGAGGATTTAAAATATCAGAATCGTAACCATAATAGAGTATTTAATTGCATCCTAGCTTTCATCAAGGGTAAGATGCACTATAGTTTATGTTCGACTAAGAAAGAGAAGTGCTGTCAGTTAAACTAGGATATGTCATCAAGTGCACTCTTAAGGTGAGTGCCACCTTAAGAGATATTAAAATGGGGTGGGAGGACAAATCTTAGAACAAGTAAATTGTGGTACTAGAATAATTAAGAAAGGTCGAACACTTGGACCAACAAAAAAAGTGATTATTGCTTACCATGTGCCCCAAACTATATTAAGTCTTAGAACAAGAGACGTTCTCATCTTGATGCCCCGCAGCTGTTAGACCCAAGGTACAGAGGGCAGTAGCCAACAACCAGCAGGCCCCAAGTGCCATGTGCAGACTCTAAGAGCAACTGCCTTTGAGAGAGGAAACGGTTGAGAGTGGGCTTTCTGAGGTAGAGAATTACTAGCTGGGAAAGTAGGAAAATTGACACAGAATCGGAATTGATGCCCCTACATGACAGAGTTGGTGAAACTTCCCTTCTCAGAGATCGTGAGGCTCCTCAGAAATGTATTTTTCATTTTGGACAGAACATTCAGGATAAATATGATCTGTTCGAGTTCCTGGTTCTCTCATCAGGACTGTTTCTTAGGCTTCACTGGCACAAGAAAAGGGTTTTGATAGTCCAGGGTAAATCCTGACAAAAGCAAAGCACGGTATCTATGAAAAACTAACCACTCAGAAGAGAACAACAGATAAAAGGCCAGGCCGACCTGACCCTGCAGGATAGGTAAGGTTGGTCCGGCAACAGGGGTAGAGGGGAAGTGCCCATCTCCTGCTAGAAGAGCTAGAGAAGACCCCTTCCGGAGAGACCACCAGGAGAGGAGAGCAGTAGGTGCTGATGATGAAGTCCCAGAACCTAAGTCAGGTTCGGTGGGGTGAGGTTCGGAGCCGACGGATAAGAAAGAATTCTTAAGACGTCTCTGGTGCAAAAGGTTGTTTATTAAAGGTTGTTTATTAAAGCACGGGGAGAAGGACCCGTGGGCAGGCAGAGATGCAGCTTCCCCCGGTTGTGAGGGATGGCAGGTTATGTACCCTGTGGTTGGGGGAAGGTAAGGGGAAAGAAGGTTTCAATGGCGTTTTCATATGCTAAAGAGGGCCTACAAGGTGCCAGGATGTCCCAGGCCTACCTGAGGCCCTTGCCCTTGTGGCTTGATCAGTGTTGTCTTTAGACCAGCCATTAACATTAACCTAGTTGGGAGACTTTTTGGTGGGATGTCACAATCCGGATATCCATCCTCTTTGTTAGTGAGATTTAGGACATTTGTAAGCCAAAGGAGACTCCTGTCTAGCAGGATTGTGAGCTCTGCAAGTTAACTATTTGCTTATTGTTCATGGCAGTCAGGGCTGCCTGAGGGATGCTACACAGAGGACTGAGGGGGAGCGGATGGAGAGGGGTTGAGGGGGGTGCAAGGCGCCAGCTTTTGCTTTGTCTTCAGCCAGCCTCATGCTCCCTCATCACTGAGAGGCACTAAGGACTTTGCTTGAAGGACCTGGGCCTGAAGCTGGCACCAGGGAGTTGCAAGGGAGTTGAGCAACCTTTAGCTCTTGAGAACTGGGCTGGAGGGAAAATTCCTTGAAGGAGAAGATCCAAAACTTGTGTAGGGGCTACAAGAAAAGCAGCTGGGACAGTGGTGAAACCTGGCATCTTACCATAAGGAGTTCCCTGTTTGAAGCTTGACAGACCAGTGAGGAACCATGGCCAGGCATTCCACCTCCAGAATGACCTTGTTATTGTCCCCCATCAAAGGCAGTGAATCTTCTTTGGGAATGAGGCACCATGATGGATTTTTGGTGTCACCTGAGTAGCTTTAAGACTCATTAGCTCACACTCAGAGGGAGACAGCTTTTTTTTTTTTCCTTAACAATATGTGTTTTAGTAATACAAAAGTAAACTGAACTTGTAGTGAAAGATTATTGATGTGAAGGACAGGATTCTAAAAAGAAAATAACATCTTAGTATATTTAATTTTAAAACCATATGGACCATCAATTTTTAAGGGAAAGAGTTGATGAAGTCTAGAACCTAGGTGAGGTTCAGTGGGCTGAGGTCCGGAGCCAATGACCAAGAAAGAATTCTTGAGACATATTTGCTGCAAAATGGTGGTTTATTAAAGCAAGGGGACAGGACCTGTGAGCAGGAAGAGCTGCTGCCCCGGGGTTGTCAGAGATGGCAGGTTAAGTACTCTGTGGTTGGGGGAAGGTGAGGGAAAGGGAGGTTTCAAAGGAGTTTTCATATGCTAAAGAGGAGTTGTCTTTTACCAAGCCATTAACATCAAGATAGTTGGGAGATGCCTGTCCTGCAGGATTGTGATCTCTGCAAGTTAACTCTTTGTTTCTCGTTTATGGCGGTCAGGGGTGCCTGAGGAATGTTACACATATTACCGAGGGGAGCAGGTTGAGAGGGGGTGCAAGGTGCCAGCTTTTGCTTTGTCCTCAGTCAGCCTCCTGCTCCCTCATCAAGTTCCAAACCTGAGAGGGGGCTCGTGGGAGTGAGAGAGTGGGAGAGAGCGGGAGGGCGGGAAGGGCGGCGGGCCTAGGGGAAGGCGCCCAGCCTGCTCCTGCTCTTGTTTTGGAGACTCACGTGGTCCTGCCTAATTGGCCGCCATGGAGCCCGAGTTTCCAGGGAGGCAGAGGCGTCCTTCGCAGCTGTGGTTCCCGGGTTCTTCCAGCTGCCAGCCCCACCTTTCCACAGGAGGCTGGAGGCCCTGGGGGGACCACAACTCCCACAAGGCCCTGCACTCCAACTGAGCCTGGCTGTTAAAGGGGCGGGACCATGATGCAGGGGCCTTGGGGCTCAGCGTCCCCTTGCGGCTTTCTGGAGCTCAGGAGCTTTCTCATCGCTGGATTGGCATCTGGCAGCTGGACTCATTGGAGTACTGGGGCATCGCCTCGGACTGGCTCTTGACGGGTAGAGTGTAACAAAGTGTTAGCTTAGGAGGTGCAGTGCTAGGGACTGGGTAGCGCTGAAGCTGCTGGTTGTCCTGGGCTTCCTGAGGAGGCTGTCTGAAAAAGTCACAGGTGCTGGTAGGGGAATCCTGGGAGAAAACTGGGGCCCAAACCAGCACTTTGAGACTCTGAGCCAGAAGCCAACAATAACTGGGAAAAAGCCCAATGGCGCTAAGGTGCTTTACTTTTGGCTGAGAAGATAAACAGGAAAGATGACAAACCAATGGGATGTCTGTAGACCTCTACTGGAACTTTTAGGTCTGTCTTCTGTAATTCCTTACCTGTCACTCAGAGCTTTTGTCTTTTTCTTCCTTGGGTTGCCTTCTTAGAGAATTCCTTAGCTTGATATTCCATCTCTCTGGTTCGGTTTTAAGCAGTGCTCATTCTGGCTATTCAACCCATCTCTTTGAAAGGTTTATTTTTACTGCTGTTGCTATTTGTATTTCCAAGATACCGGTTAATTATTTTTATAACTGCCTGCTCTCATTTCATAAGATATTCTGACTTATCCATACGATTAATTTAATTACATTGATGTTAATGTCTAACACTTTTTTTTCTCCTCTTAGGTGCATATTCTCTCTTGAAAGAAATGATAAAACGTATTAAAGCTGTTTATTTTTTCCGTGCCTTGATTGTTCTGAAAAGTTTGTGATTGGTGGTTTATGTCACACTCATTTTTATGTACCTTGAGAGTCACTGCTTTGTCCTCTCTTTGCAGGAGGGAGGGGCATGAAGAGGATGAACTGCAGGGTATTTTTTTTTCTTTTTAATGAAAATGGGTAGAATCAGGGTTTGTAACCTACTGGTCACCTGGGTACCCCACCCATTCCTCCAGAGCCTCGTAATCATCAGGATTTTGCTTGTTTCTTTTACTCAAGCTCCCATACTCTTTAAGCTGGAAGCAAACATCCCATTTTCTACTTCCTGGAAGGCTATACTTTGGTGAAGCTTCGGTTCTAGTCTCTCAGCCAGTTGCCCTTTCATTTTCTTTCTTTTCCATTTTCTTTCTTTCATTTTCATTCTGGGCTCCTCCCTCCAGGTTTGCACTGCCTTTCCTTATGTACAAATGGGGATACTAGGAAAGAGTGACTGAGGAGCCCTTCCAATTTTTTATAAAGATTTTATTTATTTATTTATTTGACAGAGAGAGCACAAGTAGGCAGAGCTTCAGGCAAAGGGAGAGGTATAAGCAGTCTCTCTGCTGAGCAGAGAGACTGAAGATGGACTCGATCCCAGCATCCTGGGATCATGACCTGAGCCAAAGGCAGCCACTCAACCGACTGAACAACCCAGTCACCCCCAAATATTTTTTAGTATCTTCTTTTCAGTACTTCAAGGGGAACCACACATCTTCACCAGGACTCTCAAAGATGAATGAAAAACCAGTAATAATTTGCTACTAAAATGACAAACATCTGTTTTTTGTACTGCCCCTAAACAAGTAAATTTTAAAAATTAACATTATGGTAAACATAAGAATTTGCTGGAGGTAATCCTTTGAAAGCTGATGCTTGTATACTTTTATATCTCGGTCAAGCAAGGCACTATAGAATCATGGTGATCATCCATATTCTATACAAAAACTCTCAGTTCTATTAAGAACATGAAACAAGTGGTGCCTGAGTGGCTCAGTTGTTAAGCATCTGTCTTAGGCTCAGGTTATAACCCATGGTCCTGGGATTGAGACCCACATTGGGCTCCCTGTTTGGTGGGAAGCCTGCTTCTCCCTCTCCCGCTCTTTCTGCTCTGTTCCCTCTCTTGCAGTGTCTCTCTGTCAAATATATAAATAAAATCTTTTTTAAAAAGGACATGAAAGAAATTCTACAGAGAGAGGGAAGAGAATAAAGTTCAAAATTAGAGTAAGTTCAAATTTAAATTTGTACATCAAAAGCTCTTTCTAACTGTCTCTCTTACACATAATTCTACTAAAATAGCAAACCCAATAGAGGACAAATTTGTTTGTTTCAAAATACATAGCCTTGGACTTTTGTTATGTCGATAGAAAATTACCCAGTTGCCTCCATTAATTGGGTAAAATTTTGAGAGGAAGCTTGTGTATAGAAACGGGGATTTCTAGCACCGAGGGGCCAACAAACTGGAGGACGCTAACACTGCCTGCAATCTAGCAGCAACTCTCTGAGGTCACACGCTGATTTTGGATGGTCGTCTTTTCCTCGGGGAGGGTACAACTGTTGAAAGTGAATGTGTGTTGGGGGGGACAAGATGGCGGTGGGGGGAGTAGGAGGCGCCTTTTCAGCCAGTACCCCAAAGTGTGCTGATTACCTACCAAAGAACTCCGATCACCCATGATATCAGCCTGAGATCAGAATTATACACGTCTGGATCTCTATAGGGGCAGAAGACGCCAGTGGGCAGATAAAGCGAAATGGGAATGGCGGCGGACTGTTCTCCTTAGATAAACAAAAAGGGGAGGGAGCCACCAGGGGCGACCGGTTGGAAAGTAATACCCCAATAGGAGCGAGAGTGCCCTGCGTCTGGGGACCAGCATTAACTTGGAGAGTGGTTGAAAGCATTCCAAAAGAGCAAAGGATTGCGGGGAGAAATTGTGGGAATTGGCGCGGCTAGGGACAGGGTCTTAAGTCCCCGGTCCCAGGACAGCCTCCCTGGCGCTGAGGCAGAGAGAGTGCAGCGGAGAAACCAGCTCTTGGTCCCTAAGCCGCCAGCGCGCTGAGAATGCGTGGGTTCTAGTTCCTGTGAGGAGATGGGAGCCAGGACAGTCAGCAGAATGGCGGGAGCCCTACCACAAAGCTTGAGATACGCGCGCACATCTCTCATGCTCCCCTGAGTTACAAGGGCACGGCGGGCGCTCTGTGACCCGCGCCATCGTTTCAAAGCCTAAGCCGTGAGCCCCAAACTCTCCACTGACAGAGGTGCGCAAAAGCCCAGCCTGGTGCTTACGGACCAGCGCCCCGTAAAATCTCAGTGTGCGATCGCTGCTTGGAACCTCTCTGGCGGTCGGGAGCTCCCACACAGCTGCCACTGCCTTGGCTCTGGGTACACGCTAAAGATCCTGCGCCCCCAGGGTCTGCAACTTGGAACCTGCTCTGCCAGCGGCCAAGGGGGAACTTATTTCGGCTCTGCACCCAGACTGAGGCTTCTCTCTGAGAGGGAGATCAGGGTGCGGTTTGTTTTCCTCTAAAACTACAAAAACCATCAAAGGCGGTCAAGGTGAGAGGAAAAAAAAGTGAACAAGCATAAAAACCGCCAGAGAACAAAAGCCTGGAAAAAAACAGTTTCTTCAGAGCCCACCCCCTTGAGGGGGGCGGGAGGAACTTAACTCAGGAAACGTCATTGACTGACAACCTACGTGGCAGGCCAATCCCCCAGAACACAAACCAAGAAAGGAAAAGAAAAAAAGAGGAAAAAAAAAAAAAAGGACTACAAGAGAACAACCACTACCTCATAGGAAAACTTGTATTGTTCACTTGTTCCCACTATTCTGGTTCATTTTTATTTATTTATTTTTTTACACATAGGTAATTTTTTTAACCTATTTACCATCACAGCGAGTTGTGCAGTACATCAAATTCCATAATACCTTTCTATTTATTTATTTGACAGAGAGAGATTACAAGTAGGCAGAGAGAGAGAGAGGAGGAAGCAGGCTCCCCGCTGAGCAGAGAGCCTGATGCGGGACTCGATCCCTGGACCCTGAGATCATGACCTGAGCCGAAGGCAGCGGCTTAACCCACTGAGCCACCCAGGCGCCCTCCATAATACCTTTCTAACCTGAACTTTTTGATACATACACCTATGTTTCTCTTTTGCATTTTTATTTTTTGAATTCCTTTTTTTAAATTTTTAGTTTAGTTTAATCTAGTTTATTCCTTTTTATTTTTATCCTCTATTATTCATATAGAGTTAAAATTCAATGTAATCCCCTTTCCCCAATCAATACTACCCCTAAGGTAAACCAATTTTTAATCCCCTTTCTCTTAGGAATGTTGAGTCCTTTAACAAAGATATCAAGATACATCCAGGAAGAATCAAAACAACCTTCCTCGCACACACTGAGAATTTATAAGAACTCTCCCATCTTCTTCCACTAGTGTTTCTGTGTTTTTTGTGTTTGTCCTGATAGCATATAAATTTTAACACTTGTGGTTCTTTTTGACGAGGTTCTTTCTTTATTTGCATATATATATATATTTTTTTCTCTTGTCATATACTTGTATCAGTCTTTTTATCTCTTTTTGTTTGTCTACTTCATAAATATTACCTTGGGGCCCATCTGGGCTGAACCTTCTTTTTCATCTTCCCTTTCTTTCCTCTCTCTCTCTCTCTTTTTTCTTCTTTTCTTTTCTTTCTTTTTCTTTTCTTTTGTCTCTCGTTTGGGTGGGAATCCTGATTGCTCAAAGTGAATGTGTATATTTGAAGAGAGGACCTCAAGACCTCTGGAAGTCTGCATGCCTCATTCACTGGGCAGGGGACTTCCTGCTTCAGGTATTTGCACAATAGACTCCAGTTGAAGTCCACCTTCAGCTACGAGCCAAAGCCATGATTGTTAAGAACACAGAATAGGGTCCTACGTAGCATACACGATGTGACCAATAGGCATTAATGGTCACTCAAGGGTTCTGGTACATTGTTATCCTCCAGTAGATTATAGAGGTAAAAAACACCTGAAAGAAGGATGAATACCCAACTTTTGTAGCAACATGGACGGGACTGGAAGAGATTATGCTGAGTGAAATAAGTCAAGCAGAGACAGTCAATGATCATATGGTTTCACTTATTTGTGGAGCATAACAAATAGCATGGAGGACAAGGGGAGATTGAGAGGAGAAGGGAGTTGAGGGAAATTGGAAGGGGAGGTGAAACATGAGATTATGGACTCTGAAAAACAATCTGAGGTTTAGAAGGGGTGGGGGGGAGGTAGGGGGAATGAGATGGTGGGTATTGGGGAGGGCACGTATTGCATGGAGTACCTGGTGTGGTTCAAAAACAATGGATACTGTTACGCTGAAATGAAATAAAAAATTAAAGGGACGCCTGGGTGGCTCAGTTGGTTGAGCGGCTGGCTGCCTTCGGCTTGGGTCATAATCCCAGCATCCTGGGATCAAGTCCCACATCGGGCTCCCTGCTCAGCGGGGAGCCTGCTTCTCCCTCTGCGTCTGCCTGCCACTCTTTCTGCCTGTGCTCACTCTCTCTGGCAAATAAATAAATAAAATCTTTAAAAATAATAATAAAATAAAATAAAAGATATTAAAAAAAGAAATAAAAAATTTTAAAAAATCTGGAAGGTTCCCAGGAAGCAGTGGGTTTTGTTTTGTTTTGTTTTTTTAGAAAGAAGAGGAGGATGGGTCACTAGACTTTAAGAGGTCATGAATAAAGCAGGAGATGAGGTATAAGCTTGGCAGGAGTTGAGGTATAAGGTCCTAGGTCTGCATGGAGGTGGGTAGGTCACAGGGAGATAGTGAGGTTAGTACTCCGAAGGGGAGCTGGCATGTGGGCTTGGGTATCAAGAAATCACCAATGTAATTAAATGGAATAACCATGTTTGTAGTGTGTGTGTGTGTGCGCGTGCGTGTGTGTGTTAATTCTTCATAGCTGGGGATACTGAGTTAGATTGTTATTGATCCCCTATCCAATTCCAACATTCCTAGTATTTATGACTTCTCTGGCTCAAATATTAGCCATGATTATGGAGAGAAGGGCTAGACCCAAAAGCATAGAAAGTTTCCCCCAAGCTTGAAAGAAGGCTTTATCAGTATATTTTTGTCTACTTAGGCTGCTATACCAAACACAGGCTGGGGGGCTTAAATGACAGAAATGTATTTTCTCACATATCTGGAGGCCAGAAGTTCCAGATCAAGGTGCCAGCAAGGTTGGTCTCCAGTGAGCCTTTACTTGTTGGTCTATAGATCACTATCTTTTCAACTGTGCCCTCAGATGACCTCTTCTCTGTGGGCCCCCAGAGGGGAGGTAGGGGGAGTGCTTTCATGTGTTTCCCCCTTATGAGGACACCAGTCCTAGCAGATTAGGACTCCCGTGACCTCACCAAGCCTTCAGTACCTCCTTCTAGGTAGGCCCTATCTCCAGATGCAGTCACACTGGAGACTAGGAATTCTACATATGACTTTTGTGGGGACACAATTCAGTCCATAACAATCAGTATGGGAGAAAAACCATGGAGAGAATTCTAGAGGAGTCACACGGTGATGTTATAAGGTAAGTGGGTATAAAAGAGCACCTCTGAAGTCCAATAGGTCATTAGAGCTAGAGGCTGACAGGAAAGTCGCGTACGTGCCACAGTTTTGAGTTTGATGCAAGCGCAACTCTGAAGGGAAGATATTTGGGAGGCCTTGGCCAACCACTACTTCCAGCCAGGGGTGATTCTGGAGGGAATATCTCTCAGAGTGATGCCTAGAATCAAGACTTTGGGGGTTGGAAAAGTGCCACTCCCAAAGCTGGAGAAGGATGGTGCTGTAAGTTACTTGAAGAGTACTGTTCTGGGAGATAGGAGATCTGGGGTGTCCTCTTTGTTCTGCTGCTGACCAGATGTGAAAATGCAGATTAACTCCCTAAGCATCTCAGTTCTACCACCATGTGCTGCTGTCATGTGTCCCAAGCCCCAGAGTTAGTTTTATCCATAACCAGAAGGCGGTCTTTTAGTTCCCAATCTCTTAATAGGGCTGATCGTCACAATATATAGCGGACACGTGACAGCCACAGGGGAGAAGTAAGGGTTCTCTTCCCCTCAGGGAGAGTGGAAAGGCTCTAGGAAAGGGCATACCAGTAGGCCAAAGGCAGCCAGTGCCGGGGAGTGGAGCCACGGGGAAGAGTGTGCTGATGACAGGAGGGAGGGCAGAAAGAGCCACCACCGTGACACCTGAGTTCTAGATCGAGCTTGGGGACAGAGAAGGGATCAGGGCATGGTAGAGCAGCAGCTGGCAAAGTGATTCTGTTGAGCTTAAGCTCATAGTGCCTTAGCGAGTTAGAATGGGAAATCCCTTGCTATTGTCTGTGACTCTGTGATTGCGTGAGTATGAGTGACAGAGTGGGGACAAAGAGAGAGGGAGAGAGAATACATCAAATTTTAAAGAAGGACAATAAGAGATGCCTGGGTAGCTTACTCAGTTAAGCATCTACCTTTGGTTCAGGTCATGATCCCAGGGTTCTGGGAATGGATCCCATACCAGGCTCTAGTGGGGGGCCTGCCTTCCCTCTGCCTGCTGCTCCTCTTGCTTGTGATCTCTCTTCCTCTGTAACAAATAATAGTAAAAAATAAACAAGGGCGATAAGTTATGTTTACTTTTGTTTCTGATGCCAGACATAGGTTCAGAGGATCGAAGAGGGAGATCCAAGGAGCTAGCCTCTTAAGAGGAGTGAATACCTAGTCACTGGTAAGACCCCTGGTCCTGCAATACAATATGGCTCCTGTGATCTGGGTCCTGTTAAACGCCTCTCGCCATCCTTAACCCGATAGTTTGATTCTTCATTGCGTTCAGTGTGGGGACCTGGGAGATGCTATGACATTTGGCCCTTTGTGGGGGAATTTTAGTAGTATAAATAGCAATATTTATCAGTTCTGGAGCACTTCCATGACATGACTCTGCTGCAGGCACTGTGCTGTGACCTGGGTTTAGAGCAGTGAGATAAACATAGAAATAGAGGTGGGCTCTGTTTCCAAGAAGCTGAAACCCACTATTCTCCTTGTCCCCTTCCCATTCTGTCTTCTTCAGCCCTTGTGCAATCCCACCAAGCAGGAAGCTTGCGTCTCCTCCTCCCTGTGCTGCGCCCCCTGCTTTTGCTCTCATTTTCTTTCTCTGTGTGTCAAGTAAATAAATCAAATGTTTTAAAAAATGATTTAAAAAAAAGGCAAAACAAATAACCATTTTTGTAGATTGATTTTCTGAATGCAGTTATGGGCAGTGCTGGGTACTGAAGAAGACGCTCTGCTGACCAGAGGAGTGGGAAAATTACAGAACAAATTCCACAGGTCATTGTGTGTATCACTTTCATCACCCCACCCATAGCACTCATTAATATCTAGCCCAGCCAATCTGTTGGTTATAAAAATGTGCTGTCTCCAAACTGACAGGCAGTTCTCATTTTAGCAATGCAAATCATTCTGATCTTTATCACTAATGTGATCTAATCCTGTCTAGTAAAGAAAGCTTGAGAGTTCTATGGCTCTGTAAACATTTAAGAAAAACAATGGACTCAACTCTAATTACTTTTTAACTAACTTGACTTGCCAAGGGAAGGAGAAAGTAAATATCAGAAATCTTACCACTAAGCACAAGTTGCAAGTTATACGTGCCAAGATGTGGTTCAAAATATAAATAAGCAGTCTCCTTATAAGCCTTTTACCTTCTTATATCTGTTATGTTGGGTAAATGGGTAGTTACTAGAACATAGCTGGCTCGGTGATCACAATTCAGCTTACCCTCAGAAGTATAAATAAATTACATGTTTAGCCCGGTAACTGGACACTGATATAGAATTATTCACTGGCTGATTCCTAGATCAGAAACCACAAATTTTTTTTCTTTTTTATGGAAGTATGGCTGTTACAATAGTCTCGCCTGTACCACATAGTGATTGACTTAACTACTCTATACGTTACAGCTCTAGATGTAACATTTTAATAAAACGACAATATCCTTGATGGTATCATGGAAATGTAAGTGCCTTGCGCCCTTTTATTAATGTGTATAATTACCTAAACATCATAGTAAGTGAATCAAGGCCATTGTCAAGCTTCCGTCAAGGACAGTCCTTAACTAGAGGTATTCCCATTGCTCTCAGGATGATAACCTCTGAGCTACAGGTTCCATTAGTTGGCCACACACATTTGGAGCCTTGTGGACTTTCTGACAGCTGAGTAGCATATCTCTGTTTCAAGCATTGTGATCCCTGTTCTTACTGCAAGAGTGACAGTTATCACATTTCCTGTGACCCCTGTCTTTAGGAAAGTGTCTGACTCAGAAAGTCAAATCAGTATCCCCCAAAGGGATTTTCAGGAGAACCACCTCAAAGATGATCACCTGTGATACTGTCAAGAAAAAAAAAAAAAAAACTGAAATTCTAAGCAACATCCATAATAAGTCTTTTCATGTTGATAAGGAAAGATTTTCCCCTAAATACCAGATAGGCTCCATGAAAGTGAGATCTTTACCTGTTTCATTCACCGTGTCACCAGTCCCTAGAAGAGCGCCTAAGACATCACTCAAGATTAGGTTGCTTTGAATGAATCAAATGAATGAATGAACTGTGGCCTTTGATAGGTAGTTTATGGTCCTTAGGCAAGAGATGGGATTTGTGTTGGGATTTCAAGAATGGGAGGGGCCGAAGAGAAAATTGAGAAGCTAAATGTGAAAGTATGCAATTTACTGACTGGAGTAGGTCTGAATACATTTCAAACATAATTAAACTATGGCTGTGGGTCTATATGCATTTTCATAATTTTCCCTTGAAAATGTGAGGCATACAGATGTCATCTCCAGTGAATTCTCCTTGTCCATATACAGACTCACCAAAAAAAAAAAAAAAAAAAAAGACATTCTGACTGTCCTCAGCCCATCCACTCCAGGATTATAACTCTTTCTTCCCCATGTTCTTTCTGACATCATGGACTTTCAGGTTAACCTCTCCCATCTTGGGTCCCACTCTCATTAGCTGTAGAAGTCATGCGATGTTTGCGACGTGAGGGTGGCAATACTCTCTGACCTTTGGTTACAATATGTCTTTGAAAGCCAGTGTTTATTCTGCTTTTACAGCATTTCTCCATTTGAACTGGCCACCTTTTAAGTGTTCATTAGCCACATGTGGCTACTAGCCATTGGGCTTGGACAGCAGAGGTGTGGAGAGTCCACACATTCTTCCACTCAAAGGATATTGTGAGTTATGCTACATCTTTTTTTTTTTTTTAAGTGTCTTTTTTAGGTATTTAAATTCAATTAGCCATTAGATAGTACATCATTGGTTTTAGAGAATTTAGTAATTCATCAGTTGTGGATGACACCTGGTGCTCATCACATCACGTGTCCTCCTTAATGCCTATCACCCAGTTACTCCATGTCTCCCACTCCCCTCCCCCCCAGCAACCCTCAGTTTGTTTCCTATAGTTAAAGGTGCCTCATGGTTTGTCTCCCTTTCTGATGACTCCCATTCAGTTTTCCCTCCCTTCCCTCTGATCCTCTGTACTCCATCTTAATCTCAACAGTAAAGTCAAGCAGTGGTAGTAATTCAGTCATGGTGTCATGCATATTCTAAATCTGATGAGGTGGATTCCTATACCGCCTTTGTCTCTGCTAGAGTGCTTACATTTGTTATATTATTGCTGCTGTGTTCATGTTTCTCGTTCACTGAATGTCTGATAAAAGAATTAGTAAAATGTGTGACTGCAGAAAATACAATGGTCATGGATGATGAAGATTTTCTCCTTGACCAGACTTGAGTCAAGTTCCTCTGAGTCCTCTTTCTGTCCAGCCTTGATCTCAGGCTCCGCCCACTTAGCCCCGTTTTAGCAAGAAACCTGCTTTGTCAATTTTTCAGCAATCTCCTATCCTACTCTTGATATCTGATCAAATTCCTTATGTCTCACCTCTGGTATCTTACCACTCTTTTTTTTTTTTTTTTTTAAGATTTATTTATTTTGACAGAGAGAGAGAGCACGAGCAGGGGGAGTAGCAGAGGGTGGGAGAGAATCAGACTCCCCACTGAGCAGCAAGCCCAATGCCAGGCTTGATCCTGGGATCAGATCATGACCTAAGCCAAAGCCAGAGAGTTAACCAACTGAGCCATCCAGGTGCTTCAGTATCTACAACGCTTAATATCTGATCAAATCCCTTATTCCCAGGGCACCTGGTTGGTGCAGTTGGTTGAACGTTTGACACTTGGTTTCTGCTCTGGTCATGATCTCACGGTCCTGAGATTAAGCCTCACCTCAGGCTCTATGCTCAGGGAAGAGTCTGATTAAAATTCTCTTTCCCTCTCCCTCTACCCCTACCCCTGCTCCCTCTCTCTAAAATGTATTAATAAGTCTTTTAAAAAATTCCTTATCCCCTGCTCTCAATAGTTTATGACCCTAGCCTTCCTTCAACAATATTACTGTCCAGATGGTTTAGCCAGAATCCCTTCATCCTTACCCTTGATGTTCCATCTTAATTTTACATTCAGTGACCCCCCACCATGCTCTTTAGCTATAAATCTCCATTTGTCTGAGCTGAGCCAGATTTCTCTCCCATACTATAAAATAAAATCCCATCGTAGTAGCATCCCTTGAATAAAATCTTCCTTACTGTCTTTAATGGGTGTCACAAAATTTTTTTTTCTTTAACAGTCAGGAGGGTGCTAATGGAGTACCATGACAAAAGGCCTAACTTCCTATAATGGACATTTTCTGGGTTTACCTGACAAATACTCTTTTTCTCTTCTAAGGAAAATTTTCAGTTCTCAGTATAACTGCCAACTGGCCCAGGCGTGGACAAGTGAGTCAGATGAGACCAAAATGAAAATTCTGTTGAGACACTGGACCTTGAGGATTCAAGCCAAGGACGAAAAAGTGTTGGTACTCCATTATTCTGATGGTCCATTAACTCTTTATTTTTTGGTTCCTGTGTCTATCTCAGCCCCTGAGTTTTTGAAGATAATGACCACTCATCTGAGTACACAGTTCGCAGAATCCCTTTGCAGTGACCCATGCAGGCCAAGGTAGTAGAGCATAATAGATCTCTTTAAGTTTTTAAAAAATGTCTTTGTCCCTGTTGCCCGTGGCCATTAAAAACAAAAGGTCGGGGGTAGGGGGATATTGGAAAAGGTGAAGTTATAGCTACTCACTGATTTTGTGATTGGTAGAGAGAAAGCAACACCTACTTACAGGGCCAGTGAGTGAGTGGAGGAAACATCTTTGGCTCTAGGAGGAATGGGGGAAGGAGAAATATTAATAATCTTTGTCTTTGGAACTGCCCCTGAAGACGTCCCCACACAGGAAAATGACCTGTGTGACTCTCCTAAACTTCGGCAAGCCCCTTAAATTTAACTGACATCTAGATCTGATACTCACTGCTGGATAACTCTGATCATTATTTGATTGTTACTTACTTTAGTTTAAAATTATTTTTAAAGAAAATTGTAATTTAAATACAATTATTAGTTTCAGACATACAGGTTAGTGATTCATCAGTCTTTTATAATGCCTTCCTTAATGTCCATCACCCAGTTATGCCATCCACCCATCCCCCTCCCCTCCAAGAACCCTCAGTTTGTTTCCTGTGATTAAGAGTCTCTTCTGAGGGGTACCTGGCTGTCTCAGTGGGTTAACGCCTCTGCCTTCAACTCACGTTATGATCTCAGGGTCCTGGGATCGAGGCCCGCATCAGGCTCTCTGCTCCCTGGGGAGTCTGCGTCCTCCTCTCTCTCTCTTCCTGCCTCTCTGCCTACTTGTGATCTCTGTTTGTCAAATAAGTAAATAAAAATCTCTTTTTTTTTAAAGCCTCTTCTGGTTTGTCTCCCTCTTTGACTTCATCTTATTTTTTTCCTTTTTTACCCTATGATTCTGTTTTGTTTCTTAAGCTCCACATATGAGTGAGATCATATGATAATTGTCTTTCTCTGACTGACTTATTTCGCTTGGCATAATACCGTCTACTTTCATCCCTGTCGTTGCAAATAATTGCCATTTATTTTAACTCGACAGAGAAGGCCACTAGAAACAGAAGGTGATGGCCCCAGCTCCTGTCCCTCCATGCAGAACATCTGTCAACACCTATGGACATCTTTTCCTCCCCCATTCCTATGAATGTTGCTCAGTTGTTACATGGCATGGACAAATGCTGCTGGCTGGTGGCATGGACACACTAGACAAGCTTGGCCTTCGGTAAAACAAAGACTGGATTCAATTACTCAAACTGAAACAGGAATGCTTGGATGAACAAGTCTGCCAGGAAGTCCCACTGGAGGTACTCAACCTGTGCCCCTTCCCTCTTTGGACCAAGAACCTGAACTTGAGAGATGAATGGCTTATCCAAGGTTATGGCAAGGTTACACAGAGCTGAAACTAGACACAGGTGTACATGCTTATTGATCAAGGCTGGCTGTGAAATCGAACTGCCTCAAATCTTGATTCTTTTTGCCACTTCTTATTCTCTGACCCTGTGTTTCATAGTTTAGGATGTAGGAATAATAAAAATATCAGCTAATGGGGTATCCTGACTTTTTGATGTTTTAGTTCTTGTCAGACATTTACCATAATGCTTAGCACATGGCTATGTGTGTGCACACACATGCACATGCTTGACACTCAAAAAATTGTTCCCTGATATTAACTTTATCAGTGCACTTTGCATCCACCACCAATTGGCTGTTTTGTCACAAAGTGACTAAAGCAGAACTGTCAAGTGAGGAACTTCAAAGCCAACGCATTAAGTGCTTTGAAAAACCAGCACCTGGGAGGATTGGTCTCAGCATCTGTGATTAGAAGGCAGCAGAAAGAGACTTTGGGGACACAGTTCACCCCTTCATGAAGCAGCCATTCAGAACTTTCTCAGAAGGGCTAATGCCTAATCTTCCAAAGACCAGCAAGAACAAGCTTATGGTCTGTTAAAATCAGATTTTTAAAAGATTTTTATTTATTTATTTGAGAGAGAGAGAGAGTGAGAGAGCATGAGAGGGGAGAAGGTCAGAGGGAGAAGCGGACTCCCCATGAAGCTGGGAGCCTGATGCAGGACTTGATCCTGAAAGACCCTCGATCCGCACCCAAGAAGCAGACACCAAGCCTCCACTGGATGCAAGTTGCAAGAGGTTTATTGGTTACACAGGCGCCTGCGGATGCATCAGCCTTTGTGGACTGAGCACGCCGGGCTAAGTTGGGGAGCAGATTATATAGGGCAAGCGTTGGGGTGGCAGGAAGCGGTGGCGGGAAGCGGTCTTACAGAAGCAGATGCATGGTTACAGGGATCTGATTGGTTAATTTAAATCAAGCATAGTCAGGCGTTGGGTTTAAGGCAAGGACACAGCCGTTTGTTCTGGCCGGCCTTGCCTCAGCACTCTGGAAAGTCCCAGGTACACTCTATTCCTCATTTGTCTTCCCTTTTTGACAGGCCGGTTGACCATAGACAATAGACATCCTGGTATGTGTTGCCATCCGGCTATGGGGACAATCAAGCCTTCAGCAAGGGAAGAGGGGGTGCTGTGGGGACATCAGGTTACTTAAACAAGCCTTTAGCAAGGGGAGAGGGGTCTTTCAATCCTGGGACTCCAGAATCAAAATCAGATTGATTGACTTAAGACAGTCAGGGAGGACATTCCTCAGGAGTCACAGAATGCTGGTTGCCATGAGGGAGGAGTCTTTTACAAAGTCTGGGCTCTCACAGAAGGGGGTCTGAAGCACGTGTATGGAAAGCCGAGGTCAGTTCTGGATTAGAAGCTCTTTCTGAGGGGAAATGAGTAGAAGCAGGGATTAACCAGGACTTGGGCTCTGCCTTATTCAGTTCAGGCTGCTGCAACAAATGATGACAGACTGGGTGGCTGAAACAGCAAAACATGTACTATTCCTTGCAGTTCTAGAGGCTGAGAAGTCCAAAGCAAGATCCTGGGAGATCTGATATCTAGCAAGAGACTGCTTCATTATCTATAGATGCCCATATTCCTGTTGTAGCCTTGCAAGGCTGACAGCTGGCAGAACAATCTCTCAGGTCTTTTCTCAGAGGGGTTTTATCTCATTCACAAGGGTTCCAATCTCATGACCTCCTCACCTCTCAAAGCCCATACCTCTGGACGGCACCCCTTGAGGGTTAGGGCTTCAACATCTGAATTGGGACAAGACACAAACATTCAGTCCATTAGCAAGTGTTGTCCTGAGGACGGCTTAGCTTATCAACTGGGTATCCCCAGGAATCCATGGGACTAGCAAAGCAGAATCTGGGGGCGTCACTGGTAGGAAAGCAGGAGTTCCCCAAGAGAGAGTTCTCATAGCATTTTACAGAGACCGCATGACCCTTGAGAAACAATAGTTTCCGTGACTCATACAGCAAGCAGCCTTATCTATGCCTGTCCTCCATGCTGGATTCACAGCAAGCCTGCTTCTTTCTTTTCCAGTACAAATGGATTTCCACTCTCTGAATCCTGATGTATTTTTGCTCTTTTGCAGTTAGTAGGTTGTCCCTCAGGATTCTGCATGTCTGGATTTGCAATCGTGGAAACTGCCAAAGGTCTAGGGACCTGCGTGGCAGAACCCGGCTTCTACCACTATTGCCCAAGGTAGGGACTCTGGTCCCTTGAGCGTCCTGTGCTCCTGTCAAAGGTCTGTGTGCATTGGCTTGTTGTTTTTGAAAAAAATGTAATTGCTTATACATGTGCTTGATCACGCTCAAGTGGCCTTTCTGTGGAAACAGTGGCCAAGCTACACTTAGAAGTCACTGAAGAAAGTTCTAAGAACTCCTGGTTGGTATGAGGCTAGAGAGAGAGAGAGAAAGAGAGAAAAGAAATCTGCCTCTCTGCATTTTGCAAGTCCCTGGGCAAAATCTGTTGGCTGTGCACTCCCCACACGGAGATTCCAGGCAGGGAGGCCCTCCTGAGCCTCATCTCCCTGGGTTCCTCCTCCAGGAGCAATCCCTAGTTTGAGACCAGGGTTAGGGAAGGAAGAGCAGCAAAGCAGGGTCCAGAAGGAAGGACTGCCACAGACCACGGAGTACCAGAGGGCCAGGCTGGTACCTGCTCACTGTTGGGGTACAAAAGGGCTCAGCTCAACAGGTACAGGGGTACCCTTGGCCCCTCTGGTGGGCTTTGCAGTGCCCCAAACTCAGGAAGAAAAAAGGCTGGCTCAGGTGACTTATTTTTGGCTGGGAAGGAGCTGACAGCAATGGAAATAAACAAGTAGGGAATGATGTTGGAAAGTTGGAGGGTTTGTCCTTTATATCTCAGCTTTCTCTCCTATCTTCCCTTGCTCTGTAGTGTGTTCTCAAAGAAGTTTTTGGCATGATATTCCTGTTCACTGATTTACTCCTGAGCTGTGTCTTTTCTGCTGTTCAGCTCATCTGGTGAATTCTTTTACTGTAAAAAGTATCTTGCCCTTGGGCAAGACCTGAGAAATCCCAGAGATTTCAGCTTGCCACCCAGAAGGAAACCAGGCTATTTGAAATGCTGGAAAGGATTCAGAGTAGGGGAAATCGGCTTGGACATCTGAGACCACCCCTACATTCAGCGGTCCCCTGGACACAAACCCAGACCTTGATACTGATCCTGAACCATGCTCTCAACTCAGACCCCTGTGATCCTCACCATAGTGCTTTTCAGATCAGTGCACCCATGCCCATAGGCACAAACTCTTAAGCCTAGATTCTGTCCTGAGAGGTCTGTCCCCAACGGCCTGGCTCCAAAGCCTCAGAGATTGGGGACAGTGAGGAACACCATAGGACTCACCCTGCCACCCCGAAAGAAACCATGCCATTTGGAACTCCAGAAAGGATTCAGAGGAACTGAAATCTGCATTCCCACCTCTGGACACCCCCATATTCAGCAGGCCCCTGGATGCAAACCTGGAGCTTGACACTCACCCTGAACCAATCCCTCGACTGCCCCCGCCCCAGAAAGATGGACAGAGTGCTGGAAGATCAGGCTTGCCCTGTGGTGGGCCCTAACCATAACCTTTGGTTTGGTTGTCAGGATTCTGACCCCAAAGGCCTTGCAGTAGATGCCCTACAATTTGGGGTCACCTGGGCAATCCCAGAGGACTCAGTCTGCCGCCCAGAAGGAAAACTCTGCCATTTGGAACTGCGGAAAGGATTCAGAGGAGCAGAAATCTGCATGCCCAGCTGAGGACACACCCACACAGAGCTGACTCCTGGACACAAAGCCAGGGCCAGACACTCACCATCAAATACACTGTCAACTCAGCCACCCAGACAGCTCTCCATGGGGTCTTCAGGTCAGTCCTGCCATGTCCCTGGTCCCTAACACTAACCCTTGGATGGGTTCTGTAATGATCTCCTCATTTCAGGTTATGTGGTGGTTCTGCAGGACATTGTCCTGGTGTGGAGTCAAACACACTGAAGCATCCCGTGTGAAGTGGCAAACGTGGTAAAGAAATGACGGCTGGGGAATCTGAGTGTGGAGACAGCACGTATTTGTGCTGCTATGACAAGGTGACTGCACTTTGAAATCACCGCAGAGGAAATGACTCTTCCAAACATCCATGTTAACACGACGACACGGAAGCAGAGAGGACATCAGACTTTGGGATGGAGGCCAAGCCCTCCCAGATCCAGGTCACCCAACATGGAGAGGACACATGTTAGCAAGAGACTCGTGGGAGGATTAAATCATGGGCCCCTGTATCTCAGGTGCAGTAGAAGCAGTGAATTTGGAATTCCAGTTTTCCACAACGTTCCACCACAAGCTGGTTAGAACTGTGCAAAAAGCAGGAAGGGATGCCCCAGTAAAGTGGACTGGGGATGCCAGAAGGGGAGGCTGGAAGGGGGCGCCTGGTGCTCAGTGCCCATTACAGACCCCACATTGCAATCCCCCACAGGAGAGACTCACCAATTCCAGGCCCCACAGGGGAAGCTGGAGGTTCATCTCCTGACTTTTTGTAGGAGCTTTGCAGCTCAGCTGGTGAGAATTCTCCATCACCCTGCCTTTCTCCAGGGGACTTTCCTTCCAAGCACCCCTCCCAACTTCTTCCTCCTCCATGAAATAATATTCCTCTCCTTTGTTTCTCGCACTTGCCTGTGATGGGACCGTAGCTTGCTCAGCCCAGACTGCCATTCTCTGCTCTTCCCAAATAAACCCATGCTGCTGGTCAAGTAACTGGCAGATTGAGCGTAAGGCAAATCGAACTAATAAATTCAAGAACTTGCAAGGAACAAAATCAATATGCACAAATTAGTGGCACTCCTACGTGCTCGGAAGGAACCATCAGAAAGAGACTACGGAGAACAATCTCATTAACACCTGCATCCAAGAGAGCAAGATACCCTGGAGGCCCGTGAACCAAGAAGGTGACAGACCTGTCCTCTGACAGCCCTGCAACAATGACCACAGACAGGGAGGAGCACACACGGAGATGGGGAGGCACTGTGCTCAGGGAAGAGCCCACACTGGGAAAATACCTACTCTCCCCAAAACCCTCTACAGAGTCCTCACTCTGGCTCCCGAACTTCCGGACTCGGCGCCAGCCCGGAGTGGGTGTGGACACGGGAAGGACCCCGCAGGGCTGAGGTGGGGGGAGCACAAGCACCAAGGCAGGCGGACGCTCCCTGACTGCAGACCATCTGAGGAACCCCAGGAACCGAATCCTCAAGCACACAAACACAGAGGAGGACCGAGGAGCACCTGAGCCCAGAAAGAGGGGACCCCACAGCCCCATGCACAGCACAGCAGGAGGCCACGTCTCCTCACACAAAACGACGGAAGCCCCAGTGTCTACACAGGGCGCCCTTCCTCTGTGGGGTCCTGAGACCACGAACCCCTTGGCAGTCCACTCAGGCGGCATCTCCTCACCTCCTCCAGCGTCTGGTCCTTAGGAGGTTGGACTGCTGTCAGTGTGGGCGCGTCCTCCACAACGGGTCTGGTCAGTGTGGATGCAGAGCCACACCCTCCTCAGCTTGTCCTGTCAGGGTGGGAGCCCCCCCCCCCCCCCATTCTCCAGAAGTCTCCACAGTGGGTCCTGAAGAGGCGGGGCTCTGGTCCCAGCTGTGGCTGCCCAGCCTGGGCTCAGGGCGGGAGCTGCGGTCTGGCGCCCTCTGCAGGCGGTGGAAGGCGGTGCAGGGCTGTGGGAGCTCACCCTTTAGTGGAAGGTCCTGCTCCCTCCAGGGGTCCTGCTGACGCCATTTCATTCCGGAAATTCAAGCTGCATGGAGCCCAATATCCCCCAACTTCCCCCAAAATAGCCAAGGAACAATGAATTGGAAACAATGTGGAATTACAACAGTCCTTGACCCAAACAGTGGCACTGAACATGGCCCTGATGCAGACCCACACGCTGACCTCAACTTGGTCTCAAGCCTGGACCCTACCCTAATCCAAGACCCTAACCCTAGCCCCCAACCCAAACAATGTTCACAAGAATCAAAAGGTAGAAACTGCACATATCCATCAATGGCAAGTGCATAAGCAAAGTGTGGTGAAGGGTTTGAATTTGGGTTCAGGTTCAGGTTTTAGTCAGAGGTCTAGATCAGGCTTTGGGTTTAGTGTTAGGGTGAGGATTTAGAGTGAAGGACAAGGGAACAGAGTTATAGTTTAGGGCTTTAAGTTTATGATTTAGGCTTTAAGACTCAGGGCTTATGAGTTTAAGTTCAAGATCAAATTTGGGGTTTGGCTTCAAGCTGAGATTTGGGTTCAGGGTTCATGACTTGGAGGTCTGGTTTAAGGTTTGGGTTCGTGGTTCCGGGCTTGGATCCAGGGCTCAGGTATAGGCTTTCCTTTCATGTTTGGGATTCAGGGTTCTAGTTTGGGCTTTAAGGTCAGCTTAGGTTTCAGCGTTGTTAGGGCTTAAGGTTAGGTTTAGGGATGACACATTTTCTTCAGTTGTCATCATGGACAAAAGATTTCTATCTGAAGTTTCTAAGTCAGAAATGTATTTCATCTAGGGGCACCTGGGTGGCTCTGCGTGTTAAGCCTCTGCCTTGGGCTCAGGTCATGATCTCAGGGTCCTGGGATCGAGCCCTTCATCAGGCTCTCTGCTTGGCGGGGAGCCTGCTTCCCCATCTTTCTCTCTGCCTGCCTCTCTGCCTACTTGTGATCTCTGTCTGGAAAATAAATAGAATCTTAAAAAAGAAAGAAAGAAAGAAAGAAATGTATTTCAGCTGGGTGTTAGGAGCTGGTTTGGAATTTAGGATCCCAGTAACTCCCTACCAACAGCATTCTGATCCTAGAGTCTCCCAGTCACCCAGAAGCAGCTCTTGTCTTGTCTCAAACTTGGCTCTCTGCCCTTGACAGAGAAGGGCAAGCTGGTGCCAAAGTTGGGATTTCACAATGGTAGAGGTGTGAAACCAGATATTGTGGAACTATCATGGAAAATGAGAAAGGACACAAATAACTGGCTGACTCCTGATTCTTCCATAAAAACAAAGACCAAGTTTCCAATAGATCTGATAATGTTCCCTAGGAAGGCCTAATGGTACTCATTACCAGTACCAAAAGAGGACCCCTCCCCTGGTTTAAATTAAGAATCACAGCAGGATATTTCCTCCTTAGTGTCAAAAATAAAATTTTATTTTTTGGCTGTTCCAGTGTACAATTTGTGGAAGCACTGATAACCTTTTCATGCTCAAATTCCCATCAACGCAATGCAGGCAACGTTGTGATGCATTGCTTCTTGGAATACCAAGTACAAGGAAGGCTATTAGAAGTAGTAAAAAGATACCAAATATGAAATTCAGAACAAGCACCATTTACGGGCACCTAATGTGGATCCCTAACCATAAGATCTAACATATCATCCTATAGATTTCACTTACAAAAATCATCAATAACAGTAGTCTACTGACCACTGTAACCACCCCACCATTGACCTCTAGGCCTGTAATACACACTCCAACCACTGGAGACACAATTCTCAGCAGCAGAATGGGACTTGCCCAGTCCGGGTGGACCAACTCTTAATGTAAAGCCAAAAAATCCTGCTCCTTGGGAATCCCAGCCATTAGGACACAATCACAGAAACCATACCCAGAACTCAATAAAGGACAGACATCCCAAGGGGCGGATGCTGCAGATCAGCCCCACTCCCATGAAGTAGCTCTACAGCGGACTCCAGGTCGGTCTTCTTCCCGGGATCACACGTGGCACCACTCCCTCCTCAGAACAAAACCGTGAACTGTCCTCATCAGGCCTGTGTGCAGGCTCACAGAAAGCCAGACACTTTCTTGAGAGCACTCAGCCTCTCATGCCTATCCCAGCAGATGGAGGGTACTGTCTTCCCGACATCCGTACCAACTAGAGAAGACTTGGAACAAGTCTTGCCAGACCCTATGCAAAGGCATATTCTCCATCTGCAAAATGATGGATGGTGTAACACCACGGATTCCCTGCACCTTCTTAAACCTAGGTAAGTTGGAGCTATAGCTTGCCCAGAGCTATTATCCCCAATCCCCTAAACACACACACTTCTCTTGTGCACTCTGGGCCAGTTTCCAACCACTTTGCTCCTAGGCCATTGTCTCTGCAGAGAAGTACATCAGTACTGAGGTGCTAGTTGCTAAGCCAGCACCTTGGACCCACTTACTATCAGAAATTAATATTCGTTTTGTTAACAGATGCATCCCATAAGATCTTGCCACCACAGCCATAGAAAAGTCATTACAACAGAGGTCCTAACAACATGTGCTAACCTCCATGGCTCCACTCTCTGGCTCCAGGGATTGGTTCATTCATGGGCATGTGACCTGATCCCAGCCAATGAGGTAGGAGGAACCTTGGGTCTTAGCCTGCAGGGCCAAGGATGGGGTGAACTGCCCAGGCCAGGGGGGTTTTCCATCATGACCGCAGAAGTAGCCTCAGCCAGGCCTGTGCCAGTAGTGCCACAGAGAGCTCAGGAAGCCAGATGCTCCATTACATTGCTGAGGGCTGCATCAGACTTGTCCTGAAGCCCACACATGCTACAACCTCTGCTAACTCAGGAGAACCCTAAATGTGCTCATGGTCTTGGCCTGAACAAGATGACGGTCTATGTGGTATATAACTTGCAAGATATACCCACCAGGCAATGGGGACTGTCTCAGCCAAACAATACCCACATGGAATTCAACCACAGACAAACGTTTTGTGGCAAACTTGAGGCCTACAGAGAAAGGCAGGAGAATCCCTGAGGCCTTCATTGTTGGCCAGTCTCACTATCATCTTTTTTTTCTTTCAAGTGGAGGGGCCAGGGTCAGGCAGGATATGGCCCAGTGTACTCCCAGTCTGCCACTGGAAAAGAAGAGCCCTCTCCCCCATCATCCATCATGTTGCAGATCTGGAGTGTGGGAAACTATCACCCATGGGCCAAATGGGACCTCTCCCTGTATTCTGTCAATAAAGTGTGGCTGGAACTTGAGTTATGGATGGTCTGGGGCTGCTCTCAAGCCACAGTGCAAGAGTGGAGTCATTGTCAGAGACACCACATGGACAGCAAACCTGACAGAAAATTTTTACAGAGACATATGGAAAAGTCTGTGTCAATCCCTGGTCTCAAAGGTCCAAGGATCATGTCACTTCTTTGAACAGAGCATAGCGCCTTCTGGGTAAAATGTAATTTCTTCACCCCCAGAGGCAAGGACTTCCATCCTTTTAGCCAGAACTCCATCTCCATCCTCCTCTATTTAAACCTTAAAGGGCACATCTACATGTCTGCAGCCCAACAGGAATTCACTGTACATGATAGTGATGTGCAGAAACAAAGGTGTAAGTGTGAACTTATGAGGGTGAGCGTGTGCTTCCCCTTTGTTAGCCACAGTGTGCAAGGAGGATATAATACAGTAGTGTGCTTTCTGTCCCACAGGAATGGCAAAAAATTAACCCTAGCACAACCCTAAACCTACTCCTACCTCTACCCCAAACCCCTAACCTTAACCCCTGACCCTAACCTGTGACCCTAAAACCTGACTGTAAACTTGACCCCAATCCTGACCCTAGGTTGGGCTCAGAGGGGTCTGTTCCCAGAGACCTGATGCCAAAGCCCCAGGACTAAGGACACCTGAGCAAATCCAGAGGATTCCACCTGCCACCCAGAAGGAAACCATGCCATTTGGAACTCCAGAAATGGCTCAGAGCAGGAGAAATCTGCATGCCCACCTAAAGCAACCCCCACATTCAGTGCTGGCTGGACTCAAACCTGGAGCCTGACAATCACCCTGACCATGCTCTGAACTCAGCCCTTCAGTAGTCTTGCCACACAGCTGGCAGATTGAACCTGCCATGATCCTAGGCCCCAACCCTCACCCTAGATTGGCTTTTTAAAGGACCATGCCCAGAGGCCTGGCTCCAGATCCCCAGGGAATGGGGAAACCTAAGCAAAGCAGAGGGCTCATCCTACAACAAAGTCAGAAATCATGGCTTTTGGAACTGCAGAAAGGATTTAGAAAACAAATCTGAATGAAATCTTGAACCAATCCCTGCTTATTTATAGTTCCAAACCATACTGAATGCAAAGCCTGAGCCTGATACTCTCCTTAACTCTAGCCCTCAATTCAGACGTCTGTGAAGGTCTCCACACCTAAGCAGATCACACCTTCCATGCTCCTTGGACCACCCCTATCCTAGATTAAGACGTAGGTATAAACATGAACACAACTTTCTACCAAAAGGACATACAAGTGCCCCACATCACTCAGCATCAGGGAAATACAAATCAAAACCACAATGAGATACCACCTTACAACAGCTGGCATGGCTAAAATTATCAAGGCAGGGAAAAACAAATGTTGGTGAGGACGTGGTGAAAGGGGAATCCTCTTACACTGCTGGTGGAAAATCAAGTTCGTACAGCTACTCTGCCAAATGTTACCAAGTTTCTTCAAGAACTTAAAGATAGAGCTACCGTACGACCCAACAATTGCACTACTAGGTATTTACCCCAAAGACACAGATTGAATAAAAACTAGTGGCACCTGCTCCCCAATGTTCATTGCAACCTTATCCTCTCTAGCCAAAGTACAGAAAGAGCTCAGATATGTTCATGGACAGATGAATGGATAAAGAAGATGTGGTTCATATCTACAACAGAATATTATTCAGCCATCAGAGAGGATGAAGACTTAGCATCACATCCACCTGGATGGAATTGGAGGGTGTTATGCTGAGCAAAAGAAGTCTATCAGAGAAAGACAGTTGTACATGGGTTCACTCCTTTGTGAAATAGAAGAAACACCACAGACGATAAGAGGGGAAGGGAGGGAAAGCTGAATGGGAAGTCATCAGAAAGGGAGAAAAACCATGAGAGATTCTTCAGTACAGAAACAAACTGTTGGGTTTGTTACAGAAACAAACTGAGGGTTGCTGGAGGGGAGGTGGCTAGGGGATGCTGTAACTGGGTGATGGACATTAAGGAGGGCATGGGATGCAAGGAGTACTGGGTGTTGCACACACCTGATCTATTATTGAACACTACATCTGAAACTAGTGATGTAGTCTAAGTTGGCTCATTGAATTTAAGTTAAACAAAAAGAACTCAAGCAAACACTCCTAAAAATCTGTATGGAACCAGCAAAGATACTGAACAGTCAACACAATGCTGAGAAAGGAAAACAAAGCTGGAGGAGTCACAATTCCAGATTTCAAGTTCTATTACAAAGCTGTAGTCATCCTAACAAGGATGACTGGCACAAAAATACACACAGAAACCAAGGGAAGAGGACAGAAGCTCAGATATAAACCCGCAGTTCTGTGCCCAATTAATCTTCCACAAAGCAGGCAAGAATATCAAAAAGGAAAAAGACAGTCTTTACCACAAACGGTTTTGGAAAAACTGGACAGCCACGAACAAAAGAATGCAGTTACTCTGCTTCCTTACACCATAGAGACAAACAAACGCAAAACAGTTTCAAGACGTCAGTGAAAGATCAGGAACCATAAAAACTCTACAAGAGGGCTCAGACAGTAACCTCTTGACATGGACCAAGCAGCATTTTTCTAGACTGTCTCCTGACGCAAAGGAAAGAAAAGCAAAAATAACCTACTGAGAGTATATAAAAAAATATAAAAAGTTTCCACACAGGAGAACTAGGAAGAAGTAATAATAATAAGACAACCTACTGAAAGGGAGAAGGTATTTACAAATATCCTATGCAATAAAGGGATAGTATCCAAAATATATAGAATGGATACAACTCAACACCACAAAAACAAGTAATCTGGTTAAAAAATAGTCTGAAGACACGGACAGACATTTTTCCGAAGAAGAAATAGAGATGGCCAACGGTCCCATGAAAAGCTGCTTCACCATCACCCAAGCTCAGGAAAATACAGACCAGAAGTAAAATGAGATATTACCACATACTGTCAGAATGACTCCCATCAACAACACAAGGAAGATCAGGTGCTGGGAGGGTGTGGCAAAAGGGGACCTGCGTGCACAGTTGGTGGAACAACAACCTGCTACAGCCACTCTGGAAAACAGTATGGAGGGTCCTCAAGGCGTTAAGCATAGAGTTGGCCTGGATCCAGCAACAACACTACTGGGTATTTACCTAAAGCACATAAAAACAAGAGCACAAAAGGATACATACACACCTTTGTTTCTTCCAGCAATATTTAAAAGATCACAATACAGAAGCAACCAAAGTGTCTGTTGATAAAGTGATAAATGAAATGAGATGCGTACACACACACACAGGAATATTACTCAGGCAAAAAAATGATGAAATCTTGCCATTTGCAGCCACATGGACGGAACTAGAGAAGATTATCCTAAGTGAAAACTGTCAGTCAGAGAAAGATAATACCATATGATGTCACTCTTGTGTAGAATTGAGGAAACAAACATACATACATAAAGGAGAAAAAAAGAGACAAACCAAAATACAGATTTTTTTTTTAAATTTCTTTGCAGTGTAACAGTATTCTTTATTTTTGCAACACACCCAGTGCTCCATGCAATACGTGCCCTCGACCTGGCTCCCCCAACCTCCCCCCCCCCCGCCCCTTCAAAACCTTCAGGTTGTTTTTCAGAGTCCATAGTGTCTCATGGTTCACCTCCCCTTCCAATTCCCTCAACTCACTTCGCCTCTCCATCTCCCCTTGTCCTCCATGCTCTTTGTTATGCTCCACAAATAAGTGAAACCATATGATCATTGACTCTCTCTGCTTGACTATTTCACTCAGCATAATCTCTTCCAGTCCCCTCCATGTTGCTACAAAAGTTGGGTATTCGTCCTTTCTGATGGAGGCATAATACTCCATAGTGTATATGGACCACATCTTCCTTATCCATTCGTCCGTTGAAGGGCATCTTGGTTCTTTCCACAGTTTGGTGACTGTGGCCATTGCTGCTATAAACATTGGGGTACAGATGGCTCTTCTTTTCACTCCATCTCTATCTTTGGGGTAAATACCAAGGAGTGCAATTGCAGGGTCATAGGGAAGCTCTATTTTTAATTTCTTGAGGAATCTCCACACTGTTCTCCAAAGTGGCTGCACCAACTTGCATTCCCACCAACAGTGGAAGAGGGTTCCCCTTTCTCCACATCCTCTCCAACACATGTTGTTTCCTGTCTTGCTAATTTTGGCCATTCTAACTGGTGTAAGGTGATATCTCAATGTGGTTTTAATTTGAATCTCCCTGAAGGCTAGTGATGATGAACATTTTTTCATATGTCTGAAAGCCATTTGTATGTCTTCATTGGAGAAGTGTCTGTTCATATCTTCTGCCTCATTGTTTGATATGATTGTCTGTTTTGTGTGTGTTGAGTTTGAGGAGTTCTTTATAGATCCTGGATATCAACCTTTTGTCTGTACTGTCATTTGCAAATATCTTCTCCCATTCTGTGGGCTGCCTCTTTGTTTTCTTGACGGTTTCCTCTGCTGTGCAGAAGCTTTTGATATTGATGAAGTCCCAAAAGTTTATTTTCGTTTTTGTTTCCTTTGCCTTTGGAGACATAGCTTGAAAGAAGTTGCTGTGGCTGATATCGAAGAGGTTACTGCCTATGTTCTCCTCTAGGATTCTGATGGATTCCTGTCTCATGTTGAGGTCTTTTATCCATTTCAAGTTTATCTTTGTGTACAGTGTAAGAGAATGGTCAAGTTTCATTCTTCTACATATAGCTGTCCAGTTTTCCCAGCACCATTTATTGAAGAGACAGTCTTTTTTCCACTGTATATTTTTTCTTGCTTTGTCAAAGATTATTTCACCATGGAGTTGTGGGTCCATATCTGGGCTCTCTACTCTGTTCCACTGGTCTATGTGTCTGTTTTTATGCCAGTGCCATGCTGTCTTGGTGACCACAGCTTTGTAGTAAAGCTTGAAATCAGGTAACATGATTCCGCCAGTTTTATTTTTGTTTTTCAACATTTCCTCAGCGATTCGGGGTCTCTTCTGATTCCATACAAATTTTTGAATTATTTGCTCCAGCTCTTTGAAAAATACCGGTGGAATTTTGATTGGAATGGTATTAAAAGTATAGATTGCTCTAGGCAGTATAGACATTTTACCAATGTTTATTCTTCCAATCCAAGAACATGGAATGGTCTTCCATCTTTTTGTGTCTTCTTCAGTTTCTTTCATGAGTGCTCTGTAGTACCTCGAGTACAGTTCCTTTACCTCTTTGGTTAGGTTTATTCTCAGGTATCTTATGGTCCTTGGTGCTATAGTAAATGGAATCAGTTCTCTAATTTCCCTTTCTGTATTTTCTTGTTAGTGTATAAGAAAGACACTGTTTCCTGTACATTGACTTGGTATCCTGCCACGTTACTGAATTGCTGTATGAGTTCTAGTAATTTGGGAGTGGAGTCTTTTGGGTTTTCCATATAAGGAATCATGTCATCTGCGAAGAGAGAGAGTTTGACTTCTTCATTGCCAGTTTGGATACCATTCATTTCTCTTTGTTGTCCAATTGTAGTTGCTAGGACTTCTAATACTATGTTGAACAAGAGTGGTGAAAGTGGGCATCTTCGTCATGTTCCTGATCTCAACCAGAAGGCTGCGAGCTTTTTCCCATGGAGGATGATATTTGCTGTGGGTCTTTCATAGATAGATTTCATGAAGTTCAGGAATGATCCCTCTATCCCTATACTTTGACGCGTTTTAATAAAGAACAGATGCTGGATTTTGTCAAATGCTTTTTCTGCGTCAATGGAGAGGACCATGTGGTTCTTCTCTCTTCTCTTATTGATTTGTTCTATCACTTTGATTGATTTGTGAATGTTGAACCAGCCTTGTTATCCAGGGATGAATCCCACCTGGCATGGTGGATAATCTTTTTTTTTTAAGATTTTATTTATTTATTTGACAGAGAGAGAGATCACAAGTAGGCAGAGAGAGAGAAGAGGGAGCAGGCTCCCCACTGAGCAGAGAGCCTGATGTGGGATTCGATCCCAGGACCCCGATATCATGACCTGAGCGGAAGGCAGTGGCTTAAACCACTGAGCCACCCAGGCACCCAATGGTGGATAATCTTTTTAATGTGCTTTGGATCCTATTTGCTAGGGTCTTGTTAAGAATCTTAGCATCCAGGGGTGCCTGGGTGGCTCAGTGGGTTAAAGCCTCTGCCTTCGGCTCAGGTCATGATCCCAGGGTCCTGGGATCGAGCCCCGCATCAGGCTCTCTGCTCGGCGGGGAGACTGCTTCCTCCTCTCTCTCTCTGCCTGCCTCTCTGCCTCCTTGTGATTTCTGTCTGTCAAATAAATAAATAAATCTTAAAAAAAAAAAAGAATCTTAGCATCCATATTCATCAGTGATATTGGTCTGAAATTCTCCTATTTGGTGTGGTCTTTGCCTGGTTTGAGGATCAGGGTAATGCTGGCTTCATAAAAAGAGTCTGGAAGTTTTCCTTCTGCTTCCATTTTTTGAAACAGCTACAGGAGAATAGGTGTTCTTTGTTCTTTGAAAGTTTGGTAGAATTCCCAAGGGAATCCATCAGGTTCTGGGCTCTTGTTTTTTGGGAGGTTTTGGATCACTGCTTCAATCTCCTCACTAGATACTGGTCTATTCAGGTTGTCAATTTATTTCTGGTGCACTTTTGGGAGTTTACAGGGCGGGGAAAGCCACCGTTCATCTAGCATCATTCTGGAATCCAGAGCCCATGCTCGGTGCCAGATAGGGACAGGGCCCAAACTGCCGTGAGTGCCAGTCACCCCGAAACCGCATCTACCCAGGCAGAAGCCGGCAGCACTCTCCACAGGGTGTGTGGAGGCTCGAGGAACATGCCGGGCCCCTTCCTGGGAGCGAGAAACAGGTCTGCTGGGAGAGCAGCCCCTCCAACAACGCTGTTGAGGAAAGGTACCTCCACCAACTCGCTCCTGCCAGAGAACACAGATGCCTTCGGAAGCATGTGTGAGGCAAAAGGGAGCAGTGCAGCCATCTCACCTGGGAGGCTGGTGCGTGCGGCCTGCGCCGTCCACAAGAACCCTGTTCTAGGTAGACAGACGTGATTTCCAAACCTACTTGAAGAAGCTTCAGCCAAAGGGCCCTACGGACGAGCGCTCAGACACAATCTCGAGTTAGGTTTTGGACCGCGGTTATGGCAGGCCCGAATTACAGACTGAGGGGAACTCCACTGGATATGACAGAAGGGCGAGTGTGTGGCGGTCGCTCAGGATTTTGTTTCTGGATTTTGTGTCAAGGATGGCCGAGGAATGTAGAGGTAGTAGCCTAAAGGGAAATGGACAATTCTCCCTCTCTTGGGATTTGGCCCGGCTCCCAAACTTTTGGGGTCATTGTGTGGGAAGGCAAAAGTCCTGTTTTCTGTCTCAGGAGTCCCTCCAAAAGAGGGATTCCAGATCAGAGTTCCAGGTACAGCGACCAGAAAGCAAGCTTTCTTGCCATGGAGAAGGAAAAGTTCTGTTTTGTGCATCAGGTTCCTCCATATGCAGGGATTTGAGAGAAGGTGTAAGGACAGATGGCTAAAACCCTAGGTTGGGAAGAGATGATGGCTGAGGGCCTGGCATGTTCGACCTGCTGCATATGCTGCCAGCTATCTGGACGTGTGATGGGAGGTCTGGGCTCAGCCTGTGTCAGACAGAGCCTTAGTGCACAGGACAGCCTACAAAATTGGGGTGCGTTCATGGGCCGAGCAGGTTGATACTCTTTTGGGGTTTCTGGGCAGGCCCATAGTGCACTTTTTTTTTTTTTTTCTGGTGCGCAGGCAGAGTGCTAAGTTGTGGCTCCAGAATTCCCAATCTGGAGGCCTTTTGGGCCAGGAGTGTGAGGACAGAATTCCAGAAAACACAAGCTAGGGGTATGTTTCGGGTCGAGGGCATGGCAGGCCCACTCAGCAGAGTCTGAATTGACATCTCAGGCCTCTGAAGTAAGGGGGAGGATCAGACGTTGGCTCAGGCTGGAGTTTGTGTCCAAGATGGCACCTTAATGAAGAGGGGGCCTCATGAGGCCATGGAGGTTTGCCCACTCTGGGGGATATGAGCTGCTCCATACTGCAACATTTCCTTCAGTGGGACAGGTGAGTCCTCTTGCATGGCTCAAGGATGCACTATACAGAAAGACTTGAAAACAGGGCTCTAAGGATGGATACCTGTATTTTCATTGGCTCACATTTCAATTGGCTCCTAAGGACAAGGGAGATTCGGTCTGCTCACTATGGGCAGAGCTACCCAGGGGGCTGAGTTGAAATGGACTCTCATGAGGTTGGGTCATAATGTGGGTTTGTGTCCATGGAGATCCGGAATGTGGTGGTGGCTCAGGGGCCCTGCAGGATTCTCCTACCCAGAGGGTTTTACACAGCTCCCCATAGCAAGCTTCCCATGTGGAGACAAGAGGTGCTCTGTTTTGTGCCTCAGGAAACCCCATATGCTAGTATTAGAGACCAGTCCTCTGAGGAGAGATGCCTGCAAATCTAAGCTAGCATTCAGATTAGGGCCTAGGGGCATGTCTGGTTCAATCTTCTGTTTGTGGGACATCTGTCTGCGTGTTTGAGTGGAGGTAGTTGCTCAGGTTGTGTGAGAAAGCAATTGGGGTGGCCTCGGGGGAACTGTAGGTTTCTCCTAATCTGTAGGGCTGTGGCCAATGGAATGGGCCAAGTTTCCTTTGAGAGGGAAGGCACAGTCCTGTGTTGTTGCTCCAGAGGCCCCCAGCCTCAAGGCTGTGTGGATCAGGGCTGTGGGGACAGAAATGTAAAAGCACATACTCAGGTTAGGTATTGGGCGAGGGCATGGCAGGCTGGATCTACAGGCTGAGGGGAGCGCCTCTGGATAGGAAATAAGGGAAAGTGTGAGGCCATAGCTCAGGCTTTTGTCTCTGGATTTTGTGTCAAGGATGGCCGTGGAATGTAGGGGTGGCTTCATGGGCCATGAATGATTCTCCCTTTCTGCGGATTTCGCCCAGCTCCCAATCGTTTGGGGTCATTCTGTGGAAAGGGAGGAGTTCTGTTTTCTGTCTCAGGGGTCCCTCCAAAAGAGGGACTCCAGAGCAGAGCCCCAGGTACAGACGACCAGAAAACCCCACCTTTGGTTAAGACTGGGGCTTAGGGTCATGGCCAGCCCGATACACAAGCGATTGGACAAGCCTCTGAGAGGCCTTATTGGAAAATGGGTTCTTGTTGAGGGTCACAATGCATGTTTGTGCCCAAGGTGACCCTCAAGCATGGGCGTGGCCTCATGGGCCATTCTGGTTTATACTACTCTTGAGTATTTCACTTTGACCCTCATCAGCATCCCAACAGCAAGCTTTCTTGAAATGGGAAAGGAGGAGTTCTGTTCTGAGCATCAGGCTCCCCCAGGTGCAGGGATTTGAGATAAGATCTGGGGACAGATGTCTGAAAACCTAGGTTCCATAGAGATGACAGCCGAGGGCCCTGGCAGTTCGGATCTGCTGGTTATGCGTTCAGCTAACTGGGTGGCTGACGGGTGGTCTGGACTCAGGCTGTGTCAGAGAGAGCATCAGTGCACAGAGCGGCCTATGAAATTGCAGTTCCGTCAAAGTCTGTGCACGTTGATCCTCATTTGTGTGTTTGTGCAGCCCCATAGGCCACTTTTTCCTTCTGGTCGACATGCAGAATGCGGTGTTGTGCCTCTAGAATTTCCAATCTGGAGGTCTTGTGGGGCAGAAGTGTGAGGATGGAAGTCTGAAAACACAAGCTAGTTTTAGGTCCTAGGGCATGGCAGGACCAATCTGCAGAGGCTGAATCGAGATCTCCAACATCTGAAGTAATGGTTGTAAGGACCTATTTTACTGTCCCTGCTCCCCTCCCCCAGGGGACTTAAAAACAAGTCCCAGAAACCAGCTCCAGGTGTGAAGGCCAAGAAAAACATGGCTGTACCCACCTCGAGTCTAGCCCTGACATAAGTACAGCCATGTTGGCAAAGCAAAAGCTGGCATCTTGCACTGTAAGAGTGGGTTAGCATAATAATGGCAATCCTGAAGGCCGGGAAGCCATTTTACTGAGCATCCCTAACCAGCCCACAGGGCGCCCTTGAGATAAGAGAAAGGGATAAGAGCTAAGAGAAAATAGCTAAAACCTGAAAAAATAACTTAATCATATACCACCAGGGCAGTTAGGCAATGGTGCCCCAGGGACCAGGTGTTAAAGAAAAACAAATAGTTTAATTTGCAGTGATCACAATTCTGCAAGACAAGAATCTCCCTTGGTTTGCAAATGTCCTGGTGATTTACTACAAAAAGGGCTATCTCTTCAAATGGCCCAATTTCCAGAGCCAAAGGGCTCAGTTCCTCAAGGCCTAAGGTCGCACCAAAAAAGGAAAGGAGGCTGAGGTAGAAGGAAATGTAAATAAAGTTAAATTTCCTCTAAACCTAAATCTCGCTTAATGGCCAGGATGACGCCAGGGTGTCAAAAGGTTAAACAAAGTTAAACTGTCAAAGTGGGATGCCTGATATGTATGTAGTTATGAAAAAGTGCCTTGAAAATGCTATATAAACCCTTGGCTTTGAGTGCTCGGGGTCCTTGTTGAAACCTGCTGTGCCGGACAGATACTTGGACCCCAGCTAGCTGGAAATAAACCTCGCTGTGTGACTTGCATTATCGAGAGTGTTCTCTGTCTAATTGAGGGGTGGTCGACTCCGTATCCTAACAATGGTGAGTGGCAGAAGTTCCCTCAGGCTGGAATTTGTGTTCATGATGGCTGCCTAATGGAGGAGCAGCCTCATGAAGCCATGGTGCTTTCCCCATTCTGGGGCTTGTGAGCTGCTCCTAAGCGCAAGATTTCCTTCCGCAGGACATGGGGAGTTCTGTATGTTGGCTCAATGTTTCCCCATACTGAAAGATTCAAGAGCAGGGCTCTATGTTGGATGTTTGAAACTCCTCCTAGCGTTCCCATTGGTGCCTAGGAATAATGCAGGTTCCATCTGCTGCCTCTGGAGTGAGCAACCGAGAAGGATGAGTCTCATGCTTTTGGGTCACAATGCGGGTTTGCGTCCACGGAGATCTTGGAATGTGGCGGTGGTCAGGGGCCATGCAGGATTCTCCTGCGCAGAGGCTTTGACACAGCTCCACATAATAGGTTCCCTTCTGGGGACAGAGGGTGTTCTGTTTTGTTCTCAGGGACCCCCTATGCTGGTATTCGAGACCAGGCCTCTGGGTACAGATGCCTGAAAACTTAAGCTAGGGTTCAGATTAGGGCCTTGGGGCATATCAGTTTCAATCTTCTGTCTCTAGGGCCATTTACCTAGGTGTCTGCTTGGAGATAGGTTCTCAGGGTGTTTCAGACTGCGCATTTTGTTAAGGGTGGCGTACAAAATTGGGGAGGCTCCAGGGGCCTTGCAGGGTTCTCCTAATCTGGAGGGAATTGGCAACTGTAAATGTCACAGTTTCATTTGGGAATGCAGGCACAGTCCCGTGGTGTGGCTCCAGATACCTCGGCCTGCTGTGTGTGTGTGCCCAGGGCTTTTGGGAACAGATGTCTGGAAACAAAAACTCAGGTTATGGTTAGGGCCAATGTTGTGGAGGTCTGATCTAGAGACCCTGGTGGTAGCTTTCTGGGATCTGATATTAGGGCAAGTGTGAAGTTGTAGCTTAAGCCTTTGTCTCTGAATTGTGTGTCTAAGATTAGAAGCAGTGTAGGGGTGGCCTCATGGGGCATTGAAACATTCTCTGTCTCTGGGGATTCTACCAGGCTCTCAGCAGTTTGGTGTCATCCTAGGGGAAGGGAAGAGTCCTTTTTCTGTCTCAGGGGTCCCCCGAATAGAGGGATTCCAGAGACAGACTCTGGGTACAGGCGCCTAGAAAACAACACTGTGTGTTAGGATTCGGGCCTAGGGGCAAGGCAGGCCCAATAGGCAGGTTCTTAGTCCAGATCCTAAGGGGGCCATGCTGAAAATAGGCTCAGGCTGAGGGTCACAATGCATGTATGTGCCCAGGGCAGCCCTCATGAGTTGGTGTGGCCTAATGGGCCATGCTGGTTTCTCTTACTCCAAGGGTTATACACCCATCCCAACAGCAAGTTTTCCTGCCATGGGGAAGGAGGAGTACAGTCTTGTTCATCAGATTCCCCCATATGCAGGGATTTGAGATAAGGTCAGATTACAGATGCTGAAAGCCAGGTTGGGTAGAGATGACCGCCTAGGGCCATGGCAGGTCCCATCTTCTGGATATGCAACCAGCTATCTGGGTGGCTGACAGGAGGTCTGGGTTCAGGCTGTGTCAGACAGCGCATTGGTGCACAAGTCGGCCTATGAAACTGGGCTGCTTTCAAAGGCCATGGAGGTGGATCCTCATCTGGTTATTTGAGGCAGCCCCATAGGGCACTTATTCTTTCTGGTGGGCAGGCATAGTGCTACTTTGTGGCTCTAGAATTCCCAATCTTGAGGGCTTTGGGGCCAGGAATGTGAGGATGAAAAGTGTGAAAATACAAGCTAAGATTGGGTTTAGGGCCTAGGGCATGGTAGGCCCAATATGCAGAGGCTGAATTGAGATCTCCAGCATCTGAAGTTATTAGCTTGAGTGTCAGACATTCACTCAGGCTGGAGTTTTTGTCAATGAGGGAGCCTAATGTAGGGGTGGCCCCATGATGCCATGGAGGTCTTGAGCCTTGTTTTATGGGCTTGAATGTGGTTAATCTCAACAAGTTTTCTCATCGGATGCAGACACCTGGATGATGGCCATGTCTTTCTAAATGGACCCTTTGCTGTTCTGAATTGTCTTCTTTCTCTGTTCATTAGATTGGTTGTCTTTCTATCGTCTCTTGTCAAGATCTAGGAAACTCAGCCTTTTAGGCTTAGTTTGGTACGGTCTAGCCCTTTTCACCATTTTCTTTTCACAAAATTTATACTATCCTCTGCATCCTTCTATGTATAGTTTATATTTCAGTGACATATTTAGGTCTTTTCTTGAAATAGAATATTAGTAGTTCATTCTGAAGGTCATTGTTGAAATGTTGAAGTGGAAGTCTACTACCTCACTAGTCGTGTTTTATTTTTCCCATCTGTTCCTTCTTCCCTTTTGAACTGCCTTCCTTTCAACGAACTGAGTCCTTTGTAGGCTGCTCTGTGTCTTCTATTATTGGCTGTCACACGGGCAGTGAGAGATTAGTAGGTAATTCTGACCCTTTCTAAAATTGTTCTCCCACTTATTCAGGGAATCTGTAGAGGAAGCTTTCTTTGAGGGATCATTTTGTCCTGCTCCTAACTCATGCTCCTTACCAGGTCTCTCCTGAATATTCTGACTTATCCAAAAGAACACTTCCCTATGGCTTGTTGGAACTCCAATAACCTCTCGCCTTTTATGAGTCTTGGCAACCATCTGGTTCAGTTGCCTTGACTCTTTGTTAGAACCTGGGCCATTGTCTTAGACACACACTGCTTCCTATGGAGCAAGGACTCAAGAGGACTCCAGTGTGTATTTCCAAGAGCTTGTTTTCTACTTGACTTCCTTCTCTCTGGAACCCATGGCCTTTTCATCACTCTAGCCTTCCTGAATTCTGATCTCTCTTTCCTCACACCAGGGAGACTCCCATCTTTTCTTGGAATCTCCTCCATACCCCCACCATCCAGAACTCCTCCGGGTGAAAAGCCGAGTGAATCCTGGGGCTCAGTTTTGTTTGTTTGTTTGCTTGTTTTCTTTTTCACAGGGTTCACAAATGTGCATTCCTTTTCAATGTTTTCAAGAGTTAGATTAGATAGATAGATAGATAGATAGATTTTTTTTCTTTTCCAATTCCCCATGGGCTTATGGTTGGTTTCTTTTCCTCTAACAAGGCTTGTATTAGTTTTCTAGGGCTGCTATAACAAGATACCACAAGGCTAGTGGCTGAAACAACACTAGACAGTGTCACAGTTCTGGAGGCTACAATGTTGGTAGGCCATGCTCCTTTTGTAAGTATTAAGGAAGGATCTGTTCCAGGCTGCTCTCCCAGCTTGCAGGATTGCCCTGGCTTTGGACGTCTTCACATGACCACCTCCCTCAGCGCATATCTGTGTATCCCAAGTTTCTCTTCTTAGAAGGACACAAGTCCTCCTGAATTAGGGGCCCAGCCCACTCAGATATGACCTTATCCTAGCTAGTTCCATCTCCAGGGACACTATTTCCAAATAAGGTCACATTCCCAGGTGCTGGGGTTTAGGACTGGGATAGTTTATATGCATAAACACACACACACACACACACACACACACACACGCACATTTATATATTTATTTATTTATTTATTTATTGGCTAGCAAAACATTTTTGGTAAGAATCTCAGTCTTCCTTCCTTTCATTACAAGGTTATTCGCATGGTGCCTCCTGAACAATTCGACCACCTCTACCTCCTCAATCTTCATGAAAGTCATTGTTACCTAAAGTCATCTGCCATCTTTTTTAAAAACAGTTGGCATCTTTTTGGAGTTTACAGTTTTTTTGGTATTGAGTATCTGTTTATAGGCTGATAAAAGTGACTTTCATCCTACTCTTTCCTTCTGAATTTGTTTCTTTTTGGGAAAGTAAATTCTCTAGTGTTTAAAAGAAGGACCTATAAAAGCTAAATGGTTCTTCTTTGTAAATATACATTCCTTTTTCTCATTTGGTATGTACTTTAAGTGACCAGAGATTTGGAGACTGACAGCATTTAAAAAACATAATGAAAAAAACATATTTTTAAAAAGGGTCTAAAAAGGGATGAAGCAAACAAATTGCAAGACAATAGACAAACATTGAGGGGCTCAGTCATTTAATGAAATATCAATGGTTTCTGTACTCTAATAAAAACATTAAATTTGTTAGATTGCATCAATACCCACATACACATATAATGATGTGCTGCTTCAACAAGATACCTAATCAGCCCACCAAGGCAGAAACAAAATTTGGTAGTATTGAACACCTAAAATTGAACAACTGTTCTACAAACCTAGACGGGGACATCCTAGCGAGTATTAGGAGTGATGGAGGAAACATGAAAGGTATAACAACTGGGTAAAATGAGTGAGATTTGTATAGAAAGATATTCTAAGAGAATGTACAAGGTATTAGAATCGGGAAGTGAATGAATCAAAGTCATCAGATATAAGTTAAAAAAGAAGAAAAATTCATTGGCATTCTGGGACATACGAACAAAGGATGAACATCCTGTTGATGAGAGCACCAAAACGAGGACTTCATCTATCCAAAGACTTTATACAGTCTCTACACAGCAAGTCTCCACCCAGAAAACCATCAAAGATTACTCAGGGGGAATTTATGATCTAAATCAATGGGATGTCCAATATGTTAACATGTTACCTAGGTTAAAAGAACAGGATCATCGATTGGATGATCGGCATTGTAAAGTTTCAACTGACCCCACCTTGATTGAGAGATTCAATTCAATCCCAGTTTCCTATCTAGCAAGTGCCTGTGTACATGGATAAGCCAGTTCTTCTATTTCCATGGAAATTAAAAGGAGTAGTCATTCCCTAGCAAATCTGAAGAATGAAGCCAGAGAAAAACAACATATTAAACAGCATCCAGAAGAACAAATTTATTTGATATCAGTCAAACGATGTAACACAGAGATCTCAGAAATACTAGAAATCTTGTAGATATTTACTGAAGAAATAAGAGATTTATTGAGATGTCGAAATGAGGCTATTAATTACTTCATGCTATTAATCACTTCAGTTGGTGTAGGTAGTGGAGAACAAACACTATACTTGGGGTAGAAGAGCTTAGTTAATGTTCACATTGACCATCAAGTAGCTCCTTAGACTCTCTAAACTCTCTAAGTCTAATCTGCTTATCTTTAAAATTGGAACACTTGCTCTACAAGTGTGAAGATGACCTAAGATAAGACACATGAAGAGGTCCCTCCGTGGCTCAGTCTGTTCAAGTGGCTGCCTTCAGCTCAGGTGGGAATCTCAGGGTCCTGGGACCAAGCCCTGCATTTGGATTCCTGCTCACTGGGGAGTTGGCTTTGTGTGCTTTTCCTTTAAATGTTTTCCATTTATCAGAATCACCTGCCAAGTGTGTCATCTCAGTAAAGTGAGATGAATGAGGTGAGATCTGCCATGGGCTGTTATTATTGTCTATCACCTTCTTGTCACTGTGGCCTACCTATCCATTTATGAAGCCCAAGATTGAATTAGGGTCTAAGCAGACATATTACATCATTGACTTGTCATGAGCTCATATTTGAACAAAAAAAAAAAAAAAAAAAAAGAAAGAAAGAAAGAAAACAATCTCTGGTCCTTTTTTCTTTTATGAATTAATGTTACGACACATCTCATCCATTCTATATTTGGTTAGTTGGTTTGTAAATTCACTGTAATAGTTTCTATTAATCCCTATCACACTTCAGCTTCTTGAACTTAGTCCTTTATTTCAAGCTAGCTCTAAGTCTCTATTCTGTCATTGAATACATTTGCTAAATTTTCAAAGTCCATGTTAACCCCATGTTTCCTGAACACATCAACAATGCTTAGCCGGCATAACCTCAAATAGCCACTGCACAGAAACAGAACAGGCTAGAATATCTGTAACACTTTTTTCATCAATCAACTTACAAGCTTTATTCAGCAAATGAATTTGGGAAATTTGAAGGACCTTATTCTAAGTAAACTCAGAATCACTAACAACAAGCATTTTGCTTTTTCAAAAGAGCTCAAAAGATATATTTTAATTAATCCATTGGGGCTTTTCATTCTAAAGTGATAATCAAGCTCATCAATCCATAGTGTTCAAAATATATTTTAATTTCAGAATTTAATATTTATTTTAGTAGTATTTATCCATATCCAGTTTTTCAATACCTCTATCATTGTCCTAGACATTTCAAAAATGTCAAAACTAGTTAGAAGCTCACCACCATATTCTCTGTTTATGAGGAAATGTAGAAACCAAAGAGGGCTATGTGAACACAGCCTTCTCTTCCATAGTCATGTCCCCTGGATTCAACATTGCATTATAATGAAGACTGAATAGATTGGACTTGAAAATTGTTTTGAATATTTCTAACAAAGCAGGAATAGTAGGTAATAGAACATTTCAAGATCAGCTCAGAGGATAACATTTTTCACCATCCATTCTTTGAATTACTCAAGCTTTGGTATCTAATCTTAATAACTGCTAAAGTCAATCCTCATTCATCCTCAATATTATCTTACTCATCTTCATCATCACCAACCTTATTCATCTTCAATATCATCTTAATTATCTTTGTTTTGTTTTGTTTTTCCATTTTCACATTTTAGAATTATCCTACCAGGTTACACACACATAAATGCAAGCACATAAAAAAGGGATGGAATTTTGGGGGGGGGGGATGACACTGACTCTAAATCAATTTAGGGAGAATTGAAATACTGAACGGGTGGGAAAAGGGAGTAACTGGGTGATGGGCATTAAGGAAGGCATAGATGTAATGAACACTGGGTGTTATATGCAATTGATGAACAACTGAACTCTACATCTGAAACTAATTATGTACCATATGTTAATTAATTAAATTTAAATAAAAGAAGATTAAACACACACACACAAAGAAATACTGTATGTAATGTATCTTTTCATTTATTTAGATCTTTTCCTAATGTTTCTCAATAATGTGTATAGAGGTTTTGCACAGCTGATAGATAAATTCCTAGGTATTTCATATTTTTATATTATTATAATGGCTGTATTATTAATTTTTTACCTTTCATTTGTTTTATTCCTGGGGTATAAAATAAAATTGATTGAGCTAAATTATAACAACTTTGCTAAGTTTTAAAATTAATGCCCATAATTTATCATTGGGTTTTTCTACCTAATAATATCATTTGTGGATAATTATAATTTCATTTGTTCTCATGTAAACTTCATAGTTGTTACTTCTTTTCATTGTCTTCTAGAACTCAAAATTCTCCCTGTTTTACTTTTAAGTAAAATTTAACTCTAAAGTTTTGGGTAAATACCCTTTATCAGATTAGAAAACTTTGCATGCATGCAAATTGGGGAAGAGGCAAATGAAGAAGGAAAGAAAAAGTCCCAAGCAGGCTCCACATTCAGGGTAGAGCCTAATGCAGGGTTCAGTCCCACAACCCTGAGATCATGACCTGAGTGGAAATCAAGAGTCCGACACTCAACCAACTGAGCCACCCAGGCACCCTAATACTAAAAAAAACTTTTTAATCATAAATTTTCTCAAATTATTTTACATATATTTATAATACTTTTGTCTTTCAATCTTTTAATGTGATGAATTACATGGATGTGTCTTCAAAATTTCAATCAATGTTATAGTCCTAGAATATTAAAAAAAGTGCTCGCTTTGGCAGCACATATACTAGAATATTAAAAAAAAAAAAGAAAAACTTAGCTGCGTGACATACTGCCTGATTTGATTAGTGGTTATTTTGTTTAGGAGCTCTGGACATTTGTTCACATATGAGATTTTCCAACTTTTCTTCTTTTGTCTGGTTTGGTAGTAAAGTTTAGAGACTTCCATGAAATGAGATTGGGGTTTGCCCCTCCCCCCACCATTTTTTGGAAAGATTTGTAAATGATTGCCACTAAGATGCTTTTAATGTTTAACAGAATTGAATAAGGAAAGATGAGCCCAGAATTGTCTTTGAAGGAAGGAAAGTATTTAATCATGGATCAGTTGTTTAAGAGTTAAAGAACCATTCTTATTATCTACTTTTCTAGAGTGAGGTTTTTTTTAAAGATTTTATTTATTTATTTGACAGGCAGAGATCACAAGCAGGCAGAGAGGCAGACAGAGAGAGAAGTGGAATCAGGCCCCCCGCTGAGCAGAGAGCCTGATGCAGGGCTCCATCCAAGGACCCTGGGATCATGACCTGAGCCGAAAGCAGTGGCTTAACCCACTGAGCCACCCAGGTGCCCCTCTAGAGTGAGTTTTAATGTCTTCTTCTTTTTTTTTCCCCCTAGGAATAGGTCTATTTCATCTAAGTTTTCAAGTTTACTTGCCTTGGGTTGTTCAAAATATCCTCTTACTACCTTTCTAGTATCTGCCAGATCTATAGTAATATTCCCTTGTTCATTACTGACATTTATTATTTGTGTCTTCTCTACCTTCTCCCTGATCTCTCCCTCCCAGGGATTTACCAACTCTACTGATCATTTCATAAAAACTAACAATTGTTTTTGTTAGCCTTCTCTATTATTTTGCTATCTAATTAATTTCTGTTCTAATATCCTTAGTTTTAGAATTTTTTTTTAAATTAAGTTTTCATTTTAAATTCTAGTATAGTTAACGAGGAGTGTGATATTCATTTCAGATGTACCATATAGTGATTCAAACCTCCATACAATAGCCAGTGCTGATCACAAGTGCCCTCCTTAATCCCCATCACCCCATCCACCTCCCTTCTGGTGATCATGAGCTTGTTCTCTACAGTTATGAGTCTGTTTCTTGGTCTGCCTCTCTCTTTTCTTTTCCCTTTGCTCATTTGTTTTCTTTTTAAGTTTCACATATGAATGAAGTCATATGGTATTTGTCTTCCTCTGACTGATTTATTTCACTTAACATTTAACTCTCTAGCTCCATCTATGTTATATCAAAAGGCCAGAGTTCATTTTTTTTAATGACTGAATAATATCTCATTTGGTATATATACCACATCTTCTTTATCCATTCATCAGTTGATGGACACATGGGCAACTTCCATAATTTCGCTATTACAAATAGTGTTGCTATAAACATAGGGGTGCATGTATCCCTTTGAATTAATGTTTTTGTATTTGGGGAGTAAATAACCAGTAGTGGAATTGCTGGGTCATAGGAGAGTTCTACTTTTAACTTTTTAGGCATTTCCACATGCTGTTTCCCACAGTGGCTCCCCCAGGTCGCATTCCCACCAACAGTGCACAAGGCTTCCTATTTATTCACATCCTCATCGACCCTCATTGTTTCTTGTGGTTTTAATTTTAGCCATTCTGACAAGAGGAAAGTGACATCTCATTATAGTTTTGATTTGCATTCCCCTGATGATGAAGGATGTTGAGCATTTTTCATGATTCTGTTGTTTTGTTTTGTTTTAATTTCTAGTATATACTATTACAACTGTAGCTCCGTTTCTCATTCTTGGGAGATGGATGTTTAACTTATTAATCCTGCTGTTTTCTTCTTACCTAAATATTCAGTTAAGTCTCTAAATGTCCCTGCAAATACTACTTTACTTATAATCTCCAATTTAAATACACAATATTTTTCCAGGAATGGCCAGCAATTCCTGTACAGATGGATGAAAGATTACAGCAGACTTTGCTGTGAAAGAGAGGAGAAGGCATGGGGGCCTGCGCTCAGAGACAAAAACCTTTTGCTCTTCTTTGCTCCCATTTTTATTGGTCCTTCAAGAAAATCACACATACTTATCACTGTTTCTCAAGTAAATAATGTGTGACAAAGAGTGTTCCTGAAACTAGGAGGACCTGTTTACCAGAAAGATAGGATATGCTAATCTATGTGTTCTAGGAGTTCTGCTAAATGTAGCCTAAGGGACAATGCATACATCTCATAGATCACAGGGTGGCTGTTTGGGCAAAGAAAGTTTTGGGAAAGGTGACTTCCCTCAGTATTCCAAAGGCAGAGTGGTCATGCAGGCCTCAGAATTCCAAAGGCCTGCTCCATTCTTCAAAACCATCCTGCCCAGCGTTTCTGTGTTATATTTTAGCAAGCCAGGTATTATGGCTGATTTCATGCTCTACATTAACCCCAATAATGTTTCATTATAATTTCATTATCGTATCAGTCATTCATAAATATATGAAGGTTTTCTACCTTGTATTGATTTTTAGATTAATTGCATTATGATCAGATAATCTGTCTATATTTTTCAAACATTTTTGAGAAGAACTCATCCAGAGTCTCTTCTACCTCATTTCCTGGCACTAATAAAGGTCTTCCCCACTTGAAAGACCTCCCATTTCTTTAGCCCAGCACTGTCCAATAGAACTTTCTTTGGTGACAGAAATGTTCTATATCCACACTGTTCCATACAGCGATCAGTAAGCACAGTTTAACTACTGGGCTCTTAAAATGTAACTAATGTAACTGAAAAAGTTTTTAATTTTAGTTTTTTGACTAAATTAAACTTATATGTAAATAATCAAGGGGAGTTGTGCATTTGGGGCCAACCAGCATGAGTCAACTCTTCCTCTCTCTGTGAGTCGGGATCCAGTCAGGAAGGAGTTATGAACTGAGAAAAAGTTACATAACTAATTGTTAAATAATTATATATATTTTAAAAAGATTTATTGATTTATTTCGAAGACAAAGAGGGGGAAAGAGAGCAAGAAGGGGGAAACGTAGAAGGGAGAGAGAGAAAATCTCAAGGAGACTCCCCACTGAGCACAGAGTCCAACATGGGACTCGATCCCAGGCCCCCAGATCACAACCTCAGCCAAAACCACGAGTCAGACATTCAACCATCTGAGCCACCCAGGTGCCCCTATCGATTTTTTTTTAAGATATTATTTATTTATTTGTCTGAGAGAGAGAGAGAGAGCACAGGCAGAGTGGCAGGCAGAGTCAGAGGGAGAGGCAGGCTCCCTGCAGGGCAAGGAGCCCTATGTGGGACTCGATCCCAGGACGCTGGGATCATGACCTGAGCCGAAGGCAGCTGCTTAACCAACTGAGCCACCCAGGCGTCCCCCCTATCGATTTTTTAAGTAGAGAAAAAAGAGAATTCTAACACATCACAGAAGTAGCAACTGTAGGAAGAAGCTTCTTCCCTCAGAGCTGAGGAAACAAAAGAAAGACTCCAGAATATTTAAACTTTGAAGCTTGGAGGCGAGGCCTCCATGAGCTGGAAGTTAGACCTATCAAGAAGGCAATGGGGATGAAGGGAAGGGATCACACAATGAAGCTGGTTTGATAAGTGAAGGGAAAACTGAAGACCCTGCTGGGTCCTCCCATAATTGGGTCCCCCAATAATGGCTCTGTGATTAAAGGAGTCAGACTGATACAAAGTGAAGGTCAAACAAAGCTTTATTTCATGCCAAGCATCAAGAATCAGACCGACCATCAAACAGAGTGGTCGGAACCGCCCCTACAGAGAGGACGACCCCTCCCTGCTTCCCAGACTAATTTTTATAGAGCAAAGGCCGTGTGATTGGGCCTGGCCACACACAGGTGGCCATGAGATTGTAACACACACAGGAAACTCCAGAGTGATGCTAGGTAACCATTTGAATTACAATTTACCCTAGTAGACATTTGAACCAGCCTATCACCTAGTACAGAATTGGCACCCAAAAGGTGCTCAAAGGGTGGGGCCCATACTCCTTGGTAGCTAGTATAAAGTTTTTCTGGCGAGATAAACACAACACCAGGCAAAGTGTGTGCAAGGCAAGATTTATTAAAAGCACTCTCCGGCAAAGTTTCTGGGCTCAGGAGAAGGGGAGCCAGGAAAGTTGTGCCGGGAGGACGTGGGCACCCTTGGGCGAGGTTCCCCGACTCTGGAAAGCAGAGTGGCGGAAGTTGCGCCCAAGGCAGGGAGAAGGGGGCTTTTAAGGGGCCTCGAGGGGAGTTCAGGGGTATTTTGCAAGTTTCCCTTATTTGGATATTTCACCTGCTTGTCAGGGTCCCATTAGTCCACTGGAACCTGGGGCAGGGGTCTCAAATTCCCCCTTGTCAGGGTCCCATTGGTCCACGGGAGCCCCGGGTGGGAGGATTTTCAGATTCCTGCTTGGGTCTTTGTTCTCCTGTCTGAGCTCAGGTTTTGTGGCGGGGACTTTTGCCATCTTAAGTAGCCCTTTCTTTCTGCCAGTCCAACAGCTAGGAGACAGTATGCGCCCCCACTGATTGAATACCTCCACCTGGCCTGACCCACCCTAGTATTTGGACTTTGTTACCTGGGGCTGGTTTTCCGGACTTGCTTTTAAGTAAGTTCCCCTGGCGGTGGGGAGACAATTTAAGTTCTACAACAAAATGGCATTTCAACCAGAGTGGGGCCGCTCTGGCTGAATAGGTCCTTACAACGCCATTCAGCTGCAATGCCATTAAGGAACTGTTACTGCCGAGATGCAGGAGTTTTGGTAGGGCAATGCTTGAAGAACTTCAAGGAAACAGAAAGTCCTCAGAAACCAAGCAGCAGGAAGCCCCTTCAGCCTCCTCCAGCCATGCATCTCCCTCTTGCGCCCTCTGCTGGCAGAGCCTAAGAGGACAAACCAAAGGCAGCCTAAAGAGTCCAAGTACCAGGGACGCCGTGGTGGCTCAGTTGGTTAAGAGTGGAATTCCCAGCACTTCAGAGGGTAAGCTCAGAGCTTAGAGCTGAAATTGCACCCTCTTATTTGTTTCTCCATCCTCCCTTTTTTCCCTACTTTCCCCAAGCCCAATCTCATCAGGTCTTTGGGAGAAAAAGTAGAGCACGAAACATGCCTCTGAGAACCTTCCAGTATTTACACTGATCAATGGTTTCTCAGGTCTTTGTTTCAATTTCAGAGGAAGATAGGGAAGAAAAATTGGCCCCCAATGTATGAGAGAGAAAGGGAGAAGAGAATCCACAAAGAGCAATCCAATGTAAAGCTATAAATCCATGTTTTTTACCATACTGCCATATTTTTACTTACTTTTGATAAAGACATTGGCAGAAAGAAATATTTTCTACTAAAAGAGAAATAGAACAAGAGGAGTCGTGGGAATGGCCAGCCTCAGTGTTGCAAAGCAGGAAGAATTGGTGGGGACCATGGAGAACATATGTGTGTCGAAAGAGGGCAATAGCCAGCCAGCCAGCCATAGACTGCAGTGTGGTCATGTGAGTCCAGTATTCCCAGATCTCCTAATTTTTTGAGAGATGCCAGAAATCTGGATTTTTATGTGAAAGCTTCTAATTTAAAATGTTAGCTCAAATTTGTTTGTAAAGATTCTATTTATTTATTTGCCAGAGAGAGATCACAAGTAGGCAGAGAGGAAGGCAGAGAGAGGAGAAGGGAAACAGGCTCCCCGCCAAGCAGAGAGCCCAATGCAGGGCGTGATCCTAGTGATGAAGTTCTAGAACCTAGGTGAAGTTCGGTGGGCTGAGGTACGGAGCGGGTGACCAAGAAAGAATTCTGGAGACATCTGTGGTGCAAAATGCTGGTTTATTAAAGCACGGGGACAAGACCCATGGGCAGGAAGAGCTGCTGCCCTGGGTTGTGAGGGATGGCAGGTTATGTACCCTGTGGTTGGGGGAAGGTGAGGGGAAGGGAGGTTTCAATGGAGTTTTCATATGCTAAAGAGGGCCTACAAGGTGCCAGGATGTCCCAGGCCTACCTAAGGCCTTGCCCTTGCTGCTGGATCAATGTTGTCTTTAGACCAGCCATTAACATTAAGATAGTTGGGAGAATTTTGGTGGGATGTCACAATCCTGCTATCAATCATCTTTGTTAGTGAGATTTAGGACATTTGTAAACCAAGGGAGACTCTGGTCTAGCAGGATTGTGAGCTCTGCAAATTAACTATTTGCTTATTGTTCGTGGCACTCAGGGCTGCCTGAGGATGCTACACATAGAACTGAGGGGGAGCGGATGGGCGGATGGGGGGGGGTACAAGGTGCCAGCTTTTGCTTTGTCTTCAGCCAGCCTCGTGTTCCCTCATCACTAGGACCCTTAGATCATGACCTGAGCAGAAGGCAGAGGCTTTAACCCACTGAGCCACCCAGGCACCCCTCAAATTTTTTTGTAAAATATTGCTCAAGCCAAATGAAACACTGCCATAGGCTAAATCTGGCCTGTGGGTCACAGTCTAGGATTTGTGCAGTGCCACATACAGATAATACAGGATCTGTGGCAATATGCAAAACTCGAGTACCCATCACATCCCCCATAAGAAAGAATAACCTCGTTCTACTTCATGTGATAACCCAATTTTAATGCAACTTTAGTTGATTAGGTTAATTTTCTTTTGGTCCTTCATTTTCTTATTTCCTTTTCTTTCTTTTTTTTTTTTTCTTGTTACTGTCAATGACATGAAGACAAAGTCAGCCTAACCTAGCCCTGTCAGCTATTAGCATGATCACTTATTTCAATGTGGAGTTAATCTAAAATGAACACTCTGGGAGAAATAAACTATATAAGTCATATATATATAAGCATTATTCTAAAGTTTTGGACTTTGCTTCAAGAGAGCTAGCATATCTTTAGTTTCACTGTGAAAGCAATAACCAGTCACTGGGGTATCTAGTAGGATATGTGAACTGGAAGCAAACTGAAATGAATGCTAATATATACATCCATATACATGTATGCATTGTTTATACGGTATAATTATATATTAAATCCCATGGCTCTGGAAGAAAGTTCTTAACCGCTCTAATATAAAATAATAGAGAATATTGCAAAATAGAATATGTAGACTTTCAAATTGGAATTCAAAGTTTTGTGACAATTGTCAATATTTGCCAAACTTTTCAGTAGGTTCTTTGATGCCTGATTCTTTATTTGGGTATCAGAAAATCTTTTTCCCATATGGAAGCTTTACACATATTCCTAAGCCATATGGAATAGACACTTTGACTTAGATGCAAAAGATTTGTGGTCTTTGCAGTGTCTTTACAATTTTTCTTGTGGTACAAATGAAGCCATAAATAAATTTATTTATATTTATTTATAAATAGGTATATTTATATATATATAAATAAGTATATATATAAATACACACATATTACATAAATTGTCTCATATGTTTTTGAGTATCTTACTTGCTCTTACTCATCAGAGGTAAATCACTGCATAGGCCCATACTTAAAGGAAGTGTGCACAGTGGGTTTCATCAAATATAATATTTTTCCTCTATTTGTACCCTCATCCAGTTCCAGTAAGTACTTTACTTACACTAAATCCCGTCATCTTAACCTGTACTGGTTATTCTTGTAAAAAAGAAATATTAAAGAGTCTCGAAAACATGTTATTTTTTCCTTCTAAAATTTTCTCTTTTTTTAATGTAAGCAAAAAAGAAAAAATAATCATTCTGTTAGAAACTTAGCCAACTGCATCTTCAGGTCTTCCTCTGTTATAATATATAGTTTTAGTATGTCCTTCATACTAAATCTGTAAGAGTATTCATTTCACAGGCTTTTGTGCTCAGAAAGGAAAATAAAGGAGACCTTGAGATTATAATAGCATTGACTAGTATTAAATGTGAGAATTTGATACCCAATAAGGATAGCATTTGTTCAAGTTTACTTTGGTTTTAAAAATTAATATTTATTTATTTGAGTAATAAATTCATAAACCTAATTCATTCTTATATTTTTAAGTTCAACAGGCAAAATTTATTAATTCATTTATAATACAAAAAATATTAACAATCACTTCTAAGGAGACTGAGATTACTTTATAAACACATTAAAAAGTTAGCTTAGGGCACCTGAGTGGCTCAGTCATTTAAGCATCTGACTCTGGTTTTGGCTCAGGTGGTGATCTCAGGGCTGTGAGAAAGCCCCAAGGAGGGCACTTCACCCAGCATGTCTGCCTGTACCTCTCCCTTTGCCTCTTCCCCTCCCCCTAGCTCTCGGGAACGTGCACGCACAAACACCATCTCTTTCCCTCTCAAATAAATATATAACATCTTTTAAAAAAATTTTTAAAGTTAGTTTAGATTTCTTTAAATATATTTTTTAAAGAGTTTATTTATTTATTTGACAGAGAGACATCACAAGTAGGCAGAGAGTTAGAGAGAGAGAGAGGAAGGGAAACAGGTCCCCTGCCGAGCCCTGAAAGCCTGACATGGGACTCGATCCCAGGACCCTAGATCACAAACCGAGCTGAAGGCAGCGGCCCAACCCACTGAGCCACCCAGGCGCCCTCTTTAAATATTTTTAATTGTATCTATATCTATTTGGATAATTAATTGTCCAATTTACAAAAATATTTAAAATCTTTTATATATTTAACTCTTCTATACATAATAAATTAAACTTATAGACGTGATGGACATCAAGTTCTCTTAAATATTCCAATATTATGCATAATCTTTGACCTTTGACTTTAAAACCACAAGACTAAAATGATTATGCAGGCTACACATTTTGAATTAAAATCCTTATCTAATGTTATTTCTAATGAGTGATGGTTGACATGAAGACTAATAACCAATAACCTTCCAGATTAGTGGTAAGAATGTGCTTTGAAGATAGGTCGGGCCATGTGATTTGTTTTGGCCAATAAAATAAGAGCAGAAGCAACATGTGTTGCTTTGATGCCAGAAAACTTCAAGAGGCAGTGCTATATTGTCTTCCCCCAGAAACATTGATCAGCATTGCTCCAGATCGTGGTGACTCTGTCAGTGTCAGTCCCTGGTATTTTCCTGTCCTTCCTTTTGTAACAACACGGGTGGAAACTGAGGGCATCATGCCAAGTGAAATTAGTCAGAAAAGAAAAATATCATGTGTTCTCTCTTATATTTGGAATCTGAAAAAGGCTTTCTACCTAGAGAGTAGAATGGTGGTTGCAAAGAGTTAGGTGCTGAGGAATATGGAGAGATGTTGGTCAAAGGGTACACACTTCCAGGTAAAAGATGAATAGGTTCTGAGGATATAGCCACCCAGGCACCCCTAGAATGATTACTGTTTTAAAGACTGGTAATACCAAGTGAAAATGTGGATCTACAGGAAATCTCAAACATTATTGATGGGAATATAAAATAATATCATTGCTTTTGAAAAAAAATTTTTATACTTTAAGTTATATGTAACACCTACACATGACCAAGTATTTCCAAAAAAAAATAAACTATATTTCCACCCAACATCTTCTATTTGAATTTTTAAAGAACTTTATTCAGAATAGCCCAAACTAAAAACAACCCAAGTGTTCATTAGTTAATGGATTAACACATTGTGCCATATTCACACAACAAAATACTACTCAATAGTAAAAGAGTATGAACATAAGGGAATAATCTCTTATATATACAACATTGCAAATTAATTTTAAAGCATTATGCTAAGTAAAAGAAGCCAGGTACAAACACCAGATGTTATATGATTCCATAAACTACAGTGTAATGTGTAAAGAAAAACAATTATCTAAGGTCACTGAAGACTGAGCAAAGCAGACATATGTTACAGGTAAGTCAACACTTGCTAGAAGAGAAAAATCCTAGGTAAGCTTCCTAGTTTCACCACTCAGAGCCTGAGGACAGACAGCACCAACATTAGTGCAATGTTGTGCAACTACAATATGGATGTGATAAAACTTTTTTAATAGACTGATGAACCAAGAAGAGCAGAGTCTGGGACAACTGCACAGCTGAAAAATTAAGAGGGGGCAGAGTAGAGTGAGGGGGGATTTCTAAAAAGAGAGATAAGGTAGAAACATCACATTATGCCTAAATATTTGGCGAACTTGCCATGCGCCACATGGAAAAAAAAAATGTAGTTTGACTTCTGTCAAACTGCACACTCAACAACAACAACAACAACATTCTTTGAAAGTATATAACCTAATCCAGAATCTCTACAATGTAGAATTCATACCCAGAACACAAGTCCAAATTACACAAATTCCAATGAAATGGAAAGATGCCACACTCAAAGAAAAACAATCAGCAAAGACAAAAGTAGAGATGGATCAAGATGTTGGCATCAGAACAGATTTTAAACAAGCTACTATATCTATCTTCATGGATATGGAAATACATTGATGATGAATAAAAAGACAAATCTCAGCAAAGGAATAGAAGCTATAAGAATAAAAAAGAAATTAAAGAGTGGAAAATACAATCTGAAATAAAAATTTCACCTGACAGGATTAACAACATATTGAAGATAAAGTAAATGAACTTTAAGACAGATAAATAATAAATTCGATAAGAGAGAATTAAATGCAAAAAATGAACAGACTCAGAAAAAGTGCAATAATTGAAGATGGCCTATATGCAGTGATTGTACCAGGAGAGGGAGAAAATAAAAAAAGGGACAGAATAAATGGACGAAGAAATGTGGCTTGTTTCTCAAATTTGGTGAAAATCATAAATGTACAAATTCAAGCTCATTAGAACATAAACATAGTAAATGCAAGGAAAATAACATCTGCACACATACAGTCAAATTTATGCTTCATTTGAAAGTTTTGAAAGCAGCCAGAGAAAACAACTTATTAAACAACATACAGAAGAACAAAATTTACTTGAGATCAGTCAAGGTAACTCTTCAATCTCCATGAGGTAACGCAGAGATGTCAGAAATAGTAGAAATCTTGTAGATATTTACTGAAGAGATAAGGTATTTATTGAGATGTCCAAATGAGGCTATTAATTACTTCAGTTGATGTAGGTAGTGGGAAAAGCACTAAATTTGGGGGTAGAAGAGTTCAGTTAAGGTTCACATTGACCCTCAAGTAGCTGAGGTTCTGAACAAATTCCTTAGGCTCTCTAACTCTCTAAGTCTAATCTGCTTATCTTTAAAATTGAAATAATTGCTCCACAAGGTCCTTGTGAAGATGACCTAAGACAATCCACATGAAGAGGTGCCTGGGTGGCTCACTCTGTTAAAGTGGTCTGCATTCAGCTCAGGTGGGATTTCAGGGTCCTGGGACCAAGCCCAGAATTTGGATGCCTGCTCAGTGGGGAATTGACTTGTCCTTCTCCCTCTGCCCCTACCCCTGCTCCACCCACTTGTGTGCCCACACTCTCTCCCTCTCTTTCCCTCTCAAATAAAGAAATGAACTCTTGGAAAAAAAAGATGATCCATGTGAAAATGTCTGTTTTTAACATACAGACATTATAATATTTATAATAGTATAATATTTATAATATTTATATATTTATCAATATAATATTTATAATATTTAGTTGAATCCAAATGATGTTTCATGTTTGAGTATTTCTTACAAAGATACACTGTTTAATTTCTGCAGAAAGGCCATAATTTTGGTACTATTTTTCTGTATCAGTGGTTTATGGACTAAAAATAATTGTCCAATATAAAGGCAAATTACCTGTTGACATCTGCAAAATGACTTAAATCTTTAAAATCTTGTCCATATGTCCTCTCACTTCCTAGCATGGTGACAGAATTTTTAATTAATGCTTCTAGTTATTGATTTTCTACAACTGACCATCCTCCAAAATTTTCTTACATGGACTTTTAAAAATAAATCTTATATTAAGATTTCTAATAAATTGAAATTAATTTTCCTTAAAATTATTTGAGAATTTTATTTTGCATTTTCATTTATTCCATCTCATTAAACATCACTATCTAATATCCACCTCCAAATAGCCTCGAGCATTTTTAACAGTTAGACCACAATAAACTTTGATGGTTTAATAGTTGTCAAAGTATACTGCAATGTTTAGCTATACTGCTATTGCATATAAAATCAGGACTTGGTAAAGCATACCAAATATACACAAATGTACATTTTTTTATTCAGTAAGATTCAATTTATCTGAGGTAGACTGTTTTATATAGAAATATCCTGAACAAATAGGAATATGTTTTCTTCTTTTATAGATTAATACTTCCTAAAAGAGATAGCTTATTTGACAAAGTTTCTGAAACAAACTATGACCTCCTACAAAACTGAAGTGGTTGAAAAGACAAAATATTACTAAGTCACCAACAATACTATGTTTTTCTTCGCTGGAATCTGGAGATTAAGGAAACAAATACACTCTACTCTAAGCCATGTTTGGTGGGAATTATTATCCTAATACTGTGAAGAAAATTTTCATTAAGTCATGGATTTTTATGTGTGAAGTACAAGCGGAGAATTATCTTTAGGAAATGGGAGAAAATTGCAACTACTTTTCAAATGTAACCTTGACATTTTGAAAAATGCAGTCATGGATCTGTTCCCATGGGGACAAATATTTTACCCTTTATTTCTGCACCAAAATTCAGCACATCATAGCCATATCTGATCTAATCTCCATGATCTGTCTTAGGGGGGTTATATGCTTATAATGATATGTCCCAATGAACAGCAAAGATTCACTAAATGTTTCTGTTCCCCACCCTTTCAATTGATACTGACAGTCATCCTTTTTTTAAGGCTCAGGTTTTTCAAGATAAAAATCAGTTTTTATGCAGTAAAATAGATGATTCAGTCAAAAGAAAAAGTTTGTGAGAACTTCAAAGCAACCACAATCCTTGGGACTAAGAATTAGACCCTATGGCCCCATTCTCCCAGTAGGACACACTTACAGAAATCAACATTGCTTACAAACATCCAGAGTTTGCCTTCATTTAACCCCTTATTAATGATAAATGGAAGGAAGGTTTAGAGTCACTAAAATCCACTGCCACATAGGTCATTATTTTCTTTTTTCTCCTCCTTGCATTGAGATAATCTCTACAAAAGTGCTTTACCTGGTACCTGAAATAAATCAGTTATCCAATAATGTGTTCATTGTGGTCTTTTAATTGTTTTGTTTCCTTCATTTTTCCCTTTACACCTTGAAAAGATACTAATTAAGAAATTTAAACAATACAGTCAAAGAGAAGACATCCTGTTTATTATCTGCAGACCTTTCTAAATCTCTAGAACAAAATCAAAACTTTTTAATGAATCTCATCATTGGCAAGTTCTTACTGGTAATTTCATACGTGTGACTCATTAAAATTTTGCCTCTGTGTATGCTGAGGAATAGGAGAAATTCATTTTTGTCACTTTGCCTATGTGATCGTCTTAAGCATGATCTCTTCTTATATTTCAATGTTGCTGTCTATCATGGGGTCTGAGGACCTGGCCTTTGAAAGCACTGTAGAACTTGCTTCCAATGCAAACACAGTAACTTCACTTCAACACCATATCATAATATATCTAAACAGCAGAATCACATAGTTAACCCAATATAACTCAATAACTTATTCATTTCAGGGTTTTATTTTTTCTTAATTGCTTTATATTTGTACTGTCCACGTGGAATTTTGCTTTTATGTACCTCCATTTCCATAGTAGGCATATCAAACATTATGAACACAGTTCACTTACAAAGGCAAAAACTTTATGATAATTCATTTCAGGCATTAATGTTTTTGACCTAATTAATTTTCCTCATGGAAAATTTTAACACATAAAATTACGTAGTGCCTTTGTTTGTTTACTTACTTGTCATCTCTCTTCTACAGTAGAATATCAAGTTTAGGAGGGGAGGAACTGTATTTCTTTGCTGCTATATCCTTATTGAATACAGTACCTGGCACACATCAGATGTACAATAAATATTTGTTAGATAAATGAGCAAATAAACAAAAGCACTGTAAATGTCTGTCTGTACTTGTTCAATCTTATGGAGGGTCAGAAACTTACACTATTAGGTGGGACAATATGGCTCCAGTGGAATGGTATTGAGTATTTTGCTCCTCTTAGGTCACTTAGGCTCTGTCTAAGGACCAGAGAAGGCTAGGGTGTGGTTAAATCCCCTAAATAAGAAATATATTAAGAACTGACATTATTGGAGGAGTCAAGATGGCGGAGAAGTAGCAAGCTGAGACTGCTTCAGCTAGCCGGAGATCAGCTAGGTAGCTTATCTAAAGATTGCAAACACCTGAAAATCCATCGGCAGATCGAAGAGAAGAAGAACAGCAATTCTGGAAACAGAAAAACAACCACTTTCTGAAAGGTAGGACCGGCGGAGAAGTGAATCCAAAGCGACGGGAAGATAGACCCCGGGGGGAGGGGCCGGCTCCTGGCAAGCAGCGGAGCAACCGTGCACAAAATCAGGACTTTTAAAAGTCTGTTCCGCTGAGGGACATCGCTCCAGAGGCTAAACCGGGGCGAAGCCCACGCGGGGTCAGCGTGGCCTCAGGTCCCGCAGGGTCACAGAAGGATCGGGGGTGTCTGAGTGTCGCAGAGCTTGCGGGTATTGGAACGGGAAAGCCGGCTGCATAGACAGAGCCGACAGTAAGCTCGCAGCTCGGGGTGACCTTGAACCGGTCGCAGGCTCGGTGAGCTCGGAGCGCGGCCGGAGGTCAGGCAGACGGGAGTGACTGGGCGCTGTTCTCTGAGGGCGCCCTGAGGAGTGGGGCCCTGGGCTCTCGGCTCCTCCGGGCCGGAGACCAGGAGGCCGCCATTTGTATTCCCGTCCTCCGGAACTCTACGGAAAGCGCTCAGGGAACAAAAGCTCCTGAAAGCAAACCCGAGCGGATTACTCACCCCGGCCCCGGGTAAGGGCAGTGTAATTCCGCCTGGGGCAAAGACACTTGAGAATCACTACAACAGGCCCCTCCCCCAGAAGATCAACAAGAAATCCAGCCGAGACCAAGTTCACCTACCAAGGAGTGCGGTTCAAATACTAAGGAGAGCAGCAGAATTCCAGAGGAGGAGAAAGCCAAGCACGGAACTCATGGCTTTTTTCCTGTGATTTTTTTTAGTCTTGCAGTTAATTTAATTTTTTCTTTTTCTTTTTCTTTTTTTTTTTTTTTCTTCTCGCCTTCGGGTAAATTTTTTTTTTTTAACTGTTACCTTTTTCTTTTTTAACGATTTTTTACTAGTTTATCTACTATATATATTTTTTCTTTTTTACATTTTTCTCACGTGTTTTCTTTTTTTAAAAAAATTTTTTTCTTATCTTTTTTTTTTCTTTTCTTTGTTCTTTTTTTTTCTTTCTTCCTTTTTGAACCTTTTTTTATCCCCTTTCTCCCCACTCACGATTTTGGATCTCTTCTAATTTGGTTAAAGCATATTTTCCTGGGGTTGTTGCCACCCTTTTAGTATTTTACTTGCCCCTTCATTTACTCTTATCTGGCCAAAATGACAAGACGTAAAAATTCAACACAAAAAAAAGAACAAGAGGCAGTACCGAAGGCTAGGGACCTAATCAATACAGACATCGGTAATATGTCAGATCTAGAGTTCAGAATGACAATTCTCAAGGTTCTAGCCGGGCTCGAAAAAGGCATGGAAGATATTAGAGAAACCCTCTCGAGAGATATAAAAGCCCTTTCTGGAGAAATAAAAGAACTAAAATCTAACCAAGTTGAAATCAAAAAAGCTATTAATGAGGTGCAATCAAAAATGGAGGCTCTAACTGCTAGGATAAATGAGGCAGAAGAAAGAATTAGTGATATAGAAGACCAAATGACAGAGAATAAAGAAGCTGAGCAAAAGAGGACAAACAGCTACTGGACCACGAGGGGAGAATTCGAGAGATAAGTGACACCATAAGACGAAACAACATTAGAATAATTGGGATTACAGAAGAAGAAGAAAGAGAGAGGGGAGCAGAAGGTATACTGGAGAGAATTATTGGGGAGAATTTCCCCAATATGGCAAAGGGAATGAGCATCAAAATTCAGGAGGTTCAGAGAACGCCCCTCAAAATCAATAAGAATAGGCCCACACCCCGTCACCTAATAGTAAAATTTACAAGTCTCAGTGACAAAGAGAAAATCCTGAAAGCAGCCCCGGAAAAGAAGTCTGTAACATACAATGGTAAAAATATTAGATTGGCAACTGACTTATCCACAGAGACCTGGCAGGCCAGAAAGAGCTGGCATGATATTTTTAGAGCACTAAACGAGAAAAACATGCAGCCCAGAATACTATATCCAGCTAGGCTATCATTGAAAATAGAAGGAGAGATTAAAAGCTTCCAGGACAAACAACAACTGAAAGAATTTGCAAATACCAAACCAGCTCTACAGGAAATATTGAAAGGGGTCCTCTAAGCAAAGAGAGAGCCTACAAGTGGTAGATCAGAAAGGAACAGAGACCATATACAGTAACAGTCACCTTACAGGCAATACAATGGCACTAAATTCATATCTCTCAATAGTTACCCTGAATGTGAATGGGCTAAATGCCCCTGTCAAAAGACACAGGGTATCAGAATGGATAAAAAAACAAAACCCATCTATATGTTGCCTCCAAGAAACTCATTTTAAGCCCGAAGACACCTCCAGATTTAAAGTGAGGGGGTGGAAAAGAATTTACCATGCTAATGGACATCAGAAGAAAGCAGGAGTGGCAATCCTTATATCAGATCAATTAGATTTTAAGCCAAAGACTATAATAAGAGATGAGGAAGGACACTATATCATACTCAAAGGGTCTGTCCAACAAGAAGATTTAACAATTTTAAATATCTATGCCCCCAACGTGGGAGCAGCCAACTATATAAACCAATTAATAACAAAATCAAAGAAACACATCAACAACAATACAATAATAGTAGGGGACTTTAACACTACCCTCACTGAAATGGACAGGTCATCCAAGCAAAAGATCAGCAAGGAAATAAAGGCCTTAAACGACACACTGGACCAGATGGACATCACAGATATATTCAGAATATTTCATCCCAAAGCAACAGAATACACATTCTTCTCTAGTGCACATGGAACATTCTCCAGAATAGATCACATCCTCGGTCCTAAATCAGGACTCAACCGGTATCAAAAGATTGGGATCATTCCCTGCATTTTTTCGGACCACCATGCTCTAAAGCTAGAACTCAACCACAAAAAGTAGTTTGGAAAGAACCCAAATACATGGAGACTAAACAGTATCCTTCTAAAGAATGAATGGGTCAACCGGGAAATTAAAGAAGAATTGAAAAAAAATCATGGAAACAAATGATAATGAAAATACAACGGTTCAAAATCTGTGGGACACAACAAAGGCAGTCCTGAGAGGAAAATATATAGCGGTACAAGCCTTTCTCAAGAAACAAGAAAGGTCTCAGGTACACAACCTAACCCTACACCTAAAGGAGCTGGAGAAAGAACAAGAAAGAAACCCTAAGCCCAGCAGGAGAAGAGAAATCATAAAGATCAGAGCAGAAATCAATGAAATAGAAACCAAAAAAACAATAGAACAAATCAACGAAAGAAGGAGCTGGTTCTTTGAAAGAATTAATAAAATTGATAAACCCCTGGCCCGACTTATCAAAAAGAAAAGAGAAAGGACCCAAATAAATAAAATCATGAATGAAAGAGGAGAGATCACAACTAACACCAAAGAAATACAAACTATTATAAGAACATACTATGAGCAACTCTACGGCAATAAATTTGACAATCTGGAAGAAATGGATGCATTCCTAGAAACATATAAACTACCACAACTGAACCAGGAAGAAATAGAAAGCCTGAACAGACCCATAACCAGTAAGGAGATTGAAACAGTCATTAAAAATCTCCAAACAAACAAAAGCCCAGGGCCAGACGGCTTCCCGGGGGAATTCTACCAAACATTTAAAGAAGAACTAATTCCTATTCTCCTGAAACTGTTCCAAAAAATAGAAATGGAAGGAAAACTTCCAAACTCATTTTATGAGGCCAGCATCACCTTGATCCCAAAACCAGACAAGGATCCCACCAAAAAAGAGAGCTATAGACCGATATCCTTGATGAACACAGATGCAAAAATACTCAACAAAATACTAGCCAATAGGATTCAACAGTACATTAAAAAGATTATTCACCACGACCAAGTGGGATTTATTCCAGGGCTGCAAGGTTGGTTCAACATCCGCAAATCAGTCAATGTGATACAACACATCAATAAAAGAAAGAACAAGAACCATATGATACTCTCAATAGATGCTGAAAAAGCATTTGACAAAGTACAGCATCCCTTCCTGATCAAAACTCTTCAAAGTGTAGGGATAGAGGGCACATACCTCAATATCATCAAAGCCATCTATGAAAAACCCACCGCAAATATCATTCTCAATGGAGAAAAACTGAAAGCTTTTCCGCTAAGGTCAGGAACACGGCAGGGATGTCCATTATCACCACTGCTATTCAACATAGTACTAGAGGTCCTAGCCTCAGCAATCAGACAACAAAAGGAAATTAAAGGCATCCAAATCGGCAAAGAAGAAGTCAAATTATCACTCTTCGCAGATGATATGATACTATATGTGGAAAACCCAAAAGACTCCACTCCAAAACTGCTAGAACTTATACAGGAATTCAGTAAAGTGTCAGGATATAAAATCAATGCACAGAAATCAGTTGCATTTCTCTACACCAACAGCAAGACAGAAGAAAGGGAAATTAAGGAGTCAATCCCATTTACAATTGCACCCAAAACCATAAGATACCTAGGAATAAACCTAACCAAAGAGACACAGAATCTATACTCAGAAAACTATAAAGTACTCATGAAAGAAATTGAGGAAGACACAAAGAAATGGAAAAATGTTCCATGCTCCTGGATTGGAAGAATAAATATTGTGAAAATGTCTATGCTACCTAAAGCAATCTACACATTTAATGCAATTCCTATCAAAGTACCATCCATCTTTTTCAAAGAAATGGAACAAATAATGCTAAAATTTATATGGAACCAGAAAAGACCTCGAATAGCCAAAGGGATATTGAAAAAAAAAGCCAACGTTGGTGGCATCACAATTCCGGACTTCAAGCTCTATTACAAAGCTGTCATCATCAAGACAGCATGGTACTGGCACAAAAACAGACCCATAGATCAATGGAACAGAATAGAGAGCCCAGAAATAGACCCTCAAATCTATGGTCAACTAATCTTCGACAAAGCAGGAAAGAATGTCCAATGGAAAAAAGACAGCCTCTTCAATAAATGGTGCTGGGAAAATTGGACAGCCACATGCAGAAAAATGAAATTGGACCATTTCCTTACACCACACACAAAAATAGACTCAAAATGGATGAAGGACCTCTATGTGCGAAAGGAATCCATCAAAATCCTTGAGGAGAACACAGGCAGCAACCTCTTCGACCTCTGCCGCAGCAACATCTTCCTAGGAACAACGCAAAAGGCAAGGGAAGCAAGGGCAAAAATGAACTATTGGGATTTCATCAAGATCAAAAGCTTTTGCACAGCAAAGGAAACAGTTAACAAAATCAAAAGACAACTGACAGAATGGAAGAAGATATTTGCAAACGACATATCAGATAAAGGACTAGTGTCCAGAATCTATAAAGAACTTAGCAAACTCAACACCCAAAGAACAAATAATCCAATCAAGAAATGGGCAGAGGACATGAACAGACATTTCTGTAAAGAAGACATCCAGATGGCCAACAGACACATGAAAAAGTGCTCCATATCACTCGGCATCAGGGAAATACAAATCAAAACCACAATGAGATATCACCTCACACCAGTCAGAATGGCTAAAATCAACAAGTCAGGAAATGACAGATGCTGGCGAGGATGTGGAGAAAGGGGAACCCTCCTACATTGTTGGTGGGAATGCAAGCTGGTGCAGCCACTCTGGAAAACAGCATGGAGGTTCCTCAGAATGTTGAAAATAGAACTGCCCTATGACCCAGCAATTGCACTATTGGGTATTTACCCTAAAGATACAAATGTAGTGATCCAAAGGGGCATATGCACCCAAATGTTTATAGCAGCAATGTCCACAATAGCCAAACTATGGAAAGAACCTAGATGTCCATCAACAGATGAATGGATCAAGAAGATTTGGTATATATACATAATGGAATACTATGCAGCCATCAAAAGAAATGAAATCTTGCCATTTGCGACAACATGGATGGAACTAGAGCGAATCATGCTTAGCGAAATAAGTCAAGCAGAGAAAGACAACTATCATATGATCTCCCTGATATGAGGAAGTGGTGATGCAACATGGAGGCTTAAGTGGGTAGGAGAAGAATAAATGAAACAAGGTGGGATTGGGAGGGAGACAAACCATAAGTGACTCTTAATCTCACAAAACAAACTGAGGGTTGCTGGGGGGAGGGGGTTTGGGAGAAGAGAGTGGGATTATGGACATTGGGGAGGGTATGTGCTTTGGAGAGTGCTGTGAAGTGTGTAAACCTGGTGATTCACAGACCTGTACCCCTGGGGATAAAAATATATGTTTATAAAAAATAAAAATTAAAAAAAAAAAAAAAGAACTGACATTATTATTTGTAATCTCAAGGACTACAAATTCTGTTTTTTTTTCTTCCATTTGTATCTTCCTTTCCCCAAATTATTTTATAGAGATCTTTCTGATCTATTGATCAGAGATCAACACTCTAGGTCAGAAATAGTCTAATAGAATCTGTATTCTTAATATTTCTAATAATGTTCTACAAATAAAACCAAAACCAATGTTCTCATAAACATCATTTGAGAATCATAAATTTATGACATTTCTCTGCTTACATAATATGTGCACATATATGTATACTATATACTCATATTCTTACAAAAACAAAAATATAAAATGCATACACAAATTGAGAAATAATCCAGGAAAATAGTTTATAAAGAAGGAATGGTTCATATCAATTAAAATTGTACAGGTTTTCTTAAATTTCTAGCTGGCCTATTAGCAAATTGGAGGTTTTTTTGAATGGCCAATTATCTCCCTAGGAAGTATATATCTTCTAGCCTCCAAAGGTGACAGACAGGGCCAAAACGGGAAATATTATTAGTTGAATGGTATTAACAAGTTCTGAGTTCCAAGGTTGGAAAGTAAACTAGAGAGCTCCAAAAGTGGAATTCCTGAAAAGTCAGAGAAATAAGTTCAACAAAAGAGCAACTGGCAAGGGATGGGATGTCTTAAAATTTGTTCATTGCATATATGATGTCTTTAAATATGCAGGTTTTGTTGTGCTAAAAAAAAGTTCCCTTTTATGCGTAGTGTTTTAAAGTTTTGTAATCATTGAAAATACTGAACTTTATAAAATGTTGTTATGGGGCCTATGGGTGCCTTGGTAGGTTAAGTATCTATCTGCCTTTGGCTCAGGTCATGATTTGGGAGTCTTGGGATGGAGCCCCATGTAGGGCTGCCTGCTCAAGGAGTCTGCTTCTCCTTCTCCTCTGCCCCTCTCCTCACTTGTGCTTTCTTTCTCTCTCTCAAATAAAATCCTTTTTGAAATATTATGACATCTACCAAGATACATATTTTTTTTTGCACAGTGACACATTGCCTGATACTCAAAGGATAAATCATCCTTGAATATTTGGATTAGATTCTTTCTTTATTGTAATGTAATGTAATGTGTTACCATATTTTACATAGTAAACATACTATTGAATTTATATTATTTTACTGACCTTTTCCTTTATTACAAGTTTTTGGACTACCTTTACACTGTTGGACTGATTTCATAGTATAGGTTATCTCAAATCATTTTTTGGATCAGGTGGGGTAAAAATAATCACACATTTATGGCACAATAAGGGTAAACAGAAGAACAACTTTGACTCTCATGGTTCCATCAATGATAAAATAGTTATATTTCTATATATACATAAATATACATATTTATGTCATTATGTACATATTTGTACCCATATGAGATGTTACAATCAGTATATTGAGCAATGATTCTTTTTTTAAAAGGTTTTATTTATTTATTTGACAGAGAGCACCAGTAGGCAGAGCGGCAGGCAGAGAGTGAGGGGGAAGCAGGCTCCCCGCTGAGCAGAGAGCACAATTTGGGGCTCAATCCCAAGACCCTGAGATCATGACCTGAGCTGAAGGCAAAGGCTTAACCCACTATGCCACCCAGGCACCTAACTTTAGTATAATTTCTAGTTCAAATTTAGTTTCTAACTCTATCTTTATTAAAATATCAAACAATCAGGGTAACACAAGAAGAAAAAATAGTACAGGTTCCTGGCTATATTTTAACCTCTCTATACATATATAGTTCTGCAGTTAAAGGCTCTAGACTCTATTCTTTCAGTATATAGACACAGAGAGAGACCCAGCCCTAGAAATAGTAGTTGTAACATCAGAATCATACAGTAGCAAAGCTTTTCAGTAAAAGGGTAGAGAAATAATCCCAACTGAGAATATCTTCTACCCTTCTATTGGCAGAAGGTCTCAACTATTACCCTAGAATATTATGCAGTAAAGTACCTGGTATACAAGGTCAAATAACATTACTGATTTTATATATGTATATATATATACATATATAAAATATATATATATATTTTCTATTTTTATGACTGCCAATCAGGAAAATACTTCTCAGTCTATCTGTACATTTTAACACACATTCAATCCCCAATTTGGGGATGAGATAAATGACTGACCCATATGACTCAAAAGTAGTATCCATTTCTATCACAGTAATTATAAACTATGTGAGTATAGGGGAGGCTATCCATTTAAATCACTTTATATTCTTTGTTCTATTTGAATTCTGTCCCCTATACTCAACAAAAAATATGTTAGAATCATAATCTCCAGCACCTCAGAAGGTGATTCTGTTTTGGAAATGGGATCTTTATAGAGTTAAGTTAAACCGAGGCCATTTGGGTGGCCCCTAATCCAAAAGACTGTTATCCTGATAATAATGGGACATTTAGACAGAGAGACAGAGACACGCAGAGGGAAGATGATATGAAGAGACATAGGGAGAAGACAGCAACTGACAAGCCAAGAAGAGAGGCTTAGAACAGCCTCTTACTCCATAACCCTCAGAAGGAATCAATCCTGCCAACAACTTCATTTTAGACTACCAGCTTAAACTCTGAAACCGTATGTTTCTTTTGTCTAAGACATGCAACTTGTAGCACTTTGTTATGGCATCCCTAGCAAGGAACTCACCATTGTATTGATACCAAATGAGATTATTAGACAGTACAGGAAATCCAAAGTGAATTCATCCAGTCTTTCCTATACCCTTTTGATACCAGGAAAACTTACACTCATGACCCTTGATATGACAACATGATGGCTTTGAGTGCAGTGGTAGGATCTATGAAATTTTGTCATGTGGGTGCTCCCTGTCACAGATGTCCCTTGCCTATAGAATTCTTAATTACCTAAATACTTCTCAATAAAACAGTCTGTGCCAAGGTGTAGGTATCCTAGATCGAAGTGTCCGTGTATTCCATTCGAAGTCAATATTTCTTTTGACTATTTCTATTGCCAAGTCTGAATAGTAAACCCAGAAAGCAAATCACTGAGTATAGGCAGCCCCCAAAGTTATGCAGATATCTGTGATGGGTGGTGATGGGAATTGGCAGCAACAGTAAGTGGTTGCAGAGAGACTGATCCATCTTGTCTCCCTGGGTGAATTTTGAATATAAAATACATCTTTTGTGTTAACATATGAAAAGCATATGCAAGATTAGATATCCTCCCCTCAATAAAACAGTAGAGAAGCACAAAGATAAAATTAAATCTCTTACAAAGAACATCAAAATGCCAATTGAGAGGCTTGATATTAGAGCTTATGTGACTTGGGACTGCCAATGTAAGGGTCATCCAGGGCCAGACCTACAAGTAAAGAAAAACATCCCATCGTAGTCCATCATCAAGAAGAGTAGCACTGCTACCCCTGAAACTAATAATACACTATATGTAAACTAAACTGTATTTAAATAAAAGAAAAAGAGAAAACTTCTATTTATGGAAGATGTTAGTTGAAAAATGCTTTCAAAGAAGGAAGGAAGGGAGGGAGGAAGGAAGGAAGGGAGAAGGAGAGGAAGGAAAAGTAAAGGAAAGAAAAGAAAAAAGAAAGAGAAGCACTGAAAGATGCTATTAAATAATATTCAGGCTTAGGGCTCTAAGTGTATCTTTTTTGCAGGCAATGCCAGCCAGAAGACTCTGGTATGTAAAAGTCTTGGGAAAAGCATCTATGACTCCTGATCATATTAACTCATCACTTTCTTTAAATGTTATGACCTTTCAAGTCTGAAGATTCCATAAATGCCTGAGACTGCACCAACCATTCCAGATCACCAGAACCCACTGAATAAGACACAGAGAAGTTCGAGTCTTGAGGCTGTTAAAGAACTCCCTCATGCCCTCTGAAAGTTTTTTGTCTGAGATAGCACACTTGACATGCAGAATCTCATGGCTCATATTTTTGTTAAATTTTTATCCAATACTTCAAGTTATTTGTGAAATACTTTGAAATGTTAGAAAATAAATGTTCAGAAGACAGTGTGATGGAGGTTAATGGCCTAAACTTTCTTCCATTTCTCCAGTTTCCTACATAGTATCAGAAGCTCTTATGAGATGTAAAAGGACCGTAACAATCATAAGGCTCTAGAACCAGATGTTTACTTGAGGTTGAATATCAGATAAAAAATTTGAAACAGGGCCAAGGTTGTTTGGGAGTGAGAACAAACATCAGGTACAGCAAAACGGAGGCAAGTCCAGGGATTGGATAAAATCAACCAGGAATATCCACCCCTTACTTTTCTACTTCACTGATTGCTAAAATAGATGGGGTCCACTTAAACAAATTAAAGAACAAACATTTAGATGGGATAAGGTTCTATTATATGCAGCTTTTCTTACATTCCAGCTACTGTGTTTGTATGAGAATATAGTTAGATTTGATGCTTCTCTAAAGAGCAGTACGTTCTGAGTACCTGGTGACTCAGTGAGTTAAGCATGTACCTTTGGCTCGGGTCATGATCTCAGGGTCCTAGGATCAAGTTCTGCATTGGGCTCCCTGCTCGGCACACAGCCTATTTCCTCCTTTCTCTCTTTCCTGCCTCTCTGCCTACTTGTGATCTCTCTCTGTCAAATAAATAAAATCTTTAAAAGAGAGAGAGAGATTAGTAGGTTCTGGTGGGGGAGTGTAGTTAATAAATACACTCATCCATGCATATAACACCAGAATTAAGTACGTCATCATTCTGTGAAAGACAGAGTATAGTATGGGATGTAGTCTTCCAGAGTTGAGATTACTGGTTCAATCTGGCTGTCCTAGTGAAAGTGATGGACAGTGGTTGGAAGAAGAAAGATAAGAAAGATTTTTGTTTAATGTTTTTCAGAATCAGGATATGAATTCAGCATGCTTTCAGACACTTAATGTAGTGAAGGCTAAAACTCAGGATGGGAGCAAGACTGTCTGGGTTTGAATCCTCACTGTGAAACTCATTACAGAAGCAATAATGTAAATTAAAAAAAAATCATTGTATTCTGTTGAGTGACTATAACGCTACAAATTTATCTATTCCATATCTATTCCATGAGCAGAGTTGGTTCCAGCTTTTGCAGAGTATTGATAAGAACTAATATATACATGGACATATGGACACTTTTTGTTTTGTGTTTAGAAGAGCAATTCTTTTAACTGCAGAGAACAGAGAATATAAAGGAGAGTAGTTAGCAGAGGGGAGTTTGGTGGGGAGGTGGCTAAAAGAGGATGGGGATGAAAGAGCATACTTATCATACTCATCACGATGGAACACTGAGTAACATATAGAATGTTGAATCACCATGTCGTACACCAGAAAGGAATAGAACACTATATGTTAACTGTACTGGAATTAAAATTTAAAAAACAATTAAAGAGAAGTGGAATTCTGTGATAAGAGGGTATGTATAATTGATGGACGTAACTCAGTGCAGGATTGAAGAATTAATTCAGTAAACTATGACATTGGGTTGCAACATCCTAGCTCTGTTACTTCTGACTTTGACATAATGTCACTTCTTTACCTAGTTTTTCTAATTCTCAACCCATAGCTATGGACTTCCCTATCATTCTTTCTTTCCTAATAATTATCTCTTTCCAAACATACAAATACTAATGACAAGATCATTGACTATGATCTTCTATTGCTCGTCTAATCAAGTCCTACTTAAGTTTCAATTTTTTAAATGCCAGCCTCTGATGCAGTTAATTATAAGAAGTCACTACTCCCAACTGTTCCTTGCATCCATTTTCCTGTGGCCACCTCATATGTGTCTCCACATTTTATTATGGTTTGGTGTTGTTTTTATTGTTTTTGCCTGGGACCTGGCCAGCATCTGAGGATCTCAACTCCCGTACCAACTAGGCAGAATGTACAACACATAGAAGATATAAATACCCGTCACAAATACATGAATATTTAAGCGCATATCTCAATTTGTATTAACTGGGTTGGTTGTTTAAAAGATTTTATTTATATATTTGACACAGAGAGATAAAGATTATAAGTATGCAGAGAAACAGGCAAGGGTGTGGGGGAAGCAGGCTCCCTACTGAGCAGAGAGCCTAATGTAGGGCTTGATCCCAGGACCCCAGGATCATAACCTGAGCCAGAATCAGAAGTTTTAACCCACTTAGCCACCCAGGGGCCACAGATAGGATTTGCTCTTTAAGCATGCAGTTTCCTCTTTTTGTCTACTATAATTAAACTAATCTTTTTGTGTTTGTCTCCTATACTTTTCTGCTATACACAGGGCCCACCATTTTGTCAATTTTTTTAAAACAAAGATCTTATTCTGTTGACTAGTTACTGAAATACATGTATAGACGAGGAGGCATTGGTGGTAAGGGTATATATTTCTTTTAGAGAACCTTACAAGGGATAAAGCAGTTCTTCCCGCTTCATAGTGTATTACTTACGCTAAGTTTTATGACACCTCATCACTCACTCAAATGTTACTTTTTAGTTAGTTGGTTTATTACTATTGTGAAAGACCTTTTTATTGTATATGATATCAAGACCGGGAGATGGCATTGTGAGCAGAGTGCCATCCTAGGCCACGCACGCTGCTTCAGGGTCGAGGCCGTATCTGCTTATTTCGGCTTGGCAGGGTGAACCCAGGACACGAACATGGAGCCCAAAAAAGCAAGGCCCATGAGGCACCAGCTCTCCCGCAGTTCTTCTTCCCTGACGCAACAGAGCGAATGCCCAAAGCCTTGCTGAGGAAGCAGCGGCAAAGTGAGGTTCGGTCCAAGCCCAAAGCCTGTGTGAAAGCACAGCATTTGTTGAGAAATCAGAGTCGGTTCTGCGGGCTGCTGCTGCTGCGTGCCTGAGCCCAGTCTCAGGGTGGGAGAAGCCCGCATACAGGGAAAGCCTCTTTGCCTGGGCATCTCCTCTGGGAAAGCACAGCATTCCTTGGGAAGTCAGAGTCGGGTTTGTGGGATGCTGCTGCTGCTTGCCTGAGCTAGTCTCCACAGCACAGTGGAAGAAACCCGCATGGAGCGAAATTCTCTTTGCCCTAGCACCCCTTCTGCCGGATTGAGAAGCGTGGTTGCACATCTGGAAAGGGCCTTATGGAAAGGGACACGTCTGTCACCACGCTCCTAGGAGCATGTCTGGGGAAGGCGCAGCACGCCGCCCCGAGAGAAGAAAAGGAGCCGTTGGCCCTGCTGTCAGGAAATGGTCATGACGCAGGTGAGCCTGCCCTGGCAGAAACAGCGGGCCGGTGGCAAGACAAGTGTCGCCCTCTCCCTGTGTGGAGAGACGGATCCTGGCTGCTAAGGAGATACGAGCGGACGACTAGGACAGGCGTGCGTGCTCCACTCTGAGGAAGGAGTCTGGGCAGAAGGCATGCCTGTCCTGGGCCTCTGGGCCCAAGGGGACAGCAGCTCCTAGGTCACCTGGCCCTGATGCAGACTTGGGCTTGCCCCCAGGCGCCCGGCCCTGAACTCGCAGAAACAGCTCCTGGAGGAATGAGCAGTCAGATGCCGTCTTCCTCCAGGATGTGGCAGCGTTGGCGGAGGCAGGGGGTGTCCCGGGGAAGGAGGGACAGTTACCCATTACTCCCCATCCCAGGGAGCGGGCGCTGTCCAGTGATCCTGTCGCATCTCCTCTCGGCTGGCGAAGGCACTGGCCTAGTCCCCTGTCCACCTGAACTCCAGAGCAAAAGGGCAGGCCTTGCCTATGCCAGGAGATGTCATTGTGAGCCGAGTGCCATCCTAGGCCACACACACTGCTGCAGGGTCGAGGCTGTGTCTGCTTATTTCGGCTTGGCGGGGTGAACCCAGGACGCGAACATGGAGCCCGGAAGAGCAAGGCCCAAGAGGCACCAGCTCTCACGCAGCTCTTCTTCCCTGACGCGATAGAACGAATGCCTAAAGCCTTGCTGAGGAAGCAGCAGCGAACTGCGGTTCGCGCCAAGATGAAAACCTCTGCGAAAGCATAGCAGTCGCTGGGAAATCAGAGTTGGTTCTGTGGGCTGCTGTTGCTGCTTGCCTTAGCCTAGTATTCGCAGCAGGGTGGGAGAAACCCTCATAGAGCGAAAGCCTCTTTGCCCGGCCATCCTCTCTGGGAAAGCACAGCATTCTTTGGGAAATCAGGGTCGGGACTATGGGATGCTGCTGCTGCTTGCCTGAGCTAGTCTCCAGAGCACGGGCTAATAAACACGCATGGAGCGAAATCCTCTTTGCCTGGGCATCCCCTCTGCCTGAGAGAGAAGCATGGTGGCGCTTGTGGAAAGCGCCTTAAGGAAAGGGACATGTCTGTCACAGCGCTGCCAAGAGCATTTCTGGGGAAGGTATAGCATGCTGCCCCCGGAGAAGAGAAGGATCCATTGGCCTTGTTGTCAGAAAACGGTCGCGAAGCAGGAGAGCTGGCCCAGGCAGGAACAGCGGGCCAGTGGCAAGACAAGTGTCACCCGCTCCCTGTGCTGAGAGACGGTAGCCTGGCTGCTAAGGAGACATGAGCGGATGACTAGGACAGGCGCGCATGCTCCACGCTGAGGAAGGAGACTGGGCAGAAGGCATGCCAGTCCTAGGCCTCTGGGCCCAAGGGGGCAGCAGCTCCTCGGCCATCTCTCCCTGGTGCAGACATGGGCTTGCCAACAGGCACCTACCCTCAACTCGCAGAAACAGCTCCCTGAAAGAATGGGCAGTCAGATGCCGTCTTCCTCCAGGATGTGGCAGCGTTCGCGGAGGCATGGGGTGTGCCGGGGAAGGAGTGGGGACCGTCCCCCACAGCTCCCCATCCCAGTGCACCGGTGGTGTGCAGGGATCCTGTCACCTCTCCTCTCCTGTGGGGAAGGCACTGGCATAGTCCCCGAGTCCACCGGAGTGCCAGAGCAAAAGGCCAAGCCTGGCCTATGGCAGGAGACGGTAGTGTGCACAGATTGTCATCCTAGGCCTCCCACGCTGCTGAAGGGTTGTGGGTGTGTCTGCTTAGTTCGGCTTGGCAGGGTGAACCAGGGCGCGACCATGGAGCCCGGGAAAGCAAGGCCCAAGAGGACCAACTCTCCCGCAGCTCTTCTTCGCTGACGCAACAGAGCAAACGCCCAAAGCCTTGCTGAGGAAGCAGCAGCGAACTGTGGTTGGCGCCTAGCTGAAAACCTCTGCGAAAGCATAGCAGTAGCTGGGAAATCAGAGTGGGTTCTGTGGGCTGCTGTTGCTGCTTGCCTTAGCCTAGTATTCGCAGCATGGTGGAAGAAACCCGGATAGAGCGAAAGCCTCTTTGCCCGGGCATCGCCTCTGGGAAAGCACAGCATTTTTTGGGAAATCAGAGTCAGGTCTGTGGGATGCTGCTGTTGCTTGCCTGAGCCCAGTCTCACGGGGGGGGGGGGGGGGGGACCCGCATAGATAAAAAGCCTCTTTGTACGTGCATCCCCTCTGGGAAAGCACAGCATTCTCTGGGAAATCAGTGTCGGTTCTGAGGGATGCTGATGCCGCTTTCCTGAACATAGTCTCCGAAGCACAGTGGGAGAAACCCGTATGGAGTAAACTCCTTTTAGCCCAGGCATCCCCCTGCCTGAGAGAGAAGCGTGGTTGCACCTGTAGTAGAAACAGACTTAAGGAAAGGGACACGTCTGTCACTGTGCTCCCCAGGAGCATGTCTGGGGAAGGCGCACACACCGCTCCGGGTGAAAGGAAGGAGCTGTTGGCCTTGCTGTCGGGAAATGGGTGTGAAGCACGAGAGCCTGCATGGCTGGAATAGCAGACGGGTAGCAAGACAAGTGTCACCATCTCCCTGTGTGGAGAGATGGAAGCCTGGCTGCTAAGGAGACACAAGTGGACGACTAGGACAGGCGAGCGTGCTCCACTCAGAGGAAGGAGTCTGGGCAGAAGGCATGCTTGTCCTGGGCCTCTGGGCCCAAGGCGACAGCAGCTCCTTGGCCACCTGTCCCTGATGCAGATATTGATTGCCACCGGGCGCCCGGCCCTGAACTCGCAGAAACAGCTTCTGGAGGAACGAATTGTCAGATGCCGTCTACCTCCAGGATGTGGCAGCGTTGGTGGAGGCAGGAGGTGTGCCGGGGAAGGAGGGACAGTTACCCATTACCCCCCATCCCAGTGCATGGGCGGTGTGCAGTGATCCTGTCACGTCTCCTCTCGGCTGGGGAAGGTACTGGCCTAGTCCCCTGTCCACCTGAACTCCAGAGCAAAAGGGCATGCCTTGCCTACACGGGGAGATGGCATTGTGAGCCAAGTGCCATCCTAGGCCACACACACTGCTGCAGGGTCGAGGCCATGTCTGCTTATTTCGGCTTGGCAGGGTGAACGCAGGACGGGAACATGGAGCCTGGGAAAGCAAGGCCCAAGAGGCACCAGCTCTCCCGCAGCTCTTCTTCCCAGACAGAACAGAGCGAACGCCCAAAGCCTTGCTGAGGAAGCAGCAGCGAAGTGCAGTTCGCTCCAAGCCCCAAAATCTGCGAAAGCACAGGATTCGCTGAGAAATCAGAGTCTGTTCTGCAGGCTGCTGCTGCTGCTGCTTGCCTGAGCCCAGTCTCACGGTGGGTGAACCCTCATACAGCGAAAGCCTCTTTGCCCGGGCATCTCCTCTGGGAAAGCACAGCATTCGTTGGGAAATCAGAGTCAGGTTTGTGGGATGTTGCTGCTGCTTGCCTGAGATAGTCTCCACAGCACGGTGGAAGAAACCCGCATGGAGAGAAATTCTCTTTGCCCTAGCATCCCCTCTGCCTGAGAGAGAAGCGTGGTTGCACATCTGGAAAGGGCCTTAAGGAAAGAGACACGTCTGTAACCGCGCTCCCCAGGAACATGTCTGGGGAAGGCGCAGCACGCCGTCCTGGGAGAAGAAAAGGAGCCATTGGCCTTGCTGTGGGGAAACGGTCATGAAGAAGGAGAGCCTGCCCTGGCAGGAACAGCGGATGGTGGCCAAACAAGTGTCACCCTCTCCCTGTGTGGAGAGACGGAAGCCTGGCTGCTAAAAGAGCAAAAGGCCAAGACTGGCAGCTAAAAGAGTAAAAGGCAAAGCTTGGCCTACGGCAGGAGATGGCAGTGTGCATAGAGTGCCATCCTAGGCCTCACACGCTGCTGAAGGGTTGTGGATATGTCTGCTTAGTTGGGCCTGGCAGGGTGAACCCAGGGCGCGACCATGGAGCCTGGGAAAGCAAGGCCCAAGAGGCACCAGCTCTCCCGCAGCTCATCTTCCCTGAGGAGACAGATCGAACGCCCAAAGCCTTGCTGAGGAAGCAGCAGTGAAGTGCGGTACGCACCAAGCTGAAAACCTCTGCGAAAGCATAGCAGTCGCTGGGAAATCAGAGTCGGTTCTGTGGGCTGCTGTTGCTGCTTCCCTTAGCCTAGTATTCGCAGCTCGTTGTGAGAAACCCGCATAGAGCGAAAGCCTCTTTGCCAGGTCATCCTCTCCGGGAAAGCACAGCATTCTTTGGGAAATCAGAGTCAGGTCTGTGGGATGTTGCTGCTGCTTGCCCGGGCATCTCCTCTGGGAAAGCACAGCATTAAGGAAAGAGACACAATCCTCTTTACCTGGGCATCCCCTCTGCCTGAGAGAGAAGCATGGTGGCGCCTGTGCAAACAGCCTTAAGGAAAGGGACAGTCCCCCATAGCTACCCATCCCAGTGCTATATATATATATATATATATATATATATATATATATATATATATATATATATAATCAGTAATGTTATTATACCTTGTGTACCAGGTGTTTTACTGCATAACATTCTAAGGTAATTGTTGAGACCTTCTACCAATAGAAGGGTAGAAGATATTCTCAGTTAGGATTATTTCACTACCATTTTACTGAAAAGGTTTTCTACTGTATGATTCTGATGTTGCAACTACTATTTCTATGGCTGGGTCTCTCTCTCTGTCTATATACTGAAGGAATAGAGTCTAGAGCCTTTAACAGCTGTGGCCCGCCAACGCTCGCCCGCTAATCTCCACAGCATGGGGTAATAAACCCACATGGAGCGAAATCCTCTTTACCTGGGCATCCCCTCTGCCTGAGAGAGAAGCATGGTGGCGCCTGTGCAAACAGCCTTAAGGAAAGGGACACGTCTGTCACGGCGCTCCCAGGAGCATTTCTGGGGAAGGTGTAGCACTCTGCCCCTGGAGAAGAGAAGGATCCGTTGGCCTTGTCGGGCAACGGTCGCGAATCAGGAGAGCCGGCCCTGGCAGGAACAGCGGGCCAGTGGCAAGACAAGTGTCACCCGCTCCCTGTGTGGAGAGACGGTAGCCTGGCTGCTAAGGAGACAGGAGCAGACGACTAGGACAGGCATGCGTGCTCCACTCTGAGGAAGGAGACTGGGCAGAAGGCAGGCCTGTTCTGGGCCTATAGGTCCAAGGGGACAGCAGCTCCTTGGCCACCTGTCCCTGGTGCAGACATGGGCTTGCCACCAGACACCTACCATGAACTCACAGAAACCGCTCCCTGAAAGAATGGGTAGTCAGATGCCGTCTTCCTCCAGGATGTGGCAGCGTTTGCAGATGCATGGGATGTGTCGGGGTAGGAGTGGGGACAGTCCCCCATAGCTACCCATCCCAGTGCTATATATATATATATATATATATATATATATATATATATATAATCAGTAATGTTATTATACCTTATGTACCAGGTGTTTTACTGCATAACATTCTAAGGTAATTGTTGAGACCTTCTACCAATAGAAGGGTAGAAGATATTCTCAGTTAGGATTATTTCACTACCATTTTACTGAAAAGGTTTTCTACTGTATGATTCTGATGTTGCAACTACTATTTCTATGGCTGGGTCTCTCTCTCTGTCTATATACTGAAGGAATAGAGTCTAGAGCCTTTAACAGCTGTGGCCCGCCAACGCTCGCCCGCGAGGAAGGAAGACCACCGACACAGGATTCTTCTCTATCACGCTTTATTGAAGTGCACTTGGTTGAGGTTTGTAGGGTGATGGAAGCAGGACGCGCCTGGGTAGAGCCAGGGCTGCGCATATATACAGGCTAGCTGGGGCGTGTCTCATTCTGGGGTACGTGGCTCACTATGGTAGGTCAGCCTTGTTGCTGGGCAGAATAAGCTTAAGGCCACGCGTCCAACCACTTGTTTACGAGGCTCTCCGGCGCCATCTTGTAATGGCGGCAACGGGTTGCCACATCTCCCCCTTTTTCTTTTATTTTGCAGTCATGGCTAAAATCAGAGGAGTGTCCCCTAGTAAACATGTCCTCCTTTGCCTAGGGACGGGAGAGAAACGGAGGTACCCGTATGCAGACACTCATGACTTTCAGGGTGGCTCACCCTGTGCACTCCTAGGTGCAAACCACCCGCGGAAAATGCAAGGTTGTCTCTATTCGGGTGCAATGGGCTACTCAAAGCCCTCCGAGTGCAAGAGCACAACCTATGTTTCATTTAACATGCTGAGCCAAGCTTGGGGAGATGTTCCAGCCTCTATAGCGGCAAAGGCACGCGCTATGGCCACCTTCTCTCTTCTGCGAGCCCTCATTACCCTCAGAATTAAGAACAAAGCCACCAGTAGTCCTGCAAACATTAGCATGCCCATGACTCCTACTCCAGGAGTGGTAAAGCACAAGGTGCCTTGAAGGTTGAAATTTGTAGCGTTATAACGCTGTACCTTATTATTGATTTGTTTACAGGGTAAATCAAAAACACATTCTGGAACATACAGATGGGGTAATATTTTTGTCGCGTTTGTGACTGGCATGGGGATGGGCCATGTTCTTGAAACGGCCCAAAAGGTAGCTCCCTCAACTCTGGTCAGGCAGATCATCAGCACTATCAGCATCTCCAGGGTTGGAGTCCATGTCTGCTTCTTTGGTGTTGTCATTGGTTCTTTCATCCAACTTTCGCGTCAGTCGTGATGGCACCCACACCGGATCCGAGCGGTCCTGTGGAAAAACACAAACAGCTCCCCTGGATCTCCTAATCACGGGATCCGGTCCATACCATTTGTTATCCAGGATATCTTTCCACATTACACGTTCCTTTATGGCCTCAGCCTCTTCTGCGTGTCTATCTGCCGCACTTTTGCCATTGGCATCCAGAATTAAAAAATTGATAGTAAAGATTGCTAGGGATAGGCGATCTCGAGGGGTCATAACCGCCTCTATTCCCCCTTTTTGTTTTTGTATTAGTTCTTTAAGCGTGCGGTTAGCGCGCTCAAACCCAATCCCTTTCTATCATTTTTCAAGCTAGGACTGACTAGCTCTGATTCTCCCTGCAAGTATTTACCTAGGCCTTTGCCTGGCATATAGCCTTGTTTCATCATCAAATCTTTGCTCTGTTTGGAATACGTTCCCTCATTAGTCAGAATTAGATTTAATTGACTCTGGACATCTCTTCCCCAGAGATTGATGGGAAGGTCCAGTACGAACGGCTGAAAAGTCCCTTTGTTCCCTTCCATCCTCCAATGTAGAGTTTTTGCACTAATCTCAGGTGTGTTTTGATAGCCTAGCCCCTGTAATGTTTGAGAGGCCTTTTGCAGCGGCCAATTCCTTGGCCAGAATCGTTGGCTCATGACGCTTCGGTCGGCCCCCGTATCTATTAGACCGGTGAAGGCCTTTCCTTCTATCTCCAAACTACACATGGGGCGACCTGTTAGCTCCAAAGATAAGTAGGCCATATCGACTCCAGAGGATCCAAAGCCCTTATCTCCTCTGACCTTATTTTGGGCGGGGAAACGGTCATGCAAGGATGAGAGAACTACCAGCTGGGCTATTCTGTCCCCAGGGGCAATGGAGACAATGCCAAAAGGTGAGTGACACATAACCCTAATTGTACCCTGATAGTCTGGGTCAATGATCCCGGGGAGGACCAATAAGCCCCTCATGGTGCTGGATGATCGGCCTAAAACCAGCCCAGCCGAGCCTACAGGAAGAGGTCCTGACATGTCAGTAGGAACCGCTTGTATACCCATACGAGGGGTTAAAACCAGTCCGGCGGTGGCGCAGAGGTCCAGCCCCGCGGAGCCTGTCGTGGCTCGTCGGTGCTCTCGGCGGCTGAAGGATCCCCTCCTGAAACGCCCCATATATTTTCGGGCCCTGAGGGCGTGGGCCCCTCTGCATGTTTTTTGACTCCGGGACATATGGGTTACTTATAGGTTGTCCATTAATGTCTTTTGTGGATCTACACTCATTGGCCCAATGTTTCCCCTTCTTGCATCTTGGGCATGTCCCTGGCTGCTTGGTATTTGGTCCCTTTGCCCTGAAGCCTTCCTTGTTAGGACAGTTTCTCTTTACGTGTCCCGGCTGTCCGCAAATGAAGCAGCCATCACGTCTCCCGTGCTTAGTAGCCGCTATCATAGCTCTGGCCAGTCCTTCATTGGTGAGTGGTCCTCCTATCTCTCTGCAGGCCTTTAGCCACGCATCTAAACCTTTTCCTTTCCATGGTGTGATTGCTCGCTGGCAATCCTTAGTGCATTGCTCATAAACAAGCTGTTGCACTAGAGGCATGGCCTCCTGAGCGTCTCCAAAAATTTTTCCAGCTACCTCTATCATTCTAGCCACAAAATCTGAAAAAGGCTCATTCGGTCCTTGGATTATCTTAGTCAGGTTTCCTGATACCTCTCCCCGTTTAGGTATCATCCTCCATGCTCTTTTAAATATTTCTACGATCTGCTGATAAACAGGCACCGGGAAGGCCGTCTGGTTATCAGCCCACTGTCCCTGCCCCAGTAGCATATCAGCAGTCCAGGGTGCTGTGTTTGGTGTACGAGCATTCACTCGCGCCTGATTATGCGCGGCTTCTGTAACCACTGCTCTATAGTCTAGATACTGTCCTGTGTTTAGGCACGCTCGAGCTATCTCCCACCAATCATTTGGTGTCAGGGCTGCGGTGGTGATCCTATCCAGTAAAATTAACGTATACTGTGCATTGGGCCCCCAAGTACGGGCGGCCTCTACTAAGTCCTTCAACTGTTTGTAGGGTATGGGCTCATGATATCTTTGCTGGTTTTGGTTTTCAAAGACAGGGAACGCAACAGCGTCCAGCGGGGTGAACTCGGCAAGGCATCTGAGCGTTTTTCGAGAGAGCCTATGGGCCCCTCCGTTCTGCTTGCCTGGATAAGGCGGAGGCGGAGCTCTTGCCGGAGGCGGCAGTCCGTATCGCTCCTCCTCATATCTAGCCGCCTCTTCCTCTAACTCCTCCTCCTCGTCCTCCATTAGTGAGTCATCTCCCGAGTCCCTCTCTTGCTTTACACTGAGAGCGGCGAATTCCTCATAGAACTCATCTAAACTCGGGTAGATGGGTGCACTGGGAGCGGTTGCCTGATGTTTTTTGTGCTTACTTTTATCATCTGTTTCCTTTTGTTTTTCACTTCCTCTTTTATATCCCTTTTCTGACTTCTTCATTTGTTTTTTGTTTCCCCCTTCCTTTATACTACTTGATTCCGAAAGGCTGTCCTGATGTTCCGCTAAAGCACGCCTGCCCTTTTTCAGATGCTCTACATGTTTTCCGTCCCGTAAGCACGCATGTATAACTCTCCATAAGGGTAGGGTGCCTGATTTAAGCTGCTGATTGGCCTTGGCTGCATCCAGATCTCTTCCTAACTTTTCCCAGCAGGGAAGGTTTAAGTCCCCCGACACGGCAAACCACGGGGCACACTCATCTATGTCTTTAAGAACGGATTTGACTGTCCTCTCTGAGATCCTTAACCCCCTCTCTTTTAATAGTGCCTGTATGGGGCTCACGAAGTCTGGATATTTGCACTCACGTATCCAAAAGCAAAAAAGCAAGGCTACAACTGCAAGGACAATTATAGCTATAGCAGCTACCCAAGGCTCAAGTGTCCAAAATAACATACCGGGGAATACTTACCGGCGCCGACCACTTCGCATGTAGAGTTCTGAATCCTTTCTAGGCTCCCCGCGGTGTCCCCCGAACTATCCCGGGTTTTCGGCACCAGCTGTGGCCCGCCAACGCTCGCCCGCGAGGAAGGAAGACCACCGACACAGGATTCTTCTCTATCACGCTTTATTGAAGTGCACTTGGTTGAGGTTTGTAGGGTGATGGAAGCAGGAAGCGCCTGGGTAGAGCCAGGGCTGCGCATATATACAGGCTAGCTGGGGCGTGTCTCATTCTGGGGTACGTGGCTCACTATGGTAGGTCAGCCTTGTTGCTGGGCAGAATAAGCTTAAGGCCACGCGTCCAACCACTTGTTTACGAGGCTCTCCGGCGCCATCTTGTAATGGCGGCAACGGGTTGCCACAAACAGCAGAAATATATATGTAGAGAGAGGTTAAAATATAGCCAGGAACTTGTACTATTTTTACTTCTTGTGTTACCCTGATTGTTTAATATTTTAATAGATTTAGAAACTAAATTTGAACTAGAAATTATACTAAAGTCAGGGTGCCTGGGTGGCACAGTGGGTTAAGCCTTTGCCTTCAGCTCAGGTCATGATCTCAGGGTCCTGGGATTGAGCCCCAAATTGTGCTCTCTGCTCATCAGGGAGCCTGCTTCCCCCTCTTTGCCTGCCACTCTGCCTACTTCTGCTCTCTGTCAAATAAATAAATAAAACCTTAAAAAAAAGAATCATTGCTCAATATACTGATTGTAACATCTCATATGGGTACAAATATGTACAAAACGACATAAATATGTATATTTATGTATATACAGAAATAGAACTATTTTCTCATTGATGGAACCATGAGAGTCAAAGTTGTTCTTCTGTTTACCCTTATTGTGCCATAAATGTGTGATTATTTTTACCCCACCTGATCCAAAAAATGATTTGAGATAACCTATACAATGAAATCAGTCCAACAGTGTAAAGGTAATCCAAAAACTTGTAATAAAGGAAAATGTCAGTAAAATAATATAAATTCAATAGTGTGTTTACTATGGCAAATATGGTAACACATTACATTACATTACATTACATTACATTACATTACATTAATGAAAGATCTAATCCAAATATTCAAGGATGATTTATCCTTTGAGTAACAGGCAATGTGTCACTGTGCTAAAAAAAAATATATGTATCTTGGTAGATGTCATAATATTTTTTTAAAGATTTTATTTATTCATTCGACAGAGAGAGATCACAAGTAGGCATAGAGGCAGGCAGAGAGAGAGAGAGAGAGAGAGGAGGAAGCAGGCTCCCTGCTGAGCAGAGAGCCCGATGCGGGACTCGATCCCAGGACCCTGAGATCATGACCTGAGCTGAAGGCAGCGGCTTAACCCACTGAGCCACCCAGGTGCCCAGATGTCATAACATTTTTAAAAAGATTTTATTTGAGAGAGAGAAAGAAAGCACAAGTGAGGAGAGGGGCAGAGAAGGAGAAGCAGACTCCTTGAGCAGGCAGCCCTACATGGGGCTCCATCCCAAAACTCCCAAATCATGACCTGAGCCAAAGGCAGATAGATACTTAACCTACCAAGGCACCCATAGGCCCCATAACAACATTTTATAAAGTTCAGTATTTTCAATGATTACAAAACTTTAAAACACTACGCATAAAAGGGAACTTTTTTTAGCACAACAAAACCCGCATATTTAAAGACATCATATATGCAATGAACAAATTTTAAGACATCCCATCCCTTGCCAGTTGCTCTTTTGTTGAACTTATTTCTCTGACTTTTCAGGAATTCCACTTTTGGAGCTCTCTAGTTTACTTTCCAACCTTGGAACTCAGAACTTGTTAATACCATTCAACTAATAATATTTCCCGTTTTGGCCCTGTCTGTCACCTTTGGAGGCTAGAAGATATATACTTCCTAGGGAGATAATTGGCCATTCAAAAAAACCTCCAATTTGCTAATAGGCCAGCTAGAAATTTATGAAAACCTGTACAATTTTAATTGATATGAACCATTCCTTCTTTATAAACTATTTTCCTGGATTATTTCTCAATTTGTGTATGCATTTTATATTTTTGTTTTTGTAAGAATATGAGTATATAGTATACATATATGTGCACATATTATGTAAGCAGAGAAATGTCATAAATTTATGATTCTCAAATGATGTTTATGAGTACATTGGTTTTGGTTTTATTTGTAGAACATTATTAGAAATATTAAGAATACAGATTCTATTAGGCTATTTCTGACCTAAAGTGTTGATCTCTGATCAATAGATCAGAAAGATCTCTATAAAATAATTTGGGGAAAGGAAGATACAAATGGAAGAAAAAAAACAGAATTTGTAGTCCTTGAGATTACAAATAATAATGTCAGTTCTTAATATATTTCTTATTTAGGGGATGTAACCACACCCTAGCCTTCTCTGGTCCTTTGACAGAGCCTAAGTGACCTAAGAGGAGCAAAATACTCAATACCATTCCATTGGAGCCATATTGTCCCACCTAATAGTGTAAGTTTCTGACCCTCCATAAGATTGAACAAGTACAGACAGACATTTACTGTGCTTTTGTTTATTTGCTCATTCATCTAACAAATCTTTATTGTACATCTGATGTGTGCTAGGTACTGTATTCAATGAGGATATAGCAGCAAAGAAATACAGTTCCTGCCCTCCTAAACTTGATATTCTAGTGTAGAAGAGAAATGGCAAGTAAGTAAACAGAGGCACTACGTAATTTTATGTGTTAAAATTTTCCATGAGAAAAATCAATTAGGTTAAAAACAGTAATGCATGAAATGAATTATCATAAAGTTTTTGATGTAAGTGAACTGTGTTCATAATGTTTGATATGCCTACTATGGAAATGGAGGTACATAAAAGCAAAATTCCACGTGGACAGTACAAATATAAAGCAATTAAGAAAAAATAAAACCCTGAAATGAATAAGTTATTGAGTTATATTGGGTTAACTATGTGATTCTGCTGTTTAGATATATTATGATATGGTGTTGAAGTGAAGTTACTGTGTTTGCATTGGAAGCAAGTTCTACAGTGCTTTCAAAGGCCAGGTCCTCAGACCCCATGATAGACAGCAACATTGAAATATAAGAAGAGATCATGCTTAAGTCGATCACATAGGCAAAGTGACAAAAATGAAATTCTCCTATTCCTCAGCATACACAGAGGCAAAATTTTAATGAGTCACACGTATGAAATTACCAGTAAGAACTTGCCAATGATGAGATTCATTAAAAAGTTTTGATTTTGTTCTAGAGATTTAGAAAGGTCTGCAGATAATAAACAGGATGTCTTCTCTTTGACTGTATTGTTTAAATTTCTTAATTAGTATCTTTTCAAGGTGTAAAGGGAAAAATGAAGGAAACAAAACAATTAAAAGACCACAATGAACACATTATTGGATAACTGATTTATTTCAGGTACCAGGTAAAGCACTTTTGTAGAGATTATCTCAATGCAAGGAGGAGAAAAAAGAAAATAATGACCTATGTGGCAGTGGATTTTAGTGACTCTAAACCTTCCTTCCATTTATCATTAATAAGGGGTTAAATGAAGGCAAACTCTGGATGTTTGTAAGCAATGTTGATTTCTGTAAGTGTGTCCTACTGGGAGAATGGGGCCATAGGGTCTAATTCTTAGTCCCAAGGATTGTGGTTGCTTTGAAGTTCTCACAAACTTTTTCTTTTGACTGAATCATCTATTTTACTGCATAAAAACTGATTTTTATCTTGAAAAACCTGAGCCTTAAAAAAAGGATGACTGTCAGTATCAATTGAAAGGGTGGGGAACAGAAACATTTAGTGAATCTTTGCTGTTCATTGGGACATATCATTATAAGCATATAACCCCCCTAAGACAGATCATGGAGATTAGATCAGATATGGCTATGATGTGCTGAATTTTGGTGCAGAAATAAAGGGTAAAATATTTGTCCCCATGGGAACAGATCCATGACTGCATTTTTCAAAATGTCAAGGTTACATTTGAAAAGTAGTTGCAATTTTCTCCCATTTCCTAAAGATAATTCTCCGCTTGTACTTCACACATAAAAATCCATGACTTAATGAAAATTTTCTTCACAGTATTAGGATAATAATTCCCACCAAACATGGCTTAGAGTAGAGTGTATTTGTTTCCTTAATCTCCAGATTCCAGCGAAGAAAAACATAGTATTGTTGGTGACTTAGTAATATTTTGTCTTTTCAACCACTTCAGTTTTGTAGGAGGTCATAGTTTGTTTCAGAAACTTTGTCAAATAAGCTATCTCTTTTAGGAAGTATTAATCTATAAAAGAAGAAAACATATTCCTATTTGTTCAGGATATTTCTATATAAAACAGTCTACCTCAGATAAATTGAATCTTACTGAATAAAAAAATGTACATTTGTGTATATTTGGTATGCTTTACCAAGTCCTGATTTTATATGCAATAGCAGTATAGCTAAACATTGCAGTATACTTTGACAACTATTAAACCATCAAAGTTTATTGTGGTCTAACTGTTAAAAATGCTCGAGGCTATTTGGAGGTGGATATTAGATAGTGATGTTTAATGAGATGGAATAAATGAAAATGCAAAATAAAATTCTCAAATAATTTTAAGGAAAATTAATTTCAATTTATTAGAAATCTTAATATAAGATTTATTTTTAAAAGTCCATGTAAGAAAATTTTGGAGGATGGTCAGTTGTAGAAAATCAATAACTAGAAGCATTAATTAAAAATTCTGTCACCATGCTAAGAAGTGAGAGGACATATGGACAAGATTTTAAAGATTTAAGTCATTTTGCAGATGTCAACAGGTAATTTGCCTTTATATTGGACAATTATTTTTAGTCCATAAACCACTGATACAGAAAAATAGTACCAAAATTATGGCCTTTCTGCAGAAATTAAACAGTGTATCTTTGTAAGAAATACTCAAACATGAAACATCATTTGGATTCAACTAAATATTATAAATATTATATTGATAAATATATAAATATTATAAATATTATACTATTATAAATATTATAATGTCTGTATGTTAAAAACAGACATTTTCACATGGATCATCTTTTTTTTCCAAGAGTTCATTTCTTTATTTGAGAGGGAAAGAGAGGGAGAGAGTGTGGGCACACAAGTGGGTGGAGCAGGGGTAGGGGCAGAGGGAGAAGGACAAGTCAATTCCCCACTGAGCAGGCATCCAAATTCTGGGCTTGGTCCCAGGACCCTGAAATCCCACCTGAGCTGAATGCAGACCACTTTAACAGAGTGAGCCACCCAGGCACCTCTTCATGTGGATTGTCTTAGGTCATCTTCACAAGGACCTTGTGGAGCAATTATTTCAATTTTAAAGATAAGCAGATTAGACTTAGAGAGTTAGAGAGCCTAAGGAATTTGTTCAGAACCTCAGCTACTTGAGGGTCAATGTGAACCTTAACTGAACTCTTCTACCCCCAAATTTAGTGCTTTTCCCACTACCTACATCAACTGAAGTAATTAATAGCCTCATTTGGACATCTCAATAAATACCTTATCTCTTCAGTAAATATCTACAAGATTTCTACTATTTCTGACATCTCTGCGTTACCTCATGGAGATTGAAGAGTTACCTTGACTGATCTCAAGTAAATTTTGTTCTTCTGTATGTTGTTTAATAAGTTGTTTTCTCTGGCTGCTTTCAAAACTTTCAAATGAAGCATAAATTTGACTGTATGTGTGCAGATGTTATTTTCCTTGCATTTACTATGTTTATGTTCTAATGAGCTTGAATTTGTACATTTATGATTTTCACCAAATTTGAGAAACAAGCCACATTTCTTCGTCCATTTATTCTGTCCCTTTATTTTTTTTTCCTCTCCTGGTACAATCACTGAATATATGTTAGGCCATCTTCAATTATTGCACTTTTTCTGAGTCTGTTCATTTTTTGCATTTAATTCTCTCTTCTCTAATTTATTATTTATCTGTCTTAAAGTTCATTTACTTTATCTTCAATATGTTGTTAATCCTGTCAGGTGAAATTTTTATTTCAGATTGTATTTTTCACTCTTTAATTTCTTTTTTATTCTTATAGCTTCTATTCCTTTGCTGAGATTTGTCTTTTTATTCATCATCAATGTATTTCCATATCCATGAAGATAGTTATAGTAGCTTGTTTAAAGTCTGTTCTGGGACACCTGGGTGGCTCAGTGGGTTAACGCCTCTGCCTTCGGCTCAGGTCATGATCTCAGGGTCCTGGGATCGAGCCCCCCATCGGGCTCTCTGCTCAATGGGGAGCCTGCTTCCTCCTCTCTCTCTCTCTGCCTGCCTCTCTGCCTACTTGTGATTTCTGCCTGTCAAATAAATAAATAAATAAATAAAATCTTTAAAATTTGTTCTGATGCCAACATCTTGATCCATCTCTACTTTTGTCTTTGATTGTTTTTCTTTGAGTGTGGCATCTTTCCATTTCATAGGAATTTGTGTAATTTGGACTTGTGTTCTGGGTATGAATTCTACATTGTAGAGATTCTGGATTAGGTTATATACTTTCAAAGAATGTTGTTGTTGTTGTTGAGTGTGCAGTTTGACAGAACTCAAACTAAATTTTTTTTCCATGTGGTGCATGGCAAGTTCACCAAATATTTAGGCATAATGTAATGTTTCTACCTTATCTCTCTTTTTAGAAATCCCCCCTCACTCTACTCTGCTCCCTCTTAATTTTTCAGCTGTGCAGTTGTCCCAGACTCTGCTCTTCTTGGTTCATCAGTCTATTAAAAAAGTTTTATCACATCCATATTGTAGTTGCACAACATTGCACTAATGTTGGTGCTGTCTGTCCTCAGTCTCTGAGCGGTGAAACTAGGAAGCTTGCCTAGGATTTTTCTCTTCAAGCAAGTGTTGACTTACCTGTAACATATGTCTGCTTTTCTCAGTCTTCTGTGACCTTAGATAATTGCTTTACACATTACACTGTAGTTTATGGAATCATATAACATCTGGTGTTTGTACCTAGCTTCTTTTACTTAGCATAATGCTTTAAAATTAATTTGCAATGTTGTATATATAAGAGATTATTCCCTTATGTTCATACTCTTTTACTATTGAGTAGTATTTTGTTGTGTGAATATGGCACAATGTGTTAATCCATTAACTAATGAACACTTGGGTTGTTTTTAGTTTGGGCTATTCTGAATAAAGTTCTTTAAAAATTCAAATAGAAGATGTTGGGTGGAAATATAGTTTATTTTTTTTTGGAAATACTTGGTCATGTGTAGGTGTTACATATAACTTAAAGTATAAAAATTTTTTTTCAAAAGCAATGATATTATTTTATATTCCCATCAATAATGTTTGAGATTTCCTGTAGATCCACATTTTCACTTGGTATTACCAGTCTTTAAAACAGTAATCATTCTAGGGGTGCCTGGGTGGCTATATCCTCAGAACCTATTCATCTTTTACCTGGAAGTGTGTACCCTTTGACCAACATCTCTCCATATTCCTCAGCACCTAACTCTTTGCAACCACCATTCTACTCTCTAGGTAGAAAGCCTTTTTCAGATTCCAAATATAAGAGAGAACACATGATATTTTTCTTTTCTGACTAATTTCACTTGGCATGATGCCCTCAGTTTCCACCCGTGTTGTTACAAAAGGAAGGACAGGAAAATACCAGGGACTGACACTGACAGAGTCACCACGATCTGGAGCAATGCTGATCAATGTTTCTGGGGGAAGACAATATAGCACTGCCTCTTGAAGTTTTCTGGCATCAAAGCAACACATGTTGCTTCTGCTCTTATTTTATTGGCCAAAACAAATCACATGGCCTGACCTATCTTCAAAGCACATTCTTACCATGAATCTGGAAGGTTATTGGTTATTAGTCTTCATGTCAACCATCACTCATTAAAAATAACATTAAATAAGGATTCTAATTCAAAATGTGTAGCCTGCATAATCATTTTAGTCTTGCGGCTTTAATGTCAAAGGTCAAAGATTATGCATAATATTGGAATATTTAAGAGAACTTGATGTCCATCATGTCTATAAGTTTAATTTATTATGTATAGAAGAGATAAATATATGAAAGATTTTAAATATTTTTGTAAATTGGACAATTAATCATCCAGATAGATATAGATGCAATTAAAAATATTAAAGAGGGCGCCTGGGTGGCTCAGTGGGTTGGGCCACTGCCTTTGGCTAGGTTTGTGATCTCAGGGTCCGGGGATCTAGTCCCATGTCGGGCTCTCGGGGCTCAGCAGGTGGCCTGCTTCCCTTCCTCTCTCTCTGCCTGCCTCTCTGCCTACTTGTGATCTCTCTCTGTCAAATAAATAAATAAAATCCTTAAAAAATATATTTAGAGAAATCTAAACTAACTTTTAAAAAGTTTTTGTATATTTATTTGAGAGGGAAAGAGACGGTGTGTGTGCGCGCACGTTCCTGAGAGCAAGGGGGAGGGGCAGAGGCAAAGGGAGAGGTACAGGCAGACTTTCTGGGTGAAGTGCCCACCTTGGGGCTTTCTCACAGCCCTGAGATCACCACCTGAGCCAAAACCAGAGTCAGATGCTTAAGTGACTGAGCCACTCTGGTTCCCTAAGCTAACCTTTTAATGTGTTTATAAAGCAATCCTAGTCTCCTTAGAAGTGATTGTTAATATTTTTTGAGTTATAAATGGATTAATAAATTTTGCCTGTTGAACTTAAAAATATAAGAATGAATTAGGTTTATGAATTTATTACTCAAATAAATAAATATTAATTTTTAAAACCAAAGTAAATTTGAACAAATTCTATCCTTTTTGGGTATCAAATTCTCACATTTAATACTAGTCAATGCTATTATAATCTCAAGGTCTCCTTTATTTTCCTTTCTGAGCAAAAAGCCTGTGAAATGAATACTCTTACAGATTTAGTATGAAGGACATACTAAAACTATATATTATAACATAGGAAGACCTGAAGATGCAGTTGGCTAAGTTTCTAGCAGAATAATTATCTTTTCTTTTTAGATTACATTAAAAAAAAGACAAAATTTTAGAAGCAAAAAATAACATGTTTTCGAGACTCTTGAACATTTCTTTTTTACAAGAATAACTAGTACAGGTTAAGTTGACGGGATTTAGTGTAAGTAAAGTACTTACTGGAATTGGATGAGGGTACAAAGAGAGGAAAATTATTATCTTTGATGAAACCCACTGTGCACACTTCCTTTAAGTATGGGCCTATACAGTGATTTACTTCTAATGAGTAAGAGCAAGGCAGATATTCAAAACCATATGAGACAATTTATGTAATATGTGTGTATTTATAAATACACTTATTTATAAGTATAAATAAAGTATAAAGTATATATATATATATATATAAATATACCTATTTATAAATAAATATAAATAAATTTATTGATGGCTTCATTTGTACCACAAGAAAAATTGTAAAGACTCTGCAAAGACCACAAATCTTTTGCATCTAAGTCAAAGTGTCTATTCCATATGGCTTAGGAATATGTGTAAAGCTTCCATATGAGAAAAAGATTTTATGATACCCAAATAAAGAATCAGGCATCAAAGAACCTACTGAAAAGTTTGGCAAATATTGACAATATTCACAAAACTTTGAATTCCAATTTGAAAGTCTACATATTCTATTTTGCAATATTCTCTATCATTTTATATTAGAGCTGTTCAGAACTTTCTTCCAAAGCCATGGGATTTAATATATGATTATACCATATAAACAATGCATACATGTATATGGATGTATATATTAGCATTCATTTCACTTTGCTTCCAGTTTACATATCCTACTAGATACCCCAGTGACTGGTTATTGCTTTCACAGTGAAACTAAAGATATGCTAGCTCTCTTGAAGCAAAGTCCAAAACTTTAGAATAATGCTTATATATATATGACTTATATAGTTTATTTCTCCCAGAGTGTTCATTTTAAATTAACTCCACATTGAAATAAGTGATCATGCTAATAGCTGACAGAGCTAGGTTAGGCTGACTTTGTCTTCATGTCATTGACAGTAACAAGAAAAAAAAAAGAAAGGAAATAAGAAAATGAAGGACAAAAAGAAAATTAACCTAATCAACTAAAGTTGCATTAAAATTGGGTCATCACATAAAGTTGAACAAGGTTATTCTTACTTATGGGCATGTGATGGGTACTCAAGGTCTGCATATTGCCACAGATCCTGTTTATCTGTATTTGGCACTGCACAAATCCTAGACTGTGGCCCATAGGCCAGATTTAGCCTATGGCAGTGTTTCATTTACCTTGAATAATATTTTACAAAAAAATTTGAGGGGCGCCTGGGTGGCTCAGTGGGTGAAAGCCTCTGCCTTCTGCTCAGGTCATGATCTAAGGGTCCTAGTGATGAGGGAACACGAGGCTGGCTGAAGACAAAGCAAAAAATGGCACCTTGTACCTCCCCCTCCATCCGCTCCCCCTCAGTCCTATGTGTAGCATCCCTCAGGCAGCCCTGAGTGCCACAAACAATAAGAAAATAGTTAATTTGCAGAGCTCACAATCCTACTAGACCGGAGTCTCCTTTGGTTTACAAATGCCATTTCCCAGCGTAGGCAAGGCCAGCCCTTTTGCCCTGGAGTTCAGGTGGACAGGGGACTAATGGGTAACTGTCGCTCCCACCCCGGGACACCCCCTGCCTCCACCAACACTGCCACATCCTGGAGAAAGATGGCATCTGACTGCCCATTCTTTCAGGGAGCTGTTTCTGCTAGTACAGGGTAGGCGCCTGTTGGCAAGCCCATGTCTGCACGAGGGACAGGTGGCAAAGGTGCTGCTGTCCCCTTGGGCCCAGAGGCCCAAGACAGCCCTGCCTTCTGCCCAGACTGCTTCCTCAGAGTGGAGCATGCGTGCCTGTCCTAGTCATCAGCTCCTGTACCCTTAGCAGCCAGGCTTCCATTCACCGGACAGGGAGGTGGTGACACTTGTGTGGCCACTGGCCCGCTGTTCCTGCCAGGGCCGGCTCTCCTGCTTCGTGACCGTTTCCCAACAACAAGGCCAATGGATCCTTCTCTTCTCCAGGGACAGCGAGCTACACCTTTCCCAGAAATGCTCCTGGGAGTGCCGTGCAGGCGTGTCCCTTTCCTTAAAGCTGTTTCTACAGGCAAAAACACGCTTCTTTCTCAGGCAGAGGGGGTGCCCAGGCAAAGAGCATTTCGCGCGATGCGTGTTTATTAGCCCGTGCTGTGGAGACTAGCTTAGGCAAGCAGCAGGAGCATCTCAGAGACCCGACTCTGATTTCCCAGAGAATGCTGTGCTTTCCCAGAGAGTCTGCCGGGGCAAAGAGGCTTTCGCTCTATGTGGTTTTCTGCCACCGTGCTGCGAATAATAGGCTAAGGGAAGCAGCAACAGCAGCCCACAGAGGGACTCAGATTTCCCAGCGATTGCTATACTTTCGCAGAGGTTTTCAGCTTGGCGCGAAGCGCACTTCGCAGTTGCTTCCTCAACAAAGCTTTGGGCGTTTGCTCTGTCGCATCAGGGAGGAAGAGCTGTGGAAGAGCTGGTGGAACGTAGGCCTTGCTTTCCCAGGCTCCATCGTCGCACCCTGGATTCACCTGTCAGGCCAAACTAAGCAGATACAGCCACAACCCTGCAGCTATGTGCGAGACATAGGATGTTACTCTAGGCACACTATCATCACCCGGTGTAGGCAACGTTCGGACTTTTGATCTGGCGCTGAGGCCGATGCTGGGACTATGCCAGTGCCTTCCCCACAGGATAGGAGAGGCAACAGGATTCCAGCACACCGCCCGGGCACTGGGATGGGGAGCCATAAGGTACTGTTCCCACACCTTCCCCGGCACACCCCATACCTCCGCGAATGCTGCCACATCCTGGAGGAAGACGACATCTGACTGTCCATTCTATCAGGTAACTCTTTCTGCGAGTTCAGGGTAGGCGCCTCTTGGCAAGCCCATGTCTGCACCAGGGACAGGTGGCCAAGGAGCTGTTCTCCCCTTGGGCCCAGAGGTCCAGGACAGGCCTGCCTTCTGCCCAGACTGCTTCCTCAAAGTGGATCATGCGCCCCTGTCCTACTAGTCCGCTCGTGTCTCCTTAGCAGCCAGGCTTCCGTCTCTCCGCACAGTGAGCCGGTGATACTTTTCTTGCCACCGGCCGGCTGTTTCTGCCTGGGCCGGCTCTCCTGATTCGCGACTGTTTTCCGATAACAAGGCCATCGGATCCTTCTCTTCTCTAGGGGCAGCGTGCTACACCTTCCCCAGAAATGCTCCTGGGAGCACCGTGACAGACGTGTCCCTTTCCTTAAGGCTGTTTCCACAGGCGCAACCACGCTTCTCTCTCAGGCAGAGGGGATGCCCGTGCAAAGAGGATTTCGCTCCATGCGGGTTTATTAGCCCGTGCTGTTGAGACGAGCGTAGGCAATCAGCAGCCGCATCCCACAGTCCCGACTCTGATTTCACAAAGATGCTGTTCTTTCACAGAGGGAATGCCCGTGCAAAGAGGATTTCGCTCATGCGGGTTTATTACACCGTGCTGTGGAGACTAGCGCAGGCAATCAGCAGCAGCATCCCACAGTCCCGATTCTGATTTCACAAAGAACGTTGTGCTTTCACAGAGGGAATGCCCGTGCAAAGAGGATTTCGCTCTATGCGGGTTTCTCCCACCTGCTGCAAATACTAGGCCAAGGGAAGCAGCAACCTCAGGCCACCGAGAGGACTGATTTTCCAGCGACTGCTATGCTTTTGCAGAGGTTTTCAGCTTGGCGCGAACCCCACTTCGCTGCTGCTTCCTCAGCAAGATAAGGACGATCGATCTGTAGAGTCAGGTAAGAAGAGCTCGGGAGATCTGGTGGCTCTTGGGCCTTGTTTTCCCGGCCTACATGGTCGCGCCCTGGATTCACCGTGCCAGGCACAATATGCAGACACAGCCACAACCCTTCAGCAGCGTGCAAGGCCTAGGATGGCACTCTATGCACACTATCCTCCCCCGGTGTAGGCAACGCTTGACCATTTATTCTAGCGCTGAGGCAGATGCTGGGACCTTGCCAGTGCCTTCCCCACAGGACAGGAGAGGCAACAGGATCCCTGCACACCGCCTGGGCACTGGGATGGGGAGCCGTGGGGGACTGTCCCCACACCTTCCCCGGCACACCCCATACGTCCGCGAAAGCTGCCACATCCTGGAGGAAGACGGCATCTGACTGTCCGTTCTATCAGGTAAGTCTTTCTTCGAGTTCAGGGTAGGCGCCTCTTGGCAAGCCCATCTCTGCACCAGGGACAGGTGGACAAGGTGCTGTTCTCCCCTTGGGCCCAGAGGTCCAAGACAGGCCTGCTTTCTGCCCTAACTGCTTCCTCAAAGTAGATCACGCACCCCTGTCCTACTCGTCCCCTCGTGTCCCTTAGCAGCCAGGCTTTCGTCTCTCCGCACAGGGAGCAGGTGACACTTGTCTTGCCACCGACCCGCGGTTTCTGCCATGGCCGGCTCTCCTGATTCGCGACAGTTTTCCGATAACAAGGCCAACGGATCCTTCTTTTCACCAGGGGCAGCATGCTACAGCTTCACGAGAAATGCTCCTGGGAGCACCGTGACAGACGTGTCCCTTTCCCTAAGGCTGTTTCCACAGGCGCAACCACGCTTCTCTCTCAGGCAGAGGGGATGCCCGTGCAAAGAGGATTTCGCTCCATGCGGGTTTATTAGCCCGTGCTGTGGAGACTAGCGCAGGCAATCAGCAGCAGCATCCCACAGTTCTGACTCTGATTTCACAAAGAATGCTGTGCTTTCACAGAGGGAATGCGCGTGCAAAGAGGATTTCGCTCTATGCGGGTTTCTCCCAAAATGCTGCAAATACTAGGCCAAGGAAGCAGCAACCTCAGGCCACAGAGAGGACTGATTTCCCAGCGACTGCTATGCTTTTGCAGAGGTTTTCAGCTTGGCGCGAACCGCACTTCGCTGCTGCTTCCTCAGCAAGGCTTTGGGCGTTCTATCTGTAGCGTCAGGGACAAAGAGCTGCGGGAGATCTGGTGACTCTTGGGCCTTGTTTTCCCGGGCTCCATGGTCGCGCTCTGAATTCACCCTGCCAGGCACAACTATGCAGACACAGCCACAACCCTTCAACAAGGTGCAAGGCCTAGGATGGCACTCTATGCACACTATCCTTCCCCGGTGTAGGCAAGGCTCGGTCATTTGTTCTAGCGCTGAGGCAGATGCTGGGACGATGCCAGTGCCTTCCCCACAGGACAGGAGAGGCGACAGGATCCCTGCACACCGCCTGGGCACTGGGATGGGGAGCCGTTGGGGACTGTCCCCACACCTTCCCCGGCACACCACATACCTCCGCGAATGCTGCCACATCCTGGAGGAAGACGGCATCTGACTGTCTGTTCTATCAGGTAACTCTTTCTGCGAGTTCAGGGTAGGCGCCTCTTGGCAAGCCCATGTCTACACCAGGGACAGGTAGCCAAGGTGCTGTTCTCCCCTTGGGCCCCGAGGTCCAGGACAGGCCTGCCTTCTGCCCAGACTGCTTCCTCAATGTGGATCACGCGCCTCTGTCTTACTCTTCCGTTCGTGTCTCCTTAGCAGCCAGGCTTCCGTCTCTCCCCAAAGGGAGCCGGTGATACTTGTCTTGCCACTGGTCCGCTGTTTCTGCCAGGGCCGGCTCTCCTGATTCGCCACAGTTTTCCGATTACAAGGCGAACGGATCCTTCTCTTCACCAGGGGCAGCATGATACACCTTCCCCAGAAATGCTCCTGGGAGCACCCTGACAGACGTGTCCCTTTCCCTAAGGCTGTTTCCACAGGTGCAACCACGCTTCTCTCTCAGGCAGAGGGGATGCCTGTGCAAAGAGGATTTCGCTCCATGCGGGTTTATTAGCCTGTGCTGTGGAGACTAGCGCAGGCAATCAGCAGCAGCATCCCACAGTCGCGACTCTGATTTCACAAAGAATGCTGTGCTTTCACAGAGGGAATGCCCGTGCAAAGAGGATTTCGCTCTATGCGGGTTTCTCCCACCCTGCTGCGAATACTAGCCTAAGGGAAGCAGCAACCGCAGTCCACAGAGAGGACTGTGATTTACCAGCAACTGCTATGCTTTTGAAGAGGTTTTCAGCTTGGCGCGAACCGCACTTCGCTGCTGCTTCCTCAGCAAGGCTTTGGGCGTTTGATCTGTCGCGTCAGGGAAGAAGAGCTGTGGAAGAGCTGGTGCCTCTTGGGCTTTGCTTTCCCAGGCTCCATGGTCGCACCCTGGATTCACCCTGCCAGGCACAACTATGCAGACACAGCCAAAACCCTTCAGCTGTGTGTGGGGCCTAGGATGACACTCTATGCACACTACCCTCTCCCGGTGTAGCCAATGCTCTGCCTTTTGCTCTGGCGCTCAGGCGGACTCTGGGACTATGCCTGTGCCTTTCCCACGGGAGAGGAGAAACGCCAGGACCCCTGCACACTGCCCGGGCGCAGGGATGGGGACCCGTGGGGGACTATCACCACACCCTCCCCGACACACTCCATATTAGGCGAACGCTGCCACATCCTGGAGGATGACGGCATCTGTTTGTCCATTCTATCAGGTAATTCTTTCTGCGAGTTCAGGGTAGGCGCCTCTTGCAAGCCCATGTCTGCACAAGGGAAAGATGGACAAGGTGCTGGACTCCCCTTGAGCACAGAGGTCCAGGACAGGCCTGCCTTCTGACCAGAACGCCTCCTCAGAGTGTATCACGCACCCCTGTCCTACTCGTCCGCTCGTGTCTCCTTAGCAGCCAGGCTTTCTTCTCTCCACACAGGGAGCAGTTGACACTTGTCTTGCCACCGACCGGCTGTTTCTGCCAGGGCCGGATCTCCTGATTCGCGACAGTTTTCTGATAACAAGCCCAAGGGATTTTTCTCTTCACCAGGGGCAGCATGCTACACCTTCCCGAGAAATGCTCCTGGGAGCACCGTGACAGACGTGTCCCTTTCCCTAAAGCTGTTTCCACAGGTGCAACCACGCTTCTCTCTCAGGCAGAGGGGATGCCCGTGCAAAGAGGATTTCGCTCCATGCAGGTTTATTAGCCCGTGCTGTGGAGACTAGCACAGGCAATCAGCAGCAGCATCCCACAGTCCCGACTCTGATTTCACAAAGAATGCTGTGCTTTCACAGAGAGAATGCCCGTGCAAAGATGATTTCGCTCTATGTGGGTTTCTCCCACTTTGCTGCGAATAGTAGGCTAAGGGAAGCAGCAACCGCAGCCCACAGAGAGGACTGTGATTTCCCAGCGTCTGCTATGCTTTTGAAGAGGTTTTCAGCTTGGCGCGAACCGCACTTCGCTGCTGCTTCCTCAGCAAGGCTTTGGGTGTTCGATCTGTCGTGTCATGGTAGAAGAGCTGTGGAAGAGCTGGTGCCTCTCGGGCCTTGCTTTCCCAGGCTCCATGGTCGCACCCTGGATTCACCCTGCCAGGCACAACTATGCAGACACAGCCAAAACCCTTCAGCTGCGTGTGAGGCTTAGGATGGCACTCTATGCACACTACCCTCTCCCGGTGTAGCCAATGCTCTGCCTTTTGCTCTGGCGCTCAGGCGGACTCTGGGACTATGCCAGTGCCTTCCCCACGGGAGAGGAGAGGCGACAGGACCCCTGCACACCGCCCGGGCGCTGGGATGGGGAGCCGTGGGGACTGTAACCACACCCTCTCCGGCACACCCCATGTTCAGCGAACGCTGCCACATCCTGGAGGTAGACGGCATCTGACTATCTGTTCTATCAGGTAACTCTGCGAGATCAGGGTAGGCGCCTCTTGGCAAGCCCATGTCTGCACCAGGGACAGGTGGACACGGTGCTGCTCTCCCCTTGGGCCCAGGAGTCCAGGACAGGTCTGGTTTCTGCACAGACTGCTTCCTCAGAGTGGATCTCGCGCCCCTGTCCTACTCGTCCGCTTGTGTCTCCTTAGCAGCCAGGCTTCCGTCTCTCCGCACAGGGAGCCGGTGAGACTTGTCTTGCCACCGTCCCGCTGTTTCTGCCACGGCCGGCTCTCCTGATTCGCGACAGTTTCCTAATAACCAGCCCATGGATCCTTATCTTCTCCAGGGGCAGCGTTTTACACCTTCCCCAAAAAAGACCGTGGGAGCACCGTGACAGACGTGTCCCTTTCCCTAAGGCTGTTTCCACAGGCGCAACCACGCTTCTCTCTCAGGTAGAGGGATGCCCGTGCAACGAGGATTTCGCTCCATGCGGGTTTACCCCGTGCTGTAGAGACTAGCACAGGCAATCAGCAGCAGCATCCCACAGTCCCGTCTCTGATATCACAAAGAATCTGTGCTTTCACAGAGGGAATGCCCGTTTAAAGAGGATTTCGCTCTATGCGGGTTTCTCCCACCCTGCTGCAAATACTAGGCTAAGGGAAGCAGCAACCGCAGCCCACAGAGAGGACTGTGATTTCCCAGCGTCTGCTATGCTTTTGCAGAGGTTTTCAGCTTGGCGCGAACCGCACTTCGCTGCTGCTTCCTCAGCAAGGCTATGGGCGTTCGATCTGTAGCGTCAGGGACGAAGAGCTGCGGGAGATCTGGTGACTCTTGGGCCTTGTTTTCCCGGGCTCCATGGTCGCGCCCTGGATTCACCATGCCAGGCACAACTATGCAGACAGCCACAACCCTTCAGCTGCGTGCAAGGCCTAGGATGGCACTCTATGCACACTACCCTCTTCCGGTGGAGGAAACGCTCGGCCTTTCCTCTGGCGCTGAGGCAAATGCTTGTAATATGCCAGTGCCTACCCCACAGGAGAGGAGAGGCGAAAGGATCTCTGCACACTGCCCGGGCACTGGGATTGGGAGCCGTGGGGGACTGTCCCCACACCTTCCCCGGCTCACCCCATGCCTCCGCGAACGCTGCCACATCCGGGAGGAAGACGGCATCTGACTGTCCGTTCTATCAGGTAACTCTTTCTGCGAGTTCAGGGTAGGCGCCTCTTGGCAAGCCCATGTCTGCACCAGGGAGAGGTGGACAAGGTGCTGTTCTCCCCTTGGGCCCAGAGATCCAAGACAGGCCTGCCTTCTGCCCAGACTGCTTCCTCAAAGTGGATCACGCACCCCTGTCCTACTCGTCCCCTCGTGTGCCTTTGCAGCCAGGCTTTCGTCTCTCATCACAGGGAGCCTGTGACACTTGTCTTGCCACCGGCCCGCTGTTCCTGCCAGGGCCAGCTCTCCTGATTCGCGACAATTTCCCGATATGAAGGGCAACGGATCCTTCTCTTCTCCAGGGGCAGCGTGCTACACCTTCCCCAGAAATGCTCCTGGGAGCACCGTGACAGACGTGTCCCTTTCCTTAAGGCTGTTTCCACAGGTGCAACCACGCTTCTCTCTAAGGCAGAGGGGATGCCCGTGCAAAGAGGATTTCGCTCCATGCGGGTTTATTAGCCCGTGCTGTAGAGACTAGCACAGGCAATCAGCAGCAGCATCCCACAGTCCCGACTCTGATTTCACAAAGATGCTGTTCTTTCACAGAGGGAATGCCCGTGCAAAGAGGATTTCGCTCTATGCGGGTTTCTCCCACCCTGCTGCGAATACTAGGCTAAGGGAAGCAGCAACCGCAGCCCACAGAGAGGACTGTGATTTCCCAGCGTCTGCTATGCTTTTGCAGAGGTTTTCAGCTTGGCGCGAAGCGCACTTCGCTGCTGCTTCCTCAGCAAGGCTAAGGACGATCGATCTGTAGCGTCACGGACGAAGAGCTGCGGGAGATCTGGGTGCTCTTGGGCCTTGTTTTCCTGGGCTCCATGGTCGCGCCCTGGATTCACCATGCCAGGCACAACTATGCAGACACAGCCACAACCCTTCAGCAGCGTGCAAGGCCTGGGATGGCACTCTATGCACACTATCCTCCCCCGGTGTAGGCAACGCTCGGCCATTTGTTCTAGCGCTGAAGCAGATGCTTGGACTATGCCAGTGCCTTCCCCACGGGACAGGAGAGGCGACAGGATCGCTGCACACCGCCTGGGCACTGGGATGGGGACCTGTGGGAGACTGTCCCCACACCTTCCCCGGCACACCCCATACCTCCGCGAATGCTGCCACATCCTGGAGGAAGACGACATCTGACTGTCCATTCTATCAGGTAACTCTTTCTGCGAGTTCAGGGTAGGCGCCTCTTGGCAAGCCCATGTCTGCACCTGGGACAGGTGGCCAAGGAGCTGTTCTCCCCTTGGGCCCAGAGGTCCAGGACAGGCTGCCTTCTGCCCATACTGCTTCCTCAAAGTGGATCACGCGCCCCTGTCCTACTCGTCCGTTCGTGTCTCCTTAGCAGCCAGGCTTCCGTCTCTCCGCACAGTGAGCCGGTGACACTTTTCTTGCCACCGACCGGCTGTTTCTGCCTGGGCCGGCTCTCCTGATTCGCGACTGTTTTCCGATAACAAGGCCATCGGATCCTTCTCTTCTCTAGCGGCAGCGTGCTACACCTTCGCCAGAAATGCTCCTGGGAGCACCGTGACAGACGTGTCCCTTTCCTTAAGGCTGTTTCCACAGGCGCAAACACGCTTCTCTCTCAGGCAGAGGGGATGCCCGTGCAAAGAGAATTTCGCTCCATGCGGGTTTATTAGCCCGTGCTGTTGAGACGAGCGCAGGCAATCAGCAGCCGCATCCCACAGTCCCGACTCTGATTTCACAAAGATGCTGTTCTTTCACAGAGGGAATGCCCGTGCAAAGAGGATTTCGCTCTATGCGGGTTTATTACCCCGTGCTGTGGAGACTAGGGCAGGCAATCAGCAGCAGCATCCCACAGTCCCGACTCTGATTTCACAAAGAACGTTGTGCTTTCACAGAGGGAATGCCCGTGCAAAGAGGATTTCGCTCTATGCGGGTTTCTCCCACCTGCTGCAAATACTAGGCCAAGGGAAGCAGCAACCTCAGGCCACCGAGAGGACTGATTTCCCAGCGACTGCTATGCTTTTGCAGAGGTTTTCAGCTTGGCCCGAACCGCACTTCGCTGCTGCTTCCTCAGCAAGGATAAGGACGATCGATCTGTAGAGTCAGGTAAGAAGAGCTCGGGAGATCTGGTGGCTCTTGGGCCTTGTTTTCCCGGCCTACATGGTCGCGCCCTGGATTCACCCTGCCAGGCACAATATGCAGACACAGCCACAACCCTTCAGCAGCGTGCAAGGCCTAGGATGGCACTCTATGCACACTATCCTCCCCCGGTGTAAGCAATGCTCGACCATTTGTTCTAGCGCTGAGGCAGATGCTGGGACCTTCCAGTGCCTTCCCCACAGGACAGGAGAGGCGACAGGATCGCTGCACACCGCCTGGGCACTGGGATGGGGAGCCGTGGGGGACTGTCCCCACACCTTCCCCGGCACACCCCATACCTCCGCAAAAGCTGCCACATCCTGGAGGAAGACGGCATCTGACTGTCTGTTCTATCAGGTAACTCTTTCTGCGAGTTCAGGGTAGGCGCCTCTTGGCAAGCCCATCTCTGCACCAGGGACAGGTGGACAAGGTGCTGTTCTCCCCTTGGGCCCAGAGGTCCAGGACAGGCCTGCTTTCTGCCCTAACTGCTTCCTAAAAGTAGATCACGCACCCCTGTCCTACTCGTCCCCTCGTGTCCCTTAGCAGCCAGGCTTTCGTCTCTCCGCACAGGGAGCAGGTGACACTTGTCTTGCCACCGACCCACTGTTTCTGCCATGGCCGGCTCTCCTGATTCGCGACAGTTTTCCGATAACAAGGCCAACGGATCCTTCTTTTCACCAGGGGCAGCATGCTACAGCTTCACGAGAAATGCTCCTGGGAGCACCGTGACAGACGTGTCCCTTTTCCTAAGGCTGTTTCCACAGGCGCAACCACGCTTCTCTCTCAGGCAGAGGGGATGCCCGTGCAAAGAGGATTTCGTTCCATGCGGGTTTATTAGCCCGTGCTGTGGAGACTAGCGCAGGCAATCAGCAGCAGCATCCCACAGTTCTGACTCTGATTTCACAAAGAATGCTGTGCTTTCACAGAGAGAATGCGCGTGCAAAGAGGATTTCGCTCCATGCGGGTTTATTACCCCGTGCTGTGGAGACTAGCGCAGGCAATCAGCAGCAGCATCCCACAGTCCCGACTCTGATTTCACAAAGAACGCTGCGCTTTCACAGAGGGAATGCCCCTGCAAAGAGGATTTCGCTCTACGCGGGTTTCTCCCACCCTGCTGTGAATACTAGGCCAAGAGAAGCAGCAACCTCAGGCCACAGAGATGACTGTGATTTCCCAGCGACTGCTATGCTTTTGCAGAGGTTTTCAGCTTGGCGCGAACCGCACTTCGCTGCTGCTTCCTCAGCAAGGCTATGGGCGTTCGATCTGTAGCGTCACGGACGAAGAGCTGCGGGAGATCTGGTGACTCTTGGGCCTTGTTTTCCCGGGCTCCATGGTCGCGCCCTGAATTCACATTGCCAGGCACAACTGTGCAGACACAGCCACAAGCCTTCAGCTGCGTGCAAGGCCTAGGATGGCACTCTATGCACACTATCCTCCCCCGGTGTAGGCAACGCTTGGCCATTTGTTCTAGCGCTGAGGCAGATGCTGGGACTATGCCAGTGCCTTCCCCACAGGACAGGAGAGGCGACAGGATCCCTGCACACCGCCTGGGCACTGGGATGGGGAGCCGTGGGGGACTGTCCCCACACCTTCCCCGGCACACCCCATACCTCTGCGAATGCTGCCACATCCTGGAAGAAGACGGCATCTGACTGTCCATTCTATCAGGTAACTCATTCTGCGAGTTTAGGGTAGGCGCCTCTTGGCAAGCCCATGTCTGCACCAGGGACCGGTGGACAAGGTGCTGTTCTCCCCTTGGGCCCAGAGGTCCAGGACTGGCCTGCTTTCTGCCCTAACTGCTTCCTCAAAGTGGATCATGCGCCCCTGTCCTACTGGTCCGCTCATGTCTCCTTAGCAGCCAGGCTTCCGTCTCTCCGCACAGTGAGCCGGTGATACTTGTCTTGCCACCGGCCCGCTGTTTCTGCCAGGGCCGGCTCTCCTGATTCGCGAGAGTTTTCCGATAACAAGGCCATCGGATCCTTCTCTTCTCAAGGGGCAGCGTGCTACACCTTCCCCAGAAATGCTCCTGGGAGCACCGTGACAGACGTATCCCTTTCCTTAAGGCTGTTTCCACAGGCGCAAACACGCTTCTCTCTCAGGCAGAGGGGATGCCCGTGCAAAGAGGATTTCGCTCCATGCGGGTTTATTAGCCCGTGCTGTGGAGACTAGCACAGGCAATCAGCAGCAGCATCCCACAGTCCCGACTCTGATTTCACAAAGATGCTGTTCTTTCACAGAGGGAATGCCCGTGCAAAGAGGATTTCGCTCTATGCGGGTTTCTCCCACCCTGCTGCGAATACTAGGCTAAGGGAAGCAGCAACCGCAGCCCACAGAGAGGACTGTGATTTCCCAGCGTCTGCTATGCTTTTGCAGAGGTTTTCAGCTGGCGCGAACAGCACTTCGCTGCTGCTTCCTCAGCAAGGCTAAGGACGATCGATCTGTAGAGTCAGGTAAGAAGAGCTGCGGGAGATCTGGTGGCTCTTGGGCCTTGTTTTCCCGTGCTCCATGGACGCGTCCTGGATTCACCCTGCCAGGCACAACTATGCAGACACAGCCACAACCCTTTAGCAGCGTGCAAGGCCTAGGATGGCACTCTATGCACACTATCCTCCCCCGGTGTAGGCAACGCTCGACCATTTGTTCTAGCGCTGAGGCAGATGCTGGGACTATGCCAGTGCCTTCCCCACAGGGCAGGAGAGGCGACATGATCCCTGCACAGCGCCTGGGCACTGGGATGGGGAGCCGTGGGGTACTGTCCCCACACCTTCCCGGGCACTCCCCATAACTCCGCGAAAGCTGCCACATCCTGGAGGAATACAGCTTCTGACTGTCCGTTCTATCAGGTAAGTCTTTCTTCGAGTTCAGGGTAGGCGCCTCTTGGCAAGCTCATCTCTGCACCAGGGACAGGTGGACAAGGTGCTGTTCTCCCCTTGGGCCCAGAGGTCCAGGACAGGCCTGCTTTCTGCCCTAACTGCTTCCTCAAAGTGGATCACGCACCCCTGTCCTACTCGTCCGCTCGTGTCCCTTAGCAGCCAGGCTTTCTTCTCTCCGCACAGGGAGCAAGTGACACTTGTCTTGCCACCGACCCGCTGTTTCTGCCAGGGCCGGCTCTCCTGATTCGCGACAGTTTTCCGATAACAAGACCAACGGATTCTTATCTTACCAGGAGCAGCGTGCTACACCTTCCCCAAAAATGCCCCTGGGAGCACCGTGACAGACGTGTCCCTTTCCCTAAGGCTGTTTCCACAGGTGCAACCACGCTTCTCTCTCAGGCAGAGGGTATGCCCGTGCAAAGAGGATTTCGTTCCATGCGGGTTTATTAGCCCGTGCTGTGGAGACTAGCGCAGGCAATCAGCAGCAGCATCCCACAGTCCCGACTCTGATTTCACAAAGAATGATGTGCTTTCACAGAGAGAATGCCCGTGCAAAGAGGATTTCGCTCTATGTAGGTTTCTCCCACCCTGCTGCGAATACTAGCCTAAGGGAAGCAGCAACCGCAGTCCACAGAGAGGACTGTGATTTACCAGCAACTGCTATGCTTTTGAAGAGGTTTTTAGCTTGGCGCGAACTGCACTTCGCTGCTGCTTCCTCAGCAAGGCTTTGGGCGTTCGATCTGTCGCGTCAGTGAAGAAGAGCAGTGGAAGAGCTGGTGCCTCTAGGGCTTTGCTTTCCCAGGCTCCATGGTCGCACCCTGGATTCACCCTGCCAGGCACAACTATGCAGACAAAGCCAAAACCCTTCAGCTGCGTGTGGGGCCTAGGATGGCACTATATGCACACTACCCTCTCCCGGTGTAGCCTATGCTCTGACTTTTGCTCTGGCGCTCAGGCGGACTCTGGGACTATGCCAGTGCCTTCCCCACGGGAGAGGAGAGGCGCCAGGACTCCTGCACACTGCCCGGGCGCTGGTATGGGGACCCGTGGGGGACTGTCACCACACCCTCCCCAACACACCCCATATTAGGCGAACGCTGCCACATCCTGGAGGATGACGGCATCTGTTTGTCCGTTCTATCAGGTAATTCTTTCTGCGAGATCAGGGTAGGCGCCTCTTGGCAAGCCCATGTCTGCACCAGGGACAGGTGGACAAGGTGCTGGACTACCCTTGAGCCCAGAGGTCCAGGACAGGCCTGCCTTCTGACCAGAACGCTTCCTCAGAGTGGATCACGCACCCCTGTCCTACTCGTCCGCTCGTGTCTCCTTAGCAGCCAGGCTTTCTTCTCTCCACACAGGGAGCAGGTGACACTTGTCTTGGCACTGGTCCGCTGTTTCTGCCAAGGCCGGATCTCCTGATTCGCGACAGTTTTCCGATAACAAGGCCAAGGGATCCTTCTCTTCACCAGGGGCAGCATGCTACACCTTCCCGAGAAATGCTCCTGGGAGCACCGTGACAGACGTGTCCCTTTCCCTAAGGCTGTTTCCACAGGTGCAACCACGCTTCTCTCTCAGGCAGAGGGGATGCCCGTGCAAAGAGGATTTCGCTCCATGTGGGTTTATTAGCCTGTGCTGTGGAGACTAGCGCAGGCAATCACCAGCAGCATCCCACAGTCCCGACTCTGATTTCACAAAGAATGCTGTGCTTTCACAGAGAGAATGCCCGTGCAAAGATGATTTCGCTCTATGTGGGTTTCTCCCACCCTGCAGCGAATACTAGGCTAAGGGAAGCAGCAACCGCAGCCCACAGAGAGGACTGTGATTTCCTAGCGTCTGCTATGCTTTTGCAGAGGTTTTCAGCTTGGCTGAAGCAGCAAGGCTTTGGGTGTTCGATCTGTCGCGTCATGGTAGAAGAGCTGTGGAAGAGCTGGTGCCTCTCGGGCCTTGCTTTCCCAGGCTCCATGGTCGCACCCTGGATTCACCCTGCCAGGCATAACTATGCAGACACAGCCAAAACCCTTCAGCTGCGTGTGAGGCCTAGGATGGCACTTTATGCACACTACCCTCTCCCGGTGTAGCCAATGCTCTGCCTTTTGCTCTGGCGCTCAGGCGGACTCTGGGACTATGCCAGTGCCTTCCCCACGGGAGAGGAGAGGCGCCAGGACTCCTGCACACCGCCCGGGCGCTGGGATGGGGAGCCGTGGGGGACTGACACCACACCCTCTCCGGCACACCCCATGTTCAGCGAACGCTGCCACATCCTGGAGGTAGACGGCATATATCTGTTCTATCAGGTAACTCTGCGAGATCAGGGTAGGCGCCTCTTGGCAAGCCCATGTCTGCACCAGGGACAGGTGGACACGGTGCTGCTCTCCCCTTGGGCCCAGGAGTCCAGGACAGGTCTGTTTTCTGCCCAGACTGCTTCCTCAGAGTGGATCTCGCGCCCCTGTCCTACTCGTCCGCTTGTGTCTCCTTAGCAACCAGGCTTCCGTCTCTCCGCACAGGGAGCCGGTGACACTTGTCTTGCCACCGTCCTGCTGTTTCTGCCAGGGCCGGCTTTCCTGATTCGCGACAGTTTCCTGATAACCCGTCCACGGATCCTTATCTTCTCCAGGGGCAGCGTTTTACACCTTCCCCAATAATGACCCTGGGAGCACCGTGACAGATGTGTCCCTTTCCCTAAGGCTGTTTCCACAGGCGCAACCACGCTTCTCTCTCAGGTAGAGGGATGCCCGTGCAACGAGGATTTCGCTCCATTCGGGTTTACCCCGTGCTGTAGAGACTAGCACAGGCAATCAGCAGCAGCATCCCACAGTCCCGTCTCTGATATCACAAAGAATCTGTGCTTTCACAGAGGAAATGCCCGTGCAAAGAGGATTTCGCTCTATGCGGGTTTCTCCCACCCTGCTGCAAATACTAGGCCAAGGGAAGCAGCAACCTCACGCCACAGAAAGGACTGTGATTTCCCAGCGACTGCTATGCTTTTGCAGAGGTTTTCAGCTTGGCGCGAAACGCACTTCGATGCTGCATCCTCAGCAAGGCTATGGGCGTTCGATCTGTAGCGTCACGGACGAAGATCTGCGGGAGATCTGGTGACTCTTGGGCCTTGTTTTCCCGAACTCATTGGTCGCGCCCTGAATTCACCCTGCCAGGCACAACTATGCAGACACAGCCACAACCCTTCAACAGCGTGCAAGGCCTAGGATGGCACTCTATGCACACTATCCTCCCCCGGTGTAGGCAAGGCTCGGCCATTTGTTCTAGCGCTGAGGCAGATGCTGGGACTATGCCAGTGCTTTACCCACAGGACAGGAGAGGCGACAGGATCCCTGCACACCGCCTGGGCACTGGGATGGGGAGCCATTGGGGACTGTCCCCACACCTTCCCCGGCACACCCCATACCTCCGCGAACGCTGCCACATCCGGGAGGAAGACGGCATCTGACTGTCCGTTCTATCAGGTAACTCTTTCTGCGAGTTCAGGGTAGGCGCCTCTTGGCAAGCCCATGTCTGCACCAGGGACAGGTGGACAAGGTGCTGTTCTCCCCTTGGGCCCAGAGGTCCAGGACAGGCCTGCCTTCTGCCCAGACTGCTTCCTCAAAGTGGATCACGCCCCCCTGTCCTACTCGTCCGCTCGTGTCTCCTTAGCAGCCAGGCTTCTGTCTCTCCGCACAGGGAGCCGGTGATACTTGTCTTGCCACCGGTCCGCTGTTTCTGCCAGGGCCGGCTCTCCTGATTCGCGACAGTTTTCCGATAACAAGACCAACGGATCCTTCTCTTCACCAGGGGCAGCATGCTACACCTTCCCGAGAAATGCTCCTTGGAGCAACGTGACAGACGTGTCCGTTTCCCTAAGACTGTTTCCACAGGCGCAACCACGCTTCTCTCTCAGGCAGAGGGGATGCCCGTGCAAGGAGGATTTCGCTCCATGCGGGTTTATTAGCCCGTACTGTGGAGACTGGCGCAGGCAATCAGCAGCAGCATCTCACAGACCCAACACTGATTTCACAAAGAATGCTGTTCTTTCACAGAGGGAATGCCCTTGCAAAGAGGATTTCGCTCTATGCGGGTTTCTCCCACCCTGCTGCGAATACTAGGCTATGGAAGCAGCAACCGCAGCCCATAGAGAGGACTGTGATTTCCCAGCGACTGCTATGCTTTTGCGGAGGTTTTCAGCGTGGCGCGAACCGCACTTTGCTGCTGCTTCCTCAGCAAGGCTTTGGGCATTCGATCTGTCGCGTCAGAGAAGAAGAGCTGCAGGAGAGCTGGTGCCTCTTGGGCCTTGCTTTCCCGGGCTCCATGTTCGTGCTCTGGATTCACCCTGGCAGGCACAACTATGCAGACACAGCCACAACTTTTCAGCAGCCTGTGAGGCCTAGGATGGCACTCTATGCACAGTACCCTCTCCCGGTGTAGCCAACTCTCTGCCTTTTGCTCTGGCGCTCAGGCAGACTCTGGGACTATGCCAGTGTCTTCCCCATGTAAGAGGAGAGGCGACAGGATCCCTGCACACCGCCCGGGCGCAGGGATGGAGCCATGGGAGACTGTCCCCACACCTTCCCCGGCACACCCCATACCTCCGCGAACGCTGCCACATCCTGGAGGTAGATGGCATCTGACTGTCCGTTATATCAGGTAACTCTGCGAGATCAGTGTAGGCGCCTCTTGGCAAGCACCTGTCTGCACCAGGGACAGGTGGACAAGGTGCTGCTCTCCCCTTGGGCCCATAGTTCCAGGACAGGCCTGTCTTCTGCCCAGACTGCTTCCTGAAAGTGGATCACGTGCCCCTGTCCTACTCGTCCACTCGTGTCTCCTTAGTAGCCAGTCTTCCATCTCTCCGCAAAGGGAGCCGGTGACACTTGTCTGCCACCGGACCGCTTTATCTGCCAGGGCTGGCTCTCCTGATTCGCGACTGTTTCCCGATAACAAGGCCAAGGGATCCTTCTCTTCTCCAGGGGCAACGTGCTACACCTTCCCCAGAAATGCTCCTGGGAGCACCGTGACAGACGTGTCCATTTCCCTAAGGCTGTTTCCACAGGCGCAACCACGCTTCTCTCTGAGGCAGAGGGGATGCCCGTGCAAAGAGGATTTCGCTCCATGCGGGTTTATTACCTCTTGCTGTGGAGACTAGCACAGGCAATCAGCAGCAGCATCCCACAGTCCCGACTCTGATTTCACAAAGAATGCTGTTCTTTCACAGAGGGAATGCCCGTGCAAAGAGGATTTCGCCCTATGCGGGTTTCTCCAACCATGCTGTGAATACTAGGCGAAGGGAAGCAGCAACCACAGCCCACAGAGAGGACTGTGATTTCCCAGCGTCTGCTCTACTTTTGCAGAGGTTTTCAGCTTGGCCTGAACCGCACTTCGCTGCTGCTTCCTCAGCAAGGCTTTGGGCGTTCAATCTGTCGCTTCGGGGAAGCAGAGCTGTGTTAGAGCTGGTGCCTCTTGTGCGTTGATTTCCCGGGCTCCATGGTCGCGCCCTGGATTCACCCTGTCAGGCACAACTATGCAGACACAGCCACAACCCTTCCGCAGCGTGTGAGTCCTAGGATGGCACTCTATGCACACTACCTTCTCCCGGTGTAGGCAATGCTCTGACTTTTGCTCTGGTGCTCAGTCGGACTCTGGGACTATGCTAGTGCCTTCCCTACAGGAGAGGAGAGGCGACAGGATCCCTGCACATCGCCCGGGCGCTGGGATGGGGAGCCGTGGGGGACTGTCCCCACACCTTCACCGGCACACCCCCTGCCTCCGCGAACGCTGCCACATCCTGGAGGTAGACGGCATCCTACTATCTGTTCTATCAGGTAACTCTTTCTGCGAGTTCAGTGTAGGCGTCTCTTGGCAAGCCCATGTCTGCACCAGGGACAGGTGGTCAAGGTGCTGCTCTCCCCTTGGGCCCAGAGGTCCAGGACAGGACTGCCTTCTGCCCAGACTGCTTCCTCAAAGTGGATCACGCGCCCCTGTCCTACTCGTCCGCTCGTGTCTCCTTAGCAGCCAGGCTTCCGTCTCTCCGCACAGGGAGCCGGTGACACTTGTCTTGCCACCGGCCCGCTGTTTCTGCCAGGGCCGGCTCTCCTGATTCGCGACAGTTTCTGGATAACAAGGCCAACGGATCCTTCTCTTCACCAGGGGCAGCATGATACACCTTCCCCAGAAATGCTCCTGGGAGCACCCTGACAGACGTGTCCCTTTCCCTAAGGCTGTTTCCACAGGTGCAACCACGCTTCTCTCTCAGGCAGAGGGGATGCCCGTGCAAAGAGGATTTCGCTCCATGTGGGTTTATTAGCCTGTGCTGTGGAGACTAGCGCAGGCAATCACCAGCAGCATCCCACAGTCCCGACTCTGATTTCACAAAGAATGCTGTGCTTTCACAGAGAGAATGCCCGTGCAAAGATGATTTCGCTCTATGTGGGTTTCTCCCACCCTGCAGCGAATACTAGGCTAAGGGAAGCAGCAACCGCAGCCCACAGAGAGGACTGTGATTTCCTAGCGTCTGCTATGCTTTTGCAGAGGTTTTCAGCTTGGCTGAAGCAGCAAGGCTTTGGGTGTTCGATCTGTCGCGTCATGGTAGAAGAGCTGTGGAAGAGCTGGTGCCTCTCGGGCCTTGCTTTCCCAGGCTCCATGGTCGCACCCTGGATTCACCCTGCCAGGCACAACTATGCAGACACAGCCAAAACCCTTCAGCTGCGTGTGAGGCCTAGGATGGCACTTTATGCACACTACCCTCTCCCGGTGTAGCCAATGCTCTGCCTTTTGCTCTGGCGCTCAGGCGGACTCTGGGACTATGCCAGTGCCTTCCCCACGGGAGAGGAGAGGCGACAGGACCCCTGCACACCGCCCGGGCGCTGGGATGGGGAGCCGTGGGGGACTGACACCACACCCTCTCCGGCACACCCCATGTTCAGCGAACGCTGCCACATCCTGGAGGTAGACGGCATATATCTGTTCTATCAGGTAACTCTGCGAGATCAGGGTAGGCGCCTCTTGGCAAGCCCATGTCTGCACCAGGGACAGGTGGACACGGTGCTGCTCTCCCCTTGGGCCCAGGAGTCCAGGACAGGTCTGTTTTCTGCCCAGACTGCTTCCTCAGAGTGGATCTCGCGCCCCTGTCCTACTCGTCCGCTTGTTGTCTCCTTAGCAACCAGGCTTCCGTCTCTCCGCACAGGGAGCCGGTGACACTTGTCTTGCCACCGACCTGCTGTTTCTGCCAGGGCCGGCTTTCCTGATTCGCGACAGTTTCCTGATAACCCGTCCACGGATCCTTATCTTCTCCAGGGGCAGCGTTTTACACCTTCCCCAATAATGACCCTGGGAGCACCGTGACAGATGTGTCCCTTTCCCTAAGGCTGTTTCCACAGGCGCAACCACGCTTCTCTCTCAGGTAGAGGGATGCCCGTGCAACGAGGATTTCGCTCCATGCGGGTTTACCCCGTGCTGTAGAGACTAGCACAGGCAATCAGCAGCAGCATCCCACAGTCCCGACTCTGATTTCACAAAGAATGCTGTTCTTTCAACGAGGGAATGCCCGTGCAAAGAGGATTTCGCCCTATGCGGGTTTCTCCCACCCTGCTGCAAATACTAGGCCAAGGGAAGCAGCAACCTCACGCCACAGAAAGGACTGTGATTTCCCAGCGACTGCTATGCTTTTGCAGAGGTTTTCAGCTTGGCGCGAAACGCACTTCGATGCTGCATCCTCAGCAAGGCTATGGGCGTTCGATCTGTAGCGTCACGGACGAAGATCTGCGGGAGATCTGGTGACTCTTGGGCCTTGTTTTCCCGAACTCATTGGTCGCGCCCTGAATTCACCCTGCCAGGCACAACTATGCAGACACAGCCACAACCCTTCAACAGCGTGCAAGGCCTAGGATGGCACTCTATGCACACTATCCTCCCCCGGTGTAGGCAAGGCTCGGCCATTTGTTCTAGCGCTGAGGCAGATGCTGGGACTATGCCAGTGCTTTACCCACAGGACAGGAGAGGCGACAGGATCCCTGCACACCGCCTGGGCACTGGGATGGGGAGCCATTGGGGACTGTCCCCACACCTTCCCCGGCACACCCCATACCTCCGCGAACGCTGCCACATCCGGGAGGAAGACGGCATCTGACTGTCCGTTCTATCAGGTAACTCTTTCTGCGAGTTCAGGGTAGGCGCCTCTTGGCAAGCCCATGTCTGCACCAGGGACAGGTGGACAAGGTGCTGTTCTCCCCTTGGGCCCAGAGGTCCAGGACAGGCCTGCCTTCTGCCCAGACTGCTTCCTCAAAGTGGATCACGCCCCCCTGTCCTACTCGTCCGCTCGTGTCTCCTTAGCAGCCAGGCTTCTGTCTCTCCGCACAGGGAGCCGGTGATACTTGTCTTGCCACCGGTCCGCTGTTTCTGCCAGGGCCGGCTCTCCTGATTCGCGACAGTTTTCCGATAACAAGACCAACGGATCCTTCTCTTCACCAGGGGCAGCATGCTACACCTTCCCGAGAAATGCTCCTTGGAGCAACGTGACAGACGTGTCCGTTTCCCTAAGACTGTTTCCACAGGCGCAACCACGCTTCTCTCTCAGGCAGAGGGGATGCCCGTGCAAGGAGGATTTCGCTCCATGCGGGTTTATTAGCCCGTACTGTGGAGACTAGCGCAGGCAATCAGCAGCAGCATCTCACAGACCCAACACTGATTTCACAAAGAATGCTGTTCTTTCACAGAGGGAATGCCCTTGCAAAGAGGATTTCGCTCTATGCGGGTTTCTCCCACCCTGCTGCGAATACTAGGCTATGGAAGCAGCAACCGCAGCCCATAGAGAGGACTGTGATTTCCCAGCGACTGCTATGCTTTTGCGGAGGTTTTCAGCGTGGCGCGAACCGCACTTTGCTGCTGCTTCCTCAGCAAGGCTTTGGGCATTCGATCTGTCGCGTCAGAGAAGAAGAGCTGCAGGAGAGCTGGTGCCTCTTGGGCCTTACTTTCCCGGGCTCCATGTTCGTGCTCTGGATTCACCCTGGCAGGCACAACTATGCAGACACAGCCACAACTTTTCAGCAGCCTGTGAGGCCTAGGATGGCACTCTATGCACAGTACCCTCTCCCGGTGTAGCCAACTCTCTGCCTTTTGCTCTGGCGCTCAGGCAGACTCTGGGACTATGCCAGTGTCTTCCCCATGTAAGAGGAGAGGCGACAGGATCCCTGCACACCGCCCGGGCGCTGGGATGGAGTCATGGGAGACTGTCTCCACACCTTCCCCGGCACACCCCATACCTCCGCGAACGCTGCCACATCCTGGAGGTAGATGGCATCTGACTGTCCGTTATATCAGGTAACTCTGCGAGATCAGTGTAGGCGCCTCTTGGCAAGCACCTGTCTGCACCAGGGACAGGTGGACAAGGTGCTGCTCTCCCCTTGGGCCCATAGTTCCAGGACAGGCCTGTCTTCTGCCCAGACTGCTTCCTGAAAGTGGATCACGCGCCCCTGTCCTACTCGTCCACTCATGTCTCCTTAGTAGCCAGTCTTCCGTCTCTCCGCAAAGGGAGCCGGTGACACTTGTCTGCCACCGGACCGCTGTATCTGCCAGGGCTGGCTCTCCTGATTCGCGACTGTTTCCCGATAACAAGGCCAAGGGATCCTTCTCTTCTCCAGGGGCAGCGTGCTACACCTTCCCCAGAAATGCTCCTGGGAGCACCGTGACAGACGTGTCCATTTCCCTAAGGCTGTTTCCACAGGCGCAACCACGCTTCTCTCTGAGGCAGAGGGGATGCCCGTGCAAAGAGGATTTTGCTCCATGCGCGTTTATTACCTCTTGCTGTGGAGACTAGCACAGGCAATCAGCAGCAGCATCCCACAGTCCCGACTCTGATTTCACAAAGATGCTGTTCTTTCACAGAGGGAATGCCCGTGCAAAGAGGATTTCGCCCTATGCGGGTTTCTCCAACCATGCTGTGAATACTAGGCGAAGGGAAGCAGCAACCACAGCCCACAGAGAGGACTGTGATTTCCCAGCGTCTGCTCTACTTTTGCAGAGGTTTTCAGCTTGGCCTGAACCGCACTTCGCTGCTGCTTCCTCAGCAAGGCTTTGGGCGTTCAATCTGTCGCTTCGGGGAAGCAGAGCTGTGTTAGAGCTGGTGCCTCTTGTGCGTTGATTTCCCGGGCTCCATGGTCGCGCCCTGGATTCACCCTGTCAGGCACAACTATGCAGACACAGCCACAACCCTTCCGCAGCGTGTGAGTCCTAGGATGGCACTCTATGCACACTACCCTCTCCCGGTGTAGGCAATGCTCTGACTTTTGCTCTGGTGCTCAGTCGGACTCTGGGACTATGCTAGTGCCTTCCCTACAGGAGAGGAGAGGCGACAGGATCCCTGCACATCGCCCGGGCGCTGGGATGGGGAGCCGTGAAAGACTGTCCCCACACCTTCACCGGCACACCCCCTGCCTCCGCGAACGCTGCCACATCCGGGAGGAAGACGGCATCTGACTGTCCGTTCTATCAGGTAACTCTTTCTGCGAGTTCAGAGTAGGCGCCTCTTGGCAAGCCCATGTCTGCACCAGGGACAGGTGGACAAGGTGCTGTTCTCCCCTTGGGCCCAGAGGTCCAGGACAGGCCTGCCTTCTGCCCAGACTGCTTCCTCAAAGTGGATCACGCCCCCCTGTCCTACTCGTCCGCTCGTGTCTCCTTAGCAGCCAGGCTTCTGTCTCTCCGCACAGGGAGCCGGTGATACTTGTTGCCACCGGTCCGCTGTTTCTGCCAGGGCCGGCTCTCCTGATTCGCGACAGTTTTCCGATAACAAGACCAACGGATCCTTCTCTTCACCAGGGGCAGCATGCTACACCTTCCCGAGAAATGCTCCTTGGAGCAACGTGACAGACGTGTCCGTTTCCCTAAGACTGTTTCCACAGGCGCAACCACGCTTCTCTCTCAGGCAGAGGGGATGCCCGTGCAAAGAGGATTTCGCTCCATGCGGGTTTATTAGCCCGTACTGTGGAGACTAGCGCAGGCAATCAGCAGCAGCATCTCACAGACCCAACACTGATTTCACAAAGAATGCTGTTCTTTCACAGAGGGAATGCCCTTGCAAAGAGGATTTCGCTCTATGCGGGTTTCTCCCACCCTGCTGCGAATACTAGGCTATGGAAGCAGCAACCGCAGCCCATAGAGAGGACTGTGATTTCCCAGCGACTGCTATGCTTTTGCGGAGGTTTTCAGCGTGGCGCGAACCGCACTTTGCTGCTGCTTCCTCAGCAAGGCTTTGGGCATTCGATCTGTCGCGTCAGAGAAGAAGAGCTGCAGGAGAGCTGGTGCCTCTTGGGCCTTACTTTCCCGGGCTCCATGTTCGTGCTCTGGATTCACCCTGGCAGGCACAACTATGCAGACACAGCCACAACTTTTCAGCAGCCTGTGAGGCCTAGGATGGCACTCTATGCACAGTACCCTCTCCCGGTGTAGCCAACTCTCTGCCTTTTGCTCTGGCGCTCAGGCAGACTCTGGGACTATGCCAGTGTCTTCCCCATGTAAGAGGAGAGGCGACAGGATCCCTGCACACCGCCCGGGCGCTGGGATGGAGTCATGGGAGACTGTCTCCACACCTTCCCCGGCACACCCCATACCTCCGCGAACGCTGCCACATCCTGGAGGTAGATGGCATCTGACTGTCCGTTATATCAGGTAACTCTGCGAGATCAGTGTAGGCGCCTCTTGGCAAGCACCTGTCTGCACCAGGGACAGGTGGACAAGGTGCTGCTCTCCCCTTGGGCCCATAGTTCCAGGACAGGCCTGTCTTCTGCCCAGACTGCTTCCTGAAAGTGGATCACGCGCCCCTGTCCTACTCGTCCACTCATGTCTCCTTAGTAGCCAGTCTTCCGTCTCTCCGCAAAGGGAGCCGGTGACACTTGTCTGCCACCGGACCGCTATATCTGCCAGGGCTGGCTCTCCTGATTCGCGACTGTTTCCCGATAACAAGGCCAAGGGATCCTTCTCTTCTCCAGGGGCAGCGTGCTACACCTTCCCCAGAAATGCTCCTGGGAGCACCGTGACAGACGTGTCCATTTCCCTAAGGCTGTTTCCACAGGCGCAACCACGCTTCTCTCTGAGGCAGAGGGGATGCCCGTGCAAAGAGGATTTCGCTCCATGCAGGTTTATACCCCGTGCTGTGGAGACTAGCGCAGGCAATCAGCAGCAGCATCCCACAGTCCCGACTCTGATTTCACAAAGAATGCTGTGCTTTACTGAGGGAATTCCCCTGCAAAGAGGATTTTGCTTTATGCGGGTTTCTCCCACCATGCTGCGAATACTAGGCTAAGGGTCGCTGCAACCTCAGGCCACAGAGAGGACTGTGATATCCCAGCGACTGCTATACTTTTGCAGAGGTTTTCAGCTTGGCGCGAACCGCACTTCGCTGCTTCTTCCTAATCAAGGCTTTGGGCGTTCGATCTGTAGCGTCAGGGAAGAAGAGCTGTGGGAGAGCTGGTGCCTCTTGGGCCTTGCTTTCCCAGGCTCCATGGTGGCCTTGTGTATTCACCCTGCCTGGTACAACTAAGCAGACACAGCCACAACCCTTCAGCAGCGTGTGGGGCCTAGAATGGCACTCTATGCACACTACCCTCTCCCGGTGTATCCAACGCTCGGCCTTTTGCTCTGTCGCTCAGTCGGACTCTGGGACTATGCCAGTGCCTTCCCCACAGGAGAGGAGAGGCGACAGGATCCCTGCACACCGCCCGTGCATGCGGAGGAGCAGCTGTCCGGGAGTGTCCCCACTCCTTCCCCGGCATACCCCATGCTTCCGCGAACGCTGCCACATCCTCGAGGAAGACGGCATCTGACTGCCCGTTTCTCCAGGGAGCTTTTTCTGCCAGTTCCCGATATGGCGCCTGGTGGCAAGCCCAAGTTTGCACTAGGGACTGGTGGCCAAGGAGATGCTGTCCCCTTGTGTTCAGAGGCACAGTACAGGCATTCCTTCTGCCCAGTGTCCTTCTTCATAGTGGAGCACACTCCCCTGCCCTTGTCATCCCCTCTTTTCTCCATTGCAGCCGGGCTTCCGTCTCTCCGCACAGGGAGCGGGTGACACTTGTCTTGCCACCGGCCTGCTGTTCCTGCCAGGGCAGCCTCTCCTGCTTCACGACCCTTTCCCGATATCAAGGCCAACAGCTCCTTTTCTTCTCCAGGGGCGGCGTGCTGCGCCTTCCCCAGACATGCCTCTGGGGCGTGCGGTGACAGACGTGTCTCTTTCCTTAAGGCCCTTTTTCTGATGTGCAGCCACGCTTCTCTCTCAGGCAGAGGGGATGCTAGGGGAAAGAGGATTTCACTTCATGCGGGTTTCTTCCACAGTGCTTGGAGATTAGCTCAGGCAAGCAGCAGCAGCATCCCACAAACCCGACTCTGATTTCCCAACGAATGCTGTGCTTTCCCAGAGGAGATGCCCGGGCAAAGATGCTTTCGCTGTATGCGGGTTTCTCCCACCCTGAGACTGGGCTCAGGCAAGCAGCAGCAGCAGCCCGCAGAACTGACACTGATTTCTCAGCGAATGCTGTGCTTTCACAGAGGCATTGGGCTTGGAGCGAACTGCACTTCGCCGCTGCTTCTTCAGGCAGGGTTTGGGCATTCGCTCTGTTTTGTCAGGAAAGAAGAGCTGCGGTAGAGGTGGTATCTCTTGGGCCTCGCTTTCCCAGGTTCCATGTTCCCGTCCTGGGTTCACCCTGCCAAGCCAAAATAAGCTGACATGGCCTCAACCCTGTAGCAGCGTGCGTGGCCTAGGATGGCACTCGGCTCACAATGCCATCTCCCGAAATAGGCAAGGCGTGCCCTTTTGCTCTGGAGTTTAGGTGGACAGGGGACTAGGCTAGTGCCTTTCCCAGCCGAGAGTAGACGCGACAGGAACACTGCACACCGCCCGTGCAGTGGGATGGGGAGTAATGGGTAACTGTCCCTCCTTCCCCGGGACACCCCCTGCCTCCGCCAACGCTGCAACATCCTGGAGGAAGACGGCATCTGACAATTCATTCCTCCAGAAGCTGTTTCTGCGAGTTCAGGGCCGGGCGCCCGGTGACAATCAATATCTGCATCAGGGACAGGTGGCCAAGGAGCTGCTGTCCCCTTGGGCCCAGCGGCCCAGGACAGGCATGCCTTCTGCCCAGACTGCTTCCTCAGAGTGGAGCATGCACCCCTGCCCTAGTCGTCCCCTGTTATCTCCTTAGCAGCCAGGCTTACATCTCTCCGCACAGGGAGAGGGTGACACTTGTCTTGCCACCCGTCCCCGGTTCCTGCCATGGCAGACTCTCCTCTTTCATGACCGTTTCCCGACAGCAAAGCCAATGGCTTATTCTCTTCGTCCAGAGCGGCGTGCTTCGCCTTCCCCAACATGCTCCTGGGGAGAGCGGTGACAGATGTGTGCCTTTCCTTAAGGCTGTTTCCACAGGTGCAACCACGCATCTCTATCAGGCAGAGGGGACGCCTGGGCTAACAGGATTTTGCTCCATACGGGTTTCTCCCACCGTGCTTCGGAGGCTATGTTCAGGTAAGTGGCATCAGCATCCCACAGAACCGACACTGATTGCCCAGTGAATGCTGTGCTGTCTCAGAGGGGATGCACGTACAAAGAGGCTTTTGATCTATGCGGGTTTCTCCCACCTTGAGACTGGGCTCAGGCAAGCAGCAGCAGCCTCCCGCAGACCTGACTCTGATTTCCCAAAGAATGCTGTGCTTTCCCAGAGGGGATGCCCAGGCAAAGAGGCTTTCGCACTATCCATGCTTCATCCACTGTGCTGCGAATAATAGGCTAAGGCTAGCAGCAACAGCAGCCCACAGAACCGTCATTGATTTCCCAGCGACTGCTATGCATTTGCAGAGGTTTTCAGCTTGTCGCGAACCGCACTTCGCTGCTGCTTCCTCAGCTAGGCTTAGGGCATTCGCTCTGTCACGTCAGGGAAGAAGAGCTGCGGGAGAGCTGGTGCCACTTGGCCCTTGCTTTCCTGAGCTCCATGTTCGAGCCATGGGTACACCCTGCCCAGGCCCAACTAAGCAGACACAGCCACAACCCTTCAGCAACGTGCGAGGCCTAGGATGGCACTCTGTGCACACTACCATCTCCCGGTGTAGGCAACACTTGGCCTTTTGCTCTGGCGCTCGGGCGGACTTGAGAACTAGGCCAGTCATTTCTACAAAGGAGAGGAGAGGCGACAGGATTCCTGCACACTGCCCGTGCACAGGGATGGGGAGCTGTGGGGGACTGTCCCACTCCTTCCCCGGCACATCCCATGCCTCCGCGAACGCTGCCACATCCTGGAGGAAGAAGGCATTATACTGCCTGTTCTTTCAGGGAGCTGTTTCTGCGAGTTCAGGGTGGGCGCCTAGTGGCAAGCCCATGTCTGCACCAGGAACAGGAGGCCAAGGAGCTGCTGTCCCCTTGGGCCCAGAGGCCCATGACAGCCATGCCTTCTGCCTAGACTGCTTCCTCAGAGTAGAGCACGCGCCCCTGCCCTAGTCATCTGCTGGTGTCTCCTTGGCAGCCAGGCTTCTGTCTCTCCGCACAGGGAGAGGGTGACACTTGTCTTGCCACCCGCCCCCTGTTCCTGCCATGGCAGACTCTCTTGTTTCACGATCTTTTCCTGACAGCAAGGCCAACGGCTCATTCTCTTCGCCCAGAGCGGCGTGCTGCGCCTTCCCTAGACATGCTCCTTGGGAGCTCGGTGACAGACATGTGCTTTTCCTTTAGGCTGTTTCCACAGGTGCAACCACTCTGAGATCTCAGGCAGAGGGGAGTCCTGGGCTAAAAGGATTTCGCTCCATACAGGTTTCTCCCTCCGTGCTTCGGAGACTATGTTCAGGCAAGCGACATCAGCATACCACAGAACCTACGTTATTTCCCAGACAATGGTGATACACGTACAAAGAGGCTTTTGATGTATGCGGGTATCTCCCACCGTGAGACTGGGCTCAGGCAAGCAGCAGCAGCATCTCGCAGACCTGACTCTGATTTCCCAAAGAATGCTGTGCTTTCCCAGAAGGGATACCCGGGCAGAGAGGCTTTTGCTCTATGCGGGTTTCTCCCACCCTGCTGCGAATACTAGTCTAAGGGAAGCAGCAACAGCAGCCCACAGCAAGGACTGTGATTTCCCAGCGACTGCTATGCTTTTGCAGAGGTTTTCAGCTTGGCGCGAACCGCACTTCGCTGCTGCTTCCTCAGCAAGGCTTTGGGCGTTTGCTCTGTCGCGTCAGGGAAGAAGAGCTGCGGGAGAGCTGGTGCCTCTTGGGCCTTGCTTTCCCGGGCTCCATGGACACACCCTGGATTCACCCTGTCAGGCACAACTAAGCAGACACAGCCACAACCCTTCAGCAACGTGCGAGGCCTAGGATGGCACTCTGTGCACACTACCATCTCCCGGTATAGGCAACACTTGGCCTTTTGTTCCGGCGCTCAGGCGGACTTGGGGACTAGGCCAGTCCTTTCCACACAGGAGAGGAGAGGCGACAGGATCTCTGCAAACCGCCCGTGCACAGGGATGGGGAGCTGTGGGGGACTGTCCCCACTCCTTCCCCGGCACATCCCATGCCTCCGCGAACGCTGCCACATCCTGGAGGAAGAAGGCATTATACTGTCTGTTCTTACAGGGAGCTGTTTCTGCGAGTTCAGGGTGGGCGCCTAGTGGCAAGCCCATGTCTGCACCAGGAACAGGAGGCCAAGGAACTGCTGTCCCCTTGGGCCCAGAGGCCCATGACAGCCATGCCTTCTGCCTAGACTGCTTCCTCAGAGTAGAGCACGCACCCCTGCCCTAGTCGTCTGCTGGTGTCTCCTTAGCTGCCAGGCTTCCGTCTCTCTGCACAGGGAGAGGGTGACACTTGTCTTGCCACCCACCACTGTTCCTGCCATGGCAGGCTCTCTTGTTTCACGACCTTTTCCCGACAGCAAGGCCAACGGCTCCTTCTCTTCTCCCAGAGCGGCGTGCTGCACCTTCCCCAGACATGCTCCTTGGGAGCTCGGTGACAGACATGTACTTTTCCTTTAGGCTGTTTCCACAGGTGCAAGCACTCTTCTACCTCAGGCAGAGGGGAGTGCTGGGCTAAAAGGATTCGCTCCATACGGGTTTCTTCCACCGTGCTTCGGAGGCTATGTTCAGGTAAGTGGCATCAGCATCCCACAGAACCAACACTGATTGCCTGAATACTGTGCTGTCCCAGAGGAGATGCATGTACAAAGAGGCTTTTGATCTATGGGGGTTTCTCCCACCTTGAGACTGGGCTCAGGCAAGAAGCAGCAGCCTCCCGCAGACCTGACTCTGATTTCCCAAAGAATGCTGTGCTTTCCCTGAGGGGATGCCCAGGCAAAGAGGCTTTCGCACTATCCGTGTTTCATCCACCGTGCTGCGAATACTAGGCTAAGGGAAGCAGCAGCAGCAGCCCACAGAAACGACTGTGATTTCCCAGCGTCTGCTATGCTTTTGCAGAGGTTTTCAGCTTGGCACGAACCGTACTTCGCTGCTTCTTCCTCAGCAAGGCTTTGGGCGTCTGCTCTGTCCCGTCAGGGAAGAAGAGCTGCGGGACAGCTGGTGCCTCTTGTCCTTGCTTTTCCGGGCTCCATGGTCACGCCCTGGATTCACCCTGTCAGGCACAACTAAGCAGACACAGCCACAACCCTTCAGCAGCGTGCGAGGCCTAGGATGGCACTCTATGCACACTACCGTCTCCCGGTGTAGTCAACAGATGGCCTTTATCTGGCGCTCAGCGTACACGTGGACTAGGCCAATGCCTTCCCCACAGGAGAGGAGAGGTGACAGGATCCCGTCACACCGCCCGTGCACAGGGATGGGGAGCTTTGGGGGACTGTCCCCACTCCTTCCCCGGCACATCCCATGCCTCTGCGAACACTGCCACATCCTTGAGGAAGATGGCATCATACTGCCCGTTCTTTCAGGGAGCTGTTTCTTCGAGTTCAGGGTAGGTAGGCACCTGGTGGCAAGCCCATGTCTGCACCAGGAACAGGAGGCCAAGGAGCTGCTGTCCCCTTGGGCCCAGAGGCCCATGACAGGTATGCCTTCTGCTCAGACTCCATCCTCAGAGTGGAGCACGCGCCTCTGCCCTAGACGTCCCCTGGTGTCTCCTTAGCAGCCAGGCTTCCGTCTCTCCCCACAGGGAGAGGGTGACACTTGTCTTGCCACTCGCCCCCTGTTCCTGCCCCTGTTTCACGACCGCATCTCTACAGCAAGGCCAAGGGCTCCTTTCCTTCTCCAGGAGTGGCATGCTGCACCTGCCCCAGACATGCTCCTGGGGAGCCCAGTGACAGATGTGTGCCTTTCCTTACGGCAGTTTTCACTGGTGCAACCAACGCTTTTCTCACAGGCAGAGGGGATGCCTGGGCTAAGAGGATTTCACTCCATACGGGTTTCTCCCACCGTGCTTCGGAGACTATGTTCAGGCAAGTGGCATCAGCATCCCACAGAACCGACACCTATTTCCCAGCGAATGCTGTGCTTTCCCAGAGGGGATGCTCGTACAAAGAGGCTTTTGATCTATGCGCGTTTCTCCCACTGTGAGACTGGGCTCAGGCAAACATCAGCAGCGTCCCACAGACCTGACTCTGATTTCCCAAAGAATGCTGTGCTTTCGCAAGAGGGGATGCCCGGGCAAAGAGGCTTTCACTCTATCCGGGTTTCTTCCACCGTGCTGCGAATACTAGGCTAAGGCAAGCAGCAACAGCAGCCCACAGAACCGACTCTGATTTCCCAGCGACTGCTATGCTTTCGCAGAGGTATTCAGCTAGGCGCGAATGGCACTTCGCTGCTGCTTCCTCAGCAAGGCTTTGGGCGTTTGCTCTGTCGCGTCAGGGAAGAAGAGCTGTGGGAGAGCTGGTGCCTCTGTGCCTTGCTTTCCCGGGCTCCATGTTCGCGCCTTGGGTTCACCCTGCCAGGCCCAACTAAGCAGACACAGCCACAACCCTTCAGCAGCGTGTGAGGCCTAGGATGGCACTCTATGCACACTACCATCTCCCGGTGTAGGCAACGTTCGGCCTTTTGCTCTGGCGCTCAGGCGGACTCGGGGACTAGGCCAGTGCCTTCTCCACAGGAGAGGAGAGGCGACAGGATCCCTGCACACTGCCCGTGCAGTGGGATGGGGTGCTGTGGGGGACTGTCCCCACTCCTTCCCCGGCACACCGCCTGCCAACGCCTACACTGCCATATCTCGGAGGAAGACGGCATCTGACTGCCTGTTCCTCCAGGGAGCTGTTTCTGCGAGGCCCGGGTTTGGCGCCTGGTGGCAAGCCCATGTCTGCACTAGGGGCAGGTGGCCACGGAGATGCTCTCCCCTTGGGATCAGAGGCACAGGACAGGCCTGCCTTCTGCCCAGACTAGTTCCTTGGAGTGGAGCACGCGCGCCTGCCCTAGTCATCCCCTCGTGTCTCCTTAGCAGCCAGGCTTCCGTCTCTCCGCACATGGAGTGGGTGACACTTGTCTTGCCACTGGCCCGCTGTTCTTGCCAGGGCAGGCTTTTGTGCTTCACGACCGTTTCCCGACAGGAAAGCCAACGGCTCCTTTTCTTCTCCAGGGGCAGTGTGCTGCGCCTTCCCCAGACATGCTCCTGGGGATCGCGGTGACAGATGTGCCTCTTTCCTTAAGGCCCTTTCCAGATGTGCAACCACGCTTCTCTCTCAGGAAGAGGGGATGCTAGGGCAAAGAGAATTTCGCTCCATGCGGGTTTCTTCCACCGTGCTGTGGAGACTAGCTCAGGCAAGCAGCAGCAGCATCCCACAAACCCGACTCTGATTTCCCAATGAATGCTATGCTTTCCCAGAGTCGCCTTGGCAAGAGGCTTTCGCTGTATGCGGGTTTCTCCCACCGTGAGACTGGGCTCAGGCAAGCAGCAGCAGCAGCAGCCCACAGAACTGACTCTGATTTCTCAGCGAATGCTGTGCTTTCACAGAGGCCTTGGGCTTGGAGCAAACCTCACTTTGCCGCTGCTTCCACAGCCAGGCTTTGGGCGTTTGCTCCGTTGCATCAGGGAGAAAGAGCTGTGGGAGAGCTGGTGCCTCTTGGGTCTTGCTTTTCTGGGATCCATGTTCGTGTCCTGGGTTCATCCTGCCAAGCCGAAATAAGCAGACACGGTCTCGATCCTGCAGCATCGTGCGTGACCTCTGCTCACAATGCCATCTCCTGGTCTTGATAGCATATACAATAAAAAGGGCTTTCACAATAGTAATAAACCAACTAACTAAAAAGTAACATTTGAGTGAGTTACGAGATGTAATAAAACTTAGCTTAAGTAATACACTATGAAGCTGGAAGAACTGCTTTATCCCTTGTAAGGGTCTCTAAAAGAAATATATACCCTACCACCAATGCCTCCTCATCTATACATGTATTTCAGTAACTAGTCAACAGAATAAGATCTTTGTTTTTAAAAAAAATTGACAAAATGGTGGTCCCTGTGTATAGTAGAAAAGTATAGGAGACAAACACAAACAGATTAGTTTAATTATAGTAAACAAAAAGAGGAAACTGCATGCTTAAACAGCAAATCCTATCTGGGGCGCCTGGGTGGCTCAGTGGGTTAAAGCTTCTGATTCTGGCTCAGGTTATGATCCTGGGGTCCTGGGATCAAGCCCTACATTAGGCTCTCTGCTCAGTAGGGAGCCTGTTCCCCCAGCCCCCTGCCTGTTTCTCTCTGTGTCAAATATATAAATAAAATCTTTTAAACAACGAACCCAGTTAATACAAATTGAGATATGCGCTTAAATAATCATGTATTTGTGACGGGTATTTATATCTTCTATGTGTTGTACATTCTGCCTAGTTGCTGCGGGAATATTGAAATATATTAGTTATGGTCCTGGAGTTGAGATCCTCAGATGCTGGCCCGGTCCCAGGCAAAAACAATAAAAACAACACCAAACCATAATAAAATGCGGAGACACATATGAGGTGGCCACAGGAAAATGGATGCAAGGAACAGTTGGGAGTAGTGACTTCTTATAATTAACGGCATCAGAGGCTGGCCTTTAAAAAATTGAAACGTATGTAGGACTTGATTAGACGAGCAATAGAAGATCATAGTCAAAGATCTTGTCATTGGTATTTGCATGTTTGGAATGAGATAATTACTAGGAAAGAAAGAATGATAGGGAAGTCCATAGCTATGGATTGAGAATTAGAAAAACTAGGTAAAGAAGAGACATCATGTCAAAGTCAGAAGTAAAAGAGCTAGGATGTTGCAACCCAATGTCATAGTTTACTGAATTAATTCTTCAATCCTGCACTGCAGTTACGTCCATCAATTATACATACCCTCTTATCACAGAATTTCACTTCTCTTTAATTGTTTTTTAAATTTTAATTCCAGTACAGTTAACATATAGTGTTCTATTCCTTTCTGGTGTACGACATGGTGATTCAACATTTTATATGTTACTCAGTGTTCCATCGTGATGAGTATGATAAGTATGCTCTTTCATCCCCATCCTCTTTTAGCCACCTCCCCACCAAACTCCCCTCTGCTAACTACTCTCCTTTATATTCTCTGTTCTCTGCAGTTAAGAGAATTGCTCTTCTAAACACAATACAAAAAGTGTCCATATGTCCATGTATATATTAGTTCTTATCAATACTCTGCAAAAGCTGGAACCAACTCTGCTCATGGAATAGATATGGAATAGATAAATTTGTAGCGTTATAGTCACTCAACAGAATACAATGATTCTTTCTTTTAAATTTACATTATTGCACACTTCCTTTAAGTATGGGCCTATGCAGTGATTTACCTCTGATGAGTAAGAGCAAGTAAGATACTCAAAAACATATGAGACAATTTATGTAATATGTGTGTATTTATAAATATACTTATTTATAAGTATATATATAAATATACCTATTTATAAATAAATATAAATAAATTTATTGATGGCTTCATTTGTACCACAAGAGAAATTGTAAAGACTCTGCAAAGACCACAAATCTTTTGCATCTAAGTCAAAGTGTCTATTCCATATGGCTTAGGAATATGTGTAAAGCTTCCATATGGGAAAAAGATTTTATGATACCCAAATAAAGAATCAGGCATCAAAGAACCTACTGAAAAGTTTGGCAAATATTGACAATTGTCACAGAACTTTGAATTCCAATTTGAAAGTCTACATATTCTATTTTGCAATATTCTCTATCATTTTATATTAGAGCTGTTCAGAACTTTCTTCCAAAGCCATGGGATTTAATATATGATTATACCATATAAGCAATGCATACATGTATATGGATGTATATATTAGCATTCATTTCACTTTGCTTCCAGTTTACATATCCTACTAGATACCCCAGTGACTGGTTATTGCTCTCACAGTGAAACTAAAGATATGCTAACTCTCTTGAAGCAAAGTCCAAAACTTTAGAATAATGCTTATATATATGACTTATATAGTTTATTTCTCCCATAGTGTTCATTTTAAATTAACTCCACATTGAAATAAGTGATCATGCTAATAGCTGACAGGGCTAGGTTAGGCTGACTTTGTCTTCATGTCATTGACAGTAACAAGAAAAAAAAAAAAGAAAGAAATGGAAATAAGAAAATGAAGGACAAAAAGAAAATTAACCTAATCAACTAAAGTTGCATTAAAATTGGGTCATCACATAAAGTTGAACGAGGTTATTCTTTCTTATGGGGGATGTGATGGGTACTCAAGGTCTGCATATTGCCACAGATCCTGTATTATCTGTATGTGGCACTGCACAAATCCTAGACTGTGGCCCACAGGCCAGATTTAGACTATGGCAGTGTTTCATTTGGCTTGAACAATATTTTACAAAAAAATTTGAGGGGCGCCTGGGTGGCTCAGTGGGTTAAAGCCTCTGCCTTCTGCTCAGGTCATGATCTAAGGGTCCTAGTGATGAGGGAACACGAGGCTGGCTGAAGACAAAGCAAAAGCTGGCACCTTGTACCCCCCCCATCCGCTCCCCCTCAGTCCTATGTGTAGCATCCTCAGGCAGCCCTGAGTGCCACAAACAATAAGCAAATAGTTAATTTGCAGAGCTCACAATCCTGCTAGACCAGAGTCTCCCTTGGTTTACAAATGTCCTAAATCTCACTAACAAAGATGATTGATAGCAGGATTGTGACATCCCACCAAAATTCTCCCAACTATCTTAATGTCAATGGCTGGTCTAAAGACAACATTGATCCAGCAGCAAGGGCAAGGCCTTAGGTAGGCCTGGGAAATCCTGGCACCTGTAGGCCCTCTTTAGCATATGAAAACTCCGTTGAAACCTCCCTTCCCCTCACCTTCCCCCAACCACAGGGTACATAACCTGCCATCCCTCACAACCCAGGGCAGCAGCTCTTCCTGCCCATGGGTCCTGTCCCCGTGCTTTAATAAACCAGCATTTTGCACCACAGATGTCTCCAGAATTCTTTCTTGGTCACCCGCTCCGTACCTCAGCCCACCGAACTTCACCTAGGTTCTAGAACTTCATCACTAGGATCACGCCCTGCATTGGGCTCTCTGCTTGGCGGGGAGCCTGTTTCCCTTCTCCTCTTTCTGCCTTCCTCTCTGCCTACTTGTGATCTCTCTCTGTTAAATAAATAGAATCTTTACAAACAAATTTGAGCTAACATTTTAAATTAGAAGCTTTCACATAAAAATCCAGATTTCTGGCATCTCTCAAAAAATTAGGAGATCTGGGAATACTGGACTCACATGACCACACTGCAGTCTATGGCTGGCTGGCTGGCTATTGCCCTCTTTCGACACACATATGTTCTCCATGGTCCCCACCAATTCTTCCTGCTTTGCAACACTGAGGCTGGCCATTCCTACGACTCCTCTTGTTCTATTTCTCTTTTAGTAGAAAATATTTCTTTCTGCCAATGTCTTTATCAAAAGTAAGTAAAAATATGGCAGTATGGTAAAAAACATGGATTTATAGCTTTACATTTGTGGATTCTCTTCTCCCTTTCTCTCTCATACATTGGGGGCCAATTTTTCTTCCCTATCTTCCTCTGAAATTGAAACAAAGACCTGAGAAACCGTTGATCAGTGTAAATACTGGAAGGTTCTCAGAGGCATGTTTCCTGCTCTACTTTTTCTCCCAGAGACCTGATGAGATTGGGCTTGGGGAAAGTAGGAAAAAAAGGGAGGATGGAGAAATAAATAAGAGGGTGCAATTTCAGCTCTAAGCTTTGAGTTTACCCTCTGCAGTGCTGGAAATTGGACTCAACCAACTGAGCCACCCAAGCGTCCCTGGAACTAGGACTCTTTACAATGCCTTTGGTTTTTCCTCTTAAGCTCTGCCAGCAGAGGGCGCAAGAGGGAGATGCATGGCTGGAGGAGGCTGAAGAGGCTTACTTCTGCTTGGTTTCTGAGGACTTTCTGTTTCCTTGAAGTTCTTCAAGCATTGCCCTACCTACCTACCTAAAGGCTCTCTCCTTTCCCTGGCCGAACCGGACCTGCCTTTCCGAAAGCCACTTCCGAAGCTGTGGTGAGTTTCCCCGATTCCGCGTCTCCTTCCAGAAAGCCCTGCCCTAATCGCGGCCGCGTCAGGGTGGACCCCGCTGGTCACCAGGTGACCTCCGTGACTCCAAGAGGCTGAGAGACATCCTAACCTCTACGGCAGTCGACACAGTTTTTCCGCAACCCAGTGGTGGACGAGGGGACGCCTTCCTCCAGTCCTCGGATTGCCCGGCAACGAATCGTGGGGACCTCCAAATCCAAATTCGACCCTAAAACATCCTGGGGGTGTTTTAGGCCTGCTGGCCAATCTTAAAACCCTCGAACTGGACCAGGACCAGGACCTGAGAAAACGACTTTACTGTCCTGTCGCTTGGCCACAATACCAATTAGACAATCAGTCCCAATGGCCTTCGGAAGGCACGTTTAACTATCAGATTTTCATGGACCTAAATAACCTCGGCAGACACCAAGGCAGATGGGCCAAGGTCCCTTATGTCCAGCTTTCTGGACTCTGCGCTCTCGCCCCTTCCTCTGCTCTCACTGCTCCACCTCTCAGGTCCTCTTGGCCTGCTCCCCTCCCCCTACCCTGCCACCCACTGCTACCAAAGACTGGACCTCTCCTCCCCGTCTCCTCTCTCAGAACCCCCGGAGAGCTTCACCCATCCACTGACAAGAGGGCCTCTGGTTCCTCCTCCTCCTCCTCTTTACCGCGATCCTTCACCCCAAGGTCCCTTAAATTCAGGATTTCTGAACCGGCGCTCTCGTCTACCCGTCCTCCCCCTCCCCACTCCTATCCGAACTGACAAATTTATCTGCAGTAAACGGGAAACTCCAATCAAAGTTTACTTAAGGTCAAATAGGCTCTTGTTATTTGTTAAAATCTGCTAGCAAAGAGATGACTAGAACTGCTGGTTAATTGTGTGTCTCAGAGTTTTAATGGGTCATTCTTAAGGTAGCATTCAAAGTCTTTGGTAACCGTTAACCAAAAGGGATAAAATACCCGAGCGCTGGTCGCCAGAACTAGGTTTATGCTTTTGAAATCTGCTGTTGGTAAACACCTTTTGTGCTTAATTGAATTCTGTTGTAACAGCCGCGGGGCTACTGTTTGAGCTAGATCCTTTTGTAAAGAATGGAAGGGGAGACTGATTACCTCCCATTAACCAGGGATACCCAAAGGGGAGGGTGTCCAATCTGTTTGAATCTGAAGAATGCCTGACTGCGTGAATGTGTCTGTATGGCTCCATCCACACTAGGGCTCAAAAGCCCCCCCCCCCCAGTTAGTCTGCCCCCCAAGGGAAGTTGCTGGAGTTGAGGAAGTTGTTTGAGTTCATGCGCCCTTCTCTCTACAGGACCATTCCCAAATTGAGAAAAGTTTGGGCTCCTTTTCTGCCAGTCCTGATAACTATAATAAAGAATTCCAATATCTGGCCCAAGCCTATGACCTCACCTGGCATGATTTACATGCGGTCCACACCACGACCCTCACCACAGAGGAGAGGGAACGCATCCAGGCTGCTGCCCGGGAGCATGCGGATCAGGTCCAGCTCACTGATGCTGCCATGCCAGTTGGAGCCCGGGCGGTCCCAGCTATAGAACCAGGTTGGGATTATCAGGATGGCCAAGATGGCCACTGGCGCCGCGACCGCATGTTCCAGTGTCTCATAGCCGGCATGCGGGCAGCCTCTAATAAGGCCATTAATTACGACAAGATTAGGGAGATTGTCCAGGCCCCTACGACAACCCCACCATGTTTCTTAACCAGTTGACCGAACTTTTAACCCAGTACACTCGCTTGGACCCTGCCTCTCCTGTGGGGGCCACGGTACTGGCTACTCATTTTATCTCTCAAATGGCACCGGATATACAGAGAAAGTTAAAGAAGGCTGAGGAGGACCCTCAGACCCCCATTTCTGACTTGATGAAAATGGCATTTAAGGTCTTTAATTCCCATGAGGAGGCGGCTGAGCTTAAACGACAAGCCATATTCCAGCAAAAGGTTCAGTTGCAGACCCAAGCCTTGGTAGCAGCCCTGCGGCCGGCCGGCTCCGGAAGCCTGCAGAGAGGGGCAACCAATCGCACCCCGCCGGGGAGCCTGTTTCAAATGCGGGGCCGAGGGACATTGGGCTCGCCAATGCCTCAATCCAAAGCCGCCAACTCGGCCTTGCCCTCAATGCCATTTGATGGGCCACTGGAAATCCGACTGCCCTAACCTCGGGGTAACTTCTGTGCCTCAACGTGGGGACCCCCCGAGGTAGTAAGTCTGGTCTTTCAACTGCTTGGATTGGAGGACGACTGACGAAGCCCAGACGCTGAGTCTGCAGCCACCCCTCTCACCCAGGCCGAGCCCAGTGTTACACTCCAGGTAATGGGTAAGTCCATCTCTTTTTTGCTGGACACGGGGGCTACCTACTCTGTTCTGCCTTCCTACTCGGGACTTACTCGAACCTCACCAATTACTGTTATGGGGATCGATGGGACCTCCTCCAATCCTAGGGTGACCCTTCCCCTTACCTGTAGCCTGGATGGGTTGCCCTTCCCCCACCCGTTCCTATGATTCCTTCCTGCCTGGTCCCTCTACTGGGTAGGGACATTCTCCAGAAACTAAGGGCAACTATCTGCCTCTCCCCTTCCTCCCCTCTATCCACCTCAACCCATCTCATCCTACACCTCTCCACTCCCTCGACCCTCACTCCAGATGACCTACCTACTGTAGACCCTCAGGTGTGGGACACTTCGGAATCCATCATCGCTTCCCACCTTACCCCGGTTAAAGTACAGCTTAAGGATAACTCTAAGTTTCCCTCTCGAGCTCAGTTTCCTATTTCCTTAGCCCACCGCCGGGGCCTGAAACCTATCATAGAACGGCTTTAACGTCAGAGACTCCTGATCCCCATCAGTTCTCCCTGTAACACCCCATCCTCCCAGTACGCAAGCCCTCAGGGGATTATCGACTGGTACAAGACCTTAGGCTTATCAACGAGGTCGTGGTCCCCCTCCACCCAGTCGTTCCTAACCCTACTGTCTCGTGTTCCCCCAAACACCTCTCACTTTACTGTACTGGAACTAAAGGAGGCCTTTTTCACCGTCCCTTTGCACCCTGATTCCTATTTTCTTTTTGCCTTCACCTGGGAGGATCCTGACACACATGCTTCTGGACAACTAACTTGGACTGTTCTACCCCAGGGGTTCAGGGACAGCCCTCACATTTTTGGCCAGACCTACAGACTTAACAGCAGTGCGTCCTTAAGGCCAGTACTCTACTACATATGTGGATGACCTCCTCCTCTGTAGCCCCTCCCTCTCGGTCTCCCAAGACGACACCTCCACCCTACTTAACTTTCTGGGGGCCAAGGGATATCAAGTACCCCCCTCTAAGGCCCTCAACATGACCTTAGGGCATCCCATCACGGTCTACTCTCCTGCCGACTCACAGAGCTCCTTAGCCACCGATACCTGGCCCATCTGACTCCTCGTCTCAAGCTATTCCATCTGCTATTCCTAGAGAACCCACATCTCTCTCTCTCTACCTCCCCCCGCTTAAACCCTGCAACTTTACTGCCTATACCCTTGCCAGATAAGGGGTGGATCTACATCCAGGACAGGATTGCCCTGCCAGGCAATCTGGTGCACACCTTCATTACTGACATCCACCAATCCCTCCATAGTGGCCCATAGGCTCTCCACTAATTTCTTCAGCCATTGTTCTATCATCCTTCCTTATCTAAGGTAATCAAAGTTGTCCACAGGGCTTGCAAAACCTGTTCCGCTGTGAATTCACAAGGAGGAATCCGCAGACCAGGGCCTAACCAACAGCTCCAAGGGCATCAGCCGGGGGAAGACTGACACCTGGACTTCACTCCCATGCCTCGCCATAAAATACATTCACAGGCTGGATCGAAGCATACCTCATGGCTCGGGAAACAGCGGACATAGTGGCTACAATACTCATCGAGCGCATCATCCCGAGGTTCGGATTGCCCCGGACCCTCCAGTCGGACAACGGACCTGCCTTCATGTCCAGTGTAACCCAACAGGTAGCTGAGAGCCTCAACATAACCTGGAAACTTCACATCCCATACCACCCACAGTCATCGGTAAGGTAGAAAAGGCCAACGGTCTGCTCAAAGCCCAACTCACCAAACCTACCCTAGAAACCCATCTTTCCTAGCCTACACTTCTGCCTATGGCTCTCACCAGACTTCTGGGTAAGCCCCGTGGGTCTTAAGGTTTAAGACCATTTGAATTTCTATACAGCCGGCCCTTTCTTAGAAATCATAGCCCTCCAGCCATTTCCCTGCCTCTTTTATCCTATCTACCTTACCTCACTCTGCATCCTGGGATACCCCTCCCTATTGACTGGCCACTCCCCAACTTCAGGGCCACAAATAATCCGGTCCTTATGGGCCCCATCAGGAGAAACATACATATTATTAATGTGTCCTCCCTTACCACCGCAGCTGCCATATCACTAATTCCTCCCTCCTGTACTGTACTCCCTCGGGAATATTTCTCTTGTGCCCTCAGGGAATCTATCGCTGCCTGACCACTAATGACTCCCTGGGCTGTATATTCATTCTACTATCTCCTTCTACCACCATCTACTCTGAATCCCAGCTGCTCTCCATCCTATTTCGCCAACACCATGGAGGAAGGGCTGCCTTCCTCCCATTCATAACAGGGGCAGGAATAGCCACAGGGGTGGCAACTGGAACAGCGGGGATAGGAACCTCCATAGACGTTTATTACAAACTCTCCCAAGCTCTGAATGATGACACAGAAAGGGTTGCTGACTCCCTCACAGCCCTACAGACGCAAGTCACCAGCCTGGCAGCCTTAGCTCTACAGAACCGACGGGCCTTAGACCTTCTGACCGCCGAAAAAAGGGGGACCTGCCTATTATTAAATGAAGAATGTTGTTACTTTGTTAACGAATCATATAGTTACCTCCAGGATCAAAGAACTCAGGGATCGGATCCAAGCATGGTGGCGAGACACGTCCTTCTGGGGCCTGGACCCCTACAACTCGGTAACCTGGCTACTCCCTCTGGCGGGACCTGTATGCATAATTCTCCTTCTAATCTCAGTTGCTCCATGTATTTTCAGGTACTTGCAGAGTCGCCTACAAGAACTTGCCCGAATATCCATCAATCAACTCCTCCTCCAGCCCTACTCTAACCTGCCCACTTCCGACTACCCCTATGACGATGCCCCCTGTCAGCAGGAAGTAGCCAGAACCGAGTCACTTACTAAGATGTTTAAGTAATTATACACATTAAGAAAAGGGCACAAGGCACTTACATTTCCATGATACCATCAAGGATATTGTTGTTGGTGAGACTATTGTAACAGCCATACTTCCATAAAAAAGAAAAATTTTTTGTGGTTTCTGATCTAGGAATCAGCCAGTGAATAATTCTATATCAGTATCCAGTTACCGGACTAAACATGTAATTTATTTAAACTTCTGAGGGGAAGCTGAATTGTGATCACTGAGCCAGCTATGTTCTAGTAACTACCCATTTACCCAACATAACAGATATAAGAAGGTAAAAGGCTTATAAGGAGACTGGTTATTTATATTTTGAACCACATCTTGGCAGGTATAACTTGCAACTTGTGCTTAGTGGTAAGATTTCTGATATTTACTTTCTCCTTCCCTTGGCAAGTCAGGTTAGTTAAAAAGTAATTAGAGTTGAGTCCATTGTTTTTCTTAAATGTTCATAGAGCCATAGAACTCTCAAGCTTTCTTTACTAGACAGGATTAGATCCATTAGTGATAAAGATCAGAATGTTTGCATTGCTAAAATGAGAACTGCCTGTCAGTTTGGAGAAAGCTCATTTTTATAACCAACAGATTGGCTGGGCTAGAGATTAATGAGTGCTATGGGTGGGGTGATGAAAGTGATACATTCAATGACCTATGGAATTTGTTCTGTAATTTCCCCACTCCTCTGGTCAGCAGAGTGTCTTCTTCAGTACCCAGCACTGCCCATAACTGCATTCAGAAAATCACTCTACAAAAATGGTTATTTGTTTTGCCTTTTTTTTTAAATCATTTTTTAAAACATTTGATTTATTTACTTGAAACACAGAGAAAGAGAATGAGAGCACAAGCAGAGGGAGCAGCAGAGGGAGGTGGAGAAGCAAGCTTCCTGCTTGGTGGGATTGCACAAGGGCTGAAGAAGAATGGGAAGGGGACAAGGAGAATAGTGGGTTTCAGCTTCTTGGAAACAGAGCCCACCTCTATTTCTATGTTTATCTCACTGCTCTAAACCCAGGTCACAGCACAGTGCCTGCAGCAGAGTCATGTCATGGAAGTGCTCCAGAAATGATAAATATTGCTATTAATACTACTAAAATTACCCCACAAAGGGCCAAGTGTCATAGCTTCTCCCAGTTCCCCCACACTGAATGCAATGAAGAATCAAACTATTGGGTTAAGGATGTCGAGAGGCGTTTAACAGGACCCAGATCACAGGAGCCATATTGTATTGCAGGATCAGGGGTCTTACCAGTGACTAGGTATTCACTCCTCTTAAGAGGCTAGCTCCTTGGATCTCTCTCTTCAATCCTCTGAACCTATGTCTGGCATCAGAAACAAAAGTAAACATAACTTATCACCCTTGTTTATTTTTTACTATTATTTGTTACAGAGGAAGAGAGATATCACAAGCAAGAGGAGCAGCTGGCAGAGGGAAGGCAGGCCCCCCACTAGAGCCTGGTATGGGATCCATTCCCAGGACCCTCGGAACATGACCTGAACCAAAGGTAGATGCTTAACTGAGTAAGCTACCCAGGCATCTCTTATTGTCCTTCTTTAAAATTTAATGTATTCTCTCTCCCTCTCTCTTTGTCCCCACTCTGTCACTCATACTCACACAATCACAGAGTCATAGACAATAGCAAGGTATTTCCCATTCTAACTCGCTAAGGCACTATGAGCTTAAGCTCAACAGAATCACTTTGCCAGCTGCTGCTCTACCGTGCCCTGATCCCTTCCCTGTCCCCAAGCTCGATCTAGAACTCAAGTGTCATGGTGGTGGCTCTTTCTGCCCTCCCTCCTGTCATCAGCACACTCTTCCCCGTGGCTCCACTCCCCGGCACTGGCTGCCTTTGGCCTACTGGTATGCCCTCTCCTAGAGCCTTTCCACTCTCCCTGAGGGGAAGAGAACCCTTACTTCTCCCCTGTGGCTGTCATGTGTCCACTATATATTGTGACGATCAGCCCGATTAAGAGATTGCGAACTAAAAGACCAGCTTCTGGTTATGGATAAAACTAACTCTGGGGCTTGGGACACATGAAAGCAGCACATGGTGGTAGAACTGAGATGCTTAGGGAGTTAATCTGCATTTTCACATCTGGTCAGCAGCAGAACAAAGAGGACACCCCAGATCTCCTATCTCCCAGAACAGTACTCTTCAAGTAACTTACAGCACCATCCTTCTCCAGCTTTGGGAGTGGCATTTTTCCAACCCCAAAGTCTTGATTCTAGGCAGCACTCCAAGAGATATTCCCTCCAGAATCACCCCTGGCTGGAAGTAGTGGTTGGCCAAGGCCTCCCAAATATCTTCCCTTCAGAGTTGCGCTTGCATCAAACTCAAAACTGTGGCACGTATGCGACTTTCCTGTCAGCCTCTAGCTCTAATGACCTATTGGACTTCAGAGGTGCTCTTTTATACCCACTTACCTTATAACATCACCGTGTGACTTCTCTAGAATTCTCTCCACGGTTTTTCTCCCATACTGATTGTTATGGACTGAATTGTGTCCCCACAAAAGTCATATGTAGAATTCCTAATCTCCAGTGTGACTGCATCTGGAGATAGGGCCTACCTAGAAGGAGGTACTGAAGGCTTGGTGAGGTCACGGGAGTCCTAATCTGCTAGGACTGGTGTCCTCATAAGGGGGAAACACATGAAAGCACTCCCCCTACCTCCCCTCTGGGGGCCCACAGAGAAGAGGTCATCTGAGGGCACAGTTGAAAAGATAGTGATCTATAGACCAACAAGAAAAGGCTCACTGGAGACCAACCTTGCTGGCACCTTGATCTGGAACTTCTGGCCTCCAGATCTGTGAGAAAATACATTTCTGTCATTTAAGCCCCCCAGCCTGTGTTTGGTATAGCAGCCTAAGTAGACAAAAATATACTGATAAAGCCTTCTTTCAAGCTTGGGAGAAACTTTCTATACACTGTGCTCCATGCTTTTGGGTCTAGCCCTTCTCTCCATAATCATTGCTAATATTTGAGCCAGAGAAGTCATAAACACTAGGAAATTTGGAATTGGATAGGGGATCAATAACAATCTAACTCAGTATCCCCAGCTATGAAGAATTAACACACACACACACACACACACACACACTACTAACATGGTTATCACATTTAATTACATTGGTGATTTCTTGATACCCAAGCCCACATGCCAGCTCCCCTTCGGAGTACTAACCTCACTATCTCCCTGTGACCTACCCACCTCCATGCAAACCTAGGACCTTATACCTCAACTCCTGCCAAGCTAACGACAAAAGTTTATGATTCAGTTCCTACCTCTCCTGCTTTATTCATGACCTCTTAAAGTCTAGTGACCCATCCTCCTTTCTAAAAAACAAAACAAAACAAAACCAATTCCACTGCTTCCTGGGAACCTTTCAGATTTTTTTTTTAATTTTTAAAAATTTTTTATTTCTTTTTTTATGTTTTTATTTTATTTTATTGTTATTTTTAAAGATTTTATTTATTTATTTGTCAGAGAGAGTGAGCACAGGCAGACAGAGTGGCAGGCAGAGGCAGAGGGAGAAGCAGGCTCCCCGCTGTGCAGGGAGCCTGATGTGGGACTCGATCCCAGGATGCTGGGATCATGACCCGAGCCGAAGGCAGCCGCTCAACCAACTGAGCCACCCAGGCGTCCCTTTAATTTTTTATTTCTTTTCAGCGTAACAGTATCCATTGTTTTTGCACCACACCCAGTGCTCCATGCAATAAGTGCCCTCCCCAATACCCACCACCTCATTCCCCCTACCTCCCCCCCACCCCTTCTAAATCCTCAGATTGTTTTTCAGAGTCCATAGTCTCATGTTTCACCTCCCCTTCCAATTTCCCTCAACTCCCTTCTCCTCTCAATCTCCCCTCGTCCTCCATGCTATTTGTTATGCTCCACAAATAAGTGAAACCACATGATCATTGACTGTCTCTGCTTGACTTATTTCACTCAGCATAATCTCTTCCAGTCCCGTCCATGTTGCTACAAAAGTTGGGTATTCATCCTTCTTTCAGGTGTTTTTTTACCTCTATAATCTACTGGAGGATAACAATGTACCAGTACCCTTGAGTGACCATTAATGCCTATTGGTCACATCGTGTATGCTACGTAGGACCCTATTCTGTGTTCTTAACAATCATGGCTTTGGCTCGTAGCTGAAGGTGGACTTTAACTGGAGTCTATTGTGCAAATACCTGAAGCAGGAAGTCCCCTGCCCAGTGAATGAGGCATGCAGACTTCCAGAGGTCTTGAGGTCCTCTCTTCAAATATACACATTCACTTTGAGCAATCAGGAGTCCCACCCAAACGAGAGACAAAAGAAAAGAAAAATTAAAAAAAGAAAAGAAGAAAAAAGAGAGAGAGAGAGGAAAGAAAGGGAAGATGAAAAAGAAGGTTCAGCCCATATGGGCCCCAAGGTAATATTTATGAAGTAGACAAACAAAAAGAGATAAAAAGACTGATACAAGGATATGACAAGGGAAAAAAAAAATATATATATATGCAAATAAAGAAAGAACCTCGTCAAAAAGAACCACAAGTGTAAAATTTATATGCTATCAGGACAAACACAAAAAACACAGAAACACTGGTGGAAGAAGATGGGAGAGTTCTTATAAATTCTCAGTGTGTGCAAGGAAGGTTGTTTTGATTCTTCCTGGATGTATCTTGATATCTTTGTTAAAGGACTCAACTTTCCTAAGAGAAAGAAGATTAAAAATTGGTTTACCTATAGGGGTAGATTTGATTGGGGAAAGGGGATTACTTTGAAGTTTAACTCTATGTGAATATTAGAGAATAAAAACAAAAAGGAATAAACTAAACTAAACTAAAATTAAAAAAAAAGAATTCAAAATATAAAAATGCAAAAGAAAAACATAGGTGTATGTATCCAAAGTTCAGGTTAGAAAGGTATTATGGAATTTGATGTACTGCACAACTCTCTGTGATGGTAAATAGGTTAAAAAAATTACCTATGTGTAAAAAAAATAAATAGATAAAAATGAACCGGAATAGTGGGAACAAGTGAACAATACACGTTTTCCTATGAGGTAGTGGTTGTTATCTTGTAGTCTTTTTTTTTTTTCCTCTTTTTTTTCTTTCTTGGTTTCTTTTCTGGGGGAGGGGCCTGCCACGTGGGTTGTCAGTCAATGATGTTTCCTGAGTTAAGTTCCTCCCGCCCCCCCTCAAGGGGGTGGGCTCTGAGGAAACTGTTTTTTTCCAGGCTTTTGTTCTCTGGCGGTTTTTATGCTTGTTCACTTTTTTTTTTCCTCTCACCTTGACCACCTTTGATGGTTTTTGTAGTTTTAGAGGAAAACAAACCGCACCCTGATCTCCCTCTCAGAGAGAAGCCTCAGTCTGGGTGCAGAGCCGAAATAAGTTCCCCCTTGGCCGCTGGCAGAGCAGGTTCCAAGTTGCAGACCCTGGGGGCGCAGGATCTTTTGCTTGTACCCAAAGCCAAGGCAGTGGCAGCTGTCTGGGAGCTCCCGACCGCCAGAGAGGTTCCAAGCAGCGATCGCACACTGAGATTTTCCCACTGGCCTGGGCTGGGCTCCTCTTTCAGAGGCGGCGCATGTCTCCAGCACTGAGAACGGGGGCGCTCGTCCCTAAGCACCAGGATGGGCTTTTGCGCACCTTTGTCAGGGGAGAGTTTGGGGCTCAAGGCTTAAAGGCTTTGAAACAATGGTCACAGAGCGCTGGCCGGGCCTTTGTAACTCGGGAGCATGAGGGATGTGCGCCTGTATCTCAAGCTTTGTGGTAGGGCTCGCGTGTTCTGCCGACCGTTGTGGCTCCCATCCCCTCACAGGAACTAGAGTCCACGCATTCTTGGGCACGCTGGCGGCTTAGGGACCAAGAGCTGGTTTCTCCGCCGCACTCTCTCTGCCTCAGTGCCGGGGAGGCTGTCCTGGGACCGGGGACTTAAGCCCCTGTCCCTAGCCGCCCTGATTCCCACAATTTTCCCCCGCAATCCTTTGCTCTTTTGGAATGCTTTCAACCAGTCTCCAAGTTAATGCTGGTCCCCAGACGCAGGGCACTCTCGCTCTTACTACTTTCCAACCGGTCGCCTCTGGTGGCTCCCTCCCCCTTGTTTATCTAAGGATAACAGTCCGCCACCGTTCCCATTTCGCTTTATCTTCCCACTGGCGTCTTCTGCCCCTATAGAGATCCAGACGTGTATAATTCTGATCTCAGGCTGATTTCATGGGTGATCGGAGTTCTTTGGTAGGTAATCAGCTCACTTTGGGGTACCGGCTGAAAAGGAGCCTCCTCCTACTCCCGCCCCCCAATATTGTCCCCCCCTACACACACTCACTTTCAACAGTCCTACCTTCCCCGAGGGAAAAGACGACCATCTAAAATCAGCGTGTGACCTCAGAGAGTTGCTGCTAGAATCCAGGCAGTGTTAGCGTCCTCCAGTTTGTTGGCCCCTCGGTGCTAGAAATCCCTGTTTCTATACACAAGCTTACTCTCAAAATTCTAACTAATTAATCGAGGCAACTGGGTAATTTTCTATCGACATAACAAAAGTCCAAGGTTATGTATTTTGAAACAAACAATTTTGTTCTCTATTGGGTTTGCTATTTTAGTAGAATTATGTGTAAGAGAGACAATTCGAAAGAGCTTTTGATGTACAAATTTAAATTTGATCTTATTCTAATTTTGAACTTTATTCTCTTCCTTCTCCCTGTAGAATTTCTTTCATGTCCTTTTTAAAAAAGATTTTATTTATATATTTGACAGAGAGACACTGCAAGAGAGGGAACAGAAGCAGAAAGAGCGGGAGAGGGAGAAGCAGGCTTCCCACCAAACAGGGAGCCCGATGTGGGTCTCAATCCCAGGACCATGGGATTATAACCTGAGCCTAAGACAGATGCTTAACAACTGAGCCACTCAAGCACCACTTGTTTCATGTTTTTAATAGAACTGAGAGTTTTTGTATAGAATATGGATGGTCACCATGATTCTATAGTGCCTTGCTTGACCGAGATATAAAGGTATACAAGCATCAGCTTTCAAAGGATTACCTCCAGCAAATTCTTATGTTTACCATAATGTTAATTTTTAAAATTTACTTGTTTAGAGGCAGTACAAAAAACAGATGTTTGTCATTTTAGTAGCAAATTATTACTGGTTTTTCATTCATCTTTGAGAGTCCTGGTGAAGATGTGTGGTTCCCCTTGAAGTACTGAAAAGAAGATACTAAAAAATATTTGGGGGTGACTGGGTTGTTCAGTCGGTTGAGTGAGCCTTTGGCTCAGGTCATGATCCCAGGATGCTGGGATCGAGTCCATCTTCAGTCTCTCTGCTCAGCAGAGAGACTGCTTATACCTCTCCCTTTGCCTGAAGCTCTGCCTACTTGTGCTCTCTCTGTCAAATAAATAAATAAAATCTTTATAAAAAATTGGAAGGGCTCCTCAGTCACTCTTTCCTAGTATCCCCATTTGTACATAAGGAAAGGCAGTGCAAACCTGGAGGGAGGAGCCCAGAATGAAAATGAAAGAAAGAAAGAAAATGGAAAAGAAAGAAAATGAAAGGGCAACTGGCTGAGAGACTAGAACCGAAGCTTCACCAAAGTATAGCCTTCCAGGAAGTAGAAAATGGGATGTTTGCTTCCAGCTTAAAGAGTATGGGAGCTTGAGTAAAAGAAACAAGCAAAATCCTGATGATTACGAGGCTCTGGAGGAATGGGGTGGGGTACCCAGGTTACCAGTAGGTTACAAACCCTGATTCTACCCATTTTTATTAAAAAGAAAAAAAAATACCCTACAGTTCATCCTCTTCATGCCCCTCCCTCCTGCAAAGAGAGTACAAAGCAGTGACTCTCGAGGTACATAAAAATGAGTGTGACATAAACCACCAATCACAAACTTTTCAGAAAAATCAAGCCACGGAAAAAAAATAACAGCTTTAATATGTTTTATCATTTCTTTCAAGAGAGAATATGCACCTAAGAGGAGAAAAAAAAAGTGTTAGATATTAACATCAATGTAATTAAATTAATCATATGGATAAGCCAGAATATCTTATCATGAAATGAGAGCAGGTAGTTATAAAAATAATTAACCGGTATCTTGGAAATACAAATAGCAACAGCAGTAAAAAGAAACCTTTCAAAGAGATGGGTTGATTAGCAGAATAAGCACTGCTTAAAACCAAACCAGAGAGATAGAATATCAAGCTAAGGAATTCTCTAAGAAGGCAACCCAAGGAAGAAAAAGACAAAAGCTGAGTGACAGGTCAGGAATTATAGAAGACAGACCTAAAAGTTCCAGTAGAGGTCTACAGACATCCCATTGGTTTGTCATCTTTCCTGTTTATCTTCTCAGCCAAAAGTAAGCACCTCAGTGCCGTTGGGCTTTTTCCCAGTTATTGTTGGCTTCTGGCTCAGAGTCTCAAAGTGCTGGTTTGGGCCCCAGTTTTCTCCCAGGATTCCCCTACCAGCACCTGTAACTTTTTCAGACAGCCTCCTCAGAAAGCCCAGGAAAACCAGCAGCTTCAGCGCTACCCAGTCCCTAGCACTGCACCTCCTAAGCTAACACTTCGTTACACTCTACCCGTTGAGAGCCGGTCCAAGGCTATGCCCCAGTACTCCAATGAGTCCAGCTTCCATATGCCAACACAGAGATGAGAAAGCTCCTGAGCTCCAGAAAGCCACAAGGGGACGCTGAGCCCCAAGGACCCTGCATCATTGTCCCGCCCCTCCACGCAGACCCCGCCCCTTTATCAGCCAGGCTCTCTTGGAGTGCAGGGCCTTGTGGGAGTTGTGGTCCCCCCAGGGCCTCCAGCCTCCTGTGGGAAGGTGGGGCTGGCAGCTGGAAGAACCCGGGAACCACAGTTGCGAAGGACGCCTCTGCCTCTCTGCAAACTCAGGCTCTATGGCGGCCAATTAGGTAGGACCACGTGAGTCTCCAAAACAAGAGCAGGAGCAGGCTGGGCGCCTTCCCCTAGGCCCGCCGCCCTTCCCGCCCTCCCGCTCTCTAGCACTCCCTCACTCCCACAAGCCCCCTCTCAAGTTTGAAACTTGATGAGGGAGCAGAAGGCTGACTGAGGACAAAGCAAAAGCTGGCACCTTGCACCCCCTCTCCACCCACTCCCCTCAGTAATATGTGTAACATTCCTCAGGCACCCCTGACTGCCATAAAGGAGAAACAAAGAGTTAACTTGCAGAGATCACAATCTTGCAAGACAGGCATCTCCCAACTATCTTGATGTTAATGGCTTGGTAAAAGACAACTCTTTAGCATATGAAAACTCCTTTGAAACCTCCCTTTCCCTCACCTTCCCCCAACCACAGAGTACTTAACCTGCCATCTCTGACAACCCGGGGCAGCAGCTCTTCCTGCCCACAGGTCCTGTCCCCTTGCTTTAATAAACCACCATTTTGCAGTAAATATGTCTCAAGAATTCTTTCTTGGTCATCGGCTCCGGACCTCAGCCCACTGAACCTCACCTAGGTTCAAGAACTTCATCAACTCTTTCCCTTAAAAATTGATGGTCCATATGGTTTTAAAATTAAATATACTAAGATGTTATTTTCTTTTTAGAATCCTGTCCTTCACAGCAATAATCTTTCACTACAAGTCAGGTTATTTTTGTATTACTAAAACACATATTGTTAAGGAAAAAAAAAAAAAAAGCTGTCTCCCACTGAGTGTGAGCTAATGAGTCTAACAGCTACTCAGGTGATACCAAAAATCCATCATGGTTCCTCATTCCCAAAGAAGATTCACTGCCTTTGATGGGGGACAATAACAAGGTCATTCTGGAGGTGGAATGCCTGGCCATGGTTCTTCACTGGTCTGTAAAGCTTCAAACAGGGAACTCCTTACAGTAAGATGCCAGGTTTCTGTTGGGCTGGCAGGAAGGGCTACTAAAGATGGTAAAAGTTCCCGCCATAAGACCTGAGCTCCGACAGGAGAACAAAGGCCCAAGCAGGAATCTGAGACCCCCGCCCCGGGCTCCTGTGGACCAATGGGATCCCGATGAGCGGCGGGATATCCAAATAAGGGAAACTTGCCAAAAGACCCCTGAGCTTTCCCCAAGACCCCTTAAAAGCCCCCTCCTCCCTGCCTTGGGCGCGACTTCCGCCACTCTGCTTTCCAGAGTCGCAGAACCTCGCCCGATGGTGCCCACCTCCTCCCAGTGCAACTTTCCTGGCTCCCCTTCTCCTGAGCCCTGAAACGTCGCCAGAGAGCATTTTTAATAAATCTTACCTTGCACCCACTTTGCCTGGTGTTGTGTTTATCTCGCCAGAAAAAACTTGACATTTGGTGCCGAGACCCGGGAAGGAGATTCAGCCCCCACACAGTGGGGAGGCTCTCTCCTTTCCCTGGCCGAACCGGACCTACCAAAGCTGTGGTGAGTTTCCCCGATTCCGCATCTCCTTCCGGAAAGCCCTGCCCTAATCGTGGCCGCATCACGGTGGGCCCCGCCGGTCACCAGGTGACCTCCGTGACTCCGAGAGGCTGAGAGACGTCCTAACCTCTAAGGCAGTCCACACAGTTTTTCCACAACCCAGTGGTGGACGAGGGGGGACGCCTTCCTCCAGCCCTCGTGTTGCCCGGCAACGAATCGTGGGGACCTCCCAATCCAAATTCGACCCTAAAACATCCTGGGGGTGTTTTAGGCCTGCTGGCCAATCTTAAAACCCTGGAACTGGACCAGGACCTGAGAAAACGACGTTACTGTCCTGTCGCTTGGCCACAATACCAATTAGACAATCAGTCCCAATGGCCTTCGGAAGGCACGTTTAACTATCAGATTTTCATGGACCTAAATAACCTCGGCACACACCAAAGCAGATCGGCCAAGGTCCCTTATGTCCAGCTTTCTGGACTCTGCGCTCTCGCCCCTTCCTCTGCTCTCACTGCTCCACCTCTCAGGTCCTCTTGGCCTGCTCCCCTCCCCCTACCCTGCCACCCACTGCTACCAAAGACTGGACCTCTCCTCCCCGTCTCCTCTCTCTGAACCCCCGGAGAGCTTTACGCACCCACTGAAAAGAGTGCCTCTGGTTCCTCCTCCTCCTCCTCTTTACCGCGATCCTTCACCCCAAGGTCCCTTAAATTCAGGATTTCTGAACCAGCGCTCTCGTCTACCCGTCCTCCCCCTCCCCACTCCTATCCGAACTGACAAATTTATCCGCAGTAAACGGGAAACTCCAATCAAAGTTTACTGAAGGTCAAATAGGCTCTTGTTGTTTGTTAAAATCTGCAAGCAAAGAGATGACTAGAACTGCTGGTTAATTGTGTGTCTCAGAGTTTTAATGGGTCATTCTTAAGGTAGCATTCAAAGTCTTTGGTAACCGTTAACCGAATGGGATAAAATACCGGAGCGCTGGTCGCTAGAACTAGGTTTACACTTTTGAAATCTGTTGGTAAACACCTTTTGTGCTTAATTGAATTCTGTTGTAACAGCCGCGGGGCTACTGTTTGAGCTAGATCCTTTTGTAAAGAATGGAAGGGGAGACTGATTACCTCCCATTAGCCAGGGATACCCAAAGGGGAGGGTGTCCAATCTGTTTGAATCTAAAGAATGCCTGACTGCGTGAATGTGTCTGTATGGCTCCATCCCCACTAGGGCTCGAAAGCCCCCCCTTAGTTAGTCTGCCCCCCAAGGGAAGTTGCTGGAGTTGAGGAAGTTGTTTGAGTTCATGCGCCCTTCTCTCTACAGGACCTTTCCCAAATTGAGAAACGTTTGGGCTCCTTTTACGCCAGTCCTGATAACTATATTAAAGAATTCCAATATCTGGCACAAGCCTATGACCTCACCTGGCATGATTTACATGCGGTCCACACCACGACCCTCACCACAGAGGAGAGGGAACGCATCCAGGCTGCTGCCCGGGAGCACGCGGATCAGGTCCAGCTCACTGATGCTGCCATGCCAGTTGGAGCCCGGGCGGTCCCAGCTATAGAACCAGGTTGGGATTATCAGGATGGCCAAGATGGCCACTGGCGCCGCGACCGCATGTTCCAGTGTCTCATAGCCGGCATGCGGGCAGCCTCTAATAAGGCCGTTAATTACGACAAGATTAGGGAGATTGTCCAGGCCCCTACGACAACCCCACCATGTTTCTTAACCAGTTGACCGAACCTTTAACCCAGTACACTCGCTTGGACCCTGCCTCTCCTGCGGGGGCCACGGTACTGGCTACTCATTTTATCTCTCAAATGGCACCGGATATACAGAGAAAGTTAAAGAAGGCTGAGGAGGACCCTCAGACCCCCATTTCTGACTTGGTGAAAATGGCATTTAAGGTCTTTAATTCCCATGAGGAGGCGGCGGAGCTTAAACGACAAGCCATATTCCAGCAAAAGGTTCAGTTGCAGACCCAAGCCTTGGTAGCAGCCCTGCAGCTGGCCGTGTCTGGAAGCCAGAAGAGACGGGCAAGCACACCCCCCTGGGGGCCTGTTTCAATGCGGGGCCGAGGGACATTGGGCTCGCCAATGCCTCAATCCAAAGCCGCCAACTCGGCCTTGCCCTCAATGCCATTTGATGGGCCACTGGAAATCTGACTGCCCTAACCTCGGGGTAACTTCTGTGCCTCAACGTGGGGACCCCCCGAGGTAGTAAGTCTGGTCTTTCAACTGCTTGGATTGGAGGACAACTGACGAAGCCCAGACTCAGCCACCCCTCTCACCCAGGCCGAGCCCAGTGTTAAGCTCCAGGTAATGGGTAAGTCCATCTCTTTTTTGCTGAACACGGGGGCTACCTACTCTGTTCTGCCTTCCTACTCGGGACTTACTCGAACCTCACCAATTACTGTTATGGGGATCGATGGGACCTCCTCCAATCCTAGGGTGACCCTTCCCCTTACCTGTAGCCTGGATGGGTTGCCCTTCCCCCACCCGTTCCTATGATTCCTTCCTGCCTGGTCCTTCTACTGGGTAGGGACATTCTCCAGAAACTAAGGGCAACTATCTGCCTCTCCCCTTCCTCCCTTCTATCCAGCTCAACCCATCTATCCTACACCTCTCCACTCCCTCGACCCTCACTCCAGATGACCTACCTACTATAGACCCTCAGGTGTGGGACACTTCGGAATCCATCATCGCTTCCCACCTTACCCTGGTTAAAGTACAGCTTAAGGATAACTCTAAGTTTCCTCAAGCTCAGTTTTCTATTTCCTTAGCCCACCGCAGGGGCCTGAAACCTATCATAGAACGGCTTTAACGTCAGGGACTCCTGATCCCCATCATTTCCCTCTGTAACACCCCATCCTCCCAGTACAGAAGCCCTCAGGGGCTTATCGACTGGTACAAGACCTTAGGCTTATCAACGAGGTCGTGGTCCCCCTCCACCCAGTCGTTCCTAACCCTACTGTCTCGCGTTCCCCCAAACACCTCTCACTTTACTGTACTGGAGCTAAAGGACGCCTTTTTCACCATCCCTTTGCACCCTGATTCCTATTTTCTTTTTGCCTTCACCTGGGAGGATCCTGACACGCATGCTTCTGGACAACTAACTTGGACTGTTCTACCCCAGGGGTTCAGGGACAGCCCTCACATTTTCGGCCAGGCCTACAGGTTTAACAGCAGTGCATCTTTTTTTTTTTTTTTTAAGATTTTATTTATTTATTTGACATAGAGAGATCACAGTAGGTAGAGAGGCAGGCAGAGAGAGGGGAAGGGAAGGAAGCAGGCTCCCTGCTGAGCAGAGAGCCCGATGCGGGACTCGATCCCAGGACCATGAGATCATGACCTGAGCCGAAGGCAGCGGCTTAACCCACTGAGCCACCCAGGCGTCCCCAGCAGTGCATCTTTAAGGCCAGTATTCTACTACATATGTCGATGAACTCTTCCTCTGTAGCCCCTCCCTCTCGGTCTCCCAAGACGACACCTCCACCCTACTTAACTTTCTGGGGGCCAAGGGATATCAAGTACCCCCCTCTAAGGCCCTCAACATGACCTTAGGGCATCCCATCACGGTCTACTCTCCTGCCGACTCACAGAGCTCCTTAGCCACCGATACCTGGCCCATCTGACTCCTCGTCTCAAGCTATTCCATCTGCTATTCCTAGAGAACCCACATCTCTCTCTCTCTACCTCCCCCCGCTTAAACCCTGCAACTTTACTGCCTATACCCTTGCCAGATAAGGGGTGGATCTACATCCAGGACCGGATTGCCCTGCCAGGCAATCTGGTGCACACCTTCATTACTGACATCCACCGATCCCTCCATAGTGGCCCAAAGGCTCTCCACTAATTTCTTCAGCCATTGTTCTATCATACTTCCTTATCTAAGGTAATCAAAGTTGTCCACAGGGCTTGCAAAACCTGTTCCGCTGTGAATTCACAAGGAGGAATCCGCAGACCAGGGCCTAACCAACAGCTCCAAGGGCATCAGCCGGGGGAAGACTGACACCTGGACTTCACTCCCATGCCTCGCCATAAAATACATTCACAGGCTGGATCGAAGCATACCTCATGGCTCGGGAAACAGCGGACATAGTGGCTACAATACTCATCGAGCGCATCATCCCGAGGTTCGGATTGCCCCGGACCCTCCAGTCAGACAACGGACCTGCCTTCATGTCCAGTGTAACCCAACAGGTAGCTGAGAGCCTCAACATAACCTGGAAACTTCACATCCCATACCACCCACAGTCATCGGTAAGGTAGAAAAGGCCAACGGGCTGCTCAAAGCCCAGCTCACCAAACCTACCCTAGAAACCCATCTTTCCTGGCTTACACTTCTGCCTATGGCTCTCACCAGACTCCTGGCTACGCCCTGTGGGTATTCAGGCTTAAGCCCATTTGAAATACTATACAGCCTGCCCTTTCTTAGAAATCATAGCCCTCCAGCCATTTCCCTGCCTCTTTTATCCTATCTACCTTACCTCACTCTATGTCGGAGGGATACCCTTCCCTATTGACTGGCCACTCCCCAACTTCAGGGCCACAAATAATCCGGTCCATATGGGCCCCATCGGGGGAAACATACATATTATTAATGTGTCCTCCCTTACCACCGCAGCTGCCATATCACTAACTCTTCCCTTCTGTACTGTACTCCCTCGAGAATATTTCTCTTGTGCCCTCAGGCAATCTATCGCTGCCTGACCACTAATGACTCCCTGGGCTGTTTATTCATTCTACTATCTCCTTCTACCACCATCTACTCTGAATCCCAGCTGCTCTCCATCCTATTTCGCCAACACCATGGAGGAAGGGCTGCCTTCCTCCCATTCATAACAGGGGCAGGAATAGCCACAGGGGTGGCAACTGGAACAGCGGGGATAGGAACCTCCATAGACTTTTCTTACAAACTTTCCCAAGCCCTGAATGATGACACAGAACGGGTTGCTGACTCCCTCACAGCCCTACAGACAGAAGTCACCAGCCTGGCAGCCTTAGCTCTACAGAACCGACGGGCCTTAGACTTTCTGACCGAAAAAGGGGGGGTCCTGCCTATTATTAAATGAAGAATGTTGTTACTTTGTTAACGAATCATATAGTTACCTCCAGGATCAAAGAACTCAGGGATCCGATCCAAGCACGGTGGCGAGACACGTCTTCCTGGGGCCTGGACCCCTACAACTGGGTAACCTGGCTGCTCCCTCTGGCGGGACCTGTATGCATAATCCTCCTTCTAATCTCAGTTGCTCCCTGTCTTTTCTGGTACTAGTAGGGTAGCCTACAAGAACTTGCCTGAGTATCTGTCAATCAACTCCTCCTCCAGCCCTACTCTCGCCTGCACACTTCCGACTACCCCTATGACAACGCCCCCTGTCAGCAGGAAGTAGCCAGAACCGAGTCGACGCCCCTGACAATTACATTAAGCAAAAGGTCAGAATGTTGGGCTGGCAGGAAGGGCTACTAAAGTTGGTAAAAGTTCCCGCCACAAGACCTGAGCTCCGACAGGAGAACAAAGGCCCAAGCAGGAATCTGAGACCCCCGCCCCGGGCTCCTGTGGACCAATGGGATCCCGATGAGCGGCGGGATATCCAAATAAGGGAAACTTGCCAAAAGACCCCTGAGCTTTCCTCAAGACCCCTTAAAAGCCCCCTCCTCCCTGCCTTGGGCGCGACTTCCGCCACTCTGCTTTCCAGAGTCGCAGAACCTCGCCCGAGGGTGCCCACCTCCTCCCAGTGCAACTCTCCTGGATCCCCTTCTCCTGAGCCCTGAAACTTTGCTGGAGAGCATTTTTAATAAATCTTACCTTGCACCCACTTTGCCTGGTGTTGTATTTATCTCGCGAGAAAAAACTTGAAAGTTTCACCACTGTCCCAGCTGCTTTTCTTGTAGCTTCTACAAAAGTTTTGGATCTTCTCCTTCAAGGAATTTTCCCTCAAGCCCAGTTCTCAAGAGGTAAAGGTTGCTCAACTCCCTTGCAACTCCCTGGTGCAAGCTTCAGGCCCAGGTCCTTCAAGCAAAGTCCTTAGTGCCTCTCAGTGATGAGGGAGCATGATGCTGGCTGAAGACAAAGCAAAAGCAGGCACCTTGCACCCCCCCTCACCCCCCTCTCCATCTGCTCCCCCTCAGTCCTCTGTGTAGCATCCCTCAGGCAGCCCTGACTGCCCTGAACAATAAGCAAATAGTTAACTTGCAGAGCTCACAATCCTGGAGACAGGAGTCTTTCTTGGCTTACAAATGTCCTAAATCTCACTAACAAAGAGGATGGATAGCAGGATTGTGACATCCCACCAAAAAGTCTCCCAACTATCTTAATGTTACTGGCTGGTCTAAAGACAACATTGATCAAGCCTCAAGGGCAAGGGCCTCAGGTAGGCCTGGGACATCCTGGCACCTTGTAGGCCCTCTTTAGCATATGAAAACGCCATTGAAACCTTCTTTCAATGCTGAGTTCTACTTTTAACTTTTTAGGCATTTCCACATGCTGTTTCCCACAGTGGCTGCCCCAGGTTGAATTCCCACCAACAGTTCACAAGGATTCCTATTTATTCACATCCTCATCGACCCTCATTGTTTCTTGTGGTTTTAATTTTAGCCATTCTGACAAGAGGAAGGTGACATCTCATTATAGTTTTGATTTGCATTCCCCTGATGATGAAGGATGTTGAGCATTTTTCATGATTCTGTTGTTTTGTTTTGTTTTAATTTCTAGTATCTACTATTACAACTGTAGCTCTGTTTCTCATTCTTGGGAGATGGATGTTTAACTTATTAATCCTGCTGTTTTCTTCTCTCCTAAATATTCAGTTAAGTTTCTAAATGTCCCTGCAAATACTACATTACTTATAATCTACAATTTAAATACACAATATTTTTCCAGGAATGGCCAGCAATTCCTGTACAGATGGATGAAAGATTACAGCAGACTTTGCTGTGAAAGAGAGGAGAAGGCGTGGTGGCCTGCGCTCAGAGACAAAAACCTTTTGCTCTTCTTTGCTCCCGTTTTTATTGGTCCTTCAGGATAATCACACATCCTTATCACTGTTTCTCAAGTGAGTGACCTGTGAGGAAGAGTCTTCCTGAAACTAGGAGGACCTGTTTACCAGAAAGATAGGATATGCTAATCTACGCGTTCTAGGAGTTCTGCTAAACATAGCCTAAGGGACAATGCATACATCTCATAGATCACAGGGTGGCTGTTTGGGCAAAGAAAATTTTGGGAAAGGTGACTTCCGCTCAGTATTCCAAAGGCAGAGTGGTCATGCAGGCCTCAGAATTCCAAAGGCCTGCTCCATTCTTCAAAACCATCCTGCCCCAGCGTTTCTGTGTTATAATTTAGCAAGCCAGGTATTATGGCTGATTTCATGCTCTACATTAACCCCAATAATGTTTCATTATAATTTCATTATCGTATCAGTCATTCATAAATATATGAAGGTTTTCTACCTTGTATTGATTTTTAGATTAATTGCATTATGATCAGATAATCTATCTATATTTTTCAAACATTTTTGAGAAGAACTCATCCAGAGTCTCTTGCACCTCATTTCCTGGCACTAATAAAGGTCTTCCCCTCATGTTTCCTCCCCACTTGAAAGACCTCCCATTTCTTTAGCCCAGCACTGTCCAATAGAACTTTCCGTGGTGACAGAAATGTTCTATATCCACACTGTTCCATAGAGCGATCAGTAAGCACAGTTTAACTACTGGGCTCTTAAAATGTAACTAATGTAACTGAAAAAGTTTTTAATTTTAGTTTTTTGACTAAATTAAGCTTATATGTAAATAATCAAGGGGAGTTGTGCATTTGGGACCGCACAACACGAGTCAACTCTTCCTCTCTCTGTGAGTCGGGATCCAGTCAGGAAGGAGTTATTTGAACTGAGAAAAAGTTACATAACTAATTGTTAACTAATTATATATATTTTAAAAAGATTTATTGATTTATTTCAAAGACAAAGAGGGAGAAAGAGAGCAAGAAGGGGGAAACGTAGAAGGGAGAGAGAGAAAATCTCAAGGAGACTCCCCACTGAGCACAGAGTCCAACATGGGACTCGATCCCAGGCCCCCAGATCACAACCTCAGCCAAAACCACGAGTCAGACATTCAACCATCTGAGCCACCCAGGTGCCCCTATAGATTTTTTTTTAAAGATTTTATTTATTTATTTGTCTGAGAGAGAGAGAGAGCACAGGCAGAGTGGCAGGCAGAGTCAGAGTGCAGGGCAAGGAGCTCGATGTGGGACTCGATCCCAGGACGCTGGGATCATGACCTGAGCCGAAGGTAGCTGCTTAACCAACTGAGCCACCCAGGCGTCCCCCCTATCGAATTTTTAAGTAGAGAAAAAAGAGAATTCTAACACATCACAGAAGTAGCAACTGTAGGAAGAAGCTTCTTCCCTCAGAGCTGAGGAAACAAAAGAAAGACTCCAGAATATTTAAACTTTGAAGGTTGGAGGCGAGGCCTCCATGAGCTGGAAGTTAGACCTATCAAGAAGGCAATGGGGGTGAAGGGAAGGGATCACACAATGAATCTGGTTTGGTAAGTGAAGGAAAAACTGAAGACCCTTCTGGGTCCCCCAATAATGGCTCTGTGATTAAAGGAGTCAGACTGATACAAAGTGAAGGTCAAGCAAAGCTTTATTTCACGCCAAGCATCAAGAATCAGACGGACCATCAAACAGACTGGTCGGGGCCACCTCTACAGAGAGGACGACCCCTCCCTGCTTCCCAGATTAATTTTTATAGAGCAAAGGCTGTGTGATTGGGCCTGGCCACACACAGGTGGCCAATGAGATTGTAACACACACAGGAAACTCCAGAGTGATGCTAGGTAACCATTTGAATTACAATTTACCCTAGTAGACATTTGAACCAGCCTATCACCTAGTACAGAATTGGCACCCAAAAGGTGCTCAAAGGGCGGGGCCCATACTCCTTGGTAGCTAGTATAAAGTTTTTCTGGCGAGATAAACACAACACCTGGCAAAGTGGGTGCAAGGCAAGATTTATTAAAAGCACTCTCCGGCACAGTTTCAGGTCTCAGGAGAAGGGGAGCCAGGAAAGTTGTGCCGGGAGGACATGAGCACCCTCGGGCAGGTTCCATGACTCTGGAAAGCAGAGTGGCGGAAGTCGCGCCCAAGGCAGGGAGAAGGGGGCTTTTAAGGGGCCTCGAGGGGAGTTCAGGGGTCTTTTGGTAAGTTTCCCTTATTTGGATATTTCACCTGCTTGTCATGGTCCCATTAGTCCACTGCAACCTGGGGCGGGGGTCTCAAATTCCCCCTTGTCAGGGTCCCATTGGCCCACAAGAGCCCTGGGCGGGAGGGTTTTCAGATTCCTGCTTGGGTCTTTGTTCTCCTGTCTGAGCTCAGGTTTTGTGGCGGGGACTTTCGCCATCTTAAGTAGCCCTTTCTTTCTGCCAGCCCAACAGCTTTGACACAGTATGCGCCCCCACTGATTGAATACCTCCACCTGGCCTTACCCACCTTTGTATTCGGACTTTGTTACCTGGGGCTGGTTTCCCGGACTTGCTTTAAATAAGTTCCCCTGGCGGTGGGGAGACAATTTAAGTTCTACAACAAAATGGCATTTCAACCAGGGTGGGGCCACTCTGGCTGAATAGGTCCTTACAACCCCATTCAGCTGCAATGCCATAAAGGAACTGCTACTGCCAAGATAAAGGAGTTTTAGTTAGGTAGGTAGTTAGGTAGTTAGGTAGTTAGGTAGGGCAATGCTTGAAGAACTTCAAGGAAACAGAAAGTCCTCAGAAACCAAGCAGAAGTAAGCCCCTTCAGCCTCCTCCAGCCATGCATCTCCCTCTTGCGCCCTCTGCTGGCAGAGCTTAAGAGGAAAAACCAAAGGCATTGTAAAGAGTCCTAGTTCCAGGGACGCTTGGGTGGCTCAGTTGGTTGAGTCCAATTTCCAGCACTGCAGAGGGTAAACTCAAAGCTTAGAGCTGAAATTGCACCCTCTTATTTATTTCTCCATCCTCCCTTTTTTTCCTACTTTCCCCAAGCCCAATCTCATCAGGTCTCTGGGAGAAAAAGTAGAGCAGGAAACATGCCTCTGAGAACCTTCCAGTATTTACACTGATCAACGGTTTCTCAGGTCTTTGTTTCAATTTCAGAGGAAGATAGGGAAGAAAAATTGGCCCCCAATGTATGAGAGAGAAAGGGAGAAGAGAATCCACAAATGTAAAGCTATAAATCCATGTTTTTTACCATACTGCCATATTTTTACTTACTTTTGATAAAGACATTGGCAGAAAGAAATATTTTCTACTAAAAGAGAAATAGAACAAGAGGAGTCGTAGGAATGGCCAGCCTCAGTGTTGCAAAGCAGGAAGAATTGGTGGGGACCATGGAGAACATATGTGTGTCGAAAGAGGGCAATAGCCAGCCAGCCAGCCATAGACTGCAGTGTGGTCATGTGAGTCCAGTATTCCCAGATCTCCTAATTTTTTGAGAGATGCCAGAAATCTGGATTTTTATGTGAAAGCTTCTAATTTAAAATGTTAGCTCAAATTTGTTTGTAAAGATTCTATTTATTTAACAGAGAGAGATCACAAGTAGGCAGAGAGGAAGGCAGAAAGAGGAGAAGGGAAACAGGCTCCCCGCCAAGCAGAGAGCCCAATGCAGGGCGTGATCCTAGTGATGAAGTTCTAGAACCTAGGTGAAGTTCGGTGGGCTGAGGTACGGAGCGGGTGACCAAGAAAGAATTCTGGAGACATCTGTGGTGCAAAATGCTGGTTTATTAAAGCACGGGGACAGGACCCATGGGCAGGAAGAGCTGCTGCCCTGGGGTGTGAGGGATGGCAGGTTATGTACCCTGTGGTTGGGGGAAGGTGAGGGGAAGGGAGGTTTCAACGGAGTTTTAATATGCTAAAGAGGGCCTACAGGTGCCAGGATTTCCCAGGCCTACCTAAGGCCTTGCCCTTGCTGCTGGATCAATGTTGTCTTTAGACCAGCCATTGACATTAAGATAGTTGGGAGAATTTTGGTGGGATGTCACAATCCTGCTATCAATCATCTTTGTTAGTGAGATTTAGGACATTTGTAAACCAAGGGAGACTCTGGTCTAGCAGGATTGTGAGCTCTGCAAATTAACTATTTGCTTATTGTTCGTGGCACTCAGGGCTGCCTGAGGATGCTACACATAGGACTGAGGGGGAGCGGATGGGGGGAGGTACAAGGTGCCAGCTTTTGCTTTGTCTTCAGCCAGCCTCGTGTTCCCTCATCACTAGGACCCTTAGATCATAACCTGAGCAGAAGGCAGAGGCTTTAACCCACTGAGCCACCCAGGCGCCCCTCAAATTTTTTTGTAAAATATTGTTCAAGCCAAATGAAACACTGCCATAGTCTAAATCTGGCCTGTGGGCCACAGTCTAGGATTTGTGCAGTGCCACATACAGATAATACAGGATCTGTGGCAATATGCAGACCTTGAGTACCCATCACATCCCCCATAAGAAAGAATAACCTCGTTCAACTTTATGTGATGACCCAATTTTAATGCAACTTTAGTTGATTAGGTTAATTTTCTTTTTGTCCTTCATTTTCTTATTTCCATTTCTTTCTTTTTATTTTCTTGTTACTGTCAATGACATGAAGACAAAGTCAGCCTAACCTAGCCCTGTCAGCTATTAGCATGATCACTTATTTCAATGTGGAGTTAATTTAAAATGAACACTATGGGAGAAATAAACTATATAAGTCATATATATAAGCATTATTCTAAAGTTTTGGACTTTGCTTCAAGAGAGTTAGCATATCTTTAGTTTCACTGTGAGAGCAATAACCAGTCACTGGGGTATCTAGTAGGATATGTAAACTGGAAGCAAAGTGAAATGAATGCTAATATATACATCCATATACATGTATGCATTGCTTATATGGTATAATCATATATTAAATCCCATGGCTTTGGAAGAAAGTTCTGAACAGCTCTAATATAAAATGATAGAGAATATTGCAAAATAGAATATGTAGACTTTCAAATTGGAATTCAAAGTTCTGTGACAATTGTCAATATTTGCCAAACTTTTCAGTAGGTTCTTTGATGCCTGATTCTTTATTTGGGTATCATAAAATCTTTTTCTCATATGGAAGCTTTACACATATTCCTAAGCCATATGGAATAGACACTTTGACTTAGATGCAAAAGATTTGTGGTCTTTGCAGAGTCTTTACAATTTCTCTTGTGGTACAAATGAAGCCATCAATAAATTTATTTATATTTATTTATAAATAGGTATATTTATATATATATATATACTTTGTACTTTATTTATACTTATAAATAAGTATATTTATAAATACACACATATTACATAAATTGTCTCATATGTTTTTGAGTATCTTACTTGCTCTTACTCATCAGAGGTAAATCACTGCATAGGCCCATACTTAAAGGAAGTGTGCACAGTGGGTTTCATCAAAGATAATATTTTTCTTCTCTTTGTACCCTCATCCAATTCCAGTAAGTACTTTACTTACACTAAATCCCGTCAACTTAACCTGTACTGGTTATTCTTGTAAAAAAGAAATGTTAAAGGGTCTCGAAAACATGGTATTTTTTCCTTCTAAAATTTTGTCTTTTTTTTAATGTAAGCTAAATAGAAAAGATAATCATTCTGCTAGAAACTTAGCCAACTGCATCTTCAGGTCTTCCTATGTTATAATATATAGTTTTAGTATGTCCTTCATACTAAATCTGTAAGAGTATTCATTTCACAGGCTTTTTGCTCAGAAAGGAAAATAAAGGAGACCTTGAGATTATAATAGCATTGACTAGTATTAAATGTGAGAATTTGATACCCAAAAAGGATAGCATTTGTTCAAGTTTACTTTGGTTTTAAAAATTAATATTTATTTATTTGAGTAATAAATTCAAAAACCTAATTCATTCTTATATTTTTAAGTTCAACAGGCAAAATTTATTACTCCATTTATAACTCAAAAAATATTAACAATCACTTCTAAAAAGACTGAGTTTACTTTATAAACACATTAAAAAGTTAGTTTAGTGCACCTGAGTGGCTCAGTCAGTTAAGCATCTGACTCTGGTTTTGGCTCAGGTGGTGATCTCAGGGCTGTGAGAAAGCCCCAAGGTGGGCACTTCACCCAGAAAGTCTGCCTGTACCTCTCCCTTTGCCTCTGCCCCTCCCCCTTGCTCTCAGGAACGTGCACGCACACACACCATCTCTTTCCCTCTCAAATAAATATATAAAATCTTATTAAAAATTTTTAAAAGTTAGTTTAGATTTCTTTAAATATTTTTTTAAAGATTTTATTTATTTATTTGACAGAGAGAGATCACAAGTAGGCAGAGAGGCAGGCAGAGAGAGAGGAAGGGAAGCAGGCCCCCTGCCGAGCCCCGAGAGCCTGACACTCAATCCCAGGACCCTGAGATCACAACCCAAGCTGAAGGCAGCAGCCCTACCCACTGAGCCACCCAGGCGCCCTCTTTAAATATTTTTAATTGCATCTATATCTATTTGGATAATTAATTGTCCAATTTACAAAAATATTTAAAATCTTTCATATATTTAACTCTTCTATACATAATAAATTAAACTTATAGACATGATGGACATCAAGTTCTCTTAAATATTCCAATATTATGCATAATCTTTGACCTTTGACTTTAAAACCACAAGACTAAAATGATTATGCAGGCTACACATTTTGAATTAGAATCCTTATTTAATGTTATTTTTAATGAGTGATGGTTGACATGAAGACTAATAACCAATAACCTTCCAGATTCATGGTAAGAATGTGCTTTGAAGATAGGTCAGGCCATGTGATTTGTTTTGGCCAATAAAATAAGAGCAGAAGCAACATGTGTTGCTTTGATGCCAGAAAACTTCAAGAGGCAGTGCTATATTGTCTTCCCCCAGAAACATTGATCAGCATTGCTCCAGATCGTGGTGACTCTGTCAGTGTCAGTCCCTGGTATTTTCCTGTCCTTCCTTTTGTAACAATACGGGTGGAAACTGAGGGCATCATGCCAAGTGAAATTAGTCAGAAAAGAAAAATATCATGTGTTCTCTCTTATATTTGGAATCTGAAAAAGGCTTTCTACCTAGAGAGTAGAATGGTGGTTGCAAAGAGTTAGGTGCTGAGGAATATGGAGAGATGTTGGTCAAAGGGTACAAACTTCCCGGTAAAAGATGAATAGGTTCTGAGGATATAGCCACCCAGGCACCCCTAGAATGATTACTGTTTTAAAGACTGGTAATACCAAGTGAAAATGTGGATCTACAGGAAATCTCAAACATTATTGATGGGAATATAAAATAATGTCATTGCTTTTGAAAAAAAATTTTATACTTTAAGTTATATGTAACACCTACACATGACCAAGTATTTCCAAAAGAAAATAAAACTATATTTCCACCAAACATCTTCTATTTGAATTTTTAAAGAACTTTATTCAGAATAGCCCAAACTAAAAACAACCCAAGTGTTCATTAGTTAATGGATTAACACATTGTGCCATATTCACACAACAAAATACTACTCAATAGTAAAAGAGTATGAACATAAGGGAATAATCTCTTATATATACAACATTGCAATTAATTTTAAAGCATTATGCTAAGTAAAAAAAGCCAGGTACAAACACCAGATGTTATATGATTCCATAAACTACAGTGTAATGTGTAAAGAAAAGCAATTATCTACGGTCACTGAAGACTGAGCAAAGCAGACATATGTTACAGGTAAGTCAACACTTGCTAGAAGAGAAAAATCCTAGGCAAGCTTCCTAGTTTCACCACTCAGAGCCTGAGGACAGACAGCACCAACATTAGTGCAATGTTGTGCAACTACAATATGGTTGTGATAAAACTTCTTTAATAGACTGATGATCCAAGAAGAGCAGAGTCTGGGACAACTACACAGCTGAAAAATTAAGAAGGGGCAGAGTAGAGTGAGGGGAGGATTTCTAAAAAGAGAGATAAGGTAGAAACATCACATTATGCCTAAATATTTGGCGAACTTGCCATGCGCCACATGGAAAAAAAATGTAGTTTGAGTTCTGTCAAACTGCACACTCAACAACAATAACAACAACAACAACAACTTTCTTTGAAAGTATATAACCTAATCCAGAATCTCTACAATGTATAATTCATACCCAGAACACAAATCCAAATTACACAAATTCCAATGAAATGGAAAGATGCCACACTCAAAGAAAAAAACAATCAGCAAAGACAAAAGTAGAGATGGATCAAGATGTTGGCATCAGAACAGATTTTAAACGAGTTACTATAACTATCTTCATGGATATGGAAATACATTAATGAATAAAAAGAATAGAAGCTATAAGAATAAAAAAGAAATTAAAGAGTGGAAAATACAATCTGAAATAAAAATTTCACCTGACAGGATTAACAACATATTGCAGATAAAGTAAATGAACTTTAAGACAGATAAATAATAAATTAGATAAGAGAGAATTAAATGCAAAAAATGAACAGACTCAGAAAAAGTGCAACAATTGAAGATGGCCTAACATATATACAGTGATTGTACCAGGAGAGGAAAAAAAAATAAAGGGACAGAATAAATGGACGAAGAAATGTGGCTTGTTTCTCAAATTTGGTGAAAATCATAAATGTACAAATTCAAGCTCATTAGAACATAAACATAGTAAATGCAAGGAAAATAACATCTGCACACGTACAGTCAAATTTATGCTTCATTTGAAAGTTTTGAAAGCAGCCAGAGAAAAACAACTATTAAACAACATACAGAAGAACAAAATTTACTTGCGATGAGTCAAGGTAACTCTTCAATCTCCACGAGGTAACGCAGAGATGTCAGAAATAGTAGAAATCTTGTAGATATTGACTGAAGAGATAAGCTATTTATTGAGATGTCCAAATGAGGCTATTAATTTACTTCAGTTGGTGTAGGTAGTGGGAAAAGCACTATATTTGGGGGTAGAAGAGCTCAGTTAAGGTTCACATTGATCATCAAGTAGCTGAGATTCTGAACAAGTTCCTTAGACTCTCTAACTCTCTAAGTCTAACCTTCTTATCTTTAAAATTGAAATAATTGCTCCACAAGGTCCTTGTGAAGATGACCTAAGACAATCCACATGAAGAGGGGCCTGGGTGGCTCACTCTGTTAAAGTGGCTGCATTCAGCTCAGGTGGGATTTCAGGGTCCTAGGACCAAGCCCAGAATTTGGATGCCTGCTCAGTGGGGAATTGACTTGTCCTTCTCCCTCTGCCCCTACCCCTGCTCCACCCTACTTGTGTGCCCACACTCTCTCCCTCTCTTTCCCTCTCAAATAAACAAATGAAATCTTGAAAAAAAAAAAGATGATCCATGTGAAAATGTCTGTTTTTAACATACAGACATTATAATATTTATATTATAATATCTATATAATATTTGTAAATATTATAATATTTATAATATTTAGTTGAATCCAAATGATGTTTCATGTTTGAGTATTTCTTACAAAGACTGTTTAATTTCTGCAGAAAGGCCATAATTTTGGTACTATTTTTCTGTATCAGTGTTTATGGACTAAAATTAATTGTCCAATATAAAGGCATTCAGAGTACATTGGAAACATAAGGAGAGTACGTCTATCTGCTTAAATCTAAGAAGAATCACAGTAGAGGAAGCTTCTGTCAATTGTTAACTTTCCAGTATCTAGAACCTTTTTCCATAGTATGTAGGAAAGCCTAAGGTAGGTACCATTGCCATCCCCTGTGGAGGATCCGTTATAGGGCTAATATCTTCTTCCATGAAGCTAGCATTTCCAAATGTATGTGCAGAAGCACAAGGAAAGAGACATATGCTTAAAATCTGAGGCACCATTCCAGAGTGAATGGAGCTGCTCACTAACAGCATTTTTCATGACTGGGGAAGCAATTTCAGAATAGAGGTCTGGAAGGACAAGCAAGGGGCCACGTCCTGAACTCTAGGAAACAAGTCTCGGGGAAGGGAAAGACAATGAATGTGTTTTTCCAAATTATTGTAAGTGTCGAGCTGGTCTGTGTGGAAGCTTAAAAAACAGATGGGTAACATATCTCAGGAGCCAGCACCTTGGGGAAATGTGGTTCATCACACAGCTACCACTGTCCAGATGAAAGAAGCTTTTCCAAAGCTGTGTGTGAAAGCAAAGCAAAGTACCATATGCTGATCTCTGAGAAACAAACCTGTGTGGGGTGCCATGGTCAAACTCTAGATGTGTCTCAAATTGTATGTGTGGATGCATAAAGGGAAGTGTCATCTCCTGGAGTCTAGTGTCCAAAGTGTGGGTTAGACTGTCTTTTGAATAACCATTTCTTCCTGAAGATACAAGGCTTTCAGAAAGGGTGTGTGAGAACATATGGAAAAGGACGTTCTCTTAGTGTTCTCTTAGCTTATATCTGGTGTGTGGGTGAGATTAATATCATGAATTTACGTGGAATATGTGTGGTGATGTGAGGTGTGGGTGACTGAGAGAGTTGTAGCAAGTAGGCAGTGTAAGCCGGAAGGCTGGTTGCTGTATGTATGCCGATTTTGTTGTTACCTGAGAAGTGTGTGTGAGGGGAATAGGTGACATGATTGTATATAAGGGAGTGTAGCATGATTGTAGTGCAGAGGTGTGCTTGTGTTTTGTATGGGCAATGTGTGTTGGAGTTATGTACTATGTGTGGAACAGGTGTAGTGGGTGTGGAGCATAAGGTGGTGTGTGTGGCTCAATGATGTGGGTAAGTGTGTTTGTTCTATAAGTTTCTGTGTCATTTTTATATGGTTTGTGATGCACCTGTGCAAAATGGGTCAATGGTGAGCAGTATGAATCGTTTGACCTCGTGGGACGTTTATTATATGTGTATTATACAAGTGGTTTCAGTGTGGAGTGTGTGTGGGTGTTTTTGCTGGGCATAGTTTGTATGGAAAGTGGTGTGTGTTTGAGCTGTAGGCATGGCATGTATTGGAGGTGTCATGTGCCTGTTAGGGAGGTGTTGCCTATGTCTGTTGTCCTTCTGCTGTGTGTGTATGTGTGTAATCTGAGTGCTGTGTGTGGTGTTCATGGGTTTTCACGGTCCATGTGAGAGTGTGGCGTTTGGGTGGTACCTGTCTCTAGGTGGCTTACCGGTGTTGGTGTTGTAGGTGAGGTGTGACTCTTCTGGGTATTGTGTGTTCTGTATCTGGAAATTCTTGGTGGTATGCATGTTTGACCTCATGGGACATTTTGGGTAAACTAGGTGTGATGTGCATGTGTAGTGGTATGCATGGGTGATGTCTGCCTGTGCATGTGGCATGTGTGCTGAGTATTTAGTATTTGTGGAGTGCACACCTGACAGCTTTGTGTGGGTATTTGGCCATTAGTGCAGGTGACAAAGGTGTTGTGTGTGTGAGGGGTGTGATGTAATTAGGAGGTCCAGGTGAGGGGAGTGTGTTATCCTTGAGATAGGAGTGTGGTGTCCATCGTGCATGTGAGTTTCAGGAGATTATGGGATGTGAGTGCCTTCTCTGTGTTTGTGTGTAACATTGATGTTCTGTGCAGGTGATTTGTATGTGTAGATTGTATGGGTCATTTTGGGTGTGACTGTATTGGAGAGGAGGTCAATGAAATGTGTGTGTTTGGTGTATGTCTGCTGTGTATGAGTTTGGATGGGGGTGTGTAGAGTCGGTATGTGCCGTGCATTGTGTGTGTTGCATGCAGTGTGTATGTTTGCTTGTGTGGTCCATTCCAAAGGGAATGAAATCAATCTGACAATTGTTTTAACTTTGTTTCCCTTTGTTATAGACATGGGACCAGGTGTCTCTGCAAACCTCCGGCCCAGCCTCTGCTGCCATATTACAATCCCCTATCCCTCCCAATGCCCATGGATTTCTGAGACCCAGCAAATCCTGGGGCTCAACCAAATGCACAGGTGCAATGGCTCTGCCAGACTCATAGGTTCACTGAGACACACCATTCGAATGGCCCCGGGCCTGAAGTTAGTATGGAAGTGGATACTGAGGCCAGATTTCTTCAGTAGAGATGAGCAAGTGATGATGTCAAAAAGGAAAGGACTAGCAAGCACACTTACCTAGCGAGCTCACCATACCAGAAATAAGAAAGAGATGTGAGCTTGGGCAAAGGGATGGCTCCAATGGCTACACCTGGGAGCCTGGGTACTTCCTACCAAAAGACAATGAAAGCTTCTGGCCCTGGCTCCTTTTCCTGTCCTTCCCATACTGACTACAGAGAGGAGAGGCTCAGGGAGAGCAGGCCTACTTTGGGGGATGATGCTCAAGTGTTTTGAACTGGGACTCGGTGCACTCTGCCAGACAAGGGCTCTTTCAGAGCACACCCTGCCATGCACCATTCTGGGAAGGGGTGAACAATCTTTTCTTCCTCATGACAGCATGTCAGTCAGCCTGGGGAAGGACACCACTTGGCTATGTCTAAGCAGGCTGACACTAGCCAACCAACAAGAAAGCAGGACTGTGTGTGAGTGTCTCAGTGTATGTGTGTGTTTGTGTGTTTTGGAGTTTGTGTGTGTGTGTGTGTGTGTAGGCTTCTTTGTTCATGATATGAGTAGTGTGTGGTGGTGCAGGGTGTGTGTATATGTGTGTGCGTTGTGAACTTGGGGAGTGTTTTCTGTTTCCCTGACAGGCGTGTGCTCTGTGTGTCCAGTGAGAGTCTTGGGTGTGGAACATGTGTGGTGTATGTTTTGTCTGGGCTCTGTGGGTGGTGACGAGGTGGTCATTTGCATTCATGCGTGTGTGGTGTAGGTTTGCTGTGTGTGGTGTATGTGTCTTCTGTGTGCTTTTTGTGTGACGAGTGAGGGCAGCGTATATATGTGTGTTCCCAGTGGGAGTGGTGTGTGTATGCTGTATGCCTAATATGGGTGTGCTCTCTTTGTAGCCTATGGGTGTAGGCTGTATGTGTGCTGTGTGTGACCTACTGATGCGGTGTTGGCAGGCGATGGGTTGTGCATGGTGCGTATGTGTTGTTGGTGCTGTGACCTGTGATGGAATGCGTCCATGTCCATGAACTTCATGGAGCCCGTGGGGTGTGCCTAGGTACATGTTATATGCAGTGCAGTCAGTGAGAGAGGGTATGTGTTTGGTGATTGTACGGCTAATCGTCAGTGCACTAACCAGAGGACTTTATGCCATGCCTGCACAGGGTTGGAGGACCATCGTTTTGTGGGGGGATATTAGACAGCAATTTTGGTGGCTGAACACAGGAAAACAGAATTCGACGAAATCTGGAGCGATTCTGTGTGAGTGAGAGCTCCATGACCCCTGAATGTGACCCAAGGCACAGTTCAAAATATGGAAGGTTATGGGAGTGCCTATTTAGGGGATCCACACAGGAAGGGAAACAAACAGAAAAATCAAGCAGGGAAAGAGAGATTGAGAGTTTGTTTCCCCTTACCCCAGGAATGTGGCCAACTCCCACCCAACCGCTTCTTGTTTGACCTACACACAAAACTATCCTGTTGAGCCTCTTCAGAAGCGTAAAGTTTCTGAAAGTCCCAGGTGTTCTGAAACCCAACTGGGAGGGGCCCTGCACTGCAACCTAACCACAATACTGAAAAGTCTGTGGGAGTCTCCTCTTTCAAGCGAGCATATAGCTCTTCAACACAGACAAGGAATGATCCATAGGGCTCTTCCAGGTAAAGAAAAAGAGAAAAGGATAGGAGCACCTAGTGGGCTCTGTGGGTTAAGTATCGGACTCTTGGTTGCAGCTGAGGTCATGAGCTCATGGGTTGTGGGATCAAGCCTCCTTGACCTGGTGAGTGCTCTGTGGGGAGTCTACACAAAGATTCTCTCCCTCTGCTCCTCCCCGAGGTCAGGCGCACTCCCCATCCCTCTCTCAAACAAATCAACAATGTTCACAATGAAACCACTAGCCCAGTCTCACAACAAGCTAGCTTTATCAGGACAAAGAAAAAAGTCTGGATTTGGGTGGCGGGACATCTCTACTGGCAACAGCAGAGACTTGGTCAGCAAGAGGCTTCCATTGATCTTTTAGAAATAAGAGGCACAAAAAAAAAAAAAAAGAAAGAAATAAGAGGCACCACATCTGGCCCGAGATATTTCTCCTGCCCTTCAAGACAGTGACTAGAGACAGCAGTCATTCAGGGAAAGCAGGGCATTCCTCTCTGTGGAAACTCCTGTGTTTGCAACTGGGCCTTTGTTCAATATTCAGTGAATAGGCTCTGAAAGAGCCCTCTCAGGGACTCTCAGAATTGCTGGCTGTGGGAGGGACAGCTCCATATCCCACGAATGTGAGCCAAGGGAAGGTTGCAAATTCAGTAAGCTTGGGAGAAGGGATACAGGGGGGCCAAAGTCGTCCTTTCAATAGGAATGAAAGCAATGAGACCATTGTTTTAACTTTGATTCCCTTCACTACAGAAATGTGACCAGATGTCTCTGAAAACCTCCGGCCCAGCCTCCACTGCCCTATTTTAAGCCCCTATTCCTCCCAATGTCCATGGATTTTTGAGAGCAAATTGCAACGGATCCTGGGGCCCAACCTAATACATAGGCCCAAGGGCCCAGCCAGACTCCCAGCATAACTGAGACACAGGATTCAAATAGCCTCAGGACTGAAGCTGGTATGGAAAGAGAAGCAATGGATGCAAGTGGATACTGAGGGTCAGATTACTTCTGCAGAGAAGAGCATGTGATGCTGTTAAGAAGGAAGGGACTAGGAGGGACAAGATGGTGGGGAAGTAGGAGGAGGCACCTTTTCAACCTGTACCATAAAGTGAGCTGATTACCTACCAAAGAACTCCGATCACCCACGAAATCAGCCTGAGATCAGAATTATACACTTCTGGATCTCTCCAGGGGTAGAATATGCCAGTGGGCAGGTAAAGTGGAGTGGGAATGGCGAACTGATATCAGAAGATAAACAAAAGGGGGAGGGAGCCACTAGAGGCGACCGGCTGGAAAGTAATACCCCAACACAAGAGTGCCCTGTGCCTGGGGACCAGCATTAACTTGGAGACTGGTTGAAAGCACTCCAAAAGAGCAAAAGTTCACGGGGGGGGGGGGGGGGGGGATGGTGGGAATCGGGGCAGCTAGGGAAAGTGGCTTAAGTCCCCAGTCCCAGGACAGCCTCCCCTCACACTGAGCCAGAGAGACTGCAGAGGACAAACAAGGTGTTTGTCCCTTAGCCGCGCTTGAGAACGCATGGGGTCCAGCTCCTGTGGGGGGATGGGAGCCTCACCAGATGACAAAATGCGCAAGCCCTGCTATACAGCCTGAGATGTGCGGGCCACTCATCCTCCCCTAAGAGAGGTACTTAAAGGCCTGGCCAGTGCTCTTTGACCCGTGCCATTGTTTCAGAGCCTCAGACACGTGCCCCAAACTCTACCCTGAGAGAGGTGCGTGAAAGCCCAGCCTGGTGCTTATGGACCTGCGCTCCGTTCTCAGAGCCTGAAATGCGTGTGCAACCCACAGCCTCCCCTGAAAGAGGGGCGCGCAAGCCGAGCGCTCTTAGACCCAGAAAGACCAGGCGCTCCCAGCCCGAGCCAGCGGGAAAATCTCAGTGTGCAATCGCTGCTTGGAACCTCTCTGGCAGTCTGGAGCTGCCCAGACACTGGCTGCTGTCGTGGTTTTGGGTACAAGCAAAAAATCCTGCATCCCAGAGACCGACACTTGGAACCTGCTCTGCCAGTGGTCAAGGGGGAACTTACTTGGGTTCTGCAGCCAGACTGAGGCTTCTAAGAGGGAGGTCAGGGTGCGGTATGTTTTCCTCTAAAACTACAAAAACCATCAAAAGCGGTCAAGGTGAGAGAAAAAAAAAGTGAACAAACATAAAAACCGCCAGAGAACAAAAGCCTGAAAAAAAACCAGTTTGCTCAGAGCCCACCCCCTTTCAGGGGGTGGGAAGACTTAACTCAGGGAACATCACTGACTGAAAACCCACGTGACAGGCCCCTCCCCCACAAAACCAACCAAGAAAAAAAAAAAAAAGACCACAAGAGAACAACCACCACTACTTCATAGGACAACTTTTATTTTTAACTCGTTTCCACTATTATGGTTCTTTTTTTTATATATATAGATAATTTTTTAACCTATTTACCATCACAGTGAGCTGTCCAGTACATCAAACTCCATAATAACCTTCTAACCTGAACTTTTTGATACATACACCTATGTTTTTCTTTTTGCATTCTATTTTTTGAATTTTTTTAAATTTTAGTTTAGTTTAGTCTAGTTTATTCCTTTTTATTTTTATTTTCTAATATTCATAGAGAGCTAAACTTCAAAGTAATCCCCTTTCCCCAATCAATACTACCCCTATAGAAAAATCAATTTTTAATCCCCTTTATTTTAGGAAAGTTGAGTCATTTAACAAAGATATCAAGATACATCCAGGAAAAATCAAAACAACCTTCCTCGCCCACACTGAGAATTTATAACCACTCTCCCATCTTTTTCTTCCATCACTGTTTCTGTTTTTCTGTTTGTCCTGATAGTATATATCTGACACTTGGGGTTCTTTTTGACGAGGTTCTTCCTTTATTTGCATATTTTTTTTCTCTTGTCATATACTTGTATCAGTCTTTATGTTTGTCTGTTCTTGTTTGTATACTTCATAAATCTTACCTTGGGGCCCATTTGGGCTGAACCTTCTCTTTCATCTTCTCTTTCTTTCCTGTCTCTCTCTCACTTTCTCTATTTTTTTTTCTTTTTCTTTTCTTTTGTCTCTCACATGGGTGGGGAATCCTGATTGCTCAGAAGTGTTCCAGGATGCACCTTGACTGCACCACAGTCGATACATCCAGATACATCTGTTCAGTCATCTCTCACCAAAATGACTAGGAGGAGGAATGCCCAACAGAAGAAAAATACAGAGAATGGACCTTCTGCAACAGAGCTAATGGCTACCAACATAGACAATATGTCAGAAAGAGAATTCAGACTAACAATTATCCAGGCAATAGCTAGGTGGGAGAAAGCCATGGATGACCAAACAGAATTGATTAGGGCTGAGCTGAAAGCGACCAGAGATGATGTTCACAATGTTGGGGCGGAGTTAAAAGCTACCAGGGCTGAGGTTCACAATGCTCTCAATGAGTTCTAATCTAATCTAAACTCTCTACGCTAGGGTAACTAAAACAGAATATAGAATTAGTGACCTGGAGGACAAACAGATAGAGAGAAAGGATCAGGAGGAAGCCTGGAACAAACAGCTTAGAAGCCACGAAAACAGAATCAGGGAAATAAATGATGCCATGAAACGTTCCAACGTCAGAATTATTGGAATCCCTGAAGGGGAGGAGAAAGAAAGAAATCTAGAAGATATAGTGGAAAAAGTTCTTCATGAAAATTTCCCAGTCTCGTGAATAGAATGAGCGTTCATGTACTAGAGGCCGAAAGGTCTCCACCCAAGATTATACATTCCAAAAAAACATCATGACACCTGATAGTCAAATTGAGGAATCCTAATTGTAGGTATAATCTCTTGAAAACCACTAGGACAAAGAAGATCCTTACGTACAAAGGGAAGCCCATCAGAATAACGTCAGACCTGTCCACAGAGACCTGGCAAGCCAGAAAGGGCTGGCAAGATATATTCAGGGCACTAAATGAGAAGAACATGCAGCCAAGAATACTTTATCCAGCAAGACTGACATTCAAAATGGATGGAGAGATAAAGAGTTTCCAAGACCAGCAAGGCTTAAAAGACTATGAAACCACCAAGCCGACACTGCAGGAAATATTAAGGGGGGTTCTATAAAAGAGGAAAAATCCTAAGAATAGCATTGAACAGAAATAGACAATCTACAGAAAGAAAGACTTCAAAGGTAACAAGATGTCAATAAAAACGTATCTCTCAATAATCACTCTCAATGTGAATGGCCTAAATGCGCCCATAAAATGGCACAGGGTTGCATATTGGATAAAACGACAGGACCCATCCATATGTTGTGTACAAGAGACCCATTTTGAACCTAAAGATACACGCAGACTGAAAGTGAAGGGGTGGAGAAGCATCTTTCATGCCAATGGGCCTCAAAAGAAGGCTGGGGTAGCAATTCTCCTATCAGATAAATTAGACTTTAAACTAAAGACTGTAGTCAGAGATACAGAAGGACACTGCATAATCCTTAAAGGGACTATCCACCAAGATGATCTAACAAATGTAAATATCTATGCTCCCAATATGGGAGCAGCCAATTACTTAAGAACACTGCTAATCAAGATAAAGAGTCATACTGATATGAATAAACTAATCGTAGGAGATCTTAACACACCTCTTTCAGAAATGGACAGATCATCAAAGCAGAAAATCAATAAATAAACAAGAGCATTGAATGACACATTGGACCAGATGGACCTCATAGATATAGACAGAACATTCCAACCTAAAACAACAGAATACTCATTCTTCTCAAGTGCAAATGGAACCTTCTCCAGAATAGACCACATACTGGGTCACAAATCAGGACACAACCGATAACAAAAGACTGAGATTATTCCCTGCATATTCTCAGATCACAATGCTTTGAAACTGGAGCTCAATCACAAGGACAAGTTCCAAAGGAATTCAAACACCTGGAAGCTAAAGGCCACCTTGCTTAAGGATGCTTGGATCAACCAGGAGATCAAAGAAGAACTAAAACAATTCAGGAAACCAATGAGAGAAGAAGACACTTCGGCCCAAAACCTATGGGATACAGCAAAGTTGGCCCTAAGGGGAAAATACATAGCCATCCAAGCCTCCCTCAAAAAAAATTGAAAAATCCAGAATACACCAGCTGTCTCTACACCTTAAAGAACTTGCGAATCAACAACAAATCAAACCAAACATATAAGAAGAGAAATAATCAAGATAAGAGGTGAGATCAATGAGGTAGAAACCAGAGATACAGTAGAACATATCAGTAAAACTAGAAGCTGGTTTTTTGAAAGAATCAATAAGATCAATAAGCCACTGGCCACACTAATCCAAAAGAAAAGAGAGAAACCCCAAATTCATAAAATTATCTATGAAAAGGGAGAGATCACAACGAACACCAAGGAAGTAGAAACAATCATCAGAAGTTATTATCAACAGTTATATGCCAATAAGCTGAGAAACCTAGAAAAAATGGATGCATTCCTGGAAAACTATAAACTCCCAAAGTTGAACCAGGAAGAAATCAACAACCTGAATAGACCAATATCTTGTAACGAGATTGAAGCAGTGATCAAAAACCTCCCAAAAAACAAGAGTCCAGGACCTGACGGATTTCCTGGAGAATTCTACCAAACCTTCAACGAAGAAATAACACCTATCCTCCTAAAGCTGTTTCAAAAAATTGAAGCAGAAGGAAATCTTCCAGACTCTTTCTATGAAGCCAGCATTACCCTGCTCCCCAAACCAGGCAAAGACCCTACCAAAAAGGAGAATTTCAGACCAATATCACTGATGAATACGGATGCTAAGATTCTCAACAAGATCCTAGCCAACAGGATCCAACAGCACATTAAAAAGATTATCCACCATGATCAGGTGGGATTCATCCCTGGGCTACAAGGATGGTTCAACATTCGCAAATCAATCAATGGGATACAACAAATTAATATGAGAAGAGAGAAGAACCACATGGTCCTCTCAATTGATGCAGAAAGACATTTGACAAAATCCAGCATCCGTTCCTGATTAAAATGCTTCAAAGTATAGGGATCGAGGGAACATTCCTGAACCATCAAATCTATCTATGAAAGACCGACAACAAATATCATCCTCAATGGGAAAAAGCTTGCAGCCTTCCCGTTGAGATCAGGAACAAGAAAAGGATGCCCACTCTCACCATTCTTGTTCAACATAGGATTAGAAGTCCTAGCAACAGCAATGAGACAACATAGAGAAATAAAAGGTATCCAAATTGGCAATGAAGAAGCCAAACACTCTCTCTTCGCAGATGTCATCATTCTTTATATGGAAAACCCAAAAGACTCCACCCCCAAACTACTAGATCTCATACAGCAATTCAGCAACGTGGTAGGATACAAAATCAGTGTACCGAAATCAGTAGCTTTCTTATACACTAACAATGAAAATACAGAAAAGGAAATTAGAGAATCAATTCCATTTACTATAGCACCAAGAACCATAAGATACCTGGGAATCAACCTAACCAAAGAGGTAAAGGATCTGTGTTGGGTACTGTTTGCGTTGTTATGGCTCTGGAAGCCTGGATAAGAAGTGAACTTGGACACACTTGGGGACGCCCTTGTGTGCCAAGGGAACTTGGAGCAAGTCCAGCGGGGATGCTTACATGAAGGCTATTCAGGGTGAAAATAACATCTGCGTAGTTTTATGTGATTCACTTATGACTTATCTTGAGAAAAAACACATTCTTGGAACCTTAAGATTATATCAAAAGTCTGGAGGTTAAAAGCCTGTTAACATCCTGCCTGACTCATTTTTCACTGATGTATTTGATTGAGTATTGATACCAGCATTGTGCTGAACCTGTATAAAAGTGGTTAAATGAAGAAATAAAGTTGCTACTCGCCTGAGATGGAGTAGTCCTCCTTAGCCCGCTCTCTCTCTCCCTCTTTTCCTTAAATCTCCCAGCCCTACTTTCAGGTGTTGTTCTCTGGCTGGACCAGCAGATCTGTATTCGAGGAACTACAGAACACTCATGAAAGAAATGGAAGAAGACACAAAAAGGTGGAAGACCATTCCATCTTGGATCAGAAGAATAAACATTGTTAAAATGTCTATACTGCCTAGAGCAATCTATACTTTTAATGCCATTCCGATCAAAATTCCACTGGTATTCTTCAAAGAGCAGGAGCAAATAATCCAAAAATTTGTATGGAATCAGAAGAGACCCCGAATTGCTAAGGAAATGTTGAAAAACGAAAATAAAACTGGGGGCATCACGTTACCTGATTTCAAGCTATATTACAAAGCTGTGATCACCAATACAGCATGATACTGTCATAAAAACAGACACATAGACTAGTGGAGCAGAGGAGAGAGCCCAGATATAGACCCTCAACTCTATAGCCAATTAATCTTTGACAAAACAGGAAAAAATATACAGTGGAAAAAAGACAGTCTCTTCAAGAAATGGTGCTGGGAAAACTGGGCAGCTATATGTAGAAGAATGAAACTCAACCATTCTCTTACACCGTACACAAAGATAAACTCAAAATGGATAAAAGACCTCAACATGAGACAGGAATCCATCAGAATCCCAGAGGAGAACATAGGCAGTAATCTCTTCGATATCAGCCACAGAAACTTCTTTCAAGATATGTCTCCAAAGGCAAAAGAAACAAAAGCGAAAATGAACTTTTGGGACTTCGTCAAAATCAAAAGCTTCTGCACAGCAAAGGAACAGTAAAGAAAACAAAGAGGCAACCCACGGAATGGGAGAAGATATTTGCAAATGACAGTACAGACAAAAGATTGATATCCAGGATCTATAAAGAACTCCTCAAACTCAACATACACAAAACAGCCAATCATATCAAAAAATGGGCAGAAGATATGAACAGACACTTCTCCAATGAAGACATACCAATGGCTATCAGACACATGTAAAAATGTTCATCATCACTAGCCATCAGGGAGATTCAAATTAAAACCATATTGAGATATCACCTTACACCAGTTAGAATGGCCAACATTAGCAAGACAGGAAACAACATGTGTTGGAGAGGATGTGGAGAAAGGGGAACCCTCTTCCACTGTTGGTGGGAATGCAAATTGGTGCAGCCTCTTTGGAGAATATTTACCCCTAAAATACAGATGTCGTGAAAAGAAGGGCCATCTGTACCCCAATGTTTATAGCAGCAATGGCCACGGTTGCCAAACTGTGGAAAGAACCAAGATGCCCTTTAACAGATGAATGGATAAGGAAGATGTGGTCCATATACACTATGGAGTATTATGCCTCCATCAGAAAGGATGAATACCCAACTTTTGTAGCAACATGGACGGGACTGGAAGAGATTATGCTGAGTGAAATAAGTCAAGTAGAGAGAATCAATTATCATATGGTTTCACTTATTTGTGGAGCATAACAAATAACATGGAGGACATGGGGAGTTAGAGAAGAGAAGGAAGTTGGGGAGAAATTGGAAGGGGAGGTGAACCATGAGAGACTATGGACTCTGAAAAACAATCTGAGGGTTTTGAAGGGGTGGGAGGTGGGAGGTCGGGGTACCAGGTGGTGGGTATAATAGAGGGCACGGATTGCATGGAGCACTGGGTATCCTGCAAAAATAATGAATACTGTTATGCTGAAAATAAAAAATAAATAAAAAAAATAATAAAATGAATTTGATGAAGTCCCAAAAGTTTATTTTCGCTTTTGTTTCCTTTGCCTTTGGAGACATATCTTGAAAGAAGTTGCTGTGGCTGATACAAAAATCTTCTGCACAGCAAAGGAAACAGTCAAAAAAACAAAGAGGTAACCCATGGAATGGGAGAAGATATTTGCAAATGACATTACAGACAAAAGGTTGATATCCAGGATCTATAATGAACTCTTCAAACTCAACACACACAAAACAGTCAATCATATAAAAAATGGGCAGAAGATATGAACAGACACTTCTCCAATCAAGACATACAAATGGCTATCAGACACATGAAAAAATGTTCATCATCACTAGCCATCAGGGAGATTCAAATCAAAACCACATTGATATATCAACTTACACCAGTTAGAATGGCCAAAATTAACAAAACAGGAAGCAACATGTGTTGGAGAGGATGTGGAGAAAGGGGAACCCTCTTCCACTGTTGGTGGGAATGCAAGTTGGTGCAGCCTCTTTGGAGAACAGTGTGGAGATTCCTCAAGAAATTAAAAATAGAGCTTCCCTATGACCCTGCCATTGCACTCCTGGGTATTTACCCCAAAGATACAGATGTAGTGAAAAGAAGGGCCATCTGTACCCCAACGTTTATAGCAGCAATGGCCACGGTCGCCAAACTGTGGAAAGAACCAACATGCCCGTCAATGGACGAATGGATAAGGAAGATGTGGTCCATCAGAAAGGATGAATACCCAACTTTGTAGCAACATGGACGGGACTGGAAGAGATTATGCTGAGTGAAATAAGTCAAGCAGAGAGAGTCAATTATCATACGGTCTCACTTATTTGTGGAGCATAACAAATAGCATGGAGGATAAGGGGTGTTAGAGAGGAGAATGGAGTTGGGAGAAATTGGAAGGGGCGGTGAACCATGAGAGACTATGGACTCTGAAAAACAGTCTGAGGTGGGAGGTTGGGGTACTGAGTGGTGGGTATTATGGAGGGCACGGTTTGCATGGAGCATTGGGTGTGGTGAAAAAATAATGAATACTGTTTTTCTGAAAATAAATTAATTTATTAAAAAAACAAAAAAATAAAATAAAATGAATTTCTTATAGTCAGAAAAAAAAAAAACCCCAAAACATATAATGTATTATTAGCCCGAGGGGTACAGGTCTGTGAATCACCAGGTTTACACATTTCAAGGCACTCATCATAGCACATGCTGTGCCGAATGTCCATATGAGGATTGTTTTCTATGTTTCTCTGATAGGCGTGTGCTACGTGTGTCCTGTGAGCATCTTGGATGTGGCACATGTGTGGTGTATGTTTTGTCTGGTCATATGTGGTGATGAGGTGGTCACATGCATTCACGTGTGTGTGGTATAGGTGTATTGTATGTGGTGTGTGTGTATTCTGGTGGTTGCCTGTGCGAGGTGTGAGTGCAGGGTATATGTGTGTGTTCTATGTGGGAGTGGTGTGTGTATGGTGTATGCCTTGTGTGGGTGTGTTCTCTTTGTAGTGTATGGGTGTAGGTTGTATGTGTGCTGTGTGTGTGACCTCTTAGTGCTGTGTCGGCAGGCGATGGGTTGTGCATGGTGTGTATGTGTTGTTGGTGCTGTTGGCGTGTGTTGGAATGTGTCCGTTTCCTTGGATTTTGTGGAGCCCATGGGGTGTGCCTTAGTATGTGTGATTTGCAGTGAGAGAGGGCATGTGTTTGGTGATTGTATGGCTAATTGTTGGTGCACTAAGCACAGGAACTTCTTGCAGTGACTGCACGGGGTTAGAGGACCATAGTTTTGGGGGGATATCAGACACCGATTATGGTGGCTGAACACAGAACAAAAGCGAACTCGTCAAAATCTGGGGCAATTCTGCATGAGTGAGAGCTCCATGACTCCTGAATGTGAGCCAAGACACAGTTCGAAATATGGAAGGTTATGGGAGTTCCTATTAGGGGGATCCATACAGGAAGGTAAACAAACAGAAAAATCAACCAGGGAAAGAGATAACTAAGTTTATTTCCTCTTGCCCCAGGAATGAGGCCAACTCCCATCCAAACCCCTCGTTTGGCCTACACACAAACATTTCCTATTGAGCCTCTTCAGACACCTGAAGTTTCCAGATGTCCCAGGTGTTCTGAAACCCAATTTGGAGGGGCCATGCCCTGCAACCTAACCACGGTCCTGGGAAGTCTATAGGAATCTCCTCTTTAAAGGGAGCATATGGCTCTTTTACACTGACATGGAAGGATCCATTAGGATCCTCCAGTTGTAGGAAGAGAGAAAAGGATAGGAGCACCTGGTGGGCTCTGTGGGTTAAGTATCTGATCCTTGGTAACTGCTGAGGTCATGATCTCATGGGTTGTGGGATGGAGTGTCCTTGTCCTGGTGCATGCTCTGCAGGGAGTCTACACAAAGATTCTCTCCCTCTGCCCCTCCCCCAACTCATGCACAATCTTCTCACTCAAACAAATCAATGATGTTCAGATAGGACCCCCTAGCCCAGTCTCCCAATGAGTTGGCTTTCTCAGGACAAAGACACAAGTCTAGGTTTGGGTGATGGGAAATCGCCACTGGTGACACCAGAGAGTTTGTCAGCAAGAGACTTCCATTCTTCTTTTAGAAATAGAGAGACCGTGTCTTGCCTTAGATAATTCTCCTTCCCTTCAAGCCAGTAACAAGAGAAAGCAGTCGTTCAGCAGAGGCATGGGATTATTCTCCATGGAAGCTCCTATATTTGCAACTGGACCTTTGGTCAATATTCACTGAATATGATCTGGAATAGCCCTCACCAGGACTGGAAGAGTACTCAAACTGACCTCGCCATCTGGTCTTCAGAATGGAGGCATCAGAGGGGTCAAAGAGTAGAGTCAACTGACCACTGATTCCAGTCCTTACTCCATGCAGCCAAGCAGCATGCAGTCACAAGAAAGAGCACCGGATTCCTTGGCGTTTTTGACATAGACTTCTCTCATTGAGCACAGGACCACAAGGAAAACTTGCCACCAACCAATGAGCGCTGGCTGTGTGAGTGACAGCTCCATATCTCACAAATGTGAACCAAGGGAAGGTTGAAAAATCAGCAAGCTTGGGAGAATGGCTACAGGAGGGCCAGTGTTGTCTATTCCAATGGGAATTAAATCAATCTGGCAATTGTTTTAAGTTGTTTCCTTTTGCTACAGAAATGTGCCCAGGTGTCTCTGAAAACCTCTAGCCCAGCCTCCACTGCCCTATTACAAGCCCTTATCCCTCCCAATGTCCATGGATTTCTGAGACCAAATTGCAATGGATCCTGGGGCCCAACCAAATGCACAGGCCCAAGGGCCCAGTCAGTGAGCTCACTGTATCAGGAATTAGAAACAGCTGTGGAATTGGGCAAAGGGAACCTCTGCTGGCTGCACCTGGGAGCCCTGTCAGCAAGCGGCCTGGATTCTTCCTGCCAAAAAGCAATGAAAGCTTCTGGCCCTGGCTCCTTTTCCTGTATTTCCCATTTTGAGTACAGGGAGGAGTGGCTCAGGGAGAGCAGGGCTGCTTTGGGGGGCGACTCTCAAAAGTTTTGCACTGGGGCTCAGTGCACTGTACCAGGCAAGGGCTCTTTCAGAAGACGCCCTGCCATGCAGCATTCTGGACAGGTGTGAACAATCTTTTCTTCCTCATGAGTATATGTCAGTCAGCCTGGGGAAGGAGACAACCTGGCTATGTATAAGCAGACTGACACCAGCCAACCAAGAAATAAGCAGGACTCTGTGTGGGTGTGTGACTGAGTGTGGTTGGTGTTTCAGTATGATATGAATCTGAAATGTGATCTGAGTCTTAAGGGGGTTGTGTGTTTTACATTGTTGTGTTGAATAGGTGACTATCTCTGTACTTGAGGTGTGTTGAGTGTGTGCATTTCATGAGCCATATGGATGTGTTGTGCGTCTTGTGTGTCTTGGTGTCAGTGTGTGATGGAGAGGTGTATGGTATGGTGTATATTGGATATTTCTGTAGTGTATATCTGTGGTGGTAGTGTGTGATGTGTGTGTATGTTATGCAAACAGGGCGTTTGTGGGCTATATGTTGTGCATGTGCTATTTGTTTTCTTTGTTACTGGTTATGTCCAGTGCAGTTTTGGATGGACTATGTGTGCTGTGTTTGATGTATCTATGGTGATGCATGGTGTGTATGTTTTTGTCTGAGTATGTTGTGCCTTTTTATGTGATCTCTGTGTGGTATGCTTGCGGGAGATGCATGGTGTGTGTGGTGTATTGTCGTGTGTGTATGGTGTTTGTGTTGTATATGCTTGGCATGCTGTTCACTGGGCTAAGTGTTGTGTGTTTCTGGTATTTATGTGGCTTGTGCTGTTATGTGACCTGTTATGTGCTGTTATGTGACCTGGGTGTGATGTGTCTACACACATGTTAATGTGGCCTACACACAAAAACATTTTTTTACCAAGCCTCTTCAGACACCTCAATTTTCCACATTTCCAATTTTCCAATTCTAAAACCCAATTATGAGAATCCCTGTGATGCAACATAACCACAGTCCTGAGAACTCTGTGGGAGTCTCCTCTTTCAAGTGAGGATACTGCTCTGAGATACGGAATGAGAATGGTCTTTGCAATCCTCTCATTTCTGATAAAGAGAAAAGGGTAGGAGCACCTGGTTGGCTCTGTGGGTTAAGTATCAGACTCTTGGTTGCAGCAGAGGTCACGATCTCATGGGCTGTGGAATGGAGCCCCTTGTCATGGTGTGTGCTCTGTGGGGAGTCTACATGAAGATCCTCTCATTCTGCCCCTCCCCAAAGGCATGTGCAGCCTCCATCCCTCTTTCTCAAAAAAATCAATAATTTTCAAAATGGAACTATTCACCCCATGTCCCAATGAGTTGGCTTTCTCAGGACTAAGGAATTCCTCTGAGCTCGGGCAAAAGGAACCCTCCAGTTGCTACACCAAAGAGCTTATCAGAAAGTAGCTTCCATTCTTCTTTCAGAAATAGAGGGAAAATCTGCCCCTGAATATTTCTTGCAGGGCTGACTTGGTGGTGACTTATTCTTTCAGTTTCTGAAAGTCCTGGAAGCTCCTTCCCTCTCCATCTGTTCTGAATCATAGTCTTGGTGCGTAAGGTATTCTTGGTTCATGTTTTTTTCATTTAGTACCTTGAATAGGTCCTGCCTGCTATTTCTGGATTGCTAGGTCTCTCTGGAGAAGTCTGATGTTATTCTGATGTTCCTCCATCGGTATGTAAGAAATCTGTTTCCTCTAGCTGCCCTCAGGGTATGTTCTTTAGCTCTAAGATTTGCAGTCTTTACTGTTAGATGACCAGGTGTTGATCTATTTTTATTGATTTGGAAGGTATCCTCTCTGCCTCTTGGACACAAATGCTTGTTTCCTTCCCCACATTAAGGAAGTTCTCTGCTATGATTTGCTCAAATATACCTTCTAGTCCTTTCTCTTTCATCGCCTCCGGGATTCAAATAATTCTGACTTTGGAAAGTTTCTTGGTATCTTTGATCTTCTAAGCCTATTTGCCTGTGCTACTAGCTATGCATCCCTATATTCTTCAGCTTCTTTCCTTTCTATCGGATTATCTTTTAGATCACTAAATCATTCTTCTGCCTCATTTACACTGGTTGGTAGAGTATCCAGTTGACCCTGCATTTCATTCATAACATTTTTAAGTTTGGCTTGATTAGACCTCATTTTGACCCTTAGAAATTCTATATTGTCACTAATGTTTTTTCTTTTTTCAAGCCTAGCTATTGACTTTATGATTGCTGTCCTAAAGTATATCTCTGACATCCTCCTTATATCCATATCCATTGGTTCTGTGCCAGAAGACATTGTCTCTGATTTTTTTCTTTTGGGGAGTTCCTCCTTCTAGTCATTCTTTAGAGGGATTGTGGACTGAATGGACAAAGTCCAGAATATCAACCATGACCCAACTTAGATGAATCCTAGCCAAATCCCAAGTGGTCAGATGCCACCAACAAAAAGACAAAGCCAAAAGGAAAGACAATAAATTTTTAAAAATTAAAACAATTTTTTAAATTTAGAGAACAAATTAGTAAAAATTTTCAATATTAAAAATGGGTGTGGGGGCACCTGGGTGGCTCAGTGGGTTAAGCCACTGCTTTTGGCTCAGGTCATGATCTCAGGGTCATGGGATCAAGTCCCACATCAAGCTCTCTGCTCAGCGGGGAGCCTGCTTCCTTCTCTCTCTCTCTCTCTGCCTGCCTCTCTGCCTACTTGTAATCTCTCTCCATCAAATAAATAAATAAAATCTTTTTTAAAAAATGGGTGTGATAAAGGGGTTTATAATCTCTCACGTGGAGAAAGCATAGTGTTTCAGTTGTTCCTCGGTATATTTTGGTCTGTGTGTTAAAGGACAGTATGTCCCAAATTCACTAGGAAAGTAAAACTTGCATATACAAAAAGGGAAAACTGAGTAAAGTGAAGCACTGGCCAAAATAAAGCATATATCTATAGTAAGTATAGGTGAGTAAAAATATAAGTTAAAAATGTAACTATGAAAAATGAGTTGGTGTAGTACATATCTAGTTGAATGGAGGAGAAGGTATAAAGAAAAATACAGAGGGGGAAAAAGTATGAGAAGAGGAAAAGAAAGAAAGAAAAGGAGAATTATACCTGAAAATACAGGTGGTGGGTATTATAGAGGGCACGGATTGCATGGAGCACTGGGTGTGATGCAAAAATAATGAATACTGTTATGCTGAAAATAAATAAAAAATAAATTTAAAAAATAAATAAATAATTTAAAAAAATAAACAAGTTGTGAGGCCACACCTGGAGCTCAATATTCAATTTTCTCCTGGTTTTGGGGATTTCACTCTTTTAGGATCCCAAGGATTGTAATCCACCAGTTCTTCCAGCCTGTCTTCTGGGGAAATGGCCTGCTGCACTGTTTCTCAGGTAACTGTGCTTGTACAGAGTTGCTCCACTCCCTGTGGGGATGGGTTCAGTAGAAAATGGATTTCTTGTTCTTTTTTTCATTCCCTGGGGACTTTCTGTGCTTCTTCAGGGCATCAGGGCAAAAATGCCTGTGGCTAAACCTCTGGCCTAGAGCAGAAAATTTGCAGTCTGCCCTCTTTAATAAATTCTCCAGGACAGTCTCCACTTCTTTTCACACTGCTGAAAACCACAGCCTCTCACAGTACACACCAACAGCTAATCTCTCAGAAGCATTTTCAGGGGCCTGGGAGCATCCCTAATCTTTGTGTTTCTAAAACCATGAGTAGCTGTGGGCTTACACTCACACCCGAGGTTCTAGAATCAGGTCTGAGTTCCACCCTAAAGCCCTTTCCAGTCACTACTGCTCTGCTAGTTGTAGAGGCAGGTTCCAGATTTTTTTCAGACTGTTCAAGGAAAAAGTATATATCAACCCACCCATTTCAAGGTTTCTGGCTATCTGTACTAGGAGTCCCATCCTGGGCTTCCTGACCATGATCTGCTTCCTAGATCCAATGCTCAGGTCTTGTACCATTTCAGGAATCTCCTTTTGCTTTGAGGTCCTTCATAACCTGGGTCCACAATGCCCTACCTAGAATTCTGCCTTTCCATTTCCAAAGGCCCCCTCAGTGAGGGGTATCTATTACTAGAGCACCTTTCTTTCTTTTTTTTTTTTTAAAGAGCTTATTTATTTTATTTGACAGAGAGAGAGAGCACAAGTAGGCAGAGAGGCAGGCAGAGACAGAGGGGGAAGCAAGCTCCCCACCGAGCAGAGAGCCGATGTGGGGCTCGATCCCAGGACACTGAGATCATGACCTGAGCCGAAGGCAGATGCCTCATCCACTGAGCCACCCAGGAACCCCTAGAGCAGCTTTCTAATGGTTCTGATTTTGTGCCCTGGTGTTATATCACTTTCCAGGTACCATCTTATGGTGTTTATCTTCTGATACCTCCCCGCAGAGTCACAAAAAAGTATCATGTCATCTACAGAGAGAGAGTTTTATTTCTTTTTTTATGACAATTTGAATGCCCTTAATCCATTTTTGTTGTCTGATTACTGAGGGTAGAGCTTCTAGTACTATGTTCAAATATAGTGGTGAGAGTTGGCATCCCTGTCATATTCCTGATATTAAGGGAAAATCTCTCAGGTTTTCCTACTGAGAACGATATTCACTGTGAGCTTTTCTAGGTGGATTTGATTTTCAGGTTCATTCCATCTGTCCCTTTACATTGAAGACTTTTAATTAAGAAAGGATGCTGTATTTTGTCAATATGTTTTTTCTGCATCAATTTATACAATCATATGGTTCTTGTGTTTTCTTTAATCAATGTACTCTATTATGTTGATTAATTTGTGAATGTTGAACTCCCCCACTTTCTTCCCTTAAATAAAGCTTACCTAGTCATGGTGAGTAATGCTTTTTAAAAAATATTTTATTAACCCATTTTTGTAAGAGAGAGAAAGAGAGAAAAAGCAGAGGGAAGGGACAGTGGGAGAAAGAGTCTCCCCACCCAGCAAGGATCCTGACACAAGACTCAATCCCAGGACCCTGGGATCACAACCTGAGCTGAAGGCAGCCACCCAATGAACAGAGCCACATGGTCACCTGAAAATTATCCTTTTAATGTACTGTTGGATCCTATTGGCTAGTATCTTCTTTTGGGGGTGTGAAATACATATGTCAAATTTTTAAAAAATATACAGTCCATAAAAGCCTGTACAAAAGTTCTCCAGATTGTTTTTGGTTATGAATTTCCCTAATAATTAACTAAAATTAACTATCTTATTCATTTAGTTAGTTTTATATCTTATAAGTAAACATTATCAAAATCACCTCACTCTGGTTTCTTTTTCAAATTATGATATTAAAATATATCATTTTTCACTTACATTTTAAAATTTTATTTTATTTTTTCAGTGTTTCAAGATTCATTATTTATGCACCAGACCCAGTGCTCCATGTGCCTTCCTTAATACCCACCACCAGCCACACCTAACCCCCATCTCTGCCCCTCCAAAACCCTCATGTTGTTTCTCAGAGGACACAGTCTCTCATGGTTCGCCTCCCCCTCCACTTTCCACCAAATCACTTCTCCTCTCCTTCACACAATGTCCTCTGTGCTATTCCTTATGCTCCATAAGTGAAACCAGATGATAATTGACTCTCTCTGCTTGATGTATTTCACTCAGAATAATCTCCAGTTCCTTCCATGTTGATACAAAAGTTGAGCATTCATCCCTTCTGATGGAGGCATAATACTCCACTGAATATATGGACCATAGCTTCTTTATCCACTCATTTGTTGAAAGACCTCTTGATTCTTTCCACAGTTTGGCAACTGTGACCATTGCTGCTATGAACATTGGTATACAGATGGCCCTTTCTTCCACTACATCTGTATCTCTGGCGTAAATACCAAGTAGTACAATTGAAGGGTCATAGGTAAGCTCTATTTTTCATTTCTTAAGGAATCTCCACACAGTTTTTCCAAAGTGGCTGCACCAACTTGCTTTTCCACCAACACTGTAAGAGGGTTCCCCTTTCTCCACATCCTCTCCAACACTTGTTGTTTACTGTCTTGTTAACTTTGGCCATTCTAACTGGTGTAAGATGACATCTCAATGTGGTTTTGATTTGAATGTCCCTGATGGATAATGATGATGAGCATTTGTTCATGTGTCTGTTAGACATTTATGTGTCTTCTTTGGTGAAGTGTCTGTTGATGTCTTCTGCCCATTTTTTGACATATTATCTGTTTTTCCAGTGTTGAGTTTGAAGCGTTCTTTACTGATCTTGGATATCAGTCCTTTGTCTGTAGTGTCATTGTGAATATCTTCTCCTTCTGTGGGTTACCTCTTTGTTTTGATCTTGATGAAGTCCCAAAAGTTCATTTCACTCCATGACTTTGCAGACATGTCTTGAAAAACGTTGCTGTGGCCGATGTCAAAGAGGTTACTATCTATTTTGTTCTCTCGGATGTTGATAGATTCTGGCCTCACATGGAATTCTTTTGTTCCTTTTGAGTTTATCTTTGTATATGGTGTAAGAGAATGGTCAAGTTTCATTCTTCTGGACATAGCTCTTTAATTTTTCTCAGCACCATTTATTGAAGAAACACTCTTTTTTCCACTGGTTATTTTTCCTGCTTTGTTAAAGATTATTTGACCATAAGGTTGTGGGCTCATATATCTGCTTCGGATCTCTCTGGCATTCTGGAGCTGCCCACACAGCCACAGATAGTATTTCTCGTGGTTTTGGGTACAAGTGAGAGTTCCTGTGACCTGTGACCTGTGACCCCAGAGACTGTGACTAGGAATGTGCTCTGCCAGTGGCAGAGGGGGAATTTATGTGCTCTGGAGCACCCAGAGGGGAACAGACTGAGGCTTCTCTCTGAAAGGGAGGTCCATGTGCAGTTTTCTTTCCTCTAAACCTCCAAAGAATGGCAAAAGCTGCCGTAGGAAGAAAAAACAAACAAACTAACTAACTAACTAACTAACTAACAAAACCTCCAGAGAACAAAAGCCTGAAAAACCGGTTTTCTAAGAGCCCAGCCCCTTGATGGGGACAGAAGGACTCAATTCTAGCAAGACTCACTGAAAATCCATGCAGCAGGCCCCTCCCCCAGAAAGCCAGCCCCCCCGCAAAAGAGCGGACAACCACCACTTTTATTACCTGCGTTTTTCTTTTGCTTTTCTGTTTTTTAATTCAATTTTATTTTATTTTATTTTTAATATTCATGTAGAGATAAGCTTCAAGGTAATCCCCATTCCCCAATCAATGCCACCACTACAGGCAAACCAGTTTTAATCCCCATTTATCTAGGGAAAATTGAGTCCTTTAACAAAGATATTAAGACACATCCAGGAAGAATCAAAACAATTTTCCTCACCCACACAGAATTTATAACCACCTTCCCATATTTTTCTTCCATCACTGTTTCTGTGTATTTGTTTTTGTTCTGGTAGTATATAAAACTTATACTTGGGATTAGCAAGACAGGAAACAACATGTGTTGGAGGGGATGTGGAGAAAAGGGGAACCCTCTTCCACTGTTGGTGGGAATGCAAGTTGGTGCAGCCTCTTTGGAGAACAGTGTGGAGATTCCTCAAGAAATTAAAAATAGAGCTTCCCTATGACCCTGCAATTACACTCCTGGGTATTTACCCCAAATATAACAACGCAGTGAAAAGAAGGGCCACCAGTACCCCAATGTTTATAACAGCAATGGCCACGGTCACCAAACTGTGGAAAGAACCAAGATGCCCTTCAATGGACGGATAAGGAAGATGTGGTCCATATACACCACGGAGTATTATGTCTCCACCAGAAAGGACAAATACCCAACTTTTGTAGCAACATGGATGGGACTGGAAGAGATTATGCTGAGTGAAATAAGTCAAGCAGAGAGAGTCAATGATCATATGGTTTCACATATTTGTGGAGCATAACAAAAAGCATGGAGGACATGGGGAGTTAGAGAGGAGAAGGGAGTTGTAGGAAATTGGAAGGGGAGGTGAACCATGAGAGACTATGGACTCTGAAAAACAATCTGAGGGTTTTGAAGGGGCAGGAGGTGGGAGGTCGGGGTACCAGGTGGTGGGTATTATAGAGGGCATGGATTGCATGGAGCACTGGGTGTGCAAAAATAATGAATACTGTTATGTTGAAAATAAAAAATAAATTTAAAAAAACCCTTATACTTGAGGTTCTTTTTGATGAGGTTCTATTTATTTATTTATTATTTTTCTCTTGTCATCTACTTTTGTTGGTCTTTTTGTTTGTCTGTTTCTGTTTTTATGCTTCATAAATCTTACTTTTGGGGCCCGCTTGATCTGGGTCTTCTCTTTTATTTTATCTTTGTTTTTCTTGCTTTTGTTGCTGTCTCTGTCTCTCTCTTTTTTACTTTTTTCTTTCTTTTTGGTGGGGACTCTCGATTGCTCAGAAGCATTCCAGGGTATACCCTGCCTGAATCATGATTGATACTTTCAGCTACACAACCCTTCAGCCATCTCCCATTAAAATGGCTATATGGAGGAATGCCCAACAGAAGAAAATTCAGAGACTGTGCCCTCTCCATCAGAGATATTGGATATTGACATAGGCAACATGTTGGAAAGGGAATTCAGGCTAACAATTACCCAGGCAATAGCTAGGTTGGAGAAAGACTTTGATTACAAAATGGAATTGATTAGGGTAGGAGTGAAAGCCACAAGAGATGATGTTAACAATGCTCTCAATTAGTTCCAACCTAGTCTAAATTCTCTAAAAGCTAGGGTAACTGAGGCAAAAGATAGAATTAGTGATCTGGAGGACAAACAGATAGAGAAAAAGGATCAGGAAGAAACCTGGAATAAACAGCTTAGAAGCCATGAAAACAGAGTTAGGGAAATAAATGCTACCGTGAAAAGTTCCATCATCAGAATTATTGTTGTCCCTGAGGGGGAGGAGAAGGAAAGAAGATTAGAAGATATAGTTGAACAAATTCTTCATGAAAATTTTCCCAATCTGTCAAATGGAACCAGTGTTCGTGTCCTAGAGGCAGAAAGGTCTCCCTCAACATCTTAGACTCTAGAAAGACCTCGAGACACCTGATTCTGAAAATGATGAATCATAATTGTAAACAGGAGCTCCTGAAAGCAGGTAAGATGAAGAAATCACTCATGTACAGAGGAAAGGCCATCAGAATAATGCCAGACCTGTCCACAGAAACCTAGGAAGCCAGAAAAGGCTGGCAAGATGTTTTAAGGGCACTAAATGAGAAAAGCATGCAGCCAAGAATACTTTATCCAGCAAGACTGACATTCAAAATGGATGGTGAGATAAAGTGTTTTCAAGACCAGCAAGGTTTAAAAGAGTATGTGGCCACCAAGCCAGCACTGCAGGAAATATTAAAAGGGGTTCTCTATTCCACTGGTCTATGTGTCTGTTTTTATGCCAGTGCCATGCTGTCCTGCTGACCACAGCTTTGTAATAAAGCTTGAAATCAGGTAACGTGATGCCCCCAGTTTTATTTTTGTTTTTCAACATTTCCTTAGCAATTCGGGGTCTCTTCTGATTCCATACAAATTTCTGGATTATTTGCTCCAACTCTTTGAAGAATACTGGTGGAATTTTGATCAGAATGGCATTAAAAGTATAGATTGCTCTAGGCAGTATAGACATTTTAACAATGTTTATTCTTCTGATCCAAGAGCATGGAATGGTCTTCCATCTTTTTGTGTCTTCTTCAATTTCTTTCATAAGTGTTCTATAGTTCCTCAAATACAGATCCTTTACATCTTTGGTTAGGTTGATTCCAAGGTATCTTATGGTTCTTGGTGCTATAGTAAATGGAATCAATTCTCTAATTTCCCTTTCTGTATTTTCATTGTTAGTGTATAAGAAAGCCACTGATTTCTGCACATTGACATTGTATCCTGCCACGTTGCTGAATTGTTGTATGAGTTCTAGTAGTTTGGGGGTGGAGTCTTTTGGGTTTTCCATATAAAGAATCATGTCATCTGTGAAGAGAGAGAGTTTGACTTCTTCCTTGCCAATTTGGATACCTTTTATTTCTCTTTGTTGTCTGATTGCTGTTGCTAGGACTTCTAATACTATGTTGAACAAGAGTGGTGAGAGTGGGCATTCTTGTCTTGTTCCTGATCTCAACAGGAAGGCTGCAAGCTTTTTCCCATTGAGGATGATATTTGCTGTCGGTTTTTCATAGACAGAGTTGATGAAGTTCAGGAATGTTCCCTCGATCCCTATACTTTGAAGCATTTTAATCAGGAATGGATGCTGGATTTTGTCAAATGTCTTTCTGCATCAATTGAGAGGACCATGTGGTTCTTCTCTCTTCTCATATTAATTTGTTGTATCCCATTTGCGAATGTTGAACCATCCTTGTAGCCCAGGGATGAATCCCACCTGGTCATGGTGGATAATCTTTTTAATGTGATGTTGGATCCTATTTTCTAGGATCTTGTTGAGAATCTTAGCATCCATACTCATCAGTGATATTGGTCTGAAATTCTCCTTTTTGGTATGGTCTTTGCCTGGCTTGGGGATAAGGGTAATGCTGAGCCCAGATATGGACCCTCAACTCTATTGTCAATTAATCTTCAACAAAACAGGAAAAAATATACAGTGGAAAAAAGACAGTCTCTTCAAGAAATGGTGCTGGGAAAACTGGGCAGCTATATGTAGAAGAATGAAACTCGACCATTCTCTTATACCGTACACAAAGATAAACTCAAAATGGATAAAAGACCTCAACATGAGGCAGGAATCCATCAGAATCCTAGAGGAGAACATAGGCAGTAATCTCTTCGATGTCAGCAACAGCAACTTCTTTCAAGATATGTCTCCAAAGGCAAAGGAAACAAAAGCAAAAATAAACTTTTGGGACTTCATCAAGATCAAAAGCTTCTGCACAGCAAAGGAATCAGTCAAGAAAACAAAGAGGCAACCCATGGAATGGGAGAAGATATTTGCATATGACAGTACAGACAAAAGGTTGATATCCAGGATCCATAAATAACTCCTCAAACTCAACACACACAAAACAGACAATCATATAAAAAAATGGGCAGAAGATATGAACAGACACTTCTCCAATGAAGACATACACATGGCTATCAGATACATGAAAAAAATGAACATCATCATTAGCCATTAGGGAGATTCAAATTAAAACCACATTCAGATACCACCTTACACCAGTTAGAATGGCCAAAATTAACAAGACAGGAAACAACATGTGTTGGAGAGGATGTGGAGAAAGGGGAACCCTCTTCCACTGTTGGTGGGAAAGCAAGTTGGTGCAGCCACTTTGGAGAACAGTGTGGAGATTCCTCAAGAAATTAAAAATAGAACTTCCCTATGACCCTGCAATTGCACTACTGGGTATTTACCCCAATGACACAAATGTAGTGAAAAGAAGGGCCATCTGTACCCCAATGTTTATAGCAGCAATGGCCACGGTCGCCAAACTGTGGAAAGAACCAAGATGCCCTTCAACGGACAACTGGATAAGGAAGATGTGGTCCATATACACTATGGAGTATTATGTCTCCATCAGAAAGGATGAATACCCAACTTTTGTAGCAACATGGATGCTGGAAGAGATTATGGGACTGGAAGAGATTATGCTGAATGAAATAAGTCAAGCAGAGAGAGTCAAGTATCATATGGTTTCACATATTTGTGGAGCATAACAAGTAGCATGGAGGACAAGGGGAGATGGAAAGGGGAAGGGAGTTGAGGGAAATTGGAAGTGGAGGTGAACCATGAGAGACTATGGACTCTGAAAAACAATCTGAGGGTTTTGAAGGGGCAGGGTGTGTGAGGTTGGGGGAACCAGGTGGTGGGTATTGGAGAGGGCATGGATTACATGGAGCATTGGGTGTGGCGCAAAAATAATGAATACTGTTATGCTGAAAATAAATTTAAAAAAAAGAAAGAAAAAAAAGAGTGAGACATTGTATCAGCTCACATAGGGATTACCTTATAGTGAATGAAGCTGACAAGCTAACAGTATTAACATAGTGTTTCAAATAAGTACTATGAGAAACACAAAAGTAAGGGCATCTCCAGGAGAAGGAGGTTTCTCAGCTAAGTCTTGAAGAACAAGTACAAGTTTTCAAGATAATATGAGTGTCTCTACTCTTGGCAACATCCATTCCCATTCAAGCACAATAGCTTGGGGTTCCTTCCCATATTCTAGGTAGCTACCTTATTTTTAACGTGTATAAGAGTTTCTAGCTGTTTAAGAGGGTGCTGTGCACATAGATAATGTCACAATGTCTGAGCAGTTTGGGGAAAGAAAATCTCCAGACCTGACTGTGCTTCTGTCTTTGTGGTCTCCTTAAATCAAAAGTTTGTTACTGTTATTATTATTATTACAAACAAATGAGTCAAAGACACAGCAGGCCTTGCCAGTAATCTGGATACAGTGGATAAAGAAGTGGGAGGAAACATACTAGAAAACATCTCTTATACATACAGTGTGCCAAGCACCATTCTAATACACACACACACACACACACACACATATGTTTGCATATATATATATATATATATATATATATATATATATAATTCAATCCTCATATTAATGTTATGATTTAGGTACTATTCTTATCTTTATTTAACAGATAAGGAAGCTGTAGCACAGAAAGGCCAAGTAATTTGACCATGGTTACCCAGCCCATAGTATGACATCCAGGGTTCTAGTTTGGGCCCCTGAGTGAATGGTAGTGCCTTTCATGTTGATGGGAATATGGGTGAAGCTGAATGAATGCTGCCTTAGGCATATAGAATTTCTGTTACCATACCAAAAATTACTCATAATTTCTGTTACTCATACCAAAGCTTGTGTGATGCTTTATCAGAGAGGTCATGGTAGCATTCCCTCAGATCTCTTTGGCCCAAATGGATGTGTCCCAAGATGCTATATGGGAGGCATCATGCAGCATGTCTTTCCCACTGAGACTCAACCCAGTCACACGGTACATCAGACCCACAGTGCTGGCCACAGAGGGACCTATAAAGTTTAGACGTACCACCCTGATGAAGCTAGCCCTCACAGACAATGAAAGCCAACTGCCTGAACATGAAACAGCTCTCAAAAATAAGAAAACTCAATCTTGTTTTCCAGGTCCTGTGTCTACTACATTCTCCAAAGCAGCTAGAACTGCAGGCCATCACATGATCAGGGAAACCTGAAAACTGGAGTTGACAACATTTGGGTTAGCCTTAAGAGACTTCTTGCCAGTACAACCGGCAACCGGGCTAGGCGGGGCCTTGAGTCTCTGAGGCTTTAGTGGACCAATGGACTACATCCAGTGGCAATGACAGGCAGAAGCTAGGGTGAGATAGCCAAGACCTCCCTATGAAGTTTCTAAATGTAGAGGGTGACCTTGATATCAAAAGGACACCCTTTAGGGTGGGGCGGGCATAAACTATTCCAAGAGACTTCCTTACAGCTTGTGAAAACTCTGCAGGTCTTCTGATGTCTTTGTTTCTGTCCTGGCTTTTGCAAGGAATTGAGGGATATGTCCAGTCCAGAGATTGGCCCAGAACACCCTTGATATATTGCTGATGCCTGGATATGCCAGGAGACTGCTACTTTGCAGCCTGTAAATGATCTATCTTCTAGGCTACAGCAAGCTACATAAGATACAGCTATTTCTGTGGAAAAGTGGCTGATCTTATCCTCTGCCCTTCACCCATGGCCATTATACCTAGAGGTTGTGGCTTCAGGGCTCAATCATGTTAACAGCAGGGACCTGTTCACATCCTGCTTCTGTATGCAAACCATTCTTCCAGGTGAAGACCACCTGGGTAGCTCCTGACAACCAGATACTAGACAAGTGCATCTAGATTATGTTGTCCCCTTCCCCTTCCACTTTTTATCTGCTCCTTGGACTCCAGATTGCCAGTGCTTAACTTTAGGAAAGATTAACCACATCCATCAGCCAAAATACCAGTCACTGGGCCTGTTTCTTCATTAATAAGATGGAGATGCGTGTACACTGAAACTCATATTGGGTGAAAATGCCATGGGCATCACATGTAGTATATACCAGGCCTTTTGCTATGTAGTGTCTATATGTTATCTCTGTCATCATTCAAAGCCCTGTGAGGCACACGTTATGCTCTACATTTTTCAGGTGTCAGAAATGGTCTCAGAAGTTGGGTGTATTCCCCAAGATCAGCAGAAGGGGTAGGGGCAGAGCTGGGGTGCATATGGGTAGCTCATACTTTGAATGGTCTGAGAGGAAAAGGTACCTAGCTTGAAACCTCACTTGAGGCCCCACCCTCTCTCCGTTCCGAGATGGCCCCGCCTAGCCCGATCGTGGGTTGTACTGGCGATTGCCTTCCAGCTCACCCTTCAGAGCACAGAAGTGCGCGCCCACCTTGGCCACCGAGAGTTCCGGGATCCTGGAGGGGCCGGAAGTGGGTCTTGTTCTCGCTTCCGGCTCGGCCATTGTTTTCGCTCCTGCAGGCCACGGGTGCTTCCCGCATGCAGGGGTCGCTGCGACTGGACACGGGTGAGCGGAGCGGGGGCAGGGAGGGAGGTGCTTCCCGGGCGGGGGTCGCTGGCTTGGAGCCGCGGCCGCCCGCAGGCCTAATCTGCGACTGTGGTCCGCTGCACGCATTGCCTCCGCGGCCGGTGGCGCGGTGTCTGTGATACTCTGAAGCCGGCAGTTGTAGAGCCGCCTCTTTGTCCCGTCCCCTTGACCAGCGGTGCCTGGCCTGGAGCATGGCGTCTGCCGGTACAGCGGAGAAAAAGGCAGACATGACCAGGTGAGCTGCGCCGCAGACGCCCTGGTTTAACGCCAAACGTAGGTGGTTTCCCAGCCTTGCGCTGAGAGACAGCACGTAGCGTCAGAAGTGGGTTAGACACAGTCTTGAAATTAAAAACGTGAAGTGTCACTTGGAGACCTAAAAATGCAGAAGAGATTAGCCGCGGAGCATTCGGAACTAGTAGGAAAATGATCAGAACTTTTTACAGGTGTGGGGATCTCAGAGCAGAGTTAATAGGCTCTTCTCGTCCTCCTCCTCCCCCTCCTCTTCTTCCTCTTTCTTCTTCCGCCTGCTTGCTTGCTCTCTTCATTCCTTCCTTCCTCCTTTCCTTTCTTTTCAGCTTTCCTTTCCTCCTCCCTTTTTTCCTTTCTTAACAGAAATTGAAGCCTAGGGAGTTGCTTACCAAGGGTACTGAGATGCATGGTGACCATCATTGATGCCCTAGTTTCCACTAAGGTACTGATTCTCCGAGTTTTACTATATATTAAGTGGATAAAACCTTTTCCCCCGCTTCAGTATCAGCTAAATGGACGACATTCATTCGTTTACTAAAGGTCTACCTCTGTGTGCTGTGTACACACACACACACACACAGGACTGGAACCTGTATGTGACGCCCCCATTGCCCTCTGCCCCTCCCCTGCCCTTTGAGTCTTTCCCCAAAGTGGGGGAGACAGCAGTGTACATCACAAACACAGTGTGGTAAGTGTTCTAGTAGAGGTTTGAATGAAAAAGGTGCTGTGGGCTCACTGAGGCAGTAATCACACCTAAGCCTGGAGAGATCAGGAAGGTTTTCTAGGGGAGGTGGTAGAGTAGGGAAAGGTCTGGAATTTACTGATTCCGTTGTGTTTTTTTGGTGGCTGTCTAGCAAGAGGGTGTGAGTGGCCAGTTGTGCATAAACTAATTAAAACAATTGTGTTTTAATTAGAAGTACAGAGAAAAAGGCTACCACCTTTCTTCCTGCCTAGGACAATCAGGAAAGCAAGCATTCAGGAGGAAAGGGTATTTGTTTTCGGTCTTGACAGATGAGTAAGAGTTTGTCAAAAGCTGAAGAAGAAAAATCCAAAGAGGATAAGAGAATATGTGGCTTCTGGCTGTGTCTCCAGAGCTTTAGTGCCAAACTTTGTTGTACATCTCTGTCACAATAGAGAATAGAAGAACTTTGAGCATTCACTTCCCGCATAGGTTTACTTATAAATTAAATATATGTATCGTTTTATAAATTTCAATACACATTATAAAACATAGACTAAATAGGAGCTAAATAACAACTTAATGTATTCTTAATATACCCTTTGGATCATCTTGCATATTCCTCACTTGGAGATTATTGCAGCTTTTCTAGCCTGAGTACCTGGAGAGAGTGGTAAGGGTATGTCTAGAGCAGGACCCAAGGCCAGATGATGAAGGACTGTGACTGCTAGGCATAGACATTAAGGTTTCATCCTGTAGATTCTGGGAGCCACTGAAAATTTAAGAAGGGAAGTCCCTTAGATGCTTAGAGACTGCCCTGGTTGTAAACTACCTCCCCCGCTTTTCTTCCTGGAGTTTTTTTACTTTTTTTTTTTTTTTTTTTAAGATTTATTTATTTATTTGTTAGAGAGAGGGAGTGAGAGAGAGAGCGAGCATGCGAACAGGGGGAGGGTCTGTGGGAGAGGGAGAGCAGTCTCTGCACTAAGTGCCGAGCCCTATGTGGGGCTTGTTCTCATGACCCTGATATTATGACCTGAGTGAAAACCAAGAGTTAGACACTTAATGAACTGAGCCACTTAGGTACCCTTGGAGCTTTGGTTTTTAACTGTTGTCAGCCCAGGGCTGAACACTCTGGGACTCTGATTTCTCTCTTGATGTTTTTGTAGGTGACACCCCCATTGCCCTCTGTCCCCAACTCTGAAAACAGCTCCTGAGACCTGAATTACAGAGCATCATTTTAACTGGACAAACTGCAGCTGAAACAAGCTTTTCTTGGAGGTCACAATGACCACCCAAGGCAGGGGGACTTTAGGCCTCCTCCCTAATGGTGCTGTTCTCCAGAAACACGAGGGACGCCAGACCATGAAGCAGGAGCCAGGGAGCCAGACCTGGGGTCAGGGCTGTAGTCTCCAAAAGAACCACCCTCCTGTCTGTGAAATTTTCCGGCTACACTTCAGGCAGTTATGTTACCATGAGATGTCTGGGCCACAGGAGGCACTGAGCCGGCTCCGGGAGCTCTGCCAGTGGTGGCTGATGCCAGAGGTACACACCAAGGAGCAGATCCTGGAGCTGCTGGTGCTGGAGCAGTTCCTGAGCATCTTGCCTGGGGAGTTACGGACCTGGGTGCAGCTGCATCACCCTGAGAGTGGCGAGGAGGCTGTGGCTGTGGTGGAGGATTTTCAGAGACACATAGGAGAGGTGAGCAGATGAGTCCAGAATGGCATCTTCTCTAGTGGCTGGATTAGCTTGGGAATAGTCATTATCTGTTCCATAGGCTCTAGGTTGGTTTATCCTTAGGATTCCTGAACCAGTTCCATGGAGAGGGAAGAAATAGTTTTGTGCTTTAAGTCATGAACAAAAATACAATTCCCAGAGAAGCTCTGTGCATCACTTTTGGAATAATGTGTTGTGACCCTCGCTTCAACCTGGTGATCCACATAGTACTCCTGGCAGGTAGAGAATCTGCCCACTGTTTAGAAGGGACTGTGGTAGGGAGTAGATTTCTGCATATGTTGATAACATGGGCCTTCATTCGAGAAGTTGTCATTACTTACTTCCTTGTACTTCTCAGAGTCTGTTATCTCTCTTCTTGAATTTTAGGTTCTTTAGGAGAGGTGACATTTCTGGGCCTCATAATCATTGGTTTCTTTTCTAACTTTGCAAACCCAACTGGGGTCTTTCTCCTTCCTTCCTTCCTTTCCTCCTTCCTTCCTTCCTTCCTCTCTTTCTTTCTTTCTTTAATTCTCATTTTGGTTTACCCTGTTTCCTAGGGTTCTCTCAAATTTAAAACCAAGATAATTTATTTTTTTTTTTATTTTTTTTTTTAAGATTTATTTATTTGACAGAGAGAGGTCACAAGTAGGCAGAGAGGCAGGCAGAGAGAGAGGAAGGGAAGCAGGCCCCCTGCTGAGCAGAGAGCCCGATGTGGGACTTGATCCCAGGACCCTGAGATCATGACCTGAGCTGAAGGCAGCGGCTTAACCCACTGAGCCACCCAGGTGCCCGCCAAGATAATTTAAATTAGAGGAAAAGTTGTAGAGCCAGCAGTGTGATAACAGTGGAAAATCTGGCTTCTAGGACCACAGAGCTAAGTAGCTCTGTGACCATGTGTATCAGTCAGGGTTTAGCCAAAGAAGCAAAACCAGTAGGAAATGATATATATTACATATTAAGATTTGTATATATATCTATAGCATTGCTACAGAGTGACTTAAGTGATTATGAGGACTGGCCTGGCAGTCCAAGTCGGAAATCTGTAGAATAGGCCATCAGGAAGGGCCAGCTGAAACTCAGGCACAGGCTGAAGCTGCTGTCTACATGCAGAATTACTTTTCATGGAACTTCCAGCTCTAATTTTAAGGTTTTTGTAACTCATTAAATTAGGCTCATCCAGATGATCTAGGATAATCTCCTTTACTTAGAGTAAACTGAACATGGATATTGATTATATGTACAAAACACCTTCACAGCAACACCCAGTTTAGTGGTAAATTGACACCTAAATCAGTTCTATCTGATAAGTCTAAAATTGCTCTCGTACTAACCAAGGAAGGTAAATTAGGGTTCCCTCTACCTTTATTCCTTTGCACTTTATTATGGAAAACCAGTATATGAAATTTCCCAAGTATCCAAAAAAATAGTTACAATATGTATGTCTAGGGAATCAATTCCAGTTGATTGGAATCTGAGGGCTACACCTTTTTCCACGAGTACCAGCCCACCCATTTGGCACTGAATCCATTGCCAACCATTATTTCTTTGGATACAAAAATAAACACAGGAATAAATCAGTCATCATCAGGGTCTAGAGAGCAACTAGATTCAACCATGGGCAGAGACCAGTGACTGAATAAAGTGTTTTTGAGTGCCATTTAGTGAGGAGGCTGGAAAGGAGAATTTCTCTATTTCCCACCTTTGTTTGCCTAACTTGAAGAGAATGCCCCCTCAATTAAAACTTAAGCTTTTACCCAGGTACCCTCAGAAAAAGGTGACTGAGTCACAAACTCAAGAGAGTGACTTAACAGTTGACAGAGCAGCTGCACACTATTGGCTCCTGCTTAGGAGTAGGATCTTTGGACTTTATTTCTTACTCTGCCTTTATTGTCTGCTTAAGTTTTTCTGATGTGGAAGACATGAGAATGGGACTACCTTTCCTACCATGGGCTCAGAAAAATGTATTTGTGGCTAAATGGATAAAACAAGCTTTTTTTGTGGCAGTTTGTCAGGAGTAGATTAAGGAATATCAAGGCAGATCAGAGTCACTGGCTCAGCAGGAGTGAGCATGTGCATATGTGTACTTTGGGGCTGGAGAGGGTTGTAGAGCAGTCCCTCTTGGGCTGCAGAATCATGCAGTTTGCAAATGCTTTTATATCCTATATCTTATTTTTGTTCCTAGCAGGCTTACAAAATATGAAAATAATAATCATATCTCCAGGGCGCCTGGGTGGCTCAGTGGGTTAAGCCACTGCCTTCGGCTCAGGTCATGATCTCAGGGTCCTGGGATCGAGTCCCGTGTCGGGCTCTCTGCTCAGCAGGGAGTCCGCTTCCTCCTCTCTCTCTCTCTGCCTGCCTCTCTGCTTACTTGTGATCTCTCTCTGTCAAATAAATAAATAAAAAATCTTTAAAAAAAAATAATAATTATATCTCCATTTGACAAGTGACACAAGCACAGAGAGATTAATTGACTCATCTCAGATGGTGATTAGTGAATATTCTCTTTGTCCAAGAGATTTAACTGAAGTATGGTTATTGCTGATTACTACCAAGTGTGGGAATCAGAATTTTCTAGCACTCTAGGTTCTAAGCCACTAGTTCCCCCCTAGTATCTTGCTGTGGAGTGCCATCTTAGATGAAAATTGGAATGGAGTTTTCATTCCTAAAAGAAAAGAAACCTGGGAGTCTGAGTCCTAGGTAATGAATAAGAACTGACCAGCATTTAATTGTTAGTGAATTTCAAGGTTGTGTTGTCATGATGCAGCCAAGTTCTACCTTCTTCCAATACCCACAGCAGCTGTATTTAAGAACTGTAACACCCATTTATAAGAACTGTTCTGTGGAGACTCCAGGGAGCCTTCTGGTTCTATCACTGTGCTAAAGAGACATACAGTAAAGGAGAGAGTCCCCTTAGATCTCAGCAGATATAACCCAATGGAGCAAATCCAGCAGGATTTATGAAGTTATTTTCACTCTAGGCTGTACTGTGTACATGGCAGTGCAAGCAAGTGAGCCTATAAATATGATTCATTTAGATAGTGTTTTATGTTTTCAGCTCCAAATGCTGGTGAAAAAGTAACCATGAGATTGTGAGGAGCTGGTTTGATGACAATAAGCAAGGGTTAGAAATACCTCTACTCTGAGGTGTTCTCAAGGTCTCTAAAGATTGGTGTTACCTAATCTTACTTGACTTTTTATAAGCGTTATTTTGGAGGGATAGTACATACGGAATACTGATTTTGCAGATAACTCTAAAAACTAGTAGTAAATATCAAGAGGGGAAAAAAAGTATCAAGAGAAAATTATCAGCAAATTTTAACAGAACACCAGCATTGGGCCAAGCATTGTTCTAGGAGCAAGTGATCAAGGCAGAGTTCTTACCCTCAAAAAGCTTATATTTCATTGGGGGAGAAATAGACAATAAAGGCATAAATAAGATAATGTAAGGGTTAAGACATATAGAGACTGTAATCCGGTAATTTGAGAGAGAGTGACTACTACAACTTTGTCACTGTGGTTAGAAATGGCTTCTCTGAAGAGGAACGTTTGCTGAGAGAAATTGGAAAAGCTCTCCTGAGGTTTGTCAGCCACGATTCTGGGCTCTTGTTTCTGCTGTCAGCCTCAGCATTATATGTGCATGCCTAGGTACATACACCTGTCATTTTTGATTTTCTAGGTACTTCTGATTGGTCTCTTCTGTAGACTAAGGCCATAAGGAGTATGTAGAATTGTTCTTCTGGCTCCTTTTTCTAGATTGTTCTTCATAAGCAAATTTATGTCTGAAGAATTGACAAAATGAGAAAGGTTATATGATGTGGGCTTCAGGCTTCTACCAAGAGGTTCAACAGAAGTATAGCAAGCAGGATGGCAAGTTGTAGATCCTGTTTTGACAGTGTTCCCCCCAGTAGGCTGTACTGGTGGGTCTGGAAGGACATTGTCTGTTCTTTTCCTGACTTTTCCTGGGGGTGTTTCTTAGAGGTTTGGGTTTCTAGACCTTGAAGGATGCTCTTTTGATTCCAATTATAATTCCTGTCTTTAGGTTTCAGCTCCTGTACAGGAACAGAAAATGCATTTGGAGGAGATGACAGCCCTGGGTACAACAGAGGAATCTCTTCCTACCTCATCCTTCAGTGAGAGTTCAGGCTCTGGCGCCTGCCTGGAGCCTCCTCATGACCCAGGGATACAGCTCCTCCGCACTGGGCACTCTGGTACTCCTCTCCTCAGCCCTGGCCTCAAATCCTGCCTCCCTTATCTCTTCAAGTCTCCTTTCCTTTATTTCCCTATAGCCCATCTCATTGGAATCCCTCACTGCCTTGCCCTATGTCTTCATTTCCTAGTGACTTTGTCTGTTTCTTTTGCTTATTCTCTAATCATTTGTGTATTTAGCAAGTTTTTGTCTAGCACATGTCATGGTTGAGGCACTGTTGAGAACCAGAGAGATACAGTACACATTTATTGCTTTCAAAGAACTTGTTATCTAGCTGTCAGAGAGTCAGTCAACTGCAAGAAGAGTTGTCTTTGTAAGATACATTGAGTGATATCTGTCCCCAGGTATTTGATGCCATGAAAACAAGCAATATGGGCATTGTAAACATTGAGCAAAATTGTTATGGTCTGGGTGGGTAGGGGAGGCTTCACAAGTGAGGTGTCTGTGGGATGTGATTGTGAAAAATGGGGGAACAAATTGAAGCAGGGAGAAAAGTGGTAGGATATAAATAAAGACTAAGTGGGGGTTCCCTGGACCCCCCACTGAGGTGAAATGAGGAAGAACTGTTTTGGGGAGCACAGGGTCTGCTAGAATAGGACCTAACAACTGAGGTTAGGAAAATTTTGCTGAATGAGCGTTGATGTGTTAGAAACAGTATTTTGGGAGAATTATTCTAATGCATGTGTCTGGGATGAATGGTGAGACCAGTGGTTGGAGGCCTCAGTAAGAGACCAGTGTGCCAGAATGGATGTGAGGTGGTCATTGCCTGAGCAATGATGAGTGGAACAGAAATTGAGAGACAGGAGATACATTGTGTAGGAAGAATTCATGGGACAGTAAGAGGAAGGAGAATTATGGGGTCTGGCCAATAGTTGGATTCATTGGTGGAACTCAGAAAGTCAGGAAAGAAAGATGGTAAAAATGTCCATTTTTGACTGAATATAAGATAAAGAGGGACACCCAAATGAAATGTCCAGTAGGCCACTGGAAGTCTGTAATGGGGGTCTAGAAGAGAGCTGGAACTGAAAAAGCAGCAGTAGAGCATTGAGAGTCCGTGAGATCTCTGCCAGAGCAAAAAGGGATGCTTTGAGGCCCAGCGCCTGCAGCGTCCATAATGAGAAGCCAAAAAAAGGAAGGGAAATCCGGAATGAAGGCCCAGAAATGTGAGGGGCAAATCAGGTTGGGCTGATGCCATGGGGAGAGAAAGTGGACCCAAGTCTACCTTCCTTCAGAGAGTTTGAAGCGAGTGAGGGCTGGGTGGAATGGGTAATTCTCAGTTGGACCAGGGAACCCTCTTCACCCTCAGAGTAAAACCTGCATGGAAAATTCACAGCACAGTCAGAATAACGCGTGTATGGAAGAGGGATGAGAGGCAGTGTGTGGAGCTGCCTAGGTTCTGTTGAACCCACTCCCTGGGATACAGACCTTATTGGAGCCAAGGTAGGACTTGTCCTCATAGCTCTCTTTCCTCTCTCAGCTCAGTGTGCTTCTCAGGTGCCTGCCCTTTTCCAAGCTGGGAAGTCAGGAGATCAGGCAGCAGCAACTGTGCTTCAGATGGTCGGGCCCCAGGTGAGCTGAACTCTGTCTTCCCTGAACTCTGTATTCCCTGCTTCCAATCTGCAGCCTGGAAATAGCTAGCGCTCATCTCCAGGGCTCTGGCCAATTCTGAGATTAATCCTGTGATTTACCTTCCTGATTACTTCCTCTGGAATTGGTTCCTGCTTTCTGAGTTCATGGATTCTGTCTGGCGCTGGACTTGTCCTCTTAGATGTGTCACCCCAACTTTTATCCCTCCCTCACCCCTTTACCCACCAGGGCCCCACCTGGGCTCCTGGTACCCTGATGTGTCTGCTCTTCAGGCCAAGGAATATCCCTGAGCAGTAAAATCTTGTCATTCCAGGGATCTGCAGCGTACCAGTTCCTTTCTGTGGACTATACTGAGAGGAAGTGGAAAGGTCCGGCCCTCAGTCAGAGAGCTGTGTTCAGGAGCATCATGCCGGAAAACTATTGCACCGTGGTCTCAATGGGTAATGATTCTGTTTCCCAGTAATACAGTCTGCATTCTTTTCTTTATATTTTCTTTGCTCTATTCTACTTTTTCCCAGCTTTTTTTTTTTTTTTTATCATGAAAAGTTGCAAACATGAGATAAGGTAGAGAGAATACTGTAATGAACCTCTCTGTACCCATCACTCAGCCCTAAGTTATCAACTTTGTCTTTACCCCATCGTTAATTGACCTATGGTGGTTTGGTTAGAAGTGTAAGGAATGGGGGCTACTCATGTTATTTAAGTACTGAACTGTATTACTTACAATAAGGCTGAGTGAATGCAAACTCTGATCAAATCCACCAGCTAGACCATCCTTTGGGAAACAGGGCCCTCAACAACAATAGCAAATAATTTTTATGACAGGGAATGTAAGGCAAATGCTCCCTGCATATCTGTTTTGTCCTCCCATTGCCACCCATTTTCTTTACTCTGAATCTCTTATCCTCTCATAGCTACTTCTTCAAGCTCCGAATGGCTTGGCTTCTCTCCATGCCTCATTTAGTTTTCTTTATTTTGCCCTATTTCCAGCTCAGATTTTACTTAGAGAGGGCCTCCAAGAGTGGTTTGGCCATTAAGTATCATCTCTGTTTGGACAGAGCTTTGCCCCTGGCCACAGGAGAGGATGAGGGGTAACATACAGAGAAGCTACACTTGGTCCTGGTGCCCAGGTCTAGTCAGCTGTGGTCTGAGATATATTGAAACCAGTTACTCAGCACAAAGTATGGCTGCCTCAGTTTCCCCTTTGGGAAAAACTGTGGCAGGACAGCTTCCTGGAAATGGGTGTTTTCAGGGCAGGTTCTCTGGTTGGCAAGTCTAGCGCAGTAGCCAACAATGGAGAGGGTGGATAGGCTTAGGAGTCCAGGAGCCAGATAGCTATAACTTTCCATATGCTGAAATGCCATGATGGCTTGTGGCCCAGGTTAAGATATGATTAAAAGAACCAACAGTTTTATGTTCAGACATGACTGATTGCTTGCTACTTCCACTTTTTCCAAATTCAAAAGGAAATATTCAACTGTGTAGTTTCCTTTGATTCCAGATTATCAAGATACCAAAGATATATTTCAACTTGTGTTTCAAATTATTGGTCCCTTTCTTAATTTTTATAGGAATGTAGTACTTGCAGTACTGACTTCTACCAGCCTAGTGCACCAGAGACTAAGGGAGTCTCCACTTTAAGAACTTTGCTGTCCCTTCCACAATACTTCTCCCCCAGCATTTCTGAACCTGTGATTTCTCTGAATCTTGTCACTGTCCTCACATATGAGAATCACTTTTTTGGTACATTTTTTCCTAGTTGTGTTTTCCCATACTGTTTCCCATATTTGATTTGAGGTATTTGCCTCTCCTTTCTGTCCCCACTATCTTTACTGGGAACCATGGAACCATACTGTGTCAGGATTAGAAAGGATATTAGAGGTCATCATTTTACTAAGTGATTTCTGTAAGATCACACCACTTTTACAGTCTTCTATCTTGCCTTCCAACTGCCTTTTTAATTGGATAATTAACTGGAGCAGTTAAGAGCTGTCAGGACAGAGCTCTGTCCTAATAACTTTTCTTCCATCCTCCCCACTGACCATCTTTCCCCTCTTTTTCTGTCATGAAGAAAAAGCTTGAGCTATTTCCCATCTTTCTCTTGTTCTTAATGTGTCTCCTAATGTGAAGGTTTTTTCAGGTCCATAGACTCCTAATGATTCTGTTTCAACAGCAGAACAAGAAATGAATAAAAGTTGTTTTCTTCTTTCTTTTGGCAGCAGGTGAGACTAGGATGCAGCATTCAGAGTGTCCTGCAAAACAGGAAGTTTCTAAAGAACCAGGGTCACCTGGTGAGACATCTGGAGGCCTCTGTGGAATAGTTTCTGAGGAACTAGAGGCAGGAGCTGCCTGTGAAGGTACTTTAGAAAAGCTGGAAGGGCAACCCTCAGAGGAAGAAGGAAGCAGACTGGAAAATGATTTCTTCAAAATAACACATGAAGATAAAGATAAATCCACAAAGGATGGATGTGATGAATATAATGAACTTGAGAAACATCCAGATCTATCCTCTAGTGCTGTTGAATGTCAAGGAGTTCTGAAGGGACAGAAATTTTATCAATGTGATGAATGTGGTAAAGCTTTCAATCGAAGTTCACACCTCACTGGGCATCAAAGAATCCACACTGGAGAGAAACCCTATGAGTGTAATGAATGTGGTAAGACCTTCAGGCAGACCTCTCAACTCATAGTTCATCTCAGAACCCACACAGGGGAAAAGCCCTATGAGTGCAATGAGTGTGGAAATACTTACCGACACAGCTCCCATCTTATTCAACACCAGAGACTCCATAATGGTGAGAAACCATATAAGTGTAATGAATGTGCAAAAGCCTTCACTCAGAGTTCCCAACTGATTGACCACCAGAGAACCCATACTGGGGAGAAACCTTATGAATGCACTGAGTGTGGTGAGGCCTTCATTCGTAGTAAAAGTCTTGTCCGACATCAGGTAGTTCACACTGGTAAAAAACCTTACAGGTGTAGTGAGTGTGGGAAAGCTTTCTGTTCTAATAGAAATCTTGTTGATCATCAGAGGATACATACTGGGGAAAAACCTTATGAGTGTAATGAATGTGGCAAAGCTTTCAGTCGGAGTAAATGTCTTATTCGACATCAGAGCCTCCACACTGGGCAAAAACCATACAAATGTAGTGATTGTGGGAAAGCTTTCAATCAGAACTCTCAGCTTGTTGACCATGAAAGAATTCATACCGGAGAAAAACCTTTTGAATGTAATGAGTGTGGTAAGGCATTCAGTCTCAGTAAATGTCTTATTCGACATCAGAGACTTCACACAGGTGAAAAGCCCTATAAATGCAACGAGTGTGGAAAATCCTTCAACCAAAACTCACACCTTATTATTCACCAGAGAATTCACACTGGTGAGAAGCCTTATGAATGTAATGAGTGTGGGAAGGTCTTCAGTTACAGCTCCAGTCTCATGGTACATCAGAGAACCCATACAGGGGAAAAACCCTATAAATGTAGTGATTGTGGGAAAGCTTTTAGTGACAGCTCGCAGCTCATTGTGCACCAGAGGGTTCACACAGGAGAGAAGCCTTATGAATGTATTGAGTGTGGGAAAGCCTTCAGTCAGCGTTCCACTTTTAATCACCACCAGCGAACTCACATTGGAGAGAAGCACTCAGGTCTGGCTCACTCAGTTTCTTAAGATGATTTTCTAAGGAATTAATTAAGCTTTTTTTTTTTTTTTTTTTTAAAGATGTCTCTCTTAAAACTGCTCATCAAAATGTACTAATCCTTACATGTTTCCTGGTGAGTCATGAAGGTGGGAGGGTGGGAGTCACAGTGTAATCATTTTCTGCCATTAGGGGGAAGTAAGGACTACACATTTCATGTACTTGTTTATTCATTCATTCTTTCTTTCTTTTGAATTGTTGAAAAAAATCAAACCCATTTTTCAGTTCTGCATCCTATAATCAGATTTTGTGCTTTTCAAGGACAGAGATTATATGCTTCTTATTCTACTCCACCTCCTAAGTTTTACCACTTACATAGGTCATATTGCAAGATGGATTCATTCTTTCCTTTCTCTTGTCTAAGGCTCTCCCTATATAGTTTATAAACTTCCATTATAATTCAGGCCCTTATCACTTGTGTTCCCTACATATAAAACCTTTTTTTTTCCTCTTGACTAATTTATGTCCCTTAGATTCTTCCAGAGCCCTCTCATTTCTGAAAGAACTTCTTAAAATGCTTTTTCTTCCCTCTTAAACTTCTATTCATTTGACCTCAGTGCTTCCAATTAGTTGGTGCTGCAACGTGCAACTGTTGTTAAATTATCTTGCCGGTTATTCTGAACTTAACGTGTATTTGTATACTTTCATATCAACTTATTGTAGGCTTTTTAAGGCTAGGTATGGTATCTGTTCTTTAGCATATAGATAATTTTCATAGTAGTTGTTTAATAAATTTTTTAAACTCTGCTCTAAATTGCACCATCTTTAAGTTGGGTGTGAGATCCCCTTCCCCACCCTAATCAGATTAGAGGCTTCTAAAGATGGAAGTGGGGCAGTGCCTGGGTGGCTCAATGGGTTAAAGCCTCTGCCTTGGGCTCAGGTCATGATCCCAGGGTCCTGGGATTGAGCCCTGTATCAGGCTCTCTGCTCAGTGGAGAGCCTGCTTCCCTTCCTCTCTGCCTGCCTCTCTGCCTACTTGTGATCTCTGTAAAATAAATAAATAAAATATTTAAAAAATAAAAATAAAAGATGGACGTGGTATCTCATTGTAGGATATCACATACAGGGTCCTCATTAAGTAGGCTCCATGCATATGTGGGGCATGAACTCATGACCTCAGGATCGAGAGTTGCATGCTCTATCAACTGAGCCAACCAGATATCTCTCTGTTTTTAGAAAAAGAAAGATAGTACAGTAGTTAAAAAGACTGATTTTGTGCCTAGTGTCCTAATTCAAATCCTGGCTCCTCCACGTTTCTAGGTGTGTAGCCCTAGGCAAGTTACTTAGCTTCCTTGTGTGTCAGTTCTTCCATCTGTAAAGTAAAGCTATGTTAGGATAAAATCAGTTAATCAGTGTTAGGCATTTAGAACAGTACTTGTCATTTAGTACCATTATAGCAATTATTACTATTCTTAGAGTTGCAAGTTCTATATCATTGTTTAAAAGTCTGTGGTATAATTTTATGGGTCATGTTCTTTATTTTTGTAAATTGCTTTTTTTTTTTTTAATTTTATAAATGATTGAAATTACTTTGAAGTCCTGGAATAAAATTCATTTGTTTGTGGTGACTTTTTTTTTTTTTTTTTTAAGTAGAGGACTAGGTTGAATTTACTGAGGTTTTCCTGGCTTTTCAAAATATATTTGGAGTTTATTTTTCTTTTATTTTCTGAAGGAGTTTGCATAATGTGGGAATTACTCATTGAAGGCTGAAAGTAGTAGTTAGATCCTTTTTTTGGGAAGAAGGAATTGGGAGAGATGTATCCTTAGCAACATTTTTATTTCTTCTTCTTCAATGGTTGTACTCTAGGTTTCTCCCTCTGTAAATTTTGGTAATATATATCTAGAAGTCATTTTTTACTGGATTGTCAAACAGTGGCATAAAGGACTCCACTTTACTTTTAAAAATCAGACTGAATTTATGTCCAGGAACTTGTTCAAGTGGTCAAATATGATGGTATAGGTACTAGGAGCTGGACGCTTGCCCTTTTACCTCTTATATGCACAGAAAGAAAATGTTCCATACCTATACTGTACATCCCCAACTCTAATTATTCAGCTTTTTAAAAAATTTATTTATTTTCAGCATAACAGTATTCGTTGTTTTTGCACCACACCCAGTGCTCCATGCAATCCATGCCCTCTATAATACCCACCACCTGGTTCCCCCAACCTCCCACCCCCCACCGCTTCAAACCCCTCAGATTGTTTTACAGAGTCCATAGTCTCTCATGCTTCATCTCCCCTTCCAATTTCCCCCAACTCCCTTCTCCTAACTCCCCTTGTCCTCCATGCTATTTGTTATGGCTCCACAAATAAGTGAAACCATATGATAATTGACTCTCTCTGCTTGACTTATTTCACTCAGCATAATCTCTTCCAGTCCCGTCCATGTTGCTACAAAAGTTGGGTATCCATCCTTTCTGATGGAGGCATAATACTCCATAGGGTATATGGACCACATCTTCCTTATCCATTAATCCATTGAAGGGCATCTTGGTTCTTTTCACAGTTTGGCAACTGTGGCCATTGCTGCTATAAACATTGGGGTACAGATCGCCCTTCTTTTCACTACATTTGTATCTTTGGGGTAAATACCCAGGAGAGCAATTGCAGGGTCATAGGGAAGCTCTATTTTTATTTTCTTGAGGAATCTCCACACTGTTCTCCAAAGAGGCTGCACCAACTTGCATTCCCACCAACAGTGTAAGAGGGTTCCCCTTTCTCCACATCCCCTCCAACACGTTTCCTGTCTTGGTAATGTTGGCCATTCTAACTGGTGTAAGGTGATATTTCAATGTAGTTTTAATTTGAATCTCCCTGATGGCTAGTAATTATTGAGCTTTTAAATTCAGTAGGAAAAGTTAAAAGATTATGGGTACTAAGAAGTTGCTGAGTATTGTTCTCCATTGGGAGACATTTCTGTCAAGGCATTAACCTCCTGGAGTGCTACAGAGGATACATTCCTGAAAACCTCTAGGTGTTAGGGACAAATTGTGAGTAGCCACAAGTTAGCTTTTGCTTCATCAGGAAAAACAATCCCCTGACCCTAGTATTAGTACATGTTCTAGCCTGATGGGGCTTTGTGGAACCACTTGTCCTAGCTGAGTGCAAATAAAGTGTTATATCAGCTGGCTCTAAGTAACTAATAGTGCAAGTATTTGCCCTAGGATAGGACAATGTAAATATTCCTTACTGAACCACAACAGTCTTCCTACTAATGTATGCACAGGACAAAGAATGAGGTACAGACCTCCTTTTAAGGCACGTGAATGCTTTATATGAAACTATAGTAGGAAAGAAATGTGTGATGACCTACCTCCTTTTCTGACTTCTCAGTCCTCCTCAAGTTTTGCTTTGTTAGGAATTGTTGGCTGACTAAAAACAATGTCTTTCATCTTAGGTGGCCCAGTCCATAGACTTAAAAGTTTCTAAGAACGAATGTACAGGTGGCATTTTCTGATGTCTAATAGGCTTTTCCACTAAATTCTCCCTGTTGCACTGTCTTCTGTATGGGTGATGCATTTACAGTATATTCAGTTTCTCAACTTGGTGCCATATGGATTGTGGGTGGAAATGCACAAAGCCAGTAATTATCCAATATTTGGTTACAATTAGATCATTGGACAAAGTAATCACAGAACTATATAATGAGGAATGGTAATCACAGCTGCATGTTCAAGAACATAGGGCATAAGTATACATGCCCAGCCATTATAGACTGTATACATTGATTATATACTTTGAGTCCCATTTCAGAACAATTAAATGCTATATCCCTTTACTGAGATGGTCTATGTTGCTTCCTAGGGGAGGAGGGGCCAGAACAAATGCAATTTTATCATACCTCTATTGACCCTGGCAAGCCATAGAGTATGCCCTAATGTCAAGAAGGGACCACCAGTGAAACTCTGCAGTCAGCATTCAGGCTGCTTAGGCAATGGGCAAAGATCGATGACATTCAAGCTCTACCTTGGGAACCACACCACTGGTGCCCCTAGGATTTGAGATGTATGTGGTGTATTACAGGGGCAATTTATAGAAAAGGTGGTGATGAAAGCTGTCATGATTCTAAATATAGAACCACTAATAACTATTCTCTAATTTAAGCTATGTGTTTACTATGACCATCTTCTGTTAATATATATCCTAGTGAGTAGTACTGGAAGAATGAAATAGTCGTGGTTTTTCTTTAAGAGATCTTTGATAGAGAGCCACTTGAGAAATTCTAGACAATTCACCTCATCCTTTTATAGATTTTCCTCTTAAGAGTGGACATGTGGGACACTTTAACATCAGGACCAGGAACATCTGGGCAATTTCCAACCATCTGCAAGAACAAGGGAAGATGCATATCTGCTCAGGGGCCTCTGATTTGCCCAGAACAATAACCTAGAGTAAAAGCTGTGAACAGTTTCTATTGGGGCAGAGGTAGAGGTGTGCCTTACATGCTCTGCCCCAAGCAAGAAGCTTCTCAATTCATCTGTCAATGGACACAGGTTGCTTCCATATCTTGGCTATTGTAAATAATGCTACAATTAACATAGGGGTGCATATATCACTTGAAGTATCTTTTGATCCTTTCTAATAATCTGAGAGACATATCCTCAAAAATATTGAGTTCCCAAACAGAAGCATTGAATTGCAGCCATCTTGATCAATAAAATAAGGACCTGAATAACTGGATATTGACTTCAATTACCCAAATATGAGTTGGAATATCTTTGGCTGGCAGATGTCATGATAAAGAAGGAAATTGTTGAATATTTAGGTAATTGTGACCCTCAAAATACCCAGATTCTAACTAGTGATGTTTTAGACTGGATGAATAAATTTCTGTCAGAAAGAAAAAAAATACACTTATAGATTAAAGCAACAAGTTGAAAAAGAGACACTGGAATTTTATTTTTAATATGGGTCCAAGTGATTCTTATGTTTTCTAAAATTAGAGAACAACTGGGCTAGGGTATTAATGAGTAATCATTACCTCCTGGGAGCAAATGTGAAGTTACCAGCTTGAATAACAATTAATGACCCCTCCTTCAGATAAAATAATACATGAAAAGCAAGACTAAATTGATCATAACTGTCTTAATATACACAAATATTTTTTCTTGAGTGTTTCCTGATATAGTGGCAATAGTGTCATGGACTTGAGTTCTACTTTCAGCATCAACCTGGGGTTTTGAACTTGTGTTAGTCTTATTATTTACCTGAATCTCTGTTTCTCAGTGTCCTCCTTGAAATGTGGCAGCATTGTGAAACCCATGTGAGCTAATGCGTAAGAAAATCCTGGTGTGTTCTTATTCCAACTGTTTCACATTTCCTCTTGATGTCTACTTGGCATCTTTCACTTAACACATTCAAAGCAAAACTATTGATCCTTCTCCCAAAAACCATTCCTCTTTCAATCTACTCTATTTCTTTCTAAAAGGGAAATTTATTCTAGTTGCTCATATCAGTGACCGTAGAATCATCTTTAACCAACAACCAGTTCATTAGCAAATCATGTTTCCTTCCATGCCTTGAAAATACAGTTGACCCTAAAACAACACAGGTTTGAATGCATCCACTTATATGTGTGGGTTTTTTAAAAACCTTTTTTCTTTTTTATTATGTCCTGTTAACCAACATATAGTACATCATTGGCTTTTTTTTTTGTTTTGTTTTTGGTTTTTTGTTTTTTTTTTTAAGATTTTATTTATTTATTTGACAGAGAGAGATTACAAGTAGGCAGAGAGGCAGGCAGAGAGAGAGAGGAGGAAGCAGGCTCCCTGCCGAGCAGAGAGCCCGATGCGGGACTCGATCCCAGGACCCTGAGATCATGACCTGAGCCGAAGGCAGCGGCTTAACCCACTGAGCCACCCAGGCGCCCACATCATTGGTTTTTGATGTAATGTTCAAAAATTAATTATTTTTGTTTTCCCCCAGCAAGTTTACTGAGAAAAATTTTGGGAATTTATGATAGCTTGAAAAAAACAGAAGAATAGGCATTCTGAGACTGTCTATGTTGCTTCCTAGGGGAGGAGGGGCCAGAACAAATGCAATTATAACAAAAAATAACAAAAAAATATTGAGAAAAAAAAATATTGAGAAAAAGTTATTATTGTAAGAATATAATAGAGGTGTGCTAGTGGATGGGCTAGAAGTGGCAGCAGCAATGATAGGGAGGCAGGCCTGAGAAGGGGCACTAGGACCCTAGTGGGAGGGGAACTTTGTCAGGTGAAGACAGGAGAATCTGCATACATTAGGGGGCGCTCCATTTCAGAGGTGCAGGGAGCAGCAGGGAAGGCACAATTGGCGTCTGCTTCAGCTGTCACTGAGGCCTTGAGCTGCAGAGGGCCTCCTCCCTCTCCCCATGAGAAGGGGGTCTGGGAAGAGCTTCACCATAAATGAGGACAGGGATGGCAGCTGTTTCTGGAGCTGGCCAGTCAGGAGATGGACTTCTCATGCACACTCTGCCCAGGGAGATGGAGGAGGTTGGGGCAGTCGTTTGGGGACCCAGCAGGCCAGCCCTGCCTGATACTTGAGAGTGAGCAGGGTCAGTCAGCCAGATAGGTGGACAGAACTGGGGACAGTGATTGTGAAGAGGTGACTGAAAAGGACTCTGACAGGGAAGCAAGGGGGATGAAGTGAACTGTGTGCCCTCTAAGATAAAGTATGCACAGAGCTGCCCCTCTGTTGGAATCCAGGGTGGCCACTGTGCCCTGGCAGTCCTGTGTCTTCCTGCATCTCTTCTGTTGTGGACAGCTGGAGGAGGAGCAGACCTTGCTAGAGGCAGGAGGAAAGAACTGGAAGGCTGTCTAGTGTTGCCACTGAAGACAGCCTTCGTGTCACCCAGAAATGCATTGGGCATGACCTGGAGTGCTGCTTCCTCCTCAGAGGCCAGGTCTTTTGCAGTGATTCTAAACCCACCTCTGGGCATGGGGTGGTCTCAGAGGGTCCTTTTGTCTTGTCTACAGGGGTCCCTAGTCTTGTCTTCTGCTTAGAAGGATAAACATCTTCTGTTTCTGAGGTCAAGTGCACCTGAGGAGTTCCTCCAGGGTGCCCCATGGTTACATGTGCATCCCTTCATGCTGGTTCTTCCTCTGGGAAACCACTGAAGCTGCAACTGGACACCAAGGGCCTATCTGGCTCACTGTTGATGAGGACCTCTGGAGCACCTGGGCCTGCATATGGCCAGAGTGTCCTCGGCATCTGTGAGAAACATGAGGGTGGAGCTGCATGAGATTATATGGCATGTTGTTTGGGACAGCTTTTATGAGAGATGTAGGATTTCTTGTTGGACATACTTTTGAGCTCACAGGGATGATGGTATCTCTGAAGTACACAAGCTTTTTAAGAAGGAGGAGAAGCCTGCATGGATACCCAGAAACTGAATGAAGTTTCCATCAGGGTACCTTCCCTAATAGCCCTGCATCTCCATGTTTGTGGGGTCCTTCTGCTGTCAGCAGTCCCTTTTCCAGGCTCTCTGAGATCCCTCAACATGACTTCTCTGTGGACTGGCATTGGGTCTATCTGGATGCTGTGGGTGGCATAGTGGCTACTGAGTGCTTCTGTACTCCAGAAGGAGTGAGACTGCACAGTGGACATGCTAAGCCACTGGACATATTTGCATTGGGAGAGGATAGCACTGCCTTTCCTTGATGGTCTTTCCTGCCAATTAAGGCAGAATCATAGAAGCTCAAAAATCACATTGGACAATGGGGCCAAGAAAGCCCCTATCTCCCAAAAGAGTTCTCATGGGGTCAGGTTACCCAAGGACACAGACAACTGCCAATCATGTAGGGATACTACAATATCCCCTTCTCAGTACCTGCCTGCCATGTGTCCAGAGGGATGCAAAGCAGGAGGAGGGTAGCTGTCCTGCTGGCATGAGCAATGGGGGGCCTGTGTCTTCACTCATTTGCCAGATGCCTGAATTAGGGTGGTCATATCCAACCCCAAATAATTCACCACACTTAGATATCCAGAGAGGAAAGTCTCTGTTGGCTTCAGCAAGTTGGGAGGGCAGGGTTGTGTCCTGCAGAGTAAGATGAAGAACATCTCCAAAGGCGCTCTTCAGCAATAAATCAATGTACCCACCTCCTCCACTCCTATTCATGGTGGCCCTATAGGCACCCAGATCCCTGCCTCCAACTTAAGCAACTGCTGGAGGACATAGCCCTTCCTGCTCAGGAGCATGCACAGATCGGGTCCTGGTTCTATGGGGGATGTGCACAGAGCATAATATGTGGGCTGAAGGGATTATGACCATACTCTTGTCTACTTCATGGTAGACAGCAGCCAAACCAGCACTGTGGTTAATTCCACTGTGGATGCACCGAGTAAGTTGGGGAAGGGATGAGCCACATGTGCCTTACCCTTCAATGGCAGGCATCCCACATTCAGAATTGCTCTTCATGTTTCTCCTGCAAAACATCAGCCTCTGCTACTTCTGTAGGGTCCTGCAATAGAGAATTTTTTGATATCTGAAAGGAAGGGAAGAGTCAGGCATGACTAGAAACAACCAGGATAGGAAAACACCCATGTGGGACATGACCAGGTCAGGACCAGCCTTCTCTGGGGCCCATCCAGCTTAGCCCTTCTGACCCCAGTCTGGATCACTGCTGGGCCATTCAGGATGGCTCACCATGAATCAGCAGTGCAGGCCCAGGTTCAGGGGCCAGGGCAGTGCTAAGAGGGGAGCTGCAGAAACATTTCCTAGACATTGAAGTTGCAAGGCCTCAAGTCCCTGGATGAGACAAGGCTCCTCAGGGTGAGCTTCAGAAAAAATAAACAGTGGGTGAAAGCTCTAAAGAGGAGCTATCCATTGCAAAGGGAGAAAGCAAAAGGAGACAAAAGGAAGAAAGGTGTTACGGGCATCATGCTGCTGTATTCATCTGAATCCTCTGGATCTACAAAGTAGTCTTTGACTGGATATGGCACTGATGATGTGGGGGTGACCATGGGAAAGGAAGTTGGAGTTAGTGGAACAGACCCTTCTGCTCCAGGAAGGAAGTACCCTGAATTCTGGGTGAATGGCCCTCAGCTCTGAGTCCTCTCCAGACTCTAGCCCTCCATGTCTTCAGGGAGGGAATGGGTGTCTGTTCTCTGTCTAGCTTTTCCAGTCTCACATTCTCCCCATGACCAGGATGGATGTCTGTGTCCTCCTGTCCCTCCTGCAGGAGATCACTGTCCCCATGAAAGTCTTGCCTGTTATTACCTTCCTCCCTCCTGGCCCCTCTCCTGCCATGTTCCCCTCCCTCTTCCTCTCCTGAGATATGCTTCATTTCCTTTCTACTGTCAAACTCCACCAATCACATTGTTATGAAGTAGGGAAGTACCGGAGGACTGACAATCCATGTGGTGGCACCCATGCACTAAATCCACTGATTCTTCTTGTTGGGGAGTTGCTGTCCTGGGTCTGAGATTGCTGAGGACCTTGAGGGAGAAAGTGTCAATTACCTCCATTTAGCTTATGTCTTTCTGAGTCTGACATGAACATACTCAGGAGACATTTTCACTTGAAACAACCCCTGAAATTCCTAGAAACGTTACAAAGGGTGAATGAAAGTTAGAGGACGCTAACTTGTCCACTTTTCCTTATGACATATGGCCCCATAAACATATAGTCCTGGCCAGGACTTGGCCTGACCATTTGAAGGAAAGCACTGAGCTTGCCTGAGAAAAGATCACAGTGTGGTCATGACAATGATGTGATGGGGGCAAGGCCAACATTACATGATAGGAACCCTTGGTACTGAGAGGAGCAATGACCCCTGGAACTGCTGCCCAGAGGTTCTGCCCTCAGGTCAATGACAGGTGACAGGTCAGTGGGGCTGTGAGTACAAGTGTTTGAAACAGGCCCAGCAATCCTTCACACAGACCTCTAGAGTTCCTGCTCTCTATGGAGGATCTGCAGTGTGGTCACTCATGGGCCTCCCTCAGATGCAAGTACATGCACCCACATGTCTCTGGGAAAGGACACTGGAGCATATGCAGTGATGCCAGAGATGATATTCTTTAACATATGTGGGTGTGCAAGTGGTTCTTAAGGAGCAAGCATGACAGACACATGATGTTACAAGTCCTAGAATTCTAGCTGAATGGGACAGTTACCTCTCATTCACCACCCGGTACACACTGGAACTTTGTCTCTGGGTCAGGTGTCTGTGAAGAGTTGTGTCCATGCCAGAATACATTCACAATAAGTCATTAACAGAATGGTTCCCTAATCTCTGGGGCACAATTCCCAAGATGTGCCAAGCAAACAAAATCACGATCAGACATTTAGCAGTGGCAGAGGAAGGGGAGTACAGGTTTCATGGAAACAAAAGTTGTAGAGAGCAAAGCAAGAACAGACTTTTTCCAAGACAGCACACTCAAAGCCTACAGACACAATTCCTCTTCCTGTTATGTGATTAAGATATGAAGTGACCAAATCAGTCTTCTATACCTATTTCCTATTCTGATTTCATAGACACTTTTGCAATCTTCAGATCAGTGCTTGCAACCTGACTATTACTTGGAACCCTCTCCTGTTGATTCTTACCTGAGTGCTGATCAGACCTGGAAAGTCTTCCCCACTGTGGTTGGAATCATTGTCCAGGATCTTCAGAAACAAATCTATACTGACACAGACATGAGCAATCCTGTTATTGGAGAGAGGGGCCCAGCCATTCTTCCTATTCTTTTTTTTTTTCATTTATTTATTTTCAGCATAACAGTATCATTATTTTTTCACCACACCCAGTGCTCCATGCAATCCGTGCCCTCTATAATACCCACCATCTGGTACCCCGACCTCCCACCACTCCCCGCCACTTCAAACCCCTCAGATTGTTTTTCAGAGTCCATAGTCTCTCATGATTCACCTCCCCTTCCAATTTACCCCAACCCCCTTCTCTCTAACTCCCCATGTCCTCCATGCTTTTTGTTATGCTCCACAAATAAGTGAAACCATATGATAATTGACTCTCTCTGCTTGACTTATTTCACTCAGCATAATCTCTTCCAGTCGCGTCCATGTTGCTACAAAAGTTGGGTATTTGTCCTTTCTGATGGAGGCATAATACTCCATAGTGTATATGGACCACATCTTCCTTATCCATTCATCCATTGAAGGGCATCTTGGTTCTTTCCACAGTTTGGCAACCATGGCCATTGCTGCTATAAACATTGGGGTACAGATGGCCCTTCTTTTTACTACATCTGTATCTTTGGGGTAAATACCCAGGAGTGCAATGGCAGGGTCATAGGGAAGCTCCATTTTTATTTTCTTGAGGAATCTCCACACTGTTCTCCAAAGAGGCTGCACCAACTTGCCTTCCCGCCAACAGTGAAAGAGGGTTCCCCTTTCTCCACATCCTCTCCAACACATGTTGTTTCCTGTCTTGCTAATTTTGGCCATTCTAACTGGTGTAAGGTGATATCTCAATGTAGTTTTAATTTGAATCTCTCTGATGGCTAGTGATGATGAACGTTTTTTCATGTGTCTGATAGCCATTTGTATGTCTTCATTGGAGAAGTGTCTGTCCATATCTTCTGCCCATTTTTTGATAAGATTGTCTGTTTTATGTGTGTTGAGTTTGAGGAGTTCATTATAGATCCTGGATATCAACCTTTTGTCTGTACTGTCATTTGCAAATATCTTCTCCCATTCTGTGGGTTGCCTCTTTGTTTTCTTGACTGTTTCCTTTGCTGTGCAGAAGCTTTTGATTTTGATGAAGTCCCAAAAGTTCATCTTCGGTTTTGTTTCCTTTGTCTTTGGAGACATATCTTGAAAGAAGTTGCTGTGGCTGATATCGAAGAGATTACTGCCTTTGTTTTCCTCTAGGATTCCCTTGGATTCCTGTCTCACGTTGAGGTCTTTTATTCATTTTGAGTTTATCTTTGTGTACAATGTAAGAGAATGGTCGAGTTTTATTCTTCTACATATAGCTGCCCAGTTTTCCCAGCACCATTTATTGAAGAGACTGTCTTTTTTCCACTGTATTCTATTCTAGTTGAGGTTGTGTTGAATCATCCAGCATCTCCCCGAAATTTTCCATGGGTTCCCAGAAGTTTGTTAAGCTTAGAGGAATTGGAGCCCTTCAGTAAGACATTGATCACAGTTGTGAATCTGAGATGTGATAGAGATGCTACAGGAATCACCAATCACACTCAGTTGTTCAAGTTTATTATAGCTCTCACCACCAAATGTAAGGACCCATTTCCAACTCTTAGGGATACATATGAAATGTGGCTAGTGTGACTGAGCAATATGATATTTCCTTTCCTTGTAATTAACTGAGTTAGTGAATGATGGAATGAAATCAGTTATACACAAAAAGATACAGTCTAGTGGCTAGCACCCTGGATAGCAGAACTGTAGACTCCAAAGTTGAAGACATAAGTGCCCATTCCTTCATTGTTCCTTGCTGAGTAGTGTGCTGGCCTGATGGGATCATTCATTTGCAGCTATTTCCTGAGACTGTGCACACATGCCAGTTACTCTTTGAGGTCCTGGGATGCCAAAACATTAAAGTCAGTGCCCCAGGCCTTAGTAGCTGCAGTGTACCTTTCAGTGCAACCCCTATCAAAATACCAATGTCATTTTATAGTAACAGAACAGATAATACCAATATCCACAGGGAACCTCAAATAGTGAAAACAATCTGGAACATGAGAGAAGAGTGGAAGCTCCACTCACCCTGACTTAAAATACATTGAAAGCCACAATACTCTAACCATATGGTACTGCCATAAAAACAGATGGGGAGAACAATGGATCAGCATAGAGAGCCCCCAGATGAATACATGTACACGGGCACAAGATCCTCAGAAAGGATGCCAAGACTGCACCATGGAGAAGGTTAGTTCCTTCAACAATGGAGAGAATGGAAATGGAGAAGATATGTGCAAATTCACATTGCAAAAGGAGCTAATATTCAAAATCTATAAGAAATTCCTGCATGTGAATTCCAAAAACAACCCAAGAAAGCCACCCACCCAGTTTAATCATAGGAGAAAGACTTGAGTAGACATTACTTCAAAGAAGATGTACAGAAACTGTGGAAAACAGTATGGAGTTTGCTCAAAACATTAAAAATAGAACTACCTTATGATCCAGTAATCCCGCTACCAGGTACTTGTCCAAAGAATACAAAAATCCAAATTCAAAAGGACATGAGTATCCCTATGTTTAAGCAATATCGCTTATAATAGCCAAGATTTGGAAGCTGCCCAAGTATCCATCAATTGATAAGTTGATACAGCAGTGTATTACACACATATGCACACACACACAGAGGAATATTATTCAGCCATTAAAAAAGAATGAAATCATTTGCAACAACATGGATGGAGCTAGAGAGTACAGTGCTAAGCAAAATATTCAGAGAAAGACAAAAATCCCATATAATTTCATTCACATGTGGAATTTAGGAAATAAAACAAACAAAGGGAAAAAATAAGACAGAAAGAGAGAAGCAAAACAAGAAACAGACCCTTAACTACAGAGAACAAACTGATGGTTACCAGAGGGAAGGAGGGTGGAGGAATGGGTGAAACAGGTGATGAGGATTAGGAGGAAATTTGTGGTACTGGATGATGTACGGAAGTGCTGGATCACTAAATTGTACTCCTGAAACTAATATAACACTGTATGCTAACTAATTGGAATTGAAATATATACTTCAAAAATAACTGATAAACATTGAAAAAGTTATTTAAAAAAAAAAAAAAAAAGAAGATGTACAAATGACCAACAGACATATGAAAACCTGCTCCACATCGCTGATTTCCATGGATTTGCAAATTCAAAGGACAATGAGATATCACCTCACTTGTTCGGATGCCAGTTACAGAAAGAAAAGGAGGAAAGAAAATGAAGAGGAGGAGTGGGAGGAGGCTAAATAAAGATGATAATAAAAACAGAACCTTAGGGGCGCCTGGGTGGCTCAGTGGGTTAAAGCCTCTGCCTTGGGCTCAGGTCGTGATCCCAGGGTCCTGGGATCAAGCCCCACATCGGGCTCTCTGCTCCGCAGGGAGCCTGCTTCCTCCTTTCTCTCTGCCTGCCGCTCTGCCTACCTGTGATCTCTGTCTGTCAAATAAATAAATAAAATCTTTAAAAAAAAAAACAGAACCTTAGGGAGTATTGATGAGAATATGGGAAATCAGAACCTTGGTGCACAGTTAGAATGTAAAACGGTACAGACATAATGAATGAAAAACAATAACGAGTATTTCAAAGAACTGCAAATAGAAGTACTGCATAATCCAGTGGTCACACTTCTGGGCATAGTGTGAGGGGAAAGGAAACCAGTCTCTCTAGGACAGAGCTGCAACATTATAAGCACTTCAGCATTCTACACAATAGCCAGGAAATGGAAACGGCCCCCTTGTACATACAGAGGTGAATTGAAAAAATTGATGAAGAAAATGTTGTACCTAAGTACAGTGGATATTATTCCACTTCAAAAGAGAAATGAACTTATCATGTGAGAACCAGGAATGAGCCTGCAGAGCCTTATTCTAAGCATAATATACCAATCACAGAAACAAATACTATGTGTTTGCATGACCATGAGGTGTGTAAAATAGTCAAAGTTATAGAAGCAGAGAGCAGAGGATTGGTGGCCAAGCACTGGGGGAGAAGGAAGTGGGGAGTTGCTTTCCTGGGCTTTGGCCCTGCATGAGAGTTGCTCCCACCTCTGACAGATGTTGACATGCATGGTCCTATGAGGGACATACCTCCACACCTTTCACAAACTCTGGACTCTCCACAAGCATGTGGGCTTTCTATCTGTGGTCCTCACTAATGACTAGTCTTAAACAGGTTGTTAAATGCCCATGAGCTGACCTGGGTTATTTGTCCATAGGGGCCACCTAAAATGGTGGGCAATATTGTGATCTTGTAGATGAGCATCTCCAGGTATGTAATGGCTGTGGGACTTGCTCTGTGACTGATGGCTCCATAGATGAGTGGATAAATACCAGTTAGCAGCCCAGAGCTACAGCACTGGGACATGGGCCTGAGTTCCTATTTTTGCTTTTCCACATACCAGGAAAGAATTGGGCCATTCATCCCCCCAGCATCTCCTTCTGATAAAAGGGAGTTTTAAGCAGTCTCCAGGTATAGCTGTGTTGAGAGAGGAAGGTGGTATTGTATGCAAAACATTTATATGCATTGTATGTGCAGTGTTGATGAGATTTTCTTTTTTTGCAGAAGTTTGACTATTGCGTAAGTGGGAAATACCTCCCGAGGAAAAAAGACACACACACACACACACACACACACACACACACACAGTGACAGTTGCACCACACAGATGCACACAGCCTACCCCAACCCTCACAAACCACAAACCACACCACCTAAATGACCTAGCACCTCTGGGAATGTAGGACAAGGTCATAATTTCTTACAGGACACCTTCTCTCATTAAATCTCAATGCCCATTCCCAAAAGGAACGCAGATTCAGGGTGGATTCCTGCAGACTGAAGTAGATAAGCATTTATCACCTTCTTCGTCAGTAATGGTTGGCTTGAAAAAGAGGATTTTTTAAGAAATTTCTTTTCAGTGTAACAGAATTCATTGTTTTTGTACCACACCCAGTGCTCCATGCAATGTGTGCCCTCCATAATACCTAAACCCTGGTTTCCCCAACATTCCACCCCCTGCAGATCCTGGATATCAACCTTTTGTCTGTACTGTCATTTGCAAATATCTTCTCCCATCCCATTGGTTGCTTCTTTGTTTTCTTGACTGTTTCCTTTGCTGTGCAGAAGCTTTTGATCTTGATGAAGTCTCAAAAGTTCATCTTCGCTTTTGTTTTCTTTGCCTTTGGAGACATATCTTGAAAGAAGTTGCTGTGGCTGATGTTGAAGTCTCTTCAATAAATGGTTCTAGGAAAATTGGACAGCCATATGTAGAAGAATGAAATTCAACCATTCTCTTACACCATACACAAAGATAAACTCAAATGGATAAAAGAGCTCAATGTGAGACAGGAATGCATCAGAATCCTAGAGAAGAACATAGGCAGTAACCTCTTCGACATCAGCCACAGCAACTTCTTTCAAGATATGTCTCCAAAGGCAAAGGAAAAAGAGGATTTTTATAAAAACCTGACCTGTATGTTCTTCTTCGTCCACTTGGCAAAAAGATAATAGTAAAAGGAATGCATCACACTATACAGTGTGTACACAGGTGTTTTGTTCTATTTTGGAAACCAAATGGCAATGATAGGTTGAGTCAATGGCCCCAGAACAAAACACAGTGGACAAGGACAAAGTTCAGGCATTTCATACAAGATCTTGCAAGACCATTTTGATCAGGAAACCAAAAATCCAAAGACAAGCACCTCTTCTAAGGAAAGTGCTCACTATCATACAGCTTGTAACTGATGTTGTCATTCAAAAATGCCCTATTGTATCAAGTATCACAATCCCACTTGAAACTCTCTGCACTGACATTAGAAATATCACCTGAGATGTCCAGGCTCCGACTTTAATAGCTTAGTTCTCTTGAAGAAGAAAACAAAATGTACTATGGAGTATTATGCTTCCATCAGAAAGGATGAATACCCAACTTTTGTAGCAACATGGACGGGACTGGAAGAGATTATGCTGAGTGAAATAAGTCAAGCAGAGTCAATTATCATATGGTTTCACTTATTTGTGGAGCATAAAAAATAGCATGGAGGACATGGGGAGTTAGCGAGGAGAAGGGGGTTGGGGGAAATTTGAAGGGGAGGTGAACCATGAGAGACTATGGACTCTGAAAAACAATCTGGGGGTTTTGAAGGGGCGGGGGGTGGGAAGTTGGGGTACCAGGTGGTGGGTATTATAGAGGGCATGGATTGCATGGAGCACTGGGTGTGGTACAAAAATAATGAATACTCTTATGCAGAAAATAAATGAAAAATAAATTAAAGAAAAAAGGAAAACAAAATGTCTCTCTTCGACAAAAAGAGCTTACCTTGGAGAAGGTTGGGGCTTCTTCCTGTGGCATCCAGCCAGGAAGCTCTCATAGGAGGCACTCTGTGGGAGCTAGGAGGATGATTCTGCTCAGCAACTATCCAGGGAGTTTTGTTGGATGTGGAACAGTGTGGGAGTGTATATATGGGTGGTGAGTAAGGATGGACTGAACTGCTGCTGGCACCTCCTCCTTGGTGGACAAAGAAAGATGGAGTGAGGAACAGAAAGGAAACGTGAAGCTGGACCTTTGTCTTTCTTGCTATGGGGAGACTATTCAGTATGAAAGAGTAAGTCTAAAAAAGGATTAAGCTTAACATGCATGCTGTGTTGTAATGACAGGGTCCCATGACCTCTCCTGCATCTTTGAGGAGAATTGCCACTCTCTTGTTTGTATACCAGTTCTTCCCTCAGGATGCCCATTGGCTGCTACTGTACTGATCATGTCTCTGTAATACTTTCTACTTTACTGGACGACTGAAATCAATTCTAGGCAAATATCTTATTATAGTTGTTCACTAATCAATTATCCTAAAGGAAATCACTTATGGAAGACTTGAAATACTGACATCATACCATTTAAAAATGCCCATTTTAATTATTCTTTTCACAGAAGTTCAAGTTTGTTAACATATAGTGTAGTTTTGGTTTCAGGAGTAGAATTTCATGATTATCCATCATGTGGTATCCATGTTTCCCTTCCAGCCTTCCCATCCTATGTAATGTGTGTGTGTGTGTGTGTGGGGGGGGAATGTTTCTGTGTGTCCATTGAGTCAGGGACTAATTATCATGGACGGGCCATCAAGCCAGTGGAATGTTCATTATGGAGAAGAGCCAAGGAGCATGGGCTGACACTTAATCCAGCTGTGCAGGGGATTTGCAACAAGGGTGTTAGGCACCAAGCTCACAACTGAGGTTTCTACTGAGTTCCTATTACCCACTGTCCCTTAGGTGTGTGATTGTAGGAGTCAAGCATTTTAAGGCTTATAGAAATGTCCTTGGATACATTGAAATCTCTCCTGGCTTCTTCTCTGCCTCAGCCATGACCAAACAATGACCCCAGCACTGACAGATGTTACTTGTACTGTCTTGCATGTGTGCTCTCATCCCTTAGAATCTGTGGGCTGATGAGGACCATGCAAACTTTCTAGGTGCATTGGACATCATTGCTAGGTGCTGTCAGCTGTGAAGTGCCCCTATAAGTACCCTGCTTTATGTGGCCACTGATGCTTCCTTCTAATGTTTTGGCAGTCTGGAGGATCTCTGTAGACTCTGATACTACCAGTCATGGACTCGAATGCAGAATCTCCCTTGCTCTTTAATGACCCAGTGGCTGAGAGATAAGTACAGGTCAGTAACCCAGAATATCAACAGTGGGACCTAGACCTTGGTTCACACTGTGGCCTTTCCACTGTAACCTTGACTTCCAAGGAAGTCAAGAACTAGGGCCATTCATGTCTGCCCCATCTCTGGTCATGGAAAGGAATACTGAAGGATTCCCCAGATACAAATGCAGTGAAGGAGGAATGAATCAATATAGGCAAAACATGCACATGAGGAGTGTTTTTGTTTTTCTTTTTAGAAAGCCAACACTTGCACAGTGCTGGTGAATTAAGAGAGAGAGCCTGAGGAAATGTGTGTATGTGTGTGTGTGTGTCTGTGTGTGTATGCACACACACAGACACACACACATCCATACACTCATGCAGTCATGGTTACAATTATGCTGCATAAACTCATACATAGACCCCCTTCCACCATCATACACAAAAACCACACCTAATTTAACAACTTCCTTCTAGAGTCCGTGGAACATGGTTATAGTTTTTACAGTAGAGGTTTCTATCACTGCTTCCCCTACCCACATTGTCTGTGGGAACTCAGAACCTGGGTGTTTCTCCAAAGGAGTCAGGGCAACTTCACCTTCTGCATCACCTAGATTTTGTGTGAAAAAGGACTGTCTCTCGGCTATGTACAATTTTAGGTTCCTCCTGCCTGCACCTGCAAATAGAGAAAAGAACCACTATGAGGGTCACACCCTTGTATACAGTGTTTTACAATGATTTCAGGAAACCAGAACTTATACAGTGTCGATGGCTCCCCCAGATTAAAGAGGACACCTACAGAAGAGGCTTGAACTTTCCATGGCAATAGTCCATTCTATCAGAAATACAACATTCTTTTTCAGGAAACAAAAGTTTCTGTGAATGAAAAGGCTCACTACTATACATGTTGTAACTGATGCTGTCATTTGTATTACCTTTTGTTTCAGCTCTCAGTTCTATACATAGCTGTCCAATTTTCCCAGCACCATTTATTGAAGAGACTGTCTTTTTTCCACTAGATATTTTTTCCTGTTTTGTTGAAGAGTATTTGGTCATAGAGTTGCAGGTCCATATCTGGGCTCTCTACTCTGTTCCCCTGCTCTGTGTGTCTGTTTTTGTGGCAGTACCATGCTGTCTTGTTGATCACAGCTTTGTAGTAAAGCTTGAAATCAGGCAACATGATGCCTCCAGCTTCTACAGGCCTACTGTGACCAATGAAGAAGGTGAGAAATGCTTGTCTGCTTCAGTCTGCAGAACCACCCTGATTCTGCATTTCTTTTGGGGATGGGTATTGATATGTAATGAAAGGAAGTGTCCTGTAAGGAGCTATGGCTGTGTTCTACATTCCCAGAGGCACTTGGCCATTTAGTTGGTGTGGTTGGTGGTTTGTGAGGGTTGGGGTTAGCTGTGTGTCTCTGTGTGGTGGAACGGTCAATGTGTGTCTGCCTGTGTGTGTCTGTGTGTTTGTTTCCTCAGCAGGTATTTCCCACTAACACAACAGTCAAACTTCTACAAAAAAAGAAAATCTCATCAACACTGCACATACAATACATATAAATATGTTGCATACAATACCACTTTCCTCCCTCAACTCAGCCATACCTGGAGATTGCGTAAAACTCCCTTTTCTCAGAAGAAGATGTGCAGGAATGAATAGCCCAAGATCTTGCCTTCTGTGTGGAAAAGCAAAAATAGGAACTCAGGCCCATATCCCACTGTTGTAGCTCTGGGCTGCTGACTGGCATTTATCACTCAGCTATGGGACCGTCAGTCACAGAGCAAGTCCCACATCCATTACATACCTGGAGATGCTCATCTACAAGGTCACAATATTGCCCAGCATTTTAGGTGGCCTCTGTGGACAAATAACCCAGGTCAGCTCATAGGCATTTAACAACCTGTTTAAGACTAGTCATTAGTGAGGACCACAGATAGAAAGCCCACATGCTTGTGGTGAGTCCAGTGATTGTAAAGGGTATGGAGGTAGCTCCCACAAAGGACTGCATGTCAACATCTGTCAGAGGTGGGGCCAATTCTCATGCAGGACCAAAACCCATGAAAGCAACTCCCCACTTCCTTCTCCCCCAGTGCTTGGCAACCAGTCCTCTGCTCTCTACTTCTATGACTTTGACTATTTTACACAACTCATGGTCATGCAAATACATTGTACTTGTGTTTCTGTGATTGTCATATTTCACTTAGAATAAGGCTCTCCAGGCTCATTTTTTTGTTCAGCAAATAGGAAGTTCTCCTCTCCCTTTGTAGTTGGAATAATATTCCACTTCAATTAGGTACCACATTTTCTTCATCAACTGAACACTGGGGCTGTTTCATTTTCCTTGCTATTGTGTAGAATGCTGTAGTGTGCATATATCCTAGAGATGCTGGCTTCATTTCCCCTCACGCTATGCCCAGAAGTGTGACTGCTGGATCTATTTGCAGTTCTTTGGAAAACATGTTACTGTTTTCATTCATTATGTCTGTACCATTTTACATTCCCACTGTGTACAAAGATTCTGATTTCCCATATTTTTATCAATACTCTCAATGCTTCTCTCTTTATTTTCTTCTTTCTTTCCCCTCCTTCCACCCCTCATTTCCCCCTCATTTTTTCTTTCTTTCTTTTCTTTCTTTAACTGGTGTCTGAACAAGTGAGGTGATATGTCATTGTCCTTTGAATTTGCACATCTATATGTCTGTTGGCAATTTGTACATCTTCTTTAAAGTAATGTCTATTCAAGTCTTTCTCCCATGATTAAACGGGGTTAGTGGCTTTATTGGTTGGTTTTTGCAGCTCACATGCCAGAGTCTCTTACATATTTTGAATATTAACTCCTTTTGCAGTGTGAATTTGCACATGTCTTCTCCCTTTCCATTCTCTTCATTGTTGAAGAGACTATCCTTCTCCATGTTATATAGTCTTGGCATCCTTGTTGGAAGATTGTGTTCCCACGTACGTGTGTTCTTTTGGGGGCTCTCTATGCTGATCCATTTTTCTCCCCATCTATCCTTATTACCATATTGTTCTAGTACCATTTTGCTAGAATACTGTAGCTTGCAAAGTGTTTTAAGCCAATAAGAGTGGAGCTTCCACTTCTCTCACATGCTTGTGATTGTTTTCAGTATTTGAGGTTCCATGGGTATTTTAGCACTATCTGTTCTCTTTCTATAAAATGATATTAGGATTTTGGTAAGGGTTGCATTGAATTATACATTGCTTCTTCTAAGCCCTGGCTGGTTGACCTTAATTTTTTGGTGTCCTGGGTGCCTGGGTGGCTCAGTGGGTTAAAGCCTCTGCCTTTGGCTCAGGTCATGATCTCAGGGTCCTGGGATTGAGCCCCACATCAGGCTCTCTGCTCAACAAGGAGCCAGCTTCCTCCTCTCTCTGCCTGCTTGTGATCTCTGTCAAATAAATAAAATCTTTAAATACATATATATATTTATTATATATAAATATAACATAAATAATGTTATTTATGTTATATTTATAAATAATAAATATATATTTAAAATTATATTGTATTATATTATTTAAATTATATTTAATTAAAAAATATATATATATATATTTTTTTTTTTGGTGTCCCATGACCTCAAAGAGTACCTGGCGCATGTGCACAGTCCCAGGAAATAACTGCAAATGAATGATCCCATCAGGCCAGCACACTATTCAGCAAGAAACAATGAACGGATGGGCACTTATGACTTCATCTTTGGATTCTACTATCTACTATTCTGCTATCCATAGAGTTGGCGACTAACCTGTATCTCCCTGTATATAACTAATTTCATTCCATCATTTATTATCTCATTTAATTCCATGAAAGAAAACATCAGATTGCTCAGTCACACTAGCCACATTTCATGTTTATCCCTTAGAGTTGGAATCAGTCATTAAGTTTATTTGTGAAAGCTTGAACAAATAATAATAATAAGTTTGAACAACAGAGAGTGTGAATGGTGATTCCTGTAGCATCTCTATCACATCTCAGATTTAAAACTGATCAACACTTTATTGAAGGGCTCAGATTCCATGAAGCCCAACAACTTCTGGGAAACCATGGAGAAATTCAGGGAGAGGCTGGATGACCCACCAGAATTTCAGCTAGAGTAGGAGGAATGGCTGGGCCCCTCTCTTCAATAATGGGATTGCTTATGTCTGTGTGTCTATGTATTAGTTTATGGAGCTACTGGAGGATAATTCCATCTAGAGTGGGGAAGACTATCCAGGCATGAAAAGCACTCAAGTAAGGATCAGAGGGAGAGTGTTCCAGGTAACACTTGCGTTGCAACTGCTGATCTGGAGACTCCAAAAGTGCATGTGAAAGAACAAAGATGCCCTTCAGTGGATGAATGGATAAAGAAGATGTGGTCCATATATAATATGGAGTATTATGCCTCCATCAGAAAGGATGAATACACAACTTTTGTATCAACATGGACAGGACTGGAAGAGATTATGCTGAGTGAAGTAAGTCAAACAGAGAGAGTTAATTATCATATGGTTTCACTTATTTGCGGAGCATAACAAATAACACGGAGGACATGGGGAAATGGAGAGGAGAAGGGAGTTGAGGGAAATTGGAGGCGGAGATAAACCATGAGAGACTATGGACTCTGAAAACAATCTGAGGGTTTTGAAGGAGCGGGGCGTGGGAAGTTGGGTGATAATGGAGGGCATGTATTGCATGGAGCACTGGGTGTGGTGCATATGAATTCTGGTACACTGAAAAGAAATCTAAAAAATTAAAAATTAGAAAACAAAGAGGCAACCCATGGAATTGGAGAAGATATTTGCAAATGACAGTACAGACAAAAGGTTGATATCCAGGATCTATAATGAACTCCTCAAACTCAACACACACAAAACAGACAATCATATCAAAAAATGGGCAGAAGATATGAACAGACACTTCTCCAATCAAGACATACAAATGGCTATCAGACACATGAAAAAATGTTCATCATCACTAGCCATCAGGGAGATTCAAATTAAAACTACATTGAGATATCACCTTACACCAGTTAGAATGACCAAAATTAGCAAGACAGGAAACAACATGTGTTGGAGAGGATGTGGAGAAGGGGGAACCCTCTTCCACTGTTGGCGGGAAGGCAAGTTGGTGCAGCCTCTTTGGAGAACAGTGTGGAGATTCCTCAAGAAATTAAAAATAGAGCTTCCCTATGACCCTGCCATTGCACTCCTGGGTATTTACCCCAAAGATAGAGATGGAGTGAAAAGAAGGGCCATCTGTACCCCAATGTTTATAGCAGCAATGGCCACGGTCGCCAAACTGTGGAAAGAACCAAGATGCCCTTCAACGGATGAATGGATAAGGAAGATGTGGTCCATATACACTATGGAGTATTATGTCTCCATCAGAAAGGATGAATACCCAAATTTTGTAGCAACATGGACGGGATGGAAGAGATTCTGCTGAGTGAAATAAGTCAAGCAGAGAGAGTCAATTATCATATGGTTTCACTTATTTGTGGAGCACAACAAATAGCATGGAGGACATGGGGAGTTAGAGAGAAGGGGGTTGGGGTAAATTGGAAGGGGAGGCGAATCATGAGAGACTATGGACTCTGAAAAACAATCTGAGGGGTTTGAAGGGGCGGGAGGTGGGAGGTCAGGGTACCAGGTGGTGGGTATTATAGAGGGCAATGATTGCATGGAGCACTGGGTGTAGTGAAAAAAATAATGATACTGTTATGCTGAAAATAAATAAATGAAAAAAAAAGTGCATGTGAAATCAGAACTGGGAAATAGGTGTAGAAGTCTGATTTGTTCAGTTTACATCTTAACAACATAACAGGAAGAGGAATTGTGTCTGTAGGGTTTGAGTGTGCTGTTGTGGAGAAAAATCTGTTCTTGCTTTACTCTCTAAAACTTTTGTTCCCATGAAACCTACACTCCTCTCCTTTTGCCACTGCTGAATGTCCAATTTTGGTTTTGTTTACTTGGCACCTCTTGGGAATTGTGCCCAAGAGATTTGGGGATCATTCTGTTAATGACTTATCATGAATGGATTCTGGCAAGGATACAACTCTCTCACAGATGCCTGACCCATACACTAAGCTCTAGTGTGTGGCATGTGGTGGATCTTATTTCTGTCATGCTTGCTCCTCCTTAGGACCACTACCACATCTGCATTTTAAAGAGTATTCCCTCTCCTATCACTGCACATGCTCAAGTGTCCTTTCCCGGAGTCATGTGGAGGCATGTGCTTCCTTCTGAGGGAGGCCGATGTGCAGCAGCACTGTAGATTCTCCATGGCTGACAAGAATTCTAGAGAACTGTGTGAGGGGCTGCTGGGCATGTTTCAAACACTTGTGCTCACAGCCCCACTGACCTGTCAGTTGGCATTGACTTGACCCTGGGCAGAACCTCTGGGCAGCAGATCCAGGAGTCACTGTTCCTCTCAGTACCAAGTGTTCTTGCCGGGTGGTGTTGGCCTTGCCCCCTACCACATCCTTTTCATGACCACCATGTGACCTTTCCTCAGGCAAGTCCAGTGCTTTCCTTCCAGTGGTTGGAGCAAACACTGTCAGGTAATGTATGTTTATGTGGCCACAAAGCTGTCCATTTCCCAGGACCTCACTGAGATACTAAGGGAAATTGGAAAAGGTACCATCCTCTAATTTTCACTCACCCTTTTAGCAGTTCTAGGAATTTGGTGTTTTTTTTTTTCAGGTGAAAATTTCTCCTGAGTATGGTCATGTTGGGCTCAGAACAGACACGGTCTACATGGAGGTGGTTGGTACTTTCTTCCTCAAGGTGCTCAGCAATCCCAGACTCAGGATAGCAACTCCCAAACAAGAATAATCAGTGGATTTAATGAGTGAGTGCAAGCATATTGATTGTATTTCCTTCAGTGCTTCCCTATTTCGTAACAATGTGATTGGTGGAGGTTGACAGTAGAAAGGAAATGAAGCATATCTTAGAAGAGGAGGAGAAAGGGGAACATGCCAGGAGAGGTGCCAAAAAGGTAGGAAGGCAATAAATAACAGGAACAGACTCTCATGGGGACAGTGATCTTCTGCAGGAGGGACAGGAGAACTCAGGTATCTACCCATTCCTGGTCATGGAGAGAATGTGAGGCTGAGGAAGCAGGTCAGAAAAAAGAAACCCATTCCCTTCCTGCAGACATGAGGGGTTGGAACTTGGGGAGGACTCAGGGCTGAAGATAAATCATTCAGAATTCAGGGTACCTCATCTGTACAGCATCAGGGATTGCATTCCCACCTCCACTAACTATGTGATTTCCTTTCCCATGGCCACCCGAGCATCGTCAGTGCCATATTCACTCAAAGACTACTTTGCAGATTTTGAGAATTCAGATGAACACAGCAACATGATGCCCATAATACATTTCTTCCTCTCATCTCTTGTTGCTTTCTCTCTTTGCAATGCATAGCTTCTCTGTATATCTTTCACCTATTGTCACTTTTTTTTGAGACTCACCCTGAGGAACCTGGTCTCATCCAGGCACTTGAGTCCTTGCCTCCTCAGGGTCTAAAAAATGTTTCTGTAACCCCCTCACCCCTTCCTTAGCGCTGCTGTGGGCCCTGAAACTGGGCCTGCACCACTGATTCATGGTAAACAGTCCTGAAAGGGCCAGTAGTGATCCAGGCTGGGAGTCAGAAGGGCTGAGCTGGATGGGCCCCAGAGAAGCCTGGCCCTGACCCAGCCATGTCCACCATGGGTGTTTTCCTACCCTATGTGGATCTTGTCATGCCCAACTTTAATGTTCCTTCCAGATATCAAAAACTTCTCTATTACAGAACTCTAGAGAAAGAGCAGAGGGTGAAGTTTTGCAAAACAAAGACAAATTGTAAATATGGGGTGCCTGCCATGAAAAGGGTAAGGCAACCCAGGCCATATGTTGCTCACCCCTTTCCCAAATTTCTTGTTGTGTCTACAGTGTAATCAGCCAAAATGCTGGCCTGGCTACTAGTGTCTGTTACCATGAATTAGACAAGAGTATGGTCATAATCCATGCAGGCCACTAGAGGATTCCCTGAGCACATCTTGCAGAGAGCCAGTATCTAAACCAGGGAAGCACCTGAGCACTCTGCCCTCCTAACCTGGTAAAGTCAGCAGAGAGTTGCCTCTGTTAATATCTAGGGGTGATGAGGCATCATGATGGGGATTGGCCCTGACCACCTCTGATTCCAGCATCTGACAATTGAGTGAAGACAAAAGCCCTCTAGTGCTCATGCAAGCAAGACAGCTCACCTCCTCCCACTTAGCATCTCTCTAAGCACATGGTAGGCCCTGTTACTGGGGGGGGGGGGCTTGAAAAATCCCCATCTTGTTGGAAGCTGCCTGTGTTCTTGGGTCCCCTGATCTCATGATAACTCTTGTGGGTGATAGGTTCTAACTTAATGACACTATTTTCCAATGTGACTTTTGACATTCTAGAGATGTTAGATGTCTCCTGACATCTGAACAGAAGCAGCTGCATCTCTGTTTTATTTATGTTGAAGCCCATCCCAGATTCTTCTTTCATAGGGGAAGAGGAAAGACCCAAGTCCTCAATGACAGCTGAACCAAGCCTGTTCTGCCTTCCCTGCTGCACCCAGCACCTCTGAAATGGAGCTCCCACTATCAGGCAGATTCTCCTGTCTTCCCCATGCAGATCTCTCCCAGTAGGGTCCTAGTGGCTCCCCTCACTCAGTTTGCCCATCACTGCTGCTGCCACTTCTAACCCCTCTACCAGTCCACCTGAAGGAGTGTGTCCCCAGCCAGCCTCTGACTTGGAGGACAACCTCATTGACACAACTGTGTTTTGTGTCATTAATGACCCTAATGTCACATCCCCTGGGGCCTACCTTGTCAGAGCACCCTGACTTATAGATGAAGGCCCAGAATTGCTGGCTGTCTGGCTGCCTATTGGAGGGAGGGTCTTTTCCCAAGCCTCTAATCCTGACAGCCCTCCCTCTGTGGTGAATACAGCAGGAACATCTTTCCATGAAGATGAGACATAAATCAAGGGCTTGTTAGATCCCATACTGCTGGGTCATAGACAATAAATTTTTTTAAATTTTTTATTTCTTTTCAGCATAACAGTATTCAGGGTATCAGGGTAATGCTGGCTTCATAGAAAGAGTCTGGAAGTTTCCTTCTGCTTCATAGTTTTGAAACAGCTTCAGGAGAATAGGTGTTATTTATTCTTTGAAAGTTTGGTAGAATTCCCTAGGAAATCCGTCAGGTCCTGGGCTTTTGTTTTTTGGGAAGTTTTTCATCACTCCTTCAATCTCATTATTAGATATCGGTCTATTCAGGTTGTTGATTTCTTCCTGGTTCAATTTTGGGAGTTTTCCAAAAATGCATCCATTTCGTCAAGGTTTTTAAACTTATTGGCATATAACTGTTGATAATATCTTCTGATGATTGTTTCTACTTCCTTGGTGTTCATTGTGATCTCTCCCTTTTCATTCATAATTTTATGAATTTGGGCTTTCTCTCTTTTCTTTTGGATTAGTGTGGCCAGTGGCTTATTGATCTTATTGATTCTTTCAAAAAACCAACTTCTAGTTTTATTGATACATTCTACTGTATCTTTGGTTTCTACCTCATTGATCTCAGCTCTAATCTTGATGATTTCCCTTCTTATGTGTGGAGTTGGTTTGATTAGTTGTTGATTTTCCAGTTCTTTAAGGTGTAGAGAAAGCTGCTGTGTTCTGGATTTTTCAATTATTTTTGAGGGAGGCTTGGATGGCTCTGTATTTCCCACTTAGGACCGCCTTTGCTGTATCCCATAGGTTTTGGACCAAAGTGTCTTCATTCTCATTGGTTTCCATGAATTTTTTCAGTTCTTCTTTGATCTCCTGGTTGATCCAAGCATTCTTAAGCAAGGTGTTCTTTAGCTTCCAGGTGTTTGAGTTCCTTCTGAACTTTTCCTTGTGATTGAGCTCCAGTTTCAAAGCATTGTGATCTGAGAATATGCAGGGAATAATCTCAGTCTTCTGGTATCAGTTGAGTCTTTATTTGTGACCCAGTATGTGGTCTATTCTTGAGAATGTTCCATGTGCACTTGAGAAGAATGAGTATTCTGTTGTTTTAGGGTGGAATGTTCTGTATATATCTACGAGGTCCATCTGTTCCAATGTGTCATTCAATGCTCTTGTTTCTTTATTGATTTTCTGCTTCGATGATCTGTCTGTTTCTGAGAGAGGCGTGTTAAGATCTCCTACGATTAGTGTATTCATATCAATATGACTCTTTATCTTGATTAACAGTTTTCTTATGTAATTGGTTGCTCCCATATTGGGGGCATAGATATTTACAATTGTTAGATCATCTTGGTGGATAGTCCCTTTAAGAATGATGTAGTGTCCTTCTGTATCTCTGACTACAGTCCTTACTTTAAAATCTAATTTATCTGATATGAGAATCGCTACCCCAGCCTTCTTTTGAGGCCCATTGGCATGAAAAATGCTTCTTCATCCCTTCACTTTCAGTCTGGGTGTATCTTTAGGTTCAAAATGGGTCTCTTGTAGACAACACATGGATGGGTCCTGTAGTTTTATCCAATCTGCAACCCTGTGCCGTTTTATTGGAGCATTTAGGCCATTTACATTGAGAGTGATTATTTTTTTTTTAATTGACAAGAAAATTTTATTTTTTCTGACAGACATTTTAAGATAATGATTAGAATTATGACTGATAATATTATACCAATACATATCAGATTTCTAGAAATTTCATACAATTTCTGGAACACATATCAGTAACATATACCCATACAAATATAACCTAAAGAAGGTTTATCTCACTTATTATTTGACAATGCTTCCCATGTAATTTGACATGTTAAATTAACCTAATTAGTCTAACATGTATCTTTTATAAAGAGAGAAAAAAAAATCTTTTGAGATTTTCCAGGGACCTTCTTTTTTTTTAATTTTTTCAATTTATTTATTTTCAGAAAAACAGTATTCATTATTTTTTCACCACACCCAATGCTCCATGCAATCCATGCCCTCTATAATACCCATCACCTGGTACCCCAACATTCCACACCCCTGCCACTTCCAACCCCTCAGATTGTTTTTCAGAGTCCATAGTTTCTCATGATTCACCTCCCCTTCCAATTTACCCAAACTCCCTTCTCCTCTCTAACACCCCTTGTCCTCCATGATATTTGTTATGCTCCACAAATAAGTGAAACCATATGATAATTGACTCTCTCTGCTTGACTTATTTCACTCAGCATAATCTCTTCCAGTCCCGTCCATGTTGCTAAAAAAGTTGGGTATTCATCCTTTCTGATGGAGACATAATACTCCATAGTGTATATGGACCACATCTTCCTTATCCATTCGTCCGTTGAGAGTGATTATTGATAGATACGTTTTTACTGACATCGAGTTACCTTTGAAGTCTTTCTTTCTGTAGATTGTCTCTATATTTCTGTTCAATGCTATTCTTAGGATTTTCCTCTTCTATAGAACCCCCCTTAGTATTTCCTGCAGTTTCAGCTTGGTGGTTCCATAGTCTTTTAAGCCTTGCTGGTCTTGGAAACTCTTTATCTCTCCATCCATTTTGAATGTCAGTCTTGCTGGATAAAGTATTCTTGGCTGCATGTTCTTCTCATTTAGTGCCCTGAATATATCTTGCCAGCATTTTCTGGCTTGCCAGGTCTCTGTGGACAGGTCTGATGTTATTCTGATGGGCTTTCCTCTGTAAGTAAGCAGCCTCTTTTCCCTAGCGGCTTTCAAGAGATTATACCTACAATTATAATTCCTCAATTTGACTATCAGGTGTTGTGATGTTTTTTTGGAATGTATAATCTTGGGTGGAGACCATTCAGCCTCTAGTCCATTCGTGAGATTGGGGAAATTTTCATGAAGGACTTGTTCCACTCTATCTTCTAGACTTCTTTCTTTCTCCTCCCCTTCAGGGATTACAATAATTCTGACGTTGGAATGTTTCGTGGCATCATTTATTTCCCTGATTCTGTTTTCGTGGTTTCTAAGCTGTTTGTTCGAGGCTTCCTCCTGATCCTTTCTCTCTATCTGTTTGTCCTCCAGATCACTAATTCAATCTTCTGTCCCAGTTACCCTAGCTTTGAGAGAGTTATATTAGATTGGAACTCATTGAGAGCATGGTAAAGCTCATCCCTGGTAGCTTTAAGCTCTGCCCTAACATTGTGAACATTCTGTCTGGTCGCTTTCAGCTCGGCCCTAATCAATTCCGTTTGGTCATCCATGGCTTTCTCCAACCTAGCTATTGCCTGAATATTTGTTAGCCTGAATTCTCTTTCCGACATATTGTCTATGTTGATAGCCATTAGCTCTGTTGCAGAAGGTCTATCCTCTGTATTTTTCTTCTGTGGGCATTCCTCCTCCTAGTCATTTTGGTGGGAGATGACTGAACAGATGTAGCTGGATGTATCGACCGTGGTGCAGTCAAGGTGCACCCTGGAACACTTCTGAGCAATCAGGGTTCCCCACCCAAACGAGAGACAAAAGAAAAAGAAAAAGAAAAGTGATAGAGAGAGAGACAGGAAAGAAGGAAGATGAAAGAGAAGGTTCAGCCCAAATGGGCCCCAAGGTAAGATTTATGAAGTAGACAAACAAAAATAGACAAACAAAAAGACTGGTAAAAGTATATGGCAAGAGAAAAAAATATATATATGCAAATGAAGTAAGAACCTCGTCAAAAAGAACCCCAAGTGTAAGATTTATATACTATCAGGACAAACACAAAAACACAGAAACACTGGTGGAAGAAAAAGATGGGAGAGTGGTTATAAATTCTCAGTGTGTGCAAGGAAGGTTGTTTTGATTCTTCCTGGATGTATCTTGATATCTTTGTTAAAGGACTCAACTTTCCTAAAGTAAAGGGGGATTAAAAATTAGTTTGCCTATAGGGATATTATTGATTGGGGAAAGGGGATTACTTTGAAGTTTAACTCTCTATGAATGTTAGAATATAAAAATAAAAAGGAATAAACTAGACTAAACTAAACTAATTTTTAAAACAAAAGAAGGAATTCAAAAAATAGAAATGCAAAAGAAAAACATAGTTGTATGTATCAAAAAGTTCAGGTTAGAAAGTTATTATGGAATTTGATGTACTGGACAGCTCGCTGTGATGGTTATTAGGTTAAAAAATTACCTATATATATATAAAAAATGAACCAGAATAGAGGGAATGAATGAAAAATAAAAGTTTTCCTATGAAGTAGTGATTGTTCTCTTGTAGTCTTTTTTTTTTCTCTCTCTCTCTTTTTTTTTTTCTTTCTTGGTTTGTTTTCTGGGGGAGGGGCCTGCCACGTGAGTTTTCAGTCAATGATGTTACCTGAGTTAAGTCCTCCTGCCGCACTTAAGGGGGTGGGCTCTGAGGAAACTTTTTTTTTTTTCAGGCTTTTGTTCTCTGGCAGTTTTTGTTTGTTCACTTTTTTTTTCTCTCATCTTGACCACTTTTGATGGTTTTTGTAGTTTTAGAGGAAAACAAACCGCACCCTCATCTCCTCTCAGAGAGAAGCCTCAGTCTGGCTGCAGAGCCTAAATACATTCCCCCGTGGCCGCTGGCAAAGGAGGTTCCAAGTCGTGGTCCCTGGGGATGCAGGATCTTTTGCTTATACCCAAAGCCAAGGCAGTGGTGGCTGGGCAGCTCCAGACCGCCAGAGAGGTTCCAAGCAGCAATCACATACTGAGATTTCCTGCTGGCCTGGGCTGAGTGTGCCCGGTCTTTCTGGGTCTAAGAGCGTCCGGCTTGCACGCACCAATTTCAGGGGAGGCTAAGGTTCGCACGTGTCTCAGGCTCTGAGAACGGGGCGCAGGTCCCAGAGCACCAAGCTGGGCCTTCGCGCACCTTTCTAGGGGGAGTTTGGTACAGGCTCTGAAACAATGGCGCATATCAAAGGGCACCGGCTGGGCCCTAATACCACTCTCAGGGGAGTATCTCAGGCTCTATAGTGGGGCTCTCAAGTTCTGCCGCCAGGCGTGGCTCCCATCCCCTCACAGGGAACGGACCCCATGCGTTCTCCTGGGTGCTGGCGGCTTAGGGACCAAGAGCTGGTTTCTCTGCCCCACTCTCTCTGCCTCAGTGCCAGGGGAGACTGTTTTGGGACCAGGGACTTAAGTCCCTGTCCCTAGACGCCCTGATTCCCACAATTTCCTCCAAGATCCTTTGCTATTTTGGAGTGCTTTCAACCAGTCTCCAAGTTAATGCTGGTCCCCAGACGCAGGGCACTCTCGCTCGTATTGGGGTATTACTTTCCAACTGGTCGCCTCTGGTGGCACCCTCCCACTTTTGTTTATCTTCCAAATTCAGTCCGCTGTTCCCACTCCGCTTTACCTGCCCACTGGCCTCTTCTCCCCCTGTAGAGATCCACACGTGTATAATTCTGATCTCAGGCTGATTTCGTGGGTGATTGGAGTTCCTTGGTAGGTAATCAGCTCATTTTGGGGTACAGGTTGAAAAGGTGCCTCCTCCTACTTTCGTGCCATCTTCTCCCCCTCAATGTGGTTTTAATTTGAATCTCCCTGATGGCTAATGATCATGAACATTTTTTTCATGTATCTGATAGCCATGTGTATGTCGTCATTGGAGAAGTGTCTGTTCATATCTACTGCCCATATTTTGATATGATTGTCTGTTTTATGTGTGTTGAGTTTGAGGAGTTCTTTATGGATCCTGGATATCAACCTTTTGTCTGTACTGTCATTTGCAAATATCTTCTCCCATTCCATGGGTTGCCTCTTTGTTTTCTTGACTGATTCCTTTGCTGTGCAGAAGCTTTTGATCTTGATGAAGTCCCAAAAGTTTATTTTCGCTTTTGTTTCCTTTGCCTTTGGAGACATACCTTAAAAGAAGTTGCTGTTGCTGATATCGAAGAGATTACTGCCTACATTCTCCTCTAGGATTCTGATGGATTCCTGTCTCACGTTGAGGTCTTTTATCCATTTTGAGTTTATCTTTGTGTATGGTGTAAGAGAATGGTCGAGTTTCATTCTTCTACATATGGCTGCCCAGTTTTCCCAGCACCATTTCTTGAAGAGACTGTCTTTTTTCCACTGTATATTTTTTCCTGTTTTGTCGAAGATTAATTGACCATAGAGTTGAGGATCCATATCTGGGCTCTCTACTCTGTTCCACTGGTCTATGTGTCTGTTTTTATGCCAGTACCATGCTGTCTTGGTGACCACAGCTTTGTAGTAAAGCTTGAAATCAGGTAACGTGATGCCCCCTGTTTTATTTTTGTTTTTCAACATTTCCTTGGTGATTTGGGGTCTCTTCTGATTCCATACAAATATTAGGATTATTTGCTCCAGCTCTTTGAAAAATACCAGTGGAATTTTGATCAGAATGGCATTAAAAGTATAGATTGCTCTAGGCAGTATAGACATTTTAACAATGTTTATTCTTCTGATCCAAGAGCATAGAATGGTCTTCCATCTTTTTGTGTTTTCTTCAATTTCTTTCATGAGTGTCCTGTAGATCCCTGAGTACAGTTCCTTTACCTCTTTGGTTAGGTTTATTCCCAGGTATCTTATGGTTCTTGATGCTAAAGTAAATGGAATTGATTCTCTAATTTCCTTTTCTGTATTTTCATTGTTAGTGTATAAGAAAGCCACTGATTTCTGCACATTGACTTTGTATCCTGTCATGTTGCTGAATTGCTGTATGAATTCTAGTAGCTTGGGGGTGGAGTCTTTTGGGTTTTCCATATATAGAATCATGTCATCTGCGAAGAGAAAGAGTTTGACTTCTTCCTTGCCAATTTGGAGACCTTTTATTTCTCTTTGTTGTCTGATGGCTGTTTCTAGGACTTCTAATACTATGTTGAACAAGAGTGGTGAAAGTGGGCATCCTTGTCGTGTCCCTGATCTCAACAGGAATGCTGCAAGCTTTTTCCCATTGAGGATGATATTTGCTGTGGGTCTTTCATAGATAGATTTGAAGAAGTTCAGAAATGTTCCCTCTATCCCTATACTTTGAAGCGTTTTAATCAGGAATGGATGCTGGATTTTGTCAATGCTTTTTCTGCATCAATTGAGAGGACCATGTGGTCTCCTCTCTTATTAATTTGTTCTATCACATTGATTGATTTGCAAATGTTGAACCATCTTTGAAGCCCAGGGATGAATCCCACCTGATCATGGTGGATAATCTTTTTAATGTGCTCTGGGATCCTATTTTCTAGGATCTTGTTGAGAATCTAACCATCCATATTCATCAGTGATATTGGTCTGAAATTCTCCTTTTTGGTAGGGTCTTTGCCTGGTTTGGGGATCAGGGTAATGCTGGCTTCATAAAAAGAGTCTGGAAGTTCTTCTTCTGCTTCAATTTTCTGAAACAGCTTCAGGAGAATAAGTGTTATTTCTTCTTTGAAAGTTTGGTAGAATTCCCCAGGGAATCCATCAGGTCCTGGGCTCTTGTTTTTTGGGAGGTTTTTGATCACTGCTTCAATCTCATTACTTGATATCAGTCTATTCAGGCTCTCGATTTCTTCCTGGTTCAATCTTGGGAGTTTATAATTTTCCAGGAATGCATCCATTTAATCTAGGTTGCTATGCTTATTGGCATATAACTGTTGATAGTATCTTCTGATGATTATTTCTACTTCCTTGGTGTTTGTTGTGATCTCTCCCTTTTCATTCCTAATTTTATGAATTTGGATTTTCTCTCGTTTCTTTTGGATTAGTGTGGCCAATGGTTTATCTAATTGATTCTTTCAAAAAACCAACTTCTAGTTTCATTGATACGTTCTACTGTCTCTGGTTTCTACCATATTGATCTCTGCTCTAATCTTGATGATTTCCCTTCTTATGTGTGGAGTTGGTTTGATTAGTTGTTGATTTTCCAGTTCTTTAAGGTGTAGAGACAGCTAGTGCATTCTGTTTTTTTCTGTTTTATTGAGGGAGGCTTGGGTGGCTATGTATTTCCCACTTAGGACCGCCTTTGCTGTATCCCATAGGTTTTGGACCAAAGTGTCTTCATTCTCATTGGTTTCCATGAATTTTTTCAGTTCTTCTTGGATCTCCTGGTTTGATCCAAGCATTCTTAAGCAAGGTGTTCTTTAGCTTCCAGGTGTTTGAGTTCCTTCTGAACTTTTCCTTGTGATTGAGCTCCAGTTTCAAAGCATTGTGATCTGAGAATATGCAGGGAATAATCTCAGTCTTTTGGTATCATTTGAGTCTTTATTTGTGACCCAGTATGTGGTCTATTCTTGAGAATATTCCATGTGCACTTGAGAAGAATGAGTATTCTGTTGTTTTAGGGTGGAATGTTCTGTATATATCTACGAGGTCCATCTGTTCCAATGTGTCATTCAATGCTCTTGTTTCTTTATTGATTTTCTGCTTCAATGATCTGTCTATTTCTGAGAGGCGTGTTAAGATCTCCTACGATTAGTGTATTCATATCAATATGACTCTTTATCTTGATTAACAGTTTTCTTATGTAATTGGTTGCTCCCATATTGGGGGCATAGATATTTACAATTGTTAGATCATCTTGGTGGATAGTCCCTTTAAGAATGATGTAGTGTCCTTCTGTATCTCTGACTATAGTCTTTACTTTAAAATCTAATTTATCTGATATAAGAATTGCTACCTGGCCTTCTTTTGAGGTCCATTGGCATGAAAGATGCTTCTCCATCCCTTCACTTTCAGTCTGGGTGTATCTTTAGGTTCAGAATGGGTTTCTTGTAGACAACATATGGATGGGTTCTGTTGTTTTATCCAGTCTGCAACCCTGTGTTGTTTTGTGGGTGCATTTAGGCCATTCACATTGAGAGTGATTATTGAAAGGGCTGATATTTAAAATTTTTTTAAATTATAGTTTAGTTTATTACTCTTTTACTTTTATTTTCTAATATTCATATAGAGTTAAAATCAATGGAAACCCATTTCCCCCAATCAATGCTACCCCTATAGGTAAACCAATTTTTAATCTCCCTTTATCTTAGGAAGTTGAGTCCTTTAACAAAGATATCAAGATACATCCAGGAAGAATCAAAACAAAATTCATCGCCCACACTGAGAATTTATAACCACTCTCCTATCTTTTTCTTCCTCCAGTGTTTCTGTATTTTTATGTTTGTCCTGATAGTATATACATCTAATACTTGGGGTTCTTTTTGATGAAGTTCGTCTTCTATTTGCATCTATCTATCTATATCTATATATATATATCATATACTTTTATAAGTCTTTTTGGTTGTTTATGTTTGTATACTTCATTAATCTTACCTTGGGGCCCATTTGGACTGAACCGTCTCTTTTATCTTCCCTTTTTGTGCAGTCTCTCCCTCTCTCTTTTCTTTCTTTTTCTTTTCCTTTTTCTCTCGTTTGGATGGGGAATCGTGATTGCTCAGAAGCATTCCAGGGTGCACCTTGACTGCACCACAGTCGATACATCCACCTACATCCATTCAGTAAACTCTCACCAAAATGACTAGGAGGAGGAATGCCCAACAGAAGAAAAATACAGAGGATAGACCTTCTGCAACAGAGCTAACGGCTATCAACATAGACAATATGTCTGAAAGAAAATTCAGGCTAACAATTATCCAGGCAATAGCTAGGTTGGAGAGAGCCATGGATGACCAAACGGAATTGATTAGGGCCGAGCTGAAGGTGACCAGGGATGATGTTCACAATGTTAGCGCACAGCTGAAAGCTTCCAGGGATGAGGTTCACAATACTCTCAATGAGTTCCAATCTAATCTAAATTCTCTCAAAGCTAGGGTAACTAAGACAGAAGATAGAATTAGTGATTTGGAGGACAAACAGATAGAGAGAAAGGATCAGGAGGAAGCCTGGAACAAACAGCTTAGAAGCCATGAAAACAGAATCAGGGAAATAAATGATGCCATGAGATGTTCCAACGTCAGAATTATTGGAATCCCTGAAGGGGAGGACAAAGAAAGAAGACTAGAAGATATAGTGGAACAAGTTCTTCATGAAAATTTTCCAAATCTCATGAATGGAACCAGCGTTTATGTACTAGAGGCCGAAAGGCTTCCCCCCAAGATTACAGATTCTCGAAAGTCCTCGAGACACCTAATAGTAAAAATGAAGAATTATAATTGTAGGCAGAACCTCTTGAAAGCAGCTAGGACAAAGAAGATCCTTACGTACAAAGGGAAGCCCATCAGAATAACGTCAGACCTGTCCACAGAGACCTGGCAAGCCAGAAAGAGCTGGCAAGATATATTCAGGGCTCTAAATGAGAAGAACATGCAGCCAAGAATACTTTATCCAGCAAGACTGACATTCAAAATGGATGGAGAGATAAAGAGTTTCCAAGACCAGCAAGGCTTAAAAGACTATGAAACCACCAAGCCGACACTGCAGGAAATATTAAGGGGGGTTCTATAAAAGAGGAAAAATCCTAATAGTATGGAATGGAAATATAGAGACAACCTATAGAAAGAAAGACTTCAAAGGTAACATGATGTCAATAAAAACCTCCTGGTGCTTGGATAATTGTTAGCCTGAATTCTCTTTCCAACATATAGTCTATGTTGATAGCCATTATCTCTGTTGCAGAAGGTCCATCCTCTGCAAAAGAAAAACATAGTTGTATGTATCATAAAGTTCAGGCTAGAAGGCTATTATGGAATTTGATGTACTGGACATCTCACTGTGATGGTAAATAGGTTAAAAATTTATCTATATTAAAAAAAGAACCAGAATAGTGTTGTCCTATGAAGTAGTGGTGGTGGTTCTCTTTCAGTCTTTTTGTTTTTCTTTCCTGGTTTGTTTTCTGGGGGAGGGGCCTGCCACATGGGGTTTTAGTCAATGATGTTTCCCTGAGTTAAGTCCTCCAGCGCCCCTCAAGGGGGTGGGCTCTGAGGAAACCGGGTTTTTCAGGCTTTTGTTCTCTGGAGGTTTTTATGTTTGTTCACTTTTTTTTTTTCTCTCTCTTGCCTTGACCACTTTTGATGGTTTTTGTAGGTTTAGAGGAAAGCAAACTGCACCCTGGCCTCCCTCTCAGAGAAAAGCCTCGGCCTGGTCCCCTGTGGGTGCTGCAGAACCCATATAAATTCCCCCTTTGCTGCTGGCAGAGCAGGTTCTGAGTCGCAGTTTCTGAGGATGCAGGATCTTCTGCTTGTACCCAAAACCACAGCAGCGGCAGCTGTCTGGACAGCTCCGACTGCCAAAGAGGTTCCAAGCAGCGATTGCACACTGAGATTTTCCCGCTGGCCCAGGCTGGGAGTGCCTAGTCTTTCTGGGTCTAAGAGCGCCAGGCTTGCATGCACCTCGCTCTGTGGAGGGTGAGTGGTGCGTGCGTCTCAGGCTTTGTTAGCACAGCTTGGCGTTTTGCTGTCTGTCCAGCCCCTCACAGGAGCCAGACCCCACGTGATCTTGGGCGCACTGGCGGCTCAGGGACCAAGACCTGTTTTCTCTGCCGCACTCTCTCTGGCTTAGCGCCAGTGTTCGGGTCTGGGTCCCTAAGACCCTGTCCCTAGCTGCCCTGGTTCCCACAATTCCCCGCCCCCCCCCCCGCGATCCTTTGCTCTTTTTGAGTGCTTTCAACCAGTCTCCAAGTTAATGCTGGTCCCCAGATGCAGGACACTCTCGTATTAGGGGTATTACTTTCCAATCAGTCACCTCTGGTGCCTCCCTCCCCCTTTTGTTTATCTTCCGATATCAGTCCGACATTCCCACTCCGCTTTACCTGCCCCCTGGCATCTTCTGCCCCTGTAGAGATCCAGACATGTATAATTCTGATCTCAGGCTGATTTCATGGGTGATCGGAGTTCTTTGGTAGGTAATCAGCTCACTTTAGGGTACAGGTTGAAAGGGATCACAATCAACCTCAAAGGGAATAGCATTAGATTGAGCCTTGAAGTAGGATGAGGACTGGTGTCAGAAGAGAGACACTACTTGATCAAATGTCAAGAGATACACATTTTCAAGAGGGGATAATCATTATTTCAGTTCAGGTTATTTCCTGTTATAAGCTGTAGGAAATTTAAAAAAAGAAAACAGTGAAGTGATTTCTAGTTTTGATGTATAAAATCTTTGTGCCTCTAAACCACCATAATATCTCCTGATGATCCTGTTCTAACACCACTTTAGAGAACAGGCAATACTTAACATTTCTTATTATTGCTTGAACAATCAGAAGAGAGCCAACAAGAACCTGAATATGGATATTCTAGGGAATTTGTATTCCTCCACATATGAGGCCTCTAGGATGCCTCCATCTGCCCTTGCAACTCTTCTATGGCTAAGCGTGTATCTTTTCTAAGACTATTGAGTGCATTACCCTCTACCCCAATAACACCAGTGTTGCACACACAAGTGTTTTTGCATATTAAATATGCAGAACTCAGTAAGTGAGTGGCTATCTCCTCCTTGGAGGAGGAATTCTGGAAGGGCCAAGCTGTTTATCCCCATTTAGTGGAGGGCAGGAGTATTGTTTCTTCCTCTTTTATCATAGTGCCTGGAACAAGCCTGTCCTTAAGGGTTTCTCACTTGTAATGAGTTAAGCCTTCACCTATCATCCAATTCTCTGTCATTTCTGGTTCCTCCCACTGCCCAGAAACAGATGGAGCCTGGGAGAAATGAAGAAAAGTTTAATAACTATCTAAGTACTTTTTAGGGTGAAAAGGGGCTTGTTTTTCAGTCATTTCCAATCATAAGGATACACAACAAAGTTTGGAGAGTAAAGCTCTAGTAGAAATTTCTCAATTTCAAAAGGTCAGTTATAATTGGAATTTTGCTTGTGTTTGATTTTTTCTTCTAGGACTAAAATAAATGTTACAGATATTCTCTAGAAGAGATAGAGTTTGAAATTTTCTAGCACTCTTGCCAAAATTTTGTTTCATCTCATTAGTCCTGATCACACACGTGAATTACAAGCAATTTCATACTGCTGTGATCTCTTCTAATTTCAAAACATATAGCAGTCTCTCATGAGAGACTGTGGACTCTAAGGAACTAACTGAGGGTTTGGGAGGGGAAGGGAGTGAGAGGTTGGGTGAACCTGGTGGTGGGTATTGCGGAAGGTATGTATTGCGTGGAGCACTGGGTGTGGTGCATAAATAATGAATACTGGAACACTGAAAAGAAATTTTAAAACATAAATAAAAATTATATAAAAACATATAGCAGATACTAACTACTAAAAATTTCTAGAAACACTATATGAAAAAAAAAAAACTTCTTATACCTGACTTCCACCTATGTTTTTGGATTCCTTCCTCTAGTCTACAATACTTCAAGCAATTTCTGGAATGTCAGTTTCATTGAGTTCAGGCTATTATTAAATATACACATCTATTATACCCCAACAGATTGATGCAGGAGCAGATATATCTTCTATTTAAACAGTCTTTAGTCAACCAATCAAGCAGTTTACTGCTTTAGTTTACTCAAGTCCAAAATCTCCGATAAGTGCACCTAGAACAATAAATCCAGTTCAATCTATAATTACAGGCACAGAAGGAGGCAAGATGGTGGAAGAGTAGGGGACCTTGTTTCATCTTTCCTCATTAATTTAGCTAGATAACTATAAAAATCATTCTGCACACCTATGAACTCAGCCTGAGATGTAAGAAAAGAATTGCTGGAATTCTATAAATAGGAAAGTGAGCACTTTTGCAAGGTAGGAAGTGTAGAGAGCTGAATGTGAGGGGATATATCAGAATATAAATGGAGGGGAGAATGGAGGAAGGGGTTATAAACATCTGTAAGGTGGCTACCACAAAGTGACACAGCCTCAGAGTGCAAAATCAGAACTTCTACAAGTCTGCCCCAGTGGGTGATGTCCTTGCCTGAAAGGTGCTCAGGAGGCAAAGTGAAGCAGAATCCTAGATGAGACAATGTGTTCTCAGAATTCCCAAGGTCACTGAAAGAATTGGGGTGCCTCAACTGTCAGAGTTCCTAGGCATCAGAGTGGGGAAACTAGCTTATGTCAGTGACCCCAGGAGTGTGCTCTCAGCTCAGTTTGCCATAAACTTAACCACAACACAGTTGGGTGACAACTCTCCATAAAGGTGCCCTGCAAAGGACAGAAATATAGCAACATTCCACCTTCTACAGGAGATTCAGCATGGGTGCACATCTCAGGAGTCTGCAGAATTTGGCACACACAAAAGTAAAGACTGGTTTTCACTGAGGGAGAAAGAGGAGCCTGAGATCTTTCATCTTCTGGGCTGGAGTTTGGAACACGACCAGTTTTATTTTTATTTTCATCCTCTATATTGGTAGGGAAGGCCTTAGGGAAGCAGAAGCCACATAAGGCAACCAGAAGAAGCTTACAATGAGTACAGCCCCTTGATGAGGGGTGGTGCAACTCTGCCCAGGCCAAGACACTTGAGAATCAGCACAGAATGTCCCTCCCTCAGAAGAACAGCTGGAACATCAGGTGAACACCAGGTTTACAGAGCACACAGAACAGCAGAACTCCAGAGCTAGGGGGAAATAATATATAATACATAGAATTTAAGGGGTTTTTTTTCATAATTTTTTTTATATCTCAGTTTAAAATGTTCCCTTTATTTTTTTCCCTTTTTTCCTTTTAAAGAATCAGAGGTATACTTTCTGACACACATATAATTTATATAGATGTAAATAAAATATCAAAGCTAGAATTCAGGGTAATGATTATGAAGTTACTAGCTGGGATTGAAAGCATAAAAAACACTAGAGAATATAAGAGTGTACAAATAAAATCTAAGAAGGTCAAAATTAAAGATGCTTTAACTGAGAAGCACTCTAAAATAGATGCTTTAACAGCTAGGGTAAATGAGGCAGAAGAGAGAGACAGTAACATAGAAGACAAGATGATAGAAAGGAAGGAGGTTGCAGAAAGGAAAGAAAAACAACTAATGGACATGAAGGGATACTTTGAGAAATAAGCAATACCATAAAGAAAAAAAAAATAGAATTACTGAGGCCCCAGGGGAAGAAGAAAGAAAGAAGACAGTTCCTTAATTTGAGGAAGGAAAAGACATTCAAGTCCAAAAGGTATAGAGACCCCCCCCCCTCAAAATCAATAAAAATAGATCAACACTGTGACTGATAAGTGTGAAGCATGCAAATTTTAGAAATAAAGAGAAAATCCTGAAAGCAGCTTGAGACTAGATGTTCTTAATCTACAAAGGTAGGAAAATTAGACTGGCAGCAGACCTATCCACAGAGAACTGGTAGGCCAGAGAGTGCTGGCATGATATATTCAGGGTACTAAATGAGAAAAACATGCAACCAAGAATACTTTATCCAGCAAGGCTCTCATTCAGAAAGGAAGGAGAAATAAGGAGCTTCCAGGACAAACAGAACCTAAAGGAATTTGTGACCACTAAACCAGCCCTGTAAGAAATATTAAAGGGGATCCTGTAAGTGCAGAGAGATCCCAAAAGGAACATAGACCAGAAAGCAAAAGAGACAATCTACAGTAACAGGGACATTACAGGTAATACAATGGCACTAAATTAATATCTTTCAATAGCAACTCTGAATATAAGTGGGCTAAAAGGACAGAGATTGTATAAAAAGCAAGACCCATCCTTATGCTGGCTACAAAAAAACTCATTTTAGACTTACAGACACCTCAATATAGAATGTGAGTGGGTGGAGAACTGTTTATCATGCTAATGGACCTCCAAAAAAAAAAAAAAAAAGCCAAACTAGCAGTTTTCGTATTAAACAAATTAGATTTTGAACCAAAGATCATAGTAATAGATGAAGAGGGACACTGTGTCATAATTAAATGATCTATCCAACAAGAAGATCTAAAAATTATCAATATTTATACTCCAAACTTGGGAGCAGCCAATTTTACAAACCAATTAATAACCAAATTAAAGAAACATGTTGATAATAATAGTAGGGGACTTCAAAACCCAACTCACAGCAACGGAAAGATCATTTAAGCAGATGAACAAGGAATCAAGGGCTTTGAATGACACTGGACCAGATGGACTTCGCAAATAAATACAGAACTTTCCATCCTGAAACAACAGAATACACAGTCTCAAATGCACATGGAATATTCTCCAGAATAGATCACATTCTTAGGGTCACAAATCAGGTCTAAAACAAAACCAAGAGTTTGGGATTGTTTCCTGCATATTTTCAGACCACAATGCTGATAAAATTAAACACAATCACAAGAGTAAACCTGGAAGAAACCCAAACACTTAGAGGTTAAAGAGCATCCTACTAAATAATAAATTGGTTAACCAGGAAATTAAAGAAGAATTTTTAAAAATTCACGGAAACAAATGAAAATGAAAACACAACTGTTCAAAACCTTTGAGATGCAGCCAAAGCAGTCCTAAGAGGGAAGGGCATAGCAATACAAGCCTCTTTCAAAAAAATCAGAAAAGTCTCAAGTACATAAGCTAACACCTAAAGGGTCTGGGGAAAAAACAGCAAATAAAGACTAAACCAATCAGGAGAAGAGAAATAATAAAGATTAGAGCAGAAATCAATGGAACAGAAACCAAAGGACAGTAGAACAGATCAATGAAACTAGAAGTGGGTCCTTTGAAAGAATTAATAAGATTTTAAAAATAGCTAGACTTATCCAAAAGAAAATAGAAAGGACCCAAATTAATAAATTCGTGAATGAAAGAGGAGAGATCACAACCAACACTGAAGAAAAACAATTTTAAGAAGATACAATGAGAAACTGTATGCCAACAAATTAGGCAATCGGGAAGAAATGGATGAATTCTTGGAAATTTATAAAACTGAAATAGGAATAAATAGAAAACATGAACAAAACCATAACCAGCAACAAAATCAAAGCAGTAATAAAAAATCTTCCAGCAAACGAGAGTCCTGGGACAGATGATTTGCCAGGAGAATTCTACCAAACACTTAAAGAAGAACTAACACTTATTCTTCTGAAGCTCTTTCAAGAAAGCAGAAATGGAAGAAAAGCTTCCACTTATTGTATGAGTCCAACATTGCTTGATCTCATAACCAAAGACCCCATCTAAAAGAGAATTACACATGAATATCTCCAGTGAACAAGGTTGTTAAAATTCTCACCAAGATACCAACCAATAGGATCAAAGAGTGCATTAAAAGGATTATTCACCACAACCAGGTGGCAATTATTCCTGGGCTACAAGTGTGGTTCAACATCCACAAATCAATCAATGTGATATATGACATTAACAAAAGAAAGGAAAAAAACGTATGATCCTCTCAATTGATGCAGAAAAAGCATTTGCCCAAATAAGGCATGCCTTCTTGATTGAAACTACACAGTGTGGGGATAGAAGGAGCATACCACAGTATCATAAAAGCCATCTACAAGAAGCCAACAGCAGATATCATTCTCAATGGGAGAAAACAGAGCTTTTCCCCTAAGGTCAGGAAGACGACAGGCGTGCACACTCTCACCACTGTTTTCCAACACGGCAATAAAAGTCCTAGCCTCAGCAATCAGACAACAAAAGGAAATTAAAGGCATTCAAAGTAGCAAAGAAAATCCAAAAGACTCTACCCCAAAATTGCTAGAACTGATCCAGGAATTCAACAAAGTGGTAAGATATAAAATCAATGCACAGAAGACAGTTTCATTTCTATATACTAAAAATGAGGCAGAAGAAAGAGAAATCAAGCAATTGATCCCATTTATGATTGTACCAAAAACAATAAGACCTATGACTAAACCTAACTAAAGAGGTAAAGGATCTATATTCTGATAACTGTAGAACATGTACAAATGAAATTGAGGAAGACACCAAGAAATGGAAAAACATTCCATGCTCATGGACTAGAAGACCAAATATTGTTAAAATGTTTATGCTACTGAAAGAAAACCACATATTAAAGTCAATCCCTATCAAAATAACATCAGTGTTTTTCACAGAGCTGGAATATATAATCCTAAAATATGTATGGAATCAGAAAAGGCCCCAATTAGCAAAGGAATATTGACAATGAAAACCAAAGCTGCAGCCATCATAATGCCAGACTTCAAACCATATTACAAAGCTGTAATTATCAAGACAGTATGGTACTGGCACAGACACTGACACATAAGTCAATGGAACAGAAGAGAACCCAGAATTGGACCCTCAAATCTATGGTCAACTAATCCTATACAAAGAAGAGAAGACTATCCAATGGGGAAAAAAAGACAGACTCTTCAGCAAATGGTGTTGGGAAAATAGGACAGCCACATGTAGAAGAATGAAACTGGACCTTTCTCCTACACCATACACAAAGAGAAAATTCAAAATGGATGAAAGAGTTCAACGTGAGGCAGAAATGCATCAAAATCCTGGAGAAGAACACAGACAACAACCTCTTCTACCATGGCTGCAGCAACTTCTTGCTAACCACATCTCCAAAGACAAGGGAAACAAAAGCAAACATGAATGATTGGGACTTTATCAAGATAAAAAGTTTCTGCTCAGCAAAGGAAATAATAAAGCTAAAAGGCAACCTGGGAGAAGATATTTGCAAATTTCTTAACAGATAAATGTCTAGTATCCAAAATCTGTAGAGAACTTATCAAACTCAACATCCAAAAACAAAATAATCTAGTCAAGATATGGACAGATGACACGAACAGCCATTTCTCTATTTTATATTTAATATATATACATGTATGTATGTATGTATGCATGTATATAATTTATATTCAATTTGTCTATATAAATGGCCAACAGAGACATGAAAAAATAATCCTCCACAACACTGGGCATCAGGGAAATACAAATCCAAACCACAATGAGATACCACCTCACACCAGTCAGAATGGATAAAATTAACAACTCGGGGTAAAAGAGACATTGGAAAGATGGGGATAAAGGGGAACCCTCCTACTCTATTGGTAGGAATACAATCTTGTCAGCCACTCTGAAAAACAGTATGGATATTTGCCAAGGAGTTAAAAATAGAGCTACCCTATGACCCAGCAATTATACTACTAGGTATTTACCCCAAAGATACAAAGGTATTGCTCCTAAGGGCACCTGCACCCCAGTATTTATAGCAGCAATGTCTATAATAGCCAAACTATAGAAAGAGTGGAGATGTTGATTGACAGATGAATAGATAAAGAAGATATATATATATATATATATATATATATATATATATATATATACCTATAGATAGGTGAAGATACATATGTATATATCTTCTTTATACATTTTATGTATGTCCATTTCATATATATGAAAACATATAGATAGATAAATATAGATATATAGATATACATATGTATGTATAATGGTATATTAGGCAGCCAACAGAAATGATGAAATGAAATGAAATGAAATGAAATCTTACCATTTGCATTGACATGGATGGAACTGGAGGGTATTACATTCAGCAAAATAAGTCAGTCAGAGAAAGGCAATTATTATATGGCTGTACTCATATGAGGCAAAAAGAAATAGCACAGAGATCATAGGGGAAGGGAGAGAAAAAGGAATGGGAAGAAATCAGAGAGGTAGAAAACCCATGAGAGACTCTTAACTCTAGAAAATAAACTGAGGGCTGCTGGAGGGAAGGTTGGTGGGGGGATCAGGTAATCAGGTTGTCGTGGCTGGCACAACAAGAGGGAGCAGGGTTAAAGGATAGGAAAATGAAGAAAGGGAATGTGGGGAACAGGAGGGACACAGTCAAACGTGTCAAGCAAGTGCCAAAGTTTATTTTGCAGAGTTCTGATTTATACCACACAATAAGGGAATCACCTCCTGTACATCTGGTGATAGTTTCTATTTTGGCCTGAGAGTAGCTGGCCATGCAGAGATATCAGACAGCCTTGACCTTCATGGTTTGGACACTTTGGCCATAACTCAATATTCACAAAACACAGGAACCTTATGAGCTTAGTCATGAGACAGCAGCTGCAATGGCAACAAGCCAAACCTCACAATGTTCTCATAACAATCACCAGGGAGACACGGTGGCACTCTAGCTCACCACCTGTGAAGCTCCTCGGTTGAAGAGGTTCCCAAGAACTGTTGCTTTATTGGGTTAACCCCTTCTAGGCACTAGGCCCCCAACATCAGGTGGTGGGAATTAAGGAGAGTACGCGATGTGATGTGATGTGATATGATGAGCACTGGTGTTATGTGGTGTTATATGCTACTGATAAATTACTGAACTCTACATCTGAAACTAGTATGTTGGCTAATTGAATTTAAATTAAAAAAAAAAAAGATAAACAGCTAGAATCCAAAATCTATGAAGAACTTATCAAATTCAATACACAAAAAAACCCCAAATCATCCAGTCAATAAATGGGCAGAAGACATGAAAAGACATTATTTCTAAGACATACAAATGGCCACCAGACAGATGAAAAAAGTTTCAACATCACTCTGCACCAGGGAAATAAAAATCAAAACCACAATGAGATACCATCTCACACCAGTCAGAATGGCAAATAAATAAATAAATAAATAAATCTCAGGAAAAAACAGACATTGGGAGGATGTAAAGAAAGGGGACCCCTCTTACACTGTTAGGAATGTAAACTGGTGCTCCAACTCTGGAATACACAATTGAGCTTCCTCAAAAAGGTAAAAATAGAGCTACCTTATGACCCAGGAATTGCATTACTAGGTATTTTTTCAAAGGATACAAACAGTAATTCAACGTCACACCTGCAACCCAGTGTTTATACCAACAATGTTCACAATAGCCAAAATATGGGAAGAACCAAATGTCGCTTGACAGATGATTGGATAATTGAAATGTAATATATAGATGGCATTACAGATCATGAAAGTGAAACTTTGTCACTTCAAACAATGTGGCTGTTTCTAGGGTGTAATATCCTAAGTGAAATAAATCATTCATATAAAGAGAAATATATGGATTCTCTCATATGTGAAATTTAAGAAACAAAACCAATGAACACAAGGTATAAAAGAAAAAGACAGAGGTAATTCATCACAGACTCTTTTTTTAAAGGTTTACTTCCTTATGTTTAGATATATGTCTATCTACTTATTTATATATATTTACAGTTGAATATATACATACACATACATATGTGTGTGTATGTATATATATATATATATATAGAGAGAGAGAGAGAGAGAGAGAGCATGTGCTTTGGGGGGAGGGCAGAGGGAAAGAATCTCAAGCAACTGAACAGAGCTCTGACACAAGGCTTCATCTCATGTCCCTGAGATCATGATCTCTGTAGAAATAAAGAGTCAGTCACTCAAACAACTGAGCCACCCAGGTGCACCCAGAGACTCTAGTATGTAAAAAACTGAGGGTTGCTGGAGGGGAGATAAGAGAGCGATGGGCTAAGTTGGTGATGGGTAATTAAGAAGGTACTTGTGATGAACACTGGGTGTTACATGTAACTGATAAATATCTTAATTCCACTTCTGAAACCAATATTACATTATGTAGTAACCAAATACAATTTAAATAAAAACTTGGAAAAGAATGTCAAAGCACAAAAAAAGTTTTCATGTATACTGTGGAAATTTAATGGATGAAAGTATTGATGTTATTTTACTCATTACAAGTAATGAACTACACTCGGGCCACATGGTGTTAATAGGGGAAACTGGAGGGGTGGGATATGGGAATTTCCTGTATTACCTTTCAACTTATTTCATCACCTAATCCTCTACTAAATAATGTCTTTTATTCTAAAAAATCTGGACATGCTGTTTCAGGGATAGATCTATAAAGGCCTCTGTTCAAAAAGTACCTAAAGTTTATAGGTCGCATTGGAGACATTGTTTAATATTTTTTTATTGGCCAAACTAATCCAAAAAGAAAAGAGAGAGGACCCAAATTAATAAAATTATAAATGAGAGGGGAGATTCACAACTAACGATAAAGAAATAGAAACAATCATCAGAAGTTATTATCAACAGCTATAAGCCAACGAGTTAAGCAACCTAGATGAAATGGATGCATTCCTGGAAACTTATAAACTTCCCAGACTGAAACATGAAGAAATTGACAACCTGAATAGACCAATATCTAGTAATGAGATTGAATCCGTGGTCAAAAGCCTCCCAAAAAACAAGAGCCCAGGGCCTGATATATTCCCTGGGGAATTCTATCAAACATTCAAAGAAGAAATAATACCTATTCTCCTGAAGCTCTTTACTATTAAAATACACTGAATGTTGAGTTAGAAGTAGTACTGATGGGCTTATAAATTTGTATTTGTACACTTGAATTAGCAGAAAAATGGGGCACCTGACTGTCTCAGTTAGTGGAGCATGCAACTATTGATCTCTGAGTCATGATTTCAAGCCCCACATTGAGCACAGAGCTTCATTAAAAATATTTAAACCACAGAAAAAATGTCCACTATCATTTTGATTGCTCTGTCTTAAGGATATGAAACAATGAAAAAGACTACTCTGGATCAACAAAATGAGGAAACGTCCATAGCACTTTCATCTGGGTCACCTGTAATGTGTATCCTGGTGTGGCCAGAAGTGGACTTTCCTGACTACCAGAAGAGAACAGAAATTTATGTTCTGGACTGGGGATGCACAATTTTTCCATCAGGCCCCAAACAAAATCCTGGGAAATACGTATATAATAGAGAGCACAGTTGGCAACTTGCTGACAAAAGACCATAGGGAAATTAGGAACCATTCATTCAGAGTGCCAACCTCTCCTCCCCTTCTTCATAGGCTGCCCAAAACAGTCTCCTGAATCAAAGTTGAACTTAGGAAGATGTTGAAATTTTGTCTGTACATCAAACAACTAACAAACTGCTTTTATGGGCAGATACCTTTTATTAGCTGAGACATTATAGAAATACAGCAGAGTGACCATACCTGATGACCTAGTTTCACATATAATTTATCAGTGACACATACCTGAGAGAGTTATAGAGACCCTTCTGTGCTTCAGTTCCCTGTTCTGGGATGTGAAAATGTTAGCATGGCCAAAAAATTAGTGTTGAGGTTTTACTCAAGGAAATGAAAAGAAGTATTCTTCACAATTTCTCTCTAAGTGTTCAGCTATTGAATGCCCAGAGAATGAGCTATACACTCAATAGTGGGTGATTCCAGAGAGGGTAGTTGGATGGCTCCACAAAAAGGGAGGATGAAAACTTACTCTTTAGCTTTTACATGGGAATGCTGCTTAAGGGCTCATGGAGAATATATATTACCAACTCCTGTGATCTCCATATCAGTCCTATTGAGAGGAGTCAAAGCAAGTTCTGTTGACCATATTTTACAGCACAGGACTTTGAAACTTAGAGAGATGAAGTGATCTTCCAGAAGTGACCACCACGATGAGGGTTGGATCCAAGACAGGAATGTGGTTGGTCCTTGAGTGAGAGATCTGAACACCTGAGTCCTGCCCAAGGCCCCTGAGAAAATACCCTGAACCATTAAACCAAGAACACTCTTTACTTTCTCAAATTCTCCTGCCCTACAGTTTCTGGGGGTAAGAGTAGGTACTGGGAGGGGTCTAGGCCAAGAAAATAATAAGAAACCTACTTCATCCTCCTGACTCTGTTTTCAATCCCTGACAGAAAATAGGATGATTTTCTCCAAACCAAACCCCTTGGAAGAACCAGGGAAGTTCAACTGTGGCCATCCTCCCCAAGCTTCTTCTCACAGTCAGCTTTCTTTCCCAGGACCTTTCAATGATGAGGTAACCATCCTCAGTGACCAATGGGATACTCAGCCCTCAACTGACTCTGAATCCATGACATTCCAAACGAATATGATGGCTCTACCAAGAATTAGCTTCCCTCCAAATGACCAACCATAGAAGAACAGTTACAGCATGCTAATGGGAAAGTGGTGCTGTGGGATAGGGCTATAGTTGCTGAATAAATTAATTCTGCTATGCTCAGTGTCTTACTAATGATGTGATTGGCTGAGTACTGTGTACTAAGGCCTGGCTGACAGTGGGCTCACAGTGTGTGCCTTCCTGCTCCTGTCCTCTCATACATCCAGTCTGCACCCTCAAATCCCTCTTTATCCATCTCTAGACCCTGTATTTTCCAGTAACAGGGTCTTGCCTCCACACCCAAGAATCCCCAGCCTGGATACCCACACCAGATCTCTCTTTTAAGACTGCAACATAGACCTTCATGCTCAGCTCCCAAACTCTCAGCTCCATCAAGCTGATGGTACTGTCCCTTCTCACCATTCTCCTGGGGTTCACCCAGTCAGCAATCCCATCCATATCAACCCATAAAAATACCACAAGATATCTAGTATTTGTGTTTTGTTTGTTTGTTTTAGGATTTCTGGAAATAAACTGCTAATACTGGTTTTGGTTGTGACATCTTAATTCAGGAAGACTTGACCAGTAATTCTACCCTGTAATGTCTGTCACTGTGGTAGCATCAAGATTCTCCTCAGCTTATATAAGCAGTGTAAATTTGTTTAGTTTGCTTGTACTGTATATAACTTTGTAGAAAAGTGACATTTTTAAATATACATACAATGGAATATTACACAGCTATCATAAGGGTTGAAATCTTTCCATTTGCAGTAAGGAGGATGGAGCTAGAGTGAATCATTCTTCTCGAAACAAGTCGGTTTGGGCAAGACAAATACCATATGGTTTTCTCACAGTGCAAATTAACAAACAAAACAGACGAGCATAGTGGAAGAAGAAAATAGAGTGGGAAGAAAAATATAATTGACACTTAATGATAAAGAGAAACTGAGGGTTGGAAGAGGGAGGTATGGGATGGGCCAAATGGGTGATGAGTATTAAGGAAGGAATTTTTTTGAGGAGCATGAAATGTAATATGTAAGTGATGAGTCATGAAATCAAAGAAGTTGACATTTGGAAATCACATATTTTCTAACATTAGGGACATATATTATTTTTAATTTTAATTTATTTATTAATTTCTTTTCAGTGCTCCAGAACTCATTGTGTGTGCATCACACACAGTGCTCCATGCAATCTGTGCCTTCCATAATACTTACCACCAGGCTCACCCAACCTCCCATGTCCCGCCCCTTCAAAATGCTTAGATTGTTTTTCAGAGTCCATAATCTCTCATGCTTCATGTCCCCCTCCAATCTCAAACAACTACTTTCTCCTCTCCATATTCCCATGTCCTCCATGTTATTCCTTATGCTCCACAAGTAAGCGAAACCATATGATAATGGACTCTCTCTGCTTGACTTATTTCACTCAGCATAATCTCTTCCAGTCCCATTCATGTTGATACAAAAGTTGTGTATTCATCCTTACTGATGGAGGCATAATACTCCAGAGTGTATATGGACCACATCTTCCTTATCCATTCGTCCGTTGAAGAGCATCTTGGTTCTTTCCACACTTTGGTGACTGTGGCCTTTGCTACTATGAACATTGGGGTACATATGGCCCTTCTTTTCACTACAACTGTAACTTTGGGATAAATACCCAGTAGTGCAATTGTTGGGTCATAGGGAAGCTCTATTTTTCATTTCCTAAGGAATCTCAACACTGTTTTCCAAAGTGGCTGCACCAACTTGCATTCCCATCAACAGTGTAAGAGGGTTCTCCTTTCTTCACATCCTTTCCAACACATGTTGTTTACTGTCTGTTCATTTGGCCATTCTAATTGGTGTGAGGTGGTATCTCAAGTGGTTTCGATTTGAATCTCCCTGATGGCTAGTGATGATGGACACTTTTCATGCATCTGTTAGCCATTTGTATGTCTTCTTTGGAGAAGTGTCTGTTTGTGCCATCTGCCCATTTTTTGAGATTATTATCTGTCTTTTGGGTGCTGAGCTTGATGACTTCTTTATACATCTTGGATAGCAGCCCTTTGTCTGTACTATCATTTGTGAATATCTTTTCCCATTCTGTAAGCTGCCTCTTTGTTTCATTGACTGTTTCATTTGCTGTACAGAAGCTTTTGATCTTGATGAAGTCCCAAAAGTTCATTTTCACTTTTGTTTCCTTAGCCTTTGGAGACATATCTTGAAAGAAGTTGCTGTGGCCTATGTCAAAAAGGTACTGCATATGTTCTCCTTTATGATTCTGATGGATTCCTGCCTCACATGAGGTCTTTTCTCCACTTTGAGTTTATCTTTGTGTCTGATGTAAGAGAATGGTCGAGTTTCATTCTTCAACACATATCTGTCCAATTTTCCAAGTACCATTTATTGAAGTGACTGTCTTTTTTCCACTGTATATTTTTTCCTGCTTTATCGAAGATTAGTTGACCATAGAGTTGTGGGTACATATCTGGGCTCTCTACTCTGTTCCGTTGGTCTATGTGTCTGTTTTTATGCCAGAACCATGCTGTCCTGGTGATTCCGGCTTTGTAGTAAAGCTTGAAATCAGGCAACATGATGCCCACTTTTGTTTTTCTTTTTTGTCATTTCATTAGCAATTTGGGATCTCTTCTGATTGCATACAAATTTTAAGATTGTTTTCTCCAGGTTTTGAAAAATGCTGGTGGAATTTTGATGGTAATGGTGTTGAAAGTATAGATTGCTCTAGGCAGTATAGACATTTTAACAATGTGTATTTTTCTGATCCATGAACATAGAATGGTCTTCCTTCTTTTTGCATCTTCAATTTCTTTCATGAGTGTTCTGTAGTTCCTTGAGTACAGATTTTTACCTCTTTGGGTATCTTATGGTTCTTGTGCTATAGTAAATGGAATTGATTCTCTAATTTCCCTTTCTGTATTTTCATTGTTAGTGTATAAGAAAGCAACTGATTTCTGTACATTGATTTTGTATCCTGCCATATTACTAAATTGCTGAATGAGTTGTAGAAGTTTGGGCTTAGAGTCTTTTGGGTTTTCCTTGTAAAGTATGGTGTCATCTGCAAAGAGAGAGTTTGACTTCTTCATTTCCAATTTGAATAAATTTTATTTCTCTTTGTTGTCTGATTGTTGTTGCTAGGACTTCTAACATTATGTTGAACAAGAGTAGTGAAAGTGGGCATCCTTGTCGTGTTCCTGATATCAACAGGAAGGCTGTGAGCTTTTTCCCATTAAGGATGATATTTGCTGTGGGATTTCATAGATAGATTTTATGAAGTCGAGGAATGTCCCCTCCATCCCTATACTCTGAAGCGTCTTAATCAGGAAGGGATGCTGGATTTTGTCAAATGCTTTTTCTGCATCAGTTGAGAGAACCATGTGGTTCTTCTCTCTTCTCTTATTGATTTGTTCTATCACATTGATTGGCTGTGAATGTTAAACCACTACTGCAACCCAGGGATGAATCCCACTGGGCCATGGTAGATAATCTTTCTAATGTGCTGTAGGGTCCTACTAGCTAGGATCTTGTTGAAAATCTTAGCATCCATATTCATCAGGGATATTGGTCTGAAATTCTCCTTTTTGGTGGGGTCCTTGCCTGGTTTGGGAAAGAGGGTAATGCTAGTGTCATAAAAAGAGTCTGGAAGTTGTCCTTCTGCTTCAATTTTTTGAGACAGCTTCAAAAGAATAAGTATTATTTCTTCTTTGAAAGTTTAGAAGAATTCCCCAGGGAATGTGTCAGATCCTGGGCTCTTGTTTTTCAGGAGATTTTTTTTATTAAATTGATTTATTTATTTTCAGAAAAACAGTATTCATTATTTTTTCACCACACCCAGTGCTCCATGCAATCCGTGCCCTCTATAATACCCACTACCTGGTACCCCAACCTCCCACTGCCCCGCCAATTCAAACCCCTCAGATTGTTTTTCAGAGACCATAGTCTCCATGATTCACCTCCCCCTCCAATTTACCACAACTCCCTTCTCCTCTCTAACACCCCTTCTCCTCCATGATATTTGTTATTCTCCACAAATAAGTGAAACCATATGATAATTGACTCTCTCTGCTTGACTTATTTCACTCAGCAGAATCTCTTCCAGTCCCGTCCATGTTGCTACAAAAGTTGGGTATGGAGGGATAAAACTCCATAGTGTATATGGACCACATCTTCCTTATCCATTCGTCCGTTGAAGGACATCTTGGTTCTTTCCACAGTTTGGCGACCGTGGCCATTGCTGCTATAAACATTGGGGTACAGATGGCCCTTCTTTTCACGACATCTGTATATTTGGGGTAAATAACCAGGAGTGCAATGGCAGGGTCATAGGGAAGTTCTATTTTTAATTTCTTGAGGAATCTCCACTCAATTCTCCAAAGAGGCTGCACCAACTTGCATTCCCACCAACAGTGGAAGAGGGTTCCCCTTTCTCCACATCCCCTCCAACACATGTTGTTTCCTGTTTTGTTAATTTTGGCCATTATAACTGGTGTAAGGAGATATCTCAATGTGGTTTTAATTTGAATCTCCCTGAGGGCTAGTTTTGATGAACATTTTTTTCATGTGTCTGATAGCCATTTGTATGTCTTCATTGGAGAAGTGTCTGTTCATATCTTCTGCCCATTTTTTGATATGTTTGCCTGTATAGTGTGTGTTGAGTTTGAGGAGTTCATTATAGATCCTGGATATCAACATTTTGTCTGTACTGTCATTTGGAAACCCAAAAGGCTCCACCCCCAAACTACTAGAACTCATACATCAATTCAGCAACGTGGCAGGATACAAATGCAATGTGCAGAAATCAGTGGCTTTCTTATACACTAACAATGAAAATACAGAAAGGGAAATTAGAGAATCGATTCCATTTACTACAGCACCAAGAACCATAACGTATCCGGGAATAAACCTAACCAAAGAGGTAAAGAATCTGTATACGAGGAACTACAGAATACTCATGAAATAAATTGAAGAAGACACAAAAAGATGGAAGACCATCCCATGCTCTTGTATCAGAAGAATAAACATTGTTAAAATGTCTATACTGCCTAGAGCAATCTATACTTTTTATGCCATTCTGATCAAAATTCCACCGGTATTCTTCAAAGAGCTGGAGCTCTTTGTATGGAATCAGAAGAGACCCCAAATTGCTAAGGAAATGTTGAAAAACAAAAATAAAGCTGGGGGCATCACGTTACCTGATTTCAAGCTTTACTACAAAGCTGTGGTCACCAAGACAGCATGTTACTGGCATAAAAACAGACACATAGACCAGTGGAACAGATTGTAATGTTCTGTATATATCTATGAGGTCCATCTGGTCCAACGTGTCATTCAATGCTCTTGTTTATTGATTTTCTGCTAGGATGATCTGTCTATTACTGAGAGTGGCATGTTACGATCCCCTACTATTAATGTATTCATACCCATATGACTTTTAACTTGATTAACAGTTGTCTTATATACTTGGCTGCTCAGTATTTGTGGGATAAATATTTCCAATTGTTAGATCTTCCTGGTGGATAGACCCTTTAAGAATGCTACAATATCTTTCTGTATCTCTGACGACAGTCTTTAGTTTAAAATCTACTTTATCTGATCCATGAACACTACCCCAACATACTTTTGAGGCCTATTGGCATGAAAGATGCTTCTCTATCCCTTCATTTTCAGTCTGGATGTAACATTGGTTCAAAATGGGTCTCTTGTATAAACATGTGGATTGGTCTTGTCATTTTATCCAATCTGCAGCCCTGTGGTGTTTTGTGGGTGTGTTTAGGCCATGCATGTCAAGAGTGATTGTTGAGAGATACGTTTTTATTGACATTGCATTGCCTGTGACGTCCTTCTTTCTTTAGATTGTTTCCATAAATTTCTGTTCTATCATAATCGTGTGTTCTTTCTTCTTTTATACATGGTCTTCCCTTAATATTTATGACAGTGCCAGCTTGGTGGTCACATAATCCTTTAAACCTTGCCATTATTGGAAGCTTTTTTTAAAAAAATAAATTAATTAATTATTTATTTTACAACTTAACGGTATTCATTGTTTTTGTACCACACCCAGTGCTCCATGCAATCTGTACCCTCTCCAATACCCACCACATGCTTCCCCCAACTTCCCACCCCCCCCGCCCCTTCAAAACCCTCAAATTGTTTTTCAGAGTCCATAGTCTCTCACTGTTCACCTTCCTTCCAATATCCCTCAACTCCCTTCTCCCCTTGTCCTCCATGCTATTTGTTATTCTCCACAAATAACTAAAACCATATGATACTTGAATCTCTCTGCTTGACTTATTTCACTCAGCAGAATCCCTTCCAATCCCGTCCATGTTGCTACAAAAGTTGGGTATTCATCCTTTCTGATGAAGGCAAAATACTCCATAGTGTATATGGACCACATCTTCCTTATCCATTCATCCTTTGAAGGGGATCTTGATTCTTTCCACAGTTTGGCGACCATGGCCATTCCTGCTATAAACATTGGGGTACAGATGGCCCTTCCTTTCACTACATCTGTATCTTTGGGGTAAATACCCAGAAGTGCAATTACATGGTCATAGGGAAGCTCTATTTTTAATTTCTTGAGGAATCTCCACACTGTTCTCCAAAGAGGCTGCACCAACTTGCATTCCAACCAACAGTGGAAAAGGGTTCCCCTTTCTCCACATCCTCTCCAACACATGTTTCCTGTCTTGCTAATTTTGGCCATTCTAACTGGTGTAAGGTGGTATCTCAATGTGGTTTTAATTTGAATCTCTCTGACGTGAGTGATGATGAACATTTTTTCATGTGTCTGATAGCCATTTTTATGTCTTCATTGGAGAAGTTATCTGTTCATATATTCTGCCCATTTTTTGATATGTTTGCTTGTTTCATGTGTGTTGAGTTTGAGGAGTTTATTATAGATCCTGAATATCAACCTTTTGTCTGTACTGTCATTTGCAAATATCTTCTCCCATTCTGTGGGTTGCCTCTTTGGTTTTTTGACTGTTTTCTTTGCTGTGAAGAAGCTTTTGATTTTGATGAAGTCCCAAAAGTTTATCTTCGCTTTTGTTTCCTTTGCCTTTGGAGACATACCTTAAAAGAAGTTGCTGTGGCTGATATCGAAGAGATACTGCCTATGTTTTCCTGTAGGAGTCTGATGGATTTCTTTCTCATGTTGAGATCTTTTACCCATTTTGAGTTTATCTTTGTGTACGGTGTAAGAGAATGGTCAAGTTTCATTCTTCTACATATGGCTTCCCAGTTTTCCCAGCACCATTTCTTGAAGAGACTCTTTTTTCCACTGTATATTTTTTCCTGTTTTGTCGAAGATTAATTGACTATAGAGTTGAGGGTCCATATCTGGGCTCTCTATTCTGTTCCACTGGTCTATGTGTCTGTTTTTATGCCAGTACTATGCTGTCTTGGTGATCACAGCTTTGTAGTAAAGCTTGAAATCAGGTAACGTGATGCCCCCTGTTTTATTTTTGTTTTTCAACATTTCCTTGGTGATTTGGGGTCTCTTCTGATTCCATACAAATATTAGGATTATTTGCTCCAGCTCTTTGAAAAATACCAGTGGAATTTTGATCAGAATGGCATTAAAAGTATAGATTGCTCTAGGCAGTATAGACATTTTAACAATGTTTATTCTTCCGATCCAAGAGCATGGAATGGTCTTCCATCTTTTTGTGTTTTCTTCAATTTCTTTCATGAGTGTCCTGTAGATCCTTGAGTACAGTTCCTTTACCTCTTTGGTTAGGTTTATTCCCAGGTATCTTATGGTTCTTGATGCTAAAGTAAATGGAATTGATTCTCTAATTTCCTTTTCTGTATTTTCATTGTTAGTGTATAAGAAAGCCACTGATTTCTGCACATTGACTTTGTATCCTGCCACATTGCTGAATTTCTGTATGAGTTCTTGTAGTTTGAGGGTGGAGTCTTTTGGGTTTTCCATGTAAAGAATCATGTCATCTGTGAAGAGGGAGAGTTTGACTTCTTCCTTGCCAATTTGGATACCTTTTATTTCTCTTTGTTGTCTGATTGCTGTTGCTAGGACTTCTAATACTGTGTTGAACAAGAGTGGTGAAAGTGGGCATCCTTGTCGTGTTCCTGATCTCAACGGGAAGGCTACAAGCTTTTTCCCATTGAGGATGATATTTGCTGTGGGTTTTCATAGATAGAATTGATGAGGTTCAAGAATGTTCCCTCTATCCCTATACTTTGAAGCATTTTCATCAGGAACGGATGCTGGATTTTGTCAAATGCTTTTTCTGCATCAATTGAGAGGACCATGTGGTTCTTCTCTCTTCTCATATTAATTTGTTGTATCACATTGATTGATTTGTGAATGTTGAACCATCCTTGTAGCCCAGGGATGAATCCCACCTAATCATGGTGAATAATCTTTTTAATGTGCTGTTGGATCCTGTTGTCTAGGATCTTGTTGAGAATCTTAGCATCTATATTCATTAGTGATATTGGTCTGAAATTCTCCTTTTTGGTAGGGTCTTTGCCTGGTTTGGGGATCAGGGTAATGCTGGCTTCATAGAAAGAGTCTGGAAGTATTCCTTCTGTTTCAATTTTTTGAAACATCTTCAGGAAAATCGGTGTTATTTCTTCTTTGAAAGTTTGGTAGAATTCCCCAGGGAATCCATCAGGTCCTGGGCTCTTGTTTTTTGGGAGGTTTTTGATCACTGCTTCAATCTCGTTACTAGATATTGGTCTATTCAGGGTGTCGATTTCTTCCTGGTTCAATTTTGGTAGTTTATAGTTTTCCAGGAATGCATCCATTTCATCTAGGTTGCTATGCTTATTGGCATATAACTGTTGATAATAACTTCTGATGATTGTTTCTACTTCCTTGGTGTTCGTTGTGATCTCTCCCTTTTCATACATTATTTTATGAATTTGGGCTTTCTCTCTTTTCTTTTGGATTAGTGTGGCCAATGGTTTATCGATCTTACTGATTCTTTCAAAAACCAGCTTCTAGTTTCATTGATACTGTATATACTGTATCTACTGTATCATTGATACTGTTCTACTGTATCTCTGGTTTCTACCTCATTGATATCAGCTCTAATCTTGATGATTTCCCTTCTTATGTGTGGAGTTGGTTTGATTTGTTGTTGATTCTCCAGTTCTTTAAGGTGTAGAGACAGCTGCTGTGTTCTGGATTTTCCAATTTTTTTGAGGGAGGCTTGGATGGCTCTGTATTTCCCCCTTAGGACCGCCTTTGCTGTATCTCATAGGTTTTGGACCGAATTGTCTTCATTCTCATTGGTTTCCAAGAATTGTTCCAGTTCTTCTTTGATCTCCTTGTTGATCCAAGCATTTTAATCAAGGTAGACTTTATCTTCCAGGTGTTTGATCCCTTCTGAACTTTTCCTTGTGATTGAGCTCCAGTTTCAAAGCATTGTGATCTGAGAATATGCAGGGAATAATCTCAGTCTTTTGGTTTCGGTTGAGTCCTGATTTGTGACCCAGCATGTGGTCTATTCTGGAGAAGGTTCCGTGTGCACTTGAGAAGAATGAGTATTCTGTTGTTTTAGGGTGGAATGTTCTGTATATATCTATGAGGTCCATCTGGTCCAATGTGTCATTCAATGCTCTTGTTTCTTTATTGATTTTCTGCTTTGATGATCTGTCTATTTCTGAGAAAGGTGTGTTAAGATCTCCTACGATTATTCATATCAGTATGACTCTTTATCTTGATTAACAATTTTCTTAAGTAACTGGTTGCTCCCATGTTGGGAGCATAGATGTTTACATTTGTTAGATCATCTTGGTGGATAGTCCCTTTAAGGATTATGTAGTGTCCTTCTGTATCTCTGACTACAGTCTTTAGTTTAAAGTCTAATTTATCTGATATGAGAATCACTACCACATGCCCATTGGCATGAAGGATGCTTCTCCTCCCCTTCACTTTCAGTCTCGGTGTATCTTTAGGTTCAAAATTAGTCTCTTGTAAACAGCATATGGATGGGTCATGTCGTCGTTTTATGCAATCTGCAACCCCGTGCCATTTTATGGGTGCATTTAGGCCATTCACATTGAGAGTGATTATTGATAGATTGAAGTCTTTCTTTCTGTAGACTGTTTCTATATTTCTGTTCAATGCTATTCTTAGGATTTTTCCTCTTTTATAGAACCCCCCTTAATATTTCCTGCAGTGTCGGCTTGGTGGTTGCACGGTCTTTTAAGCCTTGCTGGTCTTGGAAACTCTTTATCTCTCCATCCAATTTGAATGTCAGTCTTGCTGGGTAAAGTATTCTTGGCTGCATGTTCTTCTCATTTAGTGCCCTGAATATGTCTTGCTAGCCTTTTCTGGCTTGCCAGGTCTCTGTGGACAGGTCTGACGTTATTCTGATGGGCTTCCCTCTATAAGTAAGGAGCCTCTTTGCCCTGGTGGCTTTCAAGAAATTATACCTACAATTATAATTCCGCAATTTGACTATCAGGTGTCGTGATGTTTTTTTTGGAATGTATAATCTTGGGTGGAGACCGTTCAGCCTCTAGTACATGAACGCTGGTTCCATTCACGAGATTGGGAAAATTTTCATGAAGGACTTGTTCCACTATATCTTCTAGACTTCTTTCTTTCTCCTCCCCTTCTAGGATTCCAATAATTCTGACGTTGGAACGTTTCATGGCATCATTTATTTCCCTGATTCTGTTTTCGTGGTTTCTAAGCTGATTGTTCCAGGCTTCCTCCTGATCCTTTCTCTCTATCTGTTTGTCCTCCAGATCACTAATTCTATCTTCTGTCTCAGTTACCCTAGCTTTGAGAGAGTTAGATTAGATTGAAACTTATTGAGAGCATTGTGAACCTCCTCCCTGGTACCTTTAAGCTCTGCCCTAACATTGTGAAGATCATCTCTTGTCGCTTTCAGCTTGGCCCTTATCAATTCCGTTTGATCATCCATGGCTTTCTCCCACCTAGCTATTGCGTGGATAATTGTTAGCCTGAATTCTCTTTCTGACATATTGTCTATGTTGATAGCCGTTAGCTCTGTTGCAGGAGGTCCATCCTCTGTATCGGTTGGGCATTCCTCCTCCTAGTCATTTTGGTGGGAGATGACTGAACAGATGTAGCTGGATGTTTCAACCGTGGTGCAGTAGGTGCACCCTGGAACACTTCTGAGCAATCAGGATTCCTCACCCAAACGAGAGACAAAAAAAAAAAAAAAAGAAGAAGAAAAAGAAAAAGAAAAGAGAGAGAGAGAGACAGGAAAGAAAGGGAAGATCAAAGAGAAGGTTCAGCCCAGATGGGCCCCAAGGTAAGATTTATGAAGTAGACAAACAAAAAGACTGATATAAGTATATGACAATAGAAAAATATATATATGTGCCAATTAAGGAAGAACCTCGTCAAAAATAACCCCAAGTATAAGATTTATATGCTATCAGAGCAAACACAAAAACACAGAAACACTGGTGGAAGAAGAAGACGGGAGAGTGGTTATAAATTCAGTGTGTGCGAGGAAGATTGTTTTGATTCTTCCTGGATGTATCTTGATATCTTTGTTAAAGGACTCAACTTTCCTAAGATAAAGGGGGAAAAAAATGGTTTACCTATAGGGGTAGTATTGATTGGGGAAAGGGGATTACTTTGAAGTTTAACTCTATATGAATATTGTAGGATAAAAATAAAAAGGAATAAACTAGACTAAACTAAACTAAAATTTAAAAAGAGGAATTAAAATAAAAATGCAAAAGAAAAACCTAGGTGTATGTATCAAAAAGTTCAGGTTAGAAGGGTATTATGGAATTTGATGTACTATACAGCTTGCTGTGATGGTAAATAGGTTAAAAAAAAATTACCTATGTGGTAAAAAAAAAGAATGAACCAGAATAGTGGGAACGAGTGGAAAATAAAAATTTTCATATGAAGTAGTGGTTGTTCTCTTGTACTACTTTTTTTCTCTCTCTCTCTCTTTTTTTTTTTTTCTTGGTTTGTTTTCTGGGGGAGGGGCATGCCACTTAGGTTGTCAGTCAATGATGTTTCCTGAGTTAAGTCCTCCCGCCCCCCTCAAGGGGGTGGGCTCTGAGGAAACTGGGTTTTTTCAGGCTTTTGTTCTCTGGCGGTTTTTATGTTTGTTCACTTTTTTTTTTTCTCTCACCTTGACCGCTTTTGATGGTATTTGTAGTTTTAGAGGAAAGCAAACTGCCTCCCTCTCAGAGAGAAGCCTCAGTCTGGTCCCCTGTGGGTGCTTCACACAACGCAGAGTACTAACCACTATACGATCACGGCCACCTGTGGGTGCTTCAGAGCCCATATAAATTCCCCCTTGGCCCCTGGCAGAGCAGGTTCTGAGTCACAGTCCCTGGGGATGCAGGATCTTCTGCTTGTACCCCAAACCACAGCAGCTGCAACAGTCTGGGAAGCTCCAGACCTCCAGAGAGGTTCCAAGCAGTGATTGAACACAGAGTTTCCTGCTGGCCCGGTCTGGGAGTGCCTGGTCTTTCTGGGTCTAAGAGCTTGCACGCTCCTCTTCTCAGGGGAGGGTGTGGGTCGCGCATGCATCTCAGGCTGAGAGCAAGGGGAGGGTTTGGGGGGCAAATGCGCATCTCAGGCTCTGATATAATGGTGTGGGTCTAAGAGCATCGGGCTGGGCCTTTTTGCACCTCTCTCAGGGGAGGGTGAGGGGTGCTCGCGTCTCAGGCCCTGTAGCATGGGAGCTGGCGACGCTCCCAGCCCCTCACAGAAGCTGGGCCCCACGCGTTCTTGGGCATGCTGGCGGCTCAGGGACCAAGACCTGGTTTCTCTGCCACACTCTTTCTGGCTCAGTGCCAGGGGAGGATGTCTTGGGTTCGGGGACTTAAGCCCCTGTCCCTAGCTGCCCCATTCCCACAATTTCCCCTTCACAATCCTTTGCTCTTTTTGAGTGCTTTCAACCAGTCTCCAAGTTAATGCTGTTCCCCAGATACAGGGCACTCTCGTATTAGGGGTATTACTTTCCAATCAGTCACCTCTGGTGCCTCCCTCCCCCTTTTGTTTATCTTCTGATATTAGTCCGATGTTCCCACTCCGCTTTACCTGTCCACTGGCGTGTTCTGCCCCTGTAGAGATCTAGACGTGTATAATTCTGATCTCAGGCTGATTTCATGGGTGATCGGAGTTCTTTGGTAGGTAATCAGCTCACTTTAGGGTACAAATTGAAACAGTACCTCCTCCTACTTCCCTGCCTCTTGTCTCCCCACCTTCTGCCCATTTTTTGATATGATTATCTGTTTTGTGTGTGTTGAGTTCGAGGAATTCTTTATAGATCCCGGATATCAACCTTTTGTCTGTACTGTCCTTTGCAAATATCTTCTCCCATTCTGTGCGTTGCCTCTTTGTTTTGTTGACTGTGTGGAGATTCCTCAAGAAATTAAAAATAGAGCTTCCCTATGACCCTGTAATTGCACTACTGGGTATTTACCCCAAAGATACAGATGTAGTGAAAAGAAGAGCCATCTGTACCCCAATGTTTATAGCAGCAATGGCCATGGTCGCCAAGCTGTGGAAAGAACCAAGATGCCCTTCAACGGACGAATGGATAAGGAAGATGTGGTCCATATACACTATGGAGTATTATGCCTCCATCAGAAAGGACGAATATCCGACTTTTGTAGCAACATGTACAGGACAGGAAGAGATTATGCTGAGTGAAATAAGTCAAGCAGAAAGAGTAAGTTATATGGTTTCAGTTATTTGTGGAGCATATGAAATAACATGGAGGACACGGGGAGATGGAGAGGAGAAGGGAGTTGAGGGAAATTGGAAGGGGAGATGAAACCTGAGAGACTATGGACTCTTAAAAACAACCTGAGGGTGTTGAAGGGGAGGGGTGTGGGAGGTTGGGGGAACCAGATGGTGGGTATTAGGGAGTACATGTGTTGTATGGAGCACTGGGTATGGTGCAAAAACAATGAATACTGTTATGCTGAAAAGAAATTTTTTTAAAAAGGTTATTATGGAATTTGATATTCTGGACGTCTCACTGTGATGGTAAATAGTTTAAAAATTTATATATTTAAAAAATGAACCAGAATAGTGGGAAAGAATTAAAAACAAAAGTTGTATCTATGAAGTAGTGGTGGTTGTCCTCTTGTCTTTTTTTTTTTTTTTTTTTTTGGTTGGCTTTCTGGGTGAGGGGACTGCTGCATGGGTTTTCAGGGAGTCTTGCTGGAGTTAAGTCTTCCTGCCCCCATCAAGGGGTGGGCTCTGAGGAAACTGGTTTTTCAGGCTTTTGTTCTCTTGCAGTTTTTTGTTTGTTCATTTGTTTTCTCTCCCCTTGGCAGCTTTTGATCCGTTTTGGAGGTTTAGAGGAAAGCAAACTGCACCCAGACCTCCCTCTCAGAGAGAAGCCTCATTCTGTTCCCCTGTGGGTGCTCTAAAGCACATAAATTCCCCCTCTGTCACTGGCAGAGCACATTCCCAGTCACGGTCTCTGGGGTCGCAGGATCTCCTGCTTATATGCAAAACCATGATAGCCACAGCTGTCTGGGCAGCTCCAGACTACCAGAGAGGTGTCAAGCAGTGATTTTCCTGCTGGCCCGGGCTGGGAGTACTCAGACTCTCCAGGGTCCGAGAGCGCCAGCTGACACCAGTTCACACCTCTTTGGGGGGGGGGGGGGATGGTGTGGCACAACTCAGACTCTGGTAGCATGGCGCACTCATGAAGAGTGCATTGGGCTGTGGTTCTGCCAATGGGTGAGGCCCCGTAACCCTCATGGGAGCCAGCACCCAGACACTCTCAGGCGTGCTGGTGGCTCATGGACCAAGACCTGGCTTCTTTGCCTCACTCTCTGTCTGGTTCAGTGCTAGCGGTGGCTGTCCTGGGTTGGGGGACTTAAGCCCCTGTCCATAACTGCCCTGATTCTCACAATCCCCCCCCCCCCACCACAATCCTTTGCTCTTTTTGAGTGCTTTCAATCAGACTCCAAGTTAATGCTGGTCCCCAATCACAGGACACTCTCGTACTGAGGTATTACTTTCCAATGGGTCGCTTCTGGTGGCTCCCTCCCCCTTTTGTTTATCTTCTGATATTAGTCCAACGTTCCCATTCCGCTTTACCTGCTCACTAGCATCTTCTGCCCCTGTAGAAATCCAGAAGTGTATAACTCTAATCTCAGGCTGATTTCATGGGCGACCAGAGTTCTTTGGTAGGTAATCAGCTCATTTTAGGGTACAGGTTGAAATGGCGCCTCCTCCTACTTCCCCACCATCTTGTCTCTCCCAAGATTGTGTTTCTAAGTGAACTGGTCTCGTGTAAGTATGCTACAAGACTGCTTACAGTATGGAAGAAAGGATTTCAATTTGATGCTCTTTGTAGAGTAATGTGTCATGTTTCTAATATATTGTTGAACTCCTTTACCCATTTGAAATGCAGTTTATTTTTTTTTTATTTTATTTTTTATAAACATATATTTTTATCCCCAGGGGTACAGGTCTGTGAATCACCAGGTTTACACACTTCACAGCACTCACCAAAGCACATACCCTCCCCAATGTCCATAATCCCACCCCCTTCTCCCAAACCCCCTCCCCCCAGCAACCCTCAGTTTGTTTTGTGAGATTAAAAGTCACTTATGGTTTCTCTCCCTCTCATTCCCATCTTGTTTCATTGATTGTTCTCCTACCCACTTAAGCCACCATGTTGCATCACCACTTCCTCATATCAGGGAGATCATATGATAGTTGTCTTTCTCTGCTTGACTTATTTCGCTAAGCATGATACGCTCTAGTTCCATCCATGTTGTCGCAAATGTCAAGATTTCATTTCTTTTGATGTCTGCATAGTATTCCATTGTGTATATATACCACATCTTCTTGATCCATTCATCTGTTGATGGACATCTAGGTTCTTTCCATAATTTGGCTACTGTGGACATTGCTGCTATAAACATTCGGGTGCACGTGCCCCTTTGGATCACTATGTTTGTATCTTTAGGGTAAATACCCAATAGTGCAATTGCTGGGTCATAGGGCAGTTCTATTTTCAACATTTTGAGGAACCTCCATGCTGTTTTCCAGAGTGGCTGCACCAGGTTACATTCCCACCAACAGTGTAGGAGGGTTCCCCTTTCTCCACATCCTCGCCAGCATCTGTCATTTCCTGACTTGTTGACTTTAGCCATTCTGACTGGTGTGAGGTGATATCTCATTGTGGTTTTGATTTGTATTTCCCTGATGCCGAGTGATATGGAGCACTTTTTCATGTGTCTGTTGGCCATCTGGATGTCTTCTCTGCAGAAATGTCTGTTCATGTCCTCTGCCCATTTCTTGATTGGATTATTTGTTCTTTGGGTGTTGAGTTTGCTAAGTTCTTTATAGATTCTGGACACTAGACCTTTATCTGATATGTCGTTTGCAAATATCTTCTCCCATTCTGTCTGTTGTCTTTTGATTTTGTTAACTGTTGCCTTTGCTGTGCAAAAGCTTTTGATCTTGATGAAATCCCAATAGTTCATTTTTGCTCTTGCTCCCCTTGCCTTTGGCGATGTTCCTAGGAAGATGTTGCTGCGGCTGAGGTCGAAGAGGATGCTGCCTGTGTTCTCCTCAAGGATTTTGATGGATTCCTTTCTCACATTGAGGTCCTTCATGCATTTTGAGTCTATTTTTGTGTGTGGTGTAAGGAAAGGGTCCAATTTTATTTTTCTGCATGTGGCTGTCCAATTTTCCCAGCACCATTTATTGAAAAGGCAGTCTTTTTTCCATTGGACATTCTTTCCTGCTTTGTCGAAGATGAGTTGACCATAGAGTTGAGGGTCTATTTATGGGCTCTCTATTCTGTTCCATTAATCTATGTGTCTGTTTTTGTGCCAGTACCATGCTGTCTTGATGATGACAGCTTTGTAATAGAGCTTGAAGTCCGGAATTGTGAGGCCACCAACATTGGCTTTTTTTTTCAATATCCCTTTGGCTATTCGAGGTCTTTTCTGGTTCCATATAAATTTTAGCATTATTTGTTCCATTTCTTTGAAAAAGATGGATGGTACTTTGATAGGAATTGCATTAAATGTGCAGATTGCTTTAGGTAGCATAGACATTTTCACAATATTTATTCTTCCAATCCAGGAGCATGGAACATTTTTCCATTTCTTTGTGTCTTCCTCAATTTCTTTCATGAGTACTTTATAGTTTTCTGAGTATAGATTCTGTTCCTCTTTGGTTAGGTTTATTCCTAGATATCTTATGGTTTTGGGTGCAATTGTAAATGGGATTGACTCCTTAATTTCTCTTTCTTCTGTCTTGCTGGTGGTGTAGAGAAATGCAACTGATTTCTGTGCATTGATTTTATATCCTGACACTTTACTGAATTCCTGTACAAGTTCTAGCAGTTTTGGAGTGGAGTCTTTTGGGTTTTCCACATATAGTATCATATCATCTGCGAAGAGTGATAATTTGACTTCTTCTCTGCCGATTTGGATGCCTTTAATTTCCTTTTGTTGTCTGATTGCTGGGCTAGGACCTCTAGTACTATGTTGAATAGCAGTGGTGATAATGGACATCCCTGCCATGTTCCTGACCTTAGCAGAAAAGCTTTCAGTTTTTCTCCATTGAGAATGATATTTGCGGTGGGTTTTTCATAGATGGCTTTGATGATATTGAGGTATGTGCCCTCTATCCCTACACTTTGAAGAGTTTTGATCAGGAAGGGATGCTGTACTTTGTCAAATGCTTTTTCAGCATCTATTGAGAGTATCATATGGTTCTTGTTCTTTCTTTTATTGATGTGTTGTATCACATTGACTGATTTGCGGATGTTGAACCAACCTTGCAGCCCTGGAATAAATCCACTTGGTCGTGGTGAATAATCCTTTTAATGTACTGTTGAATCCTATTGGCTAGTATTTTGTTGAGTATTTTCGCATCTGTGCTCATCAAGGATATTGGTCTATAGCTCTCTTTTTTGGTGGGATCCTTGTCTGGTTTTGGGATCAAGGTGATGCTGGCCTCATAAAATGAGGCCATTCCATTTCTATTTTTTGGAACAGTTTCAGGAGAATAGGAATTAGTTCTTCTCTAAATGTTTGGTAGAATTTCTCCGGGAAGCCGTCTGGCCCTGGGCTTTTGTTTGTTTGGAGATTTTTAATGACTGTTTCAATCTCCTTACTGGTTATGGGTTTGTTCAGGCTTTCTATTTCTTCTTGGTTCAGTTGTGGTAGTTTATAAGTATAGGTAGTTTCTAGGAATGCATCCATTTCTTCCAGATTGTCAAATTTATTGGCATAGAGTTGCTCATAGTATGTTCTTATAATAGGTTGTATTTCTTTGGTGTTAGTTGTGATCTCTCCTCTTTCATTCATGATTTTATTTATTTGAGTCCTTTCTCTTTTCTTTTTGATAAGTCAGGCCAGGGGTTTATCAATTTTATTAATTCTTTCAAAGAACCATCTCCTAGTTTCATTGATTTGTTCTATTGTTTTTTTTTTTTTTTTTGGTTCCTATTTCATTGATTTCTGCTCTGATCTTTATGATTTCTCTTCTCCTGCTGGGCTTAGGGTTTCTTTCTTGTTCTTTCTCCAGCTCCTTTAGGTGTAGGGTTAGGTTGTGTACCTGAGACCTTTCTGTTTCTTGAGAAAGGCTTGTACCGCTATATATTTTCCTCTCAGGACTGCCTTTGTTGTGTCCCACAGATTTTGAACCGTTGTATTTTCATTATCATTTGTTTCCATGATTTTTTTCAATTCTTCTTTAATTTCCCGGTTGACCCATTCATTCTTTAGAAGGATGCTGTTTAGTCTCCATGTATTTGGGTTCTTTTCAAACTTCCTTTTGTGGTTGAGTTCTAGCTTTAGAGCATTGTGGTCTGAAAATATGCAGGGAATGATCCCAATCTTTTGATACCGGTTGAGTCCTAATTTAGGACCGAGGATGTGATCTATTCTGGAGAATGTTCCATGTGCACTAGAGAAGAATGTGTATTCTGTTGCTTTGGGATGAAATGTTCTGAATATATCTGTGATGTCCATCTGGTCCAGTGTGTCATTTAAGGTCTTTATTTCCTTGCTGATCTTTTGCTTGGATGATCTGTCCATTTCAGTGAGGGGAGTGTTAAAGTCCCCTACTATGATTGTATTATTGTTGATGTGTTTCTTTGATTTTGTTATTAATTAGTTTATATAGTTGGCTGCTCCCACGCTGGGGGCATAGATATTTAAAATTGTTAGATCTTCTTGTTGGACAGACCCTTTGAGTATGATATAGTGTCCTTCCTCATCTCTTATTATAGTCTTTGGCTTAAAATCTAATTGATCTGATATAAGGATTGCCACTCCTGCTTTCTTCTGATGTCCATTAGCATGGTAAATTCTTTTCCACGCCCTCACTTTAAATCTGGAGGTGTCTTCGGGCTTAAAATGAGTTTCTTGGAGGCAACATATAGATGGGTTTTGTTTTTTTATCCATTCTGATACCCTGTGCCTTTTCATTGGGGCATTTAGCCCATTAACATTCAGGGTAACTATTGAGAGATATGAATTTAGTGCCACTGTACTGCCTGTAAGGTGACTGTTACTCTATATGGTCTCTGTTCCTTTCTGATCTACCACTTGTAGGCTCTCTCTTTGCTTAGAGGACCCCTTTCAACATTTCCTGTAGAGCTGGTTTGGTGTTTGCAAATTCTTTCAGTTTTTGTTTGTCCTGGAAGCTTTTAATCTCTCCTTCTATTTTCAATGATAGCCTAGCTGGATATAGTATTCTTGGCTGCATGGTTTTCTCGTTTAGTGCTCTGAAAATATCTTGCCAGCTCTTTCTGGCCTGCCAGGTCTCTGTGGATAAGTCAGCTGCCAATCTAATATTTTTACCATTGTATGTTACAGACTTCTTTTCCCAGGCGGGCTTTCAGGATTTTCTCTTTGTCACTGAGACTTGTAAATTTTACTATTAGGTGACGGGGTGTGGGCCTATTCTTATTGATTTTGAGGGGCATTCTCTGAACCTCCTGAATTTTGATGCTCATTCCCTTTGCCATATTGGGGAAATTCTCCCCCAATAATTCTCTCCAGTATAATTTCTGCTCCCCTCTCTCTTTCTTCTTCTTCTGGAATCCCAATTATTCTAATGTTGTTTCGTCTTATGGTGTCACTTATCTCTCGAATTCTCCCCTCGTGGTCCAGTAGCTGTTTGTCCTCTTTTGCTCAGCTTCTTTATTCTCTGTCATTTGGTCTTCTATATCACTAATTCTTTCTTCTGCCTCATTTATCCTAACAGTGAGAGCCTCCATTTTTTATTGCACCTCATTAATAGCTTTTTTGATTTCAACTTGGTTAGATTTTAGTTCTTTTATTTCTCCAGAAAGGGCTTTTATATCTCCCGAGAGCGTTTCTCTAATATCTTCCATGCCTTTTTCGAGCCCGGCTAGAACCTTGAGAATTGTCATTCTGAAGTCTAGATCTGACATATTACCAATGTCTGTATTGATTAGGTCCCTAGCCTTAGGTACTGCCTCTTGTTCTTTTTTTTGTGTGTGTTGAATTTTCCATCTTGTCATTTTGTCAAGATAAGAGTATATGAAGGAGCAAGTAAAATACTAAAAGGGTGGCAACAACTCCAGGAAAATATGCTTTAACCAAATTAGAAGAGATCCCAAATCGTGAGGGGGGAGAAAGGGGATAAAAAGAGGTTCAAAAAGGAAGAAAAAAAAAGAAAAAAGAAAAAGAGAAAAGAATTTACAAAAAAAGAAAACAAAGAAAAATATAAAAAAGAAAAAATATATATATTAGATAAACTAGTTAAAAAACGTTAAAAAAGAAAAAGGTAAAAGTTAAAAAATTTTACCAGAAGGCGAGAAAAAAAAACAAAAAATGAAAAATAAAAAAATTAAATTAACTGCAAGACTAAAAAAAATCACAGGGAAAAAGCCATGAGTTCCGTGCTTTGCTTTCTCCTCCTCTGGAATTCTGCTGTTCTCCTTGGTACTGAAACCGCACTCCTTGGTAGGTGAACTTGGTCTCGGCTGGATTTCATGTTGATCTTCTGGGGGAGGGGCCTGTTGTAGTGATTCTCAAGTGTCTTTGCCCCAGGCGGAATTGCACGGCCCTTACCCGGGGCAGGGGCGAGTAATCCGCTCGGCTTTGCTTTCAGGAGCTTTTGTTCCCTGAGCGCTTTCCTTTCCGTAGAGTTCTGGAGGACAGGAATACAAATGGCGGCCTCCTGGTCTCCGGCCCAGAGGAGCCGAGAGCTCAGGGCCCCACTCCTCAATGCGCCCTCAGAGAACAGCGCCCAGTTACTCCCATCTGCCTGACCTCTGGCCGCGCTCCGAGCTCACCGAAACTGCGACGGGTTCAAGGTAATACCGAGCTGTGAGCTTACTGTCGGCTCTGTCTCTGTAGCCGGCTTTCCCGTTCCAATACCCGCAAGCTCTGCGACACTCAGACACCCCCGATCCTTCTGTGACCCTGTGGGACCTGAGGCCACGCTGACCCCGCGTGGGCTTCGCCCCGGTTTAGCCTCTGGAGCGATGTCCCTCAGCGGAACAGACTTTTAAAAGTCCTGATTTTGTGCGTCGTTGCTCCGCCGCTTACCGGGAGCCGGCCCCTCCCCCCCCCGGGGGTCTATCTTCCCGTCGCTTTGTATTCACTTCTCCACTGGTCCTACCTTTCAGAAAGTGGTTATTTTTCTGTTTCCAGAATTGCTGTTCTTCTTCTCTTTGATCTGCCGATGGATTTTCAGGTGTTTGCAATCTTTAGATAAGCTATCTAGCTGATCTCCGGCTAACTGAAATAGTCTCAGCCTGCTACTTCTCCACCATCTTGACTTCTCCCTACTGAAATGCAGTTTATAAGGACACTTCATTCCTTGGCCCACCTCAGAGAAGCCCATGACGCTGGAGTTGTGGTTAGAGTGCCCTCCAGGGACTCACTGCTCAATGTGTCTTATACATTCCCTTGGGAGAAGCAGTGTTTTTGAAGGATTACAATGAAAGTGCAACCCAACCATGTACCTAAGTGTGTTCTTACATAACCAGTTGTTCTCTGGAGCGTTCTTTGCTCCCACACTCTCCTCTTCCTGTGTCTCCTTGGGTATACAAACCATCTCTTCCATGGGGTTTGCCCAAGAAGAGCAGTTCACAGGAAAGCACAGAGAATAGTGAGGAATTGATCCTGGAGAGAGTAGGAAAGAAATTTCCTCCACACACTCCTGCATATCCCCCAAAGACCATTTGCCTCAGCCACTGGGGGGTCACCCTCCCCACCTTCCCCTGTAACATTTACCTGATCCACCTCCTCCCTACACATATTTCAAAGTCCTCTTCCCTGTATTACATAGAGCAAGCCTGTGGTCATCTTCTGATCCTGAATATCCTCACCAGCCCCTTTTCATCTCATCAGAACATTTCTTCTGAAGAAATGCAAGGCTATGTTTGAAATGGCTTCTGGTGAATTCTATTTCCTCTGGCTCATTATGTTTAGATCAAGTCAGATCAACAGAGAGAATAACTGGGCTTTAGAGTCCATCTTCCTCCCTACCTCACCCCAATGTAGTTGGAAGAGTATGTAGTGTTCCAACCATGCCACTATGTTGGTCCCTTGGGCTGCCAGTAGGTCAACATGTGCTCCTCGTACTTGGGGAAGATCGTAAGATACAGAAGTCTGAATCTTAACATCCTACTATAAAATAGTATAACGGAGTGGTCATCGTGATAAAATTTCTATTTTTTTGTTTTTGTGTGGGTTTTTTTGTGGTTTTTGGGGGGGGCGGTTGTTTTGTTTTTAGAACTCACAAAATGAGTTTCTTTCTGTACTCAAAAAAAAAAAAAACACTAGTTTGTTTCTTCTCTCATATGGACACTGTGAGTTAGATCATAGGTCCAGTTCTCTCACACTCTTGTTGGCTAGAAATCTCTGAGCTAAATTGGGGTCCAACTTCAAAATGGCATAAAATTTCACAGCATGTGGTTTGGATACCAAGCACACTCCTGATTTTATCTTTCTGCCACATTCCTCTTTGCTTCAGTTTGCTCATGATTTTTTGTTTTATTATGTTTCTAAAATGCCTTTAACTCTTCAGTTAGCATGGAAAAGATAAATGCATTAAAAAAAAATCACAAGAAGACAAGTTTATTTCCCTCATGTACCAGTCACCTTGGTTGATATGCACCTCCACGATGTCGGGGATTCAGCTACTGTGTGCTGCTCATGCTCTCCACAGGTGTTGCCATAACTGCATATTCAGAAAACGCCCAGCACCCTGTCTCCTGGGTCTGCTTCTAGCCAGATTAAGGGGAGGAAAAGAGGGAGAGCAACAGCATGATCTCCCTTTAAAGGGCATGTTTCTGGGGGAGCAGGTAATCACTTACATTCACATTCTGTCTGCTAGACTCATTTCCATTACTATTACCTAACTAGAAAGAGGTTGGTAATTCTGTTTTTCTTCAGGTCAGCCATGTGCCCATATAAAATTTGGGGTTCTATAACTCAAGAAAGAAGGAGATAAAGGAAATGGGTAATCTAATAATCTCACCTTTATTACTGTGAGTCAATAGAAAATGTATTTTGGTGTCTGCCCTTGGTTCCTGGCCCAGAGCTCCTGAAATCCTTGTCAGTTCCTAAGTGGTAAGAACATTAATATTTGTCTCAGACCCCATATTTGACAGAGGGCTCCCAGAACTTTTGTAAATGTCTAAATGAGAAGTGTGCTAGAAGCATCTTTTATTCTATCAAGGTGATTGGTTGGGCTCCTAGGTGGTGACTGGTCACCAGAAACATGAAGCCATGATCAGAAGCTTAGTATTTTCAGCCCCCAACTCCAAACAATCTCCAGAGAGAAGAGGAGGCTAGAAATGGAGCTAATGATTGATCATGAATATGTGAAGAAGAGTCCATGAAAATCCCAGTAGTATGGGGTTTGGAGAGCTCCCAGGTCGGCAAAGACATTCACACCCACCCCAACTCCACAGGTACAGAGACTTCTGTGCTCAGGACCCTCCCAGACCTCACCTTGTGCATCTCTTCATCTGGGTGCTCATATGTATCCTTTATCATATCCTTATTACACTGGGATACATAAGGTTTCTGTGAATTCTGTGAGACCCTCTAGAAAATTAATGTAACTCCAGGTGGAAGACATGGGAACGTCTGATTTGTAGCCAAATCAGAAAGCAGTTGTGGGGCGACCTAGAGATCTGCTACTTGTGACTGGCATCTAAAGTGGGTGGGAACAGTTTTGTGGGACTGAGCTCTTAACCTGTGGTATCTGACACTATCTCTGGATGGATAGTGTCACAATTGAGTTATTTGTAATACACCCAGTTGGTGTCATAGAGAATTGCTTAATGTGGGAAACAGGCCCCACATGTGGTGACCAGAAGTGTCAGAAGTGAAGTGTTCTGTATAAAAGTAAAGAAGTCACAACAGGAAATAACTAGATAGGAGGGGGAAAGCAGGGTGGTTTTTCTTATATACTTACCTTATAGTTCCAGGAGAATTCTTGAAGAGAGTGGAAGCTAGAAAGGTAGGAGCCCAGCCCTGAACATCTAAACCAGAGGTCTCAAGTAGAACTGTAGGGAGGCACCCTGGCTAAAACCAAGCTCTCTGTGTGTATCTGAAGAGGAAAGAAAAGGGTTTCTTGGCTCTATTTGGGTTCAAATGAGCCTGTGCTCCACATGTTGCCTGTTCTTCTGCTGGGAAGGGCTGTTTGCAGGGAAGCCAGATGAGCAACACCTGGGCCAGGATGTTCCTAGCAAATCCAGGGAAACTGCAAGGGGAAGAGAGGAACTTCAGATGGTGTGGAGCCCAAAGGAGCAGAGCCAGGTGTGCTGGGGTATTAAAATGTCAAGCAGAGAGTGCCATGTGGGGTAAAGTGAGGCAACAGCAGGTATGTGGAGGTGTAATGTTTGGGACCTAGGGCTGAGGGTGAAGAAGGGAGGGCCCCAGAGTCCTTCAGGGTGAGAGGAGAAAGAGAGAGCAGGATTCTGGGGCCGGGGGGAATCTACAGAAAGTCACAGAGGATGCAATAGAGGGAAATATGGAACCCCAAGCCCCCAGCTCTGAAAGGTCATTCTGGGGCAGCACAGTGCCAGGAAGACAGAGCTGAATCACAGTGGGAGGCTTCTATTGCCCTTCTAGCTTCCTCTGCTCTGCATTTCCCAGGAGTGACCCCACAGATGTCTCCCATGCTTAGCCTCATCCTAGCTGATGCACGCCCATGTTTCACTGGTGCACCTCTCCCCAGAACACCTTCCTTGGGCAATGCACATGAGTGCTGGGACTGACAGGGCCACTCAGGAGCACCCACAGATGGAATGGAGAGACACAGGTTTGCCACTAGCCATAAGCTTTATTCACTCTGGGGCCACTTTCTCAACCAGCCAAAGCTCACTTTGATTGGAGAGGGGTGGGGATGTCCCAGTGGGGACAGGGATACACGAAGGAGGCTTCCCAGTATTTCCTGTGGAAGTGCTACATGCTCAGGAGAAGTGAGAGGGAACTCCAGGGAAGCAAGCTTGGCTTCCCCCTGAGAATGCAGGCCCGCTTCAGACCAGGTTGTGGAGGTCAAGGACACATCGTGGAGAGGGGGGCTTTCTTGCAGGAGACCTTTCATTAGTACTTGAAAGTAATAGTCTTGACCCATGGGTACTTATTCAGGGCCACCTCTCCTGCAAGACAGCACATTCTGTGGGGAAAGGTCATCCTCACAGTGGCCCCTAGGGCTGGCCACACCTTGTTGCAGTGTTTTTATCTCACACATCCCTGCAGCAACCATGTAGGGTCAGCCCCAGTTACAAAAGAGAAACCAAGGCCCTGACAGATCTGCCCTCAGTTGTGGGGTGGGGAGTGGTAAGGATTCCACTGCAGGCATTGGAATACAGACTAATTGGGGGCAACTGTTCCAGAAACTTCCCTGCTCTATCTCCTCTAGAGGAATGGCAGTCCCATCACCCTGAGGGCAGTCAAGGGGCCTTCTGGTGCCCTCCTACTACCCAGAGGTGCCAGCCCACTGTCTGTCCCCACTGCTGCCCCCATCTAATTCCAGGTCATGCTCCTACTGGGAAAGAGAGTCACAAGCACCCAGAATTTGGTTGTGTTCTGCAGCTGGTGGGTTCAGCCCCACAACCAGTATGTGGGGCCTGCAGTTGACTGACATCTCCCCCACCCCCTAAGGTTGGCTCCAGGATCCACACTTCACCAGCCAGGGCCTGCTGAGGTCTCTGGACCAAACCCTGATAGGTTACTGGGGATGCCTGGTTTATGCGCACAGGACACAGGATGAGCTGGCAGCAAAGAGGATGGGTGGGAGCACCTCAGGGGGTAGGGCCATAAGTGACGATCAGATCCTGGGGACTTGGCAACCACAGCCTGCTGAATAATAGTGGTCCTTGTAGATTCTCATGGAGGAACCAAGAATCAGGGGCAGGAAGAGGAGGCAAACAGGGACAAAGGGAGCAGGACTGTCCAACATCATGTATATGTGTATGTCTGAGTGTGAGTCCCACTTCTGTGTGCAGTGTTTAGTGTCGGACTTTGCGGGGATGTTGCTGGGGCTGCTTTCACAAGCCTCCTTGGGGTTTTCTGCAGGGTATTAAGGATAGAGTAGGAGTAGAAAATGAAATAGCAACCTCTCTATTGTCAAGCCTCTGCTCAAACCTCTCTGAAGATCCTGAGTTGGGCTCAGGGATGAGGGCTCTGGGAGACAGTCGCTCTCCCAGACCCTGGCCTCCCCTGCCCCCCACCACCACTGCTGGGCATCAGAGCTGGGATCCCCAGCTGGAGTCAGTCCTCAACTGCTGGATTCCATGGTGTCGGGATGGGGACTGCAGCACTCATCCTAAATCACACCACAGCCCACGGAAAGATGAGTGCCACACCAGACCTCCACTTCTCCTGGCAGGCCAGGTGGGGCTTGTGCTTGACTACTTGCCTGGATGACAGTGTCTCTACATTGGTGGCACACTGGGCTCCATACTCAGCCTCCATGGTCTCCCCTCTTTCTGTGAATGAGGCTCTGACTATAGCCCCCAGGGCCCTGCTCTTTGGGCCTGTGCCTGCCTCCCCAGCCTCTTCCCCTCCAGACTTCCCCATCCCTGCACTCAGGCCCCTCTCTGCAGCTCCTAGACCACAAAGCTGGTTCTCTCAGGACCTGCTGTCCTCTCTGCCAGGAACATACACCCTCAGGTCTTCCTACCGCTTCCTCCAGCCACTCACACCTCAGCAGAGGTGCCACCTCCTTGGAGAGGCCCACCCTGGTCCCAATAAAATTATCCACCCAGTCTTCCTGCCAGATCACTCTGTTTCATCCACTTCCTGCATTCCTCACTTCCTAGCAAGATCTTGCTTACTGCCTTAATTATCCCCTGTTCCCCCCCTCTCAGTTCTCTACGCTACACACCTGGCCCCCAGCATGGGGCCTGGTGCCAAGAAACCTTAATAGATGTTCAGGATTAAATTACCGAGGTCTTTGCCAAAGCTGGACTGCTTGAACCCTCCAAAGGGAGCGGCAACCTCGGTCTTGTTGTATGTGTTTGCAAACACAGTGCCTGCCTCCAGCTTATCACAAACATACTGGGCCTTTTTGATGTCCCTGGTGAAGATGATAGGGGCCAGGCCAAACTCTGTGGTATTGGCCCAAGACAGCACAGTGCCCACATCGCTGCATGGAAAACCCACAAAGAACTCTGTGAGGAGGGTCATGGGGCCACACTGAGGATGGGACACAGAAAGGCCTGCACTCCTTACTCCCGGTGGGGAGTGGGGTGGGCCTGGCCCACTCCAAGCTACCCACCCATCAGACGCTCTAAGCAAATGGACTAGGCCTACAGAAAGCTAGACCAGCCAAGCACAGAGGAAAAAATGAGAGAGGAGGCAGAGTATTGTCAATCCCTTTGGTTATCATGGGTGAGTCCCTCACTTTATAGATGGGGGATACGATCCCAGGGAAGGGGGCAGGCTGGGAACCCACCATACATGGAAAGGAATTCCTTGTGCAGCCACACTGGGGGGCATCCACAGACATCATAGGCTTGGAGACTGGGCACAATGCTTGGTAGATGGGAGAAAATTATCTCCTTCTAATGCAATCAGCATGCAAAGAAAATTTTGATAATTTTTTTGACAGTTGGAAGTATAGCATATCGAGGTTGAGATACCATTCTATAATCTGCTGAAACATGCTATTCTGAAAAATAATAGTCAGGAAAACAGCCTGTGGTAGAGCAATTATGGCCAGTCCAGTTCTCCCTTTGGGCCAGATCTGGCCCCAGCTGGACCAACAGGATGGGGGGAAGTGAGGTTCTGGGCTTTTTGAGGCCAGCTGATGGCTCTTGAGAGGCTTGCATCTTCCACCTGGCCTCTCTGATGGAGCTGGGTGCCAGGGAGTAGCTGCCCTGACATGGCTCGGAGCAGAGGCGGCCAGCCACATGGAACCCTGACCAAACTGAAGACTTGCAAGTGAATTAAGTAACTTGCGATTCTAAGCCACTGGGGCTTGGGGTGGTTTATTACACAGCAGTGGATAAGAACAGAACCCAGAATGCTGTGAGGGGCATCAGAGAGACAAGGAAGACACTCTCAGTGGGACCCAACCTTGCCAGTCCTCTGGGGCTCTCCTAACTCAGCAGCTGAGACGGACTCCACAGGAAGCTAGGCTGCATTCCCTTCTGCACTCCTCTCCACAAAGCTCAAACAAAGACCCCAGGGAGGCATGGAAGAAGATCGGGCTCTCAAGAGACATAAGCAGGACTCCCTACCCATCAGCAAACCAAGAGATGATCATGATGGGCCTAAAGGACTCCTCTTTGGCTATGAACATGTGGTCCTCTATGTCCCTGAAAACAGTCTACTCAAAGAAGAAACCTAGGGGCAGACAGAAGTCCATGGTCTGCAGGCAGGCAGACCTCTCCCCAGCCAGGCCTGGGCCCCACCAGCCACAATGCACACATCTTGTGGTTTGTGACACCTGGCTGCCACAGGTGGTGGGTGGCATTCCTACCCCAGACATATGAGTTCTCAGGATCATCACAACCCTTTCAAGTAAATGCTGCTGAGGAAGATGAGCAATTCAGTGTTGGTCTGTGGCAGTCCCTCAGATGGCTCAGATGGCTCTCCATCAGTCCCTGTGGAGTAGATTGAGCTGGGTGGAGGGGGGAGCCTAGGACACAAGAACTCTCAGTACTGTCTCCCTGCTTTCTGGCTCCTTGGTGCTGGTCTGATGCCCCAGGTCCATGGGCAAGTGCTCTCAGTCAGGATATAGCCTCCTGCTCCTCCTTCCATCCAGACTGCTGTCCCTACAAGCCCTGGTTGTAAATGGAACCACCTGTGACAGCAGGAATGCTTCCTCTATTTTTAATTTCTTAAGGAATCTCCATGCTGTTTTCCAACGTGGTTGCACCAACTTGCATTCCCACCAACAGTGTAAGAAGGTTCCCATCTCTCCACATCCTCTCCAACACTTCTCATTTCCTGTCTTGTTAATTTTGGCCATTCTAACTGTGTAAGGTGGTATCTCAATATGGTTTTCATTTCAGTTTCCCTGAAGGCTAATGATGATGGACATTTTCTCATGTGACTGTTAGCTACTTGTATGTCTTCTTTTGAGAAGTGTCTGTTCATGTCTTCTGCCCATTTTTTGATGTGATTATCTGTTTTGGGGGGTTGAGTTTGTGGAGTTCTTTACAGATCTTGGATATCAGCCCTTAGTAGTGTCATTTGCAAATACCTTCTCCCATTCCATAGGTTGCCTCTTTGCTTTGTTGACTATTTCCTTTGCTGTACAGGGCTTTTTATCTTGATGAAGTCCCAAAAGTTCATTTTTGCTTTTGTTTCCTTTGCTTTTGGAAACATGTCCTATGACTCTGCAATTGCACTATTTGGCATTACCCCCAAAGATACAGATGTAGTGAAAAAAAGGGCAATATGTACCCCAATGCTCATAGCAGCAATGTCTACAATTACCAAACTGTGGAAAGAGCCAAGATGCCCTTCAACAGATGAATGGATAAAGAAGATATGGTCCATATGTACAATGGAATATTACACCTTCATCAAAAAGATAAATACCCAATTCCATATCAACATGGATGGGACTGGAGGACATTATGTTGAGTGAAATAAGTCAAGCAGAGAGAGTCAATTATAATTATGGTTTCACTTCCTTGTGGAGCAAAAGGAATAACATGGAGGACACTAGGAGAAGGAAAGGAAAGGTGAATGAAAGGAAATTAGAAGGGGAGGTGAACCAGGAGAGACAATGGACTCAGAAATAAACTGTGGACTCTGAGAAATAAACTGAGGGTTTCAGAAGGGAGGGGAGTGATGGGATGGGTGAGCCTGGTGGTGGGGGTTAAGGAAGGCATGTATTTCATGGAGCACTGGGTGTGGTGCATATACAATGAATCTTGGAATACTGGGGAAAAAAGAAAGAAAAAATGCTTCCTCTATTTCACCTCCAGACACAGAGCCCAAGGACCCTGAGACTCTACTGGACTGAGATGTAATTTAGTCTGACTAAAGGAAAATTGAAAGACTTGAAATTTTCTCTTTCCAGTTTTTAGGAAAGGAAATTAACCTTAAAAGCAACTTAATAAAGTATTCCATACTTTTCATACATTAAAAAAATAATGTTTTAACATTAATTACAGCTTTTCAAAGCTACACTTGGTATGAACACCTATTGACTCATGTGGTATGGCCTATATGCTCTTAGTCTGCAAATGAGGGGTGCCCACCAGGTGTGGGAGGCTCTGCACTGGCTGGGCTCTGTCTGTTTCCTGTTCTTTCTGTACTCTTCTTTGCTCTTCTGGACTCTGCCTACATGAGGCTCCCCTATCCTCTGACAACCAGCTAGGTTTGTACCTCACAGCTCTGCCCCTCACCAGCTTCCAGGAATTCTACTTCCTCCTCTTGGACCTCAGGCCAGGAGGTGGTGACAGTTGCTCCCCAGTGTCCTGGTTTCTGGGTAATGCACCACCAGAACTGTTCTGCAAACCATGCCTTTGTTTCGCTCTCTCCCATCAGACCCTGAACTCCAGCTACATGGAGCCTCTAGTGTACTGAGAGTAGGGAAAACGGTGGCCATTAATGGCTAAAAAATTGTAACTATACAAAGGGCCAGGGAGCATCTGTGACACAGGAGTACCTATGGTCTGCACCTGGATTTATTTGAGCTGGCTGATAAATTCGCCAGCTGCTGAGGAAATAGGGAGAAGTTTGTTAATCAGAGGAGTAGCAGAAGCTCGGTGAGCAGGAAAACGTGAGATGTACTCAGAGAGAGTAAAATGTGGCTGGAGCAAGGATCATGGGCAGGCCAGTAAGCAACAAACTATGGAAGACCCTGTAAATGAATTGAGGAGTTTGAGCTTGCTGCTGCAGGAGGACGGGTCACTGCAGAAGTTGATTCAGCGTTGGGAGAGACATAATCAGACTTCTGACAGCTACCATGAGTAAACGGTTAGCACAGTACAAGAGGTTCCTCGGGAAGCAGACGTGATGGTACAGGCAAAACAAGCTGCAGAGTCGACACTATGGCAGCAGGGATGCAGGGGAAGAAGAAAGATTTTTAATTTAAGAGAATGAGGTAGTTAATTTAAAGTAGGAGTCAGGAATGGATAAGGAAGATGTGGTCCATATACACTATGGAGTAGTATGCCTCCATCAGAAAGGATGAATACCCAACTTTTGTAGCAACATGGACGGGACTGGAAGAGATGATGCTGAGTGAAATAAGTCAAGCAGAGAGTCAATTATCATATGGTTTCACTTATTTGTGGAGCATAATAAATAGCATGGAGGACATGGGGAGTTAGAGAAGGGAGTTGGGGTAAATTTGAAGGGGAGGTGAACCATGGGAGACTATTGGACTCTGAAAAACAATCTGAGGGATTTGAAGTGGAAGGGGGGTGGGAGGTTGGGGTACCAGGTGGTGGGTATTATAGAGGGCATGGATTGTATGGAGGCACTGGGTGTGGTGAAAAAATAATGAATACTGTTATGCTGAAAATAAATAAAAAATAAATTAAAAAAAATAAAGTAGGAGTCAGGAAAAGAGAGGAATCTAGAATTCATTGTTTCTTTCCCTCCTTCCTTCCATCAGATTAACTCAGATTTGGTGTGAGTCTCAGTGCTGGCATGAAGGACCTAATGGTATAGAAGCCAAACATGGTGCCTGTCCCCTTGTGGTGGGCAGTCTGACAAGGAATCAGCTTGAATAGTCCATGCAATAGCCCCTGCTCTTCTGGCTCCAGTGACTTGACCAGATGAAAGATTCTAGAGAGGCAAGTGTATGTCTGGGTCAGGACACTCAGATGACATGATGAATTTTGTACCTGTTCAGTCTGAAGGGCCTGCGGACATGTCGGTGGAGGTGTCTAGGTGGTCAGGATTTCTGGATGAGGAGGAGCCTTGGGAGAGGTACTTGGGAGGGTGTGAGCCACTGCAAGGGGTGAGACTCTCCAGGGAAAGGGTCTGCCATGAGAAGCGCTCCAAGCTCAGGATATACTTGGGGTTATATCTCCATTTAAGGGACAGATGGAAATGGAGGTGCAGCGAAAAGTGACCACTAAGAAGCAACAGCAAAAACAGAAAGCTATGGAAGTCAGTGCCATGGAATCCACTGGAGGAAAGAACTTCAAGTATGTGGAGATATTTATGGCTAATCAAAGTCCCCTATGATATGGATTAAACTAGCACTGACTAGATTTCAGCTCTGGTGTCTTCACCTTGCCAATACAACATGGCTGGGGTCCAAATAGCCAAGGCCACCACAGCCCACGTCCTGGATGAGCCCTGAGTTCTGGGAGCCTAACCATGGAGTTTGTGGAGTTCAGATACCTCCAGTTAGAGTGGAGCAGGAGACCAGAGGCCATGCTGCCTGCCCTCCCAGTGAGCCAGTAGTGCTCTGACTGACCTGGCCAAGAGACTTGACTCACACCACAGACCAGTGTGGCCCCTTCCTCCATGCCATGCTAACAGTACTCTATCAGCTTCTGCAGGTAGGATTGGTGGTTCTGCAGCCCATGGCTGTGTCCTGGTCTAGAGGGTTGCCTATCTTCATCTTCCTCACCTCTTCTACCTGTAGAGTCCTCCCAGTCAGGTCCTGGTCAGGGACCATGGTTTCTGATGATATTTCCAACTTGACCCACCTAATAGGTTTGCATGTTTGGTGACCAGCCACTAGGCCCTGAAGAAAGTCCACACACCCTCAGGACAATCTCTATTCTGGTTGCAAATCTGCCTTCCAGGCTGATACCCCAAATGCCTCCAATGTGCAAGGATACCCAAGCCTAGCATCAGACAGGCTGAGAAAACAGAGGTGTCCAGGGATAGGGTGAGGGCCAGACATGGGTCAACAAAGAATGTGTCCCTATAGTGGTCCTACACCCAGATTCATAGGCTGAGAAGCTGAGAGATCACTTGTCTGGGCCCTCCAGAATATGGAGTGGGGGTGGGGCAGGGAGACACACATACTGCCACAATTCCCTGGTGACAAGAGGAAAAGACTAAGTGAAGAAATCTGGCCCTTGAGTCCATCCACTCCTCCCACATCTTCCTGCTTCAAAGCACAGCTTCAAGGTCCCCTCCTCTGGAAAGGTTCCCTGTTGGCTCAGCCAGCCTAAAGGTATGTCTAGGATTTTCCCCTTGGAGACATAGGTTTTGGTCTCCACAAAAGATGTGCTATATGGTATCTGATGGATTCTGGGGTTGGATGCAGAGAGTCAGAAAAGCCCTTGAATATGATATGCTGTGCTATGGAAAAGAACTTAGATGGCACAACCAGTGGGAGGTAGACACCAGATCTGGGTTCCTGGCTGCGGTTCACCCCTCCTGTTTTTGCCACCTCTCTCCAGGCTTCTTCCTCAGTTTCTTAAGACCAAACAAGGTCATTTCCACCCTCACTCTAGGTGCATCAAGGTCAGGCCTGATTGGCTGCCTCCTCCTCTGAGGCAGGTCTACTTCACCCCTCCATTCAGGCTTTATACCCCCCAGCCAGTCCTAATCAGAAGACACTCAAGCCCCCAAGGACCAGCCCCTACCCTCTCACCAAGGACCCCCTAGTACTTCTGTGCTAAAGGGAGTCCCTATCCCTGCTGTTCTCCCATTCCCTATTCCCACCTGGCCACCAACTCTTCCCTACCCCCAACTCCATCCCTAGGATGCCAAAAGCAATAATGCTGAGTGTCTTGGATGTGCCTCTCACTTCCCATATTTGGGAGTTGAAACTACCTTGATAATTCTCCTGGGATTCTGACCCCTACCCTCACCCTGTGGGGGTTTGATGACTCCTTTGCAGACCTGGAGGGGACCAGGGCTTGCCCAGCTATGTTCTCCACAACTACACCCACTCAGTGAGCTGCCACCTAATGGTCCTCCATCATGACTTCCCACCTGTGCCCCAGATTCAGCTAGTCTTATGCTGGGCCTGAGCAAAGGACTCGCAAAGGACTTATGAGCAAAGGACTTGCTCACCAGGCTGCCCAGCTCCCAAACTACAGTGGGAGTGGGTTATGCATTGCATTCATTTCTCATTGGGATAGGGTTGAATCTGGGCTAACCTATGACTTGTTTGGGCAGGCAGAATGTGGCATAAGCAAACTTTAGGGGTCTCAAGAAGCCTCTACATTCCTGTTCTCACTCTTAGGAGTCCTGCCATTGGCCTAGCATGTGTCTGAGCACACACTACAGGATGAAGAACTGCAGGGACAAAGATGAGTCATCCCAGTGCAGCCACCAAGTGCCCCTGCTGACTGCAGATGCACGAGCAAGCTCAGGCTAACCTGGGCTGGTGCCCACAGTGCCCACCCACAGGACCATGACTGCATGAATGGCTGTTACCCAAAGCCATCAAGTTTTTGGAGTAGATTGTCATGTGGCAAAAACTGTTACACTCCCTTCTAGAAATCCTGTTTCTATTCTCACTGCCTTTCACATTTTTACCCGTTATCCAAGACCCTCTCCAGAACTCCTTCCTAACAACTGCCTCGCCTTGTCCCAGTCCTGCTCTGTCTTTTTTCCTGACTTCCTAAATCCAGTTTTTGACAGCACATAGGGACTGTGCTCCAGCATCTTCCCTCATATCAGCTGGGATCAGACTTTGCTCACCAGAATGTGGGGAAGGGTTCTTGACTGAAGCTTAGCCAACCAGAGCTCTGCAGGCCCTACAATCACTGAATGTACCAGGGATGGACCTGGAACCCAGTAAACCAACCAACATCCTCCCCCACAGCTTTTTCCAACAGAGCCAGTGGGGACACAGTAATCTCCACTCTGGTCCTGTGTTGTAAGAATGTAGGACAGGCTGTGAGTGCCACACCCCAACCTCTTTACCTGTGAGTACCCACCTGCCTCTCATAGCTGTTGCTGGTCCCAGGTCCTAGGGAGACCTCTTCTAGCCCACAAACACTCACAGCCAGCAACTGCTGACAGGAGATAAAAGCCTGACCTCTTGACCCCAGGGGTATACCTAAGAGGTATCATTTGTGCTCCAGAGCCTCTATCTGTGGGTCAGGCTAGGGCTGGATGTCACTTTGAGACCATGTCCTGTCTCTGTCCTCTCTGGTCCCTCCTACTTCCAGGCTTCCCCTGACAGCTCACCCACAATGAGCCAGATCCAGGCTAAGTGTTCACTGTTGGGGAGCTGACCTAAGACAGGCCCTTTTTGGTTATGTCAGTTTGAGCTGCAGGGTTACTATTTCTTGCTAAAATAATAAAAAACATATGAAAAAAGATACAATTTTGCCTGAGGCTTTCCTGAATCAGATGGACAGTGTCCGACTTCACCTGGTCCAGACCCGCCTCCCTGCTCCCTACCCCTGAAGCACAGGTGGCCGTCCCAGTGAAGACTCTGCAGCAGAACTTACCACCTTCTGTACAAACTGGTCATGGATCAAGTCCTCTACAAAAAGCTGTCCTGCTGCAATGCAGTCTTCCCCCTTTGGAGAATGGATAAGGATGCTGGCTCACAACTGCCCCTGGGGTGCCAGTCCCCCATATACCACCAGGCCCAGCTACCACCTTCTTATAGGGAAGGGGAGGAATATGTGTGTCCTAATCTCCAACGGGATGGCAGCCCAGGCCCAGCCAGCAATGGACATATAGGCTCTCTCATTCTTCAGTCACCTCAAGAGGACAGATGAGTCCCATCCCCTGGGGGGAAACCTGTGTCCACATTACAGAGAGTGGAGGACAAGAAGGAGTAGAGAGGAGACCTTGTATGCAGGCATGCTCCCTGGGGTGATGCAGGAGGAGTCAGAGTCCACACTCTTGGGGCTGAGCCTGGAGAATCTGTTAGCATGGAGCAGGCAGCAGATGGCAGGCAAAGGCAGGCAGACAGCCTGCCCTATCCCTGTCTTGATAGGGAATGTGTGACAGCCTAGACCTGAGAGATCTCTTGACAGCAGTCCAGAATAAGTGTCCTTGGAGGCTCAAGGGAGCCTTCATTTTGGGCCTGGAAGCCCTATTTGGTGGTGGGAGGGGGGACAGTGTGGGGGCAAGGGAGGAGCGAGAGCTTGACTATCCTGGCAGCTGGGATTGCACTGCCCAATTAAATGGCCTGGGGCTTTGGCCCTGAAGTAATGGCCTTGGCACTGGTGCCAAGACCCTTTGCAAATGGATTTGTCTCTCTCAGTTTCCCTATCTGAAGCTGCACACCCTTTCATGTCTATGCTGGGCATCACATTGTCCCCTAAGGCACTGCGAGACTTAGAGGGAATGAGGCATATTTGGACACCTGGTTGAGCTGACTTGTTCCCACAGGTGTGGAAAGGGGGACTAAGGCATAACAATGACAATGACAACATGAACAAAAGAACCACTGACACACAGCACCCGCCACATCTTCTTAGTCCTTCAGACTTCATAGCTTGTTGAATCCCTGTAATAACCATAGGTGTGTTCTCCCTATGATATAGGTGAGAACACGAAGCCTAGAAACATTGAGTAACTTGCCTGAGGCTGCCCAGTGAGTCAGTGGAGGAGCTGGGCAAGTGGATACGGGAAAAACAAAAAGTTGTCATGCTGATTTTAGAACAGATGGAACTGTGGCTTTCATTTATCACTTTGTGAAGCTGATCTCAGTAATTCTGATAGATATGAAACTTCTTGAGAAATGTGTTTCCTGGGAGACATATGTTACTCCTTGTCCCCTAGGTCCCTTCCTGCAAGTCTATGCCAAATATGTGAGTTTGACTGTAGAATCAGAGATGGGTGCCCCACCTCCACCCCCCAGGCAGGCCCTCACCATCTGCACAGCCTTGCTGAGGTCACAGTCAGCAAAGATGATGAGGGGCGACTTCCATCCCAGTTCCAGGGACAACTTCTTCACGTTACTCAGGATGCAACTGAAAGCGACAGATTGGTAGGGCTGGGTCCCTGGGAGACTGAGACATGGGGGTTCCAAATGGAGGGGCCAAAGGAAGCTGCAAGGCATGCTTTGCTCAAAAAGCAAGCAGGGGCTCAAGCTGGAGGGGGACAAGATGGTGGGGAAGTAGGAGGAGGAGCTTTTTCAACCTGTACCCCAAAGTGAGTTGATTACCTACCAAAGAACTCCCATGAAATCAGCCTGAGATCAGAATTATACATGTATGGATCTCTGCAGGGGCAGAAGACGTCAGTGGGCAGGTAAAGTGGAGTGGGAATGGTGGACAGATATCAGAAGATGAACAAAAGGGGGAGGGAGCCACCAGAGGTGACCAGTTGGAAAGTAATACCCCAATACGAACGAGAGTGCCCTGCGTCTGGGGACCAGCATTAATTTTGAGACTGGTTGAAAGCACTCCAAAAGAGCAAAGGATCATGGGGGGAAATTGTGGGAATCAGGGCGGCTAGGGACAGGGACTTAAGTCCCCCGTCCCAGGACAGCCTCCCCTGGCGCTGAGGCAGAAAGACTGTGGTGGAGAAACCAGGTCTTGGTCCCTAAGCTGCCAGCGCGCCTGAGAATGCGTGGGTTCTGGCTCCTGTGAGGGGATGGGAGCCACGCAGGTCAGCAAAACGCACGAGCCCTGTTACAAAGCCTGAGATACGCGCGCACATCCGTCATATTCCCCTGAGAGAGTTACAAAGGCCTGGCTGGCGCTCTTTGACCTGTGCTATTGTTTCAGAGCCTAAGATGTGCATCCCAATCTCTCTCCTGACAGAGGTGCGCAAAAGCCCGGCCTGGTGCTTTCGGACCTGTGCCCCATCCTCAGTATCTGAGATGCACGTGCGACCCATAGCGACCCCTGAAAAAGGTGCGTGCAAGCCGGGCACTCTTAGACCCAGAAAGACCAGGTACTCCCAGCCCGGGCCAGTGGGAAAATCTCAGTGTGCGATTGCTGCTTGGAACCTCTCTGGCGGTCAGGAGCTCCCAGACAGCCGCCACTGCCTTGGCTTTGGGTACAAGCAAAAGATCCTGCATCCCCAGGGACTGCGACTTGGAACCTGCTCTGCCAGCTGCCAAAGGAGAACTTATTTAGGCTCTGCACACAGACTAAGGCTTCTCTCTGAGAGGGAGATAAGGGTGTGGTTTGTTTACCTCTAAACCTACAAAAACCATCAAAAGCGGTCAAGGTGAGAGAAAAAAAAAAAAAGTGAACAAACAAAAACCGCCAGAGAACAAAAGCCTGAAAAAAACCAGATTCCTCAGAGCCCACCCCCTTGAGGGGGGCAGGAGAACTTAACTCAGGAAACATCATTGACTGACAACCCACGTGGCAGGCCCCTTCCCCAAGAAACAAACCCAGAAATAAAAAAAAAAAAGAGAGGGGGGTAGAAAAAAAGGACTACAAGAGAACAACCACTAAAACTTTTATTTTTCACTTGTTCCCACTATTCTGGTTCATTTATTTTTTTTACACATAGGTAATTTTTTTAACCTATTTACCATCACAGCGATCTGTACAGTACATAAAATTCCATAATAACCTTCTAACCTGAACTTTTTGATACATACACCTATGTTTTTCTTTTGCATTTCTATTTTTTGAATTCCTTTTTTTTAATTTTAGTTTAGTTTAGTCTATTTATTCCTTTTTATTTTTATCCTCTAATATTCATATAGAGTTAAACTTCAAAGTAATCCCCTTTCCCCAATCAATACTACCCTATAGGTAAACCAATTTCTTTTCCCCTTTGTCTTAGGAAAGTTGAGTCCTTTAACAAAGATATCAAGATACTTCCAGGAAGAATCAAAACAACCTTCCTCACACACACTGAGAACTTATAACCACTCTCCCCTCTTCTTCTTTCACCAGTGTTTCTGTGTTTTTGTTTGTCCTGATAGTACATAAACCTTACACTTGGGGTTCTTTTTGACAAGGTTCTTCGTTTATTTGCATATATATTTTTTTTCTCTTGTCATATACTTGTATCAGTCTTTTTGTTTGTCTGTTTTTGTTTGTGCACTTCATAAATCTTACCTCAGGGCCCATCGGGGCTGAACCTTCTCTTTCATCTTCCCTTTCGTTCCTGTCTCTCTCTCTTTTTTTTTCCTTTCTTTTTTTTTTTTTCTTTCTCTTTTTCTTTTCCTTTGTCTCTCGTTTGGGTGGGGAATCCTGATTGCTCAGAAGTGTTCCACGGTGCACCTTGACTGCACCACGGTTGATATATCCAGCTACATCTGTTCAGTCATCTCCCACCAAAATGACTAGGAGGAGGAATGCCCAACAGAAGAAAAATACAGAGGATGGACCTTCTGCAACAGAGCTAATGGCTATCAACATAGACAATATGTCGGAAAGAGAATTCAGGCTAACAAATACCCAGGCAATAGCTAGGTAGGAGAAAGCCATGGATGACCAAACGGAATTGATTAGGGCCAAGCTGAAAGCGACAAGAGATGATCTTCACAGTGTTAGGGCGGAGCTTAAAGCTACCAGGGAGGAGGTTCACAATGCTCTCGTGAGTTTCAATCAAATCTAAACTCCCTCAAAGCTAGGGTAACTGAGACAGAAGATAGAATTAGTGATCTGGAGGACAAACAGATAGAGAGAAAGGATCAGGAGGAAGCCTGGAACAATCAGCTTAGAAACCACGAAAACAGAATCAGGGAAATAAATGATGCCATGAAACATTCCAACGTCAGAATTATTGGAATCCCAGAAGGGAAGGAGAAAGAAAGAAGTCTAGAAGATATAGTGGAACAAGTCCTTTATGAAAATTTTCCCAATCTCGCGAATGGAACCAGCGTTCATGTACTAGAGGCTGAACGGTCTCCACCCAAGATTATACATTCCAAAAAAACATCACGACACCTGATAGTCAAATTGAGGAATCATAATTGTAGGTATAATCTCTTGAGAGCCGCTAGGAAAAAGAGGCTCCTTACTTACAGAGGAAAGCCCATCAGAGTAACGTCAGACCTTTCCACAGAGACCTGGCAAGCCAGGAAATGCTGGCAAGATATATTGAGGGCAATAAATGAGAAGAACATGCAGCCAAGAATACTTTATCCAGCAAGACTGACATTCAAAATGGATGGAGAGATAAAGAGTTTCCAAGACCAGCAAGGCTTAAAAGACCATGCAACCACCAAGGCGACACTGCAGGAAATATTAAGGGGGGTTCTATAAAAGGGGAAAAATCCCAAGAATATCATTGAACAGAAATATAGAGACAATCAACAGAAAGAAAGACTTCAAAGGTAACACAATGTCAATAAAAATGTATCTATCAATAATCATTCTCAATGTGAATGGCCTAAATGCACCCATAATACGACACAGGGTTGCAGATTGCATAAAATGACAGGGCCCATCCATATGTTGTCTACAAGAGACCCATTTTGAACCTAAAGATACACCAAGAATGAAAGTGAAGGGATGGAGAAGCATTTTTCATGCCAATGGGCCTCAAAAGAAGGCTGGGGTAGCAATTCTCATATCAGATAAATTAGACTTTAAACTAAAGACTGTAGTCAGAGATACAGAAGGATGCTACATAATCCTTAAAGGGACTATCCACCAAGAAGATCTAACAATTGTAAATATCTATGCCCCCAATATGGGAGCAGCCAATTACATAAGAAAACTGTTAATCAAGATAAAGAGTCATATTGATATGTATACACTAATCGTAGGAGATCATAACATGCCTCTCTCAGAAACAGACAGATCATTGAAGCAGAAAATCAACAAAGAAATAAGAACATTGAATGACACATTGGACCAGATGGACCTCATAGATATGTACAGAACATTCCACCCTAAAACAACTCATTCTTCTCAAGTGCACATGGAACCTTCTCCAGAATAGACCACATGCTGGGTCACAAATCAGGACTCAACTGATACCAAAAGACTGAGATTATTTCCTGCATATTCTCAGATCACAATGCTTGAAACTGGAGCTCAATCACAAGGAAAAGTTCAGAAGGAACTCAAACACCTGGAAGCTAAAGGCCACCTTGCTTAAGAATGCTTGGGTCAACCAGGAGATCAAAGAAGAACTGGAACAATTCATGGAAACCAATGAGAATGAAGACAATTCGGTCCAAAACCTATGGGATACAGTAAAGGCAGTCCTAAGGTGGATATACTTAGCCATCCAAGCCTCTCTCAAAAAAATTGAAAAATCCAGAACACAGCAGCTGTCTCTACACCTTAAAGAACTGAAGAATCAACAACAAATCAAACAAACTCTACACATAAGAAGGGAAATCATCAAGATTAGAGCTGAGATCAATGATGTAGAAACCAGAGATACAGTAGAACGTATCAATGAAACTGGAAGCTGGTTTTTTGAGAGACTCAATAAGATCGATAAACCATTGGCCACACTAATCCAAAAGAAAAGAGAGAAAGCCCAAATTAATAAAATTATGAATGAAAAGGGACAGATCACAACTACCACCGAGGAAGTAGAAACAATCATCAGAATTTATTATCAACAGTTATATGCCAATAAGATAAGCAACCTAGATGAAACGGATGCATTCCTGGAAAACTATAAACTCCCAAATTTGAACCAGGAAGAAATCAACAACCTGAATAGACCGATATCTAGTAACGAGATTGAAGCAGTGATCAAAAACCTCCCAAAAAACAAGAGCCCAGGACCTGATGGATTCCCTGGGGAATTCTACCAAATTTTCAAAGAAGAAATAACACCTATTCTCCTGAAGCTGTTTCAAAAAATTGAAGCAGAAGGAAAACTTCCAGACTCTTTCTATGAAGCCAGCATTACCCTGCTCCCCAAACCAGGCAAAGACCCTACCAAAAAGGAGAATTCCAGACCAGTATCACTGATGAATATGGATGCTAAGATTCTCAACAAGATCCTAGCCAACAGGATCCAACAGCACATTAAAAAGATTATCCACCATGATCAGGTGGGATTCATCCCTGGGCTACAAGGATGGCTCAACATTCTCAAATCAATCAATGTGATACAACAAATTAATATGAGAAGAGAGAAGAACCACATGGTCCTCTCAATTGATGCAGAAAAAGCATTTGACAAAATCCAGCATCCGTTCCTGATTAAAACGCTTCAAAGTACAGGGATAGAGGGAACATTCCTGAACCTCATCAAATCTATCTATGAAAGACACACAGCAAATATCATCCTCAATATTGGAAAAAACTTGCAGCCTTCCCGTTGAGATCAGGAACACAACAAGGATGCCCACTTTCACCACTCTTGTTCAACATAGTATTAGAAGTCCTAGCAACAGCAATCAGACAACAAAGAGAAATAAAAGGTATCCAAATTGGCAATGAAGAAGTCAAACTCTCTCTCTTCACAGATGACATCATTCTTGATATGGAAAACCCTAAGGACTCCACCCCCAAACTACTAGAACTCATACAGCAATTCAGCAATGTGGCAGAATACAAAGTCAATGTGCAGAAATCAGTGGTTTTCTTATACACTAACAATGAAAATACAGAAAGGGGAATTAGAGAATTGATTCCATTTACTATAGCACCAAGAATCATAAGATACCTGGGAATAAACCTAACCAAAGAGGTAAAGGATCTGTATACGAGGAAATACAGAACATTCATGAAAGAAAGTGAAGAAGACACAAAAAGATGGAAGACCATTCCATGCTCTTGGATCGGAAGAATAAACATTGTTAAAATGTCTATACTGCCTAGAGCAATCTATCCTTTTAATACCATTCCATCAAAATTCCACCGGTATTCTTCAAAGAGCTGGAGCAAATAATCCTAAAATTTGTATGGAATCAGAAGAGACCCCAAATCACTAAGGTTGAAAAGAAAAACAAAACTGGGGGCATCACGTTACCTGATTTCAAGCTTTACTACAAAACTGTGGTCACCAAGACAGCATGGTACTGGCATAAAAACAGACACATAGACCAGTGGAACAGAGTAGAGAACCCAGATATGGACCCTCAACTCTATGGGCAAATAATCCTAAAAAAAAAAAAAAAAAAAAAAAAAAACGGGAAAAAATATACAGTGGAAAAAAGACAGTCTCTTCATGAAATGGTGTTGGGAAAACTGGACAGCTATATGTAGAAGAATGAAACTCGACCATTCTCTTACACCATACACAAAGATAAACTCAAAATGGGTAAAAGATCCCAACATGAGACAGGAATCCATCAGAATCTTAGAGGAGAACATAGGCAGTAATCTCTTCGATGTCAGCCACTGCACATTCTTTCAAGATATGTCTCCAAAGACAAAGGAAACAAAAGCGAAGATGAACTTTTGGGACTTCATCAAAATCAAAAGATTCTGCACAGCAAAGGAAACAGTCAAAAAAACAAAGAGACAACCCACGGAATGGGAGAAGATATTTGCAAATGATAGTACAGACAAAAGGTTGATATCCAGGATCTATAATGAACTCCTCAAACTCAACACACACAAAACAGACAATCTTATCAAAAAATGGGCAGAAGATATGTACATACACTTCTCCAATGAAGACATACCAATGGTTATCAGACACATGAAAAAATTTTCATCATCACTAGCCCTCAGGGAGATTCAAATTAAAACCACATTGAGATATCAACTTACACCAGTTAGAATGGCCAAAATTAACAAGACAGGAAACAATATGTGTTGGAGGGAGTGTGGAGAAAGGGGAACCCTCTTACACTGTTGGTGGGAATGCAAGTTGGTGCAGCCTCTTTGGAGAACAGTGTGGAGATTCCTCAAGAAATTAAAAATAGAACTTCCCTATGACCCTGCAATTGCACTCCTGGGTATTTACCCCAAAGATACAGATGTAGTGAAAAGAAGGGCCATCTGTACCCCAATGTTTATAGCAGCAATGGCCACGGTCGCCAAACTATGGGAAGAACCAAGATGCCCTTCAACGGATGAATGGATAAGGAAGATGTGGTCCATATACACTATGGAGTATTATGCTTCCATCAGAAAGGATGAATACCCAACTTTTGTAGCAACATGGACAGGACTGGAAGAGATTATGCTGAGTGAAATAAGTCAAGCAGAGAGAGTCAATTATCATATGGTTTCACTTATTTGTGGAGTATAACAAATATCATGGAGGACAAGGGGTGTTAGAGAGGAGAAGGGAGTTGGGGTAAATTGGAAGGGGAGGTGAATCATGAGAGACTATGGACTCTGAAAAACAATCTGAGGGGTTTGAAGTGGTGGGGGGGTGGGATGTTGGGATACCAGGTGGTGGGTATTATAGAGGGCATGGATTGCATGGAGCACTGGGTGTGGTGAGAAAATAATGAATACTGTTTTTCTGAAAATAAATAAATTGAAAAGATTTTTAAAAAACTAAATTAAATTTCTTTAAGTTTTAAAAGAAAACCATGAAAGTAATTCTAACATGTTTTATTTAACTCTATTAATTAAAAATATCATTTCAACTTGCAATCAATATAAAAAGTTATTAATGAGGCACCTTGTATACTAAGTTTTCAAAATCCATTGGACCTTTTACACTTGAAGCACATCTCAGTACAGAGCATCTCTGTCACACTTGTGCTTATGGACCCAAATTGCACTGAGTCTTCAGCAGCACCGTGGTCTGAGTGTGCTCCACAGAGTAGCTGCACCAGCCTCACCAAGAGCTTGTCAGAAACCCAGAGTCACAGACTCTGTAACCCAGAGACACAGAGTCACAACCTGCGTGAAGCTCACACACAGCACTGTCCATATCCCAACACTGTGATCAGATGTACCCTCAACCACCTACCTCTTCATGATGTGTTTTCCCACCTCTGTGGAACCTGTGAACCTAATTTTCTGCACACTAGGATAGTCTAAGAGTCTCTGGCCAATCAGTGAGCCTATAGGTGAGAGTGGGTAAGGGGTCAGGAGGTTGCCAGGTGCTGAGGGGGAGGTACAAGCTCCACCCCCCTCCACACATCTATCTTGAGGCCAGAACTCTGGTCGTTGCACCCCAAGTGCTTAGTGCCCTCAGGGCTCACTGGGCCTCGTTGCCTGCCACAGACAGAATTGTGTCCCCTCAAAATTCATTATGTTGAAGTCGTAACCCCCAGTACCTCAGATCTAACTGTATTTTGAGAAATACAAGTTAAATGAGGCCATCTTCTCTTTTCTTCAACACACACTGTCTCCTAAACTTATCCCACCCTGGCTCACCTCTTCAAATGCCATCTTCAGACACATCATCCTCTAAATGTGTCTGGGACCTGGATCGATTAGTGATTCCTCTAATTATTCAGCATCTCCACTTGGATATCTAACAGTCTCTCAAATTCAACATATTTGAAACCAAACTCTTAATCTTCCCCAGATGTGCTCCTCCTCCAGGTTCTCCATTTTAGTAAACAAACCTCTCATTGAAAGCGGTTATTGAAGCCAAGAACATGGGAGTCAGTCCTGACACTTGTCAATTGCCCAGTCCTGGGCTTCTCCACCCACCCAGTCCCTCAATTTCCACAGCCCCCTTGCCTCCAAGCTCATAAAACTGCATGTGCCCAGGTGCACCTGTAAAGATTCTGGTTTAGAAGGTTTTGAGTAGGATACTTGCATCTTCTCCATATAGTTAAAGTTCTACATATTGTTAAAGCTGCAAATATAGTTGAAGCTCTATAAGTGATTTTTTTAAAAAGATTTACTTATTCATTTTAGAGAGAGAGAGAGAGAAAGCGAAAGCACAAGTGTGGGAAGACACAGAGGGAGATACTCTTTAAGCAGACTTCCCACTGAGCGTAGAGCCCGACACAGGGCTCCATCCCATGACACATGAGATCGTGATCTTAGCCGAAACCAAGAGCCAGATGTTTAATCAACTGAGCCACCCAGATGCCACAGTTCTCTAAGTGATTTTGATACTAAGAAAATAACTACTTGGGAAAGAAATATTTGCAAAAGATATAAACTGATAAAGGACTGTTATCCAAAATAGATAAAGAGCTCAACAATAAGAAAATAACCCACTTAAAAAATGGGCCAAATATCTGTACACACACCTCATCAAAGAAGATATACAATGAGAGACTATGGACTCTGTAAAACAATCTAGGGGTTTGAAGCGGCGGGGGGTGGGAGGTTGGGGGAACCAGGTGGTGCGTATTAGAAAGGGCATGGATTGCATGGAGCACTGGGTGTGGTACAAAAACAATGAATACTGTTATGCTGAAAATAAATTTTAAAATATATATATAACTAATTAATTTTTAAAAAAGAAGATATACAAAAAAAAAGATATACGGATGGCAAATGAGTATATGTAAAGATGCTCAACATATATGATTAGAGATTACAAATTAAAACAACACAGCACACTTTTAAAAATAGCCAAAATCCAAAATGCTGACAGCATCAAATGCTGGAGAGGATATAGAGCCACAGGAATTCTCATCCATGGTTGTGAGAATACAAACTTTAGAAGACAGTTTGGCCATTTCTTACAAAAGTAAACATAACCGGGCACCTAGGTGGCTCAGTGGGTTAAACCTCTGCCTTTGGCTCAGGTCATGATCTCGGGGTCCTGGGATCGAGCCCCACATTGGGATCTCTGCTCAGCAGGGAGCCTGCTTCCCTCTCTCTCTCTGCCTGCCTCTCTGCCTACTTGTGATCTCTGTCAAACAAATAAATAAAATCCTTAAAAAAAAGAAGTAAACATAACCTAACCCTAAGATCCATCCATCACACTCCTTGGTACTTACCAATTGAGTTGAAAACTTGTGTACATAAAACGCTGCACAAAAATGTTATTAGCAGGTTTATTCATAGCTGCCAAAACATGGAAGCAACTGATATGTCCTTCAGTAGGTGAACAGATAAATAACCGAACAATGGGATAATATTCAGCATTAAAAAAAAATTAGCTATCAAGCCATGAAAAGATGTGGAGAAACTTAAATGCGTATTACAAAGTGCAAGAAAAGACTGTAAAGTCTGTAAAGACTATATACCCTATGACCCCTACTATATGACATTCTAGAAAAGGAAATATTACAAAGACAGTAAGATTGGTGGCTGCCGGGGACTGGAGGGAGTGAGGAATAAGTAGGCAGACCACAAGGAAGTTTTAGAGTAATGACACAACTCTGTATGCCACAATGGTAGAAGCATGTCACTACATATTTGTAGGATGTTGATAGGGAAGCTGTGTGCATGGGGGTATGGGGTATATTGGAACTCTACACTTTCCACTCAATATTTCTGTGAACCCTAAACTGCTCTGAAAAATAAAGTGTATTTACTACTACTATTACTACTACTAATAATAATAATAATATCACTGTTTTACGCTAGCAAAGAAATATTTTTAAGAAGGTATCATATAGGGGCGCCTGGGTGGCTCGGTGGGTTAAGCCACTGCCTTTGGCTCAGGTCATGATCTCAGGGTCCTGGGATCGAGTCCCACATTGGGCTCTCTGCTCGGCGGGGACCCTGCTTCTCTCTCTCTCTCTCTCTCTGTCTCCTTGCCAGCCTCTCTACCTACCTGTGATCTCTCTCTGTCAAATAAATAAATAAAATCTTTAAAAAAAAAAAAGAAGGTATCATATATTGGATTACAAAGAAATTCTCCATTTTAAAGATTTTGTTTTTAAGTAATCTCTACACCCAGTGTGGGGCTAGAACTGACAATCCTGGGATCAAGAGTTGCATGCTCCACTGACAGACCTGGCCAGGTGCCCGAGAAATTTTCCATTTTAGAAAGCAGAATGTTCACAACTATTATGGGTTAGGTTGTGTCTTACCCCATTCATGTGTTGATATTCTAACGCCCCAGGCCCTCAGAATGTGACTTTACTTGCTCTCTTGTTGGTGGTGCTTTGTTATGGCAGCACTAGCAAACAAATACACAGGCCATATTATCTAATCATGACATAATAAAACTAGAAATATAAGAGAATTTTATTTTTTTATCTTTTCTCACATTTTTTAAATTTATTTTTTATTTTCAGCATAACAGTATTCATTATTTTTGCACCACACCCAGTGCTCCATGCAATCCATGCCCTCTATAATACCCACCACCTGGTACCCCAACCTCCCACCCCCCCGCCCATTCAAAACCCTCAGATTGTTTTTCAGGGTCCATAGTCTGTCATGGTTTACTTCCCCTTCCAATTTCCCCCAACTCCCTTCTCCTCTCTAACTCCCCATGTCCTCCATGCTACTTGTTATGCTCCACAAATAAGTGAAACCATATGATAATTGACTCTCTCTGCTTGACTTATTTCACTCAGCAACAACCTCTTCCAGTCCTGTCCATGTTGCTACAAAAGTTATAAGAGAATTTTAGAAAAAAAACTTGGAACTTCTTTTAGTCTTTTTACTTACTGGATCAGAGAAGATAACAAAACTACAGTTGCATGTTACTTAAGAATAATAAAAATAGAAGAGGCAAGTTGGTGGAGTATGGGACCCCATTTCAACTGATCCCTTTAATTTAGCTGGATATCTACCAAATAATCTGAACACCCATGAAAGAAGTCTGAGATGTAAAAATACATAATCTGGATCTATACAAGCAGATAAGTGTGGAGAGCCATGCAGCAGAAGCAAGGAATCACGTACTAAACGAGGCCTGAGGAGCGAGGAATGTAAAAGATTAACTCAAGAAATGCAGGGAGTCTCGTACCAGGCACCAGGCGAGGCCTGAGGAGTGAGGGCTGTGTAAGATTAACCCTAGGAATGTGAGTGCATTCATGGGTGACGTTTGATCGATACCAGGAGTCAAAGGAGAGGCACACATTCTGGAGAGATATGGAAACCTATGGAGTCACGTAGGTGCTCACGAGCATGCCGCATGCACTCAGATAATGTCATAGGTAGCCCTTCTGATTGGTAGTTATGTTAGCCGTGGTGTACTCTTATTGGATATAGTTTGTACTCGGTGGGTATATACTGGGGGTCTTAGACTAGTGCGGGGGTCCTGGCGGTAATTATCAATAAAGAAGCTTGCCACTCACCTTGTCTGCGGGTTGTTCTTGCGGGCCGAGAGCGACAGATAAGCACTATTTTTTGCAAGGTAGGAAATGCAGAGTGGGGAGATATTGGAAGATAAACAGAAGGAGGAGGGAGCCACCATAAGCTGGTGCCTGGAAAGTGATACAACCCCAGAGCACAAAATCAGAACCCTTAGAAATCTGCTCTAAGGAGTGACATCCCTCTCGGAAAGGGGATCTGGAAAGGAAAATGCACAATTCTAGGAGAGCATTGTGCTCTTGGGATAGGAGAAGCTTCAGAGCCAAAGGGGCTTCCTGGACCAGCAGAGTACCCAACCAGTGGAGCCAGGAAGTAGCTTATGGTCAGTGAGCCCAGGAATGGTTTCTCAGCTCAGACCACCACAAACTGCAAGCTGGGTTGGTTGAGAATTGCTCTTCTCTTGAGCAGCCTGAAAAAATCAGGAGCCTGGGCCCACAACCAGGCAAAAACTCACAGGGCAGTAGAGGCTTGTAAAGGATTTTAGAACACTGCCCACACAGGATCCAGGGGCTGCGGGAGAGAGGATGAGCCCACAGCCACTCACAGTTTTAAAAGCACAAAGGGCAGGGACAGGCCCAGGCCCCTGGGACAACCTCTGAGTCACTGTGGGCACACACTTTGGGAGGCTATGGTTTTCAGTGGTGCATACAGAAAAGGAGACTGTCCTGGAGGGTTTATTAAAGATAGCAGACTGAATTTTCTGCTCTGGGCCAGAGGTTTGGGTGTGATCACTTTTGCTCTACCCCTCAGAAGGAGCAAAAAAAGTTGCCAGGAGGAAAAAAGCAAAAGAAGACTGGTTTCCACTGAGCCCATTCCCCTGACGGGGGGGGGGGGGGGGCAGGGTAACTCCATACACATAGGGTTGCCTGAGAAATAGCACATCAGGCCCTCTCCCAGAAACAGCTGTAAGAACAAGAGGACAACAACCCTACAGACCACTAAGCCAGTCCTGTAAGAAATATTAAGGGGGATTCTGTAAACAAAGAGAAACCCCAACAATCACATAGACAAGAAAGATTAAGAACTTCTATAGAAACAGGGACTTTACAGGCATTACAATGGCACTAAATTCATATTTCAATAGTTACTCTAAATGTAAAAGGGCTGAATATTCCCATCAAAACACAGGGTTTCAGATTGGATAAAAAAGCAAGACCCATCCATATGCTGTCTACAAGAGACTCATATTGACTCTAAAGACACCTCCAGATTGAAAGTGAGAGGAAGGAGAACCATCTACCACACTAATGGACCTCAAAAGAAAGCCGGGGTAGCAATCTTCATATCAGAAAAATTGGATTTTAAAACAAAGACCATAAGAAGAGATGTAGAAGGGCACTATATTATACTTAAAGTTTCTATCTAACAAGAAGATCTAACAATTGTAATATTTATGCTCCCAACAGGGGAGCAGTCAATGGTATCAACCAACTAATAATGAAAATTTAAAAAATATATATTGATAATTATCGCCCTCGGCCCGCAAGGACGACAATGAGCCTGGTATGGTGTTAATGCTTCATTTTCCATTTATTTAATCAACTTCCTTAGCTTATATACAGCAGGGTAACCAATAAGGGGTCAAGCAATGGGGAGAGCCAATGAGAGTCCTGTTACTATGCTGATTAAATTTGATACAGCCAATAACTATGTCCTCCTTTAGGCGGGCTTCACCAGAATGTTCATTGTATACTTGCAGCGTATTTTGCTAGCAGTGAGCCAAGCACCTTCTTGTAATAGCGAGGACTTTCCCGGCCGGAGGCAGTCCCTGACATCTCCCCCTTTTTTGTTTTATGGCAGAGATCGTGCCTGTCTTAGGTCGTCAGTAGCAGAAAACATCCTTACCCGTCATCAGACACAAGATATCGATGATCTCTGTCCTGTCTTAGGTTGGTATGTTTCTCTACTGATCTTACCCGTCTTTGACTACCGATCTAGCATGCTTAGCCATATCTGGGGAGATGTCCCAGCCTCTATTGACATAGGGCCTTGTGCTATAGCTCGGCTCTGCTCTCGCTGCTATGTTCTCCACTGGTGAACGTTTCGGAATAGAAGCAGAATGCCAATAATGAGGAGGACAAGATGACCAATTATATCAGCCCATTTTTGGTGAACTGGAACATATTACTGAATGTTGGAAATAGCTCTGGAAGGGAAGCTGGTTGCACACGCGTACTATTTACTCAAGTTATCTCAGCCAGAAGGATTCATGTGAAATTTTGAAAATCGTCAGACCAAGTACCCTGCAAATACTAAGAGAGCTGTTGGGAGGAATTGCTGGCCTTATTAAATTGAGAGAATTTTACAGGGGTAACACAAAGTGCAGAAAAAGGAACAATAGAACCAACACTCAGTACATCAGCTAGTGAAAAATGGGGGGAAGATAAAGGAAGAATTAGTTAAAGGTAAAGGATAGGGCCAAGCCTTCAGAATAGCCCATAATTCACGTGTCGCCGTCGGGGGAATTAGGAATATCAGAGTCCCCCACGGCAGTAGGAGGATCACGGCTTCCTCTGTCCTCATCCTCGTTCTCAGAGGCCTTCCGGACCAATCTCTCTGAAATCCAAATCGGCACTTCTTTGTCCTGTGGGAAAACACAAACGGAGCCTCTGCTCCAGATTAATACAGGATCCGGACCTTTCCATTGTCCCATAAGGATATCCTTCCAAAGAACTAAGGGCTTGGGGGAAGAATCCATATGGGCTGAATGTCTTTCAGCTGCTGCTTGACCGTTTTTATCGAGCATCAAAAAATTTAAAATAAATAGAATTGTATTTAGTTTGTCTTTAGGGGACCGGAACGTGTCCCCTATTCCCCTTTTTGTTTTAAAAGAGTTTGTTTGATGGTTAAGTGGGCACGTTCCACGATGGCCTGTCCTTGAGGATTGTAGGGAATACCATGTATCAAGTGAATGTCAAGTTGTTGTAGGAAGGCTTTAAAGGGTTGTGAGGTGTAGCCTGGACCATTATCTGTCTTTTTTTTTTTTTTTTAAAGATTTTATTTATTTATTTGACAGACAGAGATCACAAGTAGGCAGAGAGGCAGGCAGAGAGAGAGGAGGAAGCAGGCTCCCTGCTGAGCAGAGAGCCCGATGTGGGACTCGATCCCAGGACCCTTTGATCATGACCTGAGCCGAAGGCAGCGGCTTAACCCACTGAGCCACCCAGGCGCCCCCCATTATCTGTCTTTAATTGGCGTGGCTTTCCCCATGCTGCGAAAGCCTGTAGGCAATTGGCGATAACATCTCTGGACCCCCCCCCCATGCACTGAGGCAAAAATTATTCCAGAGCAGGTATCTACAGAGACATGAACATATCTTAACTTTCCAAATTCTGAAACATATGTGACATCCATATGCCATATGTGATTAGGTAACAAAACCTTAGGATTAACACCCAAGGATGGTGCAGGTAGAAAGATCACGCAATTTTTGCAGGAGACTACTATGTCCCATGCCTGTGCTTTTGTTATGTTAAATTTGAGGTGAAGAGTTAAAGCATTGTTTCTTCAAATCCTCCCCTAAGTGGTCCCATTGAGGTATGTTTAGCAAGCCTTCATCTAGGAACCATGGAGCCGCCTTTTCCACTGTATTCAAAAAGGCCCGAGCAGTTTTTGCTTTTACACTGACGTTAAAGACTCGCGGCTAAATTCCCGCTCTAAGGCCGCCCCGCTTCTTATTGCGGACTCGCTAAATCCCGACTCTAAGGCCGCCCCGCTTCTTATTGCGGACTCGCTAAATCCCGGCTCTAAGGCCACCTGCTTCTTATTGTGGACTTGTACAAGTTAATCCCGGCTCTAAGGCCGCCCCGCTTCTTATTGCGGACTCACTAAATCCCGGCTCTAAGGCCGCCCCGCTTCTTATTGCGGACTTGTACAAGATTCCCACCACTTTGATCGTGGTCCCTTCCCCGCTTACCTGCAGTTTCAATAAGAAAATCCCGGCTCTATGGCTGCCCCGCTTCTTGTTGCGGTCTTGTACAAGTTTCCCACCACCTTTGTTGTGGTTTTACCCCGCTTACCTGCGGACTTCTCCCTTGCAAGGCTTTTCTATTTTTACTCCCCGCTTTACCACGGAATTCCCACTTTTGAACGTGGCTAATGTCCCCGCTTACCTGCGGACCTTTACTCCCCGCTTTCCTGCGTGTTAACTTGCAAGATTCCTTTTTTTAGTTCCCGGGTGCCGGTGCCATTTATCGCCCTCGGCCAGCAAGGACGACAAAGAGCCTGGTATGGTGTTAATGCTTCATTTTCCATTTATTTAATCAACTTCCTTAGCTTATATACAGCAGGGTGACCAATAAGGGGTCAAGCAATGGGGAGAGCCAATGAGAGTCCTGTTACTATGCTGATTAAATTTGATACAGCCAATAACTATGTCCTCCTTTAGGCAGGCTTCACCAGAAAGTTCATTGTATACTTGCAGCGTATTTTGCTAGCAGTGAGCCAAGCACCTTCTTGTAATGGCGGGGACTTTCCCAGCCGGAGGCAGTCCCCGACAGATAATAATATATTAATAGTAAGAGACTTCAACACTCCACTCACAGCATTAGACAAACCATATAAGGAAAAGATCAACAAAGAAACAAGACCCTCAAAAGACACATTGGATTGGATGGACTTTGTAGATACATACAGAACATTTCATTCTAAAACAATAGAATACTCATTCTTCTCAAGGTCACATGGAACTTTCCCCAGAATAGACCACATTCTAGATCATAAATCAGGTCTAAACTAATACCAGAAGATTAATCCCTGCATATTTTCAGACCCCATGCTTTGAAACTGGAACTGAATCACAAGAAAACATTTGGAAGGAATTCAAACACTTTGAAGTTAAAGAGCATCCTGCTAAAGAATGAATGGGTCAACAGGAAATTAAAGAAGAGCTTAAACAAGTCATGAAAATGAATGAGAGGTGAAAACACATTGGTCCAAAACCCACGAAATATTGCAAATATTGTCCTAAGGGGGAAATACATAGCCATCCAAGCCTCTCTCAAATAAAGTAGAAAAATCCCAAATGCACAAGCTAACAATAAACCTAAAGGACCTGGAGAAAGAACAGCAAATAAAGCCTAAACCAAGCAGGAGATGAGAAATAATAAAGATTAGAGCAGAAATCAATGAAACAGAAACCAGAAAAACAGTAGAATGGAACAATGAAACTAGAAGCTGCTGACGTAAAAGAATAAGATTGATAAACCTCTGGCCAGACTTACCAAAACAAATGAGAATGGACCCAAATTAATAAAATCATGAATGAAAGGGAAGAAGTCATGACTAACAACAAGAAAATAGAAAAAAATTAGAAATTATTACCAGTGTACACTAAAAAGAAATTTTTTAAAAAAGAAAGAAATTATTACCAGCAACTATGTGCCAACAAATGAAGCAATCTGGAAGAAACAGATGCCTTCCTGGAAAATTATAAACCACCAAGACTGAAACAGGGTAAAACAGACAATCTGAACAGACCAATAACCAGTAAGGAAATTGAAAAATTAATCAAAAACTTTTCAAAACAGAAAGTCCAGGGCTTCCCAGAAGAATTATACCAAACACTCAAAGAAGAAATTACACCTATTCTACTGAAGCTGTTTCAAAAAACAAAAATCGAAGAAAAACTTTCAAACTCATTCTATGAGGCCAGCACTAGCCTGATCCCCAAACCAGGCAAAGACCCCATCAAAAAGGGGAATTTCAGACCAATATCCCTGATGAACATGGATGCCAAAATATTCAACAAGACCAGGTTGGATTTGTTTCTGGGATACAAGGGTGGTTTAACATTTGCAAACCAATGAACATGATAAAGCACTTAATAAAAGAAAAGACATAATCCTCTCAACTGTTGCAAAAAAGCATTTGATGGTATTGGAGACAAGAAGGCGGGGAAGTAGTAGGAGACGCCGTTTCAAAAAGTGAGCTGATTACCTACCAAAGAACTCCGATCACCCATGAAATCAGCCTGAGATCAGAATTATACACGTCCGGATCTCTACAGGGGCAGAAGACACCAGTGGGCAGGTAAAGCGGAGTGGGAATGTTGGACTGTTATCAGAAGATAAACAAAATGGGGAGGGAGCCACCAGAGGCAACCGATTGGAAAGTAATACCCCTAATACGAGAGTGCCCAGCATCTGGGGAACAGCATTAACTTGGAGACAGGTTGAAAGCACACAGAAAGAGCAAAGGATTGCGGGGGGGGGGGGGGATTGCAAGAATCGGGGTGGCTAGGGACAGGGGCTTAAGTCCCCAGACCCAGGACAGCCTCCCCTGGTGCTGAGTCAGAGAAAGTGCAGTGGAGAAACCAGGTCTTGGTCCCTGAGCCGCCAGCGCGCCCGAGAATGCGTGGGGCCTGGCTCCAGTGAGGGTCTGGGAGCCTCACCAGACTGCAGAACACCAAGCCATGCTAACAGAACCTGAGATGTGTGCGCCCCTCACCCTCCCCTGAGAGAGGTGTGCAAAGGCCCAGCCAGGCGTTCTTAGACCCATGCCATTCTACCAGACCCTGAGACACATGCATGCCCCAAACCCTCCCCTGAGAGAGGTGCGTGAAGGCCCAGCCTGGTGCTCTCGGACCCGAGCCCTGCTACCAGAGCCTGAGACGCACGCGTGTCCTACAGCCTCTCCTGAGAGAGGTGCACTCAAGCCCGGCACTCTTAGACCCAGAAATACCAGGTACTCCCAGCCTGAGCCAGCGGGAAAATCTAAGTGTGTAATTGCTGCTTGGAACCTCTCCGGAGGTCCGGAGCTGTCCAGACAGCCACCGCTGCTGTGGTTTTAGGTACAAGCAGAAGATCCTGCACCCCCCGGGACCACAAATCAAAACCTGCTCTGCCAGCAGCCAAGGGGGAATTTATATGGGCTCTGCAGCACCCACAGGGGACCAGACTGAGGCTTCTCTCTGAGAGGGCAGTCAGGGTGCAGTTTGCTTTCCTCTAAACCTACAAAAACCAACAAAAGCAGTCAAGGCAAGAGAAAAAAAAGTGAACAAACATAAAAACCTCCAGAGAACAAAAGCCTGAAAAAATCGGTTTCCTCAGAGCCCACCCCTTTGAGGGGGGCAGGAGGACTTAACTCAGGGAACATCATTGACTGAAAACCCACATGGCAGGCCCTTTTCCCAGAAAACAACCAGGAAAGGAAAAAAAAAAAAAAAGACTACAAGAGAACAACCACCACTACTTCATAGGACAACTTTTATTTTTAACTTGTTCCCACTATTCTGGTTCTTTTTTTTAAATATAGATAATTTTTTAACCTATTTACCATTACAGTGAATGTCCAATACATCAAATTCAATAATTACCTTTTAGAACTTTTTGATACATACACCCATGTTTTTCTTTTGCATTTCTATTTCTTAATTTATTTTAAGTTTTAGTTTAGTCTAGTTTATTCCTTTTTTATTTTTATTTTATAATATTCATATAGAGTTAAATTTCAAGGTAATCCCTTTTCCCCAATCAATGCTACCCCTATAGGTAAACCAATTTTTAACCCCCCTTTACCTTAGGAAAGATGAGTCCTTTAACAAAGATATCAAGATACATCCAGGAAGAATCAAAACAACCTTCCTCTCCCACACTGAGAATTTATAAGCACTGCCCGATTTTTTCTTCTGCCAGTTTTTCTGTGTTTTTGTGTTGTCCTGATAGTGTATAAATCTTATAACAGCAATCAGACAACAAAGAGAAATAAAAGGTATCCAAATTGGCAATGAAGAAGTCAAACTCTCTCTATTCGCAGATAACATGATTCTTTATATGGAAAACCCAAAAGACTCCACCCACAAACTACTAGAACTCATACAGCAATTCAGCAACGTGGCAGGATACAAAGTCAATGTACAGAAATCAGTGGCTTTCTTATACACTAACAATGAAAATACAGAAAGGGAAATGAGAGAATCGATTCCATTTACTATAGCACCAAGAACCATAAGATACCTGGAAATCAACCTAACCAAAGAGGTAAAGGATCTGTACTCAAGGAATTACAGAACACTCATGAGAGAAATTGAAGAAGATACAAAAAGATGGAAGACCATTCCATGCTCTTGGATCGGAAGAATAAACATTGTTAAAATGTCTTTACTGCCTAGAGCAATCTATACTTTTAATGCCATTCCGATCAAAATTCCACCTGTATTCTTCAAAGAGCTGGAGCAAATAATCCAAAAATTTATATGGAATGATAGTATATAAATCTTAAACTTGGGGTTCTTTTTGATGAGGTTTTTCTTTTATTTGCATATATATAATATATTTATATATTTATTATGTTAATTAATTAATCTATTATAATTAATTAATCATAATTATATATTTATTTATATATTATTAATTTATTTATTATAATTATATAATTATAAATCTACAAATATATAATAATTATATTATTATTCATTATAACTAAATATTATAAAATATTTCTGATATATAAATATGTATATAAATAACTATATATCTAAATATATATGTTTTTCTCTTGTCATCTACTTTTATCAATCTTTTTGTTTGTCTGTTTTTGTTTGTATACTTCATAATCTTACCTTGGGACCCATTTGGGCTGAACCTTCACTTTCATCTTCCCTTTCATTCCTGTCTCTCTCTTTTTTTTCTTTTTTTCTTTTTCTTTTATTTTGTCTCTCATATGAGAGGGGAATCCTGATTGCTCAGAAGTGTTCCAGGGTGCACCTTGACTGCATCATGGTTGATACATCCAGCTACATCTGTTCAGTCATCTCTCACCAAAATGACTAGGAGGAGGAATGCCCAACAGAAGAAAAAGACAGGATGGTCCTTCTGCAACAGAGCTAACGGCTATCAACATAGACAATATGTCGGAAAGAGAATTCAGGTTAACAATTATCCAGGCAATAGCTAGGTTGGAGAAAGCCATGGATGACCAAATGGAATTGATTAGGGCTGAGCTGAAAGCGACCAGGGATGATGTTCACAATGTTAGGACGGAGTTAAAAGCTACCAGGGATGAGGTTCACAATGCTCTCAATGAGTTCCAATCTAATCTAAATTCTCTCAAAGCTAGGGTAACTGAGACAGAAGATAGAATTAGTGATTTGGAGGACAAACAGATAGAGAGAAAGGATCAGGAGGAAGCCTGGAACAAACAGCTTAGAAGCCATGAAAATAGAATCAGGGAAATAAATGATGCCATGAAATGTTCCAATATCAGAATTATTGGAATCCCTGAAGGGGAGGAGAAACAAAGAAGTCTAGAAGATAGAGTGGAACAAGTTCTTCATGAAAATTTTCCCAATCTTGCGAATGGATCAGCGTTCATGTACTAGAGGCCGAACGGTCTCCCCCCAAGATTATAGATTCTAAAAAAAATCAAGGCACCTGATAGTCAAATTGAGAAATCATAATTGTAGATACAATCTCTTGAAAACCTCTAAGACAAAGAGGCTCCTTACTTACAGAGAAAGCCCATCAGAATAACATCAGACCTATCCACAGAGACCTGGCAAGCCAGAAAGGGCTCCAAGATATATTCAGGGCACTAAATGAGAAGAACATGCAGCCAAGAATACTTTATCCAGCAAGACTGACATTCAAAATGGATGGAGAGATAAAGAGTTTCTAAGACCAACAAGAGTGAAATAAGTCAAGCAGAGAGAGTCAATTATCATATGGTTTCACTTATTTGTGGAGCATAACAAAAAGCATGGAGGACATGGGGAGTTAGAGAGAAGGGGGTTGGGTAAATTGGAAGGGGAGGTGAATCATGAGAGACTATGGACTCTGAAAAACAATCTGAGGGGTTTGAAGAGGCGGGGGGGTGGGAGGTCAGGGTACCAGGTGGTGGGTATTATATACGGCACGGATTGCATGGATGAAAAAATAATGGTGTGGGGTGGTGAAAAAATAATGATACTGTTATGTAATGATACTGTTATGCTGAAAATAAATACATGGAAAAAAAAAGACTATGCAACCACCAAGCCGACACTGCAGGAAATATTAAGGGGGGGGGGGTTCAATGAAAGAGGAAAATTCCTAAGAATAACACTCAACATAAATATAGAGACAATCTACAGAAAGAAAGACTTCAAAAGTAACACGATATCAATAAAAACGTATCTCTCAATAATCACTCTCAATGTGAATGGCCTAAATGCACCCATAAAATGGCACACGGTTGCATATTGGATAAAACGACAGGACCCATCCATATGTTGTCTACAAGAGACCCATTTTGAACCTAAGGGTACACCCAGACTGAAAGTGAAGGGATGGAGAAGCATCTTTCAGGCCAATAGGCCTCAAAAGAAGGCAGGGGTAGCGATTCTCATATCAGACAAATTAGATTTTAAACTAAAGACTGTAGTCAGAGATACAGAAAGACACTACATCATTCTTAAAGGGACTATGCACCAAGAAGTTCTAACAATTTTAAATAGCTATTCCCCCAATATGGGAGCAGCCAATTACATATAAAACTGTTAATCAAGATAAAGAGTCATATTGATATGAATACACTAATAGTAGGAGTTCTTAAAAATTAAACATATACTGTTTATACAAGTGAAATAGCATTTCACTCTCAGGTATTTACTCAAGATAAATAAAAACCTACATATAGACAGAAGATGGTAGAGCTGAAGGCCCAAAGATCCATCCCTCCACCTAAACAACTGTTGAACTGGCAGAATCACCCAAATCAAGACTCTGGAGTCTAGTCAGACACTTGCAACATCCAGGAAAGAACGTGATCAAAAGGCTGTAAACATCAATAATTTCAACCTTTCATGATGTATTAGTCCCCATCCTGGTGGTAGGCGGCAGTGGGGAAAGCTGGCTTTGTTCCTGATGCAGCTTTCTGAGCCAGTGTGGGCAATAAGGACTTGTCTTCTGTATATGCGTATTGTGTGGTCTGTGTATTGATGTTCTTTTTGATCACTGAGGGACCAGCAAAAATGCTGGCAGTTAGGGTTTTTAACCCATCCCCTCCTAACTCCCACTGGCTGAGGCAATGTCAGGGAATTTAAAGAGACATTACTCTTTCTGCTGTTGTGGAACTCTGACATTTAAGAAATATTTGGTCACAGAGATAACAACAGAAACCTTAATTTCTATATACAACAAAGAATACACACTTTGCAAAAGAAAGAAAGAAAGAAACAAAGAAAGAAACAAAGAAAGAAACAAAGAAAGAAAGAGAAAAGAGGGTTTGGGAAAGCTACAGCCACAGATGGATGGCTCCAACTCTCCAAAAGCAAGATTTAGCAATCACTGAGGAGTGAGACAATTACATTTTCAGAATTGCCATAACACTCAAAATGTCCAGTTTTGAATTAAAAAGCGTAAAACAGGGGCTCCTGGGTGGCTCAGTGGGTTAAGCCACTGCCTTTGGCTCAGGTCATGATCTCAGGGTTCTGGGATCTAGTCCCACATCGGGCTCTAAACTCAGCAGGGAGCCTGCTTCCCTCTCCCTCTCTCTCTGCCTGTCTCTCTAACTACTTGTGATCTCTATCAAATAAATAAATAAAACCTTTTTTAAAAAAGCATAAAACATACAAAGAAACAGGCTGATGTATGGTATCTGGAAGAAATCATTCTCTAGGAAGACCAGATATTAGAATTATTCATCAAAGATGTTAAATCAACTGTCTTAAATACGTACAATGATTTAAAGGAAACCTTGGACAAAGAACTAAGGGAAATCAGGAAAATGATGTGTGAAAAAAAATGAGAATATCAATAAAGACAGAAATTTTAAAAATTTTCCAAGGAAATTCTCAAGTTGAGAAGTACAATAACTACAATAAAAAATTTACTAAGGAGGTTCTGCAACAGATTTGAGCAAATAGAAGAAAGGATCAGTAAACTTGAAATTATCCAGTATGAAGAAGAGAGGGGAAAAAAGAATGAATAAGCAAGGAACCGAGTCTAAGGGACATCATCAAAGTTACCATCATTTGCATTTTAGTTCAAAAGAGGAAGAGAGATAGAAAGGAGCAGAAAAAATATATGAAGAAATAATGTCCCAGGGCACCTGGGTGGATCAGTCGGTTAAGCCTCTGCCTTCAGCTCAGGTTGTGATCTCAGGTCCTGGGATCAAGTCCCGCATGGGGCTCTCTGCTTGGCAGGGAGTCTGCTTCCTCCTCTCTCTCTCTGCCTGCCTCTCTGTCTACTTGTGATTTTTCTCTGTCAAGTAAATAAATAAAATCTTTTTTAAAAAGAGAGAAAGAATGTCCCAAAGTTCTCAAATATGAGGGAACACAAGAATAAGCACATCCAAGATCAGTGAATTCCAATGAGGATAAACTCAAAAAGATTTACACCAGGCACATTATAGTCAACTTGCTGAAACCCAAAGACAAAGAAGGAATTTGGAAAGCAATAAGAGAGAACTAACCCATCCCATACAAAGAATCCTCCATAAAATTAAAAGCTGATTTCCCTTCAAAAGCCATGAAACTCAGAAAGCAGTGAAAAGGCATATTTAAAGCCTTGAAAAAAAGAAATGTTAACTATGAATTCTATATCTGTCAAAACTATCTCTCAAAAATGAAGGAGAAATTAAGACATTTTAGATACACAAAAGCTGAGGGAGTTAGTTTCTAGTAAACTTGCCATACAAGAGACACTAAAGAGAGTTTCTCACTGTCAAGAACAGTTTCCTCAAAAAGAAGATTGTGGGGGAGGGAAAGACAGTGTATTCAGAAATAAATGGGAGAGTACACTACTATGTAGATTCATGATGGTAAGGATTTTGTCCATTTTGTTTACCTTTGTCTTCCCAGGATCTAGCATAGTTTCAAGCACAAAGTAGACATCAAAAAAATTTTTTTTGAATAAATAGATGAAAGAATTAAGTTGCATGAAGTGATATAAGCCAGAACACTGAAATTGTGGGCACATATGGGTAAATTTGATGGTCAATGGGTAACAAGTATTAACCATCCTCATTTTCTTT